>NC_135233.1:958945305-960195305 GCF_051348905.1 Ranitomeya variabilis | reverse complement strand
ATATACTTAACAAAAAAGTGTGAAACAACTGAAATTATGTCTTATATTCTAGGTTCTTCAAAGTAGCCACCTTTTGCTTTGATGACTGCTTTTCACACTCTTGGCATTCTCTTGATGAGCTTCAAGAGGTAGTCACTGGGAATGGTTTTCACTTCACAGGTGTGCCCTGTCAGGTTTAATAAGTGGGATTGCTTGCCTTATAAATGGGGTTGGGACCATCAGTTGTGTTGTGCAGAAGTATAGTGGATACACAGCTGATAGTCCTACTGAATAGACTGTTAGAATTTGTATTGTGGCAAGAAAAAAGCAGCTAAGTAAAGAAAAATGAGTGGCCATCATTACTTTAAGAAATGAAGGTCAGTCAGTCGGAAAAATTGGGAAAGCTTTGAAAGTAACCCCAAATGCAGTGGCAAAAACCATCAAGCGTTACAAAGAAACTGGCTCACATAAGGACCACCCCAGGAAAGGAACACCAAGAGTCACATCTGCTTCGTAAGGATAAGTTCATCCAAGTCACCAGCCTCAGAAATTGCAGGTTAACAACAGCTCAGATTAGAGACCAGGTCAATGCCACACAGAGTTCTAGCAGCAGACACATCTCTACAACAACTGTTAAGAGGAGACTTTGTGCAGCAGGTCTTCATGGTAAAATAGCTGCTGGAAACCACTGCTAAGGACAGGCAACAAGCAGAAGAGACTTGTTTGGGCTAAGGAACCCAAGAAATAGACATTAGACCAGTGGAAATCTGTGCTTTGTTCTGATTAATCCAAATTTGAGATCTTTGGTTCCAACCACCGTGTCTTTGTGCGATGCAGAAAAGGTGAATGGATGGACTCTACATGGCTGGTTCCCACCGTGAAGCATGGAGGAGGATGTGTGATGGTGTGGGGGTGCTTTGCTGGTGACACTGTTGGGGATTTATTCAAAATTGAAGGCATACTGAACCAGCATGGCTACCACAGCATCTTGCAGGGCCATGTTATTCCATCTGGTTTGCGTTTAGTTTTACCATCATTTATTTTTCAACAGGATAATGACCCCAAACACACCTCCAGGTTGTGTAAGGGCTATTTGACCAAGAAGGAGAGTGATGGGGTGCTACGCCAGATGACATGGCCTCCACAGTCACCAGACCTGAACCCAATCGAGATGGTTTGGGGTGAGCTGGACCGCAGAGTGAAGGCAAAAGGGCCAACAAGTGCTAAGCATCTCTGGGAACTCCTTCAAGATTGTTGTAAGACCATTCCCAGTGACTACCACTTGAAGTTCATTAAGAGAATGCCAAGAGTGTGCAAAGCAGTCATCAAAGCAAAAGGTGGCTACTTTGAAGAACCTAGAATATAAGACATATTTTCAGTTGTTTCACACTTTTTTGTTAAGTATATAATTCCACATGTGTTAATTTATAGTTTTGATGCCTTCGGTGTGAATGTACAATCTTCATAGTCATGAAAATACAGAAAAATCTTTAAATGAGAAGGTGTGTCCACACTTTTTGTCTGTACTGTAGATATATATATATATATATATATATATATATATATATATATATATATATATATATATACACTCACTGGCCACTTTATTAGGTACACCTGTCCAACTTCTTGTTAACACTTAATTTCTAATCAGCCAATCACATGGCGGCAACTCAGTGCATTTAGGCATGTAGACATGGTCAAGACAATCTCCTGCAGTTCAAACCGAGCATCAGTATGGGGAAGAAAGGTGATTTGAGTGCCTTTGAACGTGGCATGGTTGTTGGTGCCAGAAGGGCTGGTCTGAGTATTTCAGAAACTGCTGATCTACTGGGATTTTCACGCACAACCATCTCTAGGGTTTACAGAGAATGGTCCGAAAAAGAAAAAAAATCCAGTGAGCGGCAGTTCTGTGGGCGGAAATGCCTTGTTGATGCCAGAGGTCAGAGGAGAATGGGCAGACTGGTTCGAGCTGATAGAAAGGCAACAGTGACTCAAATCGCCACCCGTTACAACCAAGGTAGGCCTAAGAGCATCTCTGAACGCACAGTGCGTCGAACTTTGAGGCAGATGGGCTACAGCAGCAGAAGACCACACCGGGTACCACTCCTTTCAGCTAAGAACAGGAAACTGAGGCTACAATTTGTACAAGCTCATCGAAATTGGACAGTAGAAGATTGGAAAAACGTTGCTTGGTCTGATGAGTCTCGATTTCTGCTGCGACATTCGGATGGTAGGGTCAGAATTTGGCGTAAACAACATGAAAGCATGGATCCATCCTGCCTTGTATGGAGCATCTTTGGGATGTGCAGCCGACAAATCTGCGGCAACTGTGTGATGCCGTCATGTCAGTATGGACCAAAATCTCTGAGGAATGCTTCCAGCACCTTGTTGAATCTATGCCACGAAGAATTGAGGCAGTTCTGAAGGCAAAAGGGGGTCCAACCCGTTACTAGCATGGTGTACCTAATAAAGTGGCCGGTGAGTGTATATATATATAATTAAAGTATTAGTCAGAATTCTTCCTTATTTATCCAATCGGAACATTATTGCCCATATGAGATGAGAAGGGCTACTTCAATGCCGCAGGCACATACGCAGGCGCTATTTTGGATGAGAGGAAATCTAGAAGATCTGATATGGTGTACATGGATTACTGCATCTTTTGAAAATAGTGAGGAATTAAAAAGTGTCCTGGGGGCTCTATACAATAAGCTGACAGATTTCGCAATGTTGAAAGGATGCCCAGTGGCTCTCTACAGGGCAGCCGCTATGCTGACTAGGATACACAAATGCAATACTTCTTGGACTTGATTTACTTGAATCTACAAAAAGCATTTCTTCTGCAGTAATAGTGAATTCTGCTTTTGTTCCATGATTGTTATTTATGTTAGGCATTAAAACTATATCACTGACTGAATGCGTGTGCATTTTCAAATCAATAATATTGAATGCCACACCATGCAGTTGCATTCATATGTTGTTTGGCTATAATATATTTCCTGTTATATTTCTCTGTATATTTTAATTGTAATTAAATTGTAAAATGTACTCCTGTGTACATGGCTATGCCATTTTTTATGGCTTAGTGTCATTGTAATCTCAACCAGAAAATGATTGAAACTGTTACAATTCTTGCAATATACTTGGCTTTGATATAAGTAAGAGTTTTAAGCAGGGGTTGTTGCTGCCCAGTTTAAATCTGTGGAGTGGTTCAGTTCTTCATTTAACCCCTTAGTGACAGAGACAATTTTGTACTTAATGACCAAGCCAATATTACAATTCTAACCACTGTCACTCTATGAAATCTTAGCTCTGGAACACTTCAAGGTATTCCACTGATTCTGAGATTATTTTTATTTAAGACATATTGTAATTAGTGTTGAGCGATACCGTCCGATACTTGAAAGTATCGGTATCGGATAGTATCGGCCGATACCCGAAAAGTATCGGATATCGCCGATACCGATACCCGATACCAATACAAGTCAATGGGACACCAAGTATCGGAAGGTATCCTAATGGTTCCCAGGGTCTGAAGGAGAGGAAACTCTCCTTCAGGCCCTGGGATCCATATTACTGTGTAAAATAAATAATTAAAATAAAAAATATTGATATACTCACCTCTCCGGAGGCCCCTGGACATCACCGCTGGTAACCGGCAGCCTTCTTTGCTTAAAATGAGCGCGTTTAGGGCCTTCCATGACGTCACGGCTTCTGATTGGTTGCGTGCCGCTCATGTGACCGCCACGCGACCAATCACAAGCCGTGACGTCATTCTCAGGTCCTAAATTCCGAATTCTAGGAATTTAGGACCTGAGAATTACGTCACGGCTTGTGATTGGTCGCATGGCGGTCACATGAGCGGCACGCGACCAATCAGAAGCCGTGACGTCATGGAAGGTGCTGAACGCGCTCATTTTAAGCAAAGCAGGCTGCCGGTTACCAGCGGTGATGTCCAGGGGCCTCCGGAGAGGTGAGTATATCAATATTTTTTATTTTAATTCTTTATTTTTTACATGGATATGGATCCCAGGGCCTGAAGGAGAGTTTCCTCTCCTTCAGACCCTGGGAACCATACACTGGTAACTTCCGATTCCGATTCCCGATACCACAAAAGTATCGGATCTCGGTATCGGAATTCCGATACCGCAAGTATTGGCCGATACCCGATACTTGCGGTATCGGAATGCTCAACACTAATTGTTATTCATGTTAGTGGTAAAATTTATTCGCTATAGCTTGCATTTATTTATGAAAAAAAACTGCTAAATTTTCAAAATTTTTCCAAATTTCAATTTTCAAACTTTTTATTTTTGTACCCTTAAATCAGAGAGTGGAGTCACACAAAATAGTTAACAGATAACATTTCCGACATGTCAACTTTACAGCAAAAATTTGGAAACATAATTTGGTTTTGTTAGGACATTATAAGGGGTTAAATGTTGACCAGAGATTTCTCATTTTTCCAACCAAATCTACAAAACCATCTTTTTTAGAGACCACCTCACATTTGCAGTTTGGGGAGTCAATATAACAGAAAATACCCAAAAGTGACACAATTCTAAAAACTGCAACCCTCAAGGTACTCAAAACAACATTCAAGAAGTTTATTAACCCTTCAGGTGCTTCACGAGAACTAAAGCAAAGTGGAAGGAAAAAACTAACATTTTACTTTTTTCACCAAAAATTTACTTTGTAACCAAACTTTTTATTTTTACAAATGTATCAGGAGAAAATGGACCACAAAATTTGTTGTGCAATTTCTCCTGAGTACGCCAATACCTCGTGTATGGGAGAAAGCTAGCTTTTTGGCTCAGGGCAGGGCTTTGAAGGTAAGGAGCATCGTTTGACTTTTTGAATCAAAAATTGGCTGGAATGGTTGCGCCATGTCACATTTGAAGACCCCTGATGTACCGATACAGAGAAACCCTCCCAATTCTAACTCCAACCCTAACACAGCCCTAACGCCAACCCTAACCCCAACACACCCTAACCCCAACCCTAGCCATAACCCTATCCAAAATTCAAACCCCAACACACCCTTAACCCTAATCCCAACCCTAACTGTAATCCCAACCATAACCATAACCCTACCCACAACCCTAACCAAAACACCACCCTAACCCTAACAAAACAACCCTAACCTCAACACAACCCTAACCAAAGCACCACCCTAACCCCAACACTACAACCCTAACCTCAACACAACCCTAACCTCAACACTAACCCTAACACACCCCTAACCCCAACCCTAACCATAACCCTAAACCCAACACATCCCTAAACCCAACACACCACTAACCCTAATCCCAGCCTCAACCATGATCCCAACCATAACCACAACCATAACCCTAACCCCAACACCACAACCCTAACCCCAACACAACCCTAACACTAGCCCTAACCCTATCCCCAACCCTAATCCTAGCCCAACCTTAACCCTTGCTCTAACCCTAGCCCAACCCTAACCCTACCCTAACACTGGCCCAACCTTAAACCTTGCTCTAACCCCCAACCCTAACACTAGACCCAACTCTAACCATAGCCAACCCTAACCCTAACTCTAACCCCAACCCTAATCCTAATAGAAAAATGGGCATAAATATTTTTTTATTTTATTATTTTTACCTATCTAAGGGGGGGATAAACGGCAGTGTGATTTTCAATTTTTTTTATTTTCATAACTCAGATAGGGTCTATTACAGTGATCAAAATAAAAACATAGGAAAAATCTCTTATTGTTGCCTGGTGCCGGCCGCTAGATCCCTGAAGAAGTCACCAAGGGCCTGGGGACATTGCAGGAGGGTTCAGGGACACCGGAAGTACCGGGGGGCATGGGGGACTCCATTTCTCTCGCCTCTGATTTGCTAGATCATATCAGAGGAGAGAGAAATAAATGGGAAATCAGACTTTTATTTTGCAGTCGCCGTTATTTGGTGAATAACAGTGATCGCAACACTGGGGACAATAAAACACGAACTGAATCATGTTCTCCGGGGTCTTAGTAACCCCCGGGAGCCAAGACCCCACAGATTTTCAGATGCTGGGGAGCGCTATACACTTATTTCTCATTGCCATTAAAAAGCTGCGCTGAGGAATAAGCACCCTTAACTGCCGCCGTTAAAAGGAGTATCAGCAGTCATTAAGCGTTAATAATGTTTTGATTTGTGCAGTTTTCTTCAGTCTGTTATAACTGCTGTTGTTACAAGCTCAATGGAAAGCGACACCTTCAGTCTTGACAGATTGACTGTTCAAACCCAGTTCATGTGCTCGGCGCTTCACAGCAGGGCAAATAATTAAAATAGACCTTCCCACCTGCTTGTTTTTCCTCTATTGCTGCAGGTTTCATTCAGTGCACAGTTTGCCACATGTTTGCACAATTGGACCACAAGTTCCAGAGAAAATATTGCAGTGAAACATTTGATCATGATGCCCACCTGTAAACTCATATTAGGGATTTGTAGGAGCACAATGCAACACTGATTGTGACTGACAATCTTTAGAGGAGCATTCTGCTAACTGAGTAAGCAATTAGTGGGGAATACGTGGAGGGTGGACAAGTTTGTGGGGCTGATCAGAAAAGTAGATGGTTTAATAAGAAAGAGTGGAAATGAGTCAGAGAAAAGGAAGGCCACCCATGTTCCAGTACTTCCAAGAAAAATCGCCAAATTGTTTGATTACACAAGGATATCAATCACCTTAGTGGACACAGCTCTCAATAACAGCTGTAAGAATATCCCAGCAAATAGCTGAGGGATAAGTAGTCTAGGTAGGGTTAGACAGTTGGCTATTGGGGATTCTATAATTTGGAAGATGGACAGATTAATTTGCCACAAAGACCACCTATACCAAATAGTTTACTATCTCCCAGAAGCAAGGATTTGGTAAATAGTAGAACGTGCTGATAAATTATTGCAGAGAGCTGGTGATAAACCAGCTATTGCGATTCACTTGGGAACCAAAGACAGATTAAGAGATAGGTGATGGATTGTTATGAATAGTTTTAAAGAATTAAGCTGAGCGCTCAAGAAAAGAACCCTGTGATAGTATTCTCTGTAATATTGCCTTTGCTGGTGCATCACAGGAGACAGCAGGTATTTACCGATTTACTGTTAATGCATGTATTAAGTCTTGGTGCAGAGCAGAACGATTTGGGTTCCTAGTGCATCTGCATTCTGTAACTAAATTGCATCTGAATGGAAGAGGGTCTGCTGTGCTGGATAAGATAATTCTAATGGGGGCGGCAGGGCATTTAAACTAGAGAAAAGGGGAAAAGAGAAATCAGAAAGTGGGTAGGTAGGTTAGAGAGAGGTTAGATTAAATTTGAGGGAAGGTAAAAACCCAATTTGAATATTTCAAATTCCAGGAGTCTAGCATGCAAAATAGGAAAGCTTGAGTACTTGGTCTAAGTCATATACTGAGGTGTGTTCCTCAGGATGCAGCACGGGTGAGAAAACAGACTCTTACACAGTTCACTCATTGTGATTATTTTACTTAGTTATGTGAATGACACAACCAGAAAAGAGAAAACATTCAAAACATTATTCAGACATTCATCCTTCATCCGGGAGGCCGAAATCCTTGTGCTGTACAGTGTGGTGCCAAAACAATCTGTACCTACTATACTTTCTATAAATCTGCCTACTGGTGTGCCTGTCTAAACTGGATGCCTGTCACCTGTTAACACCCTTGGAACTGGGACGCTTATATCAGTGTAATGTACTGGCTCACCTGCAGTTCAGCACAACAGTTTACAATTTTAGAATCAATTACCTCTATTCCCTAATCAAATACCCCTTCCCTGTCTTGATGTAACCTTTAAAGGAACTCAGAAGAATAGTCTGTGCTCAACCTTACTGAAAATACCCTACATATATACATACATACATACATAGCAGTAAATGGAGTGTATAGAAGTTGAATAATTATCCCATACTATAATGTTTCTCATAAACTCTCCTGAAATAAAAAGTTAAAGTTTTATGTGAAGTCCGTTGCGTGCCATGTCGGCACCTAGAAAGGGTTTAGGATTCTTAATTACGGAGCAAACAGGAAACGTGGTACCAAATCCAGAATCCAGATGTTCTGGGAGCTGTTTTTTTCAATAAATATGGTCTGAAATAGTCAATATGCCTATTTAACTACAGGCTATATCTCAGCATTAAGTATTTTGGCGCCAAAATCTAGTGAGGTTCATGCACGGTCACCCACTGCGGCTGCCCAGGGGGCCTTAGTTTTCTTGCCAACCCTGGTCTACGCCTAACAAACAAATGGTTTATATGAATGAATGTGGGGTCCTTCAAGCAGGTGCACAGTTCATTTGATTACTGTGACTTAGCTCTTTAGCTGCATCCAACACCTCTCACACTAGGTCCCAGCCTTTACTGTCTCTCAGCAGCATCTCTGGCAGAAATCTCCTCACATCTGGACTGGCTCTGGTCACGGACATGATCAGCAACACTCTGCCACTATTCTCGACTCAGTGATATGCTTTCATGAGAGGATGTTGTTGGATTCCCCTCCAGCACGTCCTTTCCCTGTTCTGAATTACTGCAGACTGCCCTTAAGATGTCCACAATTTCTCTTCCTGTGTTTTACATAATTCTAGATTGTAGCTCCACCTCTGACATTCATTTTGCATCTTTTTATAGTCTTTCAGTAATGCTTGTGCAACAGCGACAACTTGTGACCGAATAACATTGTTACTGCAAGATTCAAATCAATTTTCAACATATACAGTATTATACTGATGCAGACACAGGTATACACATTTATACCCACCCTGGTGAGCAGACACACATCTCACATTGGCACTGAAGAAATACAAACTGCAAAGCACATTCTTAGAAGTATCAATTATTGACAAAAAAAAAATCAAACATGGTTTACAACTGTGGATAGGAAGCCTATTAATGATAAAAAAGAGCATTTAAAATATGTAAAGCTGGGGGGGCATGTCCAGATGCTGGCCTGAACAGATGTGCGGCTACAGAGCTCCCTTCGAGGCTTGTGATTAATCCTGCATCAGCGTTTTCTCCTTTTTCCCTGATGGGCCCCAGGAGAGTGAAGACTCTTGTTCAGACGGAAGCAGTTTCAGCCATCTCTGGGATGGCTCTGGATGCTTTCTTCATGTGGGAGCAGAACAGCATGTCGGCCTGGGTGCCATCTTGCCATGAGGGGGAGGCAGCTGGAAGACTTGTGGACAATGCGGCCCTGTTGGTCTGGATGAGGGGGGCCCACATTTCCAAAAATTAGGAAATGTGGTACAGAAAAAAGGCAACAAGTGATCTGGACTGAGGAGTAGAGTTGAGCGACTTTTACTTTTTTAGGATCGAGTCGGGTTTCGCGAAACCCGACTTTGTCAAAAGTCGGGTCGGGTGAAATCGGCCGATTATTGTGAAAAGTCAGGGATCCGACTGAAACACAAAACCCACTGCAAGTCAATTGGGAAGCAAAGTCGGCAGTGAGTGGAGGACAGGAAAACACCTACAGTGCCCATTTTAATGCCAAAACATCCTTTCTTGTTACTTAAGCTTGTCAATCTTAATTTACCTTATAATAGTAGTTAGGCATTGAAAATTGGGGGTCATTTGGCTAAAGTTGTGGGGGGGTAGGGCTGTCTCAAGTTTTTTGTGGGCCCAGGAAACATGGACTACGTCACGGCGGTGGAGCAGGGAGAGGTAAGTATTTCAACTTTGCAAGTGCTGTGATCCTGAGCAAGCAGGGGGGGCACACTCGTTCGCATTGGCACTGGCACAGGGCCCCTCAAAGTACGGCGGTGTGTTTGACGACGGGGGCGCCTCCCACCAGCAGAGACACTTTTGCGTACTATGAGGGGCCCTGTGCCAGTGACGTCGCCAACGAGTATGCCCCCCACCTGATGAAGGAACCTGCACTTTCATCTGCACCTTCCTCTTTGTCCCCATGTAAGGTGGTATAGTATGCAGGAAGTGGAACCTAACTTTCAGTAGGGTCAGATTCTGGCTGTGTAGAGTGCAAGGGGAATGTAGTGGTCTGGGTCAATGTACCAGCAGACTCATCTAGCAGTGGCTAGGCAATGGGCAGGATGAGGAGGAAACACAGTTAGTAGGCCCAAATAATAAAGTAGGCTAAATGCAGTTCAAAATTGGTAACAGGACTAACCAGGCGGCATTGCTTTGTTCAGTGGAGGACAACTGTAATGAGAGGCTGACACAGTGAGTAGGCCCAAATAAGTAACTAGGCTAAATGCAGTTCAAATTTGGTAACAGGACTAACCAGGCGGCATTGCTTTGTTCAGTGGAGGACAACTGTAATGAGAGGCTGACACAGTGAGTAGGCCCAAATAAGTATCTAGGCAAAATGCAGTTCAAAATTGGTAACAGGACTAACCAGGCGGCATTGCTTTGATCAGTGGAGGACAACTGTAATGAGTGGCAGACACAGTTAGTACGCCCAAATAATAAAGTGGGCCAAATGAAGTTAAAAATTGGTAACAGGAGTAAACAGGCGACACTGCTTTGTTCAGTGGAGAACACCAAGGAGCGCCAGACACCGTTAGTAGGGCCCAACCAAACTAGTAGGCAAAATTCATTTTCATATTCAAAATATAGGCCGAAAGCCTGAAGATTGAAGCTCAGCTTTGTTCAGTGGAGGAGAAAAGCAAGGAGCGGCAGACACCGTTATTAGGGCCCAACCAAACTAGTAGGCCAAATGCATTTTCACATTCAAAACATAGGCCGAAAGCCTGAAGATTGAAGCTCAGCTTTGTTCAATGGAGAACACCAAGGAGCGGCATACAACGTTAGTAGGGCCCAACCAATCTAGTAGGCCAAATGCATTTTCATATTCAAAATATTGTCCGAAAGCCTGAAGATTGAAGCTCAGCTTTGTTCAGTGGAGGAGAAAAGCAAGGAGACACCGTTAGTAGGGCCCAACCAAACAAGTAGGCCAAATGCATTTTCATATTCTAAATATAGGCTGAAAGCCTGAAGATTGAAGCTCAGCTTTGTTCAGTGGAGGAGAACACCAAGGAGCGGCAGACACCGTTAGTAGGCCCAACCAAACAAGTAGGCCAAATGCATTTTCATATTCAAAATATTGTCCGAAAGCCTGAAGATTGAAGCTCAGCTTTGTTCAGTGGAGGAGAAAAGCAAGGAGACACCGTTAGTAGGGCCCAACCAAACAAGTAGGCCAAATGCATTTTCATATTCTAAATATAGGCCGAAAGCCAGAAGATTGAAGCTCAGCTTTGTTCAGTGGAGGAGAAAAGCAAGGAGCGGCAGACACCGTTAGTAGGGCCCAACCAAACTAGTAGGCCAAATGCATTTTCATATTCAAAATATAGGCCGAAAGCCTGAAGATTGAAGCTCAGCTTTGTTCAGTGGAGGAGAAAAGCAAGGAGCGGCATACAACGTTAGTAGGGCCCAACCAATCTAGTAGGCCAAATGCATTTTCATATTCAAAATATTGTCCGAAAGCCTGAAGATTGAAACTCAGCTTTGTTCAGTGGAGGAGAAAAGCAAGGAGACACCGTTAGTAGGGCCCAACCAAACAAGTAGGCCAAATGCATTTTCATATTCTAAATATAGGCCGAAAGCCAGAAGATTGAAGCTCAGCTTTGTTCAGTGGAGGAGAAAAGCAAGGAGCGGCAGACACCGTTAGTAGGGCCCAACCAAGCTAGTAGGCCAAATGCATTTTCATATTCTAAATATAGGCCGAAAGCCAGAAGATTGAAGCTCAGCTTTGTTCAGTGGAGGAGAAAAGCAAGGAGCGGCAGACACCGTTAGTAGGGCCCAACCAAACTAGTAGGCCAAATGCATTTTCATATTCAAAATATAGGCCGAAAGCCTGAAGATTGAAGCTCAGCTTTGTTCAGTGGAGGAGAAAAGCAAGGAGCGGCAGACACCGTTATTAGGGCCCAACCAAACTAGTAGGCCAAATGCATTTTCACATTCAAAACATAGGCCGAAAGCCTGAAGATTGAAGCTCAGCTTTGTTCAATGGAGGAGAACACCAAGGAGCGGCATACACCATTAGTAGGGCCCAACCAAACTAGTAGGCCAAATGCATTTTTATATTCAAAATATTGTCAGAAAGCCTGAAGATTGAAGCTCAGCTTTGTTCAGTGGAGGAGAAAAGCAAGGAGACACCGTTAGTAGGGCCCAACCAAACTAGTAGGCCAAATGCATTTTCATATTCTAAATATAGGCTGAAAGCCTGAAGATTGAAGCTCAGCTTTGTTCACTGGAGGAGAACACCAAGGAGCGGCAGACACCGTTAGTAGGCCCAACCAATCTAGTAGGCCAAATGCATTTTCATATTTTAAGTATAGGGCGAAAGCCTGAAGAATGAAGCTCAGCTTTGTTCAGTGGAGGAGAACACCAAGGAGCGGCAGACACCGATAGTAGGCCCAACCAAACAAGTAGGCCAAATGCATTTTCATATTCAAAATATAGGCCGAAAGCCTGAAGATTGAAGCTCAGCTTTGATCAGTGGAGGAGAACACCAAGGAGCGGCAGACACCGTTAGTAGGGCCCAACCAAACCAGTAGGCCAAATGCATTTTCATATTCTAAATATAGGCCGAAAGCCTGAAGATTGAAGCTCAGCTTTGTTCAGTGGAGGAGAAAAGCAAGGAGCGGCAGACACCGTTAGTAGGGCCCAACCAAGCTACTAGGCCAAATGCATTTTCATATTCTAAATATAGGCCGAAAGCCTGAAGATTGAAGCTCAGCTTTGTTCAGTGGAGGAGAAAAGCAAGGAGCGGCAGACACTGTTAGTAGGGCCCAACCAAACTAGTAGGCCAAATGCATTTTCATATTCTAAATATAGGCCGAAAGCCTGAAGATTGAAGCTCAGCTTTGTTCAGTGGAGGAGAAAAGCAAGAAGCGGCAGACACCGTTAGTAGGGCCCAACCAAACTAGTAGGCCAAATGCATTTTCATATTTTAAGTACACGGCGAATGCCTGAAGAATGAAGCTCAGCTTTGTTCAGTGGAGGAGAACACCAAGGAGCGGCAGACACCGTTAGTAGGGCCCAACCAAACTAGTAGGCCAAATGCATTTTCATATTCAAAATATAGGCCGAAAGCCTGAAGATTGAAGCTCAGCTTTGTTCAGTGGAGGAGAACACCAAGGAGCGGCAGACACCGTTATTAGGGCCCAACCAATCTAGTAGGCCAAATGCATTTTCACATTCAAAATATTGTCCGAAAGCCTGAAGATTGAAGCTCAGCTTTGTTCAGTGGAGGAGAAAAGCAAGGAGACACCGTTAGTAGGGCCCAACCAAACCAGTAGGCCAAATGCATTTTCATATTCTAAATATAGGCTGGAAGCCTGAAGATTGAAGCTCAGCTTTGTTCAGTGGAGGAGAACACCAAGGAGCGGCAGACACCGATAGTAGGCCCAACCAAACAAGTAGGCCAAATGCATTTTCATATTCAAAATATAGGCCGAAAGCCTGAAGATTGAAGCTCAGCTTTGTTCAGTGGAGGAGAACACCAAGGAGCGGCAGACACCGTTAGTAGGGCCCAACCAAACCAGTAGGCCAAATGCATTTTCATATTCTAAATATAGGCCGAAAGCCTGAAGATTGAAGCTCAGCTTTGTTCAGTGGAAGAGAACACCAAGGAGCGGCAGACACCGTTAGTAGGCCCAACCAAACAAGTAGGCCAAATGCATTTTCATATTCTAAATATAGGCCAAAAGCGTGAAGATTATAGCTCAGCTTTGTTCAGTGGAGGAGAAAAGCAAGGAGCGGCAGACACCGTTAGTAGGGCCCAACCAAACTAGTAGGCCAAATGCATTTTCATATTCTAAATACAGGCCGAAAGCCTGAAGATTGAAGCTCAGCTTTGTTCAGTGGAGGAGAAAAGCAAGGAGCAGTAGACACCGTTAGTAGGGCCCAACCAAACTAGTAGGCCAAATGCATTTTCATATTCTAAATGTAGGCCGAAAGCCTGAAGATTGAAGCTCAGCTTTGTTCAGTGGAGGAAAACACCAAGGAGCGGCAGACACCGTTAGTAGGGCCCAACCAAGCCAGTAGGCCAAATGCATTTTCATATTTTAAATACAGGCCGAAAGCCTGAAGATTGAAGCTCAGCTTTGTTCAGTGGAGGAGAAAAGCAAGGAGCAGTAGACACCGTTAGTAGGGCCCAACCAAACTAGTAGGCCAAATGCATTTTCATATTTTAAGTATAGGGCGAAAGCCTGAAGAATGAAGCTCAGCTTTGTTCAGTGGAGGAGAACACCAAGGAGCGGCAGACACCGTTAGTAGGGCCCAACCAAACTAGTAGGCCAAATGCATTTTCATATTCAAAATATAGGCCGAAAGCCTGAAGATTGAAGCTCAGCTTTGTTCAGTGGAGGAGAAAAGCAAGGAGCGGCAGACACCGTTATTAGGGCCCAACCAAACTAGTAGGCCAAATGCTTTTTCACATTCAAAACATAGGCCGAAAGCCTGAAGATTGAAGCTCAGCTTTGTTCAATGGAGGAGAACACCAAGGAGCGGCATACACCGTTAGTAGGGCCCAACCAATCTAGTAGGCCAAATGCATTTTTATATTCAAAATATTGTCAGAAAGCCTGAAGATTGAAGCTAAGCTTTGTTCAGTGGAGGAGAAAAGCAAGGAGACACCGTTAGTAGGGCCCAACCAAACTAGTAGGCCAAATGCATTTTCATATTCTAAATATAGGCTGAAAGCCTGAAGATTGAAGCTCAGCTTTGTTCAGTGGAGGAGAACACCAAGGAGCGGCAGACACCGTTAGTAGGCCCAACCAAACAAGTAGGCCAAATGCATTTTCATATTCTAAATATAGGCCGAAAGCCTGAAGATTGAAGCTCAGCTTTGTTCAGTGGAGGAGAAAAGCAAGGAGCGGCAGACACCGTTAGTAGGGCCCAACCAAACCAGTAGGCCAAATGCATTTTCATATTCTAAATATAGGCCGAAAGCCTGAAGATTGAAGCTCAGCTTTGTTCAGTGGAGGAGAACACCAAGGAGCGGCAGACACCGTTAATAGGGCCCAACCAAAGCAGTAGGCCAAATGCATTTTCATATTCTAAATATAGGCCGAAAGCCTGAAGATTGAAGCTCAGCTTTGTTCAGTGGAAGAGAACACCAAGGAGCGGCAGACACCGTTAGTAGGCCCAACCAAACAAGTAGGCCAAATGCATTTTCATATTGTAAATATAGGCCGAAAGCCTGAAGATTGAAGCTCAGCTTTGTTCAGTGGAGGAGAAAAGCAAGGAGCGGCAGACACCGTTAGTAGGGCCCAACCAAACTAGTAGGCCAAATGCATTTTCATATTCTAAATATAGGCCGAAAGCCTGAAGATTGAAGCTCAGCTTTGTTCAGTGGAGGAGAAAAGCAAGGAGCAGTAGGCACTGTTAGTAGGGCCCAACCAAACTAGTAGGCCAAATGCATTTTCATATTTTAAGTATACGGCGAAAGCCTGAAGAATGAAGCTCAGCTTTGTTCAGTGGAGGAGAACACCAAGGAGCGGCAGACACCGTTAGTAGGGCCCAACCAAACTAGTAGGCCAAATGCATTTTCATATTCAAAATATAGGCCGAAAGCCTGAAGATTGAAGCTCAGCTTTGTTCAGTGGAGGAGAAAAGCAAGGAGCGGCAGACACCGTTATTAGGGCCCAACCAAACTACTAGGCCAAATGCATTTTCACATTCAAAACATAGGCCGAAAGCTTGAAGATTGAAGCTCAGCTTTGTTCAATGGAGGAGAACACCAAGGAGCGGCATACACCGTTAGTAGGGCCCAACCAATCTAGTAGGCCAAATGCATTTTCATATTCAAAATATTGTCCGAAAGCCTGAAGATTGAAGCTCAGTTTGGTCAGTGGAGGAGAAAAGCAAGGAGACACCGATAGTAGGCCCAACCAAACAAGTAGGCCAAATGCATTTTCATATTCAAAATATAGGCCGAAAGCCTGAAGATTGAAGCTCAGCTTTGTTCAGTGGAGGAGAACACCAAGGAGCGGCAGACACCGTTAGTAGGGCCCAACCAAACCAGTAGGCCAAATGCATTTTCATATTCTAAATACAGATTGAAAGCCTGAAGATTGAAGCTCAGCTTTGTTCAGTGGAGGAGAAAATCAAGGAGCAGTAGACACCGTTAGTAGGGCCCAACCAAACTAGTAGGCCAAATGCATTTTCATATTCTTAATATAGGCCGAAAGCCTGAAGATTGAAGCTCAGCTTTGTTCAGTGACGGAGAACACCAAGGAGCGGCAGACACAGTTAGTAGGGCTCAACCAAGCTAGTAGGCCAAATGCATTTTCATATTCTAAATAAAGGCCGAAAGCCTGAAGATTGAAGCTCAGCTTTGTTCAGTGGAGGAGAAAAGCAAGGAGCAGTAGACACCGTTAGTAGGGCCCAACCAAGCTAGTAGGCCAAATGCATTTTCATATTCTAAATATAGGCCGAAAGCCTGAGGATTTAAGCTCAGCTTTGTTCAGTGAAGGAGAAATGCAAGGAGTGGCAGACACCTTTAGTAGGGCCCAACCAAACTAGTAGGCCAAATGCATTTTCATATTCTAAATATAAGCCGAAAGCCTGAAGATTGAAGCTCAGCTTTGTTCAGTGGAGGAGAAAAGCAAGGAGCAGTAGGCACTGTTAGTAGGGCCCAACCAAACTAGTAGGCCAAATGCATTTTCATATTTTAAGTATACGGCGAAAGCCTGAAGAATGAAGCTCAGCTTTGTTCAGTGGAGGAGAACACCAAGGAGCGGCAGACACCGTTAGTAGGGCCCAACCAAACTAGTAGGCCAAATGCATTTTCATATTCAAAATATAGGCCGAAAGCCTGAAGATTGAAGCTCAGCTTTGTTCAGTGGAGGAGAAAAGCAAGGAGCGGCAGACACCGTTATTAGGGCCCAACCAAACTACTAGGCCAAATGCATTTTCACATTCAAAACATAGGCCGAAAGCCTGAAGATTGAAGCTCAGCTTTGTTCAATGGAGGAGAACACCAAGGAGCGGCATACACCGTTAGTAGGGCCCAACCAATCTAGTAGGCCAAATGCATTTTCATATTCAAAATATTGTCTGAAAGCCTGAAGATTGAAGCTCAGCTTTGTTCAGTGGAGGAGAAAAGCAAGGAGACACCGTTAGTAGGGCCCAACCAAACCAGTAGGCCAAATGCATTTTCATATTCTAAATATAGGCTGAAAGCCTGAAGATTGAAGCTCAGCTTTGTTCAGTGGAGGAGAACACCAAGGAGCGGCAGACACCGATAGTAGGCCCAACCAAACAAGTAGGCCAAATGCATTTTCATATTCAAAATATAGGCCGAAAGCCTGAAGATTGAAGCTCAGCTTTGTTCAGTGGAGGAGAATACCAAGAAGCGGCAGACACCGTTAGTAGGGCCCAACCAAACCAGTAGGCCAAATGCATTTTCATATTCTAAATATAGGCCGAAAGCATGAAGATTGAAGCTCAGCTTTGTTCAGTGGAAGAGAACACCAAGGAGCGGCAGACACCGTTAGTAGGCCCAACCAAACAAGTAGGCCAAATGCATTTTCATATTCTAAATATAGGCCGAAAGCCTGAAGATTGAAGCTCAGCTTTGTTCAGTGGAGGAGAAAAGCAAGGAGCAGTAGACACCGTTAGTAGGGCCCAACCAAGCTAGTAGGCCAAATGCATTTTCATATTCTAAATACAGACCGAAAGCCTGAAGATTGAAGCTCAACTTTGTTCAGTGGAGGAGAAAAGCAAGGAGCAGTAGACACCGTTAGTAGGGCCCAACCAAACTAGTAGGCCAAATGCATTTTCATATTCTAAATATAGGCCGAAAGCCTGAAGATTGAAGCTCAGCTTTGTTCAGTGGAGGAGAACACCAAGGAGCGGCAGACACCGTTAGTAGGGCCCAACCAAACTAGTAGGCCAAATGCATTTTCATATTCTAAATACAGGCCGAAAGCCTGAAGATTGAAGCTCAGCTTTGTTCAGTGGAGGAGAAAAGCAAGGAGCAGTAGACACCGTTAGTAGGGCCCAACCAAGCTAGTAGGCCAAATGCATTTTCATATTCTAAATATAGGCCGAAAGCCTGAGGATTTAAGCTCAGCTTTGTTCAGTGAAGGAGAAATGCAAGGAGTGGCAGACACCTTTAGTAGGGCCCAACCAAACTAGTAGGCCAAATGCATTTTCATATTCTAAATATAGGCCGAAAGCCTGAAGATTGAAGCTCCGCTTTGTTCAGTGGAGGAGATCACCAAGGAGCGGCAGACACCGTTAATAGGCCCAACCAAACAAGCAGGCCAAATGCATTTTCATATTCTAAATATAGGCCGAAAGCCTGAAGACTGAAGATCAGCTTTGTTCAGTGGAGGACAGCTGTATTGAGTGGCGCAGACAGACACAGGTAGTAGGCCTAAAATAAAAAAAGTAGGCTCAATGCAGTTTAAAATAGGTTACAGGGGTACACATGCAGCATTGGTTTGGTCAGCGGAGGACAATTGCAAGGAGTGGCGCAGACTTACTAGGTCTAAAATAAAAAAGTAGGCTCAATGCAGTTTAAAATAGGGTACAGGGGTACACAGGCAGCATTGGTTTGGTCAGTGGAGGACAATTGCAAAGAGTGGCGCAGACTTACTAGGCCTACAATAGAAAAGTAGGCTCAATGCAGTTTAAAATGGGTTACAGGGGTACACAGGCAGCATTGGTTTGGTCAGCGGAGGACGATTGCAAGGAGTGGTGCAGACTTACTAGGCCTAAAATAAAAAAGTAGGCTCAATGCAGTTTAATATGGGTTACAGGGGTACACAGGCAGCACTGGTTTGGTCAGCGGAGGACGATTGCAAGGAGTGGCACAGACTTACTACGCCTAAAATAAAAAAGTAGGCTCCATGCAGTTTAAAATCGGTTACAGGGGTACACAGGCAGCATTGGTTTGGTCAGCGGAGGACGATTGCAAGGAGTGGCGCAGACTTACTAGGCCTAAAATAAAAAAGTAGGCTCAATGCAGTTTAAAAGAGGTTACAGGGGTACACAGGCAGCATTGGTTTGGTCAGCGGAGGACAATTGCAAGGAGTGGCGCAGACTTACTAGGCCTAAAATTAAAAAGTATGCTCAATGCAGTTTAAAATAGGTTACATGGGTACACAGGCAGCATTGGTTTGGTCAGCGGAGGACAATTGCAAGGAGTGGCGCAGACTTACTAGGCCTACAATAAAAAAGTAGGCTCAATGCAGTTTAAAATGGGTTACAGGGGTACACAGGCAGCATTGGTTTAGTCAGCGGAGGACGATTGCAAGGAGAGGCGCAGACTTACTAGGCCTACAATAAAAAAGTAGGCTCAATGCAGTATAAAAAAGTTGACAGGGGTACACAGGCAGCATTGGTTTTGTTAGCGGAGGACAATTGCAAGGAGTGGCGCAGACTTACTAGGCCTAAAATAAAAAGTAGGCTCAATGCAGTTTAAAATAGGTTACAGGGGTACACAGGCAGCATTGGTTTGGTCAGTGGAGGACAATTGCAATGAGTGGCGCAGACTTACTAGGCCTAAAATAAAAAAGTAGGCTCAATGCAGTTTAAAATGGGTTACAGGGGTACACAGGCAGCATTGGTTTGGTCAGCGGAGGACAATTGCAAGGAGTGGTGCAGACTTACTAGGCCTAAAATAAAAAAGTAGTCTCAATGCAGTTTAAAATGTGTTACAGGGGTACACAGGCAGCATTGGTTTGGTCAGCGGAGGACGATTGCAAGGAGTGGCGCAGACTTACTAGGCCTACAATAAAAAGGTAGGCTCAATGCAGTTTAAAATAGGTTACAGGGGTACACAGGCATCATTGGTTTGGTCAGCGGAGGACAATTGCAAGGAGTGGCGCAGACTTACTAGGCCTAAAATAAAAAAGTAGGCTCAATGCAGTTTAAAATGGGTTACAGGGGTACACAGGCAGCTTTGGTTTGGTCAATGCAGGATGATTGCAAGGAGTGGCGCAGACTTACTAGGCCTAAAATAAAAAAGTAGGCTCAATGCAGTTTAAAATGGGTTACAGGGGTACACAGGCAGCATTGGTTTGGTCAGCGGAGGACGATTGCAAGGAGTGGCGCAGACTTACTAGGCCTAAAATAAAAAAGTAAGCTCAATGCAGTTTAAAATGGGTTACAGGGGTACACAGGCAGCATTGGTTTGGTCAGCAGAGGATGATAGCAAGGAGTGGCGCAGACTTACTAGGCCTAAAATAAAAAAGTAGGCTCAATGCAGTTTAAAATGGGTTACAGGGGTACACAGGCAGCATTGGTTTGGTCAGCGGAGGACGATTGCAAGGAGTTGCGCAGACTTACTAGGCCTACAATAAAAAAGTAGGCTCAATGCAGTTTAAAATAGGTTACAGGGGTACACAGGCAGCATTGGTTTGGTCAGCGGAGGACAATTGCAAGGAGTGGCGCAGACTTACTAGGCCTAAAATAAAAAAGTAGGCTCGATGCAGTTCAAAATGGGTTACAGGGGTACATAGTCAGCATTGGTTTGATCAGCGGAGGACGATTGCAAGGAGTGGCGCAGACTTACTAGGCCTAAAATAAAAAAAGTAGGCTCTATGCTGTTCTAAACTGGTAACAGGATTAAACTGGCGGCACTTCTCTGTTCGGTGGAGGACAACTGGAAGAAGTGGCTGACACAGTAAGTTGGCCAAAATAGTAAAGTGGGCTAAATGTCTGCAAAAAAAATGTTCCTAAATATACAGGTGGCAAAGCTAGGTACAGGGGTGGGTTCCTCTGCTGAGTAGCAGAGAGTGGTCATTCGCGCACAATATTCACAGGTCTAAATGGAGGGCAGGGCACCTGTATATTTTTACTATCATCTATCATTTCAACAAATTTGTATTGGCAGTGCCTTTGAAGGATTTAACAGCACAGACTAAACAGTGGTGGAGCAGTGAGAGGTAAGTTTGCAAGTGGTAGAGCACTGTTTGAGCTGGGGGGAAACACTCTCTCGTGTGCGGCGGTCCTGGCCCAGGGCCCCTCATATTACGATGGTGTGTCTGACGTTGGGTGTGCACCACCACCGCCAGAGACACTTCATTTTACTATGAGGGACCCTGTGCCAGTGCCGTCGGCCAAATGTGGGCACACCCACCTGTCCAGGCAAACGGCACTCGCAAGGGTGCTTGCGCCAAGTGGTGACCACGGCTGCATGGGGGGAGTCAGCCCATTTAGGGAGGTGTAAAAATGGCCTATGGTGGACATTCAGCAGCTGCAAATGGAGGAATTGGAGCAGTCAGTAAGAGGAGTCCAAACGCAAGACCTTTTTACAGGAAAGCTACGTGTTCGCAGGGGATGGTGGGGCAAAATAATTAGAAATCCATGATTGGATAATTTTAATGAAGGTTAGATCATCAACATTTTGGGTAGCCAGACGAGTCCTTTTTTCGGTCAGTATTGAACCAGCAGCACTGAATACTCTTTCTGATAGCACACTAGCAGCTGGGCAAGCGAGCTCCTTTAATGCATATTCTGCCAATTCAGGCCAGGTGTCTATTTTAGATGCCCAGTAATCTAACTGGAATGACGTGTGAGGGAGAACATCGATAAGGGAGGAAAAATAGTTCGTAACTAGTGTTGAGCGATACTTTCCGATACTCAAAGGTATCGGTATCGGATGGGATCGGCCGATATCCAAAAAATATCGGATATCGCCGATACCGATACCCGATACCAATACAAGTCAATGGGACACAAGTATCGGAAGGTATCCTGGATGGTTCCCAGGGTCTGAAGGTGAGTTAACTCTCCTTCAGGCCCTGGGATCCATATTCATGTAAAAAATAAAGAATTAAAATAAAAAATATGGATATACTAACCCCTCCGGCGGCCCCTGGACCTTAGCGATGTAACCGGCAGACTCCGTTCCTAAGAATGAGGAGTGAAGGACCTACGATGACGTCGCGGCTTGTGATTGGTCGCGTGACCGCTCATGTGACCGCTCACGCGACCAATCACAAGCCGCGACGTCATTGAAGGTCCTAAACTCACTGCATTCTTAGGAACGGAGGCTGCTGGTTACATCGCTAAGGTCCAGGGGCCGCCGGAAGGGTGAGTATATCCATATTTTTTATTTTAATTCTTTATTTTTTACATGAATATGGATCACAGGGCCTGAAGGAGAGTCTCCTCTCCTCCAGACCCTGGGAACCATACACTGGGAACTTCCGATTCCGATTTCCGATTTCACAAAAATATCGGAACTCGGTATCGGAATTCCGATACAGCAAATATCGGCCGATACCCGATACTTGCGGTATCGGAATGCTCAACACTATTCGTAACCACACTGCACAAATGTTGTCTCCTGTCACTTTGAATTGATGCAGCAGTACCTGTCATGTCTGCGGTCATTGCGAAATCACTCCACAACCTGGTCATAAAACCACTCTGTCCAATGCCACTTCTGATTTGTGCACCTCTAACACCTCTGCCATGTTGCCCCCTGCAGCTCGTGTGAGAACATCTCCACCGCTGTGTGCTGGGAATGCTTGAACCAAACGGTCTACAAGAGTTGCTTGTTTGGTAGCCAATATTTGCTCAAGGTTCTCATGTGGCATGATATTTTGCAATTTCCCTTTATAGCGTGAATCCAGGAGGTAGGCCAACCAGTAATCGTCATCGGTCATCATTTTGATAAAGTGGGGGTCCCTTTTTAGGATACGCAAGGCATAATCAGCCATGTGGGCCAATGTTCCAGGTGTCAAATCACTACTTGTGCTGGGTTGAGGAGCACTTTCTGGCAAATCAACATCACTTGTCTCCCGCAAAAACCCTGTACCTGACCTTGCAACGCCACCAGTTTCTATTGCCCCCTGAGAAGCTTCCTCCTCCCATAAATATTCATCCCCATCATCCTCCTCCTCCTCCTCCTCATCGTCATCCGCCATCTCGTCCAGGAGAGTTCCCTGAGCAGACAATGGCTGACTGTCATCAAGGCTTCCCTTCTCCTCGGCTGCAGACGTCTGCTCCTTAATGTGCGTCAAACTTTGCATCAGCAGATGCATTAGTGGGATGCTCATGCTTAGGATGATGTCATCTGCACTTACCAGCTGTGTGCATTCCTCAAAACACTGAAGGACTTGACAGAGGTCTTGTAGCTTCGACCACTGCACAACTGACAACTCCATGTCTGCCATCCAACTGCCTGCCCGTGTATATGTATCCTCCCACAAATACATTACAGCACGCCTCTGTTTGCACAGCCTCTGAAGCATGTGCAGTGTGGAGTTCCACCTTGTTGCAATGTTGATTATTAGGCGGTGCTGGGGAAGCTTCAACGATCGTTGATGGTTCTGCATACGGATGCAGTGTACGGGCGACTGGCGGATGTGCAAGCAAAGTCTTCGCACATTCAGGAGCAGGGCTGGTAACCCCGGATAACTTTTCAGGAAGCACTGCACCACCAGGTTCAAGGTGTGAGCCAAGCAAGGTATGTGTTTCAGTTCTGAAAGGGCTATGGCAGCCATAAAATTCCTTCCGTTATCACTGACTACCTTGCCTGCCTCAAGATGTACACTGCCCAGCCATGAATGAGATACTTGCTGCAAGAACTCGGCGAGAACTTCCGCGATGTGTCTGTTGTCACCCAAACACTTCATTTCCAACACAGCCTGCTGACGCTTACCACTTGCTGTTCCATAATGGGACACCTCGTGTGCAACACTGGCAGCTGCGGATGGAGTGGTAGGGCGACTGCACTCTGTGGACAAGCTTTCGCTTCTGGAGGAGGAGGAGGGGTGTCAAACGCCTACTGCCAACTGTTTCCTAGACCATGGGCTAGGCAGAACTGTCCCACTATGGCTGTCCCCTGTGGACCCTGCATCCACCACATTAACCCAGTGCGTCGCGATGGACACGTAACGTCCCTGGCCATGCCTACTGGTCCATGCATCTGTTGTGAGGTGCACCTTTCTACTGACTGATTGCCTGAGTTCATGGACAATGCGGTCTTTGACATGCTGGTGGAGGGCTGGGATGGCTTTTCTCACAAAGAAGTGTCAACTGGGTAGGTCATAGTGTGGTACTGCGTAGGCCATCAGGGCTTTGAAAGCTTCGCTTTCAACCAACTGGTAAGGCATCATCTCTAACGAGATTAGTCTAGCAATGTGGGCGTTCAAACCCTGTGTACGCGGATGTGAGGATGAGTACTTCCTTTTCCTAATGAGAGTCTCTTGTAGGGTGAGCTGGACTGGAGAGCAGCATATTGTGGAACAAGCAGCGGTGGTGGTGGTGGTGGTGGTGGACATGGCGGATTGAGAGAGGGTTGGTGATGGTATTCTTGATGTTGACCTACATAAAGTGTTTCCTTCCAAAAACCTTGTGATTCCCTGACTGCTTTGGCCTTGCGACGATACCTCCGCATTTGCTGCAGGTGGTGTCCTAAACGGTAGGCTTACAGTGAGGGAAGCAATGTAGCGTTGCTGACTTCCTTCATTCTGAGTGGGTGCACCAACGTAACGGGACGTTTGGTAGTTAGTCCAAGCTTGCAAGTGCATGCTGGTTAAATGTCTACGCATGCACGTTATATTTAAATTTTTGACATTGTGCCCTCTGCTAAAGTTCTTTGAGCATTTCTTACAGATAACTTTGCACTGATCATTCGGATCTTGGTTAAAAAATTGCCACACTGCACTCTTCCTACTATCGCTGTACTACTTTCACCGGATGGCCACGCTGTCCTAAAACTGGCTTTGTTTTTGACACACGTTTTTGGCCTGATACGGGCCTGCCAGATGAAAGCTGTTGCAATGTTGATGCCTGCTGCGGCTCATCCTCCTCCGCTTCTGAGCTACTGCCAGCGGCACCCTGTTCCCCCAATGGCTGCTAATCTGGGCCAACAACTGGGTCATCTATCACCTCCTCTTCAATGTTCTGTGCACCTTCCTCTGTGTCACCGTGTAAGGTGCTATAGCGTTCAGGACGGGGCACCATAGTCTCATCAGGGTCAGATTCTGTCTCAGTACACTGCGAGGGCAATGTAGTGATCTGAGTCAATGGAACAGCATAATAATCTAGCTGTGGCTGTGCATCTGTGCACTTCATGTCCAATTCATCTTGTAATGGGCTGTTAACAATTTCCCTTTCTAACCCAGGCACGGTATGTGTAAAGAGCTCCATGGAGTAACCTGTAGTGTCGCCTGCTGCATCCTTCACTTTTGGTTTGGGTGAAGGACACAAGGAAGCAACTTGTTCCTGCCCGGGAGCACACACTGATGACTCGCTGCTTTTAAATTTGGAACTTTCGGAAGAGGAGGCGAAAGAGCTAGAGGCTGAGTCAGCAAGGAAAGCCAAAACTTTTTCCTGCTGCTCCGGCTTTAAAAGCGGTTTTGCTACTCCAAGATAAGGGAGCCTTCGAGGCCTTGTGTAGCCAGATGATGACGCTGGCTCAATAACTCGAGCCTTGGGTGCTATTTTGCTTTTCCCACTACCACTAGATGCTCTACCACCACCACCATCATTACCAGCTGGCAATGACCGCCCACGGCCTCTTCCACCAGACGTCCTCATTTTTGGTAAAATGTAACCAAAGTAACAACCGTTATATGGTACTGTAAAACAAGGTAGAAGGTGTATATAAACTTGTTGAGAATTTAAATCTCCCTTTTTTGTGTGGGAGACTGCTGCAAAAAAAAAAACAGGCCCACTGTATTACACTACACAGTATAAGTGGCTGAAAATGGCTGGCAGGTATACACCAAACACAACTGACGCAGATGCACTTAGTGGCAATATAAATCTCCCTTTTTATGTGTGGGAGACTGCTGGAAAAATCAGGCCCACTGTATTACACTACACAGTTTCAGTGGCAGAAAGTGGCTGGAAGATATATAAAAAAAGAACTGCCGCAGATGCACTTAGTGGCAATATAAATCTCCCTTTTTATGTGTGGGAGACTGCTGGAAAATTCAGGCCCACTGTATTACACTACTCAGTTTCAGTGGCATAAAGTGGCTGGAAGATATATAAAAAAAAGAGAACTGCCACAGATGCACTTAGTGGCAATATAAATCTCCCTTTTTATGTGTGGGAGACTGCTGGAAAAATCAGGCCCACTGTATTACACTACACAGTTTCAGTGGCAGAAAGTGGCTGGCAGATATACCACAAACAGGACTGTCGCAGATGCACTTAGTGGCAATGTAAATCTCCCTTTTTATGTGTGGGAGACTTCTGGAAAAATCAGGCCCACTGTATTACACTACACAGTATAAGTGGCAGAAAGTGGCTGGCATATATACCACAAACAGGACTGCCACAGATGCACTTAGTAGCAATATAAATCTCCCATTTTATGTGTGGGAGACTGTTGAAAAAATCAGGCCCACTGTATTACACTACACAGTTTCAGTGGCAGAAAGTGGCTGGCAGATATACCACAAACAGGACTGCCGCAGATGCACTTAGTGGCAATATAAATCTCCGTTTTTATGTGTGGGAGACTGCTGGAAAAATCAGGCCCACTGTATTACACTACACAGTATAAGTGACAGAAAGTGGCTGGCAGATATACCACAAACAGGACTGATGCAGATGCACTTAGTGGCAATATAAATCTCCCTTTTTATGTGTGGGAGACTGCTGGAAAAATCAGGCCCACTGTATTACACTACACAGTATAAGTGGCAGAAAGTGGCTGGCAGATATACCACAAACAGGACTGATGCAGATGCACTTAGTGGCAATATAAATCTCCCGTTTTATGTGTTCGAGACTGCTGGAAAAATCAGGCCCACTGTATTACATTACACAGTTTTAGTGGCAGAAAATGGCTGGAAGATATATATTAAAAAAAGGGACTGTACTACAATAACAATCTCCCTACAATTATCTCAGGAAAAATATGGCAGCCAGCAATAAAAAGGACTGCTGCACACAAAAGTGTGGACAAATAAACAATAGAACTGTGCAGAAAGGAGCAATAGGACTTTTGCTTTTAAAAAAGCAGTTGGTTTGCACAGCAGCATACAAACAGCAATGCAGCTATCAGGGAGCCTTATAAGCTACAGAGCTGATGCACATAAATCTAGCCTCCACTGTCCCTGCAAAGAAAAGGTGGTGTTGGACAGTGGAAATTGCTACAGCACAAGCGGTTTGGGGGTTAATATTTCCTCCCTAACAATATCCCTGCTTCTGACGAAGCTGCAGCAACCTCTCCCTATGCTCAGATCGGCAGAAGTAAGATGGCGGTCGGCGTGCACACCCCTTTATATCCCCTGTGATGCCGCAGAAAGCAAGTCAATCACTGTCATGCCCTTCTCTAAGATGGTGGGGACTGAGACCTATGTCATCATGCTGCCCACACTCTGCGTCCATGTTCATTGGCTGAGAAATGGTGCTGAAAGCGTCATACAAAATGCGACTTTGGCACGAAGATCGCCGACAGCATGGCCGATCCCACGCTGGGATCAGGTCGGGTTTCACGAAACCCGACTTTGCCGAAAGTCGGCGATTTTTGAAAATGTCCGATCCGTTTCGCTCAACCCTACTGAGGAGATAAGATGTGAAACATTTGGCTATATAATAAGGCAGACTGATTCTCAAAAGTTTGGAGAGCGGTACAGTAATGTGTGACTGTATTCTACAAGGAAGCATTGTGGACATTTCTTGCAAGTTTTGGACTGCGTTTCAGTAAATGGAGTTGAAGATTTTTTCATGATTAATTATGTATTTAATGCTGATTTCTATGCATGTAACAAAATTACACATGGGTAACAGGAATAATAAAGCCTACAACACAGAGAAGACACATCAAATCCCTACTGGTCCCAGTACAGACTAGACAATCCCTAGCAGCAGAACTTAAAAACACCACCTCAGATCCCTGAAAGGCCATCGGGGGGTTTCTAGTACCTCCTGAGGAACCAAAAGGGAGGCCCTTTTGCACAGTTAACCAAGGGAGGGTTTGTAGATTGTAAGCTTGCGAGCAGGCACCTCACCCCTAATGTCACTGTTTAAATTGTCTTAACTTGTATTGAATTTATTGTCTGTACATGTCCCCGCTTAATTGTAAAGTGCTGCGGAATATGTTGGCGCTATATAAATAAAATGATTAAATTATTATTAAAGTGTGCAGAGGGGTACAAGGACCCAGGGTGAGAAAACTTAAAGGACGTGCATGAAGTGTAAATAAGGAAAACTAAGGAAGGTAATGAATGAAACAAGAATAATCTACCACCAACCAAACTGAGGAGAAAGGAAATGTGCTGAGTAGGCAGGCAAACACACAACTTAAAAGCAAGCAGTGCTTGCCTAGCATGAAAAATCCCTTTGCTGAAGAGCTGAAACTCCTTAGCACTAATCCATTTAGAAGTATAGTATATCCAGCAAGGAAGAGCAGTAAAGGGAGAATATATATTGTCCAACCCAGAATGTGATAGATTAACCAAGATGGTTCAATGAGAAACACCTGAAGAAGAGAGAATCCAGAAAGGAAAATAAAAGGCAATAGGAACTATCAGCATAAGGACAGAGAAGAAAAGGGCAGTAGCTTAGCCGACAGGAGAACCGAACAAGAGATCACTGCATCAAATCCCCAAACCGAGGCATGACACTGAAAAATACAGAGAGATATTTATCTACCATGCATTAGTATCAGGAATGTTTCTGATTGACTCCAAATTTATTCTGCATCAACACAATGATCCCAAAAATACAGCAAATGTCACTAAGAACTAAAATAATAATGTATGCAAATAGCGGGGCTGTTGAGTATGGTGGATACGGAATGCTGCGGGTGGAACCCTCTATCACTAAGGGTATATGAAACTAGCCGTGAAAATATACACAAATTATGTATACACCTGCGCTACGTCCTACGTTGTTATAAGAAGAAACACCATTAATATAAGGTTTACCTGCTCGATGGGATGTGGTGCTAAGGTTGTTCTAAATGGGGACGTGAATCAGATCAAGAGTAGTGTAAATATACTTTCTAAAAAGGAGACAAGAGTAAGTATTAGATATATATTCAAATGTCGTGCTTGGGTACGTGTATATATACACGGCCGGTGACGGACGACGTGCGCGTGGTTGAGGATCTATGCCGGAGATGGAGAAGGACCTTCGGGTCACGTGTTCGGCAGTCACGTGATACTGCTCTTGGAAAGTACGGATCGCGGTGGGAGCCAATAATGTTAACCAAGCATTTCGGAATTACTACAGATACATATTTTGCATAATTTATTCAAATGTGAATAGCTCCACCTCATTATTCAGACCTTTCGGTTTCAGAGTATCCAGTTAAAAAATTAAACGGGTTTCATAAGTTTAATAAAATCACCATTTCTCCAATCATTTTTGGACCGCTTTGATACCCGTTATTTTCACTCCAAAAATTGATCCTTTATGGTACTTAGCAGTCTTAGATCAATCTAAGTATGAAGAGGAATCACTACGTATCCTCAATGATATAAGAACAAACGAAAAATTGTCCAGTGATCCCACCATTAGATTTACAAATAAATAAAAAAAAAAAACTATTGACTAAAGGCCTAGATAGTGGATTAATAAATAAACATGAATTTGAATATATATATACACCACATCCTAGGATGTCTGTATTTTACATCCTAGGCCGTCCGGGACGGCGCGTGCAGAAGATCTGAGTACACAGCCGCCAAGACTCCAACGGAAAAAGGACAGCTAAGTAACTTAGCTCTGTGAACTATTTTTTATATTATTCCATCACGGTGTGTGATTCCTGGACTCCGCTTTAATCGATCCAGCCGCAACATATAGCCTTAAAAGCAGCTGACTATCTGTGGCATCTCTTTATGCCTATATATACATTTTTTTTTGACAAACAGGTACAAAGCAGCTCATAGCCCCGTCACCCTCAGGGGCGTAGCAATTCTATTATTTTATGCACACATTTATTTACAAAATACATATAGATCACTTTCTTTTCAGGTATATATCCAGAGTACCTACCTCCACGCTTAAGATATCCTGGAAACGGGCGACATAGCCTTCCATCATATAACGACTATATCAATGTGTGTATATATACACGTACCCAAGCACGACATTTGAATATATATCTAATACTTACTCTTGTCTCCTTTTTAGAAAGTATATTTACACTACTCTTGATCTGATTCACGTCCCCATTTAGAACAACCTGAGCGCCACATCCCATCGAGCAGGTAAACCTTATATTAATGGTAATCCCAATAAAGATTACAGTATGGCAGCACAGCCCAATTGTCCGGGGAAGAAAAACACGTACTCAAACAGTTAATGCTCTGACGCTAGCAACGGAGGTGCTCACATAGAAAGAAGCAATTACAGCATACAGTCCAAAGAACAAAAATGCGGCAGCACTCACCGATCCTGGAGTATAAAACGCCTTTATTTATACATCATGGTACATCTTCACGGCTCAAAGGGGAGGAATAGTGGCTGGAGTGTGCGGGGAGAGACGACGGCCGTTTCGCGCTAAGGTCAGCGCTTCTTCGGGTCCACAACCAAGGGAAGTGACACCAGGAGAAATAGGTAAGTGCAATCAAACTCCTCCCGTGTCCCACTCCCATTGGATGTCTAACAAGTGCACGTGCATAATAAAAACTGTTAAAAACAATCATAAGTTAAATAGACCTCATCTATCACAAAGTACCTTGAATTAACTCTAATCCTTTAAATGCACAGACTTATTACAGCTCTTTACAAGATCATACATATTTGCGGAACAATAGTAAATGGGCATGCGCAAGGTTAATAGCCATAGATCATATAAGAAATAATAATAATAAGGAATACCGGACAATCAAGAAAAGAGATCGCATACTAGAATGGTAAGCCAGAACGTAACATAATACCTAATTTTCATTATATCTAAATAATTTTTTTAATATGTGTTCTATTACGTCCAGAATTTTTCTATAAAAAAAACGACATATCGACCCTATCATTAAGCCCTGCTGGGCCAGTGGCTCTAGTGCACAAAATCCACCTTGCCTCCTTTTTCAGTAGTAATCTATGCAAGTCTCCTCCTTGTGTCGGCAAAGTCACCTTCTCGACACCTGCAAATGTTAACACCTTCGGATTCCCTCCATGAGCTTCTTTGATATGACTAATTAGTCTGGGTCCCCCTTTTCCTGTAGAAATCGACTTAAAATGCTCTCTAAACCGCACGTACATTTTGCGGATGGTCTTCCCAATATAAAATCTCCTACAGGGGCAGAATACCACGTAAACTACATATTCAGATTTGCATGAAATAGGCTGCTGAACAGTATGCGTCACTGAACCAATATTGAGCACCTGTCCAGTGAGATGGTACTGACAATATTGGCAGTGACCACAACGAAAATTACCTTTTGGTGTTCTTTGGGTAAGCCAATTAGTATCTTGTTTCATGATTCGATTTCGGACAATTACATCCCTAATACGGGTGCTGCGCCTATTAGAGATCAAAGGTCCATTCACCGTTCTACCTACCAGGTCCCTATCTCTTTCAAGTACATGCCAATGCTTCCTAATGGTGGATCTGATCTCCCAATCCATAGGACCATATTTGAAGCAGAAGGTAAATCGTTGTCCTGGTGTATTAGAGGTATTAATTTTGGAATCCTGGGAGCGATTGTTAACTCTTTCCAGACCTCTCTGCAAAGCTGAATCTGGATAACCCCTACTGCGCAGCCTCTGGCATAATTCACTGGACTGCTGATCAAAGCCCCTCTGAGTGTTATTTACTCTCCGTGTCCTCAGTAGCTGGCTATAAGGTAATGCTTTTTTAATGTGAGTCGGGTGATAACTATCGAAATGTAAGACTGAATTGATGGCAGTAGGCTTACGAAAAATAGATGTGCATATTTTCCCCTCCTGAATCTCTATTAACACGTCCAGGATCCCGAAATTAATACCTCTAATACACCAGGACAATGATTTACCTTCTGCTTCCAATATGGTCCTATGGATCGGGAGATCAGATCCACCATTAGGAAGCATTGGCATGTACTTTAAAGAGATAGGGACCTGGTAGGTAGAACGGTGAATGGACCTTTGATCTCTAATAGGCGCAGCACCCGTATTAGGGATGTAATTGTCCGAAATCGAATCATGAAGCAAAATACTAATTGGCTTACCCAAAGAACACCAAAAGGTAATTTTCGTTGTGGTCACTGCCAATATTGTCAGTACCATCTCACTGGACAGGTGCTCAATATTGGTTCAGTGACGCATACTGTTCAGCAGCCTATTTCATGCAAATCTGAATATGTAGTTTACGTGGTATTCTGCCCCTGTAGGAGATTTTATATTGGGAAGACCATCTGCAAAATGTACGTGCGGTTTAGAGAGCATTTTAAGTCGATTTCTACAGGAAAAGGGGTACCCAGACTAATTAGTCATATCAAAGAAGCTCATGGAGGGAATCCGAAGGTGTTAACATTTGCAGGTGTGGAGAAGATGACTTTGCCGACACAAGGAGGAGACTTGCATAGATTACTACTGAAAAAGGAGGCAAGGTGGATTTTGTGCACTAGAGCCACCGGCCCAGCAGGGCTTAATGATAGGGTCGATATGTCGGGGGTTTTTTTATAGAAAAATTCTGGACGTAATAGAACACATATTAAAAAAATTCTTTAGATATAATGAAATTTAGATATTATGTTACGTTCTGGCTTACCATTCTTGTATGCGATCTCTTTTCTTGATTGTCCGTTATTCCTTATTATTATTATTTCTTATATGATCTATGGCTATTAACCTTGCGCATGCCCATTTACTATTGTTCCGCAAATATGTATGATCTTGTAAAGAGCTGTAATAAGTCTGTGCATTTAAAGGATTAGAGTTAATTCAAGATACTTTGTGATAGATGAGGTCTATTTAACTTATGATTGTTTTTAACAGTTTTTATTATGCACGTGCACTTGTTAGACATCCAATGGGAGTGGGACACGGGAGGAGTTTGATTGCACGTACCTATTTCTCCTGGCGTCACTTCCCTTGGTTGTGGACCCGTTGAAGCGCTGACCTTAGCGCGAAACGGCCGTCGTCTCTCCCCGCACACTCCAGCCATTATTCCTCCCCTTTGAGCCGTGAAGATGTACCATGACGTATAAATAAAGGTGTTTTATACTCCAGGATCGGTGAGTGCTGCCGCATTTTTGTTCTTTGGACTGTATGCTTATATTAATGGTGTTTCTACTTATAGCAACGTAGAACGTAGCGCAGGTGTATACATAATTTGTGTATATTTTCACGGCTTGTCACTTAGAACTATCTTCATCATAAAGAAGAAGAAAAAGTAGTGTTTGAAGTGAAGAAATGCCCCCCCACAGATCCATGATCTAAACATCATTGAGTATGTTTTGGATTACATGAAGAGTCAGAAATCCTGCAACCACAGAATCTGGGCTTAGTTCTCCAAGGTGTTTAAATCAACCTTGCTGTGTGCAAGTGTGTGTAAGTGTATCTAGAAGAATTGATGCTACTTTGAAGTCAAAGGGTGATCATACCAAATATTGATCTGATTTAAATGTATCTTTTCTTCACTCACTTTGCATTCTATTAGTTGATAAATATCAAATAACATTTTTATTTTCTAAATTTCTTACTTTTCAGCATTTTTTCCACACCTGACTACGTAAAACTTTTTCACAGTACTGTATGTCCAATCTTCTTTAATTACAAATGAAATGTAAAACAGACCACACATTAAAAATCTGATTGTTCATCTGAATGAAAATAAAGTATAGCGCTCTATGTTCTTTTATTAAGCCACGAGCAAGCTGCTTTTTGTTTTCAATCACAAGTGAAGATGCATATATAAATGTTAGTTGTAACTGTGGTTCGTAGTGCTATAACACAATAGAGGAGATCACTTTTAAATTAAATCTAAAATGCTAAAAAGTTAATATTGTAATTGCTCCGATCATAGGCGATTACTCACTGATAGTTGGGGGTCTAATCACTGGGACTGCATTGAGCTACAGAATTTTTTACTCCCGATTGAGGTGTAAGGGATAAGGTTTCTCCTTTTGGAGAATGACATAACAGCTCTGACTTGTCAAGGTAAGGAGGCTTATTCACCGTGCAATGCTCCTATGGGAAATTTAATATGCAAATTGCCTCTTCAGAGAGGAAGAGGACTTGAACGCTATAGAACTACCTGTTGGAAGTAGCGATTTGCCAAGTCACAATCAACCCTTTAACGAGTCTTGCAGTATGACTTAGGATAAAAGCCAAATCAGAATTTCAACATTTTTACACCATTAGAAAATGGAGCGTCAGGCTGAATGGCCAACTAACTGCGAATCAATTAATTATCTATAGTGCTGCAGGAAAAAGTCAAGTGAATGCACAAACCAGTAGGGAATGAATGGATTGGTAGAAGAGCATGCACACTATCACTCCATTCTAATGAGGATAAAAATGCACCACTCTGCCCATTGGTACGAGTCCAAGCAGTTGGATCGCCAGCTATCAGTCCGATGGATCGGTGATAACTTGTTTTCACCTCACATCACCTATAATCTGCCACTGACCGCCTTCTCAGTCAGAAAAAATACTCTCCTATCTAGTGCCTCAATGTATAGATCATATACTAAAAAGTAACAAAGAAAATATCTGTGTAATGTGAAAAGACATTTGATAAAATAAAAATCTATTCTTGGGGATTTAACAGCAAACTCGGAAGCACATCAAGTACTGCAGGTTTTCCATGTATGACCAACATCAAATAGGTTTGCATTTACAAATATTAGTTTTGGAGTAAGTGGCTGTGCCTTTGGAAATGCATATCTACTCACTGAAGCAGAACATATATTTCTTCCGCGTGTTTCAAGTAGCAGTTACAGGGTAAATGAAGGAGTCATTCATTCCCTAAAGTGGAATATTCTTTTTAATTCAGACACACTTGGCTAGTTAACTATAGAAATCTAAGATTATGTTAAAAGTGATGAGCCATTTGAGTTTCACTGAATTGAAAGAAAAATATCACTATTTCCAGACACACCATTACAAGCAAAAATTAACGCTTGTTAATACAAAAAAAAGAAGTAATGCATCTTTGTTTTCTTTCTTTTTTTTTCCTTTTACATTTATAGTCAAGAGAAATCTATTTTAAACACCTTTTAAAAGGCACTTCTATGATTCAACATGCAGATACAAGATCAATATAAATCTTTATTCCAGGAATAATTGGGTGTCAGAACCATCTAAGACCTTGCAGCTAAGTACATTTCTCTGAAAATGTAATATCCTGAAAATTGTATTTCAATCTGCCTTTAGGGAAAAAACACAAGCAATAGTTCAAATTTAGCATGCTATTAATATTCATTCAAGCATTGTAATGTAATCTATTTTATACAAATTTTATGATAGAAAGCAATATGCTTAGCACTGGATAATCCAATTGTTTGCTCTTATGAAAAAAAATGCTAAAATTTGGCCTCCCACTAAAATGGCTACTAAAGTAAACCATGAGTATGGCATTATTGTTTTATTACTGGAAGGGGTTGGTAATCTTTCATATTTCAATATGATTATGTTGTGTAATCCTATTGTTCAGGTTTACCAACTAAATTGAATAAATCAGAGGCTGGAACCATATTTGCAGGTTTTGTTGCATTTTTTTAACCAAAACCAGGAGTGGATTTCAAGGGAATTGATAATATAACAGGAAAGATTCAGACTTGACACAAAATACTTAACCTGCATTGGCACTAGTGTTGAGCCAAACTTTCCGATATTGGGAAATATCGGGATCAGATTGGATCGGCCGATATCCAAAAAAATATCGGATATCGCCGATACCGATACCGGAAACCAATGCAAGTCAATGGGACACAAATATCGCAATGAAAATAAGCCCTTTCTGTCCTTGTACATCCTGTTCCGGAAGGGGGGAAGAGTGTGGGCAGTGCATGGGCGGAGACTGTGCGTGTCTGTGTGTGTGGGTGGGGTCTGTGCAGGCCTGCCGGGGGTCTGTACGGGCCTCTCGGAGGTCTGTGTGGCCTGCCGGGGGTCTGTTCGGGTCTGCCGGGGGTCTATATGGGCCTCTAGGGGGTCCGTGCAGCCTGCCGGGGGTCTGTGCGGGCCTCCCGGGGGTCTGTGCGGCCTGCCGGGGGTCTGTGCGGCCTGCCGGGAGTCTGTACGGGCCTCTCATGGGTCTGCGTGGCCTGCCAGGGGTCTGTGCGGCCAGCCAGGGGTCTGTGCGGCCAGCCGGGGGTCTGTATGGGCCTCTCGGGGGTCTGTGCGGCCTGCCGGGGGTCTGTACGGGCCTCTCAGGGGTCTGTGTGGCCTGCTGGGGGTCTTTGTGTTTGTGCGCAGGCATCGTCCGATGGAACTACAAGTCCCATCGGGCAATGCCTGCTACAATGGCAGTGATTGACACATTAGCCAATGATGGGACAGTAGTGGTTCCATCATCCGGCTAATGTGTTGAATGTAAAAAAAACCCCACAAACATAAATACTACATACAACATACTACATACATACAACATACATACAGTCATGGCCAAAAGTATTCACAACCCTGCAATTCTGTCAGATAATACTCAGTTTCTTTCTGAAAATGATTGCAAACACAAATTATTTGGTATTATTATCTTCATTTAATTTGTCTTAAATGAAAAAACACAAAAGAGAATGAAGCAAAAAGCAAAACATTGATCATTTCACACAAAACTCCAAAAATGGGCCAGACAAAAGTATTGGCACCCTCAGCCTAATACTTGGTTGCACAACCTTTAGCCAAAATAACTGCGACCAACCGCTTCCGGTAACCATCAATGAGTTTCTTACAATGCTCTGCTGGAATTTTAGACCATTCTTCTTTGGCAAACTGCTCCAAGTCCCTGGTATTTGAAGGGTGCCTTCTCCAACATGCCATTTTTAGATCTCTCCACAGGTGTTCTGTGGGATTCAGGTCTGGACTCATTGCTGGCCACATTAGAAGTCTCCAGTGCTTTCTCTCAAACCATTTTCTAGTGTTTTTTTAAGTGTTTTTTGGGTCATTGTCCTGCTGGAAGACCCATGACCTCTGAGGGAGAAACAACTTTCTCACACTGGGCCCTACATTATGCTGCAAAATTTGTTGGTAGTCTTCAGACTTCATAATGCCATGCACACGGTCAAGCAGTCCAGTGCCAGAGGCAGCAAAGCAACCCTAAAACATAAGGGAACCTCCACCATGTTTGACTGTAGGGACCGTGTTCCTTTCTTTGAATGCCTCTTTTTTTCTCCTGTAAACTCAATGTTGATGCCTTTGTCCAAAAAGCTCTACTTTTGTCTCATCTGACCAGAGAACATTCTTCCAAAACGTTTTAGACTTTTTCAGCCTGGCTTTTTTATGTCTTGAGGTAAGAAGTGGGGTATTCCTGGGTCTCCTACCATACAGTCCCTTTTCATTCAGACGCCGATGGAGAGTACGGGTTGACACTGTTGTACCCTCGGACTGCAGGGCAGCTTGAACTTGTTTGGATGTTAGTCTAGGTTCTTTATCCAACATCCGCACAATCTTGCGTTGAAATCTCTTGTCAATTTTTCTTTTCTGTCCACATCTAGGGAGGTTAGCCACAGTGCCATGGGTTTTAAACTTCTTGATGACACTGCGCACGGTAGACACAGGAACATTCAGGTCTTTGGAGATGGACTTGTAGCCTTGAGATTGCTCATGCTTCCTCACAATTTGGTTTCTCAAGTCCTCAGACAGTTCCTTGGTCTTCTTTCTTTTCTCCATGCTCAATGTGGTACACACAAGGACACAGGACAGAACTTTAATCCATGTCAACTGGCTGCAAGTGTGATTTAGTTATTGCCAATACCTGTTAGGTGCCACAGGTAAGTTACAGGTGCTGTTAATTACACAAATTAGAGAAGCATCACATGATTTTTCGAACAGTGCCAATAATTTTGTCCACCCTCTTTTTTATGTTTGGTGTGGAATTATATCCAATTTGGCTTTAGGACAATTCTTTTTATTTTAAGACAAATTAAATGAAGATAATAATAATAAAGAATTTGTGTTTGCAATCATTTTCAGGAAGAAACTGAGAATTATCTGACCGAATTGCAGGGGTGTGAATACTTTTGGCCATGATTGTACTACATGCATACTACATACATACATACATACATACATACAACATACTACATACATACTGCATACATACATACAACAAACATTCCACCCACACCCAGACTCATAGTAAAACAGGTGGTCAGGAACAATGTCCCCACCCCTGTGCGTATAACTCCCAATAGGAACTATATAAGAGGAGGACAACGGGAGTATATATAGAAAAGTAACAATTTTATTGAAAAACACAATTAAAAACACACACATTTAAAAGACACCAAATGAATGTACCAGGAATCCATATTATATCCCATTTTAACAACCAACCATTGGAATGTACAAAGAGAAGATGTGCGGTAACTCCATGTAATCCTACCAAGTGGACCCAGTTCCCAATGACCACCCTATATCCGCAGTAATACATATAAGCCTGTGCAACTATGAAGTTAGAAAAGGTGCCAATACAAGAACCTGATCCACAATGGAGACTAACATGGAGAGTGCCCGGAGGAGCAGCAAGAGTAACAAGCCATGCGGCGTTAGAAAATCCACCTCCCAGAGCACAAGCACAATCTTACCCACATGAGGATCCCTGGACTGAGCGTCACCCCCGACGCACGTTTCGCTGCTATCCTAGCGGCTTTCTCAAGAATTTTTTTACTTTTAAGGATACATTTTACCAACAAAAGCGCGGTGCAGCCATGGGTGCGGCCTGTGCGCCCGCGTATGCCAACCTCTTCCTGGGGTATTGGGAGAGGTTGGTTTTTGGGGACACGGGGGCACGGGCCGCCGACCATGTGCTGTGTTGGCTGCGCTATATTGATGATGTTTTGTTTCTTTGGCGGGGGACGGAACAACAGCTCAGGGATTTTATGGCTGTGCTCAATCAAAATTCTTTTAATATCAGACTTACCTACAGATATAACTATAATACAATCGATTTTTTGGATATCTGTTTGAGGGTGGATTCTGATTTACTTATTCAAACGGATGTATTTCGTAAGGAAACGGTGGTTAATTCGCTTATACATGCATCTTCGGGGCACAGCCAAGCCACGATTAGGGCCGTCCCGGTCGGACAGTTCCTCCGGATGAGGAGAATTTGCTCGACTGATCAGACATTTGAACAACAGGCTGATGACTTGAGCAGACGCTTTCAACAAAGGGGTTATAGTAGACGTTGTGTTCGATACGGGTATACCAGGGCTAAGAGAACCCCACATGATCAATTATTGTATAATAAAAAAAGGAAGGAGGGTGGTGACAAATCAATCAGATTCATATCTGAATATAATCATGAGTGGGATAACATCAGAGCCATCCTAAAAAAACATTGGCGCATTTTGAGCACCGAGCCCTCCTTGGGTCCGTTTCTATCCGACTGTGCACTAATGACCCCACGGCGGGCCAGAAATTTAAAAGACATGCTGGTCAAAAGTCACTATATGGCACCAACTACTAGCCTATTTGGGGCATCAAGACCAATTAGGGGTGCCATACATGTGGCCACTGTCTGGCCTGCGCCAATGTCCTGCGCAGTACCTCCTTTCACTCTTCAGATGGAAAAAGAGAATTTCAAATTAGGGAGTACATCTCTTGCAGTAGCGAGAATGTGGTGTACTATGCCACGTGTGGCTGCCCACTAATATATGTGGGTTTGACGTCCAGGGAACTGAGAGTGAGAGTGAGGGAACATGTGCGGGGCATTGGCGCAGCAAAGACGGTGGAGGATTTGTCTGAGTTAACCACCATTCCCAGGCACTTTAGAGAAGTCCATAATTGTGACCCATGGAGTTTTAAGGTGCGTGGGATTGATGTGATACATATGGGGATAAGGGGTGGCAATGTCAAAAAAATGCTGGCTCAACGGGAGTTGAAATGGATTGTCACCCTGAATACAGTTAAACCATATGGTTTGAATGAAGCTCTAAATTTTGCCCCATTCCTGTAAGGTCTGAGTGATTTATAAGCCTATGGAAATTTATTGTTGTGGTTTTTCCCTCCTTTCTGTTGTTTTCTCTTCTCTTTTTTTAACGTTGTATTTTTCTTATTTGTTTTGTATTTAGTGATTTTATTATATTACATCTAAATATCCTGGTTGAAGAAGGACGCATCCTAATCTATCATGCTAATGATGACATCACACTTCGCTGCAACTGCGGAATTGGAATATTGCTTAAATTGCATTTTGTATGTTATAATGGGCATTGTACAGACTGTATAGTTGTGGTGTTGAATAATAGAATATAAAATTATAAGTTTGTGGTAGGGTGCAAATTATAGGCTGCAGTGCGCGTGTGCTCACTTGCCTCCCCCCCCTTCACCTCCAAAGTCCGGCCGCGGTGCGTCTGTGAGTGGCTGTTTGGTTGCTGGGGTTACCTGGCTGCCATTCACTGTTTTTCAGACGTGGGCCGGCCCGCGGGGCTGCGGGGAGGAGAGCGGTGGACACATGCGCCGATACAAGCAGTGGTGTAAATACCCGGTCACATGACTGTCATGTGACGCAGGTCCTACAGGATATAAGGTTAGGTGTTTTGAGGAAATGACACTTCCCCTTGAGAAAGCCGCTAGGATAGCAGCGAAACGTGCGTCGGGGGTGACGCTCAGTCCAGGGATCCTCATGTGGGTAAGATTGTGCTTGTGCTCTGGGAGGTGGATTTTCTAATGCCGAATGGCTTGTTACTCTTGCTGCTCCTCCGGGCACTCTCCATGTTAGTCTCCATTGTGGATCAGGTTCTTGTATTGACACCTTTTCTAACTTCATAGTTGCACAGGCTTATATGTATTACTGCGGATATAGGGTAATCATTGGGAACTGGGTCCACTTGGTAGGATTACATGGAGTTACCGCACATCTTCTCTTTGTACATTCCAATGGTTGGTTGTTAAAATGGGATATAATATGGATTCCTGGTACATTCATTTGGTGTCTTTTAAATGTGTGTGTTTTTTATTGTGTTTTTCAATAAAATTGTTACTTTTCTATATATACTCCCGTTGTCCTCCTCTTATATAATACATACAACAAACTACATACATACTACATACATACTACATACATGCAACATACATACAACATACTACATACATACTGCATACATACATACAGCATACTACATACATACTACATACTTCATACATACTACATACATACACCATACATACCACATACCACATACATACAACATACATACAGCATATATACTACATACATACTACATACATAGTACATACTACATACATTCTACATACATAGTACATACTACATACATACTGCATACATACATACAACATACATACATACAACATACATGCAACATACATACTACATACATACTACATACATACATACAACATCATACATATTACATACATACTACATACAATACATTCATACATTATACAATAGATACATATAGACACACAGTGCATATAACAGAGTACATACTCACCATCACTTGTCACTTTGTTCCCCGAAGCCAGTGTCATCTGTAAAAATTATTAAAATAACAAACAAACAATATACTCCCTGATCCGCAGAAATCCACAAGTGTCCCACGACGATCTCCCGTGGAGAACGGCAGCATCAGCTGATGCGAACACTCTCTAGGGGCTCCAGTAATACAATGACCAGAGGAAGGTATCCTTCCACACTCTATTCCTTCGCCGCTGTGAAAAAATAGTCCCTAGTCTCACTTTTGGCATTGCTGTGTGAGAAATTTTCCCACGCAGCAATTGCCCTAAAGTGAGACTCTGAACTATAGTAACCTCTCAGTGATGCACTGCAGGAGCCATTGTCTCCTGTCAGTGTGTCACTGAAGGTCCTATAGAGCAGTGACATCACCCGATGTCACTGCTCTATAGGATAGATTGCCGTGGGACACTCGTTATTAATTAGACTACGGCGGACAGGTAGTATACGATTTATTATTTTACATTATTTGCAGGTGCTGAAATATGGTAAGTATGGTTAAATGAAGAATATTAAAATACTTTTTACATAATGTGTGTGTGTTTTTACTAGTATTGGATTAATAATGGATAGGCGTCTTATTGACGCCTCTCCATTATTAACCTAGCTTAATGTCACCTTACAATAGCAAGGTGACATTAACCCCTTATTACCCCATATCCCACCACTACATGGGAGTGGGAAGAGAGGGGCTAAGTGCTGGAATTGGCGCATCTTACAGATGCGCCATTTCTGGGGCGGCTGCGGACTGGTATTTGTAGCCGGGGTGGCCAATATCCATGGCCCCTCTCTAGGCTATGAATATCAGCCTGCAACTGTCTGCATAGCCTTTCTGGCTATAAAATATAGGGGACCCCATGTTATTTTTTGGGGGGTCCCCCAATTTTAATAGCCAGTAAAGGCTACGCAGACAGCTGCGGGCTGATATTCATAGCAGGCTGCAAATATTGGCCCCCGGCCATCTGCTTTCCCCCTCTGGCGCAGAAAAATGGTTAATAAAACACACACACATTACGTAAAAGTATTTTAATATTCTTCATTTAACCATACTTACCATACTTCAGCGCCTGCAAAAAATGTAAAATAATAAATCGTATACTACATGTCTGCCATTGTCCAATTAATAACCAGTGTCCCACGACGATCTCCCCTCCTGTCATTGTATTCCTGGAGCCCCTAGAGAGCGGTCGCATCAGCTGATGCTGCCGTTCTCCTTGGAAGATTATCGTGGGACACTCATGTATTTCTGCGGATCAGATTATTGTTTGTTATTTTACTATTTCTTACAGGTGACACTGCCTTTGGGGAACAAAGTGACAAGTGATGTTGAGTATGTACTCTATGTTATATGTACTGTATGTCTGTATGTATGTATTGTATGTAATGTATGAATGCATTGTATGTAGTATGTATGTAGCATGTATGTAGTATGTATGTATGTAGTATGTATGTAGTATGTTGTATGTATGTAGTATGTATGTAGTATGTTGTATGTATGTATGAATGTAGTATGTATGTAATATCTATGTATGTGGTATGTATGTAGTATACAAGTGACAAGTGATGGTGAGTATGTACTCTATGTTATATGTACTGTATGTCTGTATGTATGTATTGTATGTAATGTATGAATGTATTGTATGTAGTATGTATGCAGCATGCATATAGTATGTATGTAGTATGTATGTAGTATGTTGTATGTATGTAGTATGTATGTAGTATGTTGTATGTATGTATGTAGTATGTATGTATGTAGTATGTATGTAGTATGTATGCATGTATGTATGTAGTATGTATGTAGCATATTGTATGTGTGTTGTATGTATGTAGTATGAATGTATGTTGTATGTATGTAGTATGCATGTAGTATGTATGTATTATGTATGTTGTATGTTGTATGTATGTTGTATGTATGTGGTATGCATGTAGTATGTATGTAGTATGTATGTTGTATGTATGTTTTATGTATGTAGTATGTATGTTGTATGCATGTATGTAGTATGTATGTTGTATGTATGTATGTAGTATGTATGTAGTATGTATTTAGTATGTAGTATGTTGTATGTATGTAGTATGCATGTTGTATATATGCAGTATGTATGTAGTATGTAGTATCTATGTAGTATGTATGTAGTATGTAGTATGTATGTTGTATGTATGTAGTATGTATGTTTGTGTTTTTTTACATTCAACACATTAGCCAGATGATGGGACTACTACTGTCCCATCATTGGCTAATGTGTCAATCACTGTCATTGTAGCAGGCATAGCCCGATGGGACTTGTAGTCCCAGTGGACGATGCCTGCACAGACACACAACCCCTGGCAGGCCCATACAGACCCCCGGCAGGCCCGAACAGACCCCCGGCAGGCCCGCACAGACCCCCGGCAGGCTGCACAGACCCCCGGCAGGCCCGCACAGACCCCTGGCAGGCCGAACAGACCCCCAGCAGGCCACACAGACCCCCGGCAGACTGCACAGACCCCTGGCAGGCCGCACAGACACCCGGAAGACCGCACAGACCCCCAGCAGGCCACACAGACCCCCGGCAGGCCCACACTGACCCCCGGCAGGCCCATACAGACCCCCGGCTGGCCCGCACAGACCCCCTACTGTCACGCACAGACCCCGCCCGCACACACAGACATGCAGTCTTCACCTACGCACCCCCCACAGTCCATTATAGTGCATCATTTCACTATAGGAACTTCCAATTCCGGTATCCGATATCTTAAAAGTATCGGAACTCAGTATCGGAAATCTGATACAGCGAATATTGGCCGATAACCGATATTTGCTGTATCGGAATGCTCAACACTAATTGGCACATCAAAATGCATCAAGAACATCACCAAAAACTAAATATGTGATTTTACTCATAGACTAGAATCACACATCAGATTTGTATTCAGTTTTTGAAGTCATACCCAGGAGTGGACACAAATAGAATAAAAAATATTAATGGAACACTTGTATTTCTCTATTTTCTGTACACCCATAGATTAAACTAAAAAATGCACACATGCAAATTTCGATGCAATTTCTGATGCAGGTTCTTGATCAATAGCCAGAAATGGACCTAATTGGAAATATAAATCACTTCCCTACATATCCCTTATCTCTAGAATATGATTATAGCTTTAATGAAAAAAAAAATCCGAACAAAAGAAAAAAGAAGAAACACTAGACTGCTACAAAAACTGTGTTTAAAAAAAAATAAAAAAGCTGTATTGGAAAACAATGTGTTGGGTTAACTTTTCCCTAACTATTTACTGTAAGTGGTATTGCAGCTCATCTTTTTTTAAATAAATTGTGTCGAACTGCCATATTAGCTACAACAAACAGTGGTGCTGTTTCTGATGAGAGGGAGTATATTTTTTGTTCTAACTTTAAATTGTTCGAAATAATCAGAACGTAATTAAACAGGATAATACACAACTAATCTCAAATTACTCCAATAATTTTAGTCACAATATATGATCGGTATCAAATAAAGAATTTGAAGAATAAGCAGGAAAACCTAGAACTGTTTGACTGAAGACTCTTCAATCATTCTGATTGATATGCCAGCTACAGAATATTCAAAGAACTCATTAAAATGAATCAGAAACTATTGCCAGGATGTGAGCCAAGACAATATTACATTTTAATTGTGGCTCTAATTAAACAAATGATGCTGTCATCAAGTAGCAATGTGCTTTAAAGCTATGCATAGCTTTAAAAAAAGAACTGCATTATGGTTTAATTTCATTCAACATTTATTTTTAAAGCCACTTTTGGGAATGGTTTAACTTCTCACAAGTGTGAGGACCCTTGACGTTGGGTTGTGAGCTTACATATCTTGGCCAAAATATCGACCAATGCCTCACATATTTATATGCATTTTGTGCACTTATTTTTGAGGGTGCAGCCAAGCCCAGCACATTGGGTCTCGTATACAGGGGTTTTCACATGGGATGCATTTAGAGAGTGCTGGCCAGCCCGCCTGATCGAATAGTAGGGGCGTGACTAATAGGCTGTGAACCAGACACTATGCATTACTTGCATGTGAACAGCACCCTAAACAGGCCTTTATTGAGCAAACATATACTAAAAAGCCACCCCCTCCATTAGCTGGTAGGTTGTGAGTGGCTGTCTATTTAGTATTTTGCGCCTGTGTTGCCAACATCGTTGCTACATGGGTTGGCTGCATCCTGTAGTGCATTTGTTCAGAGACCAGGGCAGGTAAGGGGTGCTGCCCATTTTCAGCTGTATTTTCGAAAGGTTTAACTTGCCTTAGTTTACTATCTATGTATTATCTATCTTTCTATCTTACTTTGATAGTCATCTATGACACATAAGATATTAACTTATTGCATACATGTTATGTGATACTCTGAAATTTTGAAGTACTCATGTCTGAATATGGCTACATTCAGTTAGTGGGCAGTTCTTTCACTGTGCGCTTAAATCAGCTGCCTTGCTGCAATCTTGTGTTGAAATCCAACCAAGGGCAATCAAGGGCAAGCATCCAAGTCTACTCTAAATGTTTTCATGTTCTCAACTTGATTAGCTTGAAATGGACGCCTCTGTGTCTCTAAGAAAAAGAACTCAGCTTGTGAGCTGAATTGTAGACAGGGACTGATGTGAATGATAACAAGCTACGAAAAGCACAATCTACATAAACGTAAAGACAATAATATGTCACAAATGCTTTGGCTGAGTGAGTTATAGAAGGCAACAATATGTATATAGAAAATATACACCCACTCACAATTTGCACATGAAATATAATTTTATTAAATAATAAAGTTAAAAAGAACATAAATTAATTGAATAGCAGAAAACTTAAAGGGATGATCTGAAGTTTAAAACTTATCCCTTATCCAAAGGATAGTTTAGAACTTTCAGATAGATAGCGGTCTGACCATCGTGGTCCCCACCTATTCCAAGAATGGGGTTCTGAAGAGCACCTGCTGAATGGAGGTCAATCATGGTCACAACTACTCAATTCATTCTTAATGGGATTACAGAAGATTGCTGAGTGCAGCACACAACTGATCTATGGTGCTCCTTTTACCATAATAGGAGAGACAGTGAGTATGATCAACTTCCATTAATTTCAACCAGGGCTTCTCTGTTTCTCAGGATTGGTGGGGGTCATGGTGGTCAAGCGTCCAACGATTGGAAAGATATCCCCTATATAACGGATAGGGGATAACTTTTAAATTTAAGAATACCACTTTAATGTATGAAAATTACATCAGATATCGGGGAACTCACCTTAAAATTTAGGTATATAATAAATATTTACAAATATAACCTTTCAAATCACCACTATAGTATAGTGCAAAAAATATAAAAGGAAAATGATGACTAAGAAATGGTAATGTAAGAGTGAAGTTCTGAACTAGTCCCCCACAAAACATACTTTATCTAATATATAATAACAAACTTGGCACTCAGTATATGAAAAAATAGAGCTTCCTTTTATTGTGCTTCCAGAAATGAATATGAACGTTTTTGGTCCGTCATAGGACCTTCATCAGAACATTATTTAACATGAACTATATTGTACATAAAATAAAGATAATTAGAAAAAGGTAATGTCACATAATGTAATCAAAGAGTTATAAACTGGCATATAGCATTGGTGATGATATGTCCATAAAATTGAAGGTAGAGGTGGATCAGTGACAACAGAAATCTGATCCAAATGTGCTCTGTGAGCTATAATAGTTCCAATGGAGGTTAAATCCGTGCTGTGTTGATTGCTAAGGGAAACAGCTGCAGTGATACAGACATGAGGTGTACACGTATTAGTGTACTAATGGTGAAGCACTGAAATATAGTGAAGGATACATCTTATCTTGACTTTGAGATAATTTCAGGGGCACTTGATAGAAGCGCTGGTGTAGTTCTATAGAACGGATTATGGTGACTATGAGGTGAGTACCTAATAAATAAGTCTGAACATAAATCATTATACATACAGAACAGTGTCTATTGTGCTGTAAGAAAAAGGACGTTAGTGTTAGACTAATAGCTGAACATATGGTGACAATGATGGCTCATGTAGCACCATGTAGAGCGGCAACCTAATGCATGACAGGGACCCATAAAAGGTGACGTGGCAGAGAAGTAATATATACATGAGGTCACTAAGTATGTTTTGTACCTGGATATGGAGGAGTGCTCTGTAAGAGCAAGAGAGTGTCTGGATTGTAGGAGCCTGCTATAGTGGGTATGTGCTAGAGAGAGGACAAAGATAAAGCATAGGCATCATATATCGGCTATAGATATGGGTATAAGATCTAGTGGTCCTAAAAGGTTGTGCAATATACCTGGGGGACTGCTGGATACCGCAAGGCGAGGAAAGCGCATCAGACAGGGGCAGCTCAGTTGCAAACGAACAGCGCTGTAGTAAAAGGGTTGAGCAGTTAGTTATAGTGCGTAGAAGGGAGCCCAGCCGAGGCCTTGTCTCCCTGTATTACCTGTATGTCCGGGGCGTGATGCAGGGATACCGTAAAGCAAGAGGAAAGCTGTGTTCCTGTGGTACTTCTGGGTTTAAATCCCACCTGGAGATGCATCACATGGGTAGGCCACATCATAGCGGTCATGTGATCGCATATGTCCCGGATGCACATGCGCCAAGACAAATCTCATCTTAGAATGGGGAGCATAAAATAGATAGTGTCTATGGCTGTACCGTGACCTATGTGAGCATATTTGTATACTGCATAGGACAGTCAAGCCTTGCTTGGGGGAAGGGAAAGGTTATGTCTAGTGGGCCAAATTGCCTGGATTATGGCAAAGAGCAAGCTGTAAAAGAATTTAAAGGGAAGGTCACCCCTTCACCCCCGGAGCTTTTTCCGTTTTTCCGTTTTCGTTTTTCGCTCCCCTCCTTCCCAGAGCCATAACTTTTTTATTTTTCTGTCAATTTGGCCATGTGAGGGCTTATTTTTTGCGGGACGAGTTGTACTTTTGAACGACATCATTGGTTTTACCATGTCGTGTACTAGAAAACGGGAAAAAAATTCCAAGTGCAGTGAAATTGCAAAAAAAGTGCAATCCCACACTTGTTTTTTGCTTGCCTATTTTGCTAGGTTCACTAAATGCTAAAACTGACCTGCCATTATGATTCTCCAGGTCAGTACGAGTTCATAGACACCTAACATGACTAGGTTCTTTTTTACCTAAGTGGTGAAAAAAAATTCCAAACTTTGCAAAAAAATAAATAAATAAAATTGCGCCATTTTCCGATACCCGTAGCGTCTCCATTTTTCGTGATCTGGGGTCGGGTGAGGGCTTATTTTTTGCGTGCCGAGCTGGCATTTTTAATGATAGCATTTCGGTGCAGATACGTTCTTTTGATCGCCCGTTATTGCATTTTAATGCAATGTCGTGGCGACCAAAAAAACGTAAATCTGGCGTTTCGATTTTTTTTTTCATTACGCCGTTTAGCGATCAGGTTAATGCTTTTTTTTTATTGATAGATCGGGCGATTCTGAACACGGCGATACCAAATATGTGTAGGTTGGGCTTTTTTTTTATTGATTTATTTTGATTGGGGCGAAAGGGGGGTGATTTAAACTTTTATATTTTTTTTATTTTTTTCACATTTTTTTTTACTTTTTTTTTTAACTTTTACCATGCTTCTATAGCCTCCATGGGAGGCTAGAAGCAGGCACAGCCCGATCGGCTCTGCTACATAACAGCGATCATCAGATCGCTGTTATGTAGCTAAAATGCAGGTGTGCTGTGAGCGCCGACCACAGGGGGGCGCTCACAGCCACCGGCAATCAGTAACCATAGAGGTCTCCAGGACCTCTATGGTTACAATGGAGGAGCATCGCCGACCCCCGATCATGTGACAGGGGTCGGCGATGCGCTCATATCCGGCCGCACGGCCGGATGCGGTAGTTAAATGCCGCTGTCTGAGTTTGACAGCGGCATTTAACTAGTTAATAGCGGCGGGTGATCGCGATTTCACCCGCCGCTATTGCGCGCACATGTCAGCTGTAAAAAACAGCTGACATGTCGCGACTTTGATGTGCGCTCACCGCCGGAGCGCACATCAAAGCGGGGGTCCCGACATGTGACGTACTATTACGTCACATGTCGGGAAGGGGTTAATGTCAGCATTAGAGGGCATACATGTTGTAAACAATGAGCACAATGAGGTAAAAAATACTCCGTTGTAAAAAAATCACAGTAATGAGCAAGTGCTAGTCAAAAAATGGAGAAAAACAGGGTATTTAGTTGATACTTTTTTTTGCAAAAAAACGTATCAACTAAATACCCTGCTTTTTTTTCCATTTTTTGACTAGCACTTGCTCATTACTGTAATTTTTTTACAACAGAGTATTTTTGACCTCATTGTGCTCTTTTGTGTCTTCAAGTTTCTTGGTGGTGTGAACATGTTCCTACAGACTTGTTCAATCTGCAAGTAGCCCATGTGTTTCTGGTTCTATGTTGTAAACAATGTAGCATGATAACAATTCTGACATGCCAAGCAAGACCCACAATGAAAACAACCCCACTTCTGTTTAGATGTACCAAAAAAGTTTGGAGGGTTAGCCACATAGTGACTCCTCACCAACAAATCCTTGAGCTTTCTCCCTCTCCTAGCTGTTATTAAAGGATGATCGGGAATAACACGTTTCAAAGTAGGCTCTGTCTTGAGCACAGCCCAGTGCTTCTGTAATATTAAATGCATCAGATCCCATTGATTGTTATATGTTGAGATGAATCTCAATGATGGATCGTTCATGGCCGTTGGTGGTGCTCTACAGAGTAACTTATCTCCTGGTTCTCTCCTGGCACGGGAATAACCAATTCTTATGCTCCTGTTACTGTATCCCCGATCCTGGAATCTCCTGGATAGGTCCTGAGCTTGGTTCTCGAAAACCCCAACCAATGAACAAATTCTCTTCATCCTCAGAAATTGTCCAATTGGCACTGCTCTTATTGTTGAGGATGTATGTGCTGAGGTTGTGTGCAATAGTGAATTCATTGAAGTTTCCTTGCAGAAAACATCAGTTTGAATACTAGCTGCAGGATCTACCCAGATCTTAATGTCCAAGAAGTCAATCTCTTTTGGCGCAATTTAAAAGGAATAATGTGTCAGATGGTCTCCGAGTTATCAATAAGAGCGAGACCTATCACCCATTTCTAAATGAGATAAATGCAATCAGAGAATGAATTGTTCAATCCTTTTAAATTGATGTATGTGGAACAAAAAAATACTTTACTGTTTTTCATCTGCTAAGGAGATATCTAATTGAAATATGATGCTCTTTAACCCCTTCCTGACATCTGACGTACTATCCCGTCGAGGTGGGGTGGGCCCGTATGACCACCGACGGGATAGTACGTCATACGCGATCGGCCGCGCTCACGGGGGGAGCGCGGCCGATCGCAGCCGGGTGTCAGCTGCATATCGCAGCTGACATCCGGCACTATGTGCCAGGAGCGGTCACGGACCGCCCCCGGCACATTAACCCCCGGCACACCGTGTACCGGTGGTATAGGGAAGCATCGCGCAGGGAGGGGGCTCCCTGCGGGCTTCCCTGAGACCCGCGAAGCAACGCGATGTGATCGCGTTGCTCCGAGGGTCTCCTACCTCCCTCCTCGCCGCAGGTCCCGGATCCAAGATGGCCGCGGCATCCGGGTCCTGCAGGGAGGGAGGTGGCTTACCGAGTGTCTGCTCAGAGTGCTTTGCACACTGCCAGATCAATGATCTTTGATGTCCCCCCCTGGGACAAAGTAAAAAAGTAAAAAAAAAATTCCCCACATGTGTAAAAAAATAAATAAAAAAAATATCCTAAATAAAGAGAAAAAATATATATATATTATTCCCATAAATATATTTCTTTTGCTAAATAAAAAAAAAAATAAATAAAAGTACACATATTTAGTATCGCCGCGTCCGTAACGACCCAACCTATAAAACTGCCCCACTAGTTAACCCCTTCAGTAAACACCGTAAGAAAAAAAAAAAAAACAGAGGCAAAAAACAACGCTTTATTATCATACCGCCGAACAAAAAGTGGAATAACACGCGATCAAAAAGACTGATATAAATAACCATGGTACCGCTGAAAACGTCATCTTGTCCCACAAAAAACTAGCCACCATACAGCATCATCAGCAAAAAAATAAAAAAGTTATAGTCCTGAGAATAAAGCGATACCAAAATAATTATTTTTTCTATAAAATAGTTTTTATCGTATAAAAGCGCCAAAACATAAAAAAATGATATAAATGAGATATCGCTGTAATCGTACTGACCCGACGAATAAAACTGCTTTATCAATTTTACCAAACGCGGAACGGTATAAACGCCTCCCCCAAAAGAAATTCATGAATAGCTGGTTTTTGATCACTCTGCCTCACAAAAATCGGAATAAAAAGCGATCAAAAAATGTCATGTGCCCGAAAATGTTACCAATAAAAACGTCAACTCGTCCCACAAAAAACAAGATCTCACATGACTCTGTGGACTCAAATATGGAAAAATTACAGCTCTCAAAATGTGGTAACGCAAAAAATATTTTTTGCAATGAAAAGCGTCTTTCAGTGTGTGACGGCTGCCAATCATAAAAATCCGCTAAAAAACCCGCTATAAAAGTAAATCAAACCCCCCTTCATCACCCCCTTAGTTAGGGAAAAATAAAAAAATTAAAAAATGTATTTATTTCCATTTTCCCATTAGGGTTAGGGTTAGGGCTAGAGTTAGGACTAGAGTTAGGACTAGAGTTAGGGCTAGGGTTAGAGCTAGGGTTAGGACTAGGGTTAGGGTTAGGGCTAGGGTTAGGGCTAGGGTTAGGGTTAGGGTTGGGGCTAGGGTTGGGGCTAGGGTTAGGGTTAGGGCTAGGGTTGGGCTAGGGTTAGGGCTAGGGTTAGGGCTAGGGTTGGGGCTAGGGTTAGGGCTAGGGTTAGGGCTAGTGTTACGGCTAGTTAGGGCTAGTGATAGGGCTAGGGTTATTGCTCGGGTTAGGGCTAGGGTTAGGGCTAGGGTTGGGGCTAGGGTTGGGGCTACAGTTAGGGTTGGGGCTAAAGATAGGGTTAGGGTTTGGATTACATTTACGGTTGGGAATAGGGTTGGGTGTGTCTAGGTTAGAGGAGTGGTTAGGGTTACTGTTGGGATTAGGGTAAGGGGTGTGTTTGGATTAGGGTTTCAGGTATAATTGGGGGGTTTCCACTGTTTAGGCACATCAGGGGCTCTCCAAACGGGACATGGCATCCGATCTGAATTCCAGCCAATTCTGCGTTGAAAAAGGAAAACAGTGCTCCTTCCCTTCAGAGCTCTCCCGTGTGCCCAAACAGGGGTTTACCCCAACATATGGGGTATCAGCGTACTCAGGACAAATTGGACATCATCTTTTGGGGTCCAAGTTCTCCTGCTACCCTTGGGAAAATACAAAACTGGGGGCCAAAAAATAAGTTTTGTGGGAAAAAAAGGATTTTTTATTTTCACGGCTCTGCGTTGTAAACTGTAGTGAAACACTTTGGGGCTCAAAGTTCTCACAACACATCTAGATAAGTTCCTTGGGGGGTCTAGTTTCCGATATGGGTTCACTTGTGGGGGGTTTGTACTGTTTGGGTACATCAGGGGCTCTGCAAATGCAACGTGACGCCTGCAGACCAATCCATTTAAGTCTGCATTCCAAATGGCGCTCCTTCCCTTCCGAGCTCTGTCATGCGCCCAAACAGTGGTTCCCCCCCACATATGGGGTATCAGCGTACTCAGGACAAATTGGACAACAACTTTTGGGGTCCAATTTATCCTGATACCCTTGTGAAAATACAAAACTGGGGGCTAAAAATCATTTTTGTGAAAAAAAAAAGAATTTTTATTTTCACGGCTCTGCGTTATAAACTGTAGTGAAACACTTGGGGGTTCAAAGTTCTCACAACACATCTAGATAAGTTCCTTGGGGGGTCTAGTTTCCAATATGGGGTCACTTGTGGGGGGTTTGTACTGTTTGGGTACATCAGGGGCTCTGCAACTGCAACGTGAAGCCTGCAGACCAATCCATTTAAGTCTGCATTCCAAATGGCGCTCCTTCCCTTCCGAGCTCTGTCATGCGCCCAAACAGTGGTTCCCCCCCACATATGGGGTATCAGCGTACTCAGGACAAATTGGACAACAACTTTTGGGGTCCAATTTATCCTGATACCCTTGTGAAAATACAAAACTGTGGGCTAAAAATAATTTTTGTGAAAAAAAAAAGAATTTTTATTTTCACGGCTCTGCGTTATAAACTGTAGTGAAACACTTGGGGGTTCAAAGTTCTCACAACACATCTAGATAAGTTCCTTGGGGGGTCTAGTTTCCAATATGGGGTCACTTGTGGGGGGTTTGTACTGTTTGGGTACATCAGGGGCTCTGCAACTGCAACGTGAAGCCTGCAGACCAATCCATTTAAGTCTGCATTCCAAATGGCGCTCCTTCCCTTCCGAGCTCTGTCATGCGCCCAAACAGTGGTTCCCCCCCACATATGGGGTATCAGCATACTCAGGACAAATTGTACAACAACTTTTGGGGTCCAATTTATCCTGATACCCTTGTGAAAATACAAAACTGTGGGCTAAAAATCATTTTTGTGAAAAAAAAAAGAATTTTTATTTTCACGGCTCTGCGTTATAAACTGTAGTGAAACACTTGGGGGTTCAAAGTTCTCACAACACATCTAGATAAGTTCCTTGGGGGGTCTAGTTTCCAATATGGGGTCACTTGTGGGGGGTTTGTACTGTTTGGGTACATCAGGGGCTCTGCAACTGCAACGTGACGCCTGCAGACCAATCCATTTAAGTCTGCATTCCAAATGGCGCTCCTTCCCTTCCGAGCTCTGTCATGCGCCCAAATAGTGGTTCCCCCCCACATATGGGGTATCAGCGTACTCAGGACAAACTGGACAACAACTTTTGGGGTCCAATTTATCCTGATACCCTTGTGAAAATACAAAACTGGGGGCTAAAAATCATTTTTGTGAAAAAAAAAAGAATTTTTATTTTCACGGCTCTGCGTTATAAACTGTAGTGAAACACTTGGGGGTTAAAAGCTCTCAAAACACATCTAGATAAGGTCCTTAGGGGGTCTACTTTCCAAAATGGTGTCACTTGTGGGGGTTTTTAATGTTTAGGCACATCAGGGGCTCTCCAAACGCAACATGGCATCCAATCTTAATTCTAGTCAATTTTGCATTGAAAAGTAAAATAGCGCTCCTTCCCTTCCGAGCTCTGCTATGCGCCCAAACAGTGGTTTACCCCCACATATGGGGTATCGTCGTACTCAGGACAAATTGTACAACAACTTTTGTGGTCTAATTTCTTCTCTTACCCTTGGGGAAATAAAAAAATGGGGGCGAAAAGATCATTTTTGTGAAAAAAATATGATTTTTTATTTTTACGGCTCTGCATTATAAACTTCTGTGAAGCACTTGTTGGGTCAAAGTGCTCAACACACATCTAGATAAGTTCCTTAAGGGGTCTACTTTCCAAAATGGTGTCACTTGTACAGGGTTTCAATGTTTAGGCACATCAGGGGCTCTCCAAACGCAACATGGCGTCCCATCTCAATTCCAGTCAATTTTGCATTGAAAAGTCAAATGGCGCTCCTTCCCTTCCGAGCTCTGCCCTGCGCCAAAACAATGGTTTACACCCACATATGGGGTATCAGCGTACTCAGGACAAATTGCACAACAATTTTTCGGGTCCAGTTTCTTCTCTTACCCTTGGGAAAATAAAAAATTGGGGGCGAAAAGATCATTTTTGTGAAAAAATATGATTTTTTATTTTTACGGCTCTGCATTATAAACTTCTGTGAAGCACTTGTTGGGTCAAAGTGCTCACCACACATCTAGATAAGATCCTTAGGGGGTCTACTTTCCAAAATGGTGTCACTTGTGGGGGGTTTCAATGTTTAGGCACATCAGGGGCTCTCCAAATGCAACATGGCGTCCCATCTCAATTCCAGTCAATTTTGCATTGAAAAGTCAAATGGCGCTCCTTTCCTTCCGAGCTCTGCCATGCGCCCAAACAGTGGTTTACCCCCACATATGGGGTATCAGCGTACTCAGGACAAATTGTACAACAAATTTTGGGGTCTATTTTCTCCTGTTACCCTTGGTAAAATAAAAGAAATTGGAGCTGAAATAAATTTTGTGTGAAAAAAAGTTAAATGTTTATTTTTATTTAAACATTCCAAAAATTCCTGTGAAACACCTGAAGGGTTAATAAACTTTTTGAAAGTGGTTTTGAGTACCTTGAGGGGTGCAGTTTTTAGAATGGTGTCACACTTGGGTATTTTCTATCATATAGACCCCTCAAAATTACTTCAAATGAGATGTGGTCCCTAAAAAAAAATGGTGTTGTAAAAATGAGAAATTGCTGGTCAACTTTTAACCCTTATAACTCCGTCACAAAAAAAATTTTGGTTCCAAAATTGTGCTGATGTAAAGTAGACATGTGGGAAATATTACTTATTAAGTATTTTGCGTGACATATGTCTGTGATTTAAGGGCATAAAAAGTCAAAGTTGGAAAATTGCGAAATTTTCAAAATTTTCACCAAATATTCATTTTTTTCACAAATAAACGCAAGTTATATTGAAGAAATTTTACCACTATCATGAAGTACAATATGTCACGAGAAAACATTGTCTGAATCGCCAAGATCCGTTGAAGCGTTCCAGAGTTATAACCTCATAAAGGGACAGTGGTCAGAATTGTAAAAATTGGCCCGGTCATTAACGTGCAAACCACCCTTGGGGGTGAAGGGGTTAATAAAATGCCCACTTTTAGAATATTGATTAAAAGTAGATAATAAGCTAGGCAAGGGGTTTAAGATTTTGCATATGTCTTAGCGAATTTACATATTTAAAAAAAAAATGATATATGTAGACAATGTACAAAAAATGCTATGCACTTGTAGATAAAATCTGTGTATCCTATTATGCCAAGAAAAGACTCATGCGATTGGAAAACACTGAGCACTATTAAATAAAATCAAAAGCTGGAATTACAAAAAGGCCGTTCTCTGTGGGTGATAATAATGTTTCTGAACTTTGTAATTAGTTCTCCATTAAAAATCATAGCATGGAGCTAGCTCCCTTTCAGTCAAGTGTCAGAATCTATTTGTATGTAGCCCTGCATTTTGCCTGTTTCTAAATTTGGCATTCCAAGGTAATTCAGCTCAGCACGGAGCATGACCAACGCTGATTTCAGCTTATCTTTTAGAATATTATAATTAGGTGACTTTATGTATTTTTCTAATAACCTACAGTACCTCAAAAGTAATTTTAAAAGTGAATCATCTGCTAATATTATTCTTTTGGTATATTTCTGCTTTTGTTTTTCTACTTATAGTTTTACTTTTGTCACATTTTAATCATATACAACTCCCAATATACATCTAAACTATCAGAAGCTTATTTTCAATACCTAACTTTAATGCTGATATGTTTACAATTACATTGCCAAAATGTGAGTTTCTTCTACAGCTGCTTTAACATATGCCATCGACTTTGTGCAGTGGTCCAGCATCCAGACAATGTTGTTCTGTCTGGCTCAGGGATATGTCTGGTGACACAACTGATGTCAAGGTCACACATCTATCCCCATTAAGAGTTACAGAGAATTAAAAACTGTTCTTTTTCAAATTATCACTTGTATATCCTTTCCATTCCTTAGATAATGAGAATGTAGATGATCTTTGATGTGGATTAAGACTAAGAAATAAAAATAAATACATGCATCATGAAGCGCTAAAGAACTGCAGATAACATTAATAACTGCATTCCTTAAGCCCTCATGTGTCCTGGATCCTTCCTGTGGATGGTTTTCATCAGTGCAGAAAAATCACTTTCGTGTTCCATCTCAGCTGATGTTATTTTCACATATAATCTCAGAATTGTAAAGTGCCGAGGAATATGTTAGTGCTATATAAATAACAGTTTTATTAACAGGTGGCCAATTTTTTACATTATTGCAGGAGTTAAGACAATTACTGCCCATCCTAAACCTACTGTCTGCTTGATCATGGGATTTCTCTCCCTAAACTTCTTCAGTTCCATATTCAGCACTATTGCCTTAATAATAAATATTGTTGATTTTGCAGTCACGGAAAATTTTTATAGGTGCAATTACTATAATGACTAATATTACAATGAAGAGTACTACAAAGAATACAAGAATCAGCTAGAAGAAGTTTGAGAACTTCAAAATGTATCAATAATAAAACTGTATTGCTTAAGCCCTCGTGTGTCCTAAATCCTTCCTGTGGATGGTTATCAGGAGGGCTGAAAAAAACACTTTTATGTACCACTTTCATGTTTCATCTCAGCACATTTTTGCCCCAAAATTATCCTATTATTTAGGGAACAAAAACAGGTTAGTTGTTTTGAAAGTGAAAAAGCAATTCCTTTTCAACTAGAAGTAAAAAGTATAGTTGCAAATCACAATGAGCAGCTAGGAATGTGTGGCTTGGGTGGTTGTACAGTGGCAGCAGCAGAAACCACACAACAAAAAAAATATAAAAGGGCAGGTATGGAGATATTTGGTAGTGTATGCCCTGCACTAGCAGCAGCATGTTTTTATTTTTTTATGATTTATGTACAGGGAGTCACAGTTGTCAAGATTGTGTAATATTAACATTATTTTAAAGTGATCTACATCTACAACAGTAAATATTTGTCAAACCAAAGTAGGAGAAGGGAAGTTATCACACACCCAAAACCTAGCAACAGTCACAGATAAATCCACCAAACACCTTCTCCAATAATAACCACTAACAATTAACTATTGTCAACTGCCTATTAACCCAAAAAGCAAAGCAACACTACTCTGTCTTCCACATTCCTTGACCTGTCCTCTGCCTTTGAGACAGTTTCCCATTCCCTATTACTACAGACCCTCTCATCTCTTGGCATCACAGACTTGGCCCTATCTTGGATCTCGTCATACCTAGCAGACCAGATATTCAGTGTCTCCCACTCACACACCACCTCTTCACCTCGCCCCCTATCTGTCAGAATCACACAAGGTTCAGTCCTAGGGCCTCTTCTCTTCTTCAGTCATACCTTTGGCCTGGGACAGCTCATAGAATCTCACAGCTTTCAGTATCACCTCTATGCTGATGACACACAGATCTACATCTCTGGACCAGATATCACATCCCTACTAACTGGAATCCCACAATGTCTGTCCACTATTTCATCCTTCTACTCCATGAGATTTCTAAAACTTAATATGAACAAAACAGAATACATCATCTTTCCCCCATCTCACCCGACTCCCCCGGTGGACCTATCCATTAAAGTAAATGGCTGCTCACTCTCCCCAGTCCCGCAAACTTCTTGGCTTGGAATAATCCTTGACCCTGGTCTCTCCTTCAAACCACATATCCAAGCCCTCTTCACTTCCTGATGACTTCAACCCAAAAATATTTCCCAGATCCACACATTCCTCAACCAACTACCAACAATCTGCAAAAACACTAGTGCATGCCCTCATAATCTCCTGCCTTGACTACTGCAACCTCCTGCTCTTAGCCCTGCCCTCAAACACTCTCGTACCCCTCTTATCTTCATAAACTTTTGCTGCCCGACAAATCCACCTGTCCCCCCACTATTCCCCATTCTCTCCCATAAACTGGCTCCCCATTACCCAGAAACTCGAGTTCAAAGCCCTAACCATTACATACAAAGCCAGCCACAACCTGTCTCCTCTATACATCTGTAACCTAGTCCCTTGGAACTTGCCTGCATGCAACCTCCGATCCTCACAAGATCTCCTTCTCTACTTCCCTCTTATCTCCTCTTCCCACAATCACATACAATATTTCTCCAGTGCACCCCCCCCCCCACTGTGGAACTCTCTACCACAATAGGAGATAGGAGTGGCTAACTGTGAACAGCTTAGCCTTAATGTAGGAAAGCTTCCAGGAGTGCGCCACTGAGCAGATTAACCCCTTCACTGCTAAAAGAAACTTGCATCATTTAATATGAATGTGAAGTGCTTCTAATCAGTGCAGGGGTAGGAGAAATCAGACAATGCGGTATTCTGGCTCCTTTCTGTCTCCGTAAACCCGTGACACACACATTTGTATAGCAGTATGAAAATATAGACTCAAATATGGAATTGGTAAATTTGTGAATCAATGTTAAATGCAACTCATGGATTTGCTCAAATGTAGATATAAAATATTTTTTTCCATAAATGAAATGACACTTTATTTAACTTTTTTTCTTAATGAGATATTTCTATATTGTACTTATGTGGCATATTCCTGGGTATGCCATAAAAGTACAGTAATTTTTATGTGGATCAAGCATTGCTGGTGAAGAGATAGATTGCTCCAACTTTTTTAATAATAGCACTAAAAATTGCCAAGCGATGAGATGCATATGATTATAATTATTTTATTATAAAAAACAAAAACACAGCAGCACTCTGTAAAGCACTAGGTATATGCAAATATTGCTTGGCAACACTGAATACTGTATATAAAATTTGAACTGCATTACTGCAATATAGAATACACTTATAAAAATGAATGTACTTAGCTCATAAATTGGTCAATTCATGACAGCCCCCATTAGCCACCACATGGCGACATTTCTTTGATGGGATACCTAATATTTATCAAATATGCCTTTACTAGGCTAAAGGCCTAAACATTTAAAGAGCAGTTGGATCCAGCATTAATTACAAACAGCCTTAGGCAGATGGAAGGAGTGCACAGTCAGAATCACAATCTTTGGAAAAGACCAGTCTTTCCTTTTTATGTCTTTTCTTCAGTAATGGTTTCTTCCTTGGCTTTCGCTCGTGAAGTTTTGTTTCCTTTAGTATGTGGATGTATGTTACTTGCTAAAGCCATAACCTCAAACTGTTCCAGATTGGCCTTCAGATCTTTGGATTTCTGACGTGGTGTTTTTTCCACCATTTACACCACCCTTTGAAGATATCTCTTGTCAATTTTCCTCGTTCCCCCTCGTTAAGGGAGGTTCTTGATGGTTCCATGCTTGGCAAACTTCTTAATAACATTGCTCACTGTTGAAACTGAGATACCAAGATCTTTGGACATGGCCTGATACCCTTTGGAAGTCTTTTGTTTGATAATAATAGCAGTTCTGATGTCCTTAGACAGCTCCTTTGTCATCACTAGGGTTGAGCGAAACAGATCGGTCATTTTCATAAGTCGCCGACTTTTGGCAAAGTCGGGTTTCATGAAACCCGACCCGATCCCAGTGTGGGATCGGCCATGCGGTACACGATCTTTCCGCCAAAGTCGCGTTTCATATGATGCTTAAAGCGCCATTTTTCAGCCAATGAAGGTGCACCAGAGTGTGGGCAGCGTGGTGACATAGGTCCTGGTCCCCACCATCTTAGAGAAGGGCATGGCAGTCATTGGCTTGCTTTCTGCGGCATCACAGGGGCTATAAAGGGGCGTTCCCGCCGACGGCCATGTTACTGCTGCTGATCTGAGCATAGGGAGAGGATGCTGCCACTTCGTCAGAAGCAGGGATAGCATTAGGCAGGGTAAATTAACCCCCAAACCGCTTGTGCTGTAGCGATTTCCACTGTCCAACACTACCTTTTCTTTGCAGGGACAGTGGAGGCAAGATTTCTGTGCAACAGCTCTGTAGCTTATATGGCTCCCTGATCGCTGCGTTGCTGTGTGTAAGCCGCTGTGCAAACCAACTGCTTTTTTAAAAGCACAAATCCTGTTGCTCCTTCCTTTCTGCACAGCTATCTTGTTTGTTTGTCCTCATTTTTTGTGTGCAGCAGTCCTTTTTATTGCTGCCTGCCATACTTTTCAGAGATTATTGTAGGGAGATAGTAATTGTAGTACAGTCCCTTTTTTATATATATCTTCCAGCCACTTTCAGCCCCTGAAATTGTGTAGTGTAAAACAGTGGACCTGTATTTTACTGCACTGTCCCACACCTAAGAAGGGAGATTTATATTGCCAATCAGTGCATCTGTGCCAGTGCTGTCTGTGGTATCTGTCATTCATTTTGTGCCACAGGAAATATACTGTGATATAGTGGGCCTGATTTATTCACTTGTCTCCCATACCAAAAAATAAATAAATTTAAATAAAGGGAGAATAATCTTGGAAATCTGTGCATCTGTGCCAGTGCTGTCTGTGGTATCTGTCATTCAATTTTTGCCACAGAAAATATACTGTCATATAGTGGGCCTGATTTATTGACTTGTCTCCCCTATCAAAAAAAAATTAAATAAAGGGAGAATAATCTTGGCAAATCTGTGCCAGTGCTGTCTGTGGTATCTGTCATTCATTTTGTGCCACAGAAAATATACTGTCATATAGTGGGCCTGATTTATTCACTTGTCTCCAATATAAAAAAAAATTAAAGGGAGAATAATCTTGCCAAATCTGTGCATCTGTGCCAGTGCTGTCTGTGGTATCTGTCATTCATTTTGTGCCACAGGAAATATACTGTGATATAGTGGGCCTGATTTATTCACTTGTCTCCCATATCCAAAAAAAATAATAATTAAATAAATTGAGAATAATCTTGCCAAATCTGTGCATCTGTGCCAGTGCTGTCTGTGGTATCTGTCAGTCATTTTGTGCCACAGAAAATATACTGTGATATAGTGGGCCTGATAAAATCCTGCATTCTCCCACACATAAAGAGTGAGATTTCTATTGCCAGTGTGTGCATCTGCGTGCGTCAGTCCTGTTCGTGGCATATCTGCCAGCCTCTTTCTGCCAATAAAACTGTGTAGTGTAATCCAGTGGGCCTGATTGTTCCCTGCATTCTCCCACACATAAAAATGGAGATTTTAATTCACAACAAGTTTACGTACACCTTCTACCTGCTTGTACAGGACCACATAACGGTTGTTAGTTTGGTTTAATTTTTCCAAGAATGAGGAAGTCTGGTGGAAGAGGTCGTGGGCGTGGGCGGTCATTGTCAGCTGGTAATGATGTTGGTGGTGCTGGAGCTTCTGGTGGTAGTGGGAAAAGCAAAATAGCACCTAATTCTCAAGTTGTTGAGCCAGCGTCATCATCTGGCTACACAGGGCCTCGAAGGCTCCCTTTTCTGGGAGTAGGAAAACCGCTTTTAAAGCCGGTGCAGCAGGAACAAGTTTTGGCTTTCATTGCTGACTCTGCCTCTAGCTCTTTTGCCTCCTCCTTGGAAAGTGCCAAATGTAAGAGCAGTGCGTCGTCAGTGGATGTTCCCGGTTCTTCACCCAGAACAACAGAGAAGGATGCGTCAGGCGACACAACAGGTTACTCCATGGAGCTATTTACACATACCGTTCCTGGGTTAGAAAGGGAAATTGTTAACAGGCCATGCCCATTACAAGATGAATCGGACATGGAGTGCACAGATGCACAGCCACAGCCAGAATATTATGCTGTTCCTTTGACTCAGATCAGAACATTGCCCTCGCAGTGTACTGATCCAGAATCTGACCCTGATGACACTATTAAGCCCCGTCACGAACGCTATAGCACCGGCTTACACAGTGACCCAGAGGAAGGTGCCCAGGACATAGAAGAGGAGGTCATAGATGACACAGTTGTTGACCCCGATTGGCAGCCATTGGGGGAACAGGGTGCAGGTGACAGTAGCTCTGAAGCGGAGGAGGAGGAGCCGCAGCAGGCATCAACATCGCAACAGGTTCCATCTGGCAGGCCCGTATCTGGTCAAAAATGTGTGGCAAAACCAAAACCAGTTGTAGGACAGCGTGGCCATCCGGTTAAAGTAGCTCAGTGTGCAATGCCTGAAAAGGTATCCGATAGTAGGAAGAGTGCAGTCTGGTATTTTTTTAACCAAGATCCAAATGATCAGTGCAAAGTCATCTGTAAAAAATGCTCAAGGACCTTCAGCAGAGGTCAGAATGTTAAAAATCTAAATACAAGCTGCATGCGTAGACATTTAACCACCATGCACTTGCAAGCCTGGACTAACTACCAAACGTCCCTTAACGTTGTAGCACCCTCTCACAATGAAGCTAGTCAGCAATGCTACATCCCTTCCCTCACTGTAAGCCCACCATTTACCACACCACCTGCAGTAAATGTGGCGGTTTCGTCGCAAGACCAAAGCCGTCAGGGAATCACCAGGTTCGTGGTAGGAAACACTGTATGTAGGGCAACAGCAAGAATGCCATCACCAACACTCTCTCAGTCTGCCATGTCCACCGGCACCCCCGCTAGTTCCACCCTATGCAGCTCTCCAGTCCAGCTCACCCTACATGAGACTCTTGTTAGGAAAAGGAAGTACTCATCCTCGCATCCGCGTACAAAGGTTTTGAACACCCACATTGCTAGACTAATCTCGTTAGAGATGATGCCCTACCGTTTAGTTGAAACCTTAGCTTTCAAAGCCCTGATGGACTACGCTGTACCACGCTACGAGCTACCCAGTAGACACTTCTTTTTGAGAAAAGCCATCCCAGCCCTCCACCAGCATGTAAAAGACCGCATAGTCCATGCACTCAGGCAATCTGTGAGTAGAAAGGTGCACCTGACAACAGATGCATGGACCAGTAGGCATGGCCAGGGGCGTTACGTCTCCATCACGGCACACTGGGTTAATGTGGTGGATGCAGGGTCCACAGGGGACAGCAATATTGGGACAGTTCTTCCTAGCCCACGGTCTAGGAAACAGTTGGCTGTAGGCATTCGTCCCCCCTCCTCCTCCTCATCCTCCAGCAGAAGTGAGAGCTCGTCCACAGACTGCAGTCACATGACCACTCCATCCGCAGCTGCCACTGTTGCACACGAGGTGTCCCATTATGGAACAGCTAGTGGCAAGCGTCAGCAGGCAGTATTGGCAATGAAGTGTTTGGGCGACAACAGACACACCGCGGAAGTTATGTCCGAGTTCTTGCAGCAAGAAACTCAGTCATGGCTGGGCACTGTACATCTTGAGGCAGGCAAGATAGTGAGTGATAACAGAAGGAACTTTATGGCTGCCTTTCACAACTGAAACACATTCCTTGCCTGGCTCACACCTTAAACCTGGTGGTGCAGTGCTTTCTGAAACACAGAAGTCTGTACACAGACTTTGCTCGCACATCCGCCGTTTGCCCGTACACTCCAGCCGTATGCAGAACCATCAGCGGTCTTTGCAACTTCCCCAGCATCGCCTAATCATCGACGTTGCAACAAGGTGGAACTCCACACTGCACATGCTTCAGAGACTGTGCGAACAGAGGCGTGCTGTTATGTATTTGTGGGAGGATACACATATACGGGTAGGCAGTTGGATGGCAGACATGGAGTTGTCAGGTGTGCAGTGGTCGAAGCTACATGACCTGTGTCAATTCCTTCAGTGTTTTGAGGAATGCACATGGCTGGTTAGTGCAGACAATGCCATAATAAGCATGAGCATCCCCCTAATACGTCTGCTGATGCAAAGTTTGACGCACATAAAGGAGCAGGCATCTGCAGCCGAGGACGAGGGAAGCCTAGATGACAGTCAGCCATTGTCTGCTCAGGGAAGTCAACAGGACGAGGTGGCGGGCGAAGAGGAGGAGGACGAGGAGGATGATGGGGATGAGTATTTTTTGGATGAGGAAGCTTCTCAGGGGGCAACAGAAACTGCTGGCGTTGCAAGGCCGGGTTCTGTTTTTTTGAGGGAGACAAGTGACGTTGATTTGCCTGAAAGTGCTCATCAACCCAGCACATGCACAGATTTGACAACTGGCACATTGACACACATGGCGGATTATGCCTTGCGCATCCTCAAAAGGAACCCACGCATTATTAAAATGATGACCGATGACGAATACCGGTTGGCCTGCCTCCTTGATCCTCGCTATAAAGGCAAATTGCAAAATATCATGCCACATGAGAACCTCGAACAATTATTGGCAACCAAACAAGCTACTCTTGTAGACCGTTTGATTCAGGCATTCCCAGCACACAGCGCTGGTGATGGTTCTCACACGAGCTGCAGGGGAACAACAGGGCAGAGGTGTTAGAGGTTCACAAATCAGAAGTGGCGTTGGACAGAGGGGTTTTCTGACCAGGTTGTGGAGTGATTTCGCAATGACCGCAGACACGACAGGTACAGCAGCATCCATTCAAAGTGACAGGAGACAACATTTGTCCAGTATGGTTACTAACTATTTTTCCTCCATTATCGATGTTCTCCCTCAACCGTCATTCTCCTTTGATTACTGGGCATCATGTGACTGCGACGTCATCGAAGGTCCTTCACTCACTGCATTCTTAGGAACGGAGGCTGCCGGGTCCGTCGGAGGGGTGAGTATATCCATATTTTTTATTTTTATTCTTTATTTTTTACATGAATATGGATCCCAGGGCCTGAAGGAGAGTTTCCTCTCCTTCAGACCCTGGGAACCATCCAGGATAGCTTCCAAAATTTGTGTCCCATTGACTTGTATTGGTATCGGGTATCGGTATCGGCGATATCCGATATTTTTTGGATATCAGCCGATCCAATCCGATACCGATACTTTTGAATATCGGAAGGTATCGCTCAACACTATTGTGTATACATAAATAAGGGGTAATAGGGTCAGAAATAATCTTTCTTATATATTTTAAATCCCTTCTGATTGTTATTTTAATATACACTTGTATTAATATCCCCATTTTTAATTCTATATATCACAATATGACTTTGCAGTAAGTAATAAAAATGCCTTATAATACTCTCTCTATCACATTATTCTGGCATTTAGCAAATATTAATAATTATGGTAATTCTTATAGACCCCTTTGTATACCAGACCAATGTCCAAACCCCACAATTTCCCTCTCCATAATCACTGAAGGGGAGCTTGCTCATCTTCTCTCCAAATCAAACCTCACCACTTGTGCCCTTGACCCCATCCCATCCCACCTCCTCCCCAACCTTACTACTACACTAATCCCATCCCTAACCCATCTTTTCAACCTATCACTAACTTCTGGTACCTTCCCCTCTGCTTTCAAACATGCCACAATTACACCTATCCTCAAAAAACCATCCCTTGACCCGAGCGCTATATCCAGCTATCGCCCCATATCTTTGCTGCCATTTGCTTCCAAACTCCTTGAGAAGCATGTCGATGCTGAACTTTCCTCTCACTTTGCATCTAACTCTCTCTTCGACAACCTACAATCTGGCTTTCGTCCCCACCATTCCACTGACACTGCCCTGACCAAAATTACTAGCGACTTACTTACAGCCAAAGCTAACAGACAATTCTCTATACTCCTCCTTCTAGACCTGTCCTCTGCCTTCGACACAGTTGACCACTGCCTCCTACTACAGATCCTCTCCTCCTTTGGTGTCAAAGACCTTGCTCTATTGTGGATCTCCTCATACATTTCCAACCGCACATTTAGCGTTTCCTACACCCATACTACCTTTTCATCTGGCCCCCTTTCTGTTGGTGTCCCTAAAGGCTCTGTCGTAGGACCCTTACTCTTCTCAATTCATACACTCAGCCTTGGACAACTCATAAGGTCCTATGGCTTCCAGTACCATCTATATGCTGATGACACTCAGATCTACCTCTCTGGCCCAAATGTCACCTCTCTGCTCTCCAGAATCCCAGAGTGTCTATCAGCCATATTCTCCTTCTTCTTCTCTCACTTCCTCATGCTCAATGTGGACAAATCTGAACTAATTATCTTTCCTCCATCCCGCATATCTTCCCTACCTGATCTATCTATCAAAATAAATGAAATCACACTTTCCCCTGTCCCCAAAATCCGCTGCCTCGGAGTAACCCTTGACTCTGCCCTGTCCTTCAAACCGCACATTCAAGATCTCGCCACCTCTTTTCGCCTTCAGCTCAAAAATCTTTCCAAAATCCGTCCTTTCCTCAACCCTCACTCTACCAAAATGTTTGTGCATTCCCTAATCATCTCCTGCCTTGACTACTGCAACATCCTCCTTTGTGGCCTACCATCTAACACTCTTGCACCCCTCCAGTTCGTCCTTAACTCTGCTGCCCGACTAATTAATCCCTCTCCTCACTACACTCCTGTTTCCCCTCTTTGCAAATTCCTTCACTGGCACGCAATTTACCAGCATATCCAGTTTAAACTACTAACACTGACCTACAAAGCCATCCATAATCTTTCTCCTCCATCAATTTCCAAACTAATCTCTCAATATCGTCCCTCGCGTAATCTCCGATCCTCCCAATACCTCCTTCTCTCCTCCACCCTTATTCGCTCCTCACCCAATCGCCTCCAAGACTTCTCCTGAATATCCCCCATCTTCTGGAATTCTGTGCCCCAACACGTCCGGTTATCCACCACATTTGGATCCTTCAAAAGAAACCTAAACACCCACCTCTTCAAGAAAGCTTACAACCTGTATTGACCACATGGCCACGGAGCTACGGCAACTCCCGACCTACTGTCTCCTTCCCCATAACCGTGTAGAATGTAAGCCTGCAAGAGCAGGGTCCCCTTCCCTCTGTACCAGTCTGTCATTGTTAGTTTGTTTACTGTAAATTATATTTGTATTTTGATGTAATCCCTTCTCATGTACAGCACCATGGAATTAATGGCGCTATATAAATAAATAAATAATAATAATAATAATAATAATAATAATAATTGACTTAAAACGGGAAAGGTTTATTCTGATTCAACAGTATGCATACTTTCCTTTTTTGTTTTACTTTTTCCTTACCTACCTTGGTTGCTCCTCTGTTTAATGTCCCTCTGGTTCTTATTCATGGGCTCATCCTGGTTTCTAATCCCATTTCCCTTCCCCTACTTTCTTTTCAACACTTTATTTATCTAATTATGTCTTATCAGTTATATATTTAGTTCACTTTTCTGTATGACTTTTCCCTCATCTACAGTACCTATGTGGCTCTTACATTAAAGTTGCTTTTTTTACTTCTATTCAATGCATCATTCCAGGTTCAATTACCAATTATTAGGGATGAGCGAATAGCTTCAGATAACTCCTTATATAAATATCTATAGTGCTTACCAAATAGCTGCATCGGGAACCCGGATGCATGGAGCGCTCCCAATAATCAGCCATTCAGCGCAGCAGCTGCAGCAGTGTGACAGTCACAGCACATGCATGGAGAGCCTGTTTGTTGCTTCCCTCAACTTTCCTGGGTGGCTCATCTGTTAAAAGTTCTCACTATGGCTTCTATTCACTGGCCAATCCTGGGTTCTTCTCCTACATCCAGTCATTTGTTCTCTATTCATCGGTTTACTTTTTATCAATAAGAATGTTCTTATTTTTTTTTTTTCTTCGCTCAACCTTTAATCAATTTGTAATTACCAGCTGAACTTGCCTCCCCTTACTAATTTCCCCATTGGTTTAAGTGTTCCTGTGGGTGTTCACTATGTAATTGGTATCCATTTTGGGCCTTTAACCCCTTTACCCACAAGGGTGATTTGCACGTTAATGACCGGGCCAATTTTTACAATTTTGACCACTGTCCTTTTATGAGGTTATAACTCTGGAATGTTTCAACAGATCCCAGTGATTTTGACACTGTTTTCTCATGACATATTGTACTTCATGATAACGGTAAAATTTCTTTGATATTACCTGCGTTTATTTGTGAAAAAAACAGAAATTTGGCGAAAAGTTAGAAAATTTTGCAATTTTCCAACTTTGAATTTTTATGCCCTTGAATTACAGAGTTATGTCACACAAAATACTTAATAAGTAATTTCCCACATGTCTACTTTACATCAGCACAATTTTAGAACCAATTTTTCTTTTGTTAGGGAGTTATAAGGGTTAAAATTTGACCAGCAATTTCTCAATTTTTACAACACCATTTTTTTTAGGGACCACATCATATTTGAAGTCACTTTGAGGGCTCTATATGATTGAAAATACCCAAGTGTGACACCATTCTAAAAACTGCACCCCCAAGGTGCTCAAAACCACATTCAAGAAGATAATTAACCCTTCAGGTGTTTCACAGGAATTTTTGGAATGTTTAAAAAAAATGAACATTTAACTTTTTTTCACAAAAAAATTTACTTTAGCTCCTGTTTGGGCGCATGGCAGAGTTCAGAAGGGAAGGAGCGCCATTTGACTTTTCATTGCAAAATTGACTGGGATTGAGATAGCATGCCATGTCATGTTTGGAGAGCCCCTGATGTGCCTAAACATTAAAACTCCCCACAAATGACACAATTTTGGAAAGTAGACCCCTAAGGAACTTATCTAGCTGTGTGGTGAGCACTTTGACCCACCAAGTGCTTTGCAGAAGTTGATAATGTAGAGCTGTAATAATAAAAAATCATATTTTTTCACAAAAATGATTTTTTTGCCCCCATTTTATTTTCCCAAGGGTAACAGAAGAAATTGGACACAAAATTTGGTGTGCTATTTGTCCTGAGTACGCCAATAACCCATATATGGAGGTAAACCACTGTTTGGGGGCTTGGCAGAGCTCGGAAGGGAAGGAGTGCCATTTAACTTTCCAAAGCAAAATTGACTGGAATTGAGATGGGATGCCATGTCGCGTTTGGAGAGCCCCTGATGTGCCTAAACAATTAAACCCCCCACAAGTGACACCATTTTGGAAAGTAGACCCCCTAAGGAACTTATCTAGATGTGTTGTGAGAGCTTTGAACCCCAAGTGTTTCACTTCAGTTTATAACGCAGAGCCGTAAAAATATAAATTCTTTTTTTCCCACAAATAATATTTTTTAGCCCCCAGTTTTTTATTTTTCCAAGTGAAACAGTGTAAATTGAACCCCAAAAGTTGTTGTCCAATTTGTTCTGAGTACCCTGAAACCCAATATGTGGGGGGAACCACTGTTTGGGCGCATGGCAGAGCTCAGAAGGGAAGGAGCGCCATTTGGAATGCAGACTTGGATGGATTGGTCTGCAGGCATCACGTTGCATTTGCAGTGCCCCTAATGTACCTAAACCGTAGAAACCCCCCACAAGTGACCCCATATTGGAAACTATACCCCCCAAGGAGCTTATTTAGATGTGTTGTGAGAACTTTGAACCCCAACTGTTTCACTACAGTTTATAAAAAAGAGCCGTGAAAATAAAAATCATTTTTTTTCCACACAAATTATTTTTTAGCCCCCGGTTTTGTATTTTCCCAAGGGTAACAGGAGAAATTGGACCCCAAAAGTTGTCCAATTTGTCCTGAGTACGCTGATACCCCATATGTTGGGGTAAATCCCTGTTTGGGTGCACGAGAGAGCTTGGAAGGGAAGGAACACTGTTTTACTTTTTCAAAGCAGAATTGGCTGGAATTGAGATTGGATGCCATGTCACTTTTGGAGAGCCCCTGATGTGCCTAAACAGTGGAAACCCCCCAATTCTAACTGAAACCCAAACCCAAACACACCCCTAACCCTAATCCCAACCCTTACCCTAACCACAACCCTAACCCTAATCCCAACCGTAAATTTAATCCAAACCTTAACTTTAGCTCGAACCCTAACTTTAGCCCCAACCCTAACCCTAACCCTAACTTAATCCTCAACCCTAACCCTAACCCTAATGGGAAAATGGAAATAAATAATTTTTTTAAAAATGTTATTATTTTTCCCTAACTAAGGGGGTGATGATGAGGGTTTGATTTACTTTTCTAGTGGGTTTTTTAGCGGATTTTTATGATTGGCAGCTGTCACACACTAAAAGACGCTTTTTATTGCAAAAAAAAAATAGTTTTTCTGTCTCCACATTTTGAGAGCTATAATTTTTCCATATTTTAGTTCACAGAGTCATGTGAGGTCTCGTTTTTTGCTGGACGAGTTGGGATTTTTTATTGGTACCATTTTCGGGCACGTGACATTTTTTGATCGCTTTTTATTCCAATTTTTGTGAGGCAGAATGAACAAAAACCAGCTATTCATGAATTTCTTATGGGGGGCGCTTATACCGTTCCATGTTTCATAAAATTGGTAAAGCAGTTTTATTCTTCGGATCAGAACGATTACAGTGATACCTCATTTATTTTTTTATTTTTGGCGCTTTTATACAATAAAAACTATTTTATATAAAAAATAATTATTTTTGCATCACTTTATTCTGAGGACTATAACTTTTAAATTTTTTTATTGATGACACTGTATGGTGGTTCGTTTTTTGCAGGACAAGATGACTTTTTCAGCAGTACCATGGTTTTTTATATCCGTCTTTTTGCTCACGTGTTATTCCACTTTTTGTTTGGCGGTATGATAATAAAGCGTCGTTTTTTTGCCTCGTTTTTTTTTACAGTGTTCACTGAAGGGGTTAACTAGTGGGACAGTTTTATAGGTCGAGTCATTACGGATGCGGCAATACTAAATATGTGTACTTTTATTGTTTTTTTTATTTAGATAAAGAAATGTATTTATTGGAACAATATATATATATTTTTTCTTTATTTAGGATTTTTTTTTTTTTTTTTACACATGTAAATGTTTTTTTTTTTCTACTTTTTTACATTGCCCCAGGGGGACATCACTATATGATCACATCACTGATCTGACACTTTGCAGTGCACTGTCAGATCAGCGATCACACAGGCAATGCAGGGAGGCTTCCCGGCGCCTGCTCTGAGCAGAGAGGAGGAGGTAGGAAACCCTTGGAGCAACGCGATCACATAGCTTTGCTCCGAGGGTCTCAGGGAAGCACGCAGGGAGCCCCCTCCCGCCGGAGCGCTGCAATCATCTTTGATCATAGCTTTACGGGAGTTAATATGCCAGGAGCCATGATTGGGCTGGATGTACTATTCCGTCCATGGGAAGTAGGGCCCACCCCACATGGATGGAATAGTACGTCCAATGGTAGAAAGGGGTTAAAAAGCATTCTCTTTTAATGTTTTGCACATTTGTTTTTTTTAGTGATGAGCAAGCACTAAAATGCTCGGGTGCTTGTTGCTTGCATCGAGCAAATTGAAATACTCACGTACTCGACTCAAGCAACGAGCCCAATGTAAGCCTATGGGAAACCCGAGTATTTTTACCGTGATCCCACCTGGGGATACTTTTAAGGTCTAAAAGCATCTGAAAATTATGGAAACACTGCTCAAATGACATGGGAACATCATGGGGATCGCCCTTGTAAGAATTTCTGACTCCAAGGTCACGGCTGTAAGCAATGTTGTCAGAGTTTAACGCCATTTTTACAGGTGAACCAAAAAACATACAAAAATGAAACCAAAATGGATTTTGCTGGGAAATGTGTTAAGGTACATCCTTTCCAGGGTAATGACTTGTATGTAAAGCAAAATAATTAACTATAGACCAAAATGTTCCTCCACCACTTGGGCTATGTTCACATGCAGCGTTTTTGATGCGTTTTTCAACTTTAACATTGCTTTCAACCAATACAAATGCATACACCGGGAAATGTCATTGTAACATTTAACAACCCTAGATGGCCATGTGGTTTGTGACACATAAGGAGACACATCTTGTGTCATCATTTATGAAGGAGGGACTCTTAAATTCACAAAGCCTATATTTACATGGGCATCAGGCGGCATTAATATTCTTAAAGGGCCTTTATTAAACAGTGGGTCTCCTATGCTCTTATTGCCTATTTAGTGAGTGTCTGGGCTGCCAACAATTACAACGCACCCCAATACCCCTTTCCCGAGACGTACAGGACGCTTCTTGAAAAAATGTTGCATTGAAGGCAAGGCATGCCCTGCTATCAATGAAAAGACAAAACGTGAGAACTACTGAGAAGGGTGCATAGGTAGGTTCCCACACTGTGAATGTATATATATATATATATATATATATATATATATATATATATATATATATATCTATAAGAAGAACCTGGCACTCAACTTAGAGTTAACTGTCCATCTAGCTAGTTTAAACTTAAGTAATCAGAGCATGCGGCTACAGATTTATGATTAATCCTCACGTATTTCTATCAACTGCGTTAGTACGTAACTGATAAAGGTCCCCTGTGATCGAAACGTTTATTGGTACAACAAATAAATTAAGTGCATCATAAACTTAAGTTGAGTGCCAGGTTCCTCTTATATATAAGCCCCGCTATCAAGTCATATGCACCCCAATAAGCCTTTGAACCCAGGTAATGGATGGCCACAGGAAAACCCACTTCACATTCTTCACTTGGTCCTACCATACTGTTTTCTTATGTATTAACTGCAAGGCCTGCCCTGCTACCAAGTTATATGCACCCCAATAAGCCTTTGAACCCAGGTAATGGATGACCACAGGAAACCCCCACTTCACATTCTTAAGTTTGTCCTGCCATACTGTTTTCTTATGTATTAACTGCAAGGCCTTCCCTGCTATCAAGTCATATGCCCTCCAATGAGCCTTTGAACCCAGGTACTGGATGGCCACAGGAAAACCTACTTCACATTCTTCACTTGGTCCTGCCATACTGTTTCCTTATGCATTGAATGCAAGGACCGCCTTGACCCAAATTTGCACTCATCCCAATCCCCCTTGGAAGAAACATGGAGGAGGGCCTCATAAAAAACTGTCCCATTACAAAGGAGTGGGTCTCCTAGACTTGTAATGCCCACACACTAAGTGTATGGGCAGACAAACATTTCCCCATGGGGGTAAATTTTTAAAAAATATTAAATGGGGATCACAGACACCCTTGCCAAAACATTTACTCTAGCAGCACGGAACACGTGAACACTGGTGGTCTAGTAGTGGAAAATGATGAGAGGTGGAGGAAGACCTCATTAAAAACTAGCCCCGATTTAAAGGAGTGGGTCTCCTAGACTTGTAATGCCCATACACTAAGTGTATAGGCTGACAAACATTTCCTCATGGGGGATACATTTTTTAAAAATATTTAATTTACATCAGACACCCTTGCCAAAAAATTTACTGTAGCAGCACGGAACACGTGAACACTGGTGGTCTAGTGGTGGAAAATGATGAAAGGTGGAGGAAGGCCTCATTAAAAACTAGGCCCAATTTAAAGGAGCATGTCTCCTAGACTTGTAAGGCCCACACACAACAAGTGTATGGGCTGACAAACATTTCCCCATAGGGTAGATTTTTAAAAAATATTTAACCCCTTTCTGACATATGACGTACTATCCCATCGAGGTGGGGTGGGCCCGTATGACCACCAACGGGACAGTATGTCATATGCAATCAGCCGCGCTCACGGGGGGAGCACGGCCGATCGTGGCCAGGTGTCAACTGACTATCGCAGCTGACATCCAGCACTATGTGCCAGGAGTGGTCACGGACAGCTCCTGGCACATTAACCCCCGGAACACCACAATCAAACTGGCCCCCTGCGTGCTTCCCTGAGACCCTCGGAGCAACGCGATGTGCTCGCGTTGCTCCAAGGGTCTCCTACATCCTCCTCCCTGCAGGCTCCGGATCCAAAATGGCTACGGGGCTGCTTCCGGGTCCTGCAGGGAGGTGGCTTACCTGCGCCTGCTCAGAGCAAGCGCTGGTAAGCCTGCAGCCATGCCTGTCAGATCGCTGATCTGACACAGTGCTGTACAAAGTGTCAGATCAGCGATCTGACCCTATAACATGATGTCCCCCCCGGGCCAATGTTATAGTGTAAAAAAGAAAAAAATATTCAGATGTGTAAAAAAAAAATAAAAAAATTCCTAAATAAAGAAAAAAAAATATTGTTCAAATAAATACATTTCTTTATCTAAATAAAAAAAAAACAATAAAAGTACACATATTTAGTATCGCCGTGTCCGTAAAGACCTGATTTATAAAATTGTCCCACTAGTTAACCCCTTCAGTGAACACCATTAAAAAACAAGGCAAAAAACAACGCTTTATTATCATACCGCCAAACACAAAGTGGAATTACACGCGAGCAAAAAGATGAATATAAATAACCATGGCACAGCTGAAAACATCATCTTTTCCCGCAAAAAACAAGCCACCATACAGTATCATCAGCGAAAAAATTAAAAAGTTATAGTCCTCAGAATAAAGTGTTGCAAAAATAATTATTTTTCCTATAAAATAGTTTTTATGGTATAAAAGCGCCAAAACATAAAAAAATGATATAAATGAGGTATCACTGTAATCGTAGTAACCCGAAGAATAAAACTGTTTTATCAATTTTACGAAACGCGGAACGCTATAAACGCCCCCCCCAAAGAAATTTTTGAATAGCTGATTTTTGTTCATTCTGCCTCATAAAAATCGAAATAAAAAGCGATCAAAAAATGTCACATGCCCCAAAATGGTACCAATAAACATGTCAACTCGTCCCGCAAAAAACAAGACCTCAAATGACTCTGTGGACCAAAGTATGGAAAAATTATAGTCCTCAAAATGTGGAGACGCAAAAACTATTTTTTTCAATAAAAAGCATCTTTTGGTGTGTGACAGCTGCCAATCATAAAAATCCGCTAAAAAACCCGCTATAATAGTAAATCCCCCCTTCATCAACCCTTTAGCTAGGGAAAAATAATAAAATTAAAAAATGTATATATTTCCATTTTCCCATTAGGGTTAGGGCTAGGGTTAGGGTTAGGGTTGGGGCTAGGGTTAGGGTTTGGGCTAGGGTTGAGGCTAGGGTTAGGGCTATGGTTAGGGTTAGGGTTGGGGCTAGGGTTAAGGCTAGGGTTAGGCCTAGAGTTAGGGTTGGGGTCAGGGTTGGGGCTAGGGTTAGGGTTGGGGTTAGGGCTACAGTTAGGGTTGGGGCTAAATTTAGGGTTAGGGTTGGGGCTAAAATTTTGTTAGGGTTGAGGCTAAAGTTAGGGTTAGGATTTGGATTACATTTACTGTTGGGATTAGGGTTAGGGGTGTGTCAGAGTTAGGGGTGTGGTTAGGGTTATGATTGGGTTAGTGTTAGGGGTGTGTAGGATTTAGGGTTGTGGTTAGGGTTGGGATTAGGGTTAGGGGTGTGTTGGAGTTATGAGGTGTGGTTGGGGTTAGGCGTGTGGTTGAAATTAGGATAAGGGGCATATTCGGGTTAGGGGTGTGGTTAGGGTTATGGTTAGAGTTGGGATTAGGGTTAGGGGTGTGTTTGGGTTAGGGGTGTGTTTGGGTTAGGGTTTCAGTTAGAATTGGGGTTTTCCACTGTTTAGGCACATCAAGGGCTCTCCAAACGCGACATGGCGCCCGATCTCAATTCCAGCCAATTATGCTTTGAAAAAGTGCTCTTTCCCTTTCGAGCTCTCCCGTGTACCCAAAAAGGGGTTTACCCCAACATATGAGGTATCAGCGTACTCAGGACAAATTGGACAACAACTTTCTCTTGTTACCTTGGGAAAACAAAAATTTGGGGGGCTAAAAAACCCTTTTTGTGGGAAAAAAATGATTTCTTATTTTCACGGCTCTGCGTTATAAACTGTAGTGAAACACTTGGGGGATCAAAGCTCTCACAACACATCTAGATAAGTTCCTTGGGGGGTCTAGTTTCCAATATGGTGTCACTTGTGGGGGGTTTCTACTGTTTAGGTACATTAGAGGCTCGGCAAATGCAATGTGATGCCTGCAGACCGCGCTCCTTCCCTTTGGAGCTCTGCTATGCGCCCAAATGATGGTTCCCCCCATATATGGGGTATCAGCGTACTCAGCACAAATTGGAAAACAACTTTTGGGGTCCAATTTCTCCTGTTACCCTTGGGAAAATACAAAACTAGTCGCTAAAATATAATTTTTGTGAAAGAAAAAAGAATTGTTATTTTCACGGCTCTGAGTTATACACTGTAGTCAAACACTTGGGGGTTCAAAGCTCTCACAACTCATCTAGATATGTTCCTTATGGGGTCTTCTTTCCAAAATCATGTCACTTGTGGGGGGGTTCAATATTTAGGCACATCAGGGGCTCTCCAAACGCAACATGGCATCCCATCTTAATTCCAGTCAATTTTGCATTGGAAAGTCAAACGGTGCTCCTTCCCTTCCAAGCTCTGCCATGCGTCCAAACAGTGGTTTACCCCCATATATGGGGTATCAGCATACTCAGGACAAATTTTACAACAACTTTTTCCACCCATTTTCTCCTGTTAACCTTGGTAGAATAAATAAATTGGAGCTTAAATAAATTTTTTGTAAAAAAAAGTTAAATGTTAATAAACATGAAGGGTTAATAAACTTCTTAAATGTGGTTTTGAGCACCTTGAGGGGTGAAGTTTTTAGAATGGTGTCACACTTGATTATTTTTTTTCATATAGACCCCTCAAAATGACTTCAAATGTGATGTGGTCCCTTAAAAAAAATGGTGCTGTAAATACGAGAAATTGCTGGTCAACTTTTAACCCTTCTAACTCCCTAACAAAAAAACCGTGGTTCCAAAATTGTGCTGATGTAATGTAGACATGTGGGAAATGTTATTTATTAAGTATTTTGTGTGACATACTGTATATCTGTGATTTAAGGGCATAAAAATTCAAAGTTCACCAAATTTCTGTTTTTTTCACAAATAAACGCAGGTAATATCAAAAATTTGTTACCACTATCATAAAGCACAATAACAAACAATGTCAGAATCATCAGGATCCGTTGAAGCATTCCAGAATTATAACCTTATAAAGGGTCAGTATTGTAAAAATTGGCCCGGTCATTAACGTGCAAACTACCCTTGGGGGTAAAGGGGTTAAAGGAGATTATAGACACCCTTGCCAAAAAATGTACTGTCTGAAGCAGCATGTAACACGTTAACTCTGGTGATCTTGCGGTGGAAAATGATGAGAGGTGGAGAAAGACCTCATTAAAAACTAGGTCCAATTTAAAGGAGCGTGTCTCCCAAACACTAAGTGTAATAGCTGACAAACATTTCCCCATGGGGTAAATTTAAAAAAATATTTAATGGGGATTATAGACACCATTGCCAAAAAATTGACTGTCTGTAGCAGCACAGAACACGTGAACCCTGGTGATTAGTGTTGAGTAGTGTTGAGCGACTTTTATTTTTATAGGATCGGGTCGGGTTTTATGAAACCTGACTTTCTCAAAAGTCGGGTCGAGTGAAATCGGCCGATCCTATAAAAAAGTCGGGGTCGGCCGAAACACGAAACCCAATGCAGTGCAATGGGATACTATGGTTCCCAGGGTCTGAAGGAGAGGAAACTCTCCTTCAGGCCCTGGGATCCATATTTAAGTGTAAAATAAAGAATTAAAATAAAAAATATTGATATACTCACCTCTCCGACGCAGCCTGGACATCGCCGCTGGTAACCGGCATCTTCCGTTCCTAAGAATGGCGCTTGAAAGACCTTTCGATGACGTCACGGCTTGTGATTGGTCGCGGCGGCCCACGTGACCGCTCAGCGACCAATCACAAAGCCGTGACATAATTTTCAGGTCCTAAATTTCTCATTCCTAGAATGAGGAATTTAGGACCTGAAAATTACGTCACGGCTTTGTGATTGGTCGCTGAGCGGTCACTTGGGCGGCCGCGACCAATCACAAGCCGTGACGTCATCGAAAGGTCTTTCAAGCGCCATTCTTAGGAACGGAAGATGCCGGTTACCAGCGGCGATGTCCAGGCTGCGTCGGAGAGGTGAGTATATCAATATTTTTTATTTTAATTCTTTATTTTACACTTAAATGTGGATTCCGATACCGATTTCCGATATCGCAAACATATCGGAACTCGATATCGGAATTCCGATACCAGATTCAGAAGATCGCCGACCTCATGGCCGACCCCACACAGGGGTCGGGTCGGGTTTCATGAAACCCGACTTTGCCAAAAGTCGGCGACTTCTGAAAATGGCCGACCCGTTTCGCTCAACCCTAGTGTTGAGCGATACCTTCCGATATCGGAAAGTATCGGTATCGGATTGGATCAGCCGATATCCAAAAAATATTGGATATCGCCGATACCGATACCTGATACCAATGCAAGTCAGTGGGACCAAAATATCAGAATTAAAATAAACCCTTTCTTTACTTGTAGGTTGATTCTACATGAAGGAAAACAACTAAGAATAATGTAGGATGTATTGGGGAGGTGGCGGAGACATTAAAGGCATAGAGGTATAGCCCAATCAAATAGAATAGCAGGAATTTTAATTTTTTTTAAAGACGTTTGGAGTTACAAAGATATTGACTATGTTAAGATTTTTTTTATTTTGTCAGATATTGATGTTTCACTACTTCCATGCCCTTCACCTTCTTTTTTACTTCTCCGACACTTTCTTCTTCATCATCCTCAGCAGCAGCATCTCTGACATCAACTTCTTCTTCACCTTATTCATCTTCTTCTTCATCTTCAACCTATTATTTTTTTGTTACATTCTTCATATTCTTTTTATTAAACTATTATTCTTCTTCATATTCTACTTCTTCATCATATTCTTATTTGTGACAGGCATTCCTGTAGTTGTTATCTATAACAGTTTGAAGATTATACCTTCCGTTCTGCCTGTCACAAAAGAGTTACAACTAGTGTTGAGCGATACCATCCGATACTTGAAAGTATCGGTATCGGATAGTATCGGCCGATACCCGAAAAGTATCGGATATCGCCGATACTGATACCCGATACCAATACAAGTCAATGGGACACCAAGTATTGGAAGGTATACTGTCACGTTACCAATCACAAGCCGCGACGTCATCTAAGGTCTTTCAAGCGCTCATTCTTAGGAACGGAAGCTGCCGGTTACATTGGTAATGTCCAGGCTGCGTCGGAGAGGTGAGTATATCAATATTTTTTATTTTTATTCTTTATTTTACACATTAATATCGATCCCGATACCGATTCCCGATATCACAAAAGTATCGGATCTCGGTATCGGAATTCCGATACCGCAAATATCGGCTGATACCCGATACTTGCGGTATCGGAATGCTCAACACTAGTTACAACAGGATTTGTCCGCATTCAGTTAGGCCTGCAGCAGCAGGCTTTTTCCAGGGGCACCACGAGGAGGAACGGACTCACCCCCATACACTGCTTAGTCTTCTTCTGCTTATAATTTAGATAATATCTTTTGCTCTGATGTTTAGCCTTATGCTTAATGTTCTTCTGCTCTTTGTTCTGCAGCCTCTTGTTTTTCTGCTTCTCCGTCTTCCGTGTCGTCGTCTTTAGGGTCTTGAACTTGGAAATGTAGCAGTAGGTACAAGAAGACTGAGAAAATCCCAAGAACCAGCTGATGGAACTGGAACTCGGCTGGCTAGCCGAAGGTCGAAGAGCCAATGGAACTACCGAGGACCAGCTGACGTTACTGGAACCTGGTTACTAAGCAGGAGGTACCCGTGCCTGAAAACACTACCAAGGACCACCTGACGTTGGTGTAACTCGGATACCCTGAAGGAGGCACCTAAGCCAAAGGCTCTGCCCAGAACCAGCTGATGGTACTGGAACCAGGATGGGGAGCAGAAGGTACAAAAGCAAAAGACACTGCCGAGAAGCAGCTGACGGTACTGGAACTTGGATGGCTAGCCGAAGGTACAAGAGCCAATGGAACTACCAAGGACCAGCTGACGTTACTGGAACCTGGTTACTAAGCAGGAGGTACCCGTGCCAGAAAGCACTACCAAGGACCACCTGACGTTGGTGGAACTCGGATACCCAGAAGGAGGCTCCTAAGCCAAAGGCTTTGCCCAGAACCAGCTGACGGTACTGGAACCAGGGGGGACCTATTCAAGATTGTCTTCCTAGAGCCCCAACTAGCGGTGTTGGAGCCAAGGGTCAGCAGGGGGAGCAGAGTGTAGGCCGAAGCCTGCACTGGAGGCAGCTTAGTGTCTGTTGTGTCTGCATGGCGTTTGCAGGACACGTTGCCGGCTACACAGCAGGGGAACAGCTGACGTTACTAAACCCCACTGACACAGTGGCAAGTGTTTTTCTCTGTGCAGCCAGCACTTCCGAGCACCAACTGGCAGTGTTAGAGCCCAGGGTCAGCAGGGGGAGCAGAGTGTAGGCTGGAGCCTAATTGGAACAAATTGAAAGGGAACCTTTAAACCCCAAGGTGTTAGTAACTAGAAGATCCACCTTGTGCAGCAGTAATGCTGCACAAGGAAAAGGTGGCTCTTTTAATTATGTTCCTTGCACACGCTGAATGAAATATTTCTAAAATTTAGCCCCTCATACCGTGAAATCCTTTTTGCAGGCGGGACTTTCCTTCTTTATGAGATGAAGCACAGCTGTTAAAAATACCCCCTTGGTGCTGGGCGCAGCCTCCTGAGCGTTGCTTTTTTGTGTTCCGGAGTCTGCGCTGTTGTGTTATCCCTTGGCCATGCGCTGTTACTGCGCATGCCCATGAATCCCAGCCCCACAGTGTCTTCTGATTTATTGACACTGCGGGGCTTCAGACTGTGCGGCATCAGCTGATCCCTTATCGCATGCCACGGCCGTGAAGCTGCACAGTCTGAAGAAGGCGGAAGGAGATGAGTGAGAGGCGAAGATATGCACTGCGCATGCCCATGAATCCCAGCCCCGCAGTGAGGATAAATAAGAAACTGCGGGGCGTGATCTCAGGCAGGGCGGTCACACTGGCGCAGCCATCCTGACAACAAATGATGTCAGAAGACAGGCAGCGCTAAACGCGCATGGCCAAGGGATAACATAACAGCGCAGGCTCTGGGACAAATTCAACCAACGCTGAGGAGGCGGCGTACGGCACCAAGGGGGTTGCTGCGTGTCATTACAAAGGAAAGTCAGACCTCCGGGACGGTTAATCGGTATCAGGGGACACATTTTATAAGTGTTTAGTTCTGCGTGTGCAATGAGTATAACAAAAAGACCCACCTTGTCCAAATGCAGCACTAGTGATGCACAAGGTGGCTCTTTTAGTTACAAATGCCTGGGGGGGACAGATTACCTTTAATTTTTGTTGTAGTGTCTGCGTGGCGTTTGCAGGACACATTGCCGGCTACACAGCAGGGAAACAGCTGATGTTACTGAACCCCACTGACACAGTGGCGAGGCGAGTGTTTTTCTCTGTGCAGCCAGCACTTCCGAGCAGCAACTAGCAGTGCTGGAGCCCAGGGAATGCAGGAGGAGCAGAGTGTAGGCCGAAGCCTGCACTGGAGGCAGCTTATTATTTGTTGTGTCTGTGTGGCGTTTGCAGGACATGTTGCCGGTTACACAGCAGGGGAACAGCTGGCGTTACTGAACCCCACTGACACAGTGGCGAGTGTTTTTCTCTGTGCAGCCAGCACTTCCAGGCACCAACTGGTGGTGGTAGAGCCCAGGGAATCAAGGAGGAGCTGAGGAGCAGAGTGTAGGCCGAAGCCTGCACTGGAGGCAGCTTAGTGTCTGTTGTGTCTGCGTGGCGTTTGCAGGACATGTTGCCGGCTACACAGCAGGGGAACAGCTGGCGTTACTGAACCCCACTGACACAGTGGCGAGTGTTTTTCTCTGTGCAGCCAGCACTTCCGACCACCAACTGGCGGTGTTAGAGCCCAAGGAGTCAAGGAGGAGCAGAGGAGCAGAGTGTAGGCCGAAGCCTGCACTGGAGGCAGCTTAGTGTCTGCTGTGTCTGCGTGGCGTTTGCAGGACACGTTGCCGGCTACACAGCAGAGGAACAGCTGGCATTACTGAACCCCACTGACACAGTGGCGAGTGTTTTTCTCTGTGCAGCCAGCACTTCCGGGCACAAACTGGCAGTGTTAGAGCCCAGGGAATCAAGGAGGAGCAGAGGAATAGAGTGTAGGCCGAAGCCTGCACTGGAGGCAGCTTAGTGTCTGTTGTGTCTATGTGGTGTTTGCTGGACACGTTGCCGGCTACACAGCAGGGGAACAGCTGGCATTACTGAACCCCACTGACACAGTGACGAGTGTTTTTCTCTGTGCAGCCAGCACTTCCGGGCACCAACTGGCGGTGTTAGAGCCCAGGGAATCAAGGAGGAGCAGAGTTTAGGCTGAAGCCTGCACTGGAGGCAGCTTAGTGTCTGTTGTGTCTGCGTGGCGTTTGCAGGACACGTTGCCGGCTACACAGCAGGGGAACAGCTGACGTTAGTGAACCCCACCGACACAGTGGCGAGGCTAGTGTTTTTCTCTGTGCAGCCAGCACTTCCGAGCAGCAACTGGCAATGTTAGAGCCCAGGGAATCAAGGAGGAACAGAGTGTAGGCTGAAGCCTGATTGGAGGAAGTTGAAAGGGAACCTTTAACCCCCCCCAGGCATTTGTAGCTGAAAGAGCCATCTTGTGCAGCACTAAGGATGCAAAAGGAAAAGGTGGCTCTTTTAATTATGTTCCTTGCAAATGCAGAACTAAACACTTATAAAATGTGTCCCCTGATACCGTGAAACCGTCCCGGAGGTGGGACTTTCCTTCAAAATGGGACGCAGCACAACCGTCATTCCTACCCCCTTGGCGCTTTGCGCCGCCTCCTCAGCATTGTTTGAATCTGCCCCCTAGCCTGTGCTGTTATGTTCAACCTTGGCCATGCGCAGTTAGCGCAGCCCGTCTTCTGACATCATTTGGTGTCAGGCTGGCTGCGCTTGTGCGGACGCGCTGCCCGAGATCCCACCTGGCAGTGTCGTCTAATGTAATCACACTGCGCGCCTGGGACCCATGGGCATGCGCAGTGCATATCTTTGCCTCTCACTCCTCTCCCTCCGGCTTCTTCAGATTGTGCGGCGTCACGGCCGTGGCATGCTATTAGGGATCAGCTGACGGTGCACAGTCTGAAGAAGGCGGAGGGAGATGAGTGAGAGCTTGAGGTGAAGATATGCAGTGTGCATGCTCATGGATCCCAGGCCCGCAGTGTGATTAAATCAGAAGAGACTGCGAGGCGGGATCTCGGGCTGCACGGCCGCACAGGCGCAGACAGCCTGACAACAAATGATGTCAGAAGATGGGCTGCGCTAACTGCGCATGGCCACGGTTGAACATAACAGCGCAGGCTATGGGACAGAATCAAGTAACGCTGAGGAGGCGGCGCACGGCGCCAAGGGGGTAGTAATGACGGCTGTGCTGCTTCCCATTACGAAGGAAGGTCCCACCTCCGGGACGGTTTCACGGTGTGAGGGGACACAATTCATAAGTGTTAGGTTCAGCATATGCAAGGAGCACAACAAAAAGAGGCACCTTTTCCTTGTGCAGCATTACTGCTGCACAAGTTGGCTCTTTGAGTAACAAATTCCTGGGGGGGACAGGTTCCCTTAAATTTCAGTTGTGGTGTCAGCGTGGCGTACACAGGACATAATGCCCCAACACAGCAGGGGAGCACCTGTCATCACTGAACCCCAATAACAGAGGAGCAACTGTTGACTGTGCAGACAGCACTTCCGGACAGCAACTGGTGGTTTTGGAGCCCAGGGAATGCAGGAGAAGCAGGCTAGAGTTATTGCCGCAACACAGCAGGGGAGCAGCTGGCGTTACTGAACTCCAATAACAGAAGAGCAACTGTTGACTGTGCAGACAGTACTTCCGGACAGCAACTGGCGGTGTTGGAGCCCAGGGACAGCAGGAGGAGCAGGCTAGAGTTATTGCCGCAACACAGCAGGGGAGCAGCTGGCGTTACTGAACCCCAATAACAGAGGAGCAACTGTTGACTGTGCAGACAGCACTTCCAGACAGCAACTGGCGGTGTTGGAGCCCAGGGAATGCAGGAGGAGCAGGCTAGATTTATTGTCGCAACACATCAGGAGAGCAGCTGGCATTACTGAACTCCAATAACAGAGGAGCAACTGTTGACTGTGCAGACAGCACTTCCGGACGGCAACTGGTGGTGTTGGAGCCCAGGGAATGAAGGAGGAGCAGAGTGTAGGCTGAGACTTAAATGGAGCAAGTTGAAAGGGAACCTTTAAACCCCCCCAGGCTTTTGTAGCTGAAAGAGCCACCTTGTGCAGCACTAATGTTGCAAAAGGAAAAGGTGGCTCTTTTAATTATGCTCCTTGCAAACGCAGAACTAAACACTTATAAAATGTGTCCGCTGATACCGTGAAACCGTCTGGGAAGTGGGACTTTCCTTTGTAATGGGACACTGCACAGCCATCATTCCTACCCCCTTGGTGCCGTGCGCCGCCTCCTCAGCGTTGTTTAAATCTGTCCCGTAGCCTGCGCTGTTATGTTATCCCTTGGCCATGCGCAGTTAGCGCTGCCCGTCTTCTGACATAATTTGTTGTCAGGCTGGCTGCGCCTGTGCGGATGCGCTGCCTTAGATCCCACCTCGCAGTGTCGTCTAATGTAATCACTTTGCGGGCCTGGGATCCATGGGCAAGTGCAGTGCATATCTTCGCCTCTCACTCCCCTCCTTCCGGCTTCTTCAGACTGTGCGGCGTGACGACCATGGCATGCTATTAGGGACCAGCTGATGGCGCTCAGTCTGAAGAAGGCAGAGGGAGATGAGTGAGAGCCTGAGGTGAAGATATGCACTGCGCATGCCCATGGATCCCAGGCCCGCAGTGTGATTAAATCAGAAGAGACTGTGAGGCGGGATCTCGGGCAGCGTGGCTGCACAGGCGCAGGCAGCCTGACAACAAATGATATCAGAAGACGGGCAGCGCTAAGTGCACATGGCCAAGGGATAACATAACAGCGCAGGCTACGGGACAGATTCAAACAACGCTGAGGAGGCAGCACACGGCACCAAGGGGGTTGGAATGACGGCTGTGCTGCGTCCCATTACAAAGGAAAGTCCCACCTCCGGGACGGTCTCACGGTATCAGGGGACACATTTTATAAGTGTTAAGTTCTGCGTGTGCAAGGAGCTAAACTAAAAGAGCTACCTCTTTTCCTTGTGCAGCATTACGGCTGCACAAGGTGGCTCTTTCAGTAGCAAATGCCTGAGTGGGGAGAGGTTCCCTTAAATTTCAGTTGTGGTGTCAGCGTGGCGGTCGCAGGACACATTGCCGGCTACACAGCTGGGGATCAGCTGATGTTACTGAAACCCAATAACACTGGGTCGTGTGGTTTGACTGTGCAGACGGCACTTCTGAGCATCAACTGGCGGTGTTGGAGCCCAGGGATTACAGTTCAGGTGGTAGAAACATGAACGCAACAGGAGACCTGGATACTGTAGGCCAGAGGTCCCCAACCTTTTTGCACCAGGGACCGGCTTTAAGCAAGACCAGTTTTCCATGGCCCGGTGGGGGTGGGGCAGGGGCGGGGCTTTGGTCATATGGGGGTGGGGTTATGGAGGGATGGAGCTTAGTGCATACTTATCATATAATTATGACATTTATAATGAGAATGTGATTCAACTTACCATAGGTTCAGAATGAGTGGGAGCACCATGCTTGTTTCCCTGGTGCTCTGCACCATTATTGCCCCATAGCTGTGCCATATAGTGCTCTGCACCATTATTGCCCCATAGCTGTGCCATACAGTGCTCTGCACTGTTTATTATTGCCCCATAGCTGTGCCATACAGTGCTCTGCACCGTTTATTATTGCCCCATAGCTGTGCCATACAGTGCTCTGCACCGTTCATAATTGCCCCATAGCTGTGCCATATAGTGCTCTGCACCGTTCATAATTGCCCCATAGCTGTGCCATATAGTGCTCTGCACCATTATTGCCCCATAGCTGTGCCATACAGTGCTCTGCACCATTATTGCCCCATAGCTGTGCCATACAGTGCTCTGCACCATTATTGCCCCATAGCTGTGCCATACAGTGCTCTGCACCATTATTGCCCCATAGCTGTGCCATATAGTGCTCTGCACCATTATTGCCCCATAGCTGTGCCATATAGTGCTCTGCACCATTATTGCCCCATAGCTGTGCCATACAGTGCTCTGCACCATTATTGCCCCATAGCTGTGCCATATAGTGCTCTGCACCGTCCATTATTGCCCCATAGCTGTGCCATATAGTGCTCTGCACCGTCCATTATTGCCCCATAGCTGTGCCATATAGTGCTCTGCACCGTTCATTATTGCCCCATAGCTGTGCCATATAGTGCTCTGCACCATTATTGCCCCATAGCTCTGCCATATAGTGCTCTGCACCATTATTGCCCCATAGCTGTGCCATATAGTGCTCTGCACCGTCCATTATTGCCCCATAGCTGTGCTGCTGCTGCTGCAATAAAAATAATAAAACACATACTCACCTGTCTTGCTTGCAGCTCCTCGGCGCCATCTTCCCGGCGTCTCTCCGCACTGACTGATCAGGCAGAGGGCGGCGCGCACACTATATGCGTCATCGCGCCCTCTGACCTGCACAGTCAGTGCGGAGAGACGCCGGGAAGATGGAGACAGCGCCCGGCGTGTGGAACGGGGACAGGTGAATATGTAATACTTACCTGCTCCCGGCGTCCCGCTCCTTCCCCCGGACAGCTGGTCTTCGGTGCCGCAGCCTCTTCCTCTATCAGCGGTCACCGGCACCGCTTCATTAGAGAAATGAATTATGCGGCTCCACCCCTATGGGAGGTGGAGCAGCCTATTCATTTCTCTAATGAGCGGTCCCACGTGACCGCTGAACAGGGGCGCCGCGGACCGGCTGAAAAACCCCAACGGCCCGGTCCTGGTCCGCGGACCGGCGGTTGGGGACCTCTGCTGTAGCCAACCAATTATTTAATCTGGAAGAGGAGTGGCAAATTCCTGCGAGATCCAGGCATTGTTCATTTTCAGAAAAGTAAGCCGGTCAACGTTATCGGAGGATAGTCGCATGCGACGGTCTGTTAGTACACCACCTGCGGCACTAAAGACGCGTTCCGATAATACACTAGCAACAGGGCAAGCCAGCACCTCCAATGCATAATGGCTTAGATCTGGCCATGTATCCAGCTTAGAGACCCAAAATTTGAAGGGGGAAGAGCCGTCTGGGAGTACAGTAAGAGGGCAAGACATGTAGTCTGTCACCATCTGACGGAAATGTTGCCTCCTGCTGACTGGAGCCATCTGTGATGGTGTAGACATGTGTGGCGGGCACACAAAACTGTGCCACAGTTGGGCCATACTAGTCTTGCCTTGTGCTGAGGCACTGCTTCTGCTCCCTCTTTGTTCACAGCTTCCTCCACTGCCTCAACACACTGAGCTGCTGTGTAAAGCACTAGCAGCACTGCTCTCACTTGGACTGGAGAAGATGATGGAATTCACCAGTGTGTCTTGGTACTCCTGCATTTTACGCTCCCGGTTCAACAGTGTTATGATGCTTTGTAAGTTGTCCCGGTAGCGAGGATCTAGGAGGGTGTACACCCAATAATCAGCCATGTTGAGAATGTGGGCGATGCGGTGGTCGTTTCTCAGGCACTGCAGCATGTAATCAGCCATGTGCTCCAGACTGCCAACTGGCCAAGAAACGCTGTCCCCTGCTTGAGACGTGATCTCTGCCTGCTCTGCATCACCCCACCCTCGCTCTACACACTGACTACTGGAGAATTGTGTAACTCCCTCCTCTGGACCGATGTCTTCCTCCTCCATTGACTCCTCCTCATCCTCCTCACAAAGTGTCCCCTGCCTAGGCCTTTGTGAGGAACCACGTAGCGCTGACTGTCCAGAAGCTGATGGAATTGGTGACTCCTCATCCTCCACCTCTTCCACAACATCATCCCTTAGCGTTTGCAGTGTTTGTTGAAGCAGGCAGATAAGGGGGACATGCTGTAAAAGCAGGCTTTACCATGTTATTAGCCATAGGTAAGTGTTCACACTAGGCAGTCATCTCAGTTACCCATCCGATCTGAGATTACCTTGACGTTTGGTGGATGGGCTCACAACTTTTGTCCAAATCTTGTGCTAAGAATCTCATGTGTTTTTTCATAAATTTCCCTAGCCATTATGCTATTCACATTTCACATATTGCACATTTCCTTGCCTTAGCACAGTAAATTTTGAGTGCAGCCATTGATCTATTTGAGATAAGGGGGACAGTCATGCTGACTAGTGCATCATCTGCACTCGCCATCCGCATGGAATCATCGAAGGAACGCAAAACCTGGCAGACGTCCTTCATAGTGGCCCACTCAGTGGTTGTGAAGTCTGAATGGCGCGGAGTGCGATTTATTTGTGCCTGATGCAGCTGGTACTTCATTACTGCTGGCTGCTGCTCACGCAACCCCTCCAACATATGTAATGTGGAATTCCACCTGGTGGGTAGGTCACATATGATGCGTTGTTCCGGAAGGTGGAATCGGCGCTGCAGAGCTTCAATGCATGATCTTGCCATGCTGGAACACCACAAGTGAGCACACTCTAGGCGGACCTTGTGCAGCAGTGCATCAAGATCCGGATAGTCCCTCAAAAAACTCTGCACAACCAAGTTGAGCACATGTGCCAGACATGGGATGTGAGTGAGGTTGCTTAGGGCAAGAGCTGCCACCAGATTTCGGCCATTGTCACACACTACCATGCCAGGATGGAGATTCGATGCCACAAACCACACGTCGCTCTCCTGCTTGATGGCATTCCAGAGCTCCTGCGCTGTGTGGCTTCAATTCCCCAAAGAGATTAATTTCAAGACGGCCTGTTGACGTTTGGCCACAGCTGTGCTCATGTCGGTCGTAACAGGTAAACGTTCACGAGTCCATGTGGAAGTGGACTGTGATGGCTCCTGCAGCGATGATTCTGAGGAACTTGTGTATGAGGAGGAGTCAATGCGTACAGACTGTATTCCTGCAATCCTTGGAGTTGGCAGAACACGTCCTGTGCCACTCGCACGATCTGTACCCGGCTTAACAACATTAACCCAATGGGCAGTAAGGGAAAGGTATCGCCCCTGTCCATGGTGACTGGTCCACACATCGGTGGTGAGGTGGACCTTGCTACTGATGACGTTCAGTAGCGCGTGTTTTATGTGTCCCTCCACATGCTTTTGCAGGGCATGGATGGCTTGCCTGCTGAAATAAAAGTGGCTGGGAACATTGTATTGTGGGACTGCCAATGCCATCAAGTTACGGAAGCTGTCAGTCTCCACCAGCCTGAATGACAGCATTTCAAGGGACCAGCTGTGTGTGAGCTGGAGGAAGAGGCAACAACACAAGCTGAAGAGGTGGTAGGTGCCACTGTTGGTTGGCCTAGGTCTTCAGTGTGTTTTTGTAACTCCACCGCGTGCTTGGTCCACACATGTTTCCACATAATTGTGGTATTGAGGTTGCTGACATTTTTCCCTCTTTTGACTTTCTGATGACACACCTTGCATTTGACAAAGCAAATGTCATCTGCAACTGTGTCAAAAAAGGACCAGGCACTGCAAGTCTTGGGAGCACCCATTTTGGCTTCTGGAAGAGGCATGCTCCTAAGGGGTGCCAAAGTGGAGGCTACAGGAACCGCAGTCTTCCCACTCCCACTCCCTCTTTGGCCCGTTTGGGGAATCTCTTCCTCAGAGCTGCTCCTACCACCTTCCTATACCTCACGCCACGATGGGTCAAGGACCTCATCATCTACACTACCCTCTGCCACCATCTGCTTCTCCTGGGTAGTCTCGGCAGCACAGTATGCACCAGAAAGTGGCATCTGAGTCTCATCATCAGATGCGTACTGCGGTGTGGTGACAGGAGGCACTGGGCCACCCGCCTCTTCAGAGTCAGAGAGACAAAGCTGTTGGGCATCGCTGCATACTGCCTCTTCTTCCATTTCTTCAATGCTGCTTGGCTGGCCCCCTGTTTCTAAGCCAAGAGATTCAGAGAACAGAAGTAGAGATGGCTCCTGTCCTGGGCTCTCTGACTGCCTGGGTAATTTGGCAGGTGGTGAAGAGACAGATGGGTGCTCTCCAGTGCTCTGTGCCTGAGAGGATGTGGCACTAATTGAAGTCGATGCGTTAGCTGCCATCCATCCGACAACGGCTTCAATTTGTTCTTCACGCAGCAGCGGAGTACGGCGATCTCCTACAAAGCTGCGCATGAAGGACTGTTCCCTGCTGAAACTGGGTGGTGATGAGTCACCGGTGCCCGCAGCAGGTACAAAATCCCCACGTCCTCTCCCTGTTCCGCGCCCATGCCCACGTGCCTTACTCCCTGCCTTCTTTATCTTGGTTGACTGATAAAGATAAGCAGAAAAGTACTAAGGGCTTAGTGTGCTTATTCCTGAACAGCTCCTAACAGGTATAAGAAACACTAATTTTCTAAAGTGTGGACTAGACTTTAATATCAGCTAATGTGGCCTACACAACTGTAAAGTGGTGTGTTTGGTGAACTTTATTAATTTGTTTTTTTTGAGAACTGACTACAGAGTGAGCTGCACTCACACACAGACTGTGCAGACAGCCGTGAACGGCGCTGCAAGGCCAAAACAAGCTCCTCTATGTAATCCTATGTAGTGTTTTTCCACAATTTAGCTGGATACAGGTGGAAAGCCACTAATAGGAAATATTTGAAAAAATGTGCAGCAGGCTGCACTAATTGCAAAAAAGGACAATGGATTGAACGGTATGAGGCAGTCATGTACCCTGAGCTGACTGCAACCTGCTGTGGCTGCCGACAGACTACAGAGCAATGTGCACTCACACAGAGACCGTGCAGACAGCCGTAAACGGCACTGCAAGGCCAAAAAAAGCTGCTCTATGTAATCCTATGTAGTGCTTTTCCACAATTTTGCTGGATACAGATGGAAAACCACTAATAGGAAATATTTGAAAAAATGTGCAGCAGGCTGCACTAATTGCAAAAAAGGACAACGGATAGAACAGGATGAGGCAGTGACGCACTCTGAGCTGACTAAAACCAGCTGTGGCTGCAGACAGACCACAGAGCGATGTGCACTCACACACACAGAGACCTTGCAGACAGCTGTGAACAGCGCTGCAAGGCAAAAGCAAGGATCTCACACAGCGGTTGCCAAATTAGCCTTGGTAAAGCACAATGAAGCAAATCGCTATCTCTAAACTGGCCCTCAGTGAGAACGCAGCGTCCTGTCCCTAACTGATTTCACAGCAGAGTGAGCCCTAAATGGCGGCAGCGACTCTTATAGTGCATCATGACATCATTTCAGCAACCAATCACAGCCATGCCAGTACTTCCATGCCCACCATGCAGAACAGGATGTGCCCACACTTTTAATCATTCCTCATTGGCTGAATTTGGGCACTTTGAATTGTGGGAACTTCCGATTCCGGTATCCCATATACTGAAAATATCGGAACTTGGTATCGGAATTCCGATACCACAAATATCGGCTGATACCCGATACTTGCGGTATCGGAATGCTCATCACTACTGGTGATCTAGTGGTGGAAAATGATGAGAGATGGAGGAAGGCCTCATTAAAAACTAGGCCCAATTTAAAGGAGCGGGTCTCCTAGACTTGTAATGCTCATACACTAAGTGCTTGGGCTGTCAAACATTTCCCCATGGGGGTTACAGTTTTAAAAAATTATTTATGGGTAGTATCATAGACATCCTTGCCCAAAAATTTTATGGCTGTAGCAGCCTACAACATGTTTACCATGGTGATCTAGTGGTGGAGAATGAGGAAACATTGATGAAGGCCTCATTAAAAACTAGGCACAATACACACTAGTGCTTGGTTTGTGTATGAAGTAAAAGATGAGCTAACCAGCAAGATCCAGGGCCCACAGCCAAGCTCGTGTGCAGGAGCAGGCCCCACAATGACCATTTGGACAGGTACAGCAGCCCCAAGGCCAGCAGTCAGATCTCAGCAGCCAGCCTTTGAGCCTTTGCTCATCGGAAGAGGGCGATAGAGAGGTCCACCGGCAGCGGTAGCAGAGAGACCATCGCCCAAGGTTCTACAGGTGTCAGCTGGACTTGCAGAAGTGTCTATCGGGGAACGGGGGGACCATAGGCGTGACTTCCATGACATCGGGGTGAATGTCATGATCTCAATGGCAAGAGAACATAGCATCAGCATATACAGGAACTAGCTCTTGGAAGATGGGAACTGAGCTGACCATGAACTAAACCTACCGCACAACTAGCAGTGGCCGGGTAGCATGCCTACGTTGATTCTAGATGCCCAGCACCAGCCGGAGGACTAAATAAAGCTAGCAGAGGAAAATATTAGTCCTAGCTCACCTCTAGAGAAATACCCCGAAAGGAGACAGAGGCCCCCCACATGTATTGGCGGTGAGTTAAGAAGAAACAACAAACGTAGTATGAAAATAGGTTTAGCAAATTTGAGGTCCACTTACTACATAGCAGAAGACAGAAAGGACACTTTCATGGTCAGCTGAAAACCCTATCAAAACACCATCCAGAAATTACTTTAAAACTCTGGCATTAACTCATAATACCAGAGTGGCAATTCCTGTTCACAAGAGCTTTCCAGACACAGTAACGAAACTACAGCTGTGAACTGGAACAAAAATGCAAAAACAATCATGGACAAGAGTCCAACTTATCTAGTAGTTGTCTAGGAGCAGGAACAAGCACAGAGAGGCTTCTGATAACATTGTTGACCGGCAAGCAACTAACAGAGCAGCAAGGTTATATAGCGACTCCCACATCTTGATGGGAACAGGTGAACAGAGAAGATGAGGACACCAGTTCAATTCCACCAGTAGCCACCGGGGGAGCCCAGAATCCAAATTCACAACAGTACCCCCCCCCTCAAGGAGGGGGCACCGAACCCTCACCAGAACCACCAGGGCGATCAGGATGGGCCCTATGAAAGGCACGAACCAGATCAGAGGCATGAACATCAGATGCATTCACCCAAGAATTATCCTCCTGGCCGTATCCCTTCCACTTGACCAGATACTGGAGTCTCCGTCTGGAAACACGAGAGTCTAAGATTTTCTCCACAACGTACTCCAACTCACCCTCAACCAACACCGGAGCAGGAGGCTCAACGGAAGGCACAACCGGTACCTCATACCTGCGCAATAATGACCGATGAAAAACGTTATGAATAGAAAAGGATGCAGGGAGGTCCAAACGGAAGGAAACAGGGTTAAGAATCTCCAATATCTTATACGGGCCGATGAACCGAGGCTTAAACTTAGGAGAAGAGACCCTCATAGGGACAAAACGAGAAGACAACCACACCAAATCCCCAACACAAAGCCGAGGACCAACACGACGGTGGCGGTTGGCAAAAAGCTGAGTCTTCTCCTGGGACAACCTCAAATTGTCCACCACCTGCCCCCAGATCTGATGCAATCTCTCCACCACAGCATCCACTCCAGGACAATCCGAAGATTCCACCTGACCAGAGGAAAATCGAGGATGAAACCCCGAATTACAGAAAAACGGGGACACCAAAGTGGCAGAGCTGGCCCGATTATTGAGAGCGAACTCCGCCAATGGCAAAAAAGCAACCCAATCATCCTGGTCAGCAGACACAAAACACCTCAGATATGTCTCCAGGGTCTGATTAATCCGCTCGGTCTGGCCATTCGTCTGAGGATGGAAAGCGGACGAAAAAGACAAATCTATGCCCATCCTAGCACAGAATGCCCGCCAAAATCTAGACACGAATTGGGTCCCTCTGTCAGAAACGATATTCTCAGGAATACCATGCAAACGAACAACATTTTGAAAAAACAGAGGAACCAACTCGGAAGAAGAAGGCAACTTGGGCAGAGGAACCAAATGGACCATCTTAGAAAAACGGTCACACACCACCCAGATGACAGACATCTTCTGAGAAACAGGCAGATCTGAAATAAAATCCATCGAGATGTGCGTCCAAGGCCTCTTAGGAATAGGCAAGGGCAACAATAATCCACTAGCCCGAGAACAACAAGGCTTGGCCCGAGCACAAACGTCACAAGACTGCACAAAGCCTCGCACATCTCGTGACAGGGAAGGCCACCAGAAGGACCTTGCCACCAAATCCCTGGTACCAAAAATGCCAGGATGACCTGCCAACGCAGAAGAATGAACCTCAGAGATGACTCTACTGGTCCAATCATCAGGAACAAACAGTTTATCAGGTGGGCAACGATCAGGTCTATCCGCCTGAAACTCCTGCAAGGCCCGCCGCAGGTCTGGAGAAACGGCTGACAATACCACTCCATCCTTAAGGATACCTGTGGGCTCAGAGTTACCAGGCGAGTCAGGCTCAAAACTCCTAGAAAGGGCATCCGCCTTAACATTCTTAGAACCCGGTAGGTATGACACCACAAAATTAAACCGAGAGAAAAATAATGACCAGCGCGCCTGTCTAGGATTCAGGCGCCTGGCGGTCTCAAGATAAATCAAATTTTTGTGGTCAGTCAATACCACCACCTGATGTCTGGCCCCCTCAAGCCAATGGCGCCACTCCTCAAAAGCCCACTTCATGGCCAAAAGCTCCCGATTCCCAACATCATAATTCCGCTCAGCGGGCGAAAATTTACGGGAAAAGAAGGCACAAGGCCTCATCACGGAGCAGTCAGAACTTTTCTGCGACAACACTGCCCCAGCTCCGATCTCAGAAGCGTCGACCTCAACCTGAAAAGGTAGAGCAACATCAGGCTGACGCAACACAGGGGCAGAGGAAAAACGGCGCTTAAGCTCCCGAAAGGCCTCCACAGCATCAGGGGACCAATCAGCAACATCAGCACCCTTCTTAGTCAAATCGGTCAATGGCTTAGCAATATCCGAAAAACCAGCAATAAATCGACGATAAAAGTTAGCAAAGCCCAAAAATTTCTGAAGACTCTTAAGAGAAGAGGGTTGCGTCCAATCACAAATAGCTTGAACCTTGACAGGATCCATTTCAATGGAAGAGGGGGAAAAAATATATCCCAAAAAGGAAATCCTCTGTACCCCAAAAACACACTTAGAACCCTTCACACACAAAGAATTAGACCGCAAAACCTGAAAAACCCTCCTGACTTGCTGGACATGAGAGTCCCAGTCATCCGAAAAAATCAGAATATCATCCAGATACACAATCATAAATTTATCCAAATAATCGCGAAAAATATCATGCATAAAGGACTGGAAAACTGACGGAGCATTTGAAAGACCAAAAGGCATCACTAAATACTCAAAGTGGCCCTCGGGAGTATTAAATGCGGTTTTCCACTCATCCCCCTGCCTGATTCGCACCAAATTATACGCCCCACGAAGGTCAATCTTAGAGAACCACTTGGCCCCCTTTATGCGAGCAAACAAATCAGTCAGCAACGGCAATGGGTATTGATATTTAACAGTGATTTTATTCAAAAGCCGATAATCAATACATGGTCTCAAAGAGCCGTCTTTTTTTGACACAAAGAAAAAACCGGCTCCTAAGGGAGATGACGATGGACGAATATGTCCCTTTTCCAAGGACTCCTTTATATATTCTCGCATAGCAGCATGTTCAGGCACAGACAGATTAAATAAACGACCCTTTGGGTATTTACTACCTGGGATTAAATCTATGGCACAATCGCACTCTCGGTGCGGAGGTAACGAACCAAGCTTGGATTCTTCAAAGACGTCACGATAGTCAGACAGGAACTCAGGAATTTCAGAGGGAATAGATGATGAAATGGAAACCACAGGTACATCCCCATGAGCCCCCTTACATCCCCAACTCAACACAGACATAGCTCTCCAGTCGAGGACTGGGTTGTGAGATTGCAGCCAAGGCAATCCTAGCACCAAATCATCATGTAGATTATACAGCACCAGAAAGCGAATAATCTCCTGGTGATCCGGATTAATACGCATAGTTACTTGTGTCCAGTATTGTGGTTTATTATTAGCCAATGGGGTGGAGTCAATCCCCTTCAGAGGAATAGGAGTCTCCAAAGGCTCTAAATCATACCCACAGCGTTTGGCAAAGGACCAATCCATAAGACTCAAAGCGGCGCCAGAGTCGACATAGGCGTCCGTGGTAATAGATGACAAGGAGCAAATCAGGGTCACAGATAGAATAAATTTAGACGGTAAGGTGCAAATGGAAACAGATTTACCAAGCTTTTTAGTGCGCTTAGAGCATGCTGATATAACATGAGTAGAATCACCACAATAGAAACACAACCCATTTTTCCGTCTAAAATTCTGCCGCTCGCTTCGGGACAGAATTCTATCACACTGCATACTCTCTGGCGACTTCTCAGTGGACACCGCCAGATGGTGCACTGGTTTGCGCTCCCGCAAACGCCTATCGATCTGAATAGCCATTGTCATGGACTCATTCAGACCCGCAGGCACAGGGAACCCCACCATAACATCCTTAATGGCATCAGAGAGACCCTCTCTGAAAGTCGCCGCCAGGGCGCACTCATTCCACTGAGTAAGCACAGACCATTTACGGAATCTTTGGCAGTAAATTTCCGCTTCATCTTGCCCCTGAGATAGGGACATCAAAGTTTTTTCTGCCTGAAGCTCCAAATGAGGTTCGTCATAAAGCAACCCCAAGGCCAGAAAAAACGCATCCACATTGAGCAACGCAGGATCCCCTGGTGCCAATGCAAAAGCCCAATCTTGAGGTTCGCCCCGGAGCAAGGAAATCACAATCCTGACCTGCTGTGCAGGGTCTCCGGCAGAGCGAGATTTCAGGGACAAAAATAATTTGCAATTATTTCGAAAATTCTGAAACCCGGATCTATTCCCCGAGAAAAATTCCGGCAAGGGAATTCTCGGCTCAGATACAGGTGCATGACAAACAAAATCCTGCAAATTTTGTACTTTCGTGGCGAGATTATTCAAACCTGCAATTACACTCTGAAGATCCATTACAAACAGGTGGACACAGAGCCATTCAAAGATTAGAAGGAGAGAAAGGAAAAAAAAAGGCTGCAGCATAGACAGACTGGCAAGAGGTCCAATTAAGAGCACACTCAAGAGGAAAAGAAAAAAAAAAAAAAAAATCTCAGCAGACTTCTTATTTCTCTCCTTTCTCAGCCAAGGATTTTAACCCTTTAGTGGCCGGTCAAACTGTCATGATCTCAATGGCAAGAGAACATAGCATCAGCATATACAGGAACTAGCTCTTGGAAGATGGGAACTGAGCTGACCATGAACTAAACCTACCGCACAACTAGCAGTGGCCGGGTAGCATGCCTACGTTGATTCTAGATGCCCAGCACCAGCCGGAGGACTAAATAAAGCTAGCAGAGGAAAATATTAGTCCTAGCTCACCTCTAGAGAAATACCCCGAAAGGAGACAGAGGCCCCCCACATGTATTGGCGGTGAGTTAAGAAGAAACAACAAACGTAGTATGAAAATAGGTTTAGCAAATTTGAGGTCCACTTACTACATAGCAGAAGACAGAAAGGACACTTTCATGGTCAGCTGAAAACCCTATCAAAACACCATCCAGAAATTACTTTAAAACTCTGGCATTAACTCATAATACCAGAGTGGCAATTCCTGTTCACAAGAGCTTTCCAGACACAGTAACGAAACTACAGCTGTGAACTGGAACAAAAATGCAAAAACAATCATGGACAAGAGTCCAACTTATCTAGTAGTTGTCTAGGAGCAGGAATAAGCACAGAGAGGCTTCTGATAACATTGTTGACCGGCAAGCAACTAACAGAGCAGCAAGGTTATATAGCGACTCCCACATCTTGATGGGAACAGGTGAACAGAGAAGATGAGGACACCAGTTCAATTCCACCAGTAGCCACCGGGGGAGCCCAGAATCCAAATTCACAACAGGTGAACACCCGGCAGACTAACGAACACGTCCAAAAATCGAAGACTGGCACCTCTGGAATCAAGATTGCTCTTGTGACCAACCACATTAAGCTGTTGTCCCAACCACAGTGGGCCCTGTACCAGTATCACATTGACTTCAACCCCGCCATGGAATCCAAGCATTTGCGGTATGGCCTTCTGTACCAGCATGAAGAAACCATCAGGAAGGTGCGGGTGTTTGATGGAACCATGTTGTTTTTACCAAAAAGACTGAATAAGGTCACCAAGGTGTTCAGCCAAACTCGAAATGGAAAGAACGTGCGGATAACAATCACCCTGACCAACGAGCTTCCACCCACCTCGCCCATCTGCTTCCATTTCTATAACATAATTTTCCGAAGACTCCTGAAGATAAAGGATATGAAGCAGATAGGACACAACTATTACAACCCGAGCAACGCCGCAAAAGTCAGAGCCCATCGACTCTCTATCTGCCAAGGGATTTTCCACCTCCATCCTCCAGTACTTGTCCAGCATCATATTCAGCATTGATGTCAGCCATAAAGTCCTCAGGAATGAGACTGTGCACGACATCATAAGCAGCCTCTACTCCTCATGTGGCCCTGAGAGGTTCCAGGATGTCTGCTGCAAAAAGCTGATCGGACAGATCGTCCTTACCAAGTCCAATTCTAAAACGTACCGTATGGACGAGATCACCTGGAACATGACTTCAGTGTCCACCTTCAAGAAGGCAGACGGAAGTGAGATCAGCTTTGTGGACTACTATAAGAACCAATACAATGAACAAGTGAAAGACATTATCCAGCCGCTAATCGTGAACATTCCCCAGACACCCAAGCCGGGAGCCACAGACGAAGCCATCATACCTGTGCCAGAGTTCTGTAACCTAACAGATCTGACAGACAGAATGAGAAACTACTTCAATGTCATGAAAGACCTGGCCGTTCAAACCCACTTTCCACCAGAACAGAGGGAGCGGCAAGTTGGGAAGTTCATGAACTACATACATAAGGATGAGAGTGTTCAGAAAGAGCTGACTGGGGGCTGAATTTCGATACCGAACTGCTACAGTTCGAAGGGAGGATCACACCTCTGGAAATAAATCATGCAAAAAGACCATTCTGCTAAATATAATCCACAGTTTGCTGATTGGTTGCATGAGCAGAGGGATCCCATCCTGATCAGCCCCCCAGATATGAATACTTCGCTGCTTTTTTACACCTGGAGATATTAGAACGCGGCCATCGCTCTTCTGCAGAACCTGTTCAAGATCACACAGCAAATGCGCATCAAGATGAACCATTGGTGTTGGTTGAAGTCAAGAACTTCTTTTAGGGGGTTTTTTGGTGAATTTTTGAAAAAAAGAAAAAAAAAGTAGAACAAGGCTAGCAGACAAAACTATGCAACTTATGCTTGCGAAGCTATGATTATTCCACCACAGATACACCAGGCCTCAGCGTGGCATAGCAGACTGTATAAATTTTCTTTTGTTTTTTTTTTTTGTAAAACAATAAATACTGAGTACACCAAGGCTGGCAGACAGAACAATGCAACGTATGCCTGCAAATAGAAGATTTTTGCACCACAGATACACCAGGCATGTGACGTAGATAACAGACTGTATAATTTTTTATATTTTTTTAAACAATAAATACTGAGTAGACCAAAGGTAGCAGACAGAAAAATGCAACATATGGCTGCAAAGCATGGATTTTTACACCACTGAAACACCAGGCATCAGTCAGAGATAACAGACTGATCAAAATGTGGCCTTTTTTTGGCACACCAAAATTTTGTCAAAAAGTTGGCTATGACACCCAAAAATAAAATTTGAGTACTAATATTTTAACCCCTTTCTGTCATTGGATGTACTATTCCGTCCATGTGGGGTGGGCCCTACTTCCAAAGGACGGAATAGTACGTCCAGCGCGATGAGCCGCGCTCACAGGGGGAGCACGGCCGATCGTGGCCGGGTGTCAGCTGACTATCGCAGCTGACATCTGTCACTATGTGCCAGGAGCAGTCATGGACCACCCCCAGCACACTAACCCCTGGCACCCTGCGGGCTTTCCTGAGACGATCGGTACAAGGCGATGTGCTCACCTTGTACCGAGCGTCTCCTCCTTGCAGGTCCCAGATCCAAAATGGCCACGGGGCTGCATCCGGATCCTGCAGGGAGGTGGCTTCACAGCACCTGCTCAGAGCAGGCGCCGGGAAGCCTGGAGCTGTGAATGTCAGATCGCCGATCTGACACAGTGCACAGCAAAGTGTCATATCGGCGATCTGTTACTTTACTGTGATGCCCCCCTGGGGCAAAGTAAAAATGTAAAAAAAAAAATTACATGTGTAAAAAAAAAAAAATTCCTAAATAAATAATTAAAAAAAAATATTGTTCCAATAAATACATTCCTTTAGCTAAATAATAAAAAAAAACAATAAAAGTACACATATTTAGTATTGCCGCGTCCATAACGACCCAACCTATAAAGCTGTCCCACTAGTTAACCCCTTCAGTGAACACCGTAAAAAAAAAAAAACCGAGGCAAAAAACAACGCTTTATTATCATACCGCCGAACAAAAAGTGAAATAACATGTGATCAAAAAGATGGAAATAAATAACCATGGTACCTCTGTAAACATCATCTTGTCCCGCAAAAACGAGCCACCATATAGCATCATCAGCGAAAAAAATAGTTATAGTTAGTGTTGAGCGATACCGTCCGATACTTGAAAGTATCGGTATCGGAAAGTATCGGCCGATACCGGCAAAGTATCGGATCTAATCCGATACCGATACCCGATACCAATACAAGTCAATGGGACTCAAGTATCGGACGGTATCCCTGATGGTTCCCAGGGTCTGAAAGAGAGGAAACTCTCCTTCAGGCCCTGGGATCCATATTAATGTGTAAAAGAAAGAATTAAAATAAAAAATATTGCTATACTCACCTCTCCGATGCAGCCTGGACCTTACCGAGGGAACCGGCAGCGTTCTTTGCTTAAAATGCGCGTGTTTACTGCCTTCCGTGACGTCACGGCTTGTGATTGGCTTGTGATGGGCGACGCGACCAATCACAAGCCGTGACTTCACGGGAGGCAGGAAATGCGCGCATTTTAAAATTACGTCACGGCTTGTGATTGGTTGCGTGCCGCCCATGTGACCGCGACGCGACCAATCACAGCAAGCCGTGACGTAATTTCAGGTCCTGAATGCCTAATTCTGCATTCAGGACCTGAAAATTACGTCACGGCTTGCTGTGATTGGTCGCGTCGCGGCCACATGGGCGGCACGCGACCAATCACAAGCCATTACGTCACGGAAGGCAGTAAACGCGCGCATTTTAAGCAAAGAACGCTGCCGGTTCCCTCGGTAAGGTCCAGGCTGCGTCGGAGAGGTGAGTATAGCAATATTTTTTATTTTAATTCTTTCTTTTACACATTAATGTTGTTTCGATACCGATACCCGATACCACAAAAGTATCGGATCTCGGTATCGGAATTCCGATACCCGCAAGTATCGGCCGATACCTGATACTTGCGGTATCGGAATGCTCAACACTAGTTATAGTCCTCAGAATAAAGCAATGCAAAAATAATTATTTTTTCTATAAAATTGTCTTTTGCCCCTTTTTTGTAATATTGGTAGCTGGTGCATGGCTACGTTTTTCCCTTTGTTTTTTATTTTTTTCTGTTCCTTGTTTTTAGTACTGTAAGTATTTGTATATATGTTCTTATGTATGTTATTTTTAATTTTCAATTTCTATACAGTGCCATACCACTTTTCTTGGGTATCTTCTGTCATTTCCTGTGTAATTGACTAATGTGAAGCAATACATCAACTTTGGAGGCATCTCTATAACCTGTTGGGCTGATGATGATGACAAGAAATGGGAATCATATAACAAGGAATCTGTACAGCTCACATGTCTGTCTCCCTGCCTTTTGTTCAGATTTATGACCTCCGTTGCTCTTCTCTAATATTGGTCTTATTGATTTATATCTTCTAATATTTGTTTGCCCAGGTGTAGTTGTCACTCGTGTAATGTATGTATTTATTTATGTTTTATGTTATCTGTACTTCTAGACTGAAGCACCCGACATGTCCAATCTCCTTATCTGCAGCGGGGATAACACATTTTCCCTTCGGTTATTATGCTGCATGATGATGCCAGATGCGCATGCGCCGCGGTGTGCGGGGCCAGCCTGTGTCTCAGAAGTCATCCTCTATGCTTTGGTGCGGGCCAGTGACGTCACAGGAAGTTTTTCCTTTGACCCGCGCCGGAAGCTGGATGTACGGAAGCGTCGCATGGCAGCCCCAGTCCCACTCCACATGCGCTCACAGGTGCATCATCTATTTAGTTATATATAAGCTTGTGACAAGTTTGGGTTATCCACACGGCCCCCCGAAGAAGCCCGCAATGCGAAACGCGCGTCGGGGCTGAGATCTGTGTATGGCTCGGTGTGCATCATCTCCCCACATGGGTAAGAAATAATCAAACCTACCACGGCTGCTTTTGCACTTTTTGCATTGACACTTTTTTATGGCACTAGCGTGACCTTTCTTTTAGATAGTTGTGTATTGACGTTGACAGATATCCAGGTGTTTTTTTCACCTGGTCTGTGATTATCTGACGTCCGGATTTTGGTTGATTGGCAGGTCCTGAGCCTTTATAATTGAGGTTACAATCTTGTTACCTGCCGCTAGTGGTGATGCTCCAGCAATTACCGTGCACATTTCTCTCTTTGTTGCTCCTTTTCCCCACTTTGTACATTCGTCCAATAACTTACTTGGAACATAATTTTGTGTACTGTGTATGTGTGTAATGCCAATAAAAGTTGTATTTTGATTAAATTCAAATTAGGCTGTCTCACTTAAATTTGTTGTATGAGTTTAGTGCTCCTTTTTCTCATGTAGGATATATGCTTCTTGGGAGCTACTCACTTTGCTTAAATGCAATCTTGAGTTATTGATGTACATCCGCTATGTCAGGTGTTGTTATTTAAAATAGTTTTTATCGAATAAAAGCACCAAAACATAAAAAAATGATATAAATGAGGTATCGCTGTAATCGTACTGACCCAAAGAATAAAACAGCTTTATCCATTTTACCAAACGCGGAACGGTATAAACGCCCCCCCCAAAAAAAATTCATGAATAGCTGGTTTTTGATCATTCTGCCTCACAAAAATCGGAATAAAATGCAATCAAAACATGTCACATGCCTGAAAATGTTACCAATAAACGTCAACTCGTCCCGCAAAAAACAAGACCTCACATGATTCTGTGGACCAAAATATGGAAAAATTATAGCACTCAAAATGTGGTAAAGCAAAAAACATTTTTTGCAATAAAAAGCGTCTTTTAGTGTGTGACGGCTGCCAATCAAAAATCCGCTAGAAAACGCGCTATAAATAGTAAATCAAACACCCCTTTATCACCCCCTGAGGTACGAAAAATTAAAAAAAATTTAAAACTATTTAATTCCATTTTCCCATTAGGGTTAGGGCTAGGGTTAGGGCTAGGGTTAGGGCTAGGGCTAGGGTTAGGGCTAAAGCTAGGGCTAGGGTTAGGGCTAGGGTTAGGGCTAGGGTTAGGTTTAGGGCTAGGGTTAGGGCTAGGGTTAGGGTTAGGGTTTGGGCTAGGGTGAGGGCTAGGGTTAGGGCTACAGTAAGGGTTAGGGTTGGGGCTAAAGTTAGGGTTGGGGCTAAAGTTAGGGTTGGGGTTAAAGTTAGGGTTAGGATTACATTTACGGTTGGGAATAGGTTTGGGATTAGGGGTGTGTCAGGGTTAGGGGTGTGGTTAGGGTTACAGTTGAGATTAGGGTTAGGGGTGTGTTTGGATTAGGGTTTCAGTTATAATTGGGGGGTTTCCACTGTTTAGGCACATCAGGGGCTCTCCAAACGTGACATTGTGTCCGATCTCCATTCCAGGCAATTCTGCGTTGAAAAAGTAAAACAGTGCTCCTTCCCTTCCGAGCTCTCCCATGCGCACAAACAGGGGTTTATCCCAACATATGGGGTATCAGCATACTCAGGACACATTGGACAGCAACTTTTGGGGTCCAATTTCTCCTGTTACCCTTGGGAAAATGCAAAACTGGGGGCTAAAAAATAATTTTTGTGTAAAAAAATATTTTTTATTTTCACGGCTCTGCGTTATAAACTGTAGTGAAACACTTGGGGGTTCAAAGTTCTCACAACACATCTTGTTCCTTGGGGGGTCTAGTTTCCAATATGGGGTCACTTTATGGGGGGTTTCTACTGTTTAGTTACATCAAGGGCTCTGCAAATGCAACGTGATGCCTGCAGACCAATCCATCTTTCCAAAATGGTGTCACTTGTGGGGGGTTTCAATGTTTAGGCACATCAGGGGCTCTCCAAACGCAACATGGCGACCCATCTGAATTCCAGTCAATTTTCCATTGAAAAGTCAAATGGCGCTCCTTCGCTTCCAAGCTCTGCCATGCGCCCAAACAGTGGTTTACCCCCACATATGGGGTATCGACATACTCAGGACAGATTGTACAACTTTTGGGGTCCATTTTCTCCTTTTACCCTTGGTAAAATAAAACAAATTGGAGCTGAAGTAAATTTTTTGTGTAAAAAGTTAAATGTTCATTTTTATTTAAACATTCCAAAAATTCCTGTGAAATACCTGAAGAGTTAATAAACTTCTTGAATGTGGTTTTGAGCACCTTGAGGGGTGCAGTTTTTAGAATGGTGTCACACTTGGGTATTTTCTATCATATAGACCCCTCAAAATGACTTCAAATGAGATGTGGTCCCTAAAAAAAATGGTGTTGTAAAAATGAGAAATTGCTGCTCAACTTTTAACCCTTATAACTCCCTAACAAAAAAAATTTTGGTTCCAAAATTGTGCTGATGTAAAGTAGACATGTGGGAAATGTTACTTATTAAGTATTTTGTGTGACGTATCTCTGTGATTTAATTGTATAAAAATTCAAATTTGGAAAATTGTGAAATTTTCAAAATTTTTGCCAAATTTCCATTTTTTTCACAAATAAACGCAGGTAATATCAAAGAAATTTTACAACTATCATGAAGTACAATATGTCATGAGAAAACATTGTCAGAATCAGCAGGATCCGTTGAAGCGTTCCAGAGTTATAACCTCATAAAGAGACAGTGGTCAGAATTGTAAAAATTAGCCCGGTCATTAACGTGCAAACCTCCCTTGGGGGTAAAGGGGTTAAGATATTTAGAGCAATGATATGCGATTTGTGTGGTGTACAACACATAGTTATAAATATAACTGTAGCAAATTTATTAGGGGCCAGCTAAAGTTTTTTGGGGCAGCAACATGGTGTCCAAAAATGTTATAAAACAATACAAAATATTAGATAGTACCCCCAAAAAAGGACAGATTGGTAGGCCCACTCACATCTGTTGCCTGGGCCCCCCAGAAAATCGGTTAAAAATTATATTTTCTCGCTCTTGTATTGCAATGACCTAGCTGTAGTCTGCAGCGTGACCAAGCAAATAAATGTTGAACAAAGGGGGCTATGGATTGCTCTATAACAAAATGAGCAGGTATAATCTAAAAAAAAAAAAAAATTGCCACGGATACCTGCAGCTATGTATATATAAAATGCACAGCAGCAGACAGTAATAGAGCCTTTTGATGTATGCAGGGAGATCTATACACTCACATACAGTGTCGGCAAGCCTTGCAGTTATGTGGATATGTGCACATAGACTCCACTGGCCAACTAGCACAATTGAAAACTAGGCCCAATGATAAGGAGCAGGTCTACTAGGCTTGTAACACCCATACATGATGTGCATGGGCTGAGAAACATTTCACCATGGGGGGTACCTTTTTAAAAATCTTTTACATCATAGACAGGCTTGGCAAAAACTGGACTGCCTGTAGCAGCACAGAACACATTAAGCATGGTGATCTAGTGGTGGAGAATGACGAGACGTTGCTGAAGGACTCATGAAAAAATAGGCACAATGTAAAGGAGTGTGTCTTCTACACTTGTAATGCCCATACACGCAGTGCATGGACTGACAAACATTTCTCCAAGGGGGATCCATTTTTAAAAAATATACTATGGGCATCATAGGCAACCTTGCCAAAAATTGGACTGCCTGTAGCGGCACAGAAGATGTTAGCCTGATGATCTAGTGGTGGAGAATGAGGAGGCATTGCTGAAGGCCTCATGAAAAAATAGGCACAATGTAAAGGAGTGTGTCTCCTAGACTTGTAGTGCCCATACACGCAGTGCATGGTCTGACAAACATTTCCCCAAGGCGGATGCATTTTTTAAAAATATACTATGGGCATCATAGACACCCTTGCCAAAAATTGGACTGCCTGTAGTGGCATAGAAGACGTTAAGCCTGGTGATCTAGTGGTGGAGAATGAGAGCTCATAAAGATAAATCATACTGAAATAAAAAAAAGGATGTGAATACACCAATGAAAGTAAATAACAAAAGGGAGGGGCGAACACAAGTTCAAATATATGATGCCAGATTGTGTCCAACGAGATTTGTTTCTCCCTAGCAACAGCTTAAAGACAGGGATATAAAAAAATATATACATAATAGTATTTCAATATTTTCATACTGTAGAAGTATACACTGAGTCATAAAAGGATGGTGCAGAGATATTAAAACTGGAATATATAAGAATAAATGGGGAAAATATATGTACATCTCATTTTGATGACAGTTCCATGTGGGTGAGTTTATTTTGGTTTCTAATTAGTAACGGGCATCTGGAAACACCCTTGCACAAAAATTGAGTGACTTTTGCATCACGGAATACGTTCACCCTGGTGTTGTACTGGTTGTGGATGATGAGGATGAGGATAAGGATGAGGACAACACCAAACAGACAAAATCAGGAAGCGGTTAGCCATGTGTGGTTTGGGAGAGGTGCATGAGAATATATCTCCACAAAAAAGACAATGTATTAGAGGTTATGTTTCGCTGTTTTCACTTGGCGGTGTACAGAAATCTTGCTCAATCCAGCCCTTGTTCATTTTTATAAGAGTCCGCCTGTCAGCATTTTCAGTTGACAGGCGGATGCGCTTATCTGTTATAATGCCACCAGCGGCACCAAAAACCCGCTCTGACAGAACGCTAGTAGCAGTGCAGGCCAGGACCTCCAAGGCGTAGAGAGCCAGTTCATGCCACATGTCCAGCTTGGATACCCAATAATGAAAAGGCACAGAGGAATCACGGAGGACATTTGTACGATCTGCAAGGTGCTCCCTCACCATCTTCCCAAACATTGCACTTCTTGTGACAGCACCCCTTGCTTCTGTGTTGACACGTTGGCAGGGCTGGAGAAAACTGTCCCAGAACTTTGCCATTGTTCCCCTGCCTGAGCTGGATTGTACTTCTGTCTCTCTCACTTGGACTCCTTGGTTGTACAACAAACTCTGACATTTGCTGCCAGCGTTCTCAGATGGGAATTTTCTAACTAATTCTGCTACAAGGGCCCTCTGGTACTGCAACATTTTAGTACACCTCTCTGCCTCTGGCAAAAGAGATTGAAAGTTCTCCTTGTAGCATGGGTCTAGAAGTGTCAACAACCAGTAATGAGTGTCACCAAAAATTTTTATAATGCGAGGGTCACGTGAAATGCAGCGCAACATAAAGTCAGCCATGCGTGCCAGACTGCAGAAAGGCAAGACTTTCTTGTCCTCACCAACCGGACGACTGACCATGCTGTCCTTCTCCTCCTCATCTTCATCCTCCTCCTCCTCCTCCCTGTCCTCAGGCCATCCCTGCTGAACAGACAGTATGACAGCTGTGCTTGTAGTACCATCTATAGCGCATGAATGTAGCTCCTGTTCTTCCTCCTCCTCCTCCTCCTCATTGCCTACCAATTCATGTTGGGAAGACATGAGGCTGGGCTGAGTGTAATCCCCCAATATGGTTCCTTTCTCCATGTCCTCATTGCTCTGCCTGCAATGTATCCTCTTTAATTGTGAGCAGAGGGGTTTTCAGAATGCAGAGAAGCAGGATGGTGATGCTAATTATTGCATCATCACAGCTCACCATCTTGGTGAAGTCATCAAAGTTTTGGAGGATGGTGCATACGTCTGACATCCATGTCCACTCCTGAGGTCTTATGTGTGGAGTCTGAACTGAATATCGACGGCCTTGTTGATGTTGGTAGTCAACAACTGCCCTCTTCTGCTCACAAATCCTTTCCAACATATGCAGTGTAGAGTTCCAACACGTGGGGACATCACACACCAGTCGGTGAGCTGGAAGCTGCAAATGCTGCTGAAGCATGGCAATGGCGGCTGAAGCTGTAGCTGACTTTCTAAAATGGGCAGACAAATGGCTTACTTTCACTAGCAGATCCAGTAGCTTTTCAAAAAATGTCTATATAGAAAATGAAAGCGGCGCTGGAGGTAACGGGTGTAATTACCTGCTGCAGAATTTAAACAATCCCCACAAGATTGTAGAAAAGAGTAAAAATAAATAGATAAAATTTGCGCTGTTAAACCCAAAAATGTCCAAGAGCACTAGAACTGAGTAGGTGTGATGGCCTCACACAATGTATTTTCTAGTGTGGAATGGTATTCAGGCCACAGGGTCCATGGTAGACTCAATATATACAAAAGGCTATAGGGAAATGCTCTGCTGCCTTTGGCACTAGTAACGCATTCAATAAACTAGAAACAAGTCATAAATAATACCTTTTGGGAGTTGAAACAGCTGATCTGTTGCCTCTGTCGATTTTCCGAGAAGGCAAGATGATGCGGTGAGAAGTCTTCAGAGGGTGTTAATCCCGGAGGGCTGTTCCGGCCGGTAACAACAACTCCGAGTGTGGAAGTCCAGCAGGGGGCGGAGATGCACCGTCTGTGGTCGGCGACGCTACAACGTGTGACCGGTGTGAGCGGCGCATACAGGACCTGCGTGACGTGTGAACCAGGTGACCGCCCCACGTGACCGCTGGATTAGGTACGGATCGCGGTAAGGACCAAAACAAACCAACGCGTTTCGAAAACAACTGTTTTCTTCCTCAGGGCTGGTCCTTGCCCGGGTTGAAGTTCCTTTTATAGCCTCCGCGATCTCGTTTACTAATAAAAGCCGAACAGCTCAACACCACAGTTGAGTCCTCTAGGGATCAGTGTGTCCAATAGAAAAATCCATTTACTTTCAGTCCTAGACATAGATTTTATATAGTTACCCCCTCTCCAATGTGGATATACTCTTTCAATGCCAAAAGCCTCCATTGCTTGGACCATTCCTCCATGTATTTCAATAAAATGCTTGGACAATGGATGACCAATAAAGTTATTTTTGATGTTCCGTATGTGCTCATTAATCCTAACTTTTAGGGGCCTTTTTGTGCGCCCCACATACATTTTGTGGCATGGACATTTAATAGTATAGATTACTCCTGTTGTGGAGCAGGTGATAAAGTCATTTATCTTATATTTGAGGTCCCCTTTGATTATACTATCAGTTTTGTGTGTCATGATTTGTTTGCACATGCTACACTTGCGGCACGGAAAAAAACCTTTTAGTGAACTGTGAAAAAAAGAAGAATTATGAACACAAGGGGGTTTATTCTGGATAGTTGGAGCAACCATATTTCCCAGGTTGGCAGCTTTTTTATATATAAACCTGGGACCATCAGATATTTTGTCACCAATAATCTTGTCGTCTTTTAAAAGGTGCCAGTGTCTGTTTACTATTTTCCGTAATAAGTAAGAGTTGGTGTTATATTGAGTGATTATAGGGATGGATTCGTTTTTTGTCTTCTGTTTTCCGGTGAAATTAATCAAATCCAGACGTCGTTTTGCAAGAACACTGTCTTTGGACGTCCCCAATAAATCTTGTTTATACCCTTTTTGTAAAAATTTTTTTGTCATGATCTCGGCTTCAGAGTGGAAATCTTCAGTTCTTGAACAATTACGGTAAATTCGCATAAACTGACTTTTAGGAATGTTAAGCAACCATATCGGGAGGTGGCAACTGTCTAGGGGATAAAACTGTTTGTGTCTGTTGGTTTAAAAAACGTGCGAGTCTGGATGGCGCCATTATCAATAAAAATTTGCAAATCTAAAAAATTGATGACATTGGTACTAATGTTAGCAGTGAAATTTAAAAAGAACTCATTTTTATTTAAATTACTTAAAAAACTATTGAGGGTGTGCGGTCCGCCGGACCAAATAAAAACTGTTGTGAATTCGGTTTGTGGGCTCCCCCGGTGGTTTGTTATGGTAGTGTCTCTTATGTGCCTTCTTCCATCTCTGATTACCTGTCGCCACCCTCTAGGGGAGTTTCCTATTTAAGGCTGCTTGGCTGTTAGTCATATGCCGGCCAACAATGTGCTAGTAGCATTCTGTTGCATTCACCTGCTTCAAGTCCCAGTTCAGCTAAGTTGAATTTTGTTTCTTGTTTTGCTATTTTTGTCCAGCTATCTGCAATGTGACCTTTCAGTGCTGGAAGCTCTTGTGGACAGAAAATTACTACTCCAGTGGCATGAGTTGTCACTGGAGTTTAAAGTAGTTTCTGGATGGTGTTTTTGAATAGTGTTTTTAGGTTGACCGTGAAGTAACACTTTCCTGTCCTTCTGCTATCTAGTAAGCGGACCTCACTGTGCTAAATCTGCTGTTCATCCTACGTATGTCATTTCCTCTGAACTCACCGTCAATATCTGTGGGGGGCTACTATCACCTTTTGGGGTTCATCTGGAGGTAAGGCAGGCCTGTATATTCCTCTTATAGGGGTAGTTAGATCTCCGGCTGGCGCGTGATGTCTAGGGCATCGAAGGTACATTCCCCGGCTACTGTAAGTGTTGGGTCAGGTTCAGGTCACGGTCGACCTTAGTTTCCATCACCCGAGAGCTAGTCCGTTTTGTATTTTTATTCCCCTGGTCATTGGGGTAACCATAACAGTTTGGCCGGCCAGTAAAAAATCTATGTGTTAAAATATGCACTAAAGCAGGAAGGAGGAGAAAAAGTTTTTTTTTTTTCTGTGTTTGAAAGTGCACCTTAGTTTGCTCATTTGTATTCCTTGCTTAAACTGCAGTCTTCAGCCTTTTTTTTTTTTTCTCCTCTCCTCTTAACCTCTGAATGCTTGGGTTACACCCATTTGAATCATGGATTCACAGAGTTTAGTTGCAGGTTTGAATAACCTTGCGACAAAAGTACAGAACCTACAAGATTTTGTTATACGTGCTCCAATGTCTGAACCTAAGATTCCTCTGCCTGAATACTTTACCGGAGACAGATCCCGGTTTTTGAGTTTCAGGGAAAATTGCAAATTGTTTTTGTCTCTGAGATCTCACTCTGCTGGTGATCATACTCAACAAGTTAAAATTGTTATCTCTCTACTGCGCGGCGACCCACAAAGTTGGGCATTTGCATTATCGCAAGGGGATCCTGCGTTGTTAAATGTAGATGCGTTTTTTCAGGCTTTGGGGTTGCTTTATGAAGAGCCTAATTTGGAGATTTTGGCTGAGAAAGCCTTGATAGCTCTTTCCCAAGGGCAAGATGAAGCTGAGATATACTGCCAGAAATTCCGTAAATGGTCGGTGCTTACTAGATGGAATGAGTGCGCTTTAGCAGCTAATTTCAGAGAAGGTCTCTCTGATGCCGTGAAGGATGTCATGGTGGGGTTCCCTGTGCCTACAGGTCTGAATGATGCCATGAAATTGGCTATCCAGATTGATCGGCGTTTGCGGGAGCGCAAATCTGTGCACCATATGGCGGGGTCTTCTGAGGAAAAACCTGTGCACCATATGGCGGTGTCTTCTGAGCAAAGACCTGTGCACCATTTGGCGGTGACCTCTGAAAAGGCATTAGAGCATATGCAATGCGATCGTGTTTTGTCTAGAGGCGAACGTCAAAATTACAGGCGCAAAAATGGATTGTGCTTCTACTGTGGTGATCCAGCTCATGTTATATCAGCATGCTCTAAACGTATAAATAAGGTTGATAAAAAGGTTGATAAATCTTTTTCTACAGGTACCTTGCAGTCAAAATTTCTTTTGTCCGTGACATTGATTTGTACCTTATCATCTGTTACTGTGAATGCTTATGTGGATTCTGGCGCCGCTCTGAGTCTCATGGATTGGTCCTTTGCCAAGCGTTGTGGGTTTGATTTGGAGCCGTTGGAAGTTTCTATTCCCCTGAAGGGTATTGATTCTACACCTTTGGCTAGCAATAAACCACAATATTGGACACAAGTGACTATGCGTCTTACCCCAGACCATCAGGAGATTATTCGTTTCCTTGTATTATATAACCTACATGATGTCTTAGTGCTTGGATTACCATGGTTACAGATTCATAATCCCGTCTTGGACTGGAAATCTATGTCTGTGTTGAGCTGGGGATGTCGGGGTATTCATGGGGATGCACCTTTGGTTCCTATTTCTTCATCTACTCCCTCTGAGATCCCAGCATTTCTGTCAGATTTTTATGATGTCTTTCAAGAGCCTAAAGTTGATTCTCTCCCTCCCCACAGAGAGTGTGACTGCGCTATTGAATTGATCCCCGGTAGTAAGTTTCCTAAGGGTCGCTTGTTTAATTTGTCTGTGCCCGAACATACTGCTATGCGGGAGTATATCAGAGAATCCTTGGAAAAGGGTCATATTCGCCCCTCGTTGTCTCCACTAGGGGCAGGATTTTTCTTTGTAGGTAAAAAGGATGGTTCATTGAGACCTTGTATCGACTATCGACTTTTGAATAAGATTACAGTTAAATACCAGTACCCGTTACCTTTACTGACTGATCTGTTTGCTCGCATAAAGGGGGCTAAGTGGTTCACTAAGATCGATCTACGTGGTGCGTATAATTTGGTGCGGATTAAGCAGGGGGATGAGTGGAAGACCGCATTTAATACGCCTGAAGGCCATTTTGAGTATTTGGTAATGCCTTTCGGTCTCGCAAATGCCCCTTCCGTTTTTCAGTCCTTTATGCACGATATTTTCCGTGAATATCTGGATAAGTTTATGATTGTGTATTTGGATGATATTCTTGTTTTTTCGGAGGACTGGGAATCTCACGTTCAACAGGTCAGGAGAGTTTTTCAGGTTTTGCGAGCTAATTCTCTTTTTGTAAAGGGCTCAAAGTGTAGTTTTGGAGTTCAGAGAATTTCCTTTTTGGGATATATTTTTTCCCCTTCATCTATGGAGATGGACCCTGTCAAGGTCCGGGCTATTTGTGATTGGATGCAACCTACTTCTTTGAAGAGTCTGCAAAAGTTCTTGGGTTTTGCTAATTTCTATCGCCGATTTATAGCGGGTTTTTCTGCCATTGCTAAACCTTTGACTGATTTGACCAAAAAGGGTGCTGATGTTGCTAATTGGTCCTCTGCGGCTGTGGAGGCCTTTCAAGAGCTTAAGCGCCGCTTTTCTTCCGCTCCTGTGTTGCGCCAACCTGATGTGTTACTTCCGTTCCAGGTTGAGGTGGATGCTTCGGAGATCGGAGCAGGTGCAGTTTTGTCGCAGAAAGATCCTGACTGCTCAGTAATGAGACCATGTGCGTTTTTCTCCCGAAAGTTTTCGCCCGCTGAGCGAAATTATGATGTGGGAAATCGGGAACTTCTGGCCATGAAGTGGGCGTTTGAGGAGTGGCGTCATTGGCTTGAGGGTGCTAGACACCAGGTGGTGGTCCTCACTGACCACAAGAATCTAATTTATCTTGAGTCGGCCAGGCGTCTGAATCCTAGACAGGCGCGCTGGTCGTTGTTTTTCTCCCGATTTAACTTTGTGGTGTCATATCTGCCTGGGTCCAAGAATGTGAAGGCGGATGCCCTCTCTAGGAGTTTTGAGCCTGACTCGCCTGGTGATTCCAAACCTACCGGCATCCTGAAGGATGGGGTGATATTGTCAGCTGTCTCCCCAGACCTGCGGCATTCTTTGCAGGAGTTTCAGGTGGATAGGCCTGATCGCTGTCCGCCTGGTAGACTGTTTGTCCCTGATGATTGGACCAGTAGAGTTATCTCGGAGGTTCATTCTTCCGCGTTGACAGGTCATCCTGGAATTTTTGGCACCAGGGATTTGGTGTCTAGGTCCTTCTGGTGGCCTTCTTTGTCTCGAGATGTGCGCATGTTTGTGCAGTCTTGTGATGTTTCTGTTCGGGCCAAGCCCTGCTGTTCTAGGGCCAGTGGGTTGTTGTTGCCCTTGCCTATTCCTAAGAGGCCTTGGACGCACATCTCTATGGACTTTATTTCTGACCTTCCGGTTTCTCGTAGGATGTCTGTCATCTGGGTGATTTGTGACCGTTTTTCTAAGATGGTTCATTTGGTACCTTTACCCAAATTGCCCTCCTCCTCTGAGTTGGTTCCTCTATTTTTTCAGAATGTGGTGCGTTTGCATGGTATTCCTGAGAATATAGTGTCTGACAGGGGTACTCAGTTTGTGTCTAGATTTTGGCGGACGTTCTGTGCCAGGATGGGTATCGATTTGTCTTTTTCGTCTGCATTCCATCCTCAGACTAATGGCCAGACTGAGCGTACTAATCAGACCTTGGAGACTTACTTGAGGTGTTTTGTGTCCGCTGATCAGGATGATTGGCTTGACTTTTTGCCGTTGGCAGAGTTTGCCCTTAACAATCGGGCCAGTTCTGCCACTTTGGTTTCTCCATTTTTTTGTAATTCAGGGTTTCACCCTCGGTTTTCGTCCGGTCAATTGGAGTCTTCGGATTGTCCTGGAGTGGATGCTGTGGTTGATAGGATGCATCGGATTTGGGGACAGGTTGTGGACAATCTGAAGTTGTCCCAGGAGAAGACTCAACAGTTCACTAATCGTCATCGGCGTATTGGTCCTCGTCTTTGTGTTGGGGACCTGGTGTGGCTGTCTTCTCGATTTGTTCCTATGAAGGTCTCGTCTCCTAAGTTTAAGCCTCGGTTTATCGGCCCTTATAGGATTCTGGAGGTTCTTAATCCTGTGTCCTTTCGTTTGGACCTCCCAGCATCTTTTAATATCCATAATGTTTTCCATCGGTCATTGTTGCGGAGGTATGAGGTACCGGTTGTTCCTTCTGCTGATCCACCTGCTCCTGTGTTGGTTGAGGGTGAATTGGAGTATGTGGTGGAAAAGATCTTGGACTCCCGTGTTTCCAGACGGAAACTTCAGTATCTGGTTAAGTGGAAAGGTTATGGCCAGGAGGATAATTCTTGGGTGACAGCATCCGATGTTCATGCTCCCGATTTGGTTCGTGCATTTCATAGTGCTCATCCAGATCGCCCTGGTGGTTCTGGTGAGGGTTCGGTGCCCCCTCCTTAAGGGGGGGGTACTGTTGTGAATTCGGTTTGTGGGCTCCCCCGGTGGTTTGTTATGGTAGTGTCTCTTATGTGCCTTCTTCCATCTCTGATTACCTGTCGCCACCCTCTAGGGGAGTTTCCTATTTAAGGCTGCTTGGCTGTTAGTCATATGCCGGCCAACAATGTGCTAGTAGCATTCTGTTGCATTCACCTGCTTCAAGTCCCAGTTCAGCTAAGTTGAATTTTGTTTCTTGTTTTGCTATTTTTGTCCAGCTATCTGCAATGTGACCTTTCAGTGCTGGAAGCTCTTGTGGACAGAAAATTACTACTCCAGTGGCATGAGTTGTCACTGGAGTTTAAAGTAGTTTCTGGATGGTGTTTTTGAATAGTGTTTTTAGGTTGACCGTGAAGTAACACTTTCCTGTCCTTCTGCTATCTAGTAAGCGGACCTCACTGTGCTAAATCTGCTGTTCATCCTACGTATGTCATTTCCTCTGAACTCACCGTCAATATCTGTGGGGGGCTACTATCACCTTTTGGGGTTCATCTGGAGGTAAGGCAGGCCTGTATATTCCTCTTATAGGGGTAGTTAGATCTCCGGCTGGCGCGTGATGTCTAGGGCATCGTAGGTACATTCCCCGGCTACTGTAAGTGTTGGGTCAGGTTCAGGTCACGGTCGACCTTAGTTTCCATCACCCGAGAGCTAGTCCGTTTTGTATTTTTATTCCCCTGGTCATTGGGGTAACCATAACAAAAAACAATGTCATCAATGAAACGTTGCCAGAGGACCAGGTCCGCCCTAAGTCGCCCCTCGGGGTAGATCATGGTCTCTTCCCACCTACCCACATACAGCTTGGCATAACTGGGCACGAACCTGGTCCCCATAGCAGTACCCCACTGCTGGGAGTAGTAGTCCTTCCCGTATATAAAATAATTGTGCGTTAAAATAAATTGCATAGATTCATATAAAAATTCAATCTGTTCATTGGGAATAGTAGACAACTTGTTTAAAAAATATTTAGCAGCATTGCACCCTTTGTTGTGGTCTATAGTTGTATATAATGAGGTAATATCCAGTGTACCAAGTATATAGTGGTCTTGCCACTGGATATTTTGTAGCAATTTTAAAATATGGGCGCTGTCCTTCAGGTAGGCTGGTAACATTGATACAATTCTCTGTAGATGACAGTCTTTTCAAAAAATGTTGAACTACGAGGTTAAGCACATGGGAAAGGCGAGGTACATGTGTGAGCTCACCTTGCCTCAGAGCTGCCACTAGGTTCCAGCCATTGTCACACACGACCATGCCTGGCTGTGGGTTCAGCAGTGTCATCCAAATATTTGATTGCTCTTTCAGCACTGTCCACAACAATTCTGCATTGTGCGGTTTGTCACCTATGCAGATTAGCTTCAGCACAGCCTGTTGCCGCTTGGCTGAGGCAGTGCGGCAATGCTTTCAGCTTCTGACTGATGTGTTGATTTCAGAGATGGAGGCTGAAGAGGAGGAGATGCAGGAGCTGTAGACTGTGGGGGCAACCCTGATTGATGTAGGGCCCGCAATTCTCAGCGTGGGGAGGATGTGTTCCATCCCAAGGTCTGACTGGGTCCCAGCATCCACTATGCTAACTCTGTGTGCCGTCAGTGAGATGTACCATCCCTGCCCACAAGCACTTGTCCATGTGTCCGTGGTTAGGTGGACTTTTTCAGTAACAGCATTGTTGAGGGCACCGGTAATGTTGTGGGATGCATGCTGGTGTAATGCGGGGATGGCACTTTAGGAGAAATAGTGGTAACTGGGGACCAAGTACCTTGGGACGGCCTTCGCTATCAGGATGTGGAAAGCTTTCCTGTCAAGGAGCCTAAAATGCAACATTTTGAGTGGAAGCAGAAGAGAAATGTTAGAATTTAGGACTATGGCCTGTGGGGCGTTTGATGGGTATTTCTGCTTGCGTTCTAATGATTGGGGTATAGACAACTAAAGGCTGTGCTGGGACAAGGATGTGGACGGGCTTTAGATGATGCTGGTTGACTGTGGGCAACAACAGGTGCAGATCTAAAGGCATCTTCACATGCACAGTGGACTGGGGATTGGCGTCTAAACAGTGGAAGAAGCGGTGGTGTCACCTGCAGACAGTGTTCCTGGAGCCTGGGGTTCGGCCTGCAAAGTTGGGTGCTTTTCTGCCATGTGCCTGATCATGCTGGTGGTGGTCAGGCTGTTAGTTTTGCTACCCCTGCTGATGCGGGCATGGCCAGTGCTGCAAATGGCCTGTTTAGGGTTATCAGCAAAGTCTTTAAAAAATAACCAGACTCTGGAAGATCTAACAGTTGGAATGGAAACTTCCATCATGTTGGTGTTACGGGGAATGGATGCACGCATTCTGTCTGTGGCCACCACACTGCTTCTTCCTGCCTGTTGGGGTGATATGCCTCCTTACCTATGCGTGCTGCTGTCCTTGCTATGCATGTCCTCCTGCCAGGTTGGGTCTGTCTCTATGTCTTCCACCACCCCATCTTCGACATCCACACCCTGTTCCTCCTCCTGACTTTCTGGCTGTGGTGTCTCATCATCGTCCACCTCTTGTGACACTCTCCCACCATTGCCTTTGTGTGACCGTGGCTGGTCAAAGCTTTGGGCATCGCTACATGCGATTTCATCTGGCCCCACTTCAAGTTGATTGGCTGAGAGTCTGGAATCTTGAAAGGGAAAACTGAACAGCTCTTCAGAGTGTCCAAGAGTGGGATCAGTTGTCTCAAGGCACTCAGCATGGTGGGAGGAAGGAGGATCAGGGTGAAGAATATCTGGTCCACACTCACGGCTTCTCAGATTTGACCGTGTGGAAGACATGGTGGTGGTGGTGGCTAAGTGACTGAAAGCATTATCTGCTATCCAACCAACAACCGTTTCACACTGCTCTGGCTTCAATAGTGGTGTGCTGCGATCCCCTAGAAACTGGGACAGGAAGGTAGAGTGAAAAGATGTGGGTCTTTGTTGTGGCCCACTTTCAGCTTGGCCACGGCCTCTTCCTCTGCATACACCATCAGCATCACGGCCCCTTCCCTGTCCCTTGCCTTGCCCATTTTAAATGGACTACTGAACTATTTCAAAAGCTCAACACAAATGTATATATGTGGAGCAAAACTATCTGATCAGTATGCCTTCAAAGCTTCAATTGTTGTTTCCCAGATGCTACAGGCCGCGGCCACAGATAGCAGACTGTATAATTATTTGTTCTATTGTCTGTGAAATTTAAAAAAAGAGTAGAACAAGGCTAGCATACAGAACTATGCTATGTATGCCTGCGAGACTACAATTTTTCCACCACAGATACAACAGGCATCAACCTGACATAACACACTGTATGAATTATTTTTGGTTTTTGGTGAATTTTTTAAACAAAAAAAAAGTAGAACAAGGCTAGCACACAGAACTATGGTACGTATGCCTGCAAGACTACGATTTTTCCACCCCAGATACACCAGGCCTCAGCCTCACATAACAGACTGTATAAAAAATGTTTTGGTTTTTTTTTTGTGAATTTCTGAAAAAAATAACAAAAGAGTAGAACAAAGCTAGCACAAAGAACTATGGTATGTATGCCTGCGAGGCTATGATTTTTCAACCACAGATACAACAGGCCTCAGCCTGACATAACAGACTGTATGAAATATTTTTTTGGTTTTTGGTGATTTTTTGAAAAAAAAAAAAAAAGAAAAGTAGAACAAGGCTAGCACATAGAACTATGGTACGTATGCCTGCGAGACCTCGATTTTTCCACCACAGATACACAAGGCCTCAGCCTGACATAACAGACTGTATGAAATATTTTTTTGGGTTTTGGTGAATTTTTGAAAGAAAAAATAAAAAGTAGAACAAGGCTAGCACACAGAGCTATAGTACATATGCCTGGGAAGCTACAATTTTTCCACCACAGATACACAAGGCCTCAGCCTGACATAACAGACTGAGCTAAATGTGGCCTTGATTTTTTTGGGCACACCTAAATTGTGTCAACAAGTTGGCTATGACAGAAAAAAAAATTGGTGTACTCACATATGATGCCTGGGACAAAAAAAAAATTATTAGATTTGCATGCTCTTCGATTAGAATGACCTGGCTGTAGTCTGCAGCGTGACCAGGCAAATAAATGTAGAAATAAGAAGGCTATCGATTGCTTTAGAATAAAAGGAGCAGGTATAAAGTGAAGAAAAAAAAAATTGCCACAGATAAATGCAGCTAAGTATATCTTAAATAAGCAGCAGACAGTAATGGAGCTTTAGGAGGTATGCAGTGAGAGCTATGTACTCACATACAGTGCCTGCAGGATTTGCACTTATGTGGATATGTGCACATAGACTCCCCTGCCTACCCAGCGCTGCAATCACTGTACCACCAAATTAGCCCTAAAAAGGACTGTTAGTTTCTCAGGAGTTGTTAACAGAACAGTTGCAGACCTACACTAACTATTCAAAGGACGATTCTGACCCTATCTCAGCAGCAGCTCTCCCTACACTCGCTAAGTCCAGAGCAGAATGCGGCAAGCAGTGTGGCGCCTGTCTCTTATAGACCTGATGATGCTGTGCGGCCAGCAAATCACAGTAATACCTCAAAAAAGATGGCTGTGGCATTAAATTGCATGGCACACAATCCCTGCAGTGTCATTGGCTCTCCAAAGAGCGCCAGAATTGCAGGGCAGAGACCCGAACTCCCGCTGAATAATCCTGGAAATACTCAGTGCTCGCCGAGTACATTGAGCACAGTGATACTAGGGCGAGTACTGAGTAGTGGCGATCACGTTCACTCATGACTAGTTTTTTTCACTTGAAAAAGATACGGCATTGAAAAGCGTTGTGAATAAAAAGCCTTTTCTGAAGAATTGATTCACTCCAGCAGTCCACCCACGTGTTTATCCAACTGAATCCAATATCTCCTGGAGGATTTACCCACCAGCCATGGTGTAGCAGATATTTTTGTTCATGCCTACATAGGAGTTGTTCCTGTCACAACTCCATGAGGTGAGTGTAACCAGAACTCTCCTACTCTCCCTCTGTAAGAAAAAGATGATACCAAGTCGAGTAAAGTATCAAGCTGTAACAACAGTTTGCTAGAGGTGGGCATTCGGGGTGGTGGTACTTTTCAGCTCCTGGCCTGGATTGAATCCAGATGGATCTGGACTTTGAACACAGTCCATCCAGCGGGACTTAATGAGACTATTAGCTATGCCCCTTTTCTGTGATCATTGATTTTTTGCTGAGTATCTGAGCTTTATCTTGGAGAGTGCTGTATTGTTTTTAATTGTACATATCTTTTATGGTTTTAGTTCTTATTCACATGATTGATTCCGGTGGAGTGGGTATACCATGGATGCCATCTTCATGCAACTTGGTCCTTCATCTTTTCTTCTATCATGGATTTCCATCATGATACTGATTAAACTTCAAGTGGGTTTCCTTATATTCTGAAGAATCCGGCTATCCAGTATCAAGAAATGATGATGGATATCACTACGCAATAACTTATTTAGTCTGATATAGACTATTATTGGCTCAATTTATCTGCCATATGCACCTGTATTGTGTGATTTTGATTTGTCATCTGTCCGGTTTAGATACACTGTGATAGGCATGTACATTTGTTGTTATTAATTGTGTGTATGCGACCCTGGTCATGGGCATCCGGCTGGCGCATCCTAGTAGCACATTAATTATTGATAGGTTTCTGTGATTGTATTATACCTTTATTGATATCTTATATCCTTATGGATAGGATTGATTTCTATAATTATTAATGCTACTTCTCTACTTTATGTGCCGAATGGTTTTCGCCACGGTATGCCTTTTTGGGGGATACCATGCACACTATTCATGATTCTGTGTGACAAGTTATTGCTTATGCATTTATAGGTATTTCTTAGACATCTTTGTAATACTTTCCTCTAGTGTTAGGGTCGTGACTGACCCGTTTTAGGTTTTAAATGTATACAAATTCTACTTACATTTGTTTATTGCATCAAGACTTTTTGACTTTTTCAGGAACTTATTTTAAAACAAAATACAATAAAATAAAACTATTTTACTAAATTGTAAAATGCTCTTATTAAAATTATAACATTTGTGTTGTTGGGGGCAATTTCGACCCAGGTCTAATATAAGAGTAAAAAAAACAATAATAAGTCCCAAAACTGAACTCATAAACACAATATAAACCAACAGCCCACAGCCAGCTCTACCTCCAACAACTTGAGTTAGGGACATGTCCAGGCATGTATGGCCAAATCAGTTTAGAGTTGGTACTTTGCAGAGTATACATCTCCAGTTTACACATGCAACAATGAGGAGAAGATTTGATGTAAGCCAAATTCTGGATTATATCTTAGATGATAATGAATCAGAGGACACACAGCATCAAACTGATACAGATGAACAGGTTTCTGAGGAGGAAGATGATGTGGAGTATCAACCGGAAGACACAGAGAGTTCTGATCAGTCTGATGAGGAGGTCACTGGTGCTGAAGCTGCTCCCGCTGAAAGATTCAAATCCAAAAGTGGCAAGATCAGTTGGAGCTCAGTACCTCCAGATGTACATGGCAGGGCAGATGCTGCAAATGTCATAAAAATGACCCCTGGGATCACAAGGTTTGCTGTGACAAGAGTAAGTGACATCAAGACATGTTTTGATCTGTTTATGCCATTGTCAATAAAAAAAAAGTCATTATTGCTATGACAAACCTTGAAGGAAAAAAAGTCCACGGCAACATGTGGAATGACCTTCATGATGATGTCCTGGATGCCTACATTGGTGTTCTTCTCCTTGCTGGAGTGTACAAATCCTGCAATGAGGCCACTGATAGTCTCTGGGATGCATCGACAGGCAGGAATATTTTCCGGGCAACAATGTCACTTCAAAAGTTTCAAATGATATCAAGAGTCCTCAGATTTGACAACAGAGACACCAGAACAAAATCTGACAAACTTGCTCCCATCAGGGATGTTTGGGAGAAATGGGTGCAGCTCCTTCCACTGATGTTCAATCCAGGGCCAGAGGTGACAGTAGACGAACGTTTTCTCCCTTTCCGCAGAAAATGCTCCTTCCGGCAATACATGCCAAGTAAACCAGGCAAATACGGCATAAAAATCTGGGCAGCCTGTGATGCAAAAACTAGCTATGCATGGAATCTACAGATTTACACAGGCAAGTCTGCAAGCGGCATCCCTGAAAAAAACCAAGGAAAACGTGTAGTCCTTGATATGACTAATGGACTGCAGGGTCACAACATTACTTGTGACAATTTTTTTACCAGCTATGACCTTGGACAAGAACTTCTCAGGAGGGAAATCACCATGGTGGGCACAGTGAAAAAAACCAAACCTGAGCTGCCCGCTGAATTGTTGCAGATGAAGGACCGGGCTCCACTTTCCTCAAAGTTTGTTTTTACAGACACCACCACTGCTGTTTCATACTGCCCCAAAAAAGATGGAATGTGGTACTGATGTCCACACTTCACAAAGATGCAGCTGTGTCATCAGGAAGTGACAAAACGCCCAGAATCATCCTGGACTATAACAAAAACAAAGGAGGAGTGGACAACCTGGACAAGCTGACTGCCACCTACACTTGCCAGCAAATGACTAGGAGATGGCCAATGGTTGTATTTTACAACATCCTTGATGTGTCAGCATGCAATTCATTTGTGTTGTGGACCCACATTCACCAAGGATGGAATTCAAAGAAAAAAAACAAGCGGAGGATGTTTCTTGAGGAACTAGGAAGATCCCTTGTCAAGGCGCACATTGACCAAAGGGAACGAGTGCTTCGAGACCCAGCTGCTGCAGCCTTGGTCCGACAACTCCAGAGCTCAAGAAGTGCTTCGTCCACACCCACAGCAACACAAAGAGCTTCATCACCAGCATCCTCCTCAACCAGCCCTGCCTCAACATCAACCACAACAGCCACAACCCCAGTGAGACCACCTGATTCTAAAAGAAAGAAGTGTCAGGTCTGCCCTAGCAATAAGGACAGAAAGACAAACACATCGTGCTTCGCCTGCAAAAAATACCTCTGCAAAGAACACACAAAAAGTGTCACTTTTTGCCACACATGCATCTAAATACTAATGCATCTAAAAACTAGTACTTGATTTCTGTTGATTTGATTTGCTTGATTGATTGTTGCTTGTTTGTTTGACCTAGAAAAGCTACTTTTTATTATTATTGCTATTAATGTTAATATAATTTTCATCTTTTATTTGTATTAAAGTTCTATAAAAATAAAATCAGTTTTTTGCCTTTTTCATAAAGTAGTTAGATATGGGTCAAAATTGACCCGTAACACCATAGATGTTACTAGAGTTAATAATATAAAATATATATACAGGTCCTTCTCAAAAAATTAGCATATAGTGTTAAATTTCATTATTTACCATAATGTAATGATTACAATTAAACTTTCATATACTATAGATTCATTATCCACCAACTGAAATTTGTCAGGTCTTTTATTGTTTTAATACTGATAATTTTGGCATACAACTCCTGATAACCCAAAAAACCTGTCTCAATAAATTAGCATATTTCACCCGACCAATCAAATAAAAGTGTTTTTTAATACCAAACAAAAAAACCATCAAATAATAATGTTCAGTTATGCACTCAATACTTGGTCGGGAATCCTTTGGCAGAAATGACTGCTTCAATGCGGCGTGGCATGGAGGCAATCAGCCTGTGACACTGCTGAGATGTTATGGAGGCCCAGGATGCTTCAATAGCGGCCTTAAGCTCATCCAGAGTGTTGGGTCTTGCGTCTCTCAACTTTCTCTTCACAATATCCCACAGATTCTCTATGGGGTTCAGGTCAGGAGAGTTGGCAGGCCAATTGAGCACAGTAATACCATGGTCAGTAAACCATTTACCAGTGGTTTTGGCACTGTGAGCAGGTGCCAGGTCGTGCTGAAAAATGAAATCTTCATCTCCATAAAGCATTTCAGCCAATGGAAGCATGAAGTGCTCCAAAATCTCCTGATAGCTAGCTGCATTGACCCTGCCCTTGATGAAACACAGTGGACCAACACCAGCAGCTGACATGGCACCCCACACCATCACTGACTGTGGGTACTTGACACTGGACTTCAGGCATTTTGGCATTTCCTTCTCCCCAGTCTTCCTCCAGACTCTGGCACCTTGATTTCCGAATGACATGCAAAATTTGCTTTCATCAGAAAAAAGTACTTGGGACCACTTAGCAACAGTCCAGTGCTGCTTCTCTGTAGCCCAGGTCAGGCGCTTCTGCCGCTGTTTATGGTTCAAAAGTGGCTTTACCTGGGGAATGCGGCACCTGTAGCCCATTTCCTGCACACGCCTGTGCACGGTGGCTCTGGATGTTTCCACACCAGACTCAGTCCACTGCTTCCTCAGGTTCCGGTCACCTCTTCTCGTTGTACAGCGTTTTCTGCCACATTGTTTCCTTCCAACAGACTTACCATTGAGGTGCCTTGATACAGCACTCTGGGAACAGCCTATTTGTTGAGAAATTTCTTTCTGGGTCTTACCCTCTTGCTTGAGGGTGTCAATGATGGCCTTCTTGACATCTGTCAGGTCGCTAGTCTTACCCATGATGGGGGTTTTGAGTAATGAACCAGGCAGGGAGTTTTTAAAAGCCTCAGGTATCTTTTGCATGTGTTTAGAGTTAATTATTTGATTCAGAAGATTAGGGTAATAGGTCATTTAGAGAACCTTTTCTTGATATGCTAATTTATTGAGACAGGTTTTTTGGGTTATCAGGAGTTGTATGCCAAAATCATCAGTATTAAAACAATAAAAGACCTGACAAATTTCAGTTGGTGGATAATGAATCTATAGTATATGAAAGTTTAATTGTAATCATTACATTATGGTAAATAATGAAATTTAACACTATATGCTAATTTTTTGAGAAGGACCTGTATGTATATTTTTTTTACATTTAAGAAATGTGTTCTAAAACCCTTCAGTAATAGTCAGGTAATATAACAAACTTTTATAAGTTTATATTATTCTCTTGTGGTTCATTTGACAATATTTTTATATTGAAAATGAAGGGTATGCTCTCAAATGAAAGGCCCAGGGGGCCACAACAAAAATATTAAAATCAATCCTTCCATGGATGAGAAACCCTAACAAGGTAACTAAGAGGTAAGAAACAAATTGGATCATAAATAACTGTTTTTAGGGTATCCAAGGGGTGATTTAAAACACGGGTCAAAACCGACCCGTTAACATAAGAAAGAGTAACAGAAAGCTAACACTAGAGGAAGGTTAATATTAGTGATATGTTCTGGGAAATTATAAATTATATATTATATATCAGATGTTACATGTACAGGCTTTGTGCGTTCCCATGATGATTCAATCCTGGACTGTGTGCACTCTCCTGCCCTGCTGTGCCTGCGTGCTTCCCTGCCTTGGCCGGGTGGTTTGAGATCACGTGGGGCCCCCGTGGTCTCTCTCCTCCTGCCGCTGTGTTGGGATGCTCGCCGGCGTCGCGGTGTTCATGACAGCGCGCTACAGTTTCCGGGGCAGGTATGCGATAGATTTCCGGGCTCAAACTTTTTTATCTCAATTGCAACTTTGTATTGAATGCCCCCTGATGAAGGTTGCTTCCCTAAATGCGCGTTGGGGCAGAGGAGCGTCTCAGGAGATCTCGGCTGCAGTGCGGTGGGTAAACAGCGGTTTACATTTTACTATTCTATTATTTATTTGTTTATAGTTGCTATGATGACTCTGTCTGTCATCCGCAGGCTGTAATAATGTTCTCTAGTACTATTAGGATGGCGATGTCTGTCACCCGCAAGCTGCAGTAATGATTTTAGGATGGCTAGGTCTCTACAGTTAGTTGGATGATTTGGTCCAAATTGGGACAAATATTGGATGCCATTGTATTTAAAAGATGATTTATATTGAAACATCTCTATGAGACTATTGATTCAAGCCATTTTTTACCTGATTCCCTGGGCACACGCCTCTTTTTGTATGCACAGTATCCTTTTTGATATGGATCTTTTTTTAATTTCCTTTCACCTTTTGTCTGATGATTTTAATAATAAAGTTGTTACAGTTTGATACTTTATTCGACCTGGTATCATCTTTTTTTTAGTGGTTTTGTTATGATAATGATGATTGGTCAAATGGTCCCTTTATATACAGGTACAAATTATTAAATGATTATATGTACCATGCAGAAACGCCATATAAGTTGCTTTTCTCCCTCCATAGGGTATCACTAGTGATGAGCGAGTATACCCGTTGCTCGGGTTTTCCAGAGGTGGTCTCCGAATATTTCTGACTGCTCAGAGATTTAGTTTTTCTTGCCGCAGCTAGATCATTTGCGGCTACTAGACAGCTTGATTACATGTGGGGATTCCCTAGCAACCAGGCAACCCCCACATGTACTCAGGCTGGCTAACAGCCGTAAATCATCCAGCTGAGGCAAGGAAAACTAAATCCCAGAGCAGTCATAAATACTCGGAGCTCACCCAAGTGTGCTCGGGAAAAACCGGAGCAATGAGTATATTCGCTCATCACTAGGTATCACCCTATTGTGCGCTCTGTTTCCCATTTCTAGATTTACACAGGTAAGGGGCATTAGCACAATGCTGACTGATGAAAGGAGTGGTGATTGGGAAAGGTCCTTGCATTGAAAAAGAGATGTTGGATCACAATCCTTGACTATGTCTCATAAAGGCTTGAATTATTTCATTATTTTTCTTCCATTTTCACAAGTTGTTTTTTCAATTTTTGGTTCATATTATTGCTATTATTCTTTTCTTTTCTTTTCTTTTATCATTTACTTTTTATTCTTTTTTATGTGTTTTTTTCATTTGCTTTTTTTTCCTTTTTTTTTTTTTCACCTTGAACTTACTGCTCCACTACCAGACCTGGTATGTCGTGTTGCATATTAACCCTGCTGTTCTGTTCGCATTTACTATACACTAGTTCTGTTCGGGTCACTATGACCCGGCTTATTAAACCTTGATTTTAGACACTCTAACTCATTTTTTTTTATAACTTTTTGCTTACTAGACTGTTTGTGAACATGTTTGGTAGTAAAAAAAAGAAAAATGAAACAGAAATTTTTTTGGGGGGGGTTTATTCAGAAAAAAACAGATCAATGAGAAAAACGAAAATAGAAAACTACACATATTTTGTAAAAAAAAAACAAAAAAATAAATATCAAATCAAACATTTTGTGATAAAAAATTAAAGATAATAAACATTACAATGTGAATATACTTACATATGATCAGATAAATTTACGATTTCTTGCATGCAAGACAATACACATGTTGTTTGCATATAAATGCTTTACAGCTATAACATGTTATACTTGTCTTGTTGTCACAAGATGAAGGGCAATAGCTGCATCTTTTTCTTTTGATGCCAGAAGAGGCCATGGGGGTAGAAGAGCTTGTGGAGGTCATGGCTACACTGTCCTGGGCATGTTGACGGACGCTTTGTCCAGCAATCTATCATGCTAAAGGTACCGTCACATTAAGCGACGCTGCAGCGATAGCGACAGCGATGCCGATCGCTGCAGCGTCGCTGTTTGGTCGCTGGAGAGCTGTCACACAGACCGCTCTCCAGCGACCAACGATGCCGAGGTCCCCGGGTAACCAGGGTAAGCATCGGGTTGCTAAGCGCAGGGCCGCGCTTAGTAACCCGATGTTTACCCTGGTTACCAGCGTAAAAGTTAAAAAAACAAACAGCACATACTCACCAGCGCGTCCCCCAGCCTCTGCTTCCTGACACTGACTGAGCTCCGGCCCTAACAGCACAGCGGTGACGTCACCGCTGTGCTTTCACTTTCAGTTTAGGGCCGGCGCTCAGTCAGTGTCAGGAAGCAGAGGCCGCGCTGGTGAGTATGTGCTGTTTGTTTTTTTAACTTTTACGCTGGTAACCAGGGTAAACATCGGGTTACTAAGCGCGGCCCTGCGCTTAGTAACCCGATGTTTACCCTGGTTACCAGTGTAAAATATCGCTGGTATCCTTGCTTTTGCTGTCAAACACGGCGATACACGGCGACCTAGCGACCAAATAAAGTGCAGACCTTCTAGCAGCGACCAGCAATTTCACAGCGGGATCCAGATCGCTGCTGCGTGTCAAATACAGCGATATCGCTATCCAGGTCGCTGCAACGTCACGGATCGCTGGCGATATCGCCTAGTGTGACGGTACCTTAAGTGTAGAGCAGTGTATCACACAGTAATAACACTAATTACATGTAATAAAATCAGAGAAGATAAGAACCCACCCTTCTGTACACAAGCAGATAAGCCAGAAAGACAGACTTACTTAGCAAAAAAAAAATATTTGCAACACTTTACAGCTCAGCTTTACAAAACAAAACATGTTAGACAGCGTGTTCTGAGCAGTCCGTTCTGCGCATAACATACACGTGTAGTGCACACCTAGTGATCTCTCCAGATGCACTCTACATTTTAGAATAGACTGTGCACCAAAAATAATATAAAGCCATTTTTATGGTGCGCAGATCTCAATGCATACCCCCGGTAAAGCGCGTGTACGACCCCATTGAAATAATTTAGGAAATAAATCAATTGATATACAATAGTAGATGCAATAAATAGACCCAACTGAGGTTATAACTCCTTTATTTCACTGAAAATATGGCCTCACAGCTGTAAAAAACGATGCCGGGTCACTATGACCCGAACAGAACTAGTGTAACTTTTTTCGTGTAGCAAAAAGTAAACGAAAAAAAAAATATATATATATACTCATATGTAGGTCCCCCCAAATGAGGAAAAGTCAAGGAGTCTCAAGTTTTAGAGACTTACAGAAAAAAATCTACAGGGCCGCAAAAAGTCTGTTCGGGTCACTATGACCCGAACAGAACAGCAGGGTTAATCTCACTTCTATGAATTACATCACTGAGGTATAAACAGCAAAAAGCAAATAAGTCCACCTACCATTTGTTCTGTCATCAAAATGTGGGGGTTTTTTTATCACATTTTATTGATGCTGTTACACGGATCTTAGATGTTTAGTACTGTACCGACTATCATATTATATATCTATTTTTGTATGCTATCTATTGACTTTCGTATTATTCATTTAATGATTACAAAAATTATTATTACTGGATTTAACAGAAATTTTAGATCCATATTATAATGTATAAAGTAATCTGTTTATGTACTATTGCCCCATGATATAATTTTACAATTTACTGACGCCTACTGTATATCATAGGCTGGTTTCACACTTGCGTTTTGATCTGCAGCGTTTTAGCGCTATAAAACGCATGCGTTTTTTTCCCTATAGTTAACATTAAAAACGCATGCGTTTTTTAAGCATGCGTTTTGATGTATTTTCGGCAATGCATGCGTTTTTTGACGCGTGCGTTTAGTTGCAGAAATGCAACCTGTAGTAATTTCTAGCGGCGTTTTTTTGCCGCAAAAAAACGCATGCGTTTATTCGCGGCAAAAAAATGCATTGCTGTCTATATAAACGCATGCGTTTTTAAGCACATGCGTTTGCTTGCGTTAAAAACGCATGTGTTTTTATAGAAAAACACAAGAAAACACAAGAAAAAACAAGAAAACCCTAACCCTAACCCTAAACACAAGAAAAACCAAGAAAACCCTAACCCTAACCCTAACCCTAAACACGAGAAAAAACAAGAAAACCCTAACCCTAACCCTAGGGTTACTAGGGATCCTAACCCTAACCCTAACCCTAAGGTTAGGATCCCTAGTAACCCTAGGGATCCTAACCCTAACCCCAACCCTAGGGATCCTAACCCTAACCCTTAGGGTTAGGGTTAGGATCCTAACCCTTAGGGTTAGGGTTAGGATCCCTAGGGTTAGGGTTAGGGTTTGGGTTAGGATTCCTAGGGTTAGGGTTAGGGTTAGGATCCCTAGGGTTACTAGGGATCCTAACCCTAACCCTAGCTATTTCTGTTTATAGTGGGTTTTCTAGTTGATTTTGATGATTGGCAGCTGTCACACACTTCTCAGCATGCGTTTAAAAAATGCAAACGCAGGAAAAAACGCATGTAAACGCGGCAAAACGCTGCGTTTTTTTTTCATGCAAAAATGCATGCGTCTAAAAAACGCGGCGTTTTGCCACTTTTACATGCGTTTTTTTACCACATGCGGTTTTTTAAAAAACGCTGCAGATCAAAATGCAAGTGTGAAACCAGCCATACATACCCATTGTACATGTTGCTGCTCATTCATTCGTGATTTTAGGTTTCTCTTTTCCATGTGTTTTTATATTTGTATCTAATATATAATTGCCTAGAATACTACTTCCTGCAATTTGTGCCAACTTCCGTGGCTTTGTCCGGAGCTAATGTCCGGAGATAATGTCCGGAGCTAATGTCCGGAGATAATGTCCGGAGCTAATGTCCGGAGCTAATGTCCGGAGATAAGTGACGTCACCAGTGTCCTACACCCAGGCAGAGCACAGGGGCGCCAGGCAGCATATGGGGCCCCAGGCAGAGCACAGTGGCCCCAGGCAGAGCACAGGGGCCCCAGGCAGCATATGGGGCCCCAGGCAGAGCACAGTGGTCCCAGGCAGAGCACAGGGGCCCCAGGCAGCCTATGGGGCCCCAGGCAGAGCACAGTGGCCCCAGGCAGAGCACAGGGGCCCCAGGCAGCATATGGGGCCCCAGGCAGAGCACAGGGGCCCCAGGCAGCATATGGGGCTCCAAGCAGAGCACAGTGGCCCCAGGCAGAGCACAGGGGCCCCAGGCAGAACATGGGGCCCCAGGCAGAGCACAGGGGCCCCAGGCAGAGCACAGGGGCCCCAGGAAGCATATGGGGCCCCAGAGAGAGCACAGGGGCCCCAGGCAGCATATGGGGCCCCAGGCAGAGCACAGCGATATTTTGGACCACTGTGCGGTGTTTCAAACCCCCTGTGTGATGTCTGGGGCCCTGTTCTTAAGTATATTAAAGATTAAAGTAACGTATATTAAAGTATATTATAGATCAAATTTGATACGTTTATGAGCACCATTGAGTGATATACTCAAGAATGACATAATTTTTCAACATTTTATGGTTTCAAACTGTAAACACTCAGAGTTTTTTTTACTTCAACCAGAAAACCTTAACGGTTCATAAAAAACTTGACTGTTCAGGATATGATAAAAGTCATAGTATTCTGAATCTTTAACTTATAAAGATACCTTTACATGGGGTGATTATTGGTTCCAGAGAGGCTTTCGGCCGATAATCGTACACATGGCTGGTGACAGGATAATACAATATAAACGTTCAAAGGTAAACACTGATAACATTAAAATCTAATATATAATTGCCTAGAATACTACTTCCGGCAATTTGTGCCAACTTCCGTGGCTTTGTCCGGAGATAATGTCCGGAGATAAGTGACGTCACCAGCGTCCTACACCCGCTCAGGGTGGACAAAGATATATGTCTTCGTGGTGCGCGGCACTTTTCTGATTGGTTGCCGCCTGCCGTGAGCGACCAATCAGAAATGTGCCGTACTGTCAAGAATTGTCAAGAGCTGGTGAGTGCAGCCATTTTTTGTTCTTTCTTAATATTATTTATTAATTGTATTATTCTTACATTTGAATAAATAAAGTATATATGGATTCTAGACTCCCGATTCTTTAGAATCGGGCTGCCATCTAGTAATTATATAATTGAATAAAATATTTTCAATTTATAAAATAATTCACATTGATACTAAATGTTGGTGACCAATTTGTGAAAAGTTCAATAAAAAAGGTAGGTAGTATCATTTCTGTTTAAGTTCCTCACTAGTACTGAGTATAGTTTGGGGTTCAATGGGCTTTAAAATAGACTTTACAGCAGTGAAGGCTATAAATCTTATTAAACTTTATACAGAGCAACAATCTATAGGGACTGGAACCTGAGAAGTAAAACTGGGAAAAGGTTGATAGTGAGTTCAGACAGGTCAATATCATGAATGAAAGAAATATTACTGTTGACAAAAGGTGAGATGGAGAAAAGACCCGAAAAAGATAGATTTTTTTTTAGTAGAAATTAGAAATGCTTGCAAAAATATGAACTTGTAACAAGTGCACAGCTTAAGGGACTGCATGTAGGGATAAGACATGTTTTCAGGACATTTTTTAATTCATGTTTGTAGAAAAGCCGTAACTAAAAATATAAACATAAAATTATTCCTCCTATTGTTAACTTACAATGCTGGATTTATCAATGTTTATGCTATTACTTAAAAGGGTCACTTTTCTCAAATAATGTTATGGTCCAAATAAAATTTTTGACTTTTTTGATAGGATTGCACATTAGGTACATTTCTTCTTTTTTCCAAAAGGGTGACTATACACTTTTGTTGATCCTCCAAATCCATGATAAACTATAAGACAAGTGCCTCCAAAATGTTTAACTCTAAAAATGGCACAGTTCCTCCTCTAAATTAATTCCTTATGGTGTTCAGGTGATTTCAGATCAATATCAAGTGACTAGCAGACACTGGCAGACTGTTTCAAGGCACTTAGACACAGGCAAATTTATTTGGGAGGAATTGAATTTTCAAATTTAACAAAATGGGAAAGAAGCACAGAACAAGTGAGCAGTGAGGTGAGTAATATTATTATTGTTTTTTTGTTTGTTTGTATTTTACATTCTATGTTAATTAGGCTTGGTTGTACTTTCTTCCTTTTGGTGTTCATCTTATAAGACAAATATTTTAATATTTTATTACGGTTCTAAATTACACATGTATTCCAGTGATGGCAAGTATGTTTAATTTGTTATGTTGTAATGACTGCTAAAGCACATTCACATGGTAGTGTACAAACCAGTGAAAAAAATGCCTGAACCTGACAGAACCTTGTTCAAACTAAGTAAAGCCCCTCCCTGATCCTGTTCTGTCCCTGTCTGACAGCGGAGATTGGCACCCTAAACTAATGCAATGCTGACCCCACTCAAAAGGCAGCTTACTAGTGTTGAGCATTCCGATACTGCAAATATCGGGTATCGGCCGATATTCGCTGTATCGGAATTCCAATCCCGAGTTCCGATATTTGGGCGATATCGGGAATCGGGATCAGGATCCATATTCATGCAAAAAATAAAAAATAAAAATAAAAAATATGGATATACTCACCCACCGACGGCCCCTGGCTCGCAGCGGTGCAACCGGCAGCTTCCGTTCCTAAGAATGTAGTGAGTGTACGACCTGCAATGACGTCGCGGTCTTGTGATTGGTCGCGTGACCGCTCATGTGACCGCTCATGTGACCGCGACATCATCGAAGGTCCTTCACTCTCTGCATTCTTAGGAACGGAGGCAGACGCTTGCAGCGGTGACAGCCAGGGCTCGTCCGAGGGTGAGTATATCCATATTTTTTATTTTTATTCTTTATTTTTTACATGAATATGGATCCCAGGGCCTGAAAGAGAGTTTCCTCTCCTTCAGACTATGGGAACCATCCAGGATCACTTCCGATATTTGTGTCCCATTGACTTGTATTGGTATCGGGTATCGGTATCGGCGATATCCGATATTTTTTGGATATCGGCCGATCCAATCCGATACCGATACTTTCAAATATCGGAAGGTATCGCTCACCACTACAGCTTACACTAAATGTCCTTAGCAGCTCCTAGTATCAATACAGTAGTAATTCCATAATGAATAAAGGAATAACATATGAAACAACTGCAACCAACTTGAACTACAGCAAAGTGAATGAATCCAAGGAAGACCATCACCAGTAGGAAACAGCAGGGGAAGGTATATAAAGCTGCACCCGGAAGGTGAGAGGGCAGGCAATTAGTAAATGAAAACCACCTCTTACTCAAAATGTATTAACAGAACTAAACCACTTAAAGAAAAGGTGTATCTGCTATGGCTCCGTGGAAAGAGAAGCAGACCACAGAATCAAGTGTTTGAATCCAGACGAATGACATGTGCATTCCATATGATTATGGTTTAAATTTGTATGCATTTTTTTTCTATTTCTTAATTTATTTATTTTTTACAATTTTATTTTAATCAGTTCTCTTAAGGGACTGAATCTGTTATTTGATCCATTATACACTAAATATACTGTAGTATTGCAGTTTCAGCTTTATAGTTGTAATAATATGGCTGACAATGAGACTTTCAATGGGCCTCTGAATGCCATAGCAACTAATCAGCATCCTGCAATTGTGCTGCACAAGAGGGCTATGGGAGATGGAACACACGGTCGCCATGTTTGTTATAACTAGGTGACAATGGCTGATGTCACACAGAACAGTGAGTGAAAATGCTATTCTTGATACTACTATAATACTACTGCTCAGAACATTTTTCTCAGACAATTATGAAAAGAGCTGATTGAATAAAAAATGACTTGATTTTGTGTTTAAAAAAGCTTTGAGAATTTTCTATAGTTTATTTTGTATCTATCTTTTTTATGTGCTTGCTTACAAATTACAAAAATACCTTTTTTCTTTTTTTTTTTTACACCAGTGAGGCAGTGAACATTGTAACCTACATCCAATTTAAATGTAGGCATTACAGACTAAAGCACCTACTTCACTCCATTGATATCTAAACTTGTAAAAATATAAAGCAAGTAACCAGGGTATTCTGTAGATATGAAGCTTTAAGTCAGGTCAATTTGTATCACTCATGCAAAAATATGATGGTGGCAAGTCTCAGCTTTTGTCTCTATGAACAATTTTGAGGAGAAAACTTGGGAAGTTGTGGATTGCTATCAGGTTGGCTTTTACCCATGGGATAGCATGAAGCACAGACCTAGGCACATTTCTGTGCAGTTGAGCAATAAGAGGAAATTGTGTTTACTGTGTTGTGCTATTTGTACAAATAAATTGGGAATCACAGAGGAATATACTAAGCTCTTGTATCCCCAGATGGCTATGTACTTCAGTTGAATACCAGATAAGCCTGCAGTTTACTTTACTTTGCTATCATTACACTTCAGCTGCTGCTAACTAGATCTTTTATGGTAGCTAGCAAGAGAAACATAGCAGAAATCATTAAGGCTATTTGCCTGTAGCAAGACATTTTTCAGAAGGAAATTTAGCAAGAAAAATCTGAGCGAGCTGCAACTACAAAACAATGTCATGTAAACATTGTATGGTATCGTTTTTATTATCACATGTTTAAATGTATGTAGAATTGATAAGATTGAATCTCAGGAATGGAGTTCACACTATGAATTCTAAAGACTAGGGTGAATATATCAAGGAATCCAATAGGAAAAGTCCTAATTGAGCCTCCATTCCCACCTCTCCCAATAAAATATTTTGGCACAGTAGGTGCGGTAATGATGTATAGACTCAGTCACAGAAGAATTCTCAAGCTTTAAAGACTGGAAAAGTAATATGTCTTGTGGCATAAACACAGTAATTGTGCCCCAACTAAAGCCACCCACCACGATATCCCATTTCCCTTTAGGCCATGTGCACACGTTCAGGATTTTTCACGTTTTTTTCGCGTTTTTTCGCTATAAAAACGTGATAAAAACGTGAAAAAAACGCTTACATATGCCTTCTATTATTTACAGGGTATTCCGCATTTTTTGTTCAAATGTTGCATTTTCCTATCGCCACGACAGCACCCACAACGAGAGAGGGGATCCGCCCACCTTCCGGACAGGAACCTACAGGTTAAAAAGGGGCGGTCCCCCTCGCCCTCCAGTTTGGGTTCCTGTCCGGACGGCGGGACCCTACAGGTTATCGCTTACCCGGGTCCGCCAAGCCTCTGTGCGGTGTCCGAAGGGAACGGCAGAGTCGGGGGCCCGGAAGCAGCGTCGGGGGAAGTCCTGTTTTCAGTTTCCCCCCTCGTCTGGCAGGGACGGCAGGGCCGGACCGTGGCGTTTCTGGGGGAAGGCACGCCGCCCTGGATCGTCCACACGCGCGCGACGCTGCGGGAGCAGGTCGGCGCTTATAACCCGGAAGTGATTTGAGGACTTCCGGAGGAGGCCGGGAGGAGGAGCGCGGGACTTTTAAAAAAGAAGCAGCGCTTGGTGAGTGTGTGCGGCAACATGTCTTCCACAGGAGACGCCGAACACCGACAATCAGGAGAAAGGAGCAGCAGCAGATCTCATGGTGGAGAAGTGACACGCGGGCAGCAGGACCCTGGCACGTCACGTCACACCTCACCCCCTCAGAGACCGGTACTCTAAAGTTCTTCAGCCGTGGTGAGTTAATATCTGAGACCATTTGCTGATACTACTGTCTTCTATATTATGTTTTGTTATAGGGGAAAAAGGTCTCAAAGACAAAACATAAACAGTGCGCATTATGCACAGAGCCACTACCTGACGCTTATGTAAAGAAGTTATGTCAGACGTGTATATGCCAGACGCTAGAGGAAGAGGCCCCCCTCCGCGTATCAGATTTGAGAGAAGTTATTAGGGAAGAAATTAAATCATCCCTTAAATCTAGACAACGTGAGAAAGACAGTGGAGAAATGGAGTCTGACTCCACCCCTTCGTTACAAGAGGGCGAGTGCTCAGAGAGTCCATTGCCATCCTCCTCAGATGAGGAAGGAAGGCCTTGCTTTTCTGTCGAAAATATGGAGACTTTGATTAAAGCTGTCCGTACAACTATGGGTATGGCAGACAGTAAGGAGCCGAAAACAACCCAGGAGATCATGTTCGCAGGTCTGAGCCAGAAAAGTCGCAAAGCTTTCCCAGTGGTAGATACTGTCAAGGATCTGGTCAGACGGGAGTGGGACAAACTAGATAAGGGGTTTTTACCTTCAGCCGCAAAAAGAAGGTACCCCTTTGAGGATGACACCTTATCCCAGTGGATGAAAATCCCAAAAGTAGATGCGGCAGTTGCCTCTACCTCAAAAACAGCGTCACTACCATTGGAGGATGTGGGTCTCCTTAAAGATCCTTCAGACAGGAAGGCGGACATGCTTCTTAAGAAGGTGTGGGAAGCATCATCTGGAGCCTTTAAGCCTGCGATAGCAGGCACCTGTATGGCGAGATCGGTTATGGTCTGGGTTACTCAGATGGAAGAACAGCTTAAGGCTAAAGTACCCAGAGATAAATTGTTAAGCTCCCTGTCTCAGGTCAGAGAAGGAGCAGCTTATCTAGCAGACGCATCGATTGACTCTCTAAAATTGGCTGCAAGATCGGCGGGGCTCTCAAATGCAGCTCGACGGGCCCTTTGGCTAAAGACCTGGAAAGGTGATGCTCAGGCAAAAGCCAAATTATGCTCCATTCCATGTAGGGGTGAGTACCTATTCGGCCCAGTGCTGGATGACATCCTTGCAAAGGCAGAAGACAGGAAAAAGGGATTTCCTAAAATATTTAATCCCACTTTTAGGAATGCCTTCCGGAGACGCATACCCTTCAGGAAATTCCAGTCAGACCAGCAGGGATATAATCGGGACTGGGAGACGTCGGACCACAGGAAAAAAGGTGGATACTATAAAAATCCTCCATCCCTTTCGAGACGTAGACGTAATTACAGATAGAACAAGTCTACCAGTAGGAGGAAGACTAAAATTCTTCACAGCGGAATGGAGAAAGATAACATCTAGTGCCTGGATAATGGGGGTAGTCGAGTCAGGATTAAAATTAGAATTTTTGAGAACTCCCCCAAATCATTTTATTATTACATCACTGGATACTCAGGCCCAACAACAGGCCTTGGAGTTAGAGATTCAACAATTGCTTGCAAAGCGGGTTATTGAAGAAGTACCAAGGCATCAGGAAAAGACGGGTTTTTATTCTCCCCTGTTCCTAATCTCTAAACCTGATGGGTCCTTTAGGACTATCATAAATTTGCGTAAATTAAACGAATATCTTCAATACCGCGCCTTTAAGATGGAATCCATCAAATCTACAGCTAAGCTTTTGTTTCCTAGGTGCTACCTGGCGGTTTTGGACCTAAAAGATGCGTACTACCATCTTCCAGTTCACAGAAATCACCAGCAATTTCTCAGGATGGCAGTATGGGTAAACCATCAGCTTAAACATTTCCAATATTTAGCAATGCCCTTTGGCCTGTCCATGGCCCCTAGAATTTTTACTAAGATGGTTTCTGAAGTAATGGCCCATATTAGGGAAAAAGAAACCCTTGTGGTGCCCTATCTAGACGATTTTTTAATAGTTGGAAATTCAATTGCTCAGTGTACGTCTAGGGTAAATGCCATAATATCGTCCCTGCAGGCACTCGGATGGATAGTCAATTGGGAAAAATCAAAACTGGAACCCACAAGACATCAGGTGTTCCTAGGAGTGCTTCTAAACTCGGAAAATCAGACATCCTTCCTACCAGAAGACAAGAAGCTGAAGATCATCCAGAGGGTCACGGCCGTAAAGAAAGCTCCAAACTTAAGTTTAAGAGACGCAATGTCTCTGTTGGGATCCTTGACTGCATGCATATCAGCAGTAAGATGGGCTCAAGCTCATACCCGGATGCTCCAATACGAAGTTCTTCAAGCAGAAAGAGATCTTCACGGTGCGCTAAGCAAAAAGTTCAGTCTATCAACCGCCACTCTTCACGATCTGACATGGTGGCTCAACCTGGCGCATTTATCAGAAGGAGTTCTCTGGAACATCACTCCGGACAACGTAGTTACGACGGATGCCAGTCCATTCGGTTGGGGAGCCCATATGGGAGACAGTCTGACCCAAGGACGGTGGTCGACTCAAGAATCCCAGAGATCCTCAAACCTAAGAGAGCTTACTGCAGTCAGGCAAGCTCTTCTTTGCTTCCTACCATCCCTGAGGAACTCGCATGTACAAATACAGACAGACAATATGACTGTGGTGTCCTACATCAATCATCAGGGAGGGACAAGATCACGATCCCTGATGATTACTACAGCTCAGATATTGAGTCTGGCCGAGAATCATCTACGATCCCTATCGGCAGTTCATATAAGAGGAGAGTTCAATATACAGGCGGACTACCTCAGTCGCCATTCCCTTCGTCAGGGAGAGTGGGCCTTAGACCAACACTTATTCGGTCACATAGTCAATCTGTGGGGGCTACCAACAATAGATCTATTTGCTACCAGAGAGAACAGAAAAATCAGGAGGTTTGCATCGCTACAGATGGCAGACCAACCATTCATAGTGGATTCCCTTCGCGTCCGTTGGGACTTCCAGCTGGCGTATGCCTTTCCCCCTATGTGTCTACTTCCGATAGTTCTCAGGAAGATCCGGGAGGAAGGAGCCAGAGTAATCTTAATTGCTCCCTTCTGGCCCAGGAGGCCTTGGTTTTCTCTTCTAAGAACAATGTCGGTGACCGATCCCTGGGTGTTGCCAGTGGTTCCGGAACTCCTTTCTCAGGGTCCATTTCGTCATCCAAATTTGGAGACTCTTCACTTAACGGCTTGGAACTTGAGAGGGAGCTTCTGAGGGAGAGGGGGTTCTCTAGTGCTTTAATAGCTACCTTATTAAAAAGCAGGAAGGAGGTTACTACAAAAATCTATACAAAAATATGGAAAAAATTTCTTATGTTTCATCAGCAACCGTTAGGAGATAATGCTCCAATTTCAGCTATTTTAGAGTTTCTCCAGAAAGGCTGGGAATTAGGGTTAGCAGTGAACACTCTAAGAGTTCATGTTTCAGCCTTGGGAGCTCTATATAACAGTGATATAGCTGGTAATAGATGGGTTGCTAGATTTATTAGGGCATGTCAGCGTTCTAACCCAATCCATATTGTAAGAATTCCCCCTTGGGATCTAAATTTAGTGCTTGACGCATTGACCGAACCTCCCTTCGAACCTCTAGACTCTATTTCAATAAAGAACCTAACCTTGAAAACAGCACTACTTTTAGCATTAACATCAGCCAGGAGAGTCAGTGATATACATGCTCTATCTGTAGATCCTCCTTACCTAATGATTCTCCAGGATAAGATTGTCTTAAAGCCTGATCCTGCATACTTGCCGAAGGTGGCAACTAAATTTCATAGAACTCAGGAGATTTATTTACCATCTTTCTATGAAAATCCAGCTTCAGAGGAGGAGAGGAAATATCATTCCCTAGATGTTAAGAGGGCAATATTAGAATATCTGGATAGGACACAAAGCTGGAGACAGAGTAGGGCTCTGTTTATTTCTTTCCAGAATCGGAAAAAGGGTTCTGGTGTCACGAAGAGCTCTATCGCCAGATGGATTAGAGAAGCCATATGTCTTGCCTATTCGGCCAAGGGGGTAACACCACCAGAAGGCATCAGGGCGCACTCCACTCGGGCCATGGCTTCATCCTGGGCGGAGAAAGCAGATGTCCCTATTGAAATGATATGTAAGGCGGCAGTTTGGTCATCACCTTCAACCTTTTATAAACACTATCGCCTTGATCTATCGGCTAACGCTAGCTTACAATTTGGCCGTTCAGTGCTTAGTGCTGTAGTCCCTCCCAGTTAATAGTCTTTGAAAGTCTCTCGTTGTGGGTGCTGTCGTGGCGATAGGAAAACCGGTTTTTACGTACCGGTAATAGGATTTTACAGAGTCCACGACAGCACCCATACATTCCCCCCCGTATTTAGTTACTTATTCCTGCACTCTGTTTGAGGGTGTGCTTTAGAGATCACTCTATAGAGGTGGTGGTATTTAGTAGTGTTTAAGATAATGTTGTCATGTACTGATTCATTGGCGGTATCCCTTGTACTCTGGAACACAAACTGGAGGGCGAGGGGGACCGCCCCTTTTTAACCTGTAGGTTCCTGTCCGGAAGGTGGGCGGATCCCCTCTCTCGTTGTGGGTGCTGTCGTGGACTCTGTAAAATCCTATTACCGGTACGTAAAAACCGGTTTTTTTCCGCGAAAAAATCGATCGCGGAAAAAAAAGCAACATGTTCATTAAAAATGCGGAATTGCGGGGATTCCGCACACCTAGGAGTGCATTGATCTGCTTACTTCCTGCACGGGGCTATGCCCACCATGCGGGAAGTAAGAAGATTATGTGCGGTTGGTACCCAGGGTGGAGGAGAGGAGACTCTCCTCCACGGACTGGGCACCATATAATTGGTAAAAAAAAAGAATTAAAATAAAAAATAGTGATATACTCACCCTCTGATGGCCCCCGAAGTGTTCCCGCCTCTCCGGTGCATGCTCTCTCTTCCGTTCCTATAGATGGTGTCGTTCAGGACCTGTGATGACGTCGCTGTCTTGTGATTGGTCGCGTGACCGCTCATGTGGCTCACGCAACCAATCACAAGCCGCGACGTCATCGAAGGTCCTGAACCACACCGGCATCTATAGGAACGGACGCCGCTGAGGAGATTGGCTGTCTGCAGAGGGTGAGTATAACCATTTTTTTATTTTTTTTATTATTTTTAAACATTCTATCTTTTACTATAGATGCTGCATAAGCAGCATCTATAGTAAAAAGTTGGTCACACTTGTCAAACAGTATGTTTGACAAGTGTGACCAACCTATCAGTCAGTTTTCCAAGCGATGCTACAGATCACTTGGAAAACTTTAGCATTCTGCAAGCTAATTATGCTTGCAGAATGCTAAAAAAACGCGAAAAAAACGGAAAAAAAAACGCAAAAAAAAAATGCGGATTTCTTGCAGAAAATTTCCGGTTTTCTTCAGGAAATTTCTGCAAGAAATCCGGACGTGTGCACATACCCTTACAGTTCGAAGTCCCAGAAAATTACACCTTACACACAGTATGATACCCTCACAATGAAATTCCAGACAAAATTTTCCCCTACAAAATCCCTTACCAGCAGAGAAAGATGCCCTTCGGTGTCTTTGTGATTTGAAGTTGCTTTTTATCATGACAACTTTATGTTGTGTCTTGGACCACAGAAATGTTTAACCATAGATAGATGGATTTTTTTGTCTGTAATCATGTGGCGAAGGGAACTCATGCTTGTTCTGAGTTCCTATCCTGTTTCTCCAACAAAGATACCCCCAGTAAAATGTACAGTGCAGATCAAAAGTTTGGACACACCTTTTCATTTAAAGATTTTTCTGTATTTTCATGACTATGAAAATTGGACATTCACACTGAATGCATCAAAACTATTAATTAACACATGTGGAATTATATAATTAACAAAAAAATGTGAAACAACTGAAATTATGTCTTATATTCTAGATTCTTCAAAGTAGCCACCTTTTGCTTTGATGAATGCTTTGTACACTCTTGTCATTCTCTTGAGTGGGGGCTGAGGATGCAGTGCTTGTCGTGGTTGCATCACTTTGTTTCTGTGTGGGAAGCCGCAATGTAACCTCCTCATCTTCCTCCTCCACCACCTCCTATACTGAGCTACTCACCTGTATACCTCTGGATTCTCACCAGTTGGGATCTACAACCTCATTGTCATCCTCTTTTCTCATACTCCTCACCCTAAGAGTCACTGTCCTCCTTTTCCTGCCCTGATGCTACAGTACAGTCCGTGTGGGCCTCTGGTATCTGAGTCTCATCAGGATCACTTCCACCCTTGGTAGTTAACCTCTGGTGACAGGGGTCTGGATTCTGCTTGGGCCCTATTTCATCCAGCCCCGGATCCAACGTGAAAGAATTTTTGGCATTGATGTAGATGCGTTCCTCCTCTGGATTCTGTGATTCTTCGGAGCAGACCTCTGATGCCGTGGAAAACAATGTGTATACAGCTCTTCAGAATGGCCCATGTGAGGTTCCCTACAGTCAGTTGGGCATTTGGAAATATTTGACTCGAGGGAAACAAGGGTGTTGGGGTGCCATATCTGAGGATTGTACTGTTTGTGATGTTAAGGTGGAGGAAGAGGAGTGGCCACACTTGCCATCCATTGGAGCATATGCTCTTTCTGAGGCTCACATACAAGGTGTAGCGCTGTGCAGCTGCCAAAGAAAGGGATTTGAGTAGGCCGGCCAGTAACAGATGTTGTCAGTGGTCTTTGGATACAGCGAAATAGTGTTTGTTCAGTTGAGCTTTCATTCACATTCGAACACCAAGCCTATTTCCCCTTCCACCACGACCTCACTTTTTCCCACTCATGTTGTAAGTAGCTTTCCCCTCTTGTACCCTTCTGTTTCCGAACCTTATGCCCACAGCTGTCAGTCACCTGACACTAAATGAACAATCACTATTTATTTTCTTAGATAGTGTGCCTGAACAACACTGTTATGCCTAACGATTTTTAACTGGAAATATAGCCTTCTGATTTAAACTGAAAAACAGTTTTAGCACAAACTATTAGGAGTAGCTACTTGGGCCTCGTGGATGCAGCACAATAGTAGGTCTAATGATTTTTCTGTGGAAATCTAGCCTTCTGATTTACCACTGAAACACAGTTTTAGCACAAATGATTTGGAGTAGCTAATTGTACCAAGTGGCTGGACCACTATATTAGGCCTAACAATTTTAAAGTGGAAAACTGGTCTTCTGATTTGCCACTGAAATACAGTTTTAGCACAAACACTTTGAGGTAGCTATTTGGGCCTCATGACTGCACCACTATATTAGGCCTAATGAATTTTAAATGACAATCTGGCCTTAAGATTTGCCACTGAAACCCTAGAGTTGTTTGTCCTTATATGTGCTTTATCTGAAAGGCTTTTCTTGTTTTTAGATAAAGAAATAAAAGTTATCTTTTAGGGGTATATTCTTTCTCACGGTTGTTACTCCAAAAATCTGGACTTTATGGAAGAGGGGTATTTAGAAAATCATTTTTGAAAGCAAGCCATAAGAATTTCCATTTGCAATTTGCAAATAGCCATTTAGGATACACAGCTATCATTTAGAAGAAGAAGCTCTGGTCAGATGAGTCCAAAGTACAATTTTTGGTCGGTATGTGTATAATGCTATATGTGGCGGAAAACTAACACTGCATATCACCGCAGAAACACCATCCTCACTGTCAAACATGGTGGTGACAGAATTATGATGTGGGTATGCTTATCTTAACTGTTCTCAACACACTGCTAAAGCTACAAAATATATTTATGTGTTTGACTGTCCCAGTTAAAGTCCAGACCTAAATTTATTTGAGAATCTGTGGAAAGACTTGAAAATCACAGACTACTCCTTCCAATATTACTAAGCTACAGCTAGATTGCAAAGAAGAATAGGTAATAATTTCTGCCTCTAGATGTGTAAAACTGGCAGGGACATACCCCCAAAAAATTGCCTCTATAATTGCAGGGAAAGAAGGGCTGAATACAAATGCATGTAATAAATTTCAGATTTATATTTTTAAAATATTTAGAAAACCATTTATAATTTGCTTTGTATTTCACAAATACTTGCTACCTTGTTTTTTGTATATCACTTAAAATCAAAATAAAAAAATTCAGTTCACATTCAGGGTGTGTGGAGTGGGCTCAGGAGCTAAGTTCTATCTCACACCGGGCAGAAGCTTGCTGTGCTATGCAGCCAGGATCTGACTGTAACAGTAGCAACCAAAGTTGATCACTGCTATATTTCTATGGCAGCCATGGCACTTCATAGAATAGTGTCAATTACACTATATATAAATGATTGCAGGTTCCAGTTCCCTAATGGATCTAAAAAAAACAAAGTAAAAATAATAAAATGTTTAGAAAATATAGCAAATTAAAAAGAATAAAAAATCTAAATGAATTAATATTTTTTCTCGTTCAAAATTAAACAAGAAAAAAATATATAAATGTATTATAAAAAAACAAACTTGATATCCAAAAGTCCAATATATCAAAATATAACATGGTTTAAACAATAAGGTTAGCACTGAAAGAAAGAAAAATTAAACAGAATTGACATTTTTTTGGTCAACACACCAGAAAAAAAATGCAATAAAAAGTGATTAAAAAATCTAATATACCTCAAAATGGTATCAATAAAAACAAAAACTCAATGCACAAAAAATAAACTCTCACACAGCCTCATCAATTCAAAATTAAAAAGTTACTTACTTTCTTTTACAAAGTTGAGATTTTTTTTAACCACTAAAATATATTTAAAAAATCGTATTAGTTTGGTATCACAGTAACCATGCTGACCTGGAGAATCATATTGCTAGGTCATTTTTACTGTACACGGAACACAATAAAAACAAAACTCAGATGACAATATAATTTTTTTTGTCTTTATAAAAAGTCACCTAAAACGTTTTACTTATCTATTACTAACTTTTAATCTATCTATCTATCTATCTATCTATCTATATATCTATCTATCTATCTATCTATCTATCTATCTATCTATCTATCGTTAATTATGGGTGTTTTAGTAGTGCTCTCTATTAATAACAAAATACACAATATTATAAGTTTTCCTTCCTACCATTGAATATCAGATTCTGTAGAAATTGCATTTTCTTTTTTCAAAGGCATGTTTAGCTAATGTTATAAATGCTACCAATTTCAATGAACCTGCACACAAAGTGCTAGGACAAGGCTTTGAAGAAAATTAGAAATTAATTTAAAAAAATCCAATACTGCTTGCAGAGGTACAAAATACAATATTCAGAAGAAAATATCCTTTCCTCTGTTTATGTATTTCATTACTTTATTTTTAGATTTATCTGCAGTTTTGCTTTAGCAGCCCACATAAATTATGATGAGATTCAGTGCATCCAAAAACCAGGATGGTAAACAATTGAAAGCTAATTTTCACTGAGCAGATCATTTTAGTGGTGTCATATTAACTAGCTTAGAAAGTTTAATTCATCTTGACAATCAGAAATGGTGTGAGAAGTTTCTGGTTTGAAGGACTTGGATATGAAGCATCAGACAAACTTGAGTGCTGGCAAATAAGTGGTGCATTTTGATATTGGTTGTCTTGAGAGTTATGTTGAAATATGTTTATGATATACAATGCAATTAAATGGGGACATGAGTCACTATTGGAAAATCTTTAAAAAATGTAACTAGAAGTTTCACAAGAGGTTGTTCCAGTCATATTGCATACCACTAGACATCCTCAGTAAAGATATAATATCACTAATCTGTTGCCCCACCTCTCTTTGAACCCATCCCTTTACCATCCTGCACTCATTGTACTTCTCTGTACTCAATGTTCTTTCTTTGGGGTATGTTCACACAGGATCATTTTTATGTAGCAATATGTATTAATATTTTGTTATAATTTGTATAAAATGAAAAGACAATTTTATGAAGTCATGATTTAAATGGAATGTAACAATTCCCCCATGCCCTCCATATCACCAGTATTTGTGAATTATTTTACAAATCCCCTGCCTAACAGTCCCTTTAGACTGTTTGGCACATTAACAGATCTTTAGAAAAAGCATTTTTAAAGACTTTTTAAATACACAAATTAACCATCCCAGTCAGCATGTTATGACGCCTGCTTCAAACTAGCAAGAAACACAATAAAAAAACTTTATTTCATAATTCATAAACAAACATGACAAAACAAATCCAATAAAGAATTAGATTTCCACCCAGGACAAAGCCTAAACAAGAATGCTAGATAACAGTTCAATGAACATTATAGATGCACAAAAATCAGATAGCCTAGTGGCCACACAAGTATGAAGCATACTAAAGGTACATAACCAAAAAAAGGTTTAAGTAGTAAAAAATGGAAATAGAAAGTCTGGATAGAAATAGACTGACCTCAATGTACGTTTCACATTAGGTTAGGGAATGTGAATATGAGGCAATATGGAAGTCCTTATACAGTCATGGCCGAAAGTGTTGGCACTCCTTAAATTGTTCCAATAAATTAAGTATTTCTCCAAAGAAATTATTGCAATTACACGTTTTGTTAAACATGTTTATTTTCGTGGTGTGTATTGGAACTACACTAGAAAACCCATAGAAAAAAAGGCAAATTAGACATCATTTCACACAAAACCCCCAAAATCGTAGGGCCAAAATTGGTACCCTCAACTTAAAATTTGGTTGCACACCCTTTGGAATGAATAACTACCATAAATATTTTCGGTTCCCTGAAAAATGCCCACAGGAAAATTGCCCACAGGAAAAATGCCCACAGGAAAATTGCCCACACAGAAAATTGCCCACACGGAAAATTGCCCACACGGAAAATTCCCCACATGGAAAGTTCTCCCGACACGGAAAATTGCCCACACGGAAAATTGCCCACACGGAAAATTGCCCACATGGAAAATTGCCCACACAGAAATTTGCCCACACGGAAAATTGCCCACAAGGAAAATTGCCAATTGCAGCATCACAAAGTTTCCGATCTATGATATTGGAGGTAAAAGGTGAGGATGTTCACATGATGTGTGATCAACTTGTGATTTACAGCTGACCTAGTGCAAAACTGCAAACATGCTGAAGATCTGTGATTTATAGCAGTCTGTCATTCTCAGCAATAGATAGATCTATTCTGCTCTCATCTCTCACGGACTCTGCCTTACTCCTCCCACCAGCCCAGAACAGCAGCACATGCAGAAACAGCAGCAGTGTGATCCCGAGGAGCCATCACTGCTATCAGTACCCACAAAAGAATCACTGTATTTTCTGTGGAGTTACATGGGACTGCAGGTCAGATCTAATACATTATCATCTCAGTGGGAGCCCACCAAAAGCAGGTGCTATTGGCTGAGATAGATGGTCCTGGAAGCCCAGAAGGCACAGCAGAAAGGTGAGATTCTGTCAGAATCTGTCAGAGGAGCAGAAGTGCCATAGCAGCTCCGCTCTCCCATTGACTTCAGTGGCAGTGAATCTGGGGCCTGCACTTCCTTCCCTGTCCACTAATGACTGCCAAGAGTAAAAGTGAACAGATCCTATGTAGTCTTATATCATACACATATACTGCAGGTGCAGGCAGGCATAGGATGGAAGGAAATGCAGAGTGGATTTGAATAAGGGTCTCTAGGCCCAGACACACCAAAATGAGAGTGGAATAAGGGTCTCTAGGCCCAGACATACTACAATGAGAGTGGAATAAGGGTCTCTAGGCCCATACACAGCACACTGAGAGTGGAATAAGGGTTTCTAGGTCCATACACAGCACACTGAGAGTGGAATAAGGGTCTCTAGGCCCACACACACCACAATGAGAGTAGAATTATTGTTAGCACAGTGGAATGACAACTCCTAAGATCAGAATCCGTACTCTGGGACAAGGGATGAGTGAACCGAACCTGGAGAAGTAAACTGGCCCTGGAGACCTTTGTTGAAATCCATTCTGCATTTTCTTTGCTGCCTATGTTGTGCTGTATTGTATTTCAATGGAGCCCATGGAAATCAAGAACAATCACCTGGCAGCTAATTATTTGCAGGTGTGCAATGATTGTTTAATAAACTTAAGTTATTGTTGTTATTAGAACTCCTTAAGTATACAATTCCACATGTGTTAATTCATAGTTTTGATGCCTTAAGTGTGAATGTACAATTTTCATAGTCATGAAAATACAGAAAAATCTTTAACACTAGAACTACTGGTATAGTCATTTTGACTATTTTAATTTTTAATTTCTCTTTTGTGACTACATTTTTCGGAATTCCGGCTTGAGAATCGGTGACTTTTCCTAAAATGGGATGATAAATAAGATTTTGTGACAATAAATAATTTTGGTGAAAAAATTGCGCGTTTTTTTCACAATTTACCTTAACTACTAAAGGTAGTCATTTTGACTACCTACTATATTTTGCTGTCCTTTTGTCACTAAATGTTGCTGTAAAATTTTGTGCATAATTTTTTCACTGTTTCTTATTTATCCTGATGTTCATATAGATGCAGTTCAATTCAGATGGCAACTTTTCACATTTTCCTTGTGTTAGGGTACTTTTACACTAGCGTCGGTACGGACCCGTCGCAGTGCGTGGTGCCGACGTACCGACGCATCCTGTGAAATAAAATCACAACGGGGGCAGCGGATGCAGTTTTTCAACGCATCCGCTGCTCCATTGTGAGGTGCGGGGAGGAGGGGGTGGAGTTTTGGCATGCATGCATGGTCGAAAGTGATGGACACGACGCACAAAAAAACATTACATGGAATGCTTTTTGGTGCCAAAGGTCCACCAAAACACAACGCATCCGTCGCACAATGGATGCAACGTGTGGCAATCCGTCGCAATGCGCCGCTAATGAAAGTCTATGGAGAAATCGCATCCTACGGGCAACTTTGCAGGATGCGTTTTTTTCTCCAAAACGACGCATTGCGATGTGCGTCGAACTACGCAAGTGTGAAAGTAGCCTTATCCAATATCACCTACCACAGCACTGACCTCAGAGAGAAGAGGTGTAGTGTAAAGCATGGGGTACATAATCCAATTTGGTTATAATCCAATCCCTGTCTCATGCATACTGTGTAATGCTGAACTGAAAAGAGTTTGTTTGAAATACTGTAGGCTCTTATCTTATGCTAAAGAAGGGTGTTGTTTTTCTCTGGTCCTAGCAGTAGACAGTAGTCTGGATAGTAAAGGTACCGTTACACTAAACGACTTACCAACGATCACGACCAGCGATACGACCTGGCCGTGATCGTTGGTAAGTCATTGTGTGGTCGCTGGGGAGCTGTCACACAGACAGCTCTCTCCAGTGACCAACGATCAGGGGAACGACTTCGGCATAGTTGAAACTGTCTTCAATGATGCCGAAGTCCCCCTGCAGCGCCCGGGTAACCAGGGTAAACATCGGGTTACTAAGTGCAGGGCTGCGCTTAGTAACCCGATATTTACCCTGGTTACCATTGTAAAAGTTAAAAAAAAAAAAACACTACATACTCACATTCCGATGTCTGTCATGTCCCCCGCCGTCAGCTTCCCGCACTGACTGTGTCAGCGCCGGCCATAAAGCAGAGCACAGCACACTGTGCTGTGTAACCGATGTTTACCCTGGTTACAAGTGAACACATCGCTGGATCAGCGTCACACACGCCGATCCAGCGATGACAGCGGGTGATCAGCGACCAAAAAAAGGTCCTGATCATTCCCTACGACCAACGATCTCCCAGCAGGGGCCTGATTGTTGGTCTCTGTCACACATAACGAGATCGTTAGCGGGTTCGTTGCTACGTCACAAAAAAGCATGACGTTGCATTGATATCGTTAACGAAATCTTTATGTGTGAAGGTACCTTAAGTTTACTTTCAGTTCAGCTGAAGAGACAAAGCGAACACATGCAGACATAAGAGCTCAAAAAAAGTATATAGCAGATACAACATTTTATTGTCATATTATTCAATTATTTTGTACTGTATAGTGTGAAGCAGCAAATTTTTTTGGGGAAAAACTATATTTGCATACAGCTTGATGTTGTTAGTTATAGTGTACAGCTAGAAAGAATATTTTTTTTATCTGCAAATGGGCAATATGCATGAATATAGCAATAATGCAATGTAATGGTTTATGATGCGAAAACGATAAATATTATGTATTTTTTTTCATTTTTCTTTTGTTTATGATCAACCATGTTCACATACAGTATAATTCTGTGAAAAAATGCATAAATTAGCTAAAATATCAAGACTTTTATAGGTCCAGTCAAAAATGAACGAACATTATACTTCTACATTATTGTTCTACTTAGTTTACTTTTGTTATTTCCTGTAGAAAAATCTGAAAAAAAACATTCCAAAGCATTACTGTTGGATCTCACAATAATAATTAGTGTTGAGCATTCTGATACCGCAAGTATCGGGTATCGGCCGATACTTGCGGTATCGGAATTCCGATACCGAGTTCCGATATTTTTGTGGCATCCCAGTGTATGGTTCCCAGGGTCTGGAGGAGAGGAGACTCTCCTTCAGGCCCTGGGATCCATATTCATGTAAAAAATAAAGAATTAAAATAAAAAATATGGATATACTCACCCGTCCGGCGGCCCCTGGACCTTACCGATTGTAACCGGCAGCCTCCGTTCCTAAGAATGAGGAGTTTAGGACCCTCGATGACATCGCGGCTTGTGATTGGTCGCGTGCCGCTCATGTGACCTCTCACGCGACCAATCACAAGCCGCGATGTCATCGAGGGTCCTAAACTCCTCATTCTTCCTCTCATGCCAGCTGAAAGACACTGTGATGGGGACATCACAATAGACTTACCAGTTATTACAAGAGGTAGAGATAGACAGTACAAGTTTCATGTTTATAATATAAAAATTAATATTTTGTGTCCATATTGAATTATACAGAATGTATTCAGACCATGACAGAGCAGCATTGCTGGTCATACATTTACAGACAGAAAATGACAAAATCTTGAGAACTATTTACTTATTGTCTGAAAGCTTTCACCTCACAAATAGTTTTTTGTTGCTCTGTGTTTGTTGTTTGTTATTGTAAAACATTAAGGTTTATTTATCCTCTGTCTCTTGTGGACTGATGTGAGTCCTTGGGAGCCTTTATATTCTGTGGGTTTATTGCCCATTGTCCGATGTTTGCCTGAGATCTCTGATTCATCTTATCCCAAAAGCTGGCCACACATTGTAAATCACTATATAAGGCCAGAGAAACATGACTAAAAAACAATCAGAAAAGTTGGGCATCTGTACTTATACGTGTACATTGTTGTGATACCTGCATAAGTGGGGATGCCAATGAAGTGTTGTGAATTTCCCAGGGGTTCTCAGTCTTGGTGAATGCTTCTCTGATATTCCAGATGGATGATGTTTAAATCTCCTTGGTGATGATGTAAGTATATGTACTTAATATTTATATGTACTTAATGTTTATATGAACTTAATCATTCTATGTATTTAATCTTTATATTAACTTATCTTGATCTTTATAAATTAAAATATACAAAAGTGTACGCAATCATACTATTCCTTTGATTTAGTACTTTGAAATAGCACTGTGTTATATCTCAAGTAGCAGATTTCTTTACAGCCGTACCCAAACCTTAGGGTTAAAAACTTGGCAATATGCCACTGTGGCCCTAATATCAATGGGTCTAGGCGGTTAAATGCTTGATCAACAGGTCAAAGGATCATATGGAGCCACATTAATTAATAGGCAATTTAACTTATATAGGGCAGGTTTATCCAAGGAGCTGGTGTCATTAATATCCACATATAGAGAAGTCCTTCCACGATAGAGAGAGTTAGTTACTGGAAAGAGTCTTTATCTTCTGTGCCGCTGTCCATCCGGTGACAGTATCCCGCGTGACGTGGGAGCTGAATCTCCCCTATGAAAGCCAGGTGCAATGACGTGATCACGTGATTGATCACGTGACTGGCTACGGAGCGCAATCTGGACCAATAATCCAATGCGTTTCAGAATTCACGGATTCCTTCGTCACGTGATCACATTGAGCACACATTGCTACGTGTGGCTAGTTTTTTTTAGATCACAGCTTGATTATACACAATAGCTGACTGATGTAAATTACAGGTAAATAGTCACATTTGTGTATCTCTGCAGACTTTGCGCCAGTCATACTATTGCTAGATAAAGAAATGCTATTTTTTTAAACCAATAGAAAATTATGATTTTTGTAAGATCGCCTTGCTGACACACTCCAAATGCGGAATTATGAAGATTATTGCCCCTGCTACATTGCCACATAACATAGTAACATAGTAACATAGTTAGTAACATAGTTAGTAAGGCCGAAAAAATACATTTGTCCATCCAGTTCAGCCTATATTCCATCATAATAAATCCCCAGATCTACGTCCTTCTATAGAACCTAATAATTGTATGATACAATATTGTTCTGCTCCAGGAAGACATCCAGGCCTCTCTTGAACCCCTCGACTGAGTTCGCCATCACCACCTCCTCAGGCAAGCAATTCCAGATTCTCACTGCCCAGAAGATTATCTCTTCCCGGATAGCGCCAGTCGCACAACTGCTGGACAAATATCAGGTATTTTATGCAATAGACGAGGGATATTATTTAGCAATTAGATTTTAAAATGGATGTTACTATATGCTGCCACTAAGGAATATTACTTTGCGGTGAAAAAAAATATTATAGGCTACTACACAGGAATATTATGTACCTCCCAAAAATGGTTTTGTATAAGCTGGTAATACCTAATATTATTTCCCTCTACAAATAGCTGATTTTTATATTTTGGTAGTGGCTGAAACCCTCCTTACTTCAACTTCACCCTAATCCCAAAGTCTGTTCATAATACTAACTACTATACAACACAGTGGAAAATAGCAGAGATCTGCAGCATGTACTTGCAATGATGAGAACACCCAGTTGCCTGCCTGCCTTTCACCCTACCTTCTAATAAATCTTTCCCTACTTAAATTCCCATCTAACAAACAAAAAATCTCTTGACCATCTTCAGCTCTTAAAAGAGCTTTTTGCAATAAATAACGCTCACTATAACTTTGTATCACTCTCCCTATGCTCCTTTCACTCTCCCCATGCTTAGAATAAGGAGAGCATAGTTTGTTTCCAGCTGCAATGTGAGCAAGATGGCACTGGCAACCTTTAAATAGTCCCTATGATGCTGGAAGGTCAACCTATCACATTAATGCCACACCAAAGATAGCACCACCATTATTGTGATTGCCAAGCCAGCCCAGAATGTTCATTTGCTGCAAACAATGCATCAAGCATGCTGGATGGGTTATTTGAATATACCGAGGCAAATACCTAATCGCTTGCCAAGTAATGAATAGCCCATAGGTGGCACTATAGTTTTACTCCTCTTCCTCTCTGAATAGGCAATTTGCATATAAAATTAAAGTCATTTGTAGACAGTTACATCTATTTTTTGTGTTAGCGAAATAAAGGAGCAGTCCAGCTTGGCATTATGATGTGTGTTGTGAATTCTGCTCTTGGGCTCCCTCCGGTGGTTGTTGGTGGTAGTGCAGTTGTCTTGGGGTTGTAATCCGGGCAGGTGTTTCTGCTGATTGCAGCTCTATTAGGTATTTAGGTGTGCAGGCTCCATGAGTCAGTGCCAGTTGTCCATTGTACTTGGAGGGATAGCATCTCTCTCTGGCTCCTCATGCCTTGCTGCCAAATTCAGCTAAGATAAGTGTCTGTTTTTTTGTCTCTGTGCACACATGCAGTGTGCTTTGCAATTCAGTGAAATTTATTGTGTTTTTTGTCCAGCTTAGACTTTGTTTGGATTTTTCAGTCATGCTGGATTCTCAGGAGATGCAGATATACTTTCTATGTCTTTAGTTAGATGTGGAATATTTGTATTATCTGCTGTGGATATTTTTAGGATTTTAATACTGACCGCTTAGAATTCTGTCCTATCCTTTTCTGTTTAGCTAGAAGTGCCTCTTTTGCTAAATCCTGTTTTTCTGCCTGCGTATGTCTTTCCTCTTATACTCACAGTTAATATTTGTGGGGGGCTGCCTATCCTTTGGGGTTCTGCTCTGAGGCAAGATAGAATTCCCATTTCTATCTATAGGGGTATTTAGTTCTCCGGCTGTGTCGAGGTGTCTAGGACATGTTAGGTACATCCCACGGTTACTTCTAGTTGCGTTGTTAGTTTTGGGTTTGCGGTCAGTACAGGTACCACCTACTCCTGAGAAAGTCTTTCATGCGGCTCCAAGGTTACCAGATCATAACAGATGTGTATGCCTTTCTCAAATTCTTTACCCAGATCTTTCTGTCAGAGCTGGTTTTGGGTCCTGACAGCTCGACTTCCATAGTAGATAGTTGACAGCTTCCTCTTTCCTGTACAGTGCAATGTATGAAGAGGTTTAGTGAACTAGTTCATTTCAATAGCCTTTCTTTAGAGAAAGTGAATAATAAATGTTTTATTGGTATCCTTAATTATTAACTTCTTGCATCATCAATTGCTAGGCTAAACCTTGTGGCTAAATGTACAACATTTATTTTCTCCATGGGGTTCAATTATTTCTGCGGTTTATGTTTTCCATGATCGGCCTCGAGTTTCTTAAATTTTATAGATGAGATCATTTTGCACATTTCCCTTGCATTTCGGTTTTAGTGTCACTTTTTACTTTTGCTAGTTCTGCAATATGCAGGTTTTAATAAAATGCTTTAACAAATTATAATACTTGCAGCTCTTTGATCTTAAGGAGATGTTTTTCAATTTGCCTAATTTTAATAGTTACATACTTTACAATGTAAAGAAAGGCTTATGACCTACTTAGAAACTTGTGCTCATTAAATAAGCTTCCAGCATTTGGTGGACATGATTAGAAATTACACAATAAGCAGTGTCACTTTATTTTCATAATCTTGTTACATAAAAGTATACTATATACATTTTATCAAGAATAAAAACATTGTTGAATGGTTACTATGATGGTTTCCAGCCTGATAATAAAATGTTCTTTTTGGAAAATAATTAATTGAACATTGCATAACTCTCATTTACAGTAGTCTGGTGTTTCAGTAGTTAACTACTCTGGCACTAAATAAGTGCCTATTTTGAATAACTGACCAAGCTCTATTTTTCAAATCTGATGCATGTGACTTTGTTTGGTGATAACTATGGAATGCATCTGCTAATAAGAGTGCAGTCAGATGGCTGTATTTCTATGCTGCTGTCACGCTCAAGTCAGGAGAACCGACTGCCAATCCGCAGACAGCGACGAGATTGTCATGTGAGTCATATGGCTGTCTGCACCCTAAAAGTTATTATGGGACAGTTTTCATGAAACATTGTAATTTATTTTAACAGTAAATTTAGGCCAATACACCTTGTGTTTTTAATGAAAATATCTGAAATTTGCAAAATATTTGAAAACATTTTCGAACTTTGAATGCTTATAGTCATAAACCAGATAGTCATACCACAAAAACTAGTTAATAAATAGTATTTCATATATGTCCACTTTACATCAGCATCATTCTTTTTCTTTTGTTAGAGTTAAAAGCTAGAAACATTTTTTTATTTTTTTCCAAGTCCTATTTTTTAACGAGATATTCAGCTTTAAAGGGAACCTACCACCCCGTTTTTTAAAGATTAGCTAAAAAAAGTGTGAAATAGGGGCAGAGCTGGGCTTTACATTCGTGCCTTTTTGGTGCCTATATTCCCCAGTTAGGTTGCCGAAATACCTTTTTGAAGTGGCCGTTTTGTCCTGTCAATCAACTTGGTCAGGTCGGATGGGCGTGGCTAAATAGCGGTTCCTCCCCCACCTCTTGCGTATCTCTGCGAAGTTTAGTCCCGCCGTTGTCGTTGTATTTAGCAGTTGCGCAGTTAGTTTTCCTCCGGCGCCTGCGCATTATGTTTTGCCCAACTGTGGGCATAGCATAATTATCATCACTGCGCATGCGCGGGTCGTAACGTGCCCCGGAAGTGATCATATGGGCACACTGTTTACCTGGATGCCGGGCCCGAACTGCGAGCGTAAGTTTGGTGCCAAAATCGCTCGCCTGCCTATCGTTCTATCCAGTGGCGTAGGAAGGGGGGTGCGGGCCGCCCCGGGCGGCACAATGCCGGGGGCGGCTCCGACCCAGGGAGGAGGAAGAAGAAAGAAAAAAAATTGAGAGGCGGGCCCTTTTAATCTTCGGGCGGCGCCGACGCCACCACCACCGCCACGGCCGCCATACCAGCTGGCATTGGGCCCCCCGTTCTAATACTCACCTCTCCTGGTTCCTGCGGCAGCTGCAGCGTCTTCGGCTCCCTCTGACTCTGCGACGTCTCAGGGCAGAGGGTGCGATGACGTCATCACTGCGCGCTCAGCCTCTCTGTCCTGAGCGTTGCAGAGCCAGAGAGACGCTGAGTGCAACGGGACCTGTACTGGGAACGGGAGAGGTGAGGATTTTCCTTTTTTTTTTTTTTCTTTATGTCTTACACAGACAGATTGCTGGAGACAGCCTGGGGGCAGATTGCTGGAGACAGCCTGGGGGCAGATTGCTGGAGACAGCCTGGGGGCAGATTGCTGGAGACAGCCTGGGGGCAGATTGCTGGAGACAGCCTGGGGGAAGATTGCTGGAGACAGCCTGGGGGCAGATTGCTGGAGACAGCCTGGGGGCAGATTGCTGGAGACAGCCTGGGGGCAGATTGCTGGAGACAGCCTGGGGGCAGATTGCTGGAGACAGCCTGGGGGCAGATTGCTGGAGACAGCCTGGGGGCAGATTGCTGGAGACAGCCTGGGGGCAGATTGCTGGAGACAGCCTGGGGGCAGATTGCTGGAGACAGCCTGGGGGCAGATTGCTGGAGACAGCCTGGGGGCAGATTGCTGGAGACAGCCTGGGGGCAGATTGCTGGAGACAGCCTGGGGGCAGATTGCTGGAGACAGCCTGGGGGCAGATTGCTGGAGACAGCCTGGGGGCAGATTGCTGGAGACAGCCTGGGGGCAGATTGCTGGAGACAGCCTGGGGGCAGATTGCTGGAGACAGCCTGGGGGCAGATTGCTGGAGACAGCCTGGGGGCAGATTGCTGGAGACAGCCTGGGGGCAGATTGCTGGAGACAGCCTGGGGGCAGATTGCTGAACACACTGGGTGTGTCCCTGGCCTCACTTCTGCCAATGCTGTTCAGGCAGCTTTGCTACAAATTGAGACTAGGAAAAATGGTTGACCTCTTCAGTGATGCACTGTAGGAGACATTATCTCCTGTCATTGTGTCCCTGAGGGTCCTATAGATCTGAGACATCACCCGATGTCACTGTGCTATAGGGGAGATCCTCCAGGGACACGCGTCACTTGTTGGACTATGGCGAACACAGGTAGTTTAAGGTTTGTTTTTTTTTTTTGTTTTTTTTTTTAACAGGTCCAGAACTATGGTAAGTATGGTCAAATGAAGAATAATAAAAAAATATTTTTGTAAAAATGTGTGTGTGTGTGTTATTAATCCATTACTATCAATTTATTACTAACGGATAGGTGTCTTATTGACGCCTCTCCATTAGTAATCCGGCTTAATGTCAGCTTACAATAGCAAGGTGACATTAACCCCTTATTACCCCATATCCCACCGCTACACGGGAGTGGGAAGAGAGGGGCTAAGTGCCAGAATTGGCGCATCTGACAGATGTGCCATTTCTGGGGCGGCTGTGTACTGGTGTTTGTAGCCGGGGGGGGGGGGGGCAATATCCATGGACCCTCTCTAGGCTATGAATATCAGCACACAGCTGTCTGCGTAGCCTTTCTGGATATAAAATATAGGGGGACCCCACGTCAATTTTTTTTGGGGGGCCACCCTATTTTTATCGCCAGGAAAGGCTACACAGACAGCTGTGGGATGGTACTCATAGCAGGCTACAAATATTGGTCCACGGTCGTCAGCTTACCCCCTCTGGCGCAGAAAATTCCGCGGGAGCACACGCCGTTTTTTGGTATTTTTTTTTTTTTTCTGTTTTACATGGGATTCTGTTTGTCAAAATTCTGACATCGTTACTTGCTTCCCACCATGGGTTCATGAAGTTTTGCTATCTATCTAATTTTAAACCTGCTTCAGTTAGGATAATTTGACGTCAATGCCATATATCCACTGTGGTAAACAGTAAGGGTAATATATGAATGGTCCTAGACATAAGCACTGATTAGCTGTCTACATATCCTTTGATTGTTTGGCGGTAACTTTTTGCGACCGTGCACATGTTGCATGTTTGTTGCTTAAATTTTGGGTGCTGCTTATTATTATTATTATTGTTCATTTTTATAGCGCCATTTATTCCATGGCGCTTCACATGTGAAATACGGGGCAAATATAGACAAATACATTAAACATGAGCAAAAACAAGGCACACGGGTACATGCTAATGAGTTTGGGGAGCTGGTGGGAAAGGATTGGGACAGGTGGGGAGGTGCAATTTGAAAAGTTGGTTGAGTAAGCTATCCTTCAGTGATGTTGAAGGTTGAAGAGATGGGTTAGGGCTGGAATGAGCATGTTAGTGAGGTTGGGGAGCAAGTGGGAGGGGATGGGGTCAAGTGCACAGGTGGTGAGGTGTGATTTGGAGAAGAGGCAAGTAAGCTCTCCTTCAGTGATGTTGGAGAGGGAGGTTATTAGGGAAGGGCAGATGTCTGGTATATGGAGTGTTTAGGGTTGTGGAACAGTATTGTTTTCCGTTGTTTCAACGATATAGTTTTTGAATTTGGTGGAAAAGTCAGAGGAAAATAACTGTGGATTTTGAGGTGGCAGTGTTGGATGGAGAAGAGAGAGTTAAATGTGATAAACTTTTCTTTTAGAGAAAGGTCTGTTTTGCCAAAATTACGATGATTTAGAAAGGTAAATTTAGCTTGGTATTTTAGTTCCAATAACGCTTCCCGACCCAGGATGCTTGACACAGTCATTTTGGTGAAGTTGTTATGCCAGGGTTTGCCTATTGTTTTGTCGCACTTCAACATGAAAAAGAGGGTCTACTGAGTCTATGGCTGATGTGAGGGTGGCGTTCTAGAAAGCCATGTCGCTGTCCGTATCGTCAACTGAAGATATGGGGTAGAGGGGTATAACACAGTGTAAGACACTGGGAATTTCAAGTTGGGCAAGGTATATGCGAGGATGTGATAATGGCTAGACGTGGGGCGTGTCGGTAGATGGTGGTCCCATAGGGGACAGAAATACTTTGGGAGATTTGATAAAGAACACAGGCTGGTGAAGATTACGTCTCGTGTATGTCAGTCTTTGTGGGTGGCTGTGGAAGACAGCATACAGCATTCTCTTGTGCTTAATATAAGACCCTTGATGGAACATTAAAGGGAACCTGTCCCCACGAAAATCGCGGGTGAGGTAAGCCCACTAGCATCAGGGGCTTATCTACAGCATTCTGAAATGCTGTAGATAAGCCCCAGATGTTACCTGAAATAGGAGAAAAAGAAGTTAGGGTACCGTCACACAGTACCATTTCCATCGCTACGACGGTACGATTCGTGACGTTCTAGCGATATCGTTACGATATCGCAGTGTCTGACACGCAGCAGCGATCAGGGATCCTGCTGAGAATCGTACGTCGTAGCACATCGTTTGGAACTTTCTTTCGTCGCTTGATCACCCGCTGACATCGCTGGATCGTTGTGTGTGACAGCGATCCAGCGATGCGTTCGCTTGTAACCAGGGTAAACATCGGGTTACTAAGCGCAGGGCCGCGCTTAGTAACCCGATGTTTACCCTGGTTACAAGCGTAAAAGTAAAAAAAATAAAACCGTACATACTCACCATCTGATGCCCGTCAGGTCCCTTGCCGTCTGCTTTCCGCTCTTACTGTCTGCCGGCCGGAAAGTGAGAGCAGATCACAGCGGTGACGTCGCCGCTGCGCTCTGCTCTCACTGTACGGCCGGATCTCAGTCAGAGCAGGAAGCGGACGGCAAGAGACCTGACGGGCATCAGATGGTGAGTATGTACGTTTTTTTTTTTTTACTTTTACGCTGGTAACCACGGTAAACATCGGGTTACTAAGCGCGGCCCTGCGCTTAGTAACCCGATGTTTACCCTGGTTACCCGGGGACTTCGGCATCGCTCCAGCGCCGTGATTGCAACGTGTGACCGCAGTCTACGACACTGGAGCGATAATCATATGGCTGTCTCTGCAGATCGGGTGAAAGAGTTAACTCCTATTTCACCCGATCTGCAGAGAGAGGGGGAGTTGTACTTCAGCCCAGGGGGGGTGGCTTTGCCCCCACGTGGCTACGATCGCTCTGATTGGCTGTTGAAAGTGCAACAGCCAATCAGAGCAATTTGGTATATTTCACCTAAAAAACTGGTGAAATATTACAATCCAGCCATGGCCGATGCTGCAATATCATTGGCCATGGCTGGAAATACTTAAGTGACCCCCCCCACACCCACCGATCGCCCCCCCCAGTCCTCCGTTATGGGGTCCGGTCCCCTCCGTCCGCCTGCCGACTCCCCCATCCTCCTGTCCGCTCCCTCCTTGTTTGAATAAACCCCCCCTGTGGTCCGATCAACCCCCCTGTGCTCCAATCCACCCCCCCACCACCCCTTCATACTTACCGATCCTCCCGGTGTCCGTACGTCTCCTCGCTGGGCGCCGCCATCTTCCAATATGGCGGGCGCATGCTCAGTGCGCCCGCTGAATCTGCCAGCCGGCAGATTCCTTACAAGTACATTTTGATCGCTGTGGTAGGTTCTATCACAGCGATCAAAATAAAAAAATTATAATCCCCCCCCCTTTTATCACCCCCATAGGTAGGGAGAATAATAAAATAAAGAAAATATTTTTTTTTTTTTTTTTTTTCGTTTTCAACTAGGGTTAGGGTTAGAACTAGGGGTAGGGTTAGGGTTACGGGTAGGGTTAGGTTAGGGGTAGGGTTATGGCATGTGCGGATTTGGCGGCGGATCCGCAGCGGATTGGCCGCGGATCCGCAGCAGATTGGCCGCGGATCCGCAGCGGATTTGGCTGCGGATCCGCAGCGGATTGGTCGCAGCGAATTCATTGCAGTTTTCCATCAGGTTTACAGTACCATGTACACCTATGGAAAAACAAATCCACTGTGCCCATGGTGCAGAAAATTCCGTGCAGAAACGCTGCGTTGTATTTTCTGCAGCATGTCAATTCTTTGTGCGGATTCCGCAGCGTTTTACACCTGTTCCTCAATAGGAATCCGCAGGTGAAATCCGCACAAAAAAAACACTGGAAATCTGCTGTAAATCTGCAGGTAAAACGCAGTGCCTTTTACCTGCAGATTTTTCAAAAATCGTGCGGAAAAATCTCACACGAATCCGCAACGTGGGCACATAGCCTTAGGGTTAGGGTTGGAATTAGAGTTAGGGTACCGTCTCACAGTGGCACTTTGATCGCTACGACGGTACGATCCGTGACGTTCCAGCGATATCCATACGATATCGCTGTGTCTGACACGCAGCAGTGATCAGGGACCCTGCTGAGAATTGTACGTCGTAGCAGATCGTTTGGAACTTTCTTTCGTCGCTGGATCTCCCGCTGTCATCGCTGGATCGTTGTGACAGCGATCCAGTGATGCGTTCGCTTGTAACCAGGGTAAACATCGGGTTACTAAGCGCAGGGCCGTGCTTAGTAACCCGATGTTTACCCTGGTTACCAGCGTAAAAGTAAAAAAAATAAAACCGTACATACTCACATTTCGGTGTCCTTCAGGTCCCTTGCCGTCTGCTTTCCGCTCTGACTGTCTGCCGGCCGTAAAGTGAGAGCACAGCACAGCAGTGACGTCACCGCTGCGCTTTGCTCTCACTGTACGGCGGCACTCAGTCAGAGCGGGAAAGCAGACGGCAAGGGACCTGAAGGACACCGAAATGTGAGTATGTCCGATTTTTTTTTTTTACTTTTACGCTGGTAACCACGGTAAACATCGGGTTACTAAGCGCTGCCCTGCGCTTAGTAACCCGATGTTTACCCTGGTTACCCGGGACCTTGGCATCGTTGGTCGCTGGAGAGCGGTCTGTGTGACAGCTCCCCAGCGACCACACAACGACTTTCCAACAATCACGGCCAGGTCGTATCGCTGGTCGTGATCGTTGGTAAATCGTTATGTGAGACGGTACCCTTAGGGTTGGAATTAGGGCTAGGGTTGGAAATAGGGTTAAGATTAGGCTTGTGGTTAGGGTTAAGGATAGGGTTAGGGTTGTGTTGGGGTTACAGTTGTGGGTAGGGTTGTGATTAGGGTTATGATTGGGGTTAGGGTTGGATTTAGGGTTACGGGTGTGTTGGGGTTAGGGTTGTGGTTAGGGGTGTGTTGGGGTTAGGGTTGTGATTAGGGTTATGGCTACAGTTGGGATTAGGGTTAGGGGTGTATTGGGGTTAGTGTTGAAGTTAGATTTGAGGGGTTTCCACTGTTTAGGCACATCAGGGGTCTCCAAACGCAACATGGCGCCACCATTGATTCCAGCCAATCTTGCGTTCAAAAAGTCAAATGGTGCGCCCTCCCTTCCAAGCCCCGACGTGCGCCCAAACAGTGGTTTACCCCCACATATGGGATACCAGCGTACTCAGGACAAACTGGGCAACAAATATTGGGGTCCAATTTCTCCTGTTACCCTTGCAAAAATAAAAAATTACTTGCTAAAACATAATTTTTGAGGAAAGAACAATTATTTTTTATTTTCATGGCTCTACGTTATAAACTTATGTGAAGCACTTGGGGGTTGAAAGTGCTCACCACACATCTAGATAAGATCCTTTTGGGGTCTAGTTTCCAAAATGGGGTCACTTGTGGGGTGTTTCTACTGTTTAGGCACATCAGGGGCTCTGCAAATGCAACGTGATGCCCGCAGACCATTCCATCAAAGTCTGCATTTCAAATGTCACTATTTCCCCTCCAAGCCCTTCCAAGACCTATCCATCAATGTCAATGGTTGCTCACTTTCCCCAGTCCCACATGCCCGGTGCCTCGGGGTGATCCTCAACTCTGCCCTCTCTTTCAAGCCACATATCCAAGCCCTTGCCTCCTCCTGCCGCCTCAAACTCAAACATTTCCCGGATCCGCACATTCCTTGACCGCGACACCGCAAAAACACTAGTGCATGCCCTTATCATCTCCCGCCTCGACTACTGCAACCTCCTACTCTCTGGCCTCCCCTCTAGCACTCTGGCACCTCTCCAATCCATCCTACACTCTGCTGCTCGACTAAACTACCCGTCTCCCTGCTATTCCCCAGCCTCTCCCCTATTCAAAGCCCTTCACTGGCTTCCTATCGCCCAGAGACTCCAGTTCAAAACCCTCACAATGACCTACAAAGCCATCCACAACCTATCTCCTCCATACATCTGTGACATGATCTACCAGTACCTACCAACACGCAACCTCCGATCCTCTCAAGACCTCCTTCTCTACTCCCCTCTCATCTCTTCTTCCAACACCTGCATTCAAGACTTCTCCCGTGCTTCCCCCATACTCTGGAACTCTCTACCCCATCACATCAGACTCTCGCCTACCATAGAAACTTTCAAAAAGAACCTGAAGAATCACCTCTTCCGACAAGCCGACAGCCTGCAGTGATCCTGAACCTACTGAACCGCCGCACAACCAGCTCTACCCTCTCCTAGTGTATCCTCACCCATCCCCTGTAGACTGTGAGCCCTCGCGGGCAGGGTCCTCCCTCCTTATGTACCCGTGTGCCTTGTTTTTGCTCATGTTTAATGTATTTGTCTATATTTGCCCCGTATTTCACATGTAAAGCGCCATGGAATAAATGGCGCTATAAAAATGAACAATAATAATAATAAGCAGCACCCAAAATTTAAGCAACAAACATGCAACATGTGCACGGTCGCAAAAAGGTACCGCCAAACAATCAAAGGATATGTAGACAGCTAATCAGTGCTTATGTCTAGGACCATTCATATATTACCCTGTTTACCACAGTGGATATATGGCATTGACGTCAAATTATCCTAAGGCCGGCGTCACACTCGGCGTAAGACAATACGGTCCGTTTTTTACGTCCGTACTACGGCCGTAATACGGATAAATGTTCCCAAAATAGTGATCCGTAGTCAGGGTGTGTCAGCGTATTTTGCGCATGGCATCCTCCGTATGTAATCCATATGGCATCCGTACTGCGAGATTTTCGCGCAGGCTTGCAAAACCGACATCTAATGGATTTATGTGCTCAAATTTTCGGGAAAACATATATACAGTATATATATATATATATATATATATATATATATATATATATATATATATATATATATATATATGTCATTGAGACACATATATATATATTCTGTATTTAGATTTCATTCAGCGCGATATCTGTGAACAGCCGGTAATTCAATAGCCGGCTTTTCATTTCTCCTGCACAAACCCGACATGATATGAGACATGGTTTTCATACAGTAAACCATCTCATATCCCCTTTTTTTTTTGCATATTCCACACTACTAATGTTAGTAGTGTGTATGTGCAAAATTTCAGCGCTGTAGCTGCTGAAATAAAGGGTTAAATGGCGGAAAAAATTGGCGTGGGCTCCCGCGCAATTTTCTCCGCCAGAATGGTAAAGCCAGTGACTGAGGGCAGATATTAATAGCCAGGCGAGGGTCCATGGTTATTGGCCCCCCCGTGGCTACAAACATCTGCCCCCAGCCACCCCAGAAAAGGCACATCTGGAAGATGCGCCTATTCTGGCACTTGGCCACTCTCTTCCCACTCCCTGTAGCGGTGGGCTATGGGGTATTGAAGGGTTAATGCCACCTTGCTATTGTAAGGTGACATTAAGCCAGATTAATAATGGAGAGGCGTCAATTATGACACCTATCCATTATTAATCCAATTGTTGGAAAGGGTTAAAAAACACACACACACATGATTTAAAAGTATTTTAATAAAATAAACACAGCGGTTGTTGTAATAATTTATTGTTCTCGCAATCCATCAGGAACACCCTCGCTTGGCAACATAATAAACGCACAGGATACATACCCTCAGCTGAACCGTCACGTCCCACGAAGTAATCCATCTGAAGGGGTTAACTAATATTACAGGCATGAGCTGCGATAAACCACTCGTGCCTGTAATCCCCGGGTGCTGAAAGGAAAGCAGTGATCTGTACTTACATTGAGTTGCGGTGATGCGCCCCTGCTGGATGTTCTCATGAACTGCAGCCTGGGAACTTTTTCCCACGCTCCAGGTCATATGAGGACATCCACCAGGGGGCGCATCACCGCAACTGAAGGAAATGTAGGTCAATGACCTACATTTCCTTCATTCGCCGGGGATTACAGGCACGGAGCACACAGCTGCATTAGCAGGGCTCCTGCCTGTAATATTAGTTAACCCCTTCAGATGGATTACTTCGTGGGACGAGACGGTTCACCAGAAGGTATGTATCTTGTGCGTTTATTATTTTGCCAAGCGAGGGTGTTCCTGATGGATTGCGAGAACAATAAATTATTACAACAACCGCTGTGTTTATTTCATTAAAATACTTTTAAATCATGTGTGTTTGTGTTTTTTAACCCTTTCCAACAATTGGATTAATAATGGATAGGTGTCATAATTGACGCCTCTCCATTATTAATCTGGCTTAATGTCACCTTACAATAGCAAGGTGGCATTAACCCTTCATTACCCCATATCCCACCGCTACAGGGAGTGGGAAGAGAGTGGCCAAGTGCCAGAATAGGCGCATCTTCCAGATGTGCCTTTTCTGGGGTGGCTGGGGGCAGATGTTTGTAGCCACGGGGGGGCCAATAACCATGGACCCTCTCCTGGCTATTAATATCTGCCCTCAGTCACTGGCTTTACCACTCTGGCGGAGAAAATTGCGCGGGAGCCCACGCCAATTATTTCCGCCATTTAACCCTTTATTTGAGCAGCTACAGCGTCCAAATTTTGCACATACACACTACTAACATTAGTAGTGTAGAATATTCCAAAAAAAAGGGGATATGAGATGGTTTACTGTATGAAAACCATGTCTCATATCATGTCGGGTTTGTGAAGGAGAAATGAAAAGCCGGCAATTGAATTACCGACTTTTCACTAACACCGCTGCCTATTTCTCGCAAGTCACACTGCAGGTCCGTGTGGAATCCGTATTTTTCTCGCCCCCATAGACTTTCATTAGCGATTTTTTTTCCCAATACGCTGACAAACGCAGCATGCTGCGATTTTGTACGGCCGTAGAAAGCCGTATAATACTGAACCGTAATATACGGCAGATAGGAGCAGCCCCATTTAGAATAATTGTGCCGTATGCCGTATGTAATGCGAGTTTTACGGACATAGTTTGTGCGCTCTTACGTCCGTAAAACTCGCCAGTGTGACGCCGGCCTAACTGAAGCAGGTTTAAAATTAGATAGATAGCAAAACTTCATGAACCCATGGTGGGAAGCAAGTAACAATGTCAGAAGTTTGACAAACAGAATCCCATGTAAAACAGAAAAAAAAAAAAAACCCAAAAAACGGCGTGTGCTCCCGCGGAATTTTCTGCGCCAGAGGGGGTAAGCTGACGACCGTGGACCAATATTTGTAGCCTGCTATGAGTACCATCCCACAGCTGTCTGTGTAGCCTTTCCTGGCGATAAAAATAGGGTGGCCCCCCAAAAAAAATTGACGTGGGGTCCCCCTATATTTTATATCCAGAAAGGCTACGCAGACAGCTGTGTGCTGATATTCATAGCCTAGAGAGGGTCCATGGATATTGGCCCCCCCCCGGCTACAAACACCAGTACACAGCCGCCCCAGAAATGGCACATCTGTCAGATGCGCCAATTCTGGCACTTAGCCCATCTCTTCCCACTCCCGTGTAGCGGTGGGATATGGGGTAATAAGGGGTTAATGTCACCTTGCTATTGTAAGCTGACATTAAGCCGGATTACTAATGGAGAGGTGTCAATAAGACACCTATCCGTTAGTAATAAATTGATAGTAATGGATTAATAACACACACACACATTTTTACAAAAATTTTTTTTTATTATTCTTCATTTGACCATACTTACCATAGTTCTGGACCTGTTAAAAAAAAATCAAAAAAAAAAAACAAACCTTAAACTACCTGTGTTCGCCATAGTCCAACAAGTGACGCGTGTCCCTGGAGGATCTCCCCTATAGCACAGTGACATCGGGTGATGTCTCTGATCTATAGGACCCTCAGTGACACAATGACAGGAGATAATGTCTCCTGCAGTGCATCACTGAAGAGGTCAACCATTTTTCCTAGTCTCAATTTGTAGCAAAGCTGCCTGAACAGCATTGGCAGAAGTGAGGCCAGGGACTATTTTGTCACAGTGTTGGAGGAATACATTGTGAGTAACACAATGTGGAAGGATACTTTCCTACCTTCATTGTGTTCTTGGAGCCCCTGGAGAGCAGTCACATCTGCAGATGTTCCTGCTCTCAACGGGAGATCGTCGTGGGACACTCGTTTACATAGGATTTCTGCGGACAGGGATTTTTTATTTTAAATTTTTTTATACATGACACTGGCTTCGGGGATCAAAGTGACAAGTGATGGTGAGTATGTAATCTATGTTGTATGTACTGTATGTCTGTATGTATGTATTGTATGTATGTTGTGTATGGTGTATGTTACATGCTGCATGTCTCCGCATGTCGCAACGAGCATGCTATCGCATGGTTATGAATTTTGCATGTTGACGGATGGTTTAGCCTGCCGCATGTGGTTGCATGCGACATGTAGTTGCATGTTGTTGCAATACGCATGTAGTCGCATGTACTCGCATGTTGCAGCATTTGGCATGTAGTCGCATCTTGCATGTCGCATGTTGTGTCATGTGACATGTAGTCGCATGTTGTTGCATGCCGCATGTGGTCGCATGTAGTGACATGTTGCTTGATGCATGTTGTTGCATGTAGTCGCATGTTGCATGTCGCATGTTGTTGAATGTTAACGCATATGATATGTAGTTTCATGTTGTTGCATGTCGCATGTACTTGTACGTTGCCACATGTTGTTGCATGTGACATGTAGTCGCATGTTGTGTGTCGCATGTTATCGTATGTCGCATGTTGTCGTCGCACCTTGCATGTCGCACATAGTATGTTCAAAGTCGTATGTTGCATGTCAAATGTGATAGGTTACAAGTTGTATATCGCTGGGTGTATGTCACAGTGTTTATGTTGCCGGTTGTATGTAATCTGCTCTTAGATAGATGAGTTAGATAAATAGATAGAAAGAAGGAATAAGAAAGTTAGAAGGGTTCGATAGAATGGGATAGGTAGCTGAAGATAGATAGATAGAAAGAACGATAGATAGATAAGAGATAGAAAGATCAATAGATAGATATATAGATAATAGATAGATATATAGATAGAAAGAACGATAGATAAGAGATAGAAAGATCAATAGATAGATAGATAACAGACAGAAAGATAGATAGATAGAACGATAGAAAAATAGATAATAGATAGAAAGGTCAATATAGATAGATATAACTAACGATAGATAGATAATAGATAGGTAGATAAATAGATCGAACCATAGAAAGAACGATAGATAGATGATAGATAGATAGATAAAAATAACGATAGATAGATAATAGATAGAGATAGATAGAAAGAACTATAGATAAAAAATAGATAGATAACACAATAGATAATAGATAGAAAGATCGATAGTTAGAAATAACGATAGATAGCTAATAGATAGGTAATAGATAGATAAATAATAGATAGATAGAAAGAGAGAACAATAGATAGAAAGATCGATAGATAGAAATAATGATAGATAGATGATAGATAGAAAGAAGGAAAGAAAGATAATATATAGAAAAAAATTACGATAGATAATAGATAGATAGAAAGATCGATAGATAGAAAGAACAATAGCTAATAGATAGGTAGATGGAAAGAATGATAGCTAATAGATAGAAAGAACGATAGATAGAAATAACAATAGATAGATAGATAGATTAATAGAACGATAGATAGATAATAGATAGATAGAAAGATCAATAGATTGATAGATATAAAGAACGATACTTATATAATAGAAAGAACGATAGATAGAAAGAGGGATATATAGATAATAGATAGAGAGAAAGAAAGATAGATAATAGATAGATAGATAGAAAGAAGGATATATAGAAATATAGATAATAGATAGATACATAAAAAGAACGATTGATAAGATAGATAATTGATAGAAAGAACGATAGATAGATAATAGATAAGATAGAGAATAGATAGAACGATAGATAGATAGATAGATAGATAAGATAGAGAATAGATAGAACCACTGGCGTAGCTAGAGCTTTTGCCGCCCGGGGCTGTTTCCGAGTTTGGGCCCCCCCCCCCCCCCCATTGCCGTCACTCAACGCCGGGCACCGTCCCCTCAGCACTGTTTACCCATGAAATCCGGTGCGTGCGCTGTGTATCGCTGTTTGGTGCAGGCGCAGAGAGCTCTGGCCGTCTGACGTCACAGCCAGGCTTGCAGACTGCGCCTGTGCGGCCACCCACCTTGGTAATCCCAGCCCTGCAGTGTGTTATGCATTATGCAGAGTTCGGGGCTGGGATTCACAAGCAGGGCGGCCGCACAGGCGCAGTGTCCAGCATTGCCCCAGTGTGTCCAGCAATCTGCACCAGTGTCCAGCATTGCCCCCAGTGTGTCCAGCAATCTGCCCCAGTGTCCAGCATTGCCCCCAGTGTCCAGCAATCTGCCCCAGTGTGTCCAGCATTGCCCCCAGTGTGTCCAGCAATCTGCCCCAGTGTCCAGCATTGCCCCCAGTGTGTCCAGCAATCTGCCCCAGTGTCCAGCATTGCCCCCAGTGTGTCCAGCAATCTGCCCCAGTGTCCAGCATTGCCCCCAGTGTGTCCAGCAATCTGCCCCAGTGTCCAGCATTGCCCCCAGTGTGTCCAGCAATCTGCCCCAGTGTCCAGCATTGCCCCCAGTGTGTCCAGCAATCTGCCCCAGTGTCCAGCATTGCCCCCAGTGTGTTCAGCAATCTGCCCCAGAGTCCAGGATTGCCCCCAGTGTGCCCAGCAATCTGCCCCCAGTGTGTCCAGCAATCTGCCCCCAGTGTGTCTCCAGCAATCTGCCCCCAGTGTGTCTCCAGCAATCTGCCCCCAGTGTGTCTCCAGCAATCTGCCCCGTGTGTCTCCAGCAATCTGCCCCCAGTGTGTCTCCAGCAATCTGCCCCCAGTGTGTCTCCAGCAATCTGCCCCCAGTGTGTCCAGCAATCTGCCCCAGTGTGTCCAGCATTGCCCCCAGTGTGTCCAGCATTGCCCCCAGTGTGTCCAGCAATCTGCCCCAGTGTCCAACAATCTGCCCCCAGTGTGTCCAGCAATCTGCCCCAGTGTGTTCAGCAATCTGCCCCAGTGTCCAGCATTGCCCCCAGTGTGTCCAGCAATCTGCCCCAGTGTCCAGCATTGCCCCCAGTGTCCAGCAATCTGCCCCAGTGTGTCCAGAATTGCCCCCAGTGTGTCCAGCATTGCCCCCAGTGTGTCTCCAGCATTGCCCCCAGTGTGTCTCCAGCAATCTGCCCCAGTGTGTCCAGCATTGCCCCCAGTGTGTCCAGCATTGCCCCCAGTGTGTCCAGCAATCTGCCCCAGTGTGTCCAGCATTGCCCCCAGTGTGTCCAGCATTGCCCCCAGTGTGTCCAGCAATCTGCCCCAGTGTCCAACAATCTGCCCCCAGTGTGTCCAGCAATCTGCCCCAGTGTGTTCAGCAATCTGCCCCAGTGTCCAGCATTGCCCCCAGTGTCTCCAGCAATCTGCCCAGTGTCTCCAGCATTGCCCCCAGTGCGTCCATCAATCTGCCCCAGTGTGTCCAGCATTGCCCCAGTGTCTCCAGCAATCTGCCCCAGTGTCCAGCATTGCCCCCAGTGTGTCCAGCAATCTGCCCCAGTGTCCAGCATTGCCCCCAGTGTGTCCAGCAATCTGCCCCAGTGTCCAGCATTGCCCCCAGTGTGTCCAGCAATCTGCCCCAGTGTCCAGCATTGCCCCCAGTGTGTTCAGCAATCTGCCCCAGTGTCCAGGATTGCCCCCAGTGTGCCCAGCAATCTGCCCCCAGTGTGTCCAGCAATCTGCCCCCAGTGTGTCTCCAGCAATCTGCCCCCAGTGTGTCTCCAGCAATCTGCCCCCAGTGTGTCTCCAGCAATCTGCCCCCAGTGTGTCTCCAGCAATCTGCCCCCAGTGTGTCTCCAGCAATCTGCCCCCAGTGTGTCTCCAGCAATCTGCCCCCAGTGTGTCCAGCATTGCCCCCAGTGTGTCCAGCATTGCCCCCAGTGTGTCCAGCAATCTGCCCCAGTGTCCAACAATCTGCCCCCAGTGTGTCCAGCAATCTGCCCCAGTGTGTTCAGCAATCTGCCCCAGTGTCCAGCATTGCCCCCAGTGTGTCCAGCAATCTGCCCCAGTGTCCAGCATTGCCCCCAGTGTCCAGCAATCTGCCCCAGTGTGTCCAGAATTGCCCCCAGTGTGTCCAGCATTGCCCCCAGTGTGTCTCCAGCATTGCCCCCAGTGTGTCTCCAGCAATCTGCCCCAGTGTGTCCAGCATTGCCCCCAGTGTGTCCAGCAATCTGCCCCAGTGTGTCCAGCATTGCCCCCAGTGTGTCCAGCATTGCCCCCAGTGTGTCCAGCAATCTGCCCCAGTGTCCAACAATCTGCCCCCAGTGTGTCCAGCAATCTGCCCCAGTGTGTTCAGCAATCTGCCCCAGTGTCCAGCATTGCCCCCAGTGTCTCCAGCAATCTGCCCAGTGTCTCCAGCATTGCCCCCAGTGCGTCCATCAATCTGCCCCAGTGTGTCCAGCATTGCCCCAGTGTCCAGCATTGCCCCCAGTGTGTCCAGCAATCTGCCCCAGTGTGTTCAGCAATCTGCCCCAGTGTCCAGCATTGCCCCCAGTGTGTCCAGCAATCTGCCCCAGTGTCCAACATTGCCCCCAGTGTGTCCAGCAATCTGCCCCCAGTGTCCAGCAATCTGCCCCAGTGTGTCCAGCATTGCCCCCAGTGTGTCTCCAGCATTGCCCCCAGTGTGTCTCCAGCAATCTGCCCCCAGTGTGTCTCCAGCAATCTGCCCCCAGTGTGTCTCCAGCAATCTGCCCCCAGTGTGTCTCCAGCAATCTGCCCCCAGTGTGTCTCCAGCAATCTGCCCCCAGTGTGTCCACCAATCTGCCCCAGTGTCCAGAATCTGCCCCCAGTGTGTCTCCAGCAATCTGCCCCCAGTGTGTCTCCAGCAATCTGCCCCCAGTGTGTCTCCAGCAATCTGCCCCAGTGTGTCTCCAGCAATCTGCCCCCAGTGTGTCTCCAGCAATCTGCCCCCAGTGTGTCTCCAGCAATCTGCCCCCAGTGTGTCTCCAGCAATCTGCCCCCAGTGTGTCTCCAGCAATCTGCCCCCAGTGTGTCTCCAGCAATCTGCCCCCAGTGTGTCTCCAGCAATCTGCCCCAGTGTCCAGCATTGCCCCCAGTGTGTCCAGCAATCTGCCCCAGTGTGTCCAGCATTGCCCCCAGTGTGTTCAGCAATCTGCCCCAGTGTGTCTCAAACAATCTGCCCCCAGTGTGTCTCCAGCATTGCCCCCAGTGTGTCCAGCAATCTGCCCCAGTGTCTCCAGCATTGCCCCCAGTGTGTCCAGCAATCTGCCCCAGTGTCCAGCATTGCCCCCAGTGTGTCCAGCAATCTCCCCCAGTGTCTCCAGCATTGCCCCCAGTGTGTCTCCAGCAATCTGCCCCCAGTGTGTCTCCAGCAATCTGCCCCCAGTGTGTCCAGCAATCTGCCCCAGTGTGTCTCCAGCAATCTGCCCCCAGTGTGTCTCCAGCAATCTGCCCCCAGTGTGTCTCCAGCAATCTGCCCCAGTGTCCAGCATTGCCCCCAGTGTGTCCAGCAATCTGCCCCAGTGTGTCCAGCATTGCCCCCAGTGTGTTCAGCAATCTGCCCCAGTGTGTCTCAAACAATCTGCCCCCAGTGTGTCTCCAGCATTGCCCCCAGTGTGTCCAGCAATCTGCCCCAGTGTCTCCAGCATTGCCCCCAGTGTGTCCAGCAATCTGCCCCAGTGTCCAGCATTGCCCCCAGTGTGTCCAGCAATCTCCCCCAGTGTCTCCAGCATTGCCCCCAGTGTGTCCAGCAATCTGCCCCAGTGTGCCCAGCAATCTGCCCCCAGTGTGTCCAGCAATCTGCCCCCAGTGTGTCTCCAGCAATCTGCCCCCAGTCTGTCTCCAGCAATCTGCCCCCAGTGTGTCTCCAGCAATCTGCCCCCAGTGTGTCTCCAGCAATCTGCCCCCAGTGTGTCCAGCAATCTGCCCCAGTCTGTCTCCAGCAATCTGCCCCCAGTCTGTCTCCAGCAATCTGCCCCCAGTCTGTCTCCAGCAATCTGCCCCCAGTCTGTCTCCAGCAATCTGCCCCCAGTCTGTCTCCAGCAATCTGCCCCCAGTCTGTCTCCAGCAATCTGCCCCCAGTCTGTCTCCAGCAATCTGCCCCCAGGCTGTCTCCAGCAATCTGCCCCCAGGCTGTCTCCAGCAATCTGCCCCCAGGCTGTCTCCAGCAATCTGCCCCCAGGCTGTCTCCAGCAATCTGCCCCCAGGCTGTCTCCAGCAATCTGCCCCCAGGCTGTCTCCAGCAATCTGCCCCCAGGCTGTCTCCAGCAATCTGCCCCCAGGCTGTCTCCAGCAATCTGCCCCCAGGCTGTCTCCAGCAATCTGCCCCCAGGCTGTCTCCAGCAATCTGCCCCCAGGCTGTCTCCAGCAATCTGCCCCCAGGCTGTCTCCAGCAATCTGTCTGTGTAAGACATAAAGAAAAAAAAAAAAAAGGAAAATCCTCACCTCTCCCGTTCCCAGTACAGGTCCCGTTGCACTCAGCGTCTCTCTGGCTCTGCAACGCTCAGGACAGAGAGGCTGAGCGCGCAGTGATGACGTCATCGCACCCTCTGCCCTGAGACGTCGCAGAGTCAGAGGGAGCCGAAGACGCTGCAGCTGCCGCAGGAACCAGGAGAGGTGAGTATTAGAACGGGGGGCCCAATGCCAGCTGGTATGGCGGCCGTGGCGGTGGCGGTGGTGGTGGCGTCGGCGCCGCCCGAAGATTAAAAGGGCCCGCCTCTCAATTTTTTTTCTTTCTTCTTCCTCCTCCCTGGGTCGGAGCCGCCCCCGGCATTGTGCCGCCCGGGGCGGCCCGCACCCCCCTTCCTACGCCACTGGATAGAACGATAGGCAGACGAGCGATTTTGGCACCATACGCTCGCAGTTCGGGCCCGGCATCCAGGTAAACAGTGTGCCCATATGATCACTTCCGGGGCACGTTACGACCCGCGCATGCGCAGTGATGGTAATTATGCTATGCCAACAGTTGGGCAAAACATAATGCGCAGGCGCCGGAGGAAAACTAACTGCGCAACTGCTAATAAAAAGCGCGATCTGTGCCATTCACAGATCGCGTTTACGAAAGAAACGCCGAGAAGCGGGGCGGGAGGAACCGCTATTTAGCCACGCCCATCCGACCTGACCAAGTTGATTGACAGGACAAAACGGCCACTTCAAAAAGGTATTTCGGCAACCTAACTGGGGAATATAGGCACCAAAAAGGCACGAATGTAAAGCCCAGCTCTGCCCCTATTTCACACTTTTTTTATCTAATCTTTAAAAAACGGGGTGGTAGGTTCCCTTTAAGTTAACTGTGGGGGCCTATAAACTGGAAAAAAAAACAAATTTATATAATTTAAAAACTTAACCCCTGAGAATTCCTAACTGCTGTCAGAAAATATATGCACACAAATTTCCAAAAAACTAGAATGAAAACTTGAAAAATTACATTGTTTCCACTAAACTTTTGCTTTAGTCACATATATTTTTTTTTCCGCAAGGGGCAATAGGAGAAAATCAACCCTAAAATTTACAATACAATTCCTCCCAATTGTGCTAAAATGTCTCACATGTGGTCACAATCTTTGGGCACATGTCAGGAATGGAAGAAGCGCTATCTGATTTTTGGAGCGTTAATTTGGCTGAAATAGATTACTGATATCATATCGCATTTTCAGAGTCTCTGGGGTAAAAATGAAAAAGAAGAAGTTCACAATAGTGACCCTATTTTGGAAATTAGAGCCAAAAAGAATTCATCAAGGTGTATGGAACATTTTGATCCCATATATGTATTACAGAAATTTATAACATTTGGACACAAAAATTTAAAAATTACATTTTTCCAGTGAAATATTTTCCACAAATTTAGAATTTTCAAAAAAGATTACAGGAAAAAATTGACTGCACATGGTGCTATGAAATTTCTTCCAAAAGTGATGATACCTGATATGTGTCCAGAAGCTAATGTTTAAGCACATGGTAACGCTTGGAAAGGAAAGAGTGCTGTTTTATTTTAAAGAGCAAGCTATGGCTAGAATAGATTGTGGAACCTGTCACATTTTCAGAGAGCCTAAGGTGGTAAAATATCAGAAGCCTTCACAATGTACTTTGTTTTGGAGTCAAGGGCCGTTAAGGAATTCATGTAGTGATTTTAAGCAAGAAAGAGTAAAAAATATTATTTTCCAGTAAAATGATGCTTTAGCCCCAAGTTTGCAATTTTCCAAAGAGGTAATAGAAATAATGGACCTCATAATGTGTCAAACAATTTTAACTTCCAAATGAGGCAGCATTCGGAAAGAAAAGAGCACAATTTGATTTTTGGAATGCAAAGTAAATGGAAAAGATCGTGGACATTATGATGCATTTGCAGAGCACTTGATATGCCAAAACAGCAGAAATACCAACAATTGACCTCATCTAGAAAATAGTAATTAATAACGTTTCGATGTGAAAACAAAAAGTTACCTTTTTCTGGTAAAATGTCATTTTAGCTCCAAATAAAAGAAAATGAATCTCATAATTAATTATGCAACTTCTTTCAGATGCAGAGAAACCCACCATGTGGTAAAAAAATAATATTTGGACACACTGCAGGGCTCTTAACGCAAAAGAGAATTATGAGATTTTTATGGGGGCGCAAATTTGGACACCATATTGCATTTACACAGCACTAAAGATGACAAAAAAGCATAATACCCCACATATGACCCCATTTGAAAAACTAAATCCCAAAAGGAAATGGGCATGACAATTTGTTGTGCAAATTTTATTGAACGTGGCACTATGTGTGGATGCACTATACTGCTTGAGCGCATGGCGGGGATCGGAATGGAAGAAGAGCTATTTGGCTTTTGGGATGCAGATTTTGTTTGAATAAATTGTGGATGTCATTAGTGGACTCTCTGAGGTGTTTACATTCAAAAAGGTACACAAGTGACCCCATTTTAGGAAACTTCAGTACTCAAGAAACTTTGAAATCATCTATGGAAGTAGTGAGTATCTTGAACCCAATGATGCCTCATAGAATTTTATAACACTGGGTTTTGGAAATATAAAATTTTGGTGGTAAAAAAACATAACTGAAGCTGCAAATTTTTCATTTACATGAGGGTAAAAAGGTGAAAATGAATCCCTCCCAAATTTTACACAATTTCACCCAAATGCAGTGGTACCACAAATGTCATTGGAAAATACTGTTTGTCCACATGGCAGAGCTTAGAAAAAAAAGCGCTTTTTATGTTTCTTAGCACATAATTTGATGCAATAGGTTGTGAGTGACATTTCCAAAGCTCCTAAGGTGCCACAACAATGAAAAACCCTTCAAAGTGACCCTATTTTAGAAATTACTCCAGTTACTGAATTTATCCTTGGTTGCAGTAACTATTTTGACATTACATATGTTTCCACTTTTCAACATCAGGAATTTAGGGAGCTAGCTAAATGGCTTAAAAATGTGGGCTAGAAAGAAGGGTTTGGGTTCATGGAAAACCGAGATGACTTCTCTGTTGGTTTAGGTTCAACATCAGGGAGGTGCTGCACCTTAAGGGAAAGAGTGCAGCTGTCAAGGCAAAATGAATGATTAGAAGTATTGATCAGTGAAGAAAATCATGTGGAATTAAATTCTACTTGAATCTTTAAAACGTTCACATTTGCCAAATTACAGACTTTTTTGTCAGTTGCTTCCACTGGCTATTATTTTTCTGACCCTTCAAGAGGTAAAAAAAAATTCTTATACTCACCTCACTGCTCATCTCTCTAACTCATTTGTGCCTCAATGTCATCTATCCAAACCTCATCACATCTTCTGATCATCAAAGCTATTGCTGAAATCCCCAGAAGAGTTCTGCACGGTGAACAACATGACGTCATGACTATATTATTATTATTATTATTATTATTACTATTTATTTATATAGCACCCTTGATTCCATGGTGCTGCACATGAGAAGGGGTTACATACAAATTACAGATATCACTTACAGTAGACAAACTAACAATCACAGACTGATACAGAAAGGAGAGGACCCTGCCCTTGCAGACTTACATTCTACAGGATGGTGGGGAAGGAGACAGTAGATTGGGGGTTGCAGCAGCTCTGGTGTTGGTGAGGCGGTAGCTCCGGCAGTGGTGAAGAGGCAAAAGGGTCAGTGCAGGCTGTAAGCTTTCCTGAAGAGGTGGGTTTTCAGGTTCCGTCTGAAGAATCCAAATGTGGTTGATAGTCACACGTGTTGGGACTCAATGTGGACAAACCTGAACTCATCATCTTTCCTCCATCACACAGATCGTCCTTACCTGATCTGATAGAATAAATTACATCACGCGTTTCCCCGTACCATAAGTCCGTTGCCTCGGAGTAACCTTTGACTCTGCACTGTCCTTCAAACCGGACATCCAAGCTCTTTCCACCTCCTGTCACCTCCAGCTCAAAAATATTTCCAGAATCCATCCTTTCCTCAACCCTCAATCTACTAAAATCTCCTGCCTCGACTACTGCAACATCCTTTTCTGTGGCCTCCCTGCTAACACTCCCACACCTCTCCAGTCCATCCTTAACTCTGCTGCCTAAATAATTTATCTCTCTCCTTGCTACTCCTCTGCTTCTCCCCTCTGCAAATCTCTTCACTGGCTCCCATTCCCTCAGCATAACCAGTTCAAATTACTAATTCTGACCTACAAAGCCATCCATAACCTATCTCCTCCATATATCTCTGAACTATTGTCCCTATATTTTCCCTTATGTTATCTCCATTCTTCCCAAAAACTTCTTCTCTCCTCCACACTGATTCGCTCCTCACCTAATCACCTCCAAGACTTCTCCCAAATATCCTCTTGAATTCTGTGCCCCAACACATCTATCAACCACATTCGGATCCTTCAGACGTAACCTGAAAACCCACCTCTTCAAGAAAGCTTACAGCCTTCTATGACCCCTCACCACTATCAGAGCTACCGCCTCACCAATACTAGAGCTGCTGCAACCCCCCAACTTAATGTCTCCTTCCCCACCATCCTGTAGAATGTAAGCTCGAAAGGGCAGGGTTGTCCTCTCACCTCTTTATCAGTCTGTGATTGTTAGTTTGTTTCCTGTAAGTGTTATCTGTAATTGATTCATGGAATCAATGGTGCCATATAAATAAATAATAATAATAATAATTTTGGTGGTATATAACTCTCAAAACTAGTTGTCAAATATTTTGTGGTATTATTTTGCTCATCTATATAGTATTATGTGATCTGGGAAACACTTTAGGGGTACAAATATAATCACCGAAGCAAATGCCCCAAAGGAGGTCAAATAGGACAAAAACTCAAATAAGGGTACCGTCACACAGTGCAATTTTGATTGCTACGACGGCACGATCCGTGACGTCGCAGCGATCGTATGATTATCACTCCAGCGTCGTAGACTGCGGTCACACGTTGCAATCACGGCGCTGGAGCGATGCCGAAGTCCCCGGGTAACCAGGGTAAACATCGGGTTACTAAGCGCAGGGCCGCGCTTAGTAACCCGATGTTTACCGTGGTTACCAGCGTAAAAGTAAAAAAAAACAAACCGTACATGCTCACCATCTGATGTCCGTCCGGTCCCTTGCCGTCCGCTTCCTGCTCTGACAGATCCGGCCGTACAGTGAGAGCAGAGTGCAGCGGTGACGTCACCGCTGTGATCTGCTCTCACTTTCCAGCCGGCAGACAGTCAGAGCGGGAAGCGGACGGCAAGGGACCGGACGGACATCAGATGGTGAGCATGTACGGTTTGTTTTTTTTTACTTTTACGCTGGTAACCATGGTAAACATCGGGTTACTAAGCGCGGCCCTGCGCTTAGTTACCCGATGTTTACCCTGGTTACCAGCGAACGCATCGCTGGATCGCTGTCACACACAACGATCCAGCGATGTCAGCGGGTGATCAAGCGACGAAAGAAAGTTCCAAACGATCTGCTACGACGTACGATTCTCAGCAGGATCCCTGATCGCTGCTGCGTGTCAGACACTGCGATATCGTAACGATATCGCTAGAACGTCACGAATCGTACCGTCGTAGCGATCAAAATTGCACTGTGTGACGGTACCCTAAGTGTAATAATCCAACAAGAGGTACAAAGACCACACACAGAGTATAATCCTTGCATAAACATTTTTATTTAAGTAGCATAAATAGCAAACAAATCAAGGACAATAGATAAAAGAAACTACTGGATACCACAATAAACAGGGAGCACTGTGACCAGCATGAAACCAATGCTCAGGTAGAAATCAATGCTCATAACCTCTCGACTAGTAATGTGCAAGATATAGACATAAAAGTCTGTGCATAATAGCTAAAGTTTACATAGCAGCATTTACAAAAAAACTTGAAAGTGCAAAGTGCAACATGTCCATAGTGGACTATTTTTAGAAACGCATAAGCATAATAAAAATGAGAGGTGAGCTATACTTACAACTAGTTAGACAGGCATGGTGCTTCTTCTTCACACCTCCTGAAGAAGTCTATACGAAACGTGAGTTGGGGCAGTGGGGATCTCTTGTCACCAGCACCATGCCTGTCTAACTAGTTGTAAGTATAGCTCACCTCTCATTTTTATTATGCTTATGCGTTTCTAAAAATAGTCCACTATGGACATGTTGCACTTTGCACTTTCAAGTTTTTTTGTAAATGCTGCTATGTAAACTTTAGCTATTATGCACAGACTTTTATGTCTATATCTTGCACATTACTAGTCGAGAGGTTATGAGCATTGATTTCTACCTGAGCATTGGTTTCATGCTGGTCACAGTGCTCCCTGTTTATTGTGGTATCCAGTAGTTTCTTTTATCTATTGTCCTTGATTTGTTTGCTATTTATGCTACTTAAATAAAAATGTTTATGCAAGGATTATACTCTGTGTGTGGTCTTTGTACTGCTTGTTGGATTAGGGGTATAAATAACACTAAAAAAAAGCAGAGAGAAATCTGTCTGGATTCAATTACTCTTCCATACAGTTTTTTTGCGCTTTCTACTACATTTTGGTGTTATATAAAACTCCTCTTGCTGGTATTTTAAACTGTAAAAAAGCTTCCAAAACTTTTTATGGATTTAATGATTCATCCATACACTGTGACATGTTCTTGTTACATTTCGCTTGTATAATAAAACTAAAAAAAAGCTTCCAAAATTTTTTATGGATTCAGTGATTCATACAAACAATTTATAATGTGATTTGTGTATAATTACAATGGTTTAAAAGAATTTAAAAACACTTGGCCTAGTTCAGTTCAGAAAATATTTTTGGTAAAAAAAAATTGAGTATTACCATGTATACTGTTCTTTGTGTAAAATTTTGTTGGTTTGAAATAAAAACCGAAATTGGCTTGCTACAGGTGTACACTTTTAGTATTTTAATGACGCCATCCAGTTGATGTTTTCAAGGGTGTATAGATGACCCTGCATGTAATTTTTGAAGGGCTTTGAACTCTGCATAACTTTTAGGAGTGTAGGAATACCACAGCTATACGTTGCTCACAATATTTGAATGAGGAACTACAGTCGGTGTCTTCAAGAATGTATGGATTGCCCAAGTTGTAATTTTTGGCAAGCTTTGCACAGTGCAGAAGTTTTATGACTGGAGGAGTATCACAACTATACTTTGCTCACAATATTTGAATGAGGCCCTACAGTTGGTACCTTCAAGGGTGTGTGGAAGTGTTATGAACCTAGGAACAGATACTGTATGAGGCCCTCCTTTATGTCTAATATTGGTTGCATCTTGGTCCCTCTTACATTACATTTTTGGCAGTATTTACTTAATTCATTAATTACACTGAGATTTCCAATTTTTTACAAAACATTTCAATTTTGGTTTACTTTTAGTTTTATTTTTTTTTCCAATTTCTTGTTGATTTTGAATGTTTTATTGCCAGTCCTTAAAGTGGAGTAAAAGTGTGACACCATTGATCTCAGCAGAGACCTGGGCGTCAGAGATGCTTCCAAGGTTCTTCCCATGCTGTTCTCCTTCCATTCAGCACTCTTTCCATCCACTTCAACATTTTCACTGGCCCTAAGACGTCTGTAGAGTCTTTAGGAAAAAATGCCAGATTTCCCATTGATTTCCATTATACTTGTTAGTCGAAATAAGCATTTGAGCATTATTAGGAATTGCTCGGTTCGAGTAACACTGCATCCAAGCATTTTAGTGCTTGCTCATCTCTAGTGTCTACCTGTGGGGCAAAATATTCTCTTTTAACTAAGTTTTATTGCCATATATTTGAAGCAGCTTTTTCTAACCTATACAAAGTATAGGAATTATGTTTTATGTTGTATTAACCTGAGAAATGTGTAGTGTCCATTAACCAGTTAATATTCCTTTGATGTGGTTGGTTTCCTCAATTACCAGCACCTTGTTTGTATCTGTTTTTCATCTCCTTCACTTCCTGCATTGCTATTTTCATGCCTTTTGGCTAAATGTCCTAACTAGGGTTGAGCGAAACGGATCGGTCATTTTCATAAGTTGCCGACTTTTGGCAAAGTCGGGTTTCATGAAACCCGACCCGATCCCAGCGTGGGATCGACCATGCGGTACACGATCTTCGCGCCAAAGTCGCGTTTCCTATGACGCTTAAAGCACCATTTCTCAGCCAATGAAGGTGCACGCAGAGTGTGGGCAGCGTGATGACATAGATCCTGGTCCCCACCATCTTAGAGAAGGGCATGGCAGTGATTGGCTTGCTTTCTGTGGCGTCACAGGGGCTATAAAGGGGTGTTCCCGCCGACCGCCATGTTACTGCTGCTGATCTGAGCATAGGGAGAGGTTGCTGCCGCTTCGTCAGAAGCAGGGATAGCGGTAGGCAGGGTAAATTAAGCCCCAAACCGCTTGTGCTGTAGCGATTTCCACTGTCCAACACCACCTTTTCTTTTTGGGACAGTGGAGGCTCGATTTCTGTGCAACAGCTCTGTAGGTTATAAGGCTCCCTGATAGCTGCATTGCTTTGTGTACGCCGCTGTGCAAACCAACTGATTTTTTCAAAGCATAAATCCTGTTGCTCCTTCCTTTCTGCACAGCTATCTTGTTTGTTTGTCCACACTTTTGACTTTTGTGTGCAGCAGTCCTTTTTATTGCTGCCTGACATACTTTTCTGATATAACTGTAGGGAGATAGTAATTCTAGTACAGTCCCTTTTTTTATATATATATATCTCTTCAAGCCACTTTTTGCCACAGAAAATATACTCTAATACAGTGGCCCAGATTTATTCACAATTCTCCCAGAAAAAAAAATAAAAGTGGGAGATTAAGATTGGCAAATCTGCATTAGTGCCAGTCCTGTGTGTGGCATATGTCTTTGTTTTTTCTGCCACAGAAAACCTACTGTATAACAGTGGGCCTGATTTCCTCACAATTCTCCCAGAAAAAAAAAAAAAGTGGGAGATTAAGATTGGCAAATCTGCATTAGTGCCAGTCCTGTGTGTGGCATCTGTCTTTGTTTTTCTGCCACAGAAAACCTACTGTGTAACAGTGGGCCTGATTTCTTCACAATTCTCCCAGAAAAAAAAATAAAAGTGGGAGATTAAGATTGGCAAATCTGCATTAGTGCCAGTCCTGTGTGTGGCATTTTTTTTTTCTGCCACAGAAAACCTACTGTGTAGCAGTGGGCCTAATTTCTTCACAATTCTCCCAGAAAAAAAAAATAAAAGTGGGAGATTAAGATTGGCAAATCTGCATTAGTGCCAGTCCTGTGTGTGGCATCTGTCTTTGTTTTTCTGCCACAGAAAACCTACTGTGTAGCAGTGGGCCTGATTTCTTCACAATTCTCCCAGAAAAAAAATAAAAGTGGGAGATTAAGATTGGCAAATCTGCATTAGTGCCAGTCCTGTGTGTGGCATCTATGTTTTTTCTGCCACAGAAAACCTACTGTGTAGCAGTGGGCCTGATTTCTTCACAATTCTCCCAGAAAAAAAAATAAAAGTGGGAGATTAAGATTGGCAAATCTACATTAGTGCCAGTCCTGTGTGTGGCATTTTTTTTTCTGCCACAGAAAACCTACTGTGTAGCAGTGGGCCTGATTTCTTCACAATTCTCCCAGAAAAAAAAATAAAAGTGGGAGATTAAGATTGGCAAATCTACATTAGTGCCAGTCCTGTGTGTGGCATTTTTTTTTCTGCCGCAGAAAACCTACTGTGTAGCAGTGGGCCTGATTTCTTCACAATTCTCCCAGAAAAAAAAAAGTGGGAGATTAAGATTGGCAAATCTGCATTAGTGCCAGTCCTGTGTGTGGCATCTTTTTTTTTTCTGCCACAGAAAACCTACTGTGTAGCAGTGGGCCTGATTTCTTCACAATTCTCCCAGAAAAAAAAAGTGGGAGATTAAGATTGGCAAATCTGCATTAGTGCCAGTCCTGTGTGTGGCATCTGTCTTTGTTTTTCTGCCACAGAAAACCTACTGTATAAAAGTGGGCCAGATTAAATCACTTGTCTCACATATCCCCCCAAAAAATTAAAATAAAGGGAGAATAATCTTGCCAAAACTGTGCATCTGTGCGAGTGCTGTCTGTGGTATCTGTCAGTCATTTTGTGCCACAGGAACTATACCGTGATATAGTGGGCCTGATTCAATCCCTTGTCTCCCATATCAAAAAAAAGAGGGACATTTCTATTGCCAGTGTGTGCATCTGCGCCAGTCCGGCTAGTGCCATATCTGCCAGCTTCTTTCTGCCAATCAAACTGTGTTGTGTAATACAGTGGCCCTGATTTTTCACTGCATTCTCCCACACACAAAGAGGGACATTTCTGTTGCCAGTGTTTTTATCTGCGTCACTCCTGTTAGTGCCATATCTGCCAGCCTCTTTCTGCCAATCAAACTGTGTTGTTGTGTAATACAGTGGGCCTGATTTTTCACTGCCTTCTCCCACACATAAAGAGGGACATTTCTATTGCCAGTGTTTTTTATCTGCGTCACTCCTGTTAGTGCCATATTTGCCTGCCTCTTTCTGCTAATCAAACTGTGTTGTTGTGTAATACAGTGGGCCTGATTTTTCCCTGGATTCTCCCACACATAAAGAGGGACATTTCTATTGCCAGTGTGTGCATCTGCGTCACTCCTGTTAGTGCCATATCTGCCAGCCTCTTTCTGCCAATCAAACTGTCTACTGTAATATAGTGGGCCTGATTTTTCACTGCATTCTCCCACACACAAAGAGTGACATTTCTATTGCCAGTGTTTTTATCTGCGTCACTCCTGTTAGTGCCATATCTGCCAGCCTCTTTCTGCCAATCAAACTGTCCAGTGTAATACAGTGGGCCTCATTTTTCACTGCATTCTCCCACACATAAAAAAGGGAGATTTACATTCCCAACAAGTTCACGCACACCATGTACCTGGTTTTACAGGACCACATAACGGTTGTTAGTTTGGTAACATTTTTCCAAGAATGAGGAAGTCTGGTGGAAGAGGTCGTGGCCGTGGGTGGTCATTGGCAGCTGGTAATGATGGTAGTGCTGATGGTCGTGGAGCATCAGGTGGTCGTGGGAAAAGCAGTATAGCCCCTAAGTCTCGAGTTGTTGAGCCAGCGTCCTCGTCTGGCTACACAAGGCCTCGAAGGCTCCCTTTTCTGGGAGTAGGAAAACCGCTTTTGAAGCCGGAGCAGCAGGAACAAGTAATGGCTTTCATTGCTGACTCTGAATCTAGCTCCTTTGCCTCCTCCTCGGAAAGTGCCAAATGTCAGAGCAGTGCGTCATCAGTGGATGCTCCCGGTCAGGAACAAGTCTCTTCCTTGTGTCCTTCACCCAGAACAACAGTGAAGGATGCATCAGGCGACACAACTGGTTACTCCACGGAGCTCTTTACACATACCGTGCCTGTATTAGAAAGGGAAATTGTTAACAGGCCATGCCCATTACAAGATGAATCGGACATGGAGTGCACAGATGCACAGCCACAGCCAGATTATTATGCTGTTCCTTTGACTCCGATCAGAACATTGCCCTCGCAGTGTACTGATCCAGAATCTGACCCCGATGAGACTATGGAGCACCGTCACGAATGCTATAGCACCGACTTACACGGTGACCCAGAGGAAGGTGCACAGAACATAGAAGAGGAGGTCATAGATGACCCAGTTGTTGACCCCGATTGGCAGCCATTGGGGGAAAAGGGTGCAGGCGGCAGTAGCTCTGAAGCGGAGGAAGAGGAGCCGCAGCAGGCATCAACATCGCAACAGGTTCCATCTGGCAGGCCCATATCTGGCCAAAAATGTGTGGCAAAACCAAAACCAGTTGTAGGACAGCGTGGCCATCAGGTTAAAGTAGCTCAGTGTGCAATGCCTGAAAAGGTATCCGATAGGAAGAGTGCAGTCTGGAATTTTTTTAACCAAGATCCCAATGATCAGCGCAAAGTCATCTGTAAGAAATGCTCAAGGACCTTCAGCAGAGGTCAGAATGTTAAAAATTTAAATACAAGTTGCATGCATAGACATTTAACCACCATGCACTTGCAAGCCTGGACAAACTACCAAACGTCCCTTAACGTTGTAGCACCCTCTCACAATGAAGCTAGTCAGCAACGCGACATCCCTTCCCTCACTGTAAGCCCACCGTTTACCACACCACCTGCAGGTAATGTTGCGGTTTCGTCGCAAGGCCAAAGCAGTCAGAAAATCACCAGGTTCATGGTCGGAAAAACTGTATGTAGGGCACCATCAAGAATACCATCACCAACCCTCTCTCAGTCACCCATGTCCACCGGCAACCCCGCTAGTTCCACCGTATGCAGCTCTCCAGTCCAGATCACCCTACATAAGACTCTCGTTAGGAAAAGGAAGTACTCATCTGTTATGACCCCAATGGCAGAGGGTCTCAGAAGTAATTACCAAGTCTGCAAACACAAAAAACCAGCTCATAGGACAGTGGTAACTGGGCTGACCGTATAACTAATCCTAGCACCACAAATAGCAGCAGCCGGGGAACGTGCCTACGTTGGTTCTAGACGTCTCGCGCCAGCCGGAGAACTAACTAACCCTAGAAGGGAAAAGATAGACCTTTCTTGCCTCCAGAGAAAAGACCCCAAAAGTTGGATACAAGCCCCCAACAAATAATAACGGTGAGGTAAGAAGAAAAGACAAACGTAAGAATGAACTAGATATTTAGCAAAGAGAGGCCCACTGACTAATAGCAGAATATAGTAAGATGACTTATACGGTCAGCAAAAACCCTATCAAAATTTCCACGCTGGATATACAAGAACCCCCGAACCGTCTAACGGCCCGGGGGGAGGATACCAGCCCCCTAGAGCTTCCAGCAAAATCAGGAATCACATTTAGTACAAGCTGGACAAATAAATAAGAGCAATGCAAATAACCAAAAAACAAGGAAGCAGGACTTAGCTTAATTTTGCAAGAACCACGACCAGCAGACAGGAGCAAACAGAAAGGAACTGATTACAACGATGCCAGGCACCAGACTGAGAATTCAGGAAGTTTATATAGCAACACCCCTGGACTAACGACACAGGTGGGTGCCAAACTAGGGAAAGACAATCCCAGAGTCATATCACTAGTGACCACAAGAGGGAGCCAAAAAAGTCTAATTCACAACAGTACCCCCCCTTTAAGGAGGGGTCACTGAACCCTCACCAAGACTGCCAGGGCGATCAGGATGAGCAGCGTGAAAGGCACGAACTAAATCGGCCGCATGCACATCAGAGGCAACCACCCAGGAATTATCCTCCTGACCATAGCCCTTCCACTTGACCAGATACTGAAGCCTCCGCCTGGAGAGACGAGAATCCAAGATCTTCTCCACCACGTACTCCAACTCGCCCTCAACCAACACCGGAGCAGGAGGCTCAACAGAAGGAACCACAGGTACACAGGAAGATCCAAGCGAAAGGACACGGGATTAAGGATTTCCAATATCTTGTAAGGACCGATGAAGCGAGGCTTAAATTTAGGAGAGGAGACCTTCATAGGAACAAATCGAGAAGACAGCCATACCAAATCCCCAACACGAAGTCGGGGACCCACACCGCGGCGGCGGTTGGCAAAACACTGAGCCTTCTCCTGTGACAACTTTAAGTTGTCCACCACATGATTCCAAATCTGCTGCAACCTATCCACCACAGAATCTACCCCAGGACAGTCAGAAGGCTCCACATGTCCCGAGGAAAAACGAGGATGGAAACCAGAGTTGCAGAAAAATGGCGACACCAAAGTAGCGGAACTAGCCCGATTATTAAGGGCAAACTCAGCCAATGGCAAGAAGGTCACCCAATCATCCTGATCTGCAGAAACAAAACACCTCAAATAAGCCTCCAGAGTCTGATTAGTTCGCTCTGTTTGTCCATTAGTCTGAGGATGAAAGGCAGACGAAAACGACAAATCAATGCCCATCTTAGCACAGAAGGATCGCCAGAACCTGGAAACAAACTGGGATCCTCTGTCAGACACGATATTCTCAGGAATGCCGTGTAAACGAACCACATTCTGAAAGAACAAAGGAACCAGATCGGAAGAGGAATGCAGCTTAGGCAAAGATACCAAATGGACCATCTTGGAAAAGCGATCACATACCACCCAGATGACAGACATGCCCTGAGACACCGGAAGATCTGAAATGAAATCCATGGAAATGTGTGTCCAAGGCCTCTTCGGGACAGGCAAGGGCAAGAGCAACCCGCTGGCACGAGAACAGCAAGGCTTAGCTCGAGCACAAGTCCCACAGGACTGCACAAATGACCGCACATCCCGTGACAAAGAAGGCCACCAAAAGGACCTAGCCACCAAATCTCTGGTGCCAAAAATTCCCGGATGCCCTGCCAACACCGAGGAATGAACCTCGGAAATGACTCTGCTGGTCCACTTATCAGGAACAAACAGTCTGTCAGGTGGACAAGAGTCAGGTCTACCAGCCTGAAATCTCTGCAACACACATCGCAAATCCGGAGAAATGGCTGACAAGATTACTCCCTCTTTAAGAATACCAACAGGTTCTGCGACTCCAGGAGAGTCAGGCACAAAGCTCCTTGAAAGAGCATCAGCCTTCACATTCTTTGAACCTGGTAAATACGAGACCACAAAGTCAAAACGGGAGAAAAACAATGACCAACGGGCCTGTCTAGGATTCAGGCGTTTAGCAGACTCGAGATACATCAGATTTTTGTGATCAGTCAAGACCACCACACGATGCTTAGCACCCTCGAGCCAATGACGCCACTCCTCAAATGCCCACTTCATGGCCAACAGCTCCTGATTGCCAACATCATAATTCCGCTCAGCGGGCGAAAACTTCCTAGAGAAAAAAGCACATGGTCTCATTACAGAGCAACCAGGGCCTCTCTGCGACAAAACGGCCCCTGCCCCAATCTCAGAAGCATCCACTTCAACCTGAAAGGGAAGTGAGACATCAGGCTGGCACAAAACAGGCGCCGAAGTAAACCGGCGCTTCAACTCTTGGAAAGCTTCCACGGCTGCAGGAGCCCAGTTAGCAACATCAGAACCTTTCTTGGTCATATCCGTCAAAGGTTTAACAACGCTAGAAAAATTAGCGATAAAACGACTGTAGAAGTTAGCAAAACCCAAGAACTTCTGAAGACTCTTAACTGACGTGGGTTGAGTCCAATCATGAATAGCTCGGACCTTGACTGGGTCCATCTCCACCGCAGAAGGGGAAAAAATAAAACCCAAAAAGGGAACCTTCTGTACTCCAAAGAGACACTTTGAGCCCTTAACAAACAAAGCATTCTCACGCAAAACCTGAAACACCATCCTGACCTGCTCTACATGCGAGTCCCAATCATCAGAAAAAAACAGAATATCATCCAGATAAACAATCATAAATTTATCCAGATACTTCCGGAAAATATCATGCATAAAGGACTGAAACACTGAAGGAGCATTAGAGAGCCCAAAAGGCATCACCAAGTACTCAAAATGACCTTCGGGCGTATTAAATGCAGTTTTCCATTCATCTCCTTGCTTAATGCGCACAAGGTTGTACGCACCACGAAGATCTATCTTGGTGAACCACTTGGCACCTTTAATCCGGGCAAACAAGTCCGACAACAGAGGCAAAGGATACTGAAATTTAACAGTGATTTTATTCAGAAGCCGATAGTCAATACAAGGTCTCAAAGATCCGTCCTTCTTGGCCACAAAAAAGAATCCCGCACCAAGAGGGGAAGAGGATGGACGGATATGCCCCTTCTCCAGAGATTCCTTGATATACGAACGCATTGCGGTATGCTCAGGTACAGACAGATTAAATAATCTTACCTTAGGAAATTTACTACCTGGAATCAAATCTATAGCGCAGTCACAGTCCCTATGAGGAGGGAGAGCACTGGACCTGGACTCGCTGAATACATCCTGATAATCAGACAAATACTCAGGAACTTCCGAAGGAGTAGAGGAAGCAATAGACACTGGGGGGGAATCACCATGAATTCCCTGACAGCCCCAACTTGACACAGACATTGCCTTCCAATCCAAGACTGGATTATGGGTCTGTAACCATGGCAGACCCAAAACGACCAAATCATGCATTTTATGCAGCACAAGAAAACGAATCACCTCCCGATGTTCAGGACTCATGCACATGGTTACCTGTGTCCAAAACTGCGGTTTATTTTCCGCCAATGGCGTAGCATCAATACCTCTAAGAGGGATAGGATTTACCAACGGCTCAAGAACAAAACCACAGCGCTTGGCAAATGACAGATCCATAAGACTCAGGGCAGCACCTGAATCCACAAACGCCATAACAGGGTAGGAGGACAATGAGCAAATTAAAGTCACAGACAAAATAAATTTAGGTTGCAAATTACCAATGGCGACAGGACTAACAACCCTTGTTAGGCGTTTAGAGCATGCTGATATAACACGTGTAGAATCACCACAGTAAAAACACAACCCATTCTGACGTCTATGATTTTTCCGTTCATTTCTAGTCTGAATTCTACCACATTGCATTAAATCAGGTGTTTGTTCAGACAACACCACCAGAGGATTAGCGGCTTTGCGCTCCCGCAAACGCCGGTCAATTTGAATAGCCAGCGCCATGGAATCATTCAGACTTGTAGGAATGGAGAAACCCACCATCACATTCTTAATGGCTTGTGAAAGGCCATTTCTGAAATTAGCGGCCAGAGCACACTCATTCCACTAGTAAGCACGGACCATTTCCGAAATTTTTGGCAATACACTTCAGCTTTATCCTGGCCCTGAGAAATAGCCAGCAAGGCTTTTTCTGCCTGAATTTCAAGATTGGGTTCCTCGTAAAGCAATCCGAGCGCCAGAAAAAACGCATCAATATTTGCCAATGCCGGATCTCCTGGAGCTAGCGAGAAAGCCCAATCCTGAGGGTCGTCCCGCAAAAAAGAGATAACAATTTTAACTTGCTGAGCTGAGTCTCCAGATGAACGGGGTCTCAGAGACAGAAACAATTTACAATTATTCCTGAAATTCATAAACTTAAATCGGTCTCCAGAGAACAGTTCAGAAATAGGTATTTTAGGTTCAGACATAGGACTACTAGTAACAAAATCTTGAATGCCCTGCACACGAGCAGCAAGCTGATCTACACTTGTAATCAAGGTCTGGACATTCATCTCTGCAGCAAGCACAAGCCACTCAGAGGTAAAGGGGAGGAAGAAAGGAAAAAAGAAAAAAAAACTCAGAATTTCCTTTCTTATTATCCCACTTCTGCAATGCATTAAACATTCAACTTTGGCCTGGCATACTGTTATGACCCCAATGGCAGAGGGTCTCAGAAGTAATTACCAAGTCTGCAAACACAAAAAACCAGCTCATAGGACAGTGGTAACTGGGCTGACCGTATAACTAATCCTAGCACCACAAATAGCAGCAGCCGGGGAACGTGCCTACGTTGGTTCTAGACGTCTCGCGCCAGCCGGAGAACTAACTAACCCTAGAAGGGAAAAGATAGACCTTTCTTGCCTCCAGAGAAAAGACCCCAAAAGTTGGATACAAGCCCCCAACAAATAATAACGGTGAGGTAAGAAGAAAAGACAAACGTAAGAATGAACTAGATATTTAGCAAAGAGAGGCCCACTGACTAATAGCAGAATATAGTAAGATGACTTATACGGTCAGCAAAAACCCTATTAAAATTTCCACGCTGGATATACAAGAACCCCCGAACCGTCTAACGGCCCGGGGGGAGGATACCAGCCCCCTAGAGCTTCCAGCAAAATCAGGAATCACATTTAGTACAAGCTGGACAAATAAATAAGAGCAATGCAAATAACCAAAAAACAAGGAAGCAGGACTTAGCTTAATTTTGCAAGAACCACGACCAGCAGACAGGAGCAAACAGAAAGGAACTGATTACAACGATGCCAGGCACCAGACTGAGAATTCAGGAAGTTTATATAGCAACACCCCTGGACTAACGACCCAGGTGGGTGCCAAACTAGGGAAAGACAATCCCAGAGTCATATCACTAGTGACCACAAGAGGGAGCCAAAAAAGTCTAATTCACAACACTCATCCTCGCATCCGCGTACACAGGGTTTGAACGCCCACATTGCTAGACTAATCTCGTTAGAGATGATGCCCTACCGGTTAGTTGAAACCGAAGCTTTCAAAGCCCTGATGGACTATGTTGTACCACGCTACGAGCTACCCAGTCGACACTTCTTTTCGAGAAAAGCCATCCCAGCCCTCCACCAGCATGTAAAAGACCGCATTGTCCATGCGCTCAGGCAATCTGTGAGTAGAAAGGTGCACCTGACAACAGATGCATGGACCAGTAGCCATGGCCAGGGGCGTTACGTCTCCATCAAGGCACACTGGGTTAATGTGGTGGATGCAGGGTCCACAGGGGACAGTAATATTGGGACAGTTCTGCCTAGCCCACGGTCTAAGAAACAGTTGGCTGTAGGCGTTCGTCCCCACTCCTCCTCGTCTTCCAGCAGAAGCGAGAGCTCGTCCACAGACCGCAGTCGCACGACCACTCCATCCGCAGCTGCCACTGTTGCACACGAGGTGTCCAATTATGGAACAGCTAGTGGCAAGCGTCAGCAGGCTGTATTGGCAATGAAGTGTTTGGGCGACAACAGACACACCGCGGAAGTTCTGTCCGAGTTCTTGCAGCAAGAAACTCGGTCATGACTGGGCAGTGTACGTCTTGAGGCAGGCAAGGTAGTGAGTGATAACGGAAGGAAATTTATGGCTGCCATAGCCCTTTCACAACTGAAACACATTCCTTGCCTGGCTCACACCTTAAAGCTGGTGGTGCAGTGCTTCCTGAAAAGTTATCCGGGGTTACCCAACCTGCTGCTGAAAGTGCGCAGACTTTGCTCTCACATCCGCCGTTCGCCCGTACACTCCAGCCGTATGCAGAACCATCAGCGATCTTTGAACCTTCCCCAGCATCGCCTAATCAGCGACGTTGCAACAAGGTGGAACTCCACACTGCACATGCTTCATAGACTGTGCGAACAGAGGTGTGCTGTTATGTATTTGTGGGAGGATACACATACACGGGCAGGCAGTTGGATGGCAGACATGGAGTTGTCAGTTGTGCTGTGGTCGAAGCTCCAAGACCTGTGTCAAGTCCTTCAGTGTTTTGAGGAATGCACATGGCTGGTTAGTGCAGACAACGCCATATTAAGCATGAGCATCCCCCTAATGCGTCTGCTGATGCAAGGTTTGACGCACATAAAGGAACAGGCGTCTGCAGCCGAGGAAGAGGGAAGCCTTGATGACAGTCAGCCATTGTCTGCTCAGGGAAGTCTACAGGACGAGGTGGCGGGCGAAGAGGAGGAGGATGAGGAGTATGATGGGGATGACTATTTTTTGGATGAGGAAGCTTCTCAGGGGGCAATAGAAACTGCTGGCGGTGCAAGGCCGGGTTCAGGGTTTTTGAGGGAGACAAGTGACGTTGATTTGCCAGAAAGTGCTCCTCAACCCAGCACATGCACTGACTTGACAACTGGAACATTGGCCCACATGGCGGATTATGCCTTGCGTATCCTCAAAAGGGACCCACGCATTATAAAAATGATGACAGATGACGATTGCTGGTTGGCCTGCCTCCTTGATCCTCGCCATAAAGGCAAATCGCAAAATATCATGCCACATGAGAACCTCGAACAGATATTGGCAACCAAACAAGCTACTCTTGTAGACCGTTTGATTCAGGCTATCCCAGCACACAGCGCCGGTGATGGTTCTCACACGAGCTGCAGGGGGCAACAGGGCAGAGGTGATAGAGGTGCACAGATCAGAAGTGGCGTAGGACAGAGGGGTTTTCTGACCAGGTTGTGGAGTGATTTCGCAATGACCGCAGACAGGACAGGTACAGCAGCATCCATTCAAAGTGACAGGAGACAACATTTGTCCAGTATGGTTACTAACTACTTTTCCTCCATTACCGATGTTCTCCCTCAACCGTCATTCCCCTTTGATTACTGGGCATCCAAAATAGACACCTGGCCTGAATTGGCTGAATATGCATTGCAGGAGCTTGCTTGCCCAGCAGCTAGTGTGCTATCAGAAAGAGTATTCAGTGCTGCTGGTTCAATACTGACCGAAAAAAGGACTCATCTGGCTACCCAAAATGTTGATGATCTAACCTTCATTAAAATGAACCACTCATGGATTTCAAATTATTTTGCCAAACCTTTCCTGGCTGACACCTAGCTTTCCTGTAAAAAGGTCTTGCTTTGGGACTGGTGTTACTGACTGTTCCAATCTCTTAATTTGCAGCTGCTGTTTGTCCAGCATACGACATGTTTACACCTCCCTAAATGGCCTAACTCCCACCACGGGGCCGTGGTCTCGCCACTTGTCGCAAGCACCCGTCAGAGTGCCGTTTGTCTGAAGAGGTTGGTGTGCCCACTTTTGGTCGACGGCACTGCCACTGGGTCCCTCATAGTACAATGAAGTGTCTCTGGCGGTGGTGGCGCGCACCCAACGTCAGACACACCATTGTAACATGAGGAGCCCTGGGCTTGTACCGCCGGCCAGGAGATAGTGTCCCCTCCAAGGTCAAACAGTGCTCTACCACTTGCAAAATTATCTGTTGCTGCTCCACCACTGTCTAGTCTATGCGCTGAAATCCTTCCATGCCTGGCACAGACAATAACAATTTGTTGACATGTATGATGCTAGTTAAAATAGTAAGGGGCCCTGTCCTACATTTACACCAGTAAATACTTTGTGCCAAATTACAATGTCTGAAAGTCAGCATAGGAGCACACCCCTGTACCTAAGTATGCCACCCTTTTTTTTTTTTTTTGTTTTGTTTTTGTTTGGGATACATTAACATCAATTTAGGTTTTGGGACTCAGAGTACTTACTGTGTCAGACACTCCTTCCAATTGTCCTATGTTGACCACACCATTGCTGCCTGTGTACCCCTGCCACCTAATGGAAGCTGCATAGAGCCTATTTTATTATTTTAGGCCTAGGAAGTCTGTGTGCGGTCCCTCCTTCCAATTGTCCTCCACTGACCACACCAATGCTGCCTGTGTACCCCTGCCACCTAATGGAAGCTGCATAGAGCCTATTTTATTATTTTAGGCCTAGGAAGTCTGTCTGCGGTCCCTCCTTCCAATTGTCCTCCACTGACCACACCAATGCTGCCTGTGTACCCCTGCCACCTAATGGAAGCTGCATAGAGCCTATTTTATTATTTTAGGCCTAGGAAGTCTGTCTGCGGTCACTCCTTCCAATTGTCCTACGTTGACCACACCAATGCTGCCTGTGTACCCCTGCCACCTAATGGAAGCTACATAGAGCCTATTTTATTATTTTAGGCCTAGGAAGTCTGTGTGCGGTCCCTCCTTCAAATTGTCCTCCACTGACCACACCAATGCTGCCTGTGTACGCCTGCCACCTAATGGAAGCTGCATAGAGCCTATTTTACTATTTTGGGCCAAGGAATTCTGTCTGCGGTCCCTCCTTCCAATTGTCCTCCACTGACCACACCAATGCTGCCTGTGTACCCCTGCCACCTAATGGAAGCTGCATAGAGCCTATTTTATTATTTTAGGCCTAGGAATTCTGTCTGCGGTCCCTCCTTCCAATTGTCCTACGTTGACCACACCAATGCTGCCTGTGTACCCCTGCCACCTAATGGAAGCTGCATAGAGCCTATTTTATTATTTTAGGCCTAGGAAGTCTGTGTGCGGTCCCTCCTTCCAATTGTCCTCCACTGACCACACCAATGCTGCCTGTGTACCCCTGCCACCTAATGGAAGCTGCATAGAGCCTATTTTACTATTTTGGGCCTAGGAATTCTGTCTGTGGTCCCACCTTCCAATTGTCCTCCACTGACCACACCAATGCTGCCTGTGTACCCCTGCCACCTAATGGAAGCTGCATAGAGCCTATTTTATTATTTTAGGCCTAGGAAGTCTGTCTGCGGTCCCTCCTTCCAATTGTCCTCCGCTAACCACACCAATGCTGCCTGTGTACCCCTGAAACTAATTTAAAAATGCATAGAGCTAACTTTTTAAGTTAACACATACTACCTTTGTCTGTCTGCGGCGCCACTCAATCACGCTGTCCTCCACTGAAAAAGCTGAACTTCAACCTTCAGGCTCTCATTAAGTAGTTGTTTATATAAGACAGCAGTTGCCCTACTACTTTGGTTGGGTCCTAGTAACGGTGTCTGCCGCTCCTTGGTGTTCTCCTCCTCCTTGGTGTTCTACTCCAGGTTTCCTTGTCTGAGCTTCAACCTTCAGGCTCTCATTAAGTATTTTTTAATGTCACACTGCAGTTGGCCTACTACTTTGGTTGGGTCCTAGTAACGGTGTCTGCCGCTCCTTGGTGTTCTCCTCCTCCTTGGTGTTCTACTCCAGGTTTCCTTGTCTGAGCTTCAACCTTCAGGCTCTCATTAAGTATTTTTTAATGTCACACTGCAGTTGGCCTACTACTTTGGTTGGGTCCTAGTAACGGTGTCTGCCACTCCTTGGTGTTCTCCTCCTCCTTGGTGTTCTCCTCCAGGTTTCCTTGTCTGAGCTTCAACCTTCAGGCTCTCATTAAGTATTTTTTAATGTCACACTGCAGTTGGCCTACTACTTTGGTTGGGTCCTAGTAACGGTGTCTGCCGCTCCTTGGTGTTCTCCTCCTCCTTGGTGTTCTCCTCCAGGTTTCCTTGTCTGAGCTTCAACCGTCAGGCTCTCATTAAGTATTTTTTAATGTCACACTGCAGTTGGCCTACTACTTTGGTTGGGTCCTAGTAACGGTGTCTGCCACTCCTTTGTTTTCTCCTCCTCCTTGGTGTTCTCCTCCAGGTTTCCTTGTCTGAGCTTCAACCTTCAGGCTCTCATTAATTATTTTTTAATGTCACACTGCAGTTGGCCTACTACTTTGGTTGGGTCCTAGTAACGGTGTCTGCCGCTCCTTGGTGTTCTCCTCCTCCTTGGTGTTCTCCTCCAGGTTTCCTTGTCTGAGCTTCAACCGTCAGGCTCTCATTAAGTATTTTTTAATGTCACACTGCAGTTGGCCTACTACTTTGGTTGGGTCCTAGTAACGGTGTCTGCCACTCCTTTGTTTTCTCCTCCTCCTTGGTGTTCTCCTCCAGGTTTCCTTGTCTGAGCTTCAACCTTCAGGCTCTCATTAATTATTTTTTAATGTCACACTGCAGTTGGCCTACTACTTTGGTTGGGTCCTAGTAACGGTGTCTGCCGCTCCTTGGTGTTCTCCTCCTCCTTGGTGTTCCCCTCCAGGTTTCCTTGTCTGAGCTTCAACCTTCAGGCTCTCATTAAGTATTTTTTAATGTCACACTGCAGTTGGCCTACTACTTTGGTTGGGGCCTAGGAATGGTGTCTGCCGCTCCTTGGTGTTCTTCTTCTCCTTGGTGTTCTCCTCCTGGTTTTCTTGTCTGAGCTTCAACCTTCAGGCTCTCATTAAGTATTTTTTAATGTCACACTGCAGTTGGCCTACTACTTTGGTTGAGGCCTAGTAACGGTGTCTGCCGCTCCTTGGTGTTCTTCTCCTCCTTGGGGTTCTCCTCCAGGTTTCCTTGCCTGAGCTTCAAAATTCAGGCTCTCATTAAGTATTTTTTAATGTCACACTGCAGTTGGCCTACTACTTTGGTTGGGTCCTTGTAACGGTGTCTGCCGCTCCTTGGTGTTCTCCTCCTCCTTGGTTTTCCCCTCCAGGTTTCCTTGTCTGAGCTTCAACCTTCAGGCTCTCATTAAGTATTTTTTAATGTCACACTGCAGTTGCCCTACTACTTTGGTTGGGGCCTAGTAATGGTGTCTGCCACTCCTTGGTGTTCTCCTCCTCCTTGGTGTTCTACTCCAGGTTTCCTTGTCTGAGCTTCAACCTTCAGGCTCTCATTAAGTATTTTTTAATGTCACACTGCAGTTGGCCTACTACTTTGGTTGGGTCCTAGTAACGGTGTCTGCCGCTCCTTGGTGTTCTCCTCCTCCTTGGTGTTCTACTCCAGGTTTCCTTGTCTGAGCTTCAACCTTCAGGCTCTCATTAAGTATTTTTTAATGTCACACTGCAGTTGGCCTACTACTTTGGTTGGGTCCTAGTAAAGGTGTCTGCCACTCCTTGGTGTTCTCCTCCTCCTTGGTGTTCTCCTCCAGGTTTCCTTGTCTGAGCTTCAACCTTCAGGCTCTCATTAAGTATTTTTTAATGTCACACTGCAGTTGGCCTACTACTTTGGTTGGGTCCTAGTAACGGTGTCTGCCGCTCCTTGGTGTTCTCCTCCTCCTTGGTTTTCCCCTTCAGGTTTCCTTGTCTGAGCTTCAACCGTCAGGCTCTCATTAAGTATTTTTTAATGTCACACTGCAGTTGGCCTACTACTTTGGTTGGGTCCTAGTAACGGTGTCTGCCACTCCTTTGTTTTCTCCTCCTCCTTGGTGTTCTCCTCCAGGTTTCCTTGTCTGAGCTTCAACCTTCAGGCTCTCATTAATTATTTTTTAATGTCACACTGCAGTTGGCCTACTACTTTGGTTGGGTCCTAGTAACGGTGTCTGCCGCTCCTTGGTGTTCTCCTCCTCCTTGGTGTTCTCCTCCAGGTTTCCTTGTCTGAGCTTCAACCGTCAGGCTCTCATTAAGTATTTTTTAATGTCACACTGCAGTTGGCCTACTACTTTGGTTGGGTCCTAGTAACGGTGTCTGCCACTCCTTTGTTTTCTCCTCCTCCTTGGTGTTCTCCTCCAGGTTTCCTTGTCTGAGCTTCAACCTTCAGGCTCTCATTAATTATTTTTTAATGTCACACTGCAGTTGGCCTACTACTTTGGTTGGGTCCTAGTAACGGTGTCTGCCGCTCCTTGGTGTTCTCCTCCTCCTTGGTGTTCCCCTCCAGGTTTCCTTGTCTGAGCTTCAACCTTCAGGCTCTCATTAAGTATTTTTTAATGTCACACTGCAGTTGGCCTACTACTTTGGTTGGGGCCTAGGAATGGTGTCTGCCGCTCCTTGGTGTTCTTCTTCTCCTTGGTGTTCTCCTCCTGGTTTTCTTGTCTGAGCTTCAACCTTCAGGCTCTCATTAAGTATTTTTTAATGTCACACTGCAGTTGGCCTACTACTTTGGTTGGGGCCTAGTAACGGTGTCTGCCGCTCCTTGGTGTTCTTCTCCTCCTTGGGGTTCTCCTCCAGGTTTCCTTGTCTGAGCTTCAAAATTCAGGCTCTCATTAAGTATTTTTTAATGTCACACTGCAGTTGGCCTACTACTTTGGTTGGGTCCTTGTAACGGTGTCTGCCGCTCCTTGGTGTTCTCCTCCTCCTTGGTTTTCCCCTCCAGGTTTCCTTGTCTGAGCTTCAACCTTCAGGCTCTCATTAAGTATTTTTTAATGTCACACTGCAGTTGCCCTACTACTTTGGTTGGGGCCTAGTAATGGTGTCTGCCACTCCTTGGTGTTCTCCTCCTCCTTGGTGTTCTACTCCAGGTTTCCTTGTCTGAGCTTCAACCTTCAGGCTCTCATTAAGTATTTTTTAATGTCACACTGCAGTTGGCCTACTACTTTGGTTGGGTCCTAGTAACGGTGTCTGCCGCTCCTTGGTGTTCTCCTCCTCCTTGGTGTTCTACTCCAGGTTTCCTTGTCTGAGCTTCAACCTTCAGGCTCTCATTAAGTATTTTTTAATGTCACACTGCAGTTGGCCTACTACTTTGGTTGGGTCCTAGTAACGGTGTCTGCCACTCCTTGGTGTTCTCCTCCTCCTTGGTGTTCTCCTCCAGGTTTCCTTGTCTGAGCTTCAACCTTCAGGCTCTCATTAAGTATTTTTTAATGTCACACTGCAGTTGGCCTACTACTTTGGTTGGGTCCTAGTAACGGTGTCTGCCGCTCCTTGGTGTTCTCCTCCTCCTTGGTGTTCTCCTCCAGGTTTCCTTGTCTGAGCTTCAACCGTCAGGCTCTCATTAAGTATTTTTTAATGTCACACTGCAGTTGGCCTACTACTTTGGTTGGGTCCTAGTAACGGTGTCTGCCACTCCTTTGTTTTCTCCTCCTCCTTGGTGTTCTCCTCCAGGTTTCCTTGTCTGAGCTTCAACCTTCAGGCTCTCATTAATTATTTTTTAATGTCACACTGCAGTTGGCCTACTACTTTGGTTGGGTCCTAGTAACGGTGTCTGCCGCTCCTTGGTGTTCTCCTCCTCCTTGGTGTTCTCCTCCAGGTTTCCTTGTCTGAGCTTCAACCGTCAGGCTCTCATTAAGTATTTTTTAATGTCACACTGCAGTTGGCCTACTACTTTGGTTGGGTCCTAGTAACGATGTCTGCCACTCCTTTGTTTTCTCCTCCTCCTTGGTGTTCTCCTCCAGGTTTCCTTGTCTGAGCTTCAACCTTCAGGCTCTCATTCATTATTTTTTAATGTCACACTGCAGTTGGCCTACTACTTTGGTTGGGGCCTAGGAATGGTGTCTGCCGCTCCTTGGTGTTCTTCTTCTCCTTGGTGTTCTCCTCCTGGTTTCCTTGTCTGAGCTTCAACCTTCAGGCTCTCATTAAGTATTTTTTAATGTCACACTGCAGTTGGCCTACTACTTTGGTTGGGGCCTAGTAACGGTGTCTGCCGCTCCTTGGTGTTCTTCTCCTCCTTGGGGTTCTCCTCCAGGTTTCCTTGCCTGAGCTTCAAAATTCAGGCTCTCATTAAGTATTTTTTAATGTCACACTGCAGTTGGCCTACTACTTTGGTTGGGTCCTTGTAACGGTGTCTGCCGCTCCTTGGTGTTCTCCTCCTCCTTGGTTTTCCCCTTCAGGTTTCCTTGTCTGAGCTTCAACCTTCAGGCTCTCATTAAGTATTTTTTAATGTCACACTGCAGTTGGCCTACTACTTGGTTTGGTCCTAGTAACGGTGTCTGCCGCTCCTTTTTGTTCTCCTCCTCCTTGGTGTTCTCCTCCAGGTTTCCTTGTCTGAGCTTCAACCTTCAGGCTCTCATTAAGTATTTTTTAATGTCACACTGCAGTTGGCCTACTACATTGGTTGGGTCCTAGTAACGGTGTCTGCCGCTCCTTGGTGTTCTCCTCCTCCTTGGTGTTCTCCTCCAGGTTTCCTTGTCTGAGCTTCAACCTTCAGGCTCTCATTAAGTATTGCTTAATGTCACACTGCAGTTGGCCTACTACTTTGGTTGGGCCCTACTAACCTCCCTGGTGTTGTCCTCCTCTGTATAAAGCTGAGCTTCAGTCTTTAGGCTTTCGGCCTATAGTATCAGATATTAAACTGCATTTGGCCTTCAACTTTGGTTGGGCCCTACTAACGGTGTGTGCCGCTCCCTGGTGTTGTCCTCCACTGTATAAAGCTGAGCTTCAGTCTTTAGGCTTTCAGCCTATAGTACCAGATATTAAACTGCATTTGGCCTTCAACTTTGGTTGGGCCCTACTAATGGTGTGTGCCGCTCCCTGGTGTTGTCCTCCACTGTATAAAGCTGAGCTTCAGTCTTTAGGCTTTCGGCCTATAGTAGCAGATATTAAACTGCATTTGGCCTACTAGTGTGGTTGGGCCCTTAAAACGGTGTCTGCTGCTCCTGGGTTTGCTCCTCCACTGAACAAAGCAATGCAGCCTGTTTAGTCCTGTTACCAATTTTGAACTGCATTTAGCCTACTTTATTCTTTGGCCCTATATCTGTGTTTTCTCCTCATCCTGCCCATTGCCCAGCCACTGCTAGATGAGTCTGCTGGTACATTGACCTAGACCACTACATTCCCCTTGCACTCTACACAGCCAGAATCTGACCCTGCTGAAAGTAAGGTTCCCCTTCCCACATGCTATACCACCTTACACAGGGACAAAGAGGAAGGTGCAGATGAAAGTGCAGGTTCCTTCATCAGGTGGGGGGGCATACTCGTTGGCGACGTCACTGGCACAGGGCCCCTCAGAGTACACAAAAGTGTCGCTGCCGGTGGGAGGTGCCCCCGCCGTGCAAACACACCGCTGTACTTTGAGGGGCCCTGTGCCAGTGCCAATGCCAACGAGTGGGCCCCCCCTGCTTGCTCAGGATCACAGCACTTGCAAACTTGACATTGCAAAGTTTAAATACTTACCTCTCACTGCTCCACCGCTGTGACGTAGTCCATGTTTCCTGGGTCCACTAAAAACTTGAACCAGCCCTACCCCCCACAACTTTAGCCAAATGACCCCCAATTTCCAATGCCTATCTATTATTATAAAGTAAATTAACATTGACAAGCTTCAGTAACAAGAATTGATGTTTTTGGCATTAAAATGGGCACTGTAGGTGTTTTCCTGGCCTCCACTCACTGCCGACTATGCTTCCCCATTGACTTGCATTAGGTTTCATGTTTCGGTCGATCCCCGACTTTTCGTGATAATCGGCCGACTTCACTCGACTCGACTTTTGATAAAGTCGAGTTTCGTAAAACCCGACTCGACCCCAAAAAAGTAAAAGTCGCTCAACCCTAGTCCTAACTACTACATAAATTCGTCCCAGGATTCTTCTGAGCAATACTTTTTATTTCATATGGCAATATTAGAATGTCAGCCAGTGAGATCATGGAGTTGAGTTCCTTTGAGTAAGTAACTTTTTATGTGTCATTATGTCTAATGAACCTTTGGTTGCATCTTAACTGTCTAACAAAATTGTCGCTGTTGAGACAGCAATGTAATTACATGCTTTTGTAGCTAACAAACTTTCTCTTTCCTTGTAGAGCAATCACACATAAGGCCAAATGAACCTTTTCAACTTAAGACTGGAACAATCCCCTAGATGAAAAGTCAGCAAAACCAAATGATGAACAGAAGCTATTTCTAAATAGAGTCTCACAACAATAGTATAAACTTGTAGTACCAAGTTAATGAAAATTGAAAATATTATCCCAAACATTTACTTTCTGAATGTTTAGTCACTGCATGAACCACAGAAAGTAATAACAGCCAAAGTCCTTTGTATAAGGAAATGTTCCCCCAAACATATGAACATGATGCTCACTAAAAGACTTATTCTTCATATGTATTGAGCTAGGCAATGCATCCCAATATAATTTTCTTTTTATGATATCTCTGTTTTAAAGAATACCTGCAGTAAAAAATAAAACACTGCTGTCTGATGTTGTGCTGTCTATGAGAAACATAGTAGCACATAGATGAAATCACTACATTCTTCCAGCATAGTATAACAAAGCTGGGGCCTCTTCACATTCAGTGGTGGATGGGGGGACATTGTAGCAATATCACTGACTTGTGAAATAGTGTGCCCCTCTCTATGTGACAAGTAGTTCTGGTGAAGGCCCTTGTTTTTTACTAGTGGAATTCACAGGACAAACTCCCAGGGTGATATCTTTTCAATCAGCCCTTTTCCTACTTTGTCCAAGATTTACCATATTTTTCAGATTATAAGATGCACCGGACCATAAGACGCACCCTAAATTTTCTGAAGGAAATAGGGAAAAAATAATAATTTGTCAAATGGGGGTCCGTCTTACTGCTTGAATTCAGCTTGCTGGGAAATCGGCACTAGTGGAGCATGGTCACAGGGGGTGTTTGGTGGTCCGGCGATATGACTCCCATCCCAGACTGGTGCGGCAGGTTCGGCAGTGCTCATGGTGTGGGGGGCTCTGCTGGCATTTTGTGAAAGCCCAGAGGCCCCTGCAAATCCATTGCTGTAATGCGGTGACCTCTGAGAAATTTTATCCCAGTTTGGTGCGGCAGGTCTCTTCGGTGCTCTGTGGGGCGAGGGGGCTCCGCCAGCATTTTAGGAAAGCCTGGAGGCCCCCGCACATAAATTGCTGTGATGCAGTGGTCTCCGGGAAAATGGCTGCTGGCATTCTCAGATTGAAATCTTGTCAACGAGATCCCTGGTAAGGGAGTGTGATCATTGCTCTGCAATGTCGGCCCGGGACTGCTGCAGAATCACCCAACTCCTGCTGCCGCCACACTATTTATAAGTATATTCCGACAATAAGACGCACCACCATTTCCCCCAAAAAAATTGGGAGAAAAAAGTGCATCTTATTGTCCGAAAAATACGGTAAATTAGTGGTATGTGCAGCCTGAGTTTCAATGAAGCTGCCAAATTATTATTTTTAAAGGGAACCTGTCACCCCCCCAGACATTTTTAACTAAAAGAGCCACCTTGTGCAGCAGTAATGAAAATATCAGCGATCAGGAGGCGGCACCCGGCACCAAGAAGACTTGAGTGACAGCTGTGTGGCGTCTGCAGCAGGGGGGAAAGGCCTCCCTCCTTGACTGAAGAAAAGGTATTTAGGACAAATTACAAAACTGATTATTTCAGCAGTTACAGCACCCAGAACTAAAAGAGCCACCTTGTCAGAATGCAGCATTACTGCTGCACAAGGTGGCTCTTTTAGTTAAAAACGCCTGGGGGGGTGACAGGTTCCCTTTAAACGTTAGATTAAAAAATATACTCAAAGGATTTAAAGTCAATCCTTGGCGTTATGCTTTTGTTTTTGCTATTTTTTACATCATAGGCTTATTAAATTTAAGTGTAATTTAACTTTTGTATGTTTTTTATATATTGATGCCTTCTATAAACCCTGCAGATAAATGATGGTCCAATTCCTGAAACCCTCACCTATCACTCAAACCAGAAATTAGTAGAAGACATCAGCTCCTGCAATGGTGTACTGAGTCTATGGTTTTCTATTAGAAATTGTTTATGTTCATGCAGGAAATTAGTGTTTCTGTCCTCTATTTGGATCGAATGGCATTGGTCTCAGGACTTCAATTCCCTACTAAACTACAAGACATTTAAGCAGTACATCAAAATTATACAAAAGTTTCATTTTATTTTTAAATACATTTATTAATAAATGGTAATTTTCACGTGTGTACATGTAGTTAAAGGACAGGACTTCCCTACCTTGTGGAATGTATCGCAGGCACTGTTTGGTGCTCTGGTCTCCCATTCAGGCCCGGCTGCTGGGTCTGCTGCTTAGCACAGATGTTGGTCCCAGCATCTTGCTCAAGCTCCTGTTATATGTGTGGTTACTGCTGGCTCTCCAGCTAAAGTCTATGGTAACCAGTGGTATACAGAGGCAGCACCACTCTTTGGAGTCTAAGTCCAGAAATCACCTGAGATGTAGTAGCTCTGGATTGGCCCAAGGACGATGTCCCGTCTGACTGGGCATGAGTGTTTGGGGTGGAGCCTGGCGCATAAAGGGCTTTCAGCGAAGCACATGGGCGTGCTAGCATCACTTGTGTTTGGTGTATGTGTGGGTGGATTTGCTACAGCTATGTCTGTGCCTTTTGTGTGTTTAGCACTGTATGAGCTACCAGTGGGATGTCAGTGATCTGTGTCAGCATGTCCTGGTTCTGTGCCATTAGAATTCCGCCACCTCCGGAGAGGAGATTGTCTGTGTGAGTTCAGGGCTGGCATCAAGCCATTAGAATTCCTGCTCCTCTGGAGAGGAAATTTGCTGCGTGTTCTGGCTGACTGTATTTGCTATCTGTTTCCATCCTGTGTGTATGCTTTTCTTCCCTGTGGGGTTAACAGAGTATTGCACCACAGAGCAAGTTCAACCCACGTGTTCCTTCGCAGTGGTCTTAACGGGGTATTGCACACTTCCTATTTTCCCTTGTACTTACCTTCCCTGTACCCCTTGGTGGTTAGCTGAGCTGGTACTTACTGTTCTTGTACCCCTCGGGTGTTAGCTGAGCTGGTACTTACTGTCCCTGTACCTCTTGATGGTTAGCTGAGTTGGTACTCCTCTCCCTGTGCACCTCTGAGTATTATCTGGGTTTGGTTTTCTGTGCTCCATTCACATTATGTGCAGTTAACTCAGTGTGTTTAAAGAGGAATGTTCACTAGTTTTGTATCCGTCTTTTTTCATATTAGCAGCAGTTCACTGCACGGTGGACCCCTGGTTGCAATTGCTCCTTATTTATTTATTTTTATTTGGTGCAATCCGCCTACCCTAAGGCCGGCGTCACACTGGCGAGTTTTACGGACGTAAGAGCGCAGAAACTACGTCCGTAAAACTCGCATAACATACGGCACAATTATTCTCAATGGGGCTGCTCCTATTAGCCGTATATTACGGTTCAGTATTATACGGCTTTCTACGGCCGTACAAAATCGCAGCATGTTGCGTTTGTCAGCGTACTGCGCAAAAAAATCGCCAATGAAAGTCTATGGGGGCGAGAAAAATACGGATTCCACACGGACCAGCAGTGTGACTTGCGAGAAATACGCAGCGCTGTTAGTGAAAAGTCGGTAATTCAATTGCCGGCTTTTCATTTCTCCTGCACAAACCCGACAGGATATGAGACATGGTTTACATACAGTAAACCATCTCATATCCCCCTTTTTTTTGCATATTCCACACTACTAATGTTAGTAGTGTGTATGTGCAAAATTTCAGCGCTGTAGCTGCTGAAATAAAGGGTTAAATGGCGGAAAAAATTGGCGTGGGCTCCCGCGCAATTTTCTCCGCCAGAGCGGTAAAGCCAGTGACTGAGGGCAGATATTAATAGCCAGGAGAGGGTCCATGGTTATTGGCCCCCCCGTGGCTACAAACATCTGCCCCCAGCCACCCCAGAAAAGGCACATCTGGAAGATGCGCCTATTCTGGCACTTGGCCACTCTCTTCCCACTCCCTGTAGCGGTGGGATATGGGGTAATGAAGGGTTAATGCCACCTTGCTATTGGAAGGTGACATTAAGCCAGATTAATGATGGAGAGGCGTCAATTATGACACCTATCCATTATTAATCCAATTGTAGGAAAGGGTTAAAAAACACACACACACATGATTGAAAAGTATTTTAATGAAATAAACACAGCGGTTGTTGTAATAATTTATTGTTCTCTCAAATCCATTTGCAGTCCCTCGCTTGGCAACATAATAAACGCACAAGATACATACCTTTTGATGTACTGTCAGGTCCAACGATGTGTAATCCATCTGAAGGGGTTAACTAATATTACAAGCAGGAGCCCTGCTATAATGCAGCTGTGCTCCGTGCTTGTAATTCCCCTGCGAATGAATGAAATGTAGGTCATTGACCTACATTTCATTCATTCGCGGTGATGCGCCCCCTGCTGGATGTCCTCATATGACCTGGAGCGTGGGAAAAAGTTCCCAGGCTGCAGTTCATGAGAACATCCACCAGAGGGCGCCTCACCGCGAATGAATGAAATGTAGGTCAATGACCTACATTTCATTCATTCGCAGGGGAATTACAAGCACGGAGCACAGCTGCATTATAGCAGGGCTCCTGCTTGTAATATTAGTTAACCCCTTCAGATGGATTACATCGTTGGACCTGACAGTACATCAGAAGGTATGTATCTTGTGCGTTTATTATGTTGCCAAGCGAGGGACTGCAAATGGATTTGAGAGAACAATAAATTATTACAACAACCGCTGTGTTTATTTCATTAAAATCCTTTTTAATCATGTGTGTGTGTGTTTTTTAACCCTTTCCAACAATTGGATTAATAATGGATAGGTGTCATAATTGACGCCTCTCCATTATTAACCTGGCTTAATGTCACCTTCCAATAGCAAGGTGGCATTAACCCTTCATTACCCCATATCCCACCGCTACAGGGAGTGGGAAGAGAGTGGCCAAGTGCCAGAATAGGCGCATCTTCCAGATGTGCCTTTTCTGGGGTGGCTGGGGGCAGATGTTTTTAGCCACGGGGGGGCCAATAACCATGGACCCTCTCCTGGCTATTAATATCTGCCCTCAGTCACTGGCTTTACCATTCTGGCGGAGAAAATTGCGCGGGAGCCCACGCCAATTTTTTCCGCCATTTAACCCTTTATTTTAGCAGCTACAGCGCTGAAATTTTGCACATACACACTACTAACATTAGTAGTGTGGAATATGCAAAAAAAAGGGGATATGAGATGGTTTACTGTATGTAAACCATGTCTCATATCCTGTCGGGTTTGTGCAGGAGAAATGAAAAGCCGGCAATTGAATTACCGACTTTTCACAGATATCGCGCTGAATGAAATCTAAATACAGAATATATATATATGTGTCTCAATGACATATATATATATATATATATACTGTATATATGTTTTAATGAACATTTGAGCACATAAATCCATTAGATGTCAGTTTTGCAAGCCTGCGCGAAAATCTCGCAGTACGGATGCCATACGGATTACATACGGAGGATGCCATGCGCAAAATACGCTGACACACCCTGCCTACGGATCACTATTTTGGGAACATTTCACCGTATTTCGGCCGTATTACGGCCGTAAAATACGGACCGTATTGTCTTACGCCGAGTGTGACGCCGGCCTAACACATGTCTAGATTTTGCAATTTTCCTAATGACCTATGCACATGGCTGTTTTTTTTTTCTCTGTGCAAAACACATATGTTAAAGGTGTATTCCCATCTCAAAGATCCTATACCAAAATGTAGTAGGTGTAATAAAAATAATATAAGCAAATACCTCCAATTAGAAGTAGTTCCTGCAGAAAATTTTGGAGTATTGTGACCCCAAAAAAGTGTGAACAATAACAACCTTAATGAGAAAATAGCAAAATGAATTTAATTAAACACACAGATAAAACATATAACAATTACAGTAATATGGATAAGCCACACCAAATAGCATTAGTAGCATTGTATATTCTCTAAGGCTATCGAGTTTGAGTGTGTCGTAGTATCTGCATCAGAGACTGTCACACTGGGTACTGGGAATGGGATAGCGTATATACCAACAAAAGCGTGCCAGAGATCTAGGCATAGTCTCACAGTTTGCTCACATTCCAGTCAACAATGGAAACAGAGATCTGGTGTCAGAATATACAAACATAGAAAAGGTGCCCAATAAAATGCTCAGTACAGTGCTTACCCATGTGGGATGCAAATAAGGTGCACACTAGGTCCTAAGCCCCAACGCATGTTTTGCGCTATGGGCTTCTTGTGGAGGCTTGGTGTGGCTTTCTGAGTCATTTTTGTCATCACTAGGGTTGAGCGACTTTCATTTTTTTAAGATCGAGTCTGGTTTTGTGAAACCCGATTTAGTCCAGAGTCGAGTCGAGTGAAGTCGGCCGATTATCGCTAAAAGTCGGGGATCGACCGAAACACGAAACCCAATGCAAGTCAATGGGGAAGCATAGCCGGCAGTGAGTGGAGGCCAGGAAAACACCTACAGTGCACATTTTACTGCCAAAAACATCCATTCTTGTTTTCTGAAGCTTGTCAATCTTAATTAACTTTATAATAATAGTTGGGCACTGGAAATTGGGGGTCATTTGGCAAAAGTTGTGGGGGTAGGGCTGGTTCAAGGTTTTAGTGGGCCCAGGAAACATGGACTACGTCATGGCGGTGGAGCAGGGAGAGGTAAGTATTTCAATGTTGCAAGTGCTGTGATCCTGAGCAAGCAGGGGGGGCCCACTCGTTCGCATTGGCACTGGCACAGGGCCCCTCAAAGTACGGCGGTGTGTTTGCATGGCGGGGGCGCCTCCCACCAGCAGCGACACTTTTGCGTACTCTGAGTGGCCCTGTGCCAGTGACGTCGCCAACGAGTATGCCCCCCCACCTGATGAAGGAACCTGCACTTTCATCTGCACCTTCCTCTTTGTCCCTGTGTAAGGTGGTATAATATGCGGGAAGGGGAACCTTACTTTCAGCAGGGTCAGATTCTGGCTGTGTAGAGTACAAGGGGAATGTAGTGGTCTAGGTCAATGTACCAGCAGACTCATCTAGCAGTGGCTGGGCAATGGGCAGGATGATGAGGAAACAGATATAGGGCCAAAGAATAAAGTAGGCTAAATGCAGATCAAAATTGGTAACAGGACTAAACAGGCGGCATTGCTTTGTTCAGTGGAGTAGCAAACCCAAGAGCAGCAGACACTGTTTCAAGGGCCTAACCACACTAGTAGGCCAAATGCAGTTTAATATCTGATAGTATAGGCCGAAAGCCAGAATGTGGAAGCTCAGCTTTGTTCAGTTGAGGACAACACCAGGGAGGGGCAGACACCGTTAGTAGGCCCTAACCACCATTTTGTTTTTTAAAAAACACTTAATGAGAGCCAGAAGGTTGAAGCTCAGCTTTATTCAGTTGAGGGCAACACCAGGGAGGGGCAGACACCGTTAGTAGGCCCTAACCACCATTTTGTTTTTTAAAAAACACTTAATGAGAGCCAGAAGGTTGAAGCTCAGCTTTATTCAGTTGAGGGCAACACCAGGCAGGGGCAGACACCGTTAGTAGGCCCTAACCATCATTTTGTTTTTTAAAAAACACTTAATGAGAGCCAGAAGGTTGAAGCTCAGCTTTATTCAGTTGAGGGCAACACCAGGCAGGGGCAGACACCGTTAGTAGGCCCTAACCACCATTTTGTTTTTTAAAAAACACTTAATGAGAGCCAGAAGGTTGAAGCTCAGCTTTATTCAGTTGAGGGCAACACCAGGGAGGGGCAGAAGCCGTTAGTAGGCCCTAACCACCATTTTGTTTTTTAAAAAACACTTAATGAGAGCCAGAAGGTTGAAGCTCAGCTTTATTCAGTTGAGGGCAACACCAGGGAGGGGCAGACACCGTTAGTAGGCCCTAACCACCATTTTGTTTTTTAAAAAACACTTAATGAGAGCCAGAAGGTTGAAGCTCAGCTTTATTCAGTTGAGGGCAACACCAGGGAGGGGCAGACACCGTTAGTAGGCCCTAACCACCATTTTGTTTTTTAAAAAACACTTAATGAGAGCCAGAAGGTTGAAGCTCAGCTTTATTCAGTTGAGGGCAACACCAGGCAGGGGCAGACACCGTTAGTAGGCCCTAACCACCATTTTGTTTTTTAAAAAACACTTAATGAGAGCCAGAAGGTTGAAGCTCAGCTTTATTCAGTTGAGGGCAACACCAGGCAGGGGCAGACACCGTTAGTAGGCCCTAACCACCATTTTGTTTTTTAAAAAACACTTAATGAGAGCCAGAAGGTTGAAGCTCAGCTTTATTCAGTTGAGGGCAACACCAGGCAGGGGCAGACACCGTTAGTAGGCCCTAACCACCATTTTGTTTTTTAAAAAACACTTAATGAGAGCCAGAAGGTTGAAGCTCAGCTTTATTCAGTTGAGGGCAACACCAGGCAGGGGCAGACACCGTTAGTAGGCCGGAACCACCAATGTGTTTAAAAACAGCAGTTAATCAGAGCCGGAAGGTAGAAGCTCAGCTTTATTCAGTTGAGGGCAACACCAGGGAGGGGCAGAAGCCGTTAGTAGGCCCTAACCACCATTTTGTTTTTTAAAAAACACTTAATGAGAGCCAGAAGGTTGAAGCTCAGCTTTATTCAGTTGAGGGCAACACCAGGCAGGGGCAGACACCGTTAGTAGGCCGGAACCACCAATGTGTTTAAAAACAGCAGTTAATCAGAGCCGGAAGGTAGAAGCTCAGCTTTATTCAGTTGAGGACAACTTGAATTAGGGACTGCAGACAGACTTAGCAGGCTGTCCCCTGTGTGGACCATGCATCCAATACATTAACCCATTGAGCCACAAAGGACACGTAACCTTCCGTGGCCATGCCTACAGGTCCATGTGTCTGTTGTCAGGTGTACCTTTGTCAGTGTAGGCCTATTGGAAGGAGGGACCACAGACAGGCTTCGAAGGCCTAACACAATAAAATGGGCTGGCTGTAGGCACTTTAAAATTGGTTCCAGGGGTACACGGGCAGCAGTGGTCTGGTCAGTGGAGGCCTAGTGGAAGGAGGGACCGCAGACAGGCTTCGAAGGCCTAACACAATAAAATGGGCTGGCTGTAGGCACTTTAAAATTGGTTCCAGGGGTACACGGGCAGCAGTGGTCTGGTCAGTGGAGGCCTAGTGGAAGGAGGGACCGCAGACAGGCTTCGAAGGCCTAACACAATAAAATGGGCTGGCTGTAGGCACTTTAAAATTGGTTCCAGGGGTACACGGGCAGCAGTGGTCTGGTCAGTGGAGGCCTAGTGGAAGGAGGGACCGCAGACAGGCTTCGAAGGCCTAACACAATAAAATGGGCTGGCTGTAGGCACTTTAAAATTGGTTCCAGGGGTACACGGGCAGCAGTGGTCTGGTCAGTGGAGGCCTAGTGGAAGGAGGGACCGCAGACAGGCTTCGAAGGCCTAACACAATAAAATGGGCTGGCTGTAGGCACTTTAAAATTGGTTCCAGGGGTACACGGGCAGCAGTGGTCTGGTCAGTGGAGGCCTAGTGGAAGGAGGGACCGCAGACAGGCTTCGAAGGCCTAACACAATAAAATGGGCTGGCTGTAGGCACTTTAAAATTGGTTCCAGGGGTACACGGGCAGCAGTGGTCTGGTCAGTGGAGGCCTAGTGGAAGGAGGGACCGCAGACAGGCTTCGAAGGCCTAAAATAACAAACAATAGGCTCATGGCAGTTTTACAGCGGTTGCATGGATACACGGGCAGGCAGCTTGGTGGTGAGTGGAGGAGTATTTAAAGTAGGGACCGCAGACAGGCTATCAAAGGCCTAAAATAACAAACAATAGGCTCATGGCAGTTTTACAGCGGTTACATGGATACACGGGCAGGCAGCTTGGTGGTGAGTGGAGGAGTATTTAAAGTAGGGACCGCAGACAGGCTATCAAAGGCCTAAAATAACAAACAATAGGCTCATGGCAGTTTTACAGCGGTTACATGGATACACGGGCAGGCAGCTTGGTGGTGAGTGGAGGAGTATTTAAAGTAGGGACCGCAGACAGGCTATCAAAGGCCTAAAATAACAAACAATAGGCTCATGGCAGTTTTACAGCGGTTACATGGATACACGGGCAGGCAGCTTGGTGGTGAGTGGAGGAGTATTTAAAGTAGGGACCGCAGACAGGCTATCAAAGGCCTAAAATAACAAACAATAGGCTCATGGCAGTTTTACAGCGGTTACATGGATACACGGGCAGGCAGCTTGGTGGTGAGTGGAGGAGTATTTAAAGTAGGGACCGCAGACAGGCTATCAAAGGCCTAAAATAACAAACAATAGGCTCATGGCAGTTTTACAGCGGTTACATGGATACACGGGCAGGCAGCTTGGTGGTGAGTGGAGGAGTATTTAAAGTAGGGACCGCAGACAGGCTATCAAAGGCCTAAAATAACAAACAATAGGCTCATGGCAGTTTTACAGCGGTTACATGGATACACGGGCAGGCAGCTTGGTGGTGAGTGGAGGAGTATTTAAAGTAGGGACCGCAGACAGGCTATCAAAGGCCTAAAATAACAAACAATAGGCTCATGGCAGTTTTACAGCGGTTACATGGATACACGGGCAGGCAGCTTGGTGGTGAGTGGAGGAGTATTTAAAGTAGGGACCGCAGACAGGCTATCAAAGGCCTAAAATAACAAACAATAGGCTCATGGCAGTTTTACAGTGGTTACATGGATACACGGGCAGGCAGCTTGGTGGTGAGTGGAGGAGTATTTAAAGTAGGGACCGCAGACAGGCTATCAAAGGCCTAAAATAACAAACAATAGGCTCATGGCAGTTTTACAGCGGTTACATGGATACACGGGCAGGCAGCTTGGTGGTGAGTGGAGGAGTATTTAAAGTAGGGACCGTAGACAGGCTATCAAAGGCCTAAAATAACAAACAATAGGCTCATGGCAGTTTTACAGCGGTTACATGGATACACGGGCAGGCAGCTTGGTGGTGAGTGGAGGAGTATTTAAAGTAGGGACCGCAGACAGGCTATCAAAGGCCTAAAATAACAAACAATAGGCTCATGGCAGTTTTACAGCGGTTACATGGATACACAGCAGCTTGGTGGTGAGTGGAGGAGTAGTGCAAGGAGTGTCTGTCCCAGTACTCCCAAAATATAAATAGATGTTAATGTCTCGCAAAACAACCAAAACAAAAAAAAAGTGGCATACTTAGGTACAGGGGTGGGCTCATCTACTGTGTTTCTGACATAGTAATTTGGCAGTAACTATTTAATGGTGCCAATATAGGACACAGACACAGACTACTTTAAGTTGCATCATAGATGTCTACAAATTTGTATTGTCAGTGCCAGACATTGAATGATGTCAGCGAATAGACTAAAGATTGGTGGAGCTGTGCGACATAATTTTGCACGTGGTAGAGCACATTTTGAGCTGGGGTAGGGGGGAACTCTCTTGAGGCCGGCGGGACCGCCCCAGGGCCCCTCATGTTACAACGGTGTGTCTGACGTTGGGTGCGCACCACCACCGCCAGAGACACTACATTGTACTATGAGGGACCCAGTAGCAATGCCGTCAACCAAAAGCGAGCACACCCACCTCTTCAGACAAACAGCAGTCTCACGGGTGCTTGCGCCAAGTCGCGATACCACGGCCCCGTGTGGGGAGTTTGGCCATTTAGGGAGGTGTAAACATGTCGTATGCTGTACAATCAGCTGCAGCAAATTAGACATTAGAAAAGTAATTCACAGGCAAGAGCTTTTCATAGGAAAGCTAGGTGTCGGCCGGGCAAGGTGGGGCAAAAGATTTCGAAATCCAGTTGTGGTTCATTTTAATGAATGTTAGATCGTCAACATTTTGGGTAGCCAGACGAGTCCTTTTTTCGGTTAATATTGAACCTGCAGCACTGAATAATCTTTCTGATAGGACACTTGCTGCCGGGCAAGCAAGCTCCTGCAATGCATATTCTGCCAATTCTGGCCAGGTGTCTAATTTGGAGGCCCAGTAATCAAATGGGAATGACGGTTGAGGGAGAACATCGATAAGGGATGAAAAATAGTTAGTAACCATACTGGACAAATGTTGTCTCCTGTCACTTTCAATTGATGCAGCAGTACCTGTCCTGTCTGCGGTCATAGCAAAATCACTCCACAACCTGGTCAGAAAACCCCTCTGTCCAACGCCACTTCTGATGTGTGCACCCCTAACACTCCTAGTCTGCTGCCCCCTGGAGCTCGTGTGAGAACGATCACGTGCGCTGTGTGCTGGGAATGCCTGAAGCAAACGGTCAACAAGAGTTGATTGTTTGGTTGCTAATATTAGTTCCAAGTTCTCATGTGGCATAATATTTTGCAATTTGCCTTTATAGCGTGGATCAAGGAGGCAGGCCAACCAGTAATCGTCATCGTTCATCATTTTCGTAATGCGTGTGTCCCTTTTTAGGATACGTAAGGCATAATCCGCCATGTGGGCCAAAGTTCCAGTTGTCAAATCTCCGGTTGTGATTGGTTGAGGGGCAGTTGCAGGCAAATCTACGTCACTTGTGTCCCTCAAAAAACCAGAACCCGGCCGTGACACGCAACCAATTTCCTGTGCCCCCGGGAAAGGTTCGGCATTAAAAATATACTCATCCCCATCATCCTCCTCGTCCTCCACCTCCTCTTCGCCCGCTACCTCGTCCTGTACACTGCCCTGACCAGACAATGGCTGACTGTCATCAAGGCTTTCCTCTTCCTCTGGTGCAGAAGCCTGCTCCTTTATGTGCGTCAAACTTTGCATCAGCAGACGCATTAGGGGGATGCTCATGCTTATTACGGCGTTGTCTGCACTAACCAGCCGTGTGCATTCCTCAAAACACTGAAGGACTTGACACATGTCTTGTATCTTAGACCACTGCACACCTGACAACTCCATGTCTGCCATCCTACTGCCTGCCCGTGTATCCTCCCACAAATAAATAACAGCACGCCTCTGTTCGCACAGTCTCTGAAGCATGTGCAGTGTTGAGTTCCACCTTGTTGCAACGTCTATGATTAGGCGATGCTGGGGAAGGTTCAAAGACCGCTGATAGGTCTGCATACAGCTGGCGTGTACAGGCAAACGTCGGATATGTGAGCAAAGTGCACGCACTTTGAGGAGCAGGTCGGAGAACCCAGGATAAGTTTTCAATAAGCACTGCACCACCAGGTTTAAGGTGTGAACCAGGCAAGGAATGTGTTTCAGTTGGGAAAGGGAGATGGCAGCCATGAAATTCCTTCCGTTATCACTCACTACCTTGCCTGCCTCAAGATCTACTGTGCCCAGCCACGACTGCGTTTCTTGTTGCAAGAACTCGGACAGAACTTCCGCGGTGTGTCTGTTGTCGCCCAAACACTTCATAGCCAATACAGCCTGCTGACGCTTGGCAGTAGCTGGCCCATAATGGGACAACTGGTGTGCAACAGTGTCATCTGCCGATGGAGTGGTTGGCAGACTGCGTTCTGTGGAAGAGCTGTAGCTTCTGCAGGAGGACGAGGAGGAGGAGGAGGAGGGGGTGCGAACGCCTACAGCCAACTGTTTCCTAGACCGTGGGCTAGGCACAACTGTCCCTAAATTGATGTCGCCTGTGGACCCTGCATCCACCACATTCACCCAGTGTGCCGTGATGGACACATAATGTCCCTGGCCATGCCTACTGGTCCATGCATCTGTAGTCAGGTGCACCTTTGTACTCACAGATTGCCTGAGTGCATGGACGATGCGCTGTTTAACATGCTGGTGCAGGGCTGGGATGGCTTTTCTGGAAAAAAAGTGTCGACTGGGTAGCTCGTATCGTGGTTCAGCGTACTCCATCAGGGCTTTGAAAGCTTCGCTTTCAACTAACCGGTAGGGCATCATCTCTAACGAGATTAGTCTAGCTATGTGGGCGTTAAAACCCTGTGTACGCGGATGCGAGGATAAGTACTTCCTTTTTCTAACCAGAGTCTCATGTAGGGTGAGCTGGACTGGAGAGCTGGAGATCGTGGAACTTTCGGGTGTGCCGGTGTACATGGCAGACTGAGAGACGGTTGGAGACGGTATTGTTTCCGCCGGTGCCCTAGATGCAATATTTCCTCCTACAAAACTGGTGATTCCCTGACCCTGACTGCTTTTGGCTGGCAAAGAAACCTGCACAGATACTGCCGGTGGTGCGGAAAATGGTGGCCTTACAGTGACGGAAGGGATGTTGCGTTGCTGACTAGCTTCATTGGCCGAGGGTGCTACAACCTTAAGGGACGTTTGGTAGTTAGTCCAGGCTTGAAAATGCATGGTGGTTAAGTGTCTATGCATGCAACTAGTATTTAGACTTTTCAGATTCTGACCTCTGCTTAAGCTAGTTGAACATTTTTGACAGATGACTTTGCGCTGATCAGTTGGATGTTGTTTAAAAAAATGCCAGACTGCACTCTTCCTAGACTCGGATCCCTTTTCAGGGATTGCAGACTGAGCTTTAACCGGATGGCCACGCTGTCCTCCAACAGGTTTTGGCTTTGACACGCGTTTTGGGCCAGATACGGGCCCGGCAGATGGAACCTGTTGCGATGTTGATGCCTGCTGCGGCCCCTCCTCCACCTCCGCTTCTGAACTACTGCCGCCTGCACCCTGTTCCCCCAATGGCTGCCAATCGGGGTCAATAACTGGGTCATCTATTACCTCCTCTTCGAGCTCGTGTGCAACTTCGTCTGTGTCACTGTGTCGGTCGGTGGTATAGCGTTCGTGGCGGGGCAACATAGTCTCATCAGGGTCTGATTGTGGATCTGTACCCTGAGAGGGCAATGTGGTGGTCTGAGTCAAAGGAGCAGCATAGTACTCTGGCTGTGGCTGTGCATCAGTGCACTCCATGTCAGAATCTACTTGTAATGGGCATGGCCTGTTAAATGTTTCACTTTCTAAGCCAGGGACGGTATGTGTAAAGAGCTCCATGGAGTGAACCGTTGTGTCGCCTGCTGCATCCTTCTCTCTTGTTGTAGTTTTTGCTGAGGAGGACAAGGAAGCGACTTGTCCCTGACCGTGAACATCCACAAGCGACGCGCTGCTTTTACATTTACCAGTTTCTGAAGAGGAGGCAAAAGAGCTAGAGGCTGAGTCTGCAATGTAAGCCAAAACTTGCTGTTGCTGCTCCGCCTTTAAAAGCGGTTTTCCTACTCCCAGAAAAGAGAGCGTTCGAGGCCTTGTGTAGCCTGACGACGAAACTGGCTCCACAGCTCCAGACTTAGGTGGAATATTTTTATCCCCACGACCACCTGATGCTCCACTACCACTACCATCATTACCAGCTGACAATGAACGCCCACGACGACCTCTTGCACCAGACTTCCTCATTGTTTTAAAATCTTAACCAAAGTAACTTTATTTGTTGTTGTCAAACAACTTACACGGTGAGCTATAACTTCAGTATGATTTCAATATCCCTTAACAGGTTGGTGAGACCACAAGGAAAATCAGGCACAATGTTACACACTCTGTTTTCTGTGGCACAAAATCACAGAGATGACACACACGCAGGACTGTCACTCAAGCACTAATGTCAATATTAATCTCCCACCTAATTTATTTTTTTTTTTTTCTCAGGGAGACTTTAGAAACCAAATAATATTAAAAAACAAACAAAAAAAAAAAGGCTTTCTATGGCCCACAATTAGAGAGAGAGAGGTGGCACACCCAGGAGTCAAGACTGGCGCACAAGCTGAAAGGGCAATATTACTCTCCCACTGTTTTTTTAAGTTTTTTTTTTTTTATTTTCAGGGAGACTTTAGAAACCAAATAATATTAAAAAAACCAAAAAAATAAATAGCCTTTCTATGGCCCACTGAATGAGAGAGAGAGGTGGCACACCCAGGAGTCAAGACTGGCACACAAGCTGAAAGGGCAATATTACTCTCCCACTGTTTTTTTTTATGTATTTTTTGTTTTTTAAGGGAGACTTTAGAAACCCAATAATATTTAAAAAAAAAAAAAATAGGCTTTCTATGGCCCACTGAATGAGAGGGAGAGAGGTGGCACACCCAGGAGTCAAGACTGGCACACAAGCTGAAAGGGCAATATTACTCTCCCACTGTTTTTTTATGTTTTTTTTTTTTTCAGGGAGACTTTAGAAACCAAATAATATTAAAAAAACAAAAAAAATAAATAGCCTTTCTATGGCCCACTGAATGAGAGAGAGAGGTGGCACACCCAGGAGTCAAGACTGGCACACAAGCTGAAAGGGCAATATTACTCTCCCACTGTTTTTTTATGTTTTTTTTTTTTTCAGGGAGACTTTAGAAACCAAATAATATTAAAAAAACCAAAAAAATAAATAGCCTTTCTATGGCCCACTGAATGAGAGAGAGGTGGCACACCCAGGAGTCAAGACTGGCACACAAGCTGAAAGGGCAATATTACTCTCCCACTGTTTTTTATGTTTTTTTTTTTTCAGGGAGACTTTAGAAACCAAATAATATTAAAAAAACCAAAAAAATAAATAGCCTTTCTATGGCCCACTGAATGAGAGAGAGAGGTGGCACACCCAGGAGTCAAGACTGGCACACAAGCTGAAAGGGCAATATTACTCTCCCACTGTTTTTTTTTATGTATTTTTTGTTTTTTAAGGGAGACTTTAGAAACCCAATAATATTTAAAAAAAAAAAAAATAGGCTTTCTATGGCCCACTGAATGAGAGGGAGAGAGGTGGCACACCCAGGAGTCAAGACTGGCACACAAGCTGAAAGGGCAATATTACTCTCCCACTGTTTTTTTTTTTTTTTTTTTTTTTTCAGGGAGACTTTAGAAACCAAATAATATTAAAAAAACCAAAAAAATAAATAGCCTTTCTATGGCCCACTGAATGAGAGAGAGAGGTGGCACACCCAGGAGTCAAGACTGGCACACAAGCTGAAAGGGCAATATTACTCTCCCACTGTTTTTTTATGTTTTTTTTTTTTTTCAGAGAGACTTTAGAAACCAAATAATATTAAAAAAACCAAAAAAATAAATAGCCTTTCTATGGCCCACTGAATGAGAGAGAGGTGGCACACCCAGGAGTCAAGACTGGCACACAAGCTGAAAGGGCAATATTACTCTCCCACTGTTTTTTATGTTTTTTTTCTTTCAGGGAGACTTTAGAAACCAAATAATATTAAAAAAAACAAAAAAATAAATAGCCTTTCTATGGCCCACTGAATGAGAGAGAGAGGTGGCACACCCAGGAGTCAAGACTGGCACACAAGCTGAAAGGGCAATATTACTCTCCCACTGTTTTTTTATGTATTTTTTTTTTTCAGGGAGACTTTAGAAACCAAATAATAAGAAAAAAAATAAATAAATAAATAGGCTTTCTATAGCCCACTGAATGAGAGATAGCACACACAGCAGTGGCACACAAGCCCTGACTGAGGCCAATATTTTTCTCCCACTGATTGATGTAGTGTTTTTGTGTTGAGGTAGATTTTAGAACACAAATCAAGGAAAAAAAAAATGCTTTCTATGGCCCACTGAATGAGAGAGAGGTGGCACACCCAGGAGTCAAGACTGGCACACAAGCTGAAAGGGCAATATTACTCTCCCACTGTTTTTTTATGTATTTTGTTTTTTTCAGGGAGACTTTAGAAACCAAATAATAAGAAAAAAAATAAATAAATAAATAGGCTTTCTATAGCCCACTGAATGAGAGATAGCACACACAGCAGTGGCACACAAGCCCTGACTGAGGCCAATATTTTTCTCCCACTGATTGATGTAGTGTTTTTGTGTTGAGGTAGATTTTAGAACACAAATCAAGGAAAAAAAAAATGCTTTCTATGGCCCACTGAATGAGAGAGAGGTGGCACACCCAGGAGTCAAGACTGGCACACAAGCTGAAAGGGCAATATTACTCTCCCACTGTTTTTTTATGTATTTTTTGTTTTTTAAGGGAGACTTTAGAAACCCAATAATATTAAAAAAAAAAAAAAAATAGGCTTTCTATGGCCCACTGAATGAGAGGGAGAGAGGTGGCACACCCAGGAGTCAAGACTGGCACACATGCTGAAAGGGCAATATTACTCTCCCACTGTTTTTTTTATGTATTTTTTGTTTTTTAAGGGAGACTTTAGAAACCCAATAATATTAAAAAAAAAAAAAAAAAAGGCTTTCTATGGCCCACAATTAGAGAGAGAGGTGGCACACCCAGGAGTCAAGACTGGCACACAAGCTGAAAGGGCAATATTACTCTCCCACTGTTTTTTTATTTTTTTTTTTTTTTTCAGGGAGACTTTAGAAACCAAATAATATTAAAAAACCCAAAAAAATAAATAGCCTTTCTATGGCCCACTGAATGAGAGAGAGAGGTGGCACACCCAGGAGTCAAGACTGGCACACAAGCTGAAAGGGCAATATTACTCTCCCACTGTTTTTTTATGTATTTTTTGTTTTTTAAGGGAGACTTTAGAAACCCAATAATATTTAAAAAAAAAAATAAATAGGCTTTCTATGGCCCACTGAATGAGAGGGAGAGAGGTGGTACACCCAGGAGTCAAGACTGGCACACAAGCTGAAAGGGCAATATTACTCTCCCAATGTTTTTTATGTTTTTTTTTTTTTCAGGGAGACTTTAGAAACCAAATAATATTAAAAAAACCAAAAAAATAAATAGCCTTTCTATGGCCCACTGAATGAGAGAGAGAGGTGGCACACCCAGGAGTCAAGACTGGCACACAAGCTGAAAGGGCAATATTACTCTCCCACTGTTTTTTTATGTATTTTTTTTTTTCAGGGAGACTTTAGAAACCAAATAATAAGAAAAAAAATAAATAAATAAATAGGCTTTCTATAGCCCACTGAATGAGAGATAGCACACACAGCAGTGGCACACAAGCCCTGACTGAGGCCAATATTTTTCTCCCACTGATTGATGTAGTGTTTTTGTGTTGAGGTAGATTTTAGAACACAAATCAAGGAAAAAAAAATGCTTTCTATGGCCCACTGAATGAGAGAGAGGTGGCACACCCAGGAGTCAAGACTGGCACACAAGCTGAAAGGGCAATATTACTCTCCCACTGTTTTTTTATGTATTTTTTGTTTTTTTAAGGGAGACTTTAGAAACCCAATAATATTTAAAAAAAAAAAAAAATAGGCTTTCTATGGCCCACTGAATGAGAGAGAGGTGGCACACCCAGGAGTCAAGACTGGCACACAAGCTGAAAGGGCAATATTACTCTCCCACTGTTTTTTTATGTATTTTTTGTTTTTTAAGGGAGACTTTAGAAACCCAATAATATTTAAAAAAAAAAAAAAAATAGGCTTTCTATGGCCCACTGAATGAGAGGGAGAGAGGTGGCACACCCAGGAGTCAAGACTGGCACACAAGCTGAAAGGGCAATATTACTCTCCCACTGTTTTTTTATGTATTTTTTGTTTTTTAAGGGAGACTTTAGAAACCCAATAATATTTAAAAAAAAATCAGTGAAAGGCCTAACACAATCAGTCGAAGGCCTAACACAATAAAATGGGCTGGCTGTAGGCACTTTAAAATTGGTTCCAGGGGTACACGGGCAGCAGTGGTCTGGTCAGTGGAGGCCTAGTGGAAGGAGGGACCGCAGACAGGCTTCGAAGGCCTAACACAATAAAATGGGCTGGCTGTAGGCACTTTAAAATTGGTTCCAGGGGTACACGGGCAGCAGTGGTCTGGTCAGTGGAGGCCTAGTGGAAGGAGGGACCGCAGACAGGCTTCGAAGGCCTAAAATAACAAACAATAGGCTCATGGCAGTTTTACAGCGGTTACATGGATACACGGGCAGGCAGCTTGGTGGTGAGTGGAGGAGTATTTAAAGTAGGGACCGCAGACAGGCTATCAAAGGCCTAAAATAACAAACAATAGGCTCATGGCAGTTTTACAGCGGTTACATGGATACACGGGCAGGCAGCTTGGTGGTGAGTGGAGGAGTATTTAAAGTAGGGACCGCAGACAGGCTATCAAAGGCCTAAAATAACAAACAATAGGCTCATGGCAGTTTTACAGCGGTTACATGGATACACGGGCAGGCAGCTTGGTGGTGAGTGGAGGAGTATTTAAAGTAGGGACCGCAGACAGGCTATCAAAGGCCTAAAATAACAAACAATAGGCTCATGGCAGTTTTACAGCGGTTACATGGATACACGGGCAGGCAGCTTGGTGGTGAGTGGAGGAGTATTTAAAGTAGGGACCGCAGACAGGCTATCAAAGGCCTAAAATAACAAACAATAGGCTCATGGCAGTTTTACAGCGGTTACATGGATACACGGGCAGGCAGCTTGGTGGTGAGTGGAGGAGTATTTAAAGTAGGGACCGCAGACAGGCTATCAAAGGCCTAAAATAACAAACAATAGGCTCATGGCAGTTTTACAGCGGTTACATGGATACACGGGCAGGCAGCTTGGTGGTGAGTGGAGGAGTATTTAAAGTAGGGACCGCAGACAGGCTATCAAAGGCCTAAAATAACAAACAATAGGCTCATGGCAGTTTTACAGCGGTTACATGGATACACGGGCAGGCAGCTTGGTGGTGAGTGGAGGAGTATTTAAAGTAGGGACCGCAGACAGGCTATCAAAGGCCTAAAATAACAAACAATAGGCTCATGGCAGTTTTACAGCGGTTACATGGATACACGGGCAGGCAGCTTGGTGGTGAGTGGAGGAGTATTTAAAGTAGGGACCGCAGACAGGCTATCAAAGGCCTAAAATAACAAACAATAGGCTCATGGCAGTTTTACAGCGGTTACATGGATACACGGGCAGGCAGCTTGGTGGTGAGTGGAGGAGTATTTAAAGTAGGGACCGCAGACAGGCTATCAAAGGCCTAAAATAACAAACAATAGGCTCATGGCAGTTTTACAGCGGTTACATGGATACACGGGCAGGCAGCTTGGTGGTGAGTGGAGGAGTATTTAAAGTAGGGACCGTAGACAGGCTATCAAAGGCCTAAAATAACAAACAATAGGCTCATGGCAGTTTTACAGCGGTTACATGGATACACGGGCAGGCAGCTTGGTGGTGAGTGGAGGAGTATTTAAAGTAGGGACCGCAGACAGGCTATCAAAGGCCTAAAATAACAAACAATAGGCTCATGGCAGTTTTACAGCGGTTACATGGATACACAGCAGCTTGGTGGTGAGTGGAGGAGTAGTGCAAGGAGTGTCTGTCCCAGTACTCCCAAAATATAAATAGATGTTAATGTCTCGCAAAACAACCAAAACAAAAAAAAAGGTGGCATACTTAGGTACAGGGGTGGGCTCATCTACTGTGTTTCTGACATAGTAATTTGGCAGTAACTATTTAATGGTGCCAATATAGGACACAGACACAGACTACTTTAAGTTGCATCATAGATGTCTACAAATTTGTATTGTCAGTGCCAGACATTGAATGATGTCAGCGAATAGACTAAAGATTGGTGGAGCTGTGCGACATAATTTTGCACGTGGTAGAGCACATTTTGAGCTGGGGTAGGGGGGAACTCTCTTGAGGCCGGCGGGACCGCCCCAGGGCCCCTCATGTTACAACGGTGTGTCTGACGTTGGGTGCGCACCACCACCGCCAGAGACACTACATTGTACTATGAGGGACCCAGTAGCAATGCCGTCAACCAAAAGCGAGCACACCCACCTCTTCAGACAAACAGCAGTCTCACGGGTGCTTGCGCCAAGTCGCGATACCACGGCCCTGTGTGGGGAGTTTGGCCATTTAGGGAGGTGTAAACATGTCGTATGCTGTACAATCAGCTGCAGCAAATTAGACATTAGAAAAGTAATTCACAGGCAAGAGCTTTTCATAGGAAAGCTAGGTGTCGGCCGGGCAAGGTGGGGCAAAAGATTTCGAAATCCAGTTGTGGTTCATTTTAATGAATGTTAGATCGTCAACATTTTGGGTAGCCAGACGAGTCCTTTTTTCGGTTAATATTGAACCTGCAGCACTGAATAATCTTTCTGATAGGACACTTGCTGCCGGGCAAGCAAGCTCCTGCAATGCATATTCTGCCAATTCTGGCCAGGTGTCTAATTTGGAGGCCCAGTAATCAAATGGGAATGACGGTTGAGGGAGAACATCGATAAGGGATGAAAAATAGTTAGTAACCATACTGGACAAATGTTGTCTCCTGTCACTTTCAATTGATGCAGCAGTACCTGTCCTGTCTGCGGTCATAGCAAAATCACTCCACAACCTGGTCAGAAAACCCCTCTGTCCAACGCCACTTCTGATGTGTGCACCCCTAACACTCCTAGTCTGCTGCCCCCTGGAGCTCGTGTGAGAACGATCACGTGCGCTGTGTGCTGGGAATGCCTGAAGCAAACGGTCAACAAGAGTTGATTGTTTGGTTGCTAATATTAGTTCCAAGTTCTCATGTGGCATAATATTTTGCAATTTGCCTTTATAGCGTGGATCAAGGAGGCAGGCCAACCAGTAATCGTCATCGTTCATCATTTTCGTAATGCGTGTGTCCCTTTTTAGGATACGTAAGGCATAATCCGCCATGTGGGCCAAAGTTCCAGTTGTCAAATCTCCGGTTGTGATTGGTTGAGGGGCAGTTGCAGGCAAATCTACGTCACTTGTGTCCCTCAAAAAACCAGAACCCGGCCGTGACACGCAACCAATTTCCTGTGCCCCCGGGAAAGGTTCGGCATTAAAAATATACTCATCCCCATCATCCTCCTCGTCCTCCACCTCCTCTTCGCCCGCTACCTCGTCCTGTACACTGCCCTGACCAGACAATGGCTGACTGTCATCAAGGCTTTCCTCTTCCTCTGGTGCAGAAGCCTGCTCCTTTATGTGCGTCAAACTTTGCATCAGCAGACGCATTAGGGGGATGCTCATGCTTATTACGGCGTTGTCTGCACTAACCAGCCGTGTGCATTCCTCAAAACACTGAAGGACTTGACACATGTCTTGTATCTTAGACCACTGCACACCTGACAACTCCATGTCTGCCATCCTACTGCCTGCCCGTGTATCCTCCCACAAATAAATAACAGCACGCCTCTGTTCGCACAGTCTCTGAAGCATGTGCAGTGTTGAGTTCCACCTTGTTGCAACGTCTATGATTAGGCGATGCTGGGGAAGGTTCAAAGACCGCTGATAGGTCTGCATACAGCTGGCGTGTACAGGCAAACGTCGGATATGTGAGCAAAGTGCACGCACTTTGAGGAGCAGGTCGGAGAACCCAGGATAAGTTTTCAATAAGCACTGCACCACCAGGTTTAAGGTGTGAGCCAGGCAAGGAATGTGTTTCAGTTGGGAAAGGGAGATGGCAGCCATGAAATTCCTTCCGTTATCACTCACTACCTTGCCTGCCTCAAGATCTACTGTGCCCAGCCACGACTGCGTTTCTTGTTGCAAGAACTCGGACAGAACTTCCGCGGTGTGTCTGTTGTCGCCCAAACACTTCATAGCCAATACAGCCTGCTGACGCTTGGCAGTAGCTGGCCCATAATGGGACAACTGGTGTGCAACAGTGTCATCTGCCGATGGAGTGGTTGGCAGACTGCGTTCTGTGGAAGAGCTGTAGCTTCTGCAGGAGGACGAGGAGGAGGAGGAGGAGGGGGTGCGAACGCCTACAGCCAACTGTTTCCTAGACCGTGGGCTAGGCACAACTGTCCCTAAATTGATGTCGCCTGTGGACCCTGCATCCACCACATTCACCCAGTGTGCCGTGATGGACACATAATGTCCCTGGCCATGCCTACTGGTCCATGCATCTGTAGTCAGGTGCACCTTTGTACTCACAGATTGCCTGAGTGCATGGACGATGCGCTGTTTAACATGCTGGTGCAGGGCTGGGATGGCTTTTCTGGAAAAAAAGTGTCGACTGGGTAGCTCGTATCGTGGTTCAGCGTACTCCATCAGGGCTTTGAAAGCTTCGCTTTCAACTAACCGGTAGGGCATCATCTCTAACGAGATTAGTCTAGCTATGTGGGCGTTAAAACCCTGTGTACGCGGATGCGAGGATAAGTACTTCCTTTTTCTAACCAGAGTCTCATGTAGGGTGAGCTGGACTGGAGAGCTGGAGATCGTGGAACTTTCGGGTGTGCCGGTGTACATGGCAGACTGAGAGACGGTTGGAGACGGTATTGTTTCCGCCGGTGCCCTAGATGCAATATTTCCTCCTACAAAACTGGTGATTCCCTGACCCTGACTGCTTTTGGCTGGCAAAGAAACCTGCACAGATACTGCCGGTGGTGCGGAAAATGGTGGCCTTACAGTGACGGAAGGGATGTTGCGTTGCTGACTAGCTTCATTGGCCGAGGGTGCTACAACCTTAAGGGACGTTTGGTAGTTAGTCCAGGCTTGAAAATGCATGGTGGTTAAGTGTCTATGCATGCAACTAGTATTTAGACTTTTCAGATTCTGACCTCTGCTTAAGCTAGTTGAACATTTTTGACAGATGACTTTGCGCTGATCAGTTGGATGTTGTTTAAAAAAATGCCAGACTGCACTCTTCCTAGACTCGGATCCCTTTTCAGGGATTGCAGACTGAGCTTTAACCGGATGGCCACGCTGTCCTCCAACAGGTTTTGGCTTTGACACGCGTTTTGGGCCAGATACGGGCCCGGCAGATGGAACCTGTTGCGATGTTGATGCCTGCTGCGGCCCCTCCTCCACCTCCGCTTCTGAACTACTGCCGCCTGCACCCTGTTCCCCCAATGGCTGCCAATCGGGGTCAATAACTGGGTCATCTATTACCTCCTCTTCGAGCTCGTGTGCAACTTCGTCTGTGTCACTGTGTCGGTCGGTGGTATAGCGTTCGTGGCGGGGCAACATAGTCTCATCAGGGTCTGATTGTGGATCTGTACCCTGAGAGGGCAATGTGGTGGTCTGAGTCAAAGGAGCAGCATAGTACTCTGGCTGTGGCTGTGCATCAGTGCACTCCATGTCAGAATCTACTTGTAATGGGCATGGCCTGTTAAATGTTTCACTTTCTAAGCCAGGGACGGTATGTGTAAAGAGCTCCATGGAGTGAACCGTTGTGTCGCCTGCTGCATCCTTCTCTCTTGTTGTAGTTTTTGCTGAGGAGGACAAGGAAGCGACTTGTCCCTGACCGTGAACATCCACAAGCGACGCGCTGCTTTTACATTTACCAGTTTCTGAAGAGGAGGCAAAAGAGCTAGAGGCTGAGTCTGCAATGTAAGCCAAAACTTGCTGTTGCTGCTCCGCCTTTAAAAGCGGTTTTCCTACTCCCAGAAAAGAGAGCGTTCGAGGCCTTGTGTAGCCTGACGACGAAACTGGCTCCACAGCTCCAGACTTAGGTGGAATATTTTTATCCCCACGACCACCTGATGCTCCACTACCACTACCATCATTACCAGCTGACAATGAACGCCCACGACGACCTCTTGCACCAGACTTCCTCATTGTTTTAAAATCTTAACCAAAGTAACTTTATTTGTTGTTGTCAAACAACTTACACGGTGAGCTATAACTTCAGTATGATTTCAATATCCCTTAACAGGTTGGTGAGACCACAAGGAAAATCAGGCACAATGTTACACACTCTGTTTTCTGTGGCACAAAATCACAGAGATGACACACACGCAGGACTGTCACTCAAGCACTAATGTCAATATTAATCTCCCACCTAATTTATTTATTTTTTTTTCTCAGGGAGACTTTAGAAACCAAATAATATTAAAAAACAAACAAAAAAAAAAAGGCTTTCTATGGCCCACAATTAGAGAGAGAGAGGTGGCACACCCAGGAGTCAAGACTGGCGCACAAGCTGAAAGGGCAATATTACTCTCCCACTGTTTTTTTAAGTTTTTTTTTTTTTATTTTCAGGGAGACTTTAGAAACCAAATAATATTAAAAAAACCAAAAAAATAAATAGCCTTTCTATGGCCCACTGAATGAGAGAGAGAGGTGGCACACCCAGGAGTCAAGACTGGCACACAAGCTGAAAGGGCAATATTACTCTCCCACTGTTTTTTTTTATGTATTTTTTGTTTTTTAAGGGAGACTTTAGAAACCCAATAATATTTAAAAAAAAAAAAAATAGGCTTTCTATGGCCCACTGAATGAGAGGGAGAGAGGTGGCACACCCAGGAGTCAAGACTGGCACACAAGCTGAAAGGGCAATATTACTCTCCCACTGTTTTTTTATGTTTTTTTTTTTTTCAGGGAGACTTTAGAAACCAAATAATATTAAAAAAACCAAAAAAATAAATAGCCTTTCTATGGCCCACTGAATGAGAGAGAGAGGTGGCACACCCAGGAGTCAAGACTGGCACACAAGCTGAAAGGGCAATATTACTCTCCCACTGTTTTTTTATGTTTTTTTTTTTTTTCAGGGAGACTTTAGAAACCAAATAATATTAAAAAAACCAAAAAAATAAATAGCCTTTCTATGGCCCACTGAATGAGAGAGAGAGGTGGCACACCCAGGAGTCAAGACTGGCACACAAGCTGAAAGGGCAATATTACTCTCCCACTGTTTTTTTATGTTTTTTTTTTTTTCAGGGAGACTTTAGAAACCAAATAATATTAAAAAAAACAAAAAAATAAATAGCCTTTCTATGGCCCACTGAATGAGAGAGAGGTGGCACACCCAGGAGTCAAGACTGGCACACAAGCTGAAAGGGCAATATTACTCTCCCACTGTTTTTTATGTTTTTTTTTTTTCAGGGAGACTTTAGAAACCAAATAATATTAAAAAAACCAAAAAAATAAATAGCCTTTCTATGGCCCACTGAATGAGAGAGAGAGGTGGCACACCCAGGAGTCAAGACTGGCACACAAGCTGAAAGGGCAATATTACTCTCCCACTGTTTTTTTTTATGTATTTTTTGTTTTTTAAGGGAGACTTTAGAAACCCAATAATATTTAAAAAAAAAAAAAATAGGCTTTCTATGGCCCACTGAATGAGAGGGAGAGAGGTGGCACACCCAGGAGTCAAGACTGGCACACAAGCTGAAAGGGCAATATTACTCTCCCACTGTTTTTTTATGTTTTTTTTTTTTTTTCAGGGAGACTTTAGAAACCAAATAATATTAAAAAAACCAAAAAAATAAATAGCCTTTCTATGGCCCACTGAATGAGAGAGAGAGGTGGCACACCCAGGAGTCAAGACTGGCACACAAGCTGAAAGGGCAATATTACTCTCCCACTGTTTTTTTATGTTTTTTTTTTTTTTCAGAGAGACTTTAGAAACCAAATAATATTAAAAAAACCAAAAAAATAAATAGCCTTTCTATGGCCCACTGAGTGAGAGAGAGGTGGCACACCCAGGAGTCAAGACTGGCACACAAGCTGAAAGGGCAATATTACTCTCCCACTGTTTTTTATGTTTTTTTTTTTTCAGGGAGACTTTAGAAACCAAATAATATTAAAAAAACCAAAAAAATAAATAGCCTTTCTATGGCCCACTGAATGAGAGAGAGAGGTGGCACACCCAGGAGTCAAGACTGGCACACAAGCTGAAAGGGCAATATTACTCTCCCACTGTTTTTTTATGTATTTTTTTTTTTCAGGGAGACTTTAGAAACCAAATAATAAGAAAAAAAATAAATAAATAAATAGGCTTTCTATAGCCCACTGAATGAGAGATAGCACACACAGCAGTGGCACACAAGCCCTGACTGAGGCCAATATTTTTCTCCCACTGATTGATGTAGTGTTTTTGTGTTGAGGTAGATTTTAGAACACAAATCAAGGAAAAAAAAATGCTTTCTATGGCCCACTGAATGAGAGAGAGGTGGCACACCCAGGAGTCAAGACTGGCACACAAGCTGAAAGGGCAATATTACTCTCCCACTGTTTTTTTATGTATTTTGTTTTTTTCAGGGAGACTTTAGAAACCAAATAATAAGAAAAAAAATAAATAAATAAATAGGCTTTCTATAGCCCACTGAATGAGAGATAGCACACACAGCAGTGGCACACAAGCCCTGACTGAGGCCAATATTTTTCTCCCACTGATTGATGTAGTGTTTTTGTGTTGAGGTAGATTTTAGAACACAAATCAAGGAAAAAAAAAATGCTTTCTATGGCCCACTGAATGAGAGAGAGGTGGCACACCCAGGAGTCAAGACTGGCACACAAGCTGAAAGGGCAATATTACTCTCCCACTGTTTTTTTATGTATTTTTTGTTTTTTAAGGGAGACTTTAGAAACCCAATAATATTAAAAAAAAAAAAAAATAGGCTTTCTATGGCCCACTGAATGAGAGGGAGAGAGGTGGCACACCCAGGAGTCAAGACTGGCACACAAGCTGAAAGGGCAATATTACTCTCCCACTGTTTTTTTATGTATTTTTTGTTTTTTAAGGGAGACTTTAGAAACCCAATAATATTTTTAAAAAAAAATAAATAGGCTTTCTATGGCCCACTGAATGAGAGTGAGAGAGGTGGCACACCCAGGAGTCAAGACTGGCACACAAGCTGAAAGGGCAATATTACTCTCCCACTGTTTTTTATGTTTTTTTTTTTTTTCAGGGAGACTTTAGAAACCAAATAATATTAAAAAAACCAAAAAAATAAATAGCCTTTCTATGGCCCACTGAATGAGAGAGAGAGGTGGCACACCCAGGATTCAAGACTGGCACACAAGCTGAAAGGGCAATATTACTCTCCCACTGTTTTTTTATGTATTTTTTTTTTTCAGGGAGACTTTAGAAACCAAATAATAAGAAAAAAAATAAATAAATAAATAGGCTTTCTATAGCCCACTGAATGAGAGATAGCACACACAGCAGTGGCACACAAGCCCTGACTGAGGCCAATATTTTTCTCCCACTGATTGATGTAGTGTTTTTGTGTTGAGGTAGATTTTAGAACACAAATCAAGGAAAAAAAATGCTTTCTATGGCCCACTGAATGAGAGAGAGGTGGCACACCCAGGAGTCAAGACTGGCACACAAGCTGAAAGGGCAATATTACTCTCCCACTGTTTTTTTATGTATTTTTTGTTTTTTAAGGGAGACTTTAGAAACCCAATAATATTTAAAAAAAAAAAAAAAATAGGCTTTCTATGGCCCACTGAATGAGAGGGAGAGAGGTGGCACACCCAGGAGTCAAGACTGGCACACAAGCTGAAAGGGCAATATTACTCTCCCACTGTTTTTTTATGTATTTTTTTTTTTCAGGGAGACTTTAGAAACCAAATAATAAGAAAAAAATAAAATAAATAAATAGGCTTTCTATAGCCCACTGAATGAGAGATAGCACACACAGCAGTGGCACACAAGCCCTGACTGAGGCCAATATTTTTCTCCCACTGATTGATGTAGTGTTTTTGTGTTGAGGTAGATTTTAGAACACAAATCAAGGAAAAAAAAAATGCTTTCTATGGCCCACTGAATGAGAGAGAGGTGGCACACCCAGGAGTCAAGACTGGCACACAAGCTGAAAGGGCAATATTACTCTCCCACTGTTTTTTTATGTATTTTTTGTTTTTTAAGGGAGACTTTAGAAACCCAATAATATTTAAAAAAAAAAAAAATAGGCTTTCTATGGCCCACTGAATGAGAGGGAGAGAGGTGGCACACCCAGGAGTCAAGACTGGCACACAAGCTGAAAGGGCAATATTACTCTCCCACTGTTTTTTTTATGTATTTTTTGTTTTTTAAGGGAGACTTTAGAAACCCAATAATATTTAAAAAAAAAAAAAAAAAGGCTTTCTATGGCCCACAATTAGAGAGAGAGGTGGCACACCCAGGAGTCAAGACTGGCACACAAGCTGAAAGGGCAATATTACTCTCCCACTGTTTTTTTTTTTTTTTTTTTTTTTCAGGGAGACTTTAGAAACCAAATAATATTAAAAAAACCAAAAAAATAAATAGCCTTTCTATGGCCCACTGAATGAGAGAGAGAGGTGGCACACCCAGGAGTCAAGACTGGCACACAAGCTGAAAGGGCAATATTACTCTCCCACTGTTTTTTTATGTATTTTTTGTTTTTTAAGGGAGACTTTAGAAACCCAATAATATTAAAAAAACCAAAAAAATAAATAGCCTTTCTATGGCCCACTGAATGAGAGAGAGAGGTGGCACACCCAGGAGTCAAGACTGGCACACAAGCTGAAAGGGCAATATTACTCTCCCACTGTTTTTTTATGTTTTTTTTTTTTTTCAGGGAGACTTTAGAAACCAAATAATATTAAAAAAACCAAAAAAATAAATAGCCTTTCTATGGCCCACTGAATGAGAGAGAGGTGGCACACCCAGGAGTCAAGACTGGCACACAAGCTGAAAGGGCAATATTACTCTCCCACTGTTTTTTATGTTTTTTTTTTTTCAGGGAGACTTTAGAAACCAAATAATATTAAAAAAACCAAAAAAATAAATAGCCTTTCTATGGCCCACTGAATGAGAGAGAGAGGTGGCACACCCAGGAGTCAAGACTGGCACACAAGCTGAAAGGGCAATATTACTCTCCCACTGTTTTTTTTATGTATTTTTTGTTTTTTAAGGGAGACTTTAGAAACCCAATAATATTAAAAAAAAAAAAAAAATAGGCTTTCTATGGCCCACTGAATGAGAGGGAGAGAGGTGGCACACCCAGGAGTCAAGACTGGCACACAAGCTGAAAGGGCAATATTACTCTCCCACTGTTTTTTTATGTTTTTTTTTTTTTCAGGGAGACTTTAGAAACCAAATAATATTAAAAAAACCAAAAAAATAAATAGCCTTTCTATGGCCCACTGAATGAGAGAGAGAGGTGGCACACCCAGGAGTCAAGACTGGCACACAAGCTGAAAGGGCAATATTACTCTCCCACTGTTTTTTTATGTATTTTTTTTTTTCAGGGAGACTTTAGAAACCAAATAATAAGAAAAAAAATAAATAAATAAATAGGCTTTCTATAGCCCACTGAATGAGAGATAGCACACACAGCAGTGGCACACAAGCCCTGACTGAGGCCAATATTTTTCTCCCACTGATTGATGTAGTGTTTTTGTGTTGAGGTAGATTTTAGAACACAAATCAAGGAAAAAAAAATGCTTTCTATGGCCCACTGAATGAGAGAGAGGTGGCACACCCAGGAGTCAAGACTGGCACACAAGCTGAAAGGGCAATATTACTCTCCCACTGTTTTTTTATGTATTTTTTGTTTTTTAAGGGAGACTTTAGAAACCCAATAATATTTAAAAAAAAAAAAAAAATAGGCTTTCTATGGCCCACTGAATGAGAGGGAGAGAGGTGGCACACCCAGGAGTCAAGACTGGCACACAAGCTGAAAGGGCAATATTACTCTCCCACTGTTTTTTTATGTATTTTTTTTTTTTCAGGGAGACTTTAGAAACCAAATAATAAGAAAAAAATAAAATAAATAAATAGGCTTTCTATAGCCCACTGAATGAGAGATAGCACACACAGCAGTGGCACACAAGCCCTGACTGAGGCCAATATTTTTCTCCCACTGATTGATGTAGTGTTTTTGTGTTGAGGTAGATTTTAGAACACAAATCAAGGAAAAAAAAAATGCTTTCTATGGCCCACTGAATGAGAGAGAGGTGGCACACCCAGGAGTCAAGACTGGCACACAAGCTGAAAGGGCAATATTACTCTCCCACTGTTTTTTTATGTATTTTTTGTTTTTTAAGGGAGACTTTAGAAACCCAATAATATTTAAAAAAAAAAAAAATAGGCTTTCTATGGCCCACTGAATGAGAGGGAGAGAGGTGGCACACCCAGGAGTCAAGACTGGCACACAAGCTGAAAGGGCAATATTACTCTCCCACTGTTTTTTTTATGTATTTTTTGTTTTTTAAGGGAGACTTTAGAAACCCAATAATATTTTAAAAAAAAAAAAAAAAGGCTTTCTATGGCCCACAATTAGAGAGAGAGGTGGCACACCCAGGAGTCAAGACTGGCACACAAGCTGAAAGGGCAATATTACTCTCCCACTGTTTTTTTTTTTTTTTTTTTTTTTTCAGGGAGACTTTAGAAACCAAATAATATTAAAAAAACCAAAAAAATAAATAGCCTTTCTATGGCCCACTGAATGAGAGAGAGAGGTGGCACACCCAGGAGTCAAGACTGGCACACAAGCTGAAAGGGCAATATTACTCTCCCACTGTTTTTTTATGTATTTTTTGTTTTTTAAGGGAGACTTTAGAAACCCAATAATATTAAAAAAACCAAAAAAATAAATAGCCTTTCTATGGCCCACTGAATGAGAGAGAGAGGTGGCACACCCAGGAGTCAAGACTGGCACACAAGCTGAAAGGGCAATATTACTCTCCCACTGTTTTTTTATGTTTTTTTTTTTTTTCAGGGAGACTTTAGAAACCAAATAATATTAAAAAAACCAAAAAAATAAATAGCCTTTCTATGGCCCACTGAATGAGAGAGAGGTGGCACACCCAGGAGTCAAGACTGGCACACAAGCTGAAAGGGCAATATTACTCTCCCACTGTTTTTTATGTTTTTTTTTTTTCAGGGAGACTTTAGAAACCAAATAATATTAAAAAAACCAAAAAAATAAATAGCCTTTCTATGGCCCACTGAATGAGAGAGAGAGGTGGCACACCCAGGAGTCAAGACTGGCACACAAGCTGAAAGGGCAATATTACTCTCCCACTGTTTTTTTTTATGTATTTTTTGTTTTTTAAGGGAGACTTTAGAAACCCAATAATATTTAAAAAAAAAAAAAATAGGCTTTCTATGGCCCACTGAATGAGAGGGAGAGAGGTGGCACACCCAGGAGTCAAGACTGGCACACAAGCTGAAAGGGCAATATTACTCTCCCACTGTTTTTTTATGTTTTTTTTTTTTTTTCAGGGAGACTTTAGAAACCAAATAATATTAAAAAAACCAAAAAAATAAATAGCCTTTCTATGGCCCACTGAATGAGAGAGAGAGGTGGCACACCCAGGAGTCAAGACTGGCACACAAGCTGAAAGGGCAATATTACTCTCCCACTGTTTTTTTATGTTTTTTTTTTTTTTCAGAGAGACTTTAGAAACCAAATAATATTAAAAAAACCAAAAAAATAAATAGCCTTTCTATGGCCCACTGAATGAGAGAGAGGTGGCACACCCAGGAGTCAAGACTGGCACACAAGCTGAAAGGGCAATATTACTCTCCCACTGTTTTTTATGTTTTTTTTTTTTCAGGGAGACTTTAGAAACCAAATAATATTAAAAAAACAAAAAAAATAAATAGCCTTTCTATGGCCCACTGAATGAGAGAGAGAGGTGGCACACCCAGGAGTCAAGACTGGCACACAAGCTGAAAGGGCAATATTACTCTCCCACTGTTTTTTTATGTATTTTTTTTTTCAGGGAGACTTTAGAAACCAAATAATAAGAAAAAAAATAAATAAATAAATAGGCTTTCTATAGCCCACTGAATGAGAGATAGCACACACAGCAGTGGCACACAAGCCCTGACTGAGGCCAATATTTTTCTCCCACTGATTGATGTAGTGTTTTTGTGTTGAGGTAGATTTTAGAACACAAATCAAGGAAAAAAAAATGCTTTCTATGGCCCACTGAATGAGAGAGAGGTGGCACACCCAGGAGTCAAGACTGGCACACAAGCTGAAAGGGCAATATTACTCTCCCACTGTTTTTTTATTTTTATTTTTTTTTTCAGGGAGACTTTAGAAACCAAATAATATTAAAAAAACCAAAAAAATAAATAGCCTTTCTATGGCCCACTGAATGAGAGAGAGAGGTGGCACACCCAGGAGTCAAGACTGGCACACAAGCTGAAAGGGCAATATTACTCTCCCACTGTTTTTTTATGTATTTTTTGTTTTTTAAGGGAGACTTTAGAAACCCAATAATATTTTAAAAAAAAAATAAATAGGCTTTCTATGGCCCACTGAATGAGAGGGAGAGAGGTGGCACACCCAGGAGTCAAGACTGGCACACAAGCTGAAAGGGCAATATTACTCTCCCACTGTTTTTTATGTTTTTTTTTTTTTTTCAGGGAGACTTTAGAAACCAAATAATATTAAAAAAACCAAAAAAATAAATAGCCTTTCTATGGCCCACTGAATGAGAGAGAGAGGTGGCACACCCAGGAGTCAAGACTGGCACACAAGCTGAAAGGGCAATATTACTCTCCCACTGTTTTTTTATGTATTTTTTTTTTCAGGGAGACTTTAGAAACCAAATAATAAGAAAAAAATAAATAAATAAATAGGCTTTCTATAGCCCACTGAATGAGAGATAGCACACACAGCAGTGGCACACAAGCCCTGACTGAGGCCAATATTTTTCTCCCACTGATTGATGTAGTGTTTTTGTGTTGAGGTAGATTTTAGAACACAAATCAAGGAAAAAAAAATGCTTTCTATGGCCCACTGAATGAGAGAGAGGTGGCACACCCAGGAGTCAAGACTGGCACACAAGCTGAAAGGGCAATATTACTCTCCCACTGTTTTTTTATGTATTTTTTGTTTTTTAAGGGAGACTTTAGAAACCCAATAATATTTAAAAAAAAAAAAAAATAGGCTTTCTATGGCCCACTGAATGAGAGGGAGAGAGGTGGCACACCCAGGAGTCAAGACTGGCACACAAGCTGAAAGGGCAATATTACTCTCCCACTGTTTTTTTATGTATTTTTTTTTTTTCAGGGAGACTTTAGAAACCAAATAATAAGAAAAAAATAAAATAAATAAATAGGCTTTCTATAGCCCACTGAATGAGAGATAGCACACACAGCAGTGGCACACAAGCCCTGACTGAGGCCAATATTTTTCTCCCACTGATTGATGTAGTGTTTTTGTGTTGAGGTAGATTTTAGAACACAAATCAAGGAAAAAAAAAATGCTTTCTATGGCCCACTGAATGAGAGAGAGGTGGCACACCCAGGAGTCAAGACTGGCACACAAGCTGAAAGGGCAATATTACTCTCCCACAGTTTTTTTATGTATTTTTTGTTTTTTAAGGGAGACTTTAGAAACCCAATAATATTTAAAAAAAAAAAAAATAGGCTTTCTATGGCCCACTGAATGAGAGGGAGAGAGGTGGCACACCCAGGAGTCAAGACTGGCACACAAGCTGAAAGGGCAATATTACTCTCCCACTGTTTTTTTTATGTATTTTTTGTTTTTTAAGGGAGACTTTAGAAACCCAATAATATTTAAAAAAAAAAAAAAAAAGGCTTTCTATGGCCCACAATTAGAGAGAGAGGTGGCACACCCAGGAGTCAAGACTGGCACACAAGCTGAAAGGGCAATATTACTCTCCCACTGTTTTTTTTTTTTTTTTTTTTTTCAGGGAGACTTTAGAAACCAAATAATATTAAAAAAACCAAAAAAATAAATAGCCTTTCTATGGCCCACTGAATGAGAGAGAGAGGTGGCACACCCAGGAGTCAAGACTGGCACACAAGCTGAAAGGGCAATATTACTCTCCCACTGTTTTTTTATGTATTTTTTGTTTTTTAAGGGAGACTTTAGAAACCCAATAATATTAAAAAAACCAAAAAAATAAATAGCCTTTCTATGGCCCACTGAATGAGAGAGAGAGGTGGCACACCCAGGAGTCAAGACTGGCACACAAGCTGAAAGGGCAATATTACTCTCCCACTGTTTTTTATGTTTTTTTTTTTTTTCAGGGAGACTTTAGAAACCAAATAATATTTAAAAAACCAAAAAAATAAATAGCCTTTCTATGGCCCACTGAATGAGAGAGAGAGGTGGCACACCCAGGAGTCAAGACTGGCACACAAGCTGAAAGGGCAATATTACTCTCCCACTGTTTTTTTATGTATTTTTTTTTTTCAGGGAGACTTTAGAAACCAAATAATAAGAAAAAAAATAAATAAATAAATAGGCTTTCTATAGCCCACTGAATGAGAGATAGCACACACAGCAGTGGCACACAAGCCCTGACTGAGGCCAATATTTTTCTCCCACTGATTGATGTAGTGTTTTTGTGTTGAGGTAGATTTTAGAACACAAATCAAGGAAAAAAAAATGCTTTCTATGGCCCACTGAATGAGAGAGAGGTGGCACACCCAGGAGTCAAGACTGGCACACAGAAACTCTCCTTCAGGCCCTGGGATCCATAGTCATGTGTAAAATAAAGAATTAAAATAAAAAATATGGATATACTCACCTCTCCGGTGGCCCTTGGATCTTACCGCTATAACCGGGAGCCTCCGTTCCTAAGAATGAGCCCGTGAAGGACCTTCGATGACGTCGCGGCTGACGTCGTGGCTTCTGATTGGTCGCGTGAGCGGTCACATGAGCGGTCACGCGACCAATCAGAAGCCGCGACGTAATCGAAGGCCCTTCACGCGCTCATTCTTAGGAACGGAGGCTCCCGGTTACAGCGGTAAGATCCAGGGGCCACCGGAGAGGTGAGTATATCCATATTTTTTATTTTAATTCTTTATTTTACACATGAATATGGTTACGATACCGATTCCCGATACCACAAAAGTATCGGAACTCGTTATCGGAATTTCCGATACCGCAAGTATCGGCCGATACCCGATACTTGCGGTATCGGAATGCTCAACACTACTAATTGCTAGTGGTCATAACCATAGGTACCTAAGGTCCTGCAATGCCTGCACATGAGGAAAGAGACATAAAAATCAGAAAAATTATACTACATTTCTAATTGAATGTATTTGCTAATATAATTATTATTATTACTCACTGCATATTGGGGTAGGATCTTAGAGATGGGAATACCCCTTTAAGTTTAGGCATCTGGCTTACTAAATCAGGAATGTCTTCACTATTGCTTTCTTTAGAAAATATTTTTATGATCTCACAAGACAGGAATAGTGCCTGGTCATAAATAGATGGCTCCTTTGAAGAGTAGCAATGTGACAGTGTGGATAGGTTCTAAATGTTATGGATTATTTTGGACAATACAAGGCTTTAACTTTGCACCTGTCAGAAACTAGGATGGGTCATGCCCATGTCACAATTTTTTTGAACTCCTGGCTAAAGCTTTGGGTTTATAATTTATAGTAATTATATTTTTTCAGAGAAAGTACATTTTTACTATACATAAAAAACATTTTTTCCTTTGATTTCATCTGGTAAATTTTTTAATAAAAAACATCATGTTTTCTTTTGAAAATATTTAGTAACTATCTACTGTGTAAGGACGGGGTCACACTAGACCGTAATACGGACGAGTGCTATGCGATAAAAAATCGAATAGCACTCGGCCCAATGTTAATCTATGGTGCAGCTCCCATCATCCGATATTTTCTCCACCGCATTCAGGATCTGAGTGAAATCGCAGCATGCTGCGATTGTCAGCGTATCTCGGCCGAGACTCGCCAATGCAAGTCTATGGGTGTGAGAAAAAATCGGATTACACACGGACCATGCGTGTGCATTGCGAGAAATACGCAGCGGTGTTAGAGAAAAGCCGGTAATTCAATTGCCGGCTTTTCATTACTCCTGCCTAAACCCGACATGATATGAGACATGGTTTACATACAGTAAACCATCTCATATCCCCCTTTTTTCTGCATATTCCACACTACTAATGATAGTAGTGTGTATGTGCAAAATGTGGGCGCTGTAGCGTGTAAAATAAAGGGTTAAATCGCAGAAAAAATTGGCGTGGGCTCCCGCGCAATTTTCTCCGCCAGAGCGGTAAAGCCAGTGACCGAGGGCAGATATTAATAGCCAGGAGAGGGTCCATGGTTATTGGCCCCCCGTGGCTAAAAACATCTGCCCCCAGCCACCCCAAAAAAGGCACATCTGGAAGATGCGCCTATTCTGGCACTTGGCCACGCTCTTCCCACTCCCGTGTAGCGGTGGGATATGGGGTAATGAAGGGTTAATGCCACCTTGCTATTGTAAGGTGACATTAAGCCAGATTAATAATGGAGAGGCGTCAATTATGACACCTATCCATTATTAATCCAATTGTCTGAAAGGGTTAAAAAACACACACATGATTAAAAAGTACTTTAATGAAATAAACACACAGGTTGTTTTAGTATTTTATTGTTCTCTCAATCCATCCGGAACACCCGCGCTTGGCAAAATAATAAACCCACAATATACATACCCTCTCTGATGAACTGTCAGGTCCCACGAGGTAATCCATCTGAAGGGGTTAATTATTTTACAGGCAGGAGCAGTGCTAAAGCACTCGCTCCTGTCTGTAATCCCCCGGGTGCTGAAAGGAAAGCTGAGTGATCTTTACTTACATTGAGTTGCGGTGAGGCGCCCTCTGGTGGATGAACTCATATGAACTCGAGCGTGGGAACTTTGCCAAGGCTCCAGTTCATGAGAACATCCACCAGAGGGCACCTCACCGCAACTCAATGTAAGTAAAGATCACTCAGCTTTACTTTCAGCACCCGGGGGATTACAGACACGAGCGAGTGCTTTAGCACTGCTCCTGCCTGTAAAATAATTAACCCCTTCAGATGGATTACCTCGTGGGACCTGACAGTTCATCAGAGAGGGTATGTATATTGTGGGTTTATTATTTTGCCAAGCGAGGGTGTTCCGGATGGATTGAGAGAACAATAAAATACTAAAACAACCTGTGTGTTTATTTCATTAAAATACTTTTTAATCATGTGTGTGTTTTTTAACCCTTTCAGACAATTGGATTAATAATGGATAGGTGACATAATTGATGCCTCTCCATTATTAATCTGGCTTAATGTCACCTTACAATAGCAAGGTGGCATTAACCCTTCATTATCCCATATCCCACCGCTACACGGGAGTGGGAAGTGTCATGATTCTCAATGGCGAGAGAACATAGCCCAGCATATATGAGAACTAGCTCTTGGAAGATGGAAACTATACTGACCATGAACTAAACCTGCCGCACAACTAGAAGTGGCCGGGTAGCATGCCTACGTTTTTTTATCCCTAGATGCCCAGCGCCAGCCGGAGAACTACCTAATCCTAGCAGAGGAAAAGACAGTCCTGGCTCACCTCTAGAGAAATTTCCCCAAAAGGCAGACAGAGGCCCCCACATATATTGGCGGTGATTTTAGATGAAATGACAAACGTAGTATGAAAATAGGTTTAGCAAAATCGAGGTCCGCTTACTAGATAGCAGGAAGACAGAAAGGGCACTTTCAAGGTCAGCAGAAAACCCTATCAAAACACCATCCAGAAATTACTTTAAGACTCTAGCATTAACTCATAACACCAGAGTGGCAATTTCCGATCACAAGAGCTTTCCAGACACAGTAACGAAACAGCAGCTGTGAACAGGAACAAAATGCAAAAACACACAAGGACAAAAGTCCAACTTAGCTGGGAGTTGTCTGGTAGCAGGAACATGCACAGAAAGGCTTCTGATTACATTGTTGACCGGCATGAAACTGACAGAGGAGCAAGGTTATATAGCGACTCCCACATCCTGATAGGAGCAGGTGAACAGAGGGGATGATGCACACAAGTTCAATTCCACAAGTGGCCACCGGGGGAGCCCAGAATCCAATTTCACAACAGTACCCCCCCCTCAAGGAGGGGGCACCGAACCCTCACCAGAACCACCAGGGCGATCAGGATGAGCCCTATGAAAGGCACGGACAAGATCGGAGGCATGAACATCAGAGGCAGTGACCCAAGAATTATCCTCCTGACCGTATCCCTTCCATTTGACCAGATACTGGAGTTTCCGTCTGGAAACACGAGAGTCTAAGATCTTTTCCACAACGTACTCCAACTCACCCTCAACCAACACCGGAGCAGGAGGCTCAACGGAAGGCACAACCGGTACCTCATACCTGCGCAACAATGACCGATGAAAAACATTATGAATCGAAAAGGATGCAGGGAGGTCCAAACGGAAGGACACAGGGTTAAGAATCTCCAATATCTTGTACGGGCCGATGAACCGAGGCTTAAACTTAGGAGAAGAAACCCTCATAGGGACAAAACGAGAAGACAACCACACCAAGTCCCCAACGCAAAGCCGAGGACCAACACGACGACGGCGGTTGGCAAAAAGCTGAGTCTTCTCCTGGGACAACTTCAAATTGTCCACCACCTGCCCCCAAATCTGATGCAACCTCTCCACCACAGCATCCACTCCAGGACAATCCGAAGATTCCACTTGACCGAAGGAAAATCGAGGATGAAACCCCGAATTACAGAAAAACGGGGACACCAAGGTGGCAGAGCTGGCCCGATTATTGAGGGCGAACTCCGCCAAAGGCAAAAAAGCAACCCAATCATCCTGATCCGCAGACACAAAACACCTCAAATATGTCTCCAAGGTCTGATTAGTCCGCTCGGTCTGGCCATTAGTCTGAGGATGGAAAGCAGACGAAAAAGACAAATCTATGCCCATCCTAGCACAGAATGCCCGCCAAAATCTAGACACGAATTGGGTCCCTCTGTCAGAAACGATATTCTCCGGAATACCATGCAAACGAACAACATTTTGAAAAAACAGAGGAACCAACTCGGAAGAAGAAGGCAACTTAGGCAAGGGAACCAGATGGACCATCAGAGAAACGGTCACACACCACCCAGATGACAGACATCTTCTGAGAAACAGGCAGATCCGAAATAAAATCCATCGAGATGTGCGTCCAAGGCCTCTTCGGGATAGGCAAGGGTAACAACAATCCACTAGCCCGAGAACAACAAGGCTTGGCCCGAGCACAAACGTCACAAGACTGCACAAAGCCTCGCACATCTCGTGACAGGGAAGGCCACCAGAAGGACCTTGCCACCAAATCCCTGGTACCAAAGATTCCAGGATGACCTGCCAATGCAGAAGAATGAACCTCAGAGATGACTCTACTGGTCCAATCATCAGGAACAAACAGTCTACCAGGTGGGCAACGATCAGGTCTATCCGCCTGAAACTCCTGCAAGGCCCGCCGCAGGTCTGGAGAAACGGCAGACAATATCACTCCATCTTTAAGGATACCTGTGGGCTCAGAATTACCAGGGGAGTCAGGCTCAAAACTCCTAGAAAGGGCATCCGCCTTAACATTCTTAGAACCCGGTAGGTACGACACCACAAAATTAAACCGAGAGAAAAACAACGACCAGCGCGCCTGTCTAGGATTCAGGCGCCTGGCAGACTCAAGGTAAATTAAATTTTTGTGGTCAGTCAATACCACCACCTGATGTCTGGCCCCCTCAAGCCAGTGACGCCACTCCTCAAAAGCCCACTTCATGGCCAAAAGCTCCCGATTCCCAATATCATAATTCCGCTCGGCGGGCGAAAATTTACGGGAAAAAAAAGCACAAGGTCTCATCACGGAGCAGTCGGAACTTCTCTGCGACAACACCGCCCCAGCTCCGATTTCAGAAGCGTCGACCTCAACCTGAAAAGGAAGAGCAACATCAGGCTGACGCAACACTGGGGCGGAAGAAAAGCGGTGCTTGAGCTCCCGAAAGGCCTCCACAGCATCAGGGGACCAATCAGCAACATCAGCACCCTTCTTAGTTAAATCAGTCAATGGTTTTACAACATCAGAAAAACCAGCAATAAATCGACGATAAAAGTTAGCAAAGCCCAAAAATTTCTGAAGACTCTTAAGAGAAGAGGGTTGCGTCCAATCACCAATAGCCTGAACCTTGACAGGATCCATCTCGATGGAAGAGGGGGAAAAAATGTATCCCAAGAAGGAAATCTTTTGAACCCCAAAAACACACTTAGAACCCTTCACACACAAGGAATTAGACCGCAAAACCTGAAAAACCCTCCTGACCTGCTGGACATGAGAGTCCCAGTCATCCGAAAAAATCAGAATATCATCCAGATACACAATCATAAATTTATCCAAATAATCGCGGAAAATGTCATGCATAAAGGACTGGAAGACTGAAGGGGCATTTGAAAGACCAAAAGGCATCACCAAATACTCAAAATGGCCCTCGGGCGTATTAAATGCGGTTTTCCACTCATCCCCCTGCTTGATTCGCACCAAATTATACGCCCCACGGAGATCAATCTTAGAGAACCACTTGGCCCCCTTTATACGAGCAAACAAATCAGTAAGCAGTGGTAACGGATATTGATATTTAACCGTGATTTTATTCAAAAGTCGATAATCAATACACGGCCTCAAAGAGCCGTCTTTCTTAGACACAAAGAAAAAACCGGCTCCTAAGGGAGATGACGAAGGACGAATATGTCCCTTTTCCAAGGACTCCTTTATATATTCTCGCATAGCAGCGTGTTCAGGCACAGACAGATTAAATAAACGACCCTTAGGGTATTTACTACCCGGGATCAAGTCTATGGCACAATCGCACTCCCGGTGCGGAGGTAGTGAACCAACCTTGGGTTCTTCAAAAACGTCACGAAAGTCAGACAAGAATTCAGGAATCTCAGAGGGAATAGATGATGAAATGGAAACCAAAGGTACGTCCCCATGAGTTCCTTTACATCCCCAGCTTAACACAGACATAGCTCTCCAGTCGAGGACTGGGTTATGAGATTGCAGCCATGGCAATCCCAGCACCAAAACATCATGTAGATTATACAGCACCAGAAAGCGAATAACCTCCTGGTGATCCGGATTAACACGCATAGTCACTTGTGTCCAGTATTGTGGTTTATTACTAGCCAATGGGGTGGAGTCAATCCCTTTCAGAGGTATCGGAGCCTCCAATGGCTCCAAATCATACCCACAGCGTTTGGCAAAGGACCAATCCATAAGACTCAAAGCAGCGCCAGAGTCGACATAGGCGTCCGCGGTAATAGATGACAAAGAACAAATCAGGGTCACAGATAGAATAAACTTAGACTGTAAAGTGCTAATTGAAACAGACTTGTCAGGCTTCTTAGTACGCTTAAAGCATGCTGATATAACATGAGTTGAATCACCACAATAGAAGCACAACCCATTTTTACATCTAAAATTCTGCCGCTCGCTTCTGGACAGAATTCTATCACATTGCATATTTTCTGGCGTTTTCTCAGTAGACACCGCCAAATGGTGCACAGGTTTGCGCTCCCGCAGACGCCTATCGATCTGAATAGCCATCGTCATGGACTCATTCAGACCCGCAGGCACAGGGAACCCCACCATAACATCCTTAATGGCATCAGAGAGACCTTCTCTGAAAATCGCCGCCAGGGCGCACTCATTCCACTGAGTAAGCACAGACCATTTGAAGAATTTTTGGCAGTATATTTCAGCTTCATCTTGCCCCTGAGACAAGGACATCAAGGCCTTTTCCGCCTGAAGCTCTAAATGAGGTTCCTCATAAAGCAACCCCAAGGCCAGAAAAAACGCATCCACATTGAGCAACGCAGGATCCCCTGGTGCCAATGCAAAAGCCCAGTCTTGAGGGTCACCCCGGAGCAAGGAAATTACAATCCTGACCTGCTGTGCAGGGTCTCCGGCAGAGCGAGACTTCAGGGACAAAAACAATTTGCAATTATTTTTAAAATTTTGAAAGTGAGATCTATTCCCCGAGAAGAATTCAGGCAAAGGAATTCTAGGCTCAGACATAGGTGCATGAACAACAAAATCTTGCAAATTTTGTACCTTTGTGGCGAGATTATTCAAACCTGTAGCTACACTCTGAAGATCCATTTGAAACAGGTGAACACAGAGCCATTCAAGGATTAGAAGGAGAGAAATAGAGGAAGGCTGCAGTATAGGCAGACTAGCAAGTGATTCAATTAAGAGCACACTCAGAACTAGAGGGAAAAAAAAAAAAAAAAAAAATTGTAGCAGACTTCTTTTTTCTCTCCTTTCTCAGCCAGTAATTTAACCCTTTTTTGGGCCGGTCAAACTGTCATGATTCTCAATGGCGAGAGAACATAGCCCAGCATATATGAGAACTAGCTCTTGGAAGATGGAAACTATACTGACCATGAACTAAACCTGCCGCACAACTAGAAGTGGCCGGGTAGCATGCCTACGTTTTTTTATCCCTAGATGCCCAGCGCCAGCCGGAGAACTACCTAATCCTAGCAGAGGAAAAGACAGTCCTGGCTCACCTCTAGAGAAATTTCCCCAAAAGGCAGACAGAGGCCCCCACATATATTGGCGGTGATTTTAGATGAAATGACAAACGTAGTATGAAAATAGGTTTAGCAAAATCGAGGTCCGCTTACTAGATAGCAGGAAGACAGAAAGGGCACTTTCAAGGTCAGCAGAAAACCCTATCAAAACACCATCCAGAAATTACTTTAAGACTCTAGCATTAACTCATAACACCAGAGTGGCAATTTCCGATCACAAGAGCTTTCCAGACACAGTAACGAAACAGCAGCTGTGAACAGGAACAAAATGCAAAAACACACAAGGACAAAAGTCCAACTTAGCTGGGAGTTGTCTGGTAGCAGGAACATGCACAGAAAGGCTTCTGATTACATTGTTGACCGGCATGAAACTGACAGAGGAGCAAGGTTATATAGCGACTCCCACATCCTGATAGGAGCAGGTGAACAGAGGGGATGATGCACACAAGTTCAATTCCACAAGTGGCCACCGGGGGAGCCCAGAATCCAATTTCACAACAGGGAAGAGAGTGGCCAAGTGCCAGAATAGGCGCATCTTCCAGATGTGCCTTTTCTGGGGTGGCTGGGGGCAGATGTTTTTAGCCACGGGGGGGCCAATAACCATGGACCCTCTCCTGGCTATTAATATCTGCCCTCAGTCACTGGCTTTACCGCTCTGGCGGAGAAAATTGCGTGGGAGCCCACGACAATTTTTTCCGCGATTTAACCCTTTATTTTACACGCTACAGCGCCCACATTTTGCACATACACACTACTAACATTAGTAGTGTGGAATATGCAAAAAAAGGGGGATATGAGATGGTTTACTGTATGTAAACCATGTCTCATATCATGTCGGGTTTAGGCAGGAGTAATGAAAAGCCGGCAATTGAATTACCGGCTTTTAACATATCTCGTGCTGAATTAAATATAAATACAGAATATATATATATGTGTCTCAATGACATACATATATATGTATACTGTATATATGTTTTAACGAACATTTGAGCACATAAATCCATTAGATGTCGGTTTTGCAAGCCTGCGAGAAAATCTCGGCATACGGATGCCATACGGATGTCACACGGATGTCAAAGGGATCATTTGATGCGAGGAAATCGCATCCTCGCACTGCACACGGATCACTGTTTTGGAAACATTTCTGCCATTCTCGTCCGTGAAAAACGGACCGTTTTTTTATACGTTGTGTGTGTCCCCGGCCTAACAGTACTAATCTGTTAGGGCCAGGGGAACGCACTGGGTAAATATAGACGTTTATTATAATTGGTGTGTTCGCAGCCCGGGGTCCACCGTGCAGGAGGAACCTGCTGCTAGCTAATGGTGGCACTGTTTGGCGGTATAGACTAGCTCTGTTACTTCACAGCATAGCCGTGAAAGGAAAACACTGTGACCTGTTAGCCTCACAGGACCACAAGCTTACTGCCGAACTGATAAAAGTCAGTGGTTAAGCATACACGCAATCTCCTCACCGGAGAAACCGGTATTCTAGGGGCTTATTTCAGCCGGGTCCCTGAATACATGCATACAATCTCCTCACCAGTGGTGCCGGTATTCTAGGGGCTTATTTCAGCCAGGTCCTTGAATACATTCACACATAACCACACTGGCGCAAAGCACATATTTGGATTGATACTAGCGCATGGCCGTGCGGCCATGCGAACCTTTTATAGCTGCAGCAAGTACAGGGCCTTCCCAGAAGGACCAATGAGAGGCTGCCACAGAGCCTGAGCAACTTCAGGACCTTCCTGGAGAATCAATGGGTCTTGCTGCAGTATTTGAGCATGTGACCCTCGATCTCCAATGAGAGAGCTTACCCTGGGCATGCTCAGAAGGGAAAAAGCAGGACAGTCCCAAAAGCGTCTGCTCGCCGCTGCCCAGCACTGGATTCAATGGTAGAAGCTAGAAAAGCAGCTGTAACCCTTTGCACAGAGTCAGACTGAGCGAGACACTGGAACCGACGTCTCCGCTGAGCAGGCTCCACTGTGGCAGGAGAAGAATAGGAGACCGCAGCGGAGATGCCCCGAGATTCCCGCTGTGCAGAGGTGGGAATTCGACCCCTAACATTACCCCCCTCCTAGGCCCCCCTCCTTGGACCTCACCACGCTCAAAGGCAGCAATGAGCTGTAGAGCCCGAATGTGCTCAGCAGGCTCCCAGGACCTGTCCTCAGGACCATAACCCTTCCCGTCCACCAAATAATTTTTTTGCCACGTTCTACCTTGCACCCCAAAATATCGTTCACCTCGTAATTGTCCGTAGATGAACCTGATTTCCTGGCAGATGACTCGGAAAACCGGGACATGTATACGGGCTTCGAGCGGGACACATGAAAGGTGTCGGTGATACCCAGGTGTGGCGGAAGGGCCAGACAGTAGACGACTGGGTTAACCTGTTCGATGACCTTGAAAGGGCCCAAGTAGCGAGGTGCAAACTTAGTGGACTCAACTCGCAGACTGATGTTACGGGCGGAGAGCCACACCAAGTCGCCAAGAGCAAACGTCGGAGCGGGGCGCCAATGTGCATCAGCGGAGGACCTCATTCTCTCCTTGGAGGCCCGAATGGCATCCTGAGTGCGGTCCCAAATATCCCGTGCCTCCACAGCCCAGTCTGCCACCCTGGAGTCGGCGGAAGACACGGGCATATGCACAGGTACCCACGGATGCTGACCATAGTTAAGGAGGAATGGGGTTTGTCCAGTAAAGTCAGCTACGGCGTTGTTCAGCACCTACTCCGCCCACAATAGCAAGGATGCCCAGGGATCCTGCCTGGCTGAGACAAAATGTCACAGATATTTGTCCAAGGTCTGGTTGGCCCTCTCTACCAACACATTTGTCTCGGGATGATATGCGGAAGAGAGATTCAACTCAATGCTGAGAAGGCAACAAAGCTCTCTCCAGAACCGAGATGCAAACTGGGTACCCCGGTCACTGACAATTTTTTCCGGCATACCATGTAGGCAGAAGATGTGTTTTATGAACAACGCTGCCAAGGCCCGTGCAGAAGGTAGGCGTGGAAGCGGCACCAGATGCACCATTTTAGAAAAATGATCGGTGATAACCCAAATGATGGTACAGCCATGAGACTTGGGCAAACCCACCACAAAGTCCATCCCTACCATTTCCCAGGGCCTATCTGCCACCGGCAAGGGATAGAGCAACCCAGCTGGCCATTGTCGAGGAGACTTATTTTTGGCACAGGAGACACATGCCCGAATATAATCTCTGACGTCACGGACCATATGTGGCCACCAGTACGTCCTCGCCAGCAGGTCAGATGTCCTCTTTGTCCCAAAGTGTCCACCCACCCTGGACGAATGAGCCCAAGAGAGAACCTCCGGTCACAAATTAATGGGTACAAAAGTCTTACCCAGAGGCACAGACTCTAGCGAAACCGGAGCTATGGTTCTCAGGCTCTCAGAAGGAACAATAAGCTGAGGCTCCCCTTCCTCCTCCTCAGATGACACAACAGAGCGAGAGAGGGTGTCAGCAAGAATGTTCTTCTCCCCAGCGAGATAATGTAGGGTGAAGTGGAACAGGGAGAAGAACAAGGACCATCTGGCCTGAGGAGAATTTAGCCGCTGGGCTGTTTGGTTTATTTGCAAATTTTTGTGTACCGTGAAGACTTGGAAGGGAAAGCGAGCCCCCTCCATAAGATGTCTCCACTCCGAGAAGGCTAACTTCATTGATAGCAACTCCCTGTCCCCGATGGAATAATTCCTCTCTGCTGGTGTGAAGGTCTTGGAGAAGAAGAAGCAAGGATGCTTCCGACCTTGAGCATCCTTTTGGAAGAGGACTGCTCCTGCACCAACGGATGAGGCATCCACCTCCATTATAAATGGCTTATCAACATCGGGACGATGTAGGATGGGAGTGCTAGCAAAATGAGACTTAATAGAAGAAAAAGCCTTGGAGACCTGTTCAGACCACAATTTGGGATTTGCTCCCTTCTTGGTGAGAGCTACCAAGGGAGCTACCAAAGTTGAGAAGTGAGGAATGAACTGACGATAGTAATTTATGAACCCCATAAAGCGCTGCACCGCTTTAAGAAAATGGGGTTCTTGCCAGTCCATCACAGCCTGTAGTTTGGCAGGATCCATAGCCAATCCCTGGGCAGAGATGATATAGCCCAGGAAAGGTAAAGACTCATGCTCAAACATACACTTCTCCAACTTTGCATAGGGGGAATTTGCCCGTAAGAGGTTGAAGACTCTGCCAACATCTCTCTGGTGGGAGCCAATATCTGGAGAGAAGATGAGAATATCATTCAGATAGACTACAACCGAGATGGAGAGCATATCCCAGAAGATATCGTTAGCAAAGTCTTGGAAAGCGGCTGGGGCATTACAGAGCCCGAAGGGCATCACCAGATACTCATAGTGCCCATCCCTGATATTAAAAGCTGTCTTCCATTCGTCCCCCTCACGGATGCAAATCAGGTTATAAGCACCCCGCAGATCTAATTTGGTAAATACCCTTGCTCCCCATAGCCTATCAAAGATCTCTGAGATCAGAGGCAACGGGTACTTGTTCTTAACGTTGATGGTGTTAAGACCCCTGTAATCTATGCATGGGCGTAATTCTCTGTTCTTCTGCATGAAGAAAAACCCCACCCCAGCAGGTGACACTGACTTCCTAATGGACCCTCTTGCCAAATTCTCCTGGATGTATTGGGACATAGCCTCCATCTCCGGGAGAGAGAGGGGATAGACCCGTCCCCGAGGAGGTTCTGCTCCAGGCAAGAGATCAATATGACAGTCATAGGGGCGGTGAGGCGGAAGGGTCTCTGCAGCCTTTTTAAAGAAGACGTCTGCATAGGACCAATAGCATTTGGGAAGGGAAGAGAGATCTGCAGGTATCTCGGAAGTGGAAACCTGAACGCACTCCCTCACACATCTGCACTTACATGAATCACTCCAACCCAATATCCTCCCAGAGGTCCACTCAATATGTGGGGAGTGGAAACGGAGCCAGAGTATTCCCAGCAGAATCTCGTCCATTCCTTCGGGAAGAACAAGAAGGGAAATAATCTCCTGGTTGGAAGGGGACATGGATAACGTGAAAGGGACAGTCTGGTGTGTGATTTGTGATGGAAGTGTCGACCCATTCACTACTCTAACAGTCACAGGTTTGGAGAGCATCATCAGAGGTATTGCATGGCGCAGAGCAAAAGCAGAGGACATGAAATTCCCCTCTGCTCCAGAGTCCATGCAAAGCTCGACTGACAGAGTGGATGAGCCTTTAAAGGACAACTTGGATGAAAATGCCGCTGTGTCTAGTGAACCTCCTCCAATGGTCACTAGACTCGATCGTTTTCCTGACCGCCGTGGACATTTATTGGGATAATGTCCAAGTTGTTGGCAATTCTTACAAACCACGGGTACTCGAGCGGTCCGAGACTTAGGTCACGCTCGAGAAACCTCCATGGCCTGATGGGTGTCAGACGCCTGAACAGGAGATTCTACTGCAGAGGGTTGGAGAAGGTAGGTGTTGTGAATTCTGTTCTCGAGCTCCCTCCTGTGGTTATGAATGGTACTTCGGCGAGTTCTGTTCATGGACTCCCTCTGGTGGCTGTGAGTGGAGCTGCTGGTTCTGAGATTCCTTCTCCAGCTGATCTCGTTCAGCCCTTGGCTGGCTGCTCTATTTAACTCCACTCAGATCGTTACTTGATGCCAGCTCTCAATGTCCTAATACTGGTTCAGTTCTCTTGGATCTTTCAGATGACCTGTCTACTTCAGCAAAAGCTAAGTCCCTGCTAGCTTATTTGTTACCATTGTGTTTTTGTCCAGCTTGCTATCATATTTAATCTTGTTAGCTGGAAGCTCTGGGATGCAGAGTGGCACCACCGCGCCGTGAGTCGGTGCGGTGGTTTCTTTTGCACACTCTGCGTGGTTTTTTGTTAGTTTTTTGTGCTGACCGCAAAGATACCTTTTCTTTCCTCAGTCTGTTTAGTTCAGTCTGGCCTCCTATGCTGAAACCTATTTCATTCCTGTTTGTGACTTCCATCTTAACTCACAGTCAATATATGTGGGGGCTGCCTATTTCTTTGGGGAATTTCTCTGAGGCAAGGTAGGCTGTATTTTCTATCTTTAGGGGTAGTTAGCTCTTAGGCTGTGAAGAGGCGTCTAGGCAGAGTCAGGAACGCTCCACGGCTATTTCTAGTTGTTGTGATAGGATTAGCGTTGCGGTCAGCAGAGCTCCCACTTCCCAGAGCTCGTCCTGTATTGCTAGTTTGCTCATCTGGTCATTTCTAGTGTTCCTAACCACCAGCCCAACATAACAGGTAGGAGCCTGCCGAAACCTCTTCCTACACTGGGTCCGCTCTAACCTCCGCTCGTTAAAACGGAGGTCGATGCGGGTAGATATAGAGATGAGCTCCTCCAGTGTGGCAGGAATCTCCCTGGTGGCCAAGGTGTCCTTCACATGGTCTGCCAGTCCTTTCCAGAACACCGGAATAAGGACTTTATCTGGCCACTCCAGCTCAGAGATCAGAGTCCGGAATTGGACGGCGAATTGGCTGACCATGGACGAACCCTGTGTTATTGCCAAAAATTGGAGAGCGGTATCGTGGGTGACACGAGGTCCCAAAAAGACCTGTTTCAGAGCGTCCAGTGTTGTGAACTCTGTTTTCGGGCTCCCTCTTGTGGTCACTGGTGGTATGGTGTGACTTTTGCTTTGGGCTCCCACTGGTGGCTTTGTTTGTTATCCTGCTGGTCTCTGGCTATCAGCTGGTTCGTTATCCTCTGGGAGGTTCCTATATAGCTCTGTTTTACTTCCACTTGTGGCCGGCTGTCGATGTAATCAGTGCTACTCAGATTCCTTCTGACTACCTTGCTCCCAGTCCATCCAGGATAAGCTAAGTTTTGTTTGCTCATTTTTTGATCAGCAGTGTTTATCATGTTTTCTGTTCCAGCTTGCTAAAATGTAATTCCCTCGCTTGCTGGTTGCTCTAGTGGGCTGAGTTTCTCCCCACACACCGTTAGTTGATGTGTGGGTTCTTGAAATCTCAGGATGGATATTTTGTAAGGGTTTTTATTGATCGCATAGACCCCTGCTCTATTTTCTGCTTTCTAGTACTAGTGGGCCTCATTTGCTGAATCTGATTTCATCCCTATGTATGTGCCTTCTTCTTACTTCACCGTTAATATTTGTTGGGGGCTTCTATATCTTTGGGGATTATTTCTCTGGAGGCAAGCGAGGTCTTTCTTTCTCTTTAGGGGTAGCTGGTTCCTCAGGCTGGCTCGAGACGTCTAAGATTTTTTTAGGCACGTTCACCGGCTACCTCTAGTTGTTTTGGATAGGTTCAGATTTGCGATCAGTCCAGTTACCATCTCCCTAGAGCTCGTCCTTAGTTTAATCACTTGCTGATCTATTTGTGATCCTCCGCCACTAGGGATCATAACAGTCCAGTAAGAGAGGAGTACTCTGCACCACATGATCATTACGCTCCCACAGCGGCGTTGCCCACTCCAAAGCCCTGCCCGACAAAAGGGATAAAATAAATCCCACGTTCGCTCGTTCCATAGGGAAACATGCAGCCAGGAGCTCTAGATGTATGGAGCACTGACTCACGAATCCCCGACATAGCTTACTGTCACCAGCAAACTTGTCTGGAAGCGGAAGATGGGATAAAGTTGGAGCAGGGGTGGCAGAGGACAAGCTGGCTGTAGCTACACTTGGAGCCTGTCCAGCGACTGCGGTAACATCCACAGCTGAGGTTGTGCGCTCAAGAGCCACCAACCTACCCTCCTGCTGCTGGATGTACCGCTGTAAAAGCTGATCGGCCACCATTAGTAGCCAGACCCGGGCGCTAGTATACTGTTAGGGCTAGCGTAACACACCGGGTAAATATAGACGTTTATTATAATTGGTGCATTCGCAGCCCGGGGTCCACCGTGCAGGAGGAACCTGCTGCTAGCTAATGGTGGCACTGTTTGGCGGTATAGACTAGCTCTGTTACTTCACAGAGTAGCCGTGAAAGGAAAGCACTGCTCCCTGTTAGCCTCACAGGAGCACAAACTTACTGCCGAACTGATAGCAGTCAGTGGTTATGCATACACGCAATCTCCTCATCGGAGAAGCCGGTATTCTAGGGGCTTATTTCAGCCGGGTCCCTGAATACATTCATACAATCTCCTCACCGGAGGTGCCGGTATTCTAGGGGCTTATTTCAGCCGGGTCCCTGAATACATTCACACATAACCACACTGGCGCAAAGCACATATTTGGATTGATACTAGCGCATGGCCGTGCGGCCATGCGAACCTTTTATAGCTGCAGCAAGTACAGGGCCTTCCCAGAAGGACCAATGAGAGGCTGCCACAGAGCCTGAGCAACTTCAGGACCTTCCTGGAGAATCAATGGGTCTTGCTGCAGTATTTGAGCATGTGACCCTCGATCTCCAATGAGAGAGCTTACCCTGGGCATGCTCAGAAGGGAAAAAGCAGGACAGTCCCAAAAGCGTCTGCTCGCCGCTGCCCAGCACTGGATTCAATGGTAGAAGCTAGAAAAGCAGCTGTAACCCTTTGCACAGAGTCAGACTGAGCGAGACACTGGAACCGACGTCTCCGCTGAGCAGGCTCCACTGTGGCAGGAGAAGAATAGGAGACCGCAGCGGAGATGCCCCGAGATTCCCGCTGTGCAGAGGTGGGAATTCGACCCCTAACATTACCCCCCTCCTAGGCCCCCCTCCTTGGACCTCACCACGCTCAAAGGCAGCAATGAGCTGTAGAGCCCGAATGTGCTCAGCAGGCTCCCAGGACCTGTCCTCAGGACCATAACCCTTCCCGTCCACCAAATAATTTTTTTGCCACGTTCTACCTTGCACCCCAAAATATCGTTCACCTCGTAATTGTCCGTAGATGAACCTGATTTCCTGGCAGATGACTCGGAAAACCGGGACATGTATACGGGCTTCGAGCGGGACACATGAAAGGTGTCGGTGATACCCAGGTGTGGCGGAAGGGCCAGACAGTAGACGACTGGGTTAACCTGTTCGATGACCTTGAAAGGGCCCAAGTAGCGAGGTGCAAACTTAGTGGACTCAACTCGCAGACTGATGTTACGGGCGGAGAGCCACACCAAGTCGCCAAGAGCAAACGTCGGAGCGGGGCGCCAATGTGCATCAGCGGAGGACCTCATTCTCTCCTTGGAGGCCCGAATGGCATCCTGAGTGCGGTCCCAAATATCCCGTGCCTCCACAGCCCAGTCTGCCACCCTGGAGTCGGCGGAAGACACGGGCATATGCACAGGTACCCACGGATGCTGACCATAGTTAAGGAGGAATGGGGTTTGTCCAGTAAAGTCAGCTACGGCGTTGTTCAGCACCTACTCCGCCCACAATAGCAAGGATGCCCAGGGATCCTGCCTGGCTGAGACAAAATGTCACAGATATTTGTCCAAGGTCTGGTTGGCCCTCTCTACCAACACATTTGTCTCGGGATGATATGCGGAAGAGAGATTCAACTCAATGCTGAGAAGGCAACAAAGCTCTCTCCAGAACCGAGATGCAAACTGGGTACCCCGGTCACTGACAATTTTTTCCGGCATACCATGTAGGCAGAAGATGTGTTTTATGAACAACGCTGCCAAGGCCCGTGCAGAAGGTAGGCGTGGAAGCGGCACCAGATGCACCATTTTAGAAAAATGATCGGTGATAACCCAAATGATGGTACAGCCATGAGACTTGGGCAAACCCACCACAAAGTCCATCCCTACCATTTCCCAGGGCCTATCTGCCACCGGCAAGGGATAGAGCAACCCAGCTGGCCATTGTCGAGGAGACTTATTTTTGGCACAGGAGACACATGCCCGAATATAATCTCTGACGTCACGGACCATATGTGGCCACCAGTACGTCCTCGCCAGCAGGTCAGATGTCCTCTTTGTCCCAAAGTGTCCACCCACCCTGGACGAATGAGCCCAAGAGAGAACCTCCGGTCACAAATTAATGGGTACAAAAGTCTTACCCAGAGGCACAGACTCTAGCGAAACCGGAGCTATGGTTCTCAGGCTCTCAGAAGGAACAATAAGCTGAGGCTCCCCTTCCTCCTCCTCAGATGACACAACAGAGCGAGAGAGGGTGTCAGCAAGAATGTTCTTCTCCCCAGCGAGATAATGTAGGGTGAAGTGGAACAGGGAGAAGAACAAGGACCATCTGGCCTGAGGAGAATTTAGCCGCTGGGCTGTTTGGTTTATTTGCAAATTTTTGTGTACCGTGAAGACTTGGAAGGGAAAGCGAGCCCCCTCCATAAGATGTCTCCACTCCGAGAAGGCTAACTTCATTGATAGCAACTCCCTGTCCCCGATGGAATAATTCCTCTCTGCTGGTGTGAAGGTCTTGGAGAAGAAGAAGCAAGGATGCTTCCGACCTTGAGCATCCTTTTGGAAGAGGACTGCTCCTGCACCAACGGATGAGGCATCCACCTCCATTATAAATGGCTTATCAACATCGGGACGATGTAGGATGGGAGTGCTAGCAAAATGAGACTTAATAGAAGAAAAAGCCTTGGAGACCTGTTCAGACCACAATTTGGGATTTGCTCCCTTCTTGGTGAGAGCTACCAAGGGAGCTACCAAAGTTGAGAAGTGAGGAATGAACTGACGATAGTAATTTATGAACCCCATAAAGCGCTGCACCGCTTTAAGAAAATGGGGTTCTTGCCAGTCCATCACAGCCTGTAGTTTGGCAGGATCCATAGCCAATCCCTGGGCAGAGATGATATAGCCCAGGAAAGGTAAAGACTCATGCTCAAACATACACTTCTCCAACTTTGCATAGGGGGAATTTGCCCGTAAGAGGTTGAAGACTCTGCCAACATCTCTCTGGTGGGAGCCAATATCTGGAGAGAAGATGAGAATATCATTCAGATAGACTACAACCGAGATGGAGAGCATATCCCAGAAGATATCGTTAGCAAAGTCTTGGAAAGCGGCTGGGGCATTACAGAGCCCGAAGGGCATCACCAGATACTCATAGTGCCCATCCCTGATATTAAAAGCTGTCTTCCATTCGTCCCCCTCACGGATGCAAATCAGGTTATAAGCACCCCGCAGATCTAATTTGGTAAATACCCTTGCTCCCCATAGCCTATCAAAGATCTCTGAGATCAGAGGCAACGGGTACTTGTTCTTAACGTTGATGGTGTTAAGACCCCTGTAATCTATGCATGGGCGTAATTCTCTGTTCTTCTGCATGAAGAAAAACCCCACCCCAGCAGGTGACACTGACTTCCTAATGGACCCTCTTGCCAAATTCTCCTGGATGTATTGGGACATAGCCTCCATCTCCGGGAGAGAGAGGGGATAGACCCGTCCCCGAGGAGGTTCTGCTCCAGGCAAGAGATCAATATGACAGTCATAGGGGCGGTGAGGCGGAAGGGTCTCTGCAGCCTTTTTAAAGAAGACGTCTGCATAGGACCAATAGCATTTGGGAAGGGAAGAGAGATCTGCAGGTATCTCGGAAGTGGAAACCTGAACGCACTCCCTCACACATCTGCACTTACATGAATCACTCCAACCCAATATCCTCCCAGAGGTCCACTCAATATGTGGGGAGTGGAAACGGAGCCAGAGTATTCCCAGCAGAATCTCGTCCATTCCTTCGGGAAGAACAAGAAGGGAAATAATCTCCTGGTTGGAAGGGGACATGGATAACGTGAAAGGGACAGTCTGGTGTGTGATTTGTGATGGAAGTGTCGACCCATTCACTACTCTAACAGTCACAGGTTTGGAGAGCATCATCAGAGGTATTGCATGGCGCAGAGCAAAAGCAGAGGACATGAAATTCCCCTCTGCTCCAGAGTCCATGCAAAGCTCGACTGACAGAGTGGATGAGCCTTTAAAGGACAACTTGGATGAAAATGCCGCTGTGTCTAGTGAACCTCCTCCAATGGTCACTAGACTCGATCGTTTTCCTGACCGCCGTGGACATTTATTGGGATAATGTCCAAGTTGTTGGCAATTCTTACAAACCACGGGTACTCGAGCGGTCCGAGACTTAGGTCACGCTCGAGAAACCTCCATGGCCTGATGGGTGTCAGACGCCTGAACAGGAGATTCTACTGCAGAGGGTTGGAGAAGGTAGGTGTTGTGAATTCTGTTCTCGAGCTCCCTCCTGTGGTTATGAATGGTACTTCGGCGAGTTCTGTTCATGGACTCCCTCTGGTGGCTGTGAGTGGAGCTGCTGGTTCTGAGATTCCTTCTCCAGCTGATCTCGTTCAGCCCTTGGCTGGCTGCTCTATTTAACTCCACTCAGATCGTTACTTGATGCCAGCTCTCAATGTCCTAATACTGGTTCAGTTCTCTTGGATCTTTCAGATGACCTGTCTACTTCAGCAAAAGCTAAGTCCCTGCTAGCTTATTTGTTACCATTGTGTTTTTGTCCAGCTTGCTATCATATTTAATCTTGTTAGCTGGAAGCTCTGGGATGCAGAGTGGCACCACCGCGCCGTGAGTCGGTGCGGTGGTTTCTTTTGCACACTCTGCGTGGTTTTTTGTTAGTTTTTTGTGCTGACCGCAAAGATACCTTTTCTTTCCTCAGTCTGTTTAGTTCAGTCTGGCCTCCTATGCTGAAACCTATTTCATTCCTGTTTGTGACTTCCATCTTAACTCACAGTCAATATATGTGGGGGCTGCCTATTTCTTTGGGGAATTTCTCTGAGGCAAGGTAGGCTGTATTTTCTATCTTTAGGGGTAGTTAGCTCTTAGGCTGTGAAGAGGCGTCTAGGCAGAGTCAGGAACGCTCCACGGCTATTTCTAGTTGTTGTGATAGGATTAGCGTTGCGGTCAGCAGAGCTCCCACTTCCCAGAGCTCGTCCTGTATTGCTAGTTTGCTCATCTGGTCATTTCTAGTGTTCCTAACCACCAGCCCAACATAACAGGTAGGAGCCTGCCGAAACCTCTTCCTACACTGGGTCCGCTCTAACCTCCGCTCGTTAAAACGGAGGTCGATGCGGGTAGATATAGAGATGAGCTCCTCCAGTGTGGCAGGAATCTCCCTGGTGGCCAAGGTGTCCTTCACATGGTCTGCCAGTCCTTTCCAGAACACCGGAATAAGGACTTTATCTGGCCACTCCAGCTCAGAGATCAGAGTCCGGAATTGGACGGCGAATTGGCTGACCATGGACGAACCCTGTGTTATTGCCAAAAATTGGAGAGCGGTATCGTGGGTGACACGAGGTCCCAAAAAGACCTGTTTCAGAGCGTCCAGTGTTGTGAACTCTGTTTTCGGGCTCCCTCTTGTGGTCACTGGTGGTATGGTGTGACTTTTGCTTTGGGCTCCCACTGGTGGCTTTGTTTGTTATCCTGCTGGTCTCTGGCTATCAGCTGGTTCGTTATCCTCTGGGAGGTTCCTATATAGCTCTGTTTTACTTCCACTTGTGGCCGGCTGTCGATGTAATCAGTGCTACTCAGATTCCTTCTGACTACCTTGCTCCCAGTCCATCCAGGATAAGCTAAGTTTTGTTTGCTCATTTTTTGATCAGCAGTGTTTATCATGTTTTCTGTTCCAGCTTGCTAAAATGTAATTCCCTCGCTTGCTGGTTGCTCTAGTGGGCTGAGTTTCTCCCCACACACCGTTAGTTGATGTGTGGGTTCTTGAAATCTCAGGATGGATATTTTGTAAGGGTTTTTATTGATCGCATAGACCCCTGCTCTATTTTCTGCTTTCTAGTACTAGTGGGCCTCATTTGCTGAATCTGATTTCATCCCTATGTATGTGCCTTCTTCTTACTTCACCGTTAATATTTGTTGGGGGCTTCTATATCTTTGGGGATTATTTCTCTGGAGGCAAGCGAGGTCTTTCTTTCTCTTTAGGGGTAGCTGGTTCCTCAGGCTGGCTCGAGACGTCTAAGATTTTTTTAGGCACGTTCACCGGCTACCTCTAGTTGTTTTGGATAGGTTCAGATTTGCGATCAGTCCAGTTACCATCTCCCTAGAGCTCGTCCTTAGTTTAATCACTTGCTGATCTATTTGTGATCCTCCGCCACTAGGGATCATAACAGTCCAGTAAGAGAGGAGTACTCTGCACCACATGATCATTACGCTCCCACAGCGGCGTTGCCCACTCCAAAGCCCTGCCCGACAAAAGGGATAAAATAAATCCCACGTTCGCTCGTTCCATAGGGAAACATGCAGCCAGGAGCTCTAGATGTATGGAGCACTGACTCACGAATCCCCGACATAGCTTACTGTCACCAGCAAACTTGTCTGGAAGCGGAAGATGGGATAAAGTTGGAGCAGGGGTGGCAGAGGACAAGCTGGCTGTAGCTACACTTGGAGCCTGTCCAGCGACTGCGGTAACATCCACAGCTGAGGTTGTGCGCTCAAGAGCCACCAACCTACCCTCCTGCTGCTGGATGTACCGCTGTAAAAGCTGATCGGCCACCATTAGTAGCCAGACCCGGGCGCTAGTATACTGTTAGGGCTAGCGTAACACACCGGGTAAATATAGACGTTTATTATAATTGGTGCATTCGCAGCCCGGGGTCCACCGTGCAGGAGGAACCTGCTGCTAGCTAATGGTGGCACTGTTTGGCGGTATAGACTAGCTCTGTTACTTCACAGAGTAGCCGTGAAAGGAAAGCACTGCTCCCTGTTAGCCTCACAGGAGCACAAACTTACTGCCGAACTGATAGCAGTCAGTGGTTATGCATACACGCAATCTCCTCATCGGAGAAGCCGGTATTCTAGGGGCTTATTTCAGCCGGGTCCCTGAATACATTCATACAATCTCCTCACCGGAGGTGCCGGTATTCTAGGGGCTTATTTCAGCCGGGTCCCTGAATACATTCACACATAACCACACTGGCGCAAAGCACATATTTGGATTGATACTAGCGCATGGCCGTGCGGCCATGCGAACCTTTTATAGCTGCAGCAAGTACAGGGCCTTCCCAGAAGGACCAATGAGAGGCTGCCACAGAGCCTGAGCAACTTCAGGACCTTCCTGGAGAATCAATGGGTCTTGCTGCAGTATTTGAGCATGTGACCCTCGATCTCCAATGAGAGAGCTTACCCTGGGCATGCTCAGAAGGGAAAAAGCAGGACAGTCCCAAAAGCGTCTGCTCGCCGCTGCCCAGCACTGGATTCAATGGTAGAAGCTAGAAAAGCAGCTGTAACCCTTTGCACAGAGTCAGACTGAGCGAGACACTGGAACCGACGTCTCCGCTGAGCAGGCTCCACTGTGGCAGGAGAAGAATAGGAGACCGCAGCGGAGATGCCCCGAGATTCCCGCTGTGCAGAGGTGGGAATTCGACCCCTAACATTACCCCCCTCCTAGGCCCCCCTCCTTGGACCTCACCACGCTCAAAGGCAGCAATGAGCTGTAGAGCCCGAATGTGCTCAGCAGGCTCCCAGGACCTGTCCTCAGGACCATAACCCTTCCCGTCCACCAAATAATTTTTTTGCCACGTTCTACCTTGCACCCCAAAATATCGTTCACCTCGTAATTGTCCGTAGATGAACCTGATTTCCTGGCAGATGACTCGGAAAACCGGGACATGTATACGGGCTTCGAGCGGGACACATGAAAGGTGTCGGTGATACCCAGGTGTGGCGGAAGGGCCAGACAGTAGACGACTGGGTTAACCTGTTCGATGACCTTGAAAGGGCCCAAGTAGCGAGGTGCAAACTTAGTGGACTCAACTCGCAGACTGATGTTACGGGCGGAGAGCCACACCAAGTCGCCAAGAGCAAACGTCGGAGCGGGGCGCCAATGTGCATCAGCGGAGGACCTCATTCTCTCCTTGGAGGCCCGAATGGCATCCTGAGTGCGGTCCCAAATATCCCGTGCCTCCACAGCCCAGTCTGCCACCCTGGAGTCGGCGGAAGACACGGGCATATGCACAGGTACCCACGGATGCTGACCATAGTTAAGGAGGAATGGGGTTTGTCCAGTAAAGTCAGCTACGGCGTTGTTCAGCACCTACTCCGCCCACAATAGCAAGGATGCCCAGGGATCCTGCCTGGCTGAGACAAAATGTCACAGATATTTGTCCAAGGTCTGGTTGGCCCTCTCTACCAACACATTTGTCTCGGGATGATATGCGGAAGAGAGATTCAACTCAATGCTGAGAAGGCAACAAAGCTCTCTCCAGAACCGAGATGCAAACTGGGTACCCCGGTCACTGACAATTTTTTCCGGCATACCATGTAGGCAGAAGATGTGTTTTATGAACAACGCTGCCAAGGCCCGTGCAGAAGGTAGGCGTGGAAGCGGCACCAGATGCACCATTTTAGAAAAATGATCGGTGATAACCCAAATGATGGTACAGCCATGAGACTTGGGCAAACCCACCACAAAGTCCATCCCTACCATTTCCCAGGGCCTATCTGCCACCGGCAAGGGATAGAGCAACCCAGCTGGCCATTGTCGAGGAGACTTATTTTTGGCACAGGAGACACATGCCCGAATATAATCTCTGACGTCACGGACCATATGTGGCCACCAGTACGTCCTCGCCAGCAGGTCAGATGTCCTCTTTGTCCCAAAGTGTCCACCCACCCTGGACGAATGAGCCCAAGAGAGAACCTCCGGTCACAAATTAATGGGTACAAAAGTCTTACCCAGAGGCACAGACTCTAGCGAAACCGGAGCTATGGTTCTCAGGCTCTCAGAAGGAACAATAAGCTGAGGCTCCCCTTCCTCCTCCTCAGATGACACAACAGAGCGAGAGAGGGTGTCAGCAAGAATGTTCTTCTCCCCAGCGAGATAATGTAGGGTGAAGTGGAACAGGGAGAAGAACAAGGACCATCTGGCCTGAGGAGAATTTAGCCGCTGGGCTGTTTGGTTTATTTGCAAATTTTTGTGTACCGTGAAGACTTGGAAGGGAAAGCGAGCCCCCTCCATAAGATGTCTCCACTCCGAGAAGGCTAACTTCATTGATAGCAACTCCCTGTCCCCGATGGAATAATTCCTCTCTGCTGGTGTGAAGGTCTTGGAGAAGAAGAAGCAAGGATGCTTCCGACCTTGAGCATCCTTTTGGAAGAGGACTGCTCCTGCACCAACGGATGAGGCATCCACCTCCATTATAAATGGCTTATCAACATCGGGACGATGTAGGATGGGAGTGCTAGCAAAATGAGACTTAATAGAAGAAAAAGCCTTGGAGACCTGTTCAGACCACAATTTGGGATTTGCTCCCTTCTTGGTGAGAGCTACCAAGGGAGCTACCAAAGTTGAGAAGTGAGGAATGAACTGACGATAGTAATTTATGAACCCCATAAAGCGCTGCACCGCTTTAAGAAAATGGGGTTCTTGCCAGTCCATCACAGCCTGTAGTTTGGCAGGATCCATAGCCAATCCCTGGGCAGAGATGATATAGCCCAGGAAAGGTAAAGACTCATGCTCAAACATACACTTCTCCAACTTTGCATAGGGGGAATTTGCCCGTAAGAGGTTGAAGACTCTGCCAACATCTCTCTGGTGGGAGCCAATATCTGGAGAGAAGATGAGAATATCATTCAGATAGACTACAACCGAGATGGAGAGCATATCCCAGAAGATATCGTTAGCAAAGTCTTGGAAAGCGGCTGGGGCATTACAGAGCCCGAAGGGCATCACCAGATACTCATAGTGCCCATCCCTGATATTAAAAGCTGTCTTCCATTCGTCCCCCTCACGGATGCAAATCAGGTTATAAGCACCCCGCAGATCTAATTTGGTAAATACCCTTGCTCCCCATAGCCTATCAAAGATCTCTGAGATCAGAGGCAACGGGTACTTGTTCTTAACGTTGATGGTGTTAAGACCCCTGTAATCTATGCATGGGCGTAATTCTCTGTTCTTCTGCATGAAGAAAAACCCCACCCCAGCAGGTGACACTGACTTCCTAATGGACCCTCTTGCCAAATTCTCCTGGATGTATTGGGACATAGCCTCCATCTCCGGGAGAGAGAGGGGATAGACCCGTCCCCGAGGAGGTTCTGCTCCAGGCAAGAGATCAATATGACAGTCATAGGGGCGGTGAGGCGGAAGGGTCTCTGCAGCCTTTTTAAAGAAGACGTCTGCATAGGACCAATAGCATTTGGGAAGGGAAGAGAGATCTGCAGGTATCTCGGAAGTGGAAACCTGAACGCACTCCCTCACACATCTGCACTTACATGAATCACTCCAACCCAATATCCTCCCAGAGGTCCACTCAATATGTGGGGAGTGGAAACGGAGCCAGAGTATTCCCAGCAGAATCTCGTCCATTCCTTCGGGAAGAACAAGAAGGGAAATAATCTCCTGGTTGGAAGGGGACATGGATAACGTGAAAGGGACAGTCTGGTGTGTGATTTGTGATGGAAGTGTCGACCCATTCACTACTCTAACAGTCACAGGTTTGGAGAGCATCATCAGAGGTATTGCATGGCGCAGAGCAAAAGCAGAGGACATGAAATTCCCCTCTGCTCCAGAGTCCATGCAAAGCTCGACTGACAGAGTGGATGAGCCTTTAAAGGACAACTTGGATGAAAATGCCGCTGTGTCTAGTGAACCTCCTCCAATGGTCACTAGACTCGATCGTTTTCCTGACCGCCGTGGACATTTATTGGGATAATGTCCAAGTTGTTGGCAATTCTTACAAACCACGGGTACTCGAGCGGTCCGAGACTTAGGTCACGCTCGAGAAACCTCCATGGCCTGATGGGTGTCAGACGCCTGAACAGGAGATTCTACTGCAGAGGGTTGGAGAAGGTAGGTGTTGTGAATTCTGTTCTCGAGCTCCCTCCTGTGGTTATGAATGGTACTTCGGCGAGTTCTGTTCATGGACTCCCTCTGGTGGCTGTGAGTGGAGCTGCTGGTTCTGAGATTCCTTCTCCAGCTGATCTCGTTCAGCCCTTGGCTGGCTGCTCTATTTAACTCCACTCAGATCGTTACTTGATGCCAGCTCTCAATGTCCTAATACTGGTTCAGTTCTCTTGGATCTTTCAGATGACCTGTCTACTTCAGCAAAAGCTAAGTCCCTGCTAGCTTATTTGTTACCATTGTGTTTTTGTCCAGCTTGCTATCATATTTAATCTTGTTAGCTGGAAGCTCTGGGATGCAGAGTGGCACCACCGCGCCGTGAGTCGGTGCGGTGGTTTCTTTTGCACACTCTGCGTGGTTTTTTGTTAGTTTTTTGTGCTGACCGCAAAGATACCTTTTCTTTCCTCAGTCTGTTTAGTTCAGTCTGGCCTCCTATGCTGAAACCTATTTCATTCCTGTTTGTGACTTCCATCTTAACTCACAGTCAATATATGTGGGGGCTGCCTATTTCTTTGGGGAATTTCTCTGAGGCAAGGTAGGCTGTATTTTCTATCTTTAGGGGTAGTTAGCTCTTAGGCTGTGAAGAGGCGTCTAGGCAGAGTCAGGAACGCTCCACGGCTATTTCTAGTTGTTGTGATAGGATTAGCGTTGCGGTCAGCAGAGCTCCCACTTCCCAGAGCTCGTCCTGTATTGCTAGTTTGCTCATCTGGTCATTTCTAGTGTTCCTAACCACCAGCCCAACATAACAGGTAGGAGCCTGCCGAAACCTCTTCCTACACTGGGTCCGCTCTAACCTCCGCTCGTTAAAACGGAGGTCGATGCGGGTAGATATAGAGATGAGCTCCTCCAGTGTGGCAGGAATCTCCCTGGTGGCCAAGGTGTCCTTCACATGGTCTGCCAGTCCTTTCCAGAACACCGGAATAAGGACTTTATCTGGCCACTCCAGCTCAGAGATCAGAGTCCGGAATTGGACGGCGAATTGGCTGACCATGGACGAACCCTGTGTTATTGCCAAAAATTGGAGAGCGGTATCGTGGGTGACACGAGGTCCCAAAAAGACCTGTTTCAGAGCGTCCAGTGTTGTGAACTCTGTTTTCGGGCTCCCTCTTGTGGTCACTGGTGGTATGGTGTGACTTTTGCTTTGGGCTCCCACTGGTGGCTTTGTTTGTTATCCTGCTGGTCTCTGGCTATCAGCTGGTTCGTTATCCTCTGGGAGGTTCCTATATAGCTCTGTTTTACTTCCACTTGTGGCCGGCTGTCGATGTAATCAGTGCTACTCAGATTCCTTCTGACTACCTTGCTCCCAGTCCATCCAGGATAAGCTAAGTTTTGTTTGCTCATTTTTTGATCAGCAGTGTTTATCATGTTTTCTGTTCCAGCTTGCTAAAATGTAATTCCCTCGCTTGCTGGTTGCTCTAGTGGGCTGAGTTTCTCCCCACACACCGTTAGTTGATGTGTGGGTTCTTGAAATCTCAGGATGGATATTTTGTAAGGGTTTTTATTGATCGCATAGACCCCTGCTCTATTTTCTGCTTTCTAGTACTAGTGGGCCTCATTTGCTGAATCTGATTTCATCCCTATGTATGTGCCTTCTTCTTACTTCACCGTTAATATTTGTTGGGGGCTTCTATATCTTTGGGGATTATTTCTCTGGAGGCAAGCGAGGTCTTTCTTTCTCTTTAGGGGTAGCTGGTTCCTCAGGCTGGCTCGAGACGTCTAAGATTTTTTTAGGCACGTTCACCGGCTACCTCTAGTTGTTTTGGATAGGTTCAGATTTGCGATCAGTCCAGTTACCATCTCCCTAGAGCTCGTCCTTAGTTTAATCACTTGCTGATCTATTTGTGATCCTCCGCCACTAGGGATCATAACAGTCCAGTAAGAGAGGAGTACTCTGCACCACATGATCATTACGCTCCCACAGCGGCGTTGCCCACTCCAAAGCCCTGCCCGACAAAAGGGATAAAATAAATCCCACGTTCGCTCGTTCCATAGGGAAACATGCAGCCAGGAGCTCTAGATGTATGGAGCACTGACTCACGAATCCCCGACATAGCTTACTGTCACCAGCAAACTTGTCTGGAAGCGGAAGATGGGATAAAGTTGGAGCAGGGGTGGCAGAGGACAAGCTGGCTGTAGCTACACTTGGAGCCTGTCCAGCGACTGCGGTAACATCCACAGCTGAGGTTGTGCGCTCAAGAGCCACCAACCTACCCTCCTGCTGCTGGATGTACCGCTGTAAAAGCTGATCGGCCACCATTAGTAGCCAGACCCGGGCGCTAGTATACTGTTAGGGCTAGCGTAACACACCGGGTAAATATAGACGTTTATTATAATTGGTGCATTCGCAGCCCGGGGTCCACCGTGCAGGAGGAACCTGCTGCTAGCTAATGGTGGCACTGTTTGGCGGTATAGACTAGCTCTGTTACTTCACAGAGTAGCCGTGAAAGGAAAGCACTGCTCCCTGTTAGCCTCACAGGAGCACAAACTTACTGCCGAACTGATAGCAGTCAGTGGTTATGCATACACGCAATCTCCTCATCGGAGAAGCCGGTATTCTAGGGGCTTATTTCAGCCGGGTCCCTGAATACATTCATACAATCTCCTCACCGGAGGTGCCGGTATTCTAGGGGCTTATTTCAGCTGGGTCCCTGAATACATTCACACATAACCACACTGGCGCAAAGCACATATTTGGATTGATACTAGCGCATGGCCGTGCGGCCATGCGAACCTTTTATTGCTGCAACAAGTACAGGGCCTTCCCAGAAGGACCAATGAGAGGCTGCCACAGAGCCCGAGCAACTTCAGGACCTTCCTGGAGAACCAATGGGTCTTGCTGCAGTATCTGAGCATGTGACCCTCAATCTCCAATGAGAGATCTTACCCTGGGCATGCTCAGAAGGGAAAAAGCAGGACTTAGTCCCAAAAGCGTCTGCTCGCCGCTGCCCAGCACTGGCTTCAATGGCAGAAGCTGGAAAAGCAGCAGTAACCCTTTGCACAGAGTCAGACTGAGCGAGACACTGGAACCGACGTCTCCGCTGAGCAGGCTCCACTGCTGCATGAGAAGAATGGGAGACCATAGCGGAGATGGCCCGAGATTCCCCCTGTGCAGAGGCGGGAACTCGACCCCTAACACTAATCAATCTTGAATAGCAGCAACTTTATATAATTCTATGGTAACAAAAATTATTTAGACTGAGCCTATTTTTAGTGATGAGTGAACATGCTCGGTAAGGTGTTATCCGAGCATGCTCGGGTGCTAACTGAGTGTCTTCGACGTGCTCTAAAAATATGTTTGAGTCCCCAAGCTTGCACGGATGGCTTGTTTGTTAGGCAATCCTTGTATGTGTTGTGGCTGTCAAACAGCCAAGAAACATGCAGGCATGGGGATTTGAACATATTATTTGAGAACGCCGTGGACACTTGGTTAGCACATGAGCATGCTCGGATAACACCTTATCCAAGCACTTTCACTCCTCACTATTTATTTTACTTTTTTATACTATGTGTTGGAGGCCTTTATACTTTGGGTGGGAGTCTGTGAGCTCTATGATATTGTGTGTGTGCCACTGTGTGAGTTGGAGCAGTGGGAGCCATGATATTGCGCGTGGGAACTATGGGGGCATCATAGCATGGGAGACATTGTTTGTTGGGAACACTGTGGGGTTATCATACTTTGATGGAGGTGCTGTGATGAAACTGTATTAAGGGGGGAAATTTAGTGAATTTGCTGTTGGGATATTATACGGTGATGAGGGAACATTTTGGAGCACCATACTCGATGGGATCCATGAAAAAGTGTATTATAATGTGTGATAACATTAAGGAGCTTCTGTTAGCTCATAACAGTGTTGTGTACATGCTGTGTACATGCAGTAAAACATATCCCTCTCCTTTTTTTTAAATGTTGGAAGGTATACCCCATCTTACTCTACCAATTAGTAGTGTTGAGCGATACTTTCCGATATCGGAAAGTATCGGTATCGGAAAGTATCGGCCGATACCGTCAAAATATCGGATCCAATCCGATACCGATACCCGATCCCAATGCAAGTCAATGGGACGAAAATATCGGAATTAAAATAAACCCTTTATACACTTGTAGGTTCATTCTACATGAAGGAAAACAACTAAGAATAATGTAGGATGTATTGGGGGACGTGGCGGAGATATTAAAGGGACAGAGGTTTAGCCCAATGTAATAGAATAGCAGGATTTTTTATTTTTTTTTATGAAGTTCGGCGTTAGAAAGAATTTGACTATGTTAATTTTTTTTTTTTTTATGTCAGATATTGATGTTTCACTACTTCCACGCCCTTCACCTTCTTTTTTACTTCTCCCACGCTTTCTTCTTAATTATCCTCATCATCAGCTTATTTGACATCAACTTCTTCACCTTATTCATCTTCTTCTTCATCTTCTACCTATTATTTTTTGGGTTACATTGTTCATATTCTTTTTATTTTACTATTATCTTCATCATATTCTACTTCTTCATCATATTCTTATTTGTGACAGGCATTCCCGTAGTTGTTATCTATAAAAGTTTGAAGATTACACCTTCCGTTCTGCCTGTCACAAAACAGTTACATTTGTCCGCGTTCAGTTTGGCCTGCAGCATCAGGCTTTATCCAGGGGCACCACGAGGAGGAATGGACTCACCCCCATACACTGCTTAGTCTTCTTCTGCTTATAATTTACATAATATTTTTTGCTCTGATATTTTGTGTTATGCTTAATGTCCTTCTGCTCTTTGTTCTGCAGCCTCTTGTTCTTCTGCTTCTCGGTCTTCCAGGTCGTCGTCGTCTCCAGGGTCGTCGTCTCCGGGGTCGTCGTCATCGGGGTGGTCTCCGGGGTCGTCGTCAGCGGGGTGGTCTTCAGGGTCATCGTCTCCAGGGTCGTCGTCATCACGGTGGTTGTCGTCTCTGGTGTCGTCGTCATCTTAGGGGTGGTCTTCCGGGTCATCGTGTTTAGTCTCTTGAACTTGGAAATGTAGCAGAAGGTACAAGAAGGCTGAGAAAATGCCGAGAACCAGCTGATGGAACTGGAACTCGGATGGCTACCCGAAGGTCCAAGAGCCAATGGAACGACCGAGGACCAGCTGACGTTACTGGAACCCGGTTACTAAGCAGGAGGTACCTGTGCTGAAAGCACTACCAAGGACCACCTGACGTTGGTGGAACTCAGATACCCAGAGGGAGGCACCTAAGCCAAAGGCTCTGCCCGGAACCAGCTGACGGTACTGGAACCAGGATGGGGAGCAGAAGGTACAAGAGCAAAAGACACTGCCGAGAACCAGCTGACGGTGCTGGAACCCGGATGGGTAGCCGAAGGTCCAAGAGCCAATGGAACTACCGAGGACCAGCAGACGTTACTGGAACCCGGTTACTAAGCAGGAGGTACCCGTGCCTGAAAGCACTACCAAGGACCACCTGACGTTGGTGGAACTCGGATACCAAAGGGAGGCACCTAAGCCAAAGGCTCTGCCCGGAACCAGCTGACGGTACTGGAACCAGGATGGGGAGCAGAAGGTACAAGAGCAAGTGTCTGCGTGGCTTTTGCAGGACACGATGCCGGCTGCACAGCAGGGGAACAGCTGGCGGTGCTGGACCCCACTGACACATTGGCGAGGTGTTTTTCTCTGTGCAGCTAGCACATCTGGGCCCCAACTGGCGGTTTGTTAGAGCCCAGGGTCAGCAGGAGGAGGAGGAGCAGGAGCAGGGGGAGGGGAGTGTAGGCCGAAGCCTGCACTGGCGGCAGCTTTGGGTCTGTTGTGTCTGCGTGGCGGTCGCAGGACACGTTGCCGGCTACACAGCAGGGGAACAGCTGGCGGTGCTGGACCCCACTGACACATTGGCGAGGTGTTTGGCTCTGTGCAGCCAGCACTTCCGGACAGCAACTAGCGGTGTTGGAGCCCGGGCTCTGCAGGGGGAGCAGAGTGTAGGCCGAAGCCTACTTGAACCAATTTCAAAGGTAACCTTTAACCCCCCCTCAGGGGTTAGAAAGTAGAAGAGCCACAGCTTATGCAGCAGTAGTGCTGCACAAGTCAAAGGTTGCTCTTTTAATTTTTCTCCTTGCACACGCTGAATGAAACACGTATAACATTTAGCCCTTTATACAGTCAAACTGTGTTGGAGGCGCGAGTTCCCTTTGTAATGAGACGCAGCACAGATGTCAAGAATCCCACCTTGGTGCTGGGTGCAGCCTCCTGAGCGTTGTTATTTGCTGTACAGGAGTCTGCGCTGTCGTGTTATCCCCTGGCCTAGCGCTGTTAGCGCTGCCCATCTTCTGACCTCATTTAATGTTGGCCGGTGCGGTTCGCGATGCCCATGAATCACAGCCCCGCAGTGTATTGACATAGTTAAAACACTGCGGGGCTGGGATTCATGGCCTGGCGCAGTACATATGTTCACCTCTCGCTTGGGTTCTTACACCTGCTTCAGACTATGTGGCGTCAGCTGATCCCTTATCGCATGCCACGGCCATGAAGCCGCACAGTCTGAAGAAGGCGGACGGAGATGAGGGACAGGCGAACTGATGCACTGCTCCTGCCCATCAAACACACCCTCGCAGTCCCAAGAAATAAGACACCGAGGGGCGTTGTGTGGGTCAGGGCGGCCGCAGAGGCGCAGGCAGCCAAACAATGATGCCAGAAGACGGGCAGCGCTACCAAGGGGGTTGCAGCGTGTCATTACAAAGGAAAGTCACACCACCGGGACGGTCAAATGGTCACACAGAGGACACATTGCAGACGTGTTTTCAGTTCCACATGTGCGAGGAGAATACGTTTCTGAGCCACCGTGCACACATGCAGCATTACCGCTGTACAAGGTGGCTGGATAACGTAAAAACGCCTGGGGGAGGGGGGACAGGTTCCCTTCAATTTCAGTTCTTGTGTCTGCGTGGCTTTTGCAGGACACGATGCCGGCTGCACAGCAGGGGAACAGCTGGCGGTGCTGGACCCCACTGACACATTGGCGAGGTGTTTTTCTCTGTGCAGCTAGCACATCTGGGCCCCAACTGGCGGTTTGTTAGAGCCCAGGGTCAGCAGGAGGAGGAGGAGCAGGAGCAGGGGGAGGGGAGTGTAGGCCGAAGCCTGCACTGGCGGCAGCTTTGGGTCTGTTGTGTCTGAGTGGCGGTCGCAGGACACGTTGCCGGCTACACAGCAGGGGAACAGCTGGCGGTGCTGGACCCCACTGACACATTGGCGAGGTGTTTGGCTCTGTGCAGCCAGCACTTCCGGACAGCAACTAGCGGTGTTGGAGCCCGGGCTCTGCAGGGGGAGCAGAGTGTAGGCCGAAGCCTACTTGAACCAATTTCAAAGGTAACCTTTAACCCCCCCTCAGGGGTTAGAAAGTAGAAGAGCCACAGCTTATGCAGCAGTAGTGCTGCACAAGTCAAAGGTTGCTCTTTTAATTTTTCTCCTTGCACACGCTGAATGAAACACGTATAACATTTAGCCCTTTATACAGTCAAACTGTGTTGGAGGCGCGAGTTCCCTTTGTAATGAGACGCAGCACAGATGTCAAGAATCCCACCTTGGTGCTGGGTGCAGCCTCCTGAGCGTTGTTATTTGCTGTACAGGAGTCTGCGCTGTCGTGTTATCCCCTGGCCTAGCGCTGTTAGCGCTGCCCATCTTCTGACCTCATTTAATGTTGGCCGGTGCGGTTCGCGATGCCCATGAATCACAGCCCCGCAGTGTATTGACATAGTTAAAACACTGCGGGGCTGGGATTCATGGCCTGGCGCAGTACATATGTTCGCCTCTCGCTTGGGTTCTTACACCTGCTTCAGACTATGTGGCGTCAGCTGATCCCTTATCGCATGCCACGGCCATGAAGCCGCACAGTCTGAAGAAGGCGGAAGGAGATGAGGGACAGGCGAACTGATGCACTGCTCCTGCCCATCAAACACACCCTCGCAGTCCCAAGAAATAAGACACCGAGGGGCGTTGTGTGGGTCAGGGCGGCCGCAGAGGCGCAGGCAGCCAAACAATGATGCCAGAAGACAGGCAGCGCTACCAAGGGGGTTGCAGCGTGTCATTACAAAGGAAAGTCACACCACCGGGACGGTTAAATGGTCACACAGAGGACACATTGCAGACGTGTTTTCAGTTCCACATGTGCGAGGAGAATACGTTTCTGAGCCACCTTGCACACATGCAGCATTACCGCTGTACAAGGTGGCTGGATAACGTAAAAACGCCTGGGGGAGGGGGGACAGGTTCCCTTCAATTTCAGTTCTTGTGTCTGCGTGGCTTTTGCAGGACACGATGCCGGCTGCACAGCAGGGGAACAGCTGGCGGTGCTGGACCCCACTGACACATTGGCGAGGTGTTTTTCTCTGTGCAGCTAGCACATCTGGGCCCCAACTGGCGGTTTGTTAGAGCCCAGGGTCAGCAGGAGGAGGAGGAGCAGGAGCAGGGGGAGGGGAGTGTAGGCCGAAGCCTGCACTGGCGGCAGCTTTGGGTGTGTTGTGTCTGCGTGGCTTTTGCAGGACACGATGCCGGCTGCACAGCAGGGGAACAGCTGGCGGTGCTGAACCCCACTGACACATTGGCTGGTGTTTTTCTCTGTGCAGCTAGCAGTACCGGGCCCGAACTGGCGGTGTTGGAGCCCGGGCTCTGCAGGGGGAGCAGAGTGTAGGCCGAAGCCTACTTGAACCAATTTCAAAGGTAACCTTTAACCCCCCCTCAGGGGTTAGAAAGTAGAAGAGCCACAGCTTATGCAGCAGTAGTGCTGCACAAGTCAAAGGTTGCTCTTTTAATTTTTCTCCTTGCACACGCTGAATGAAACACGTATAACATTTAGCCCTTTATACAGTCAAACTGTGTTGGAGGCGCGAGTTCCCTTTGTAACGAGACGCAGCACAGATGTCAAGAATCCCACCTTGGTGCTGGGTGCAGCCTCCTGAGCATTGTTATTTGCTGTACAGGAGTCTGCGCTGTCGTGTTATCCCCTGGCCTAGCGCTGTTAGCGCTGCCCATCTTCTGACCTCATTTAATGTTGGCCGGTGCGGTTCGCGATGCCCATGAATCACAGCCCCGCAGTGTATTGACATAGTTAAAACACTGCGGGGCTGGGATTCATGGCCTGGCGCAGTACATATGTTCGCCTCTCGCTTGGGTTCTTACACCTGCTTCAGACTATGTGGCGTCAGCTGATCCCTTATCGCATGCCACGGCCATGAAGCCGCACAGTCTGAAGAAGGCGGAAGGAGATGAGGGACAGGCGAACTGATGCACTGCTCCTGCCCATCAAACACACCCTCGCAGTCCCAAGAAATAAGACACCGAGGGGCGTTGTGTGGGTCAGGGCGGCCGCAGAGGCGCAGGCAGCCAAACAATGATGCCAGAAGACGGGCAGCGCTACCAAGGGGGTTGCAGCGTGTCATTACAAAGGAAAGTCACACCACCGGGACAGTTAAATGGTCACACAGAGGACACATTGCAGACGTGTTTTCAGTTCCACATGTGCGAGGAGAATACGTTTCTGAGCCACCTTGCACACATGCAGCATTACCGCTGTACAAGGTGGCTGGATAACGTAAAAACGCCTGGGGGAGGGGGGACAGGTTCCCTTCAATTTCAGTTCTTGTGTCTGCGTGGCTTTTGCAGGACACGATGCCGGCTGCACAGCAGGGGAACAGCTGGCGGTGCTGGACCCCACTGACACATTGGCGAGGTGTTTTTCTCTGTGCAGCTAGCACATCTGGGCCCCAACTGGCGGTTTGTTAGAGCCCAGGGTCAGCAGGAGGAGGAGGAGCAGGAGCAGGGGGAGGGGAGTGTAGGCCGAAGCCTGCACTGGCGGCAGCTTTGGGTGTGTTGTGTCTGCGTGGCTTTTGCAGGACACGATGCCGGCTGCACAGCAGGGGAACAGCTGGCGGTGCTGAACCCCACTGACACATTGGCTGGTGTTTTTCTCTGTGCAGCTAGCAGTACCGGGCCCGAACTGGCGGTGTTGGAGCCCGGGCTCTGCAGGGGGAGCAGAGTGTAGGCCGAAGCCTACTTGAACCAATTTCAAAGGTAACCTTTAACCCCCCCTCAGGGGTTAGAAAGTAGAAGAGCCACAGCTTATGCAGCAGTAGTGCTGCACAAGTCAAAGGTTGCTCTTTTAATTTTTCTCCTTGCACACGCTGAATGAAACACGTATAACATTTAGCCCTTTATACAGTCAAACTGTGTTGGAGGCGCGAGTTCCCTTTGTAATGAGACGCAGCACAGATGTCAAGAATCCCACCTTGGTGCTGGGTGCAGCCTCCTGAGCGTTGTTATTTGCTGTACAGGAGTCTGCGCTGTCGTGTTATCCCCTGGCCTAGCGCTGTTAGCGCTGCCCATCTTCTGACCTCATTTAATGTTGGCCGGTGCGGTTCGCGATGCCCATGAATCACAGCCCCGCAGTGTATTGACATAGTTAAAACACTGCGGGGCTGGGATTCATGGCCTGGCGCAGTACATATGTTCGCCTCTCACTTGGGTTCTTACACCTGCTTCAGACTATGTGGCGTCAGCTGATCCCTTATCGCATGCCACGGCCATGAAGCCGCACAGTCTGAAGAAGGCGGAAGGAGATGAGGGACAGGCGAACTGATGCACTGCTCCTGCCCATCAAACACACCCTCGCAGTCCCAAGAAATAAGACACCGAGGGGCGTTGTGTGGGTCAGGGCGGCCGCAGAGGCGCAGGCAGCCAAACAATGATGCCAGAAGACGGGCAGCGCTACCAAGGGGGTTGCAGCGTGTCATTACAAAGGAAAGTCACACCACCGGGACGGTTAAATGGTCACACAGAGGACACATTGCAGACGTGTTTTCAGTTCCACATGTGCGAGGAGAATACGTTTCTGAGCCACCGTGCACACATGCAGCATTACCGCTGTACAAGGTGGCTGGATAACGTAAAAACGCCTGGGGGAGGGGGGACAGGTTCCCTTCAATTTCAGTTCTTGTGTCTGCGTGGCTTTTGCAGGACACGATGCCGGCTGCACAGCAGGGGAACAGCTGGCGGTGCTGGACCCCACTGACACATTGGCGAGGTGTTTTTCTCTGTGCAGCTAGCACATCTGGGCCCCAACTGGCGGTTTGTTAGAGCCCAGGGTCAGCAGGAGGAGGAGGAGCAGGAGCAGGGGGAGGGGAGTGTAGGCCGAAGCCTGCACTGGCGGCAGCTTTGGGTGTGTTGTGTCTGCGTGGCTTTTGCAGGACACGATGCCGGCTGCACAGCAGGGGAACAGCTGGCGGTGCTGGACCCCACTGACACATTGGCGAGGTGTTTTTCTCTGTGCAGCTAGCAGTACCGGGCCCCAACTGGCGGTGTTAGAGCCCGGGGTCAGCAGGAGGAGGAGAGGGAGCAGAGTGTAGGCCGAAGCCTGCACTGGCGGCAGCTTTGGGTGTGTTGTGTCTGCGTGGCGGTTGCAGGACACGTTGCCGGCTGCACAGCAGGGGAACAGCTGGCGGTGCTGGACCCCACTGACACATTGGCGAGGTGTTTTTCTCTGTGCAGCTAGCACATCTGGGCCCCAACTGGCGGTTTGTTAGAGCCCAGGGTCAGCAGGAGGAGCAGGGGGAGCGGAGTGTAGGCCGAAGCCTGCACTGGAGCAAGTTGAAAGGAAACCTTTAACCCCCCCCCCAGGCGTTTGTAGCTGGAAGAGCCATCGTGTACAGCACTAATGCTGGAAAAGGTAAACTTAGCTCTTTTAATTATGGTCCTTGCAGATGCTGAACCTAACACTTATGAAATGTGTCCCCTCACAGCGTTCAACCGTCCGGTAGGTGGAACTTTCCTTTGTCATGTGACGCAGCACAGCCGTCATTTTTACCCCCTTGTCGCCGTGCGCCGCCTCCTCAGCGTTGTTTGAATCTGTCCCGGAGCCTGCGCTGTTAGGTTACCCCTTGGCCATGCACACATTTTGCGCTGCCCGTCTTCTGACATCATTTGCTGTCAGGCTAGCTGCGCCTGTGCGGGTGCGCTGTCCGAGATTCAGCCTCGCGGTGTCGTCTAATGTAATCCCACTGCGGGCCTGGGATCCGTGTCCATGCGCAGTGCATATCCTCGCCTCTCACTCCCCTCCCTACGGCTTCTTAAGACTGTGCGGTGTCACGGCCGTGGCATGCTATTAGGGATCAGCTGACACCGAACAGTCTTTAGAAGCCGTAGGGAGGGGAGTGAGAGGCGAGGATATGCACTGCGCATGGACACGGATCCCAGGCCCGCGGTGGGATTACATTAGACGACACCGCGAGGCTGAATCTCGGACAGCGCACCCGCACAGGCGCAGCCAGCCTGACAGCAAATGATGTCAGAAGACGGGCAGCGCAAAATGTGTGCATGGCCAAGGGGTAACCTAACAGCGCAGGCTCCGGGACAGATTCAAACAACGCTGAGGAGGCGGCGCACGGCGACAAGGGGGTAAAAATGACGGCTGTGCTGCGTCACATGACAAAGGAAAGTTCCACCTACCGGACGGTTGAACGCTGTGAGGGGACACATTTCATAAGTGTTAGGTTCAGCATCTGCAAGGAGCACCACAAAAAGAGGCACTTTTTCCCTTTGCATCATTACTGCTGCACAAGGTGGCTCCTTCAGTAACAAACGCCTGGGGGGGGGGGGACAGGTTCCCTTAAATTTAACTTGTTGTGCCTGCGTGGCGGTCGCAGTACACGTTGCCGTATACACAGCAGGGGAACAGCTGGCGGTGCTGAACCCCACTAACACATTGGCGAGGTGTTTGGCTCTGTGCGTACAGCACTTCTGGACGGCAACTGGCGGTGTTGGAGCCCAGGGACAGGTGGAGGAGGAGGAGGTTGGAGGAGGTAGGAGGGATTGCCACACACACAGCAGGGGAACAGCTGACGTTACTGAACCCCAATAACAGAGGAGGGACTGTTGACTGTGCGTACAGCACTTCTGGACGGCAACTGGCGGTGTTGGAGCCCAGGGACAGGTGGAGGAGGAGGAGGTTGGAGGAGGTAGGAGGGATTGCCACACACACAGCAGGGGAACAGCTGACGTTACTGAACCCCAATAACAGAGGAGCGACTGTTGACTGTGCGTACAGCACTTCTGGAAGGCAACTGGCGGTGTTGGAGCCCAGGGACAGGTGGAGGAGGAGGAGGTTGGAGGAGGTAGGAGGGATTGCCACACACACAGCAGGGGAACAGCTGACGTTACTGAACCCCAATAACAGAGGAGCGACTGTTGACTGTGCGTACAGCACTTCTGGACGGCAACTGGCGGTGTTGGAGCCCAGGGACAGGTGGAGGAGGAGGAGGTTGGAGGAGGTAGGAGGGATTGCCACACACACAGCAGGGGAACAGCTGACGTTACTGAACCCCAATAACAGAGGAGCGACTGTTGACTGTGCGTACAGCACTTCTGGAAGGCAACTGGCGGTGTTGGAGCCCAGGGACAGGTGGAGGAGGAGGAGGTTGGAGGAGGTAGGAGGGATTGCCACACACACAGCAGGGGAACAGCTGACGTTACTGAACCCCAATAACAGAGGAGCGACTGTTGACTGTGCGTACAGCACTTCTGGAAGGCAACTGGCGGTGTTGGAGCCCAGGGACAGGTGGAGGAGGAGGAGGTTGGAGGAGGTAGGAGGGATTGCCACACACACAGCAGGGGAACAGCTGACGTTACTGAACCCCAATAACAGAGGAGCGACTGTTGACTGTGCGTACAGCACTTCTGGACGGCAACTGGCGGTGTTGGAGCCCAGGGACAGGTGGAGGAGGAGGAGGTTGGAGGAGGTAGGAGGGATTGCCACACACACAGCAGGGGAACAGCTGACGTTACTGAACCCCAATAACAGAGGAGGGACTGTTGACTGTGCGTACAGCACTTCTGGACGGCAACTGGCGGTGTTGGAGCCCAGGGACAGGTGGAGGAGGAGGAGGTTGGAGGAGGTAGGAGGGATTGCCACACACACAGCAGGGGAACAGCTCACGTTACTGAACCCCAATAACAGAGGAGCGACTGTTGACTGTGCGTACAGCACTTCTGGACGGCAACTGGCGGTGTTGGAGCCCAGGGACAGGTGGAGGAGGAGGAGGTTGGAGGAGGTAGGAGGGATTGCCACACACACAGCAGGGGAACAGCTGACGTTACTGAACCCCAATAACAGAGGAGGGACTGTTGACTGTGCGTACAGCACTTCTGGACGGCAACTGGCGGTGTTGGAGCCCAGGGACAGGTGGAGGAGGAGGAGGTTGGAGGAGGTAGGAGGGATTGCCACACACACAGCAGGGGAACAGCTGACGTTACTGAACCCCAATAACAGAGGAGCGACTGTTGACTGTGCGTACAGCACTTCTGGACGGCAACTGGCGGTGTTGGAGCCCAGGGACAGGTGGAGGAGGAGGAGGTTGGAGGAGGTAGGAGGGATTGCCACACACACAGCAGGGGAACAGCTGACGTTACTGAACCCCAATAACAGAGGAGGGACTGTTGACCTATGCGTACAGCACTTCTGGACGGCAACTGGCGGTGTTGGAGCCCAGGGACAGGTGGAGGAGGAGGAGGTTGGAGGAGGTAGGAGGGATTGCCACACACACAGCAGGGGAACAGCTGACGTTACTGAACCCCAATAACAGAGGAGCGACTGTTGACTGTGCGTACAGCACTTCTGGACGGCAACTGGCGGTGTTGGAGCCCAGGGACAGGTGGAAAAGCAGAGGAACACAATGTAGGCCGAAGCCTGAGAAAGTCGAAAGGGAACCTTTAACCCCCCCCCCAAGGCGTTTGTAGCTGAAAGAGCCAGCTTGTGCAGCACAAAAGATGCAAAAGGAAAAGGTGGCTCTTTTCATCATGCTCCTTGCAAACACAGAACTAAACACTTATAAAATGTGTCCCCTGCAACCGTAAAACCGTCCCGGAGGTGGGACTTTCCTTCGTAATGTGACGCAGCCCAGCCGTCATTCCTACCCCCACGGCGCCGCGCACCGGCTCCTCAGCGTTGTTTTATTCCGTCCCGGAGCCTGCGCTGTTATGTTATCCCGTGGCCAGGCACACTTAGCGCTGCCCGTCTTCTGGCATCATTTGGTGTCTGGATGGCTGCGCCTGTGCGGCCGCGCTGGCAGAGAGCCCGCCTCGCAGTGTCTTCTGATTTAATCCCACTGGGGGCCTGGGATCCATGGACATGCGCAGTGCATATCCTCGCCTCTCACTCCCCTCCCTACGGCTTCTTAAGACTGTGCGGTGTCACGGCCGTGGCATGCTGTTAGGGACCAGCTGACACCGAACAGTCTGAAGAAGCCATAGGGAAATGAGTGAGAGGTGGAGGTTCAGATATGCACTGCGCATGTCCATGGATCCCAGGCCCCCAGTGAGATTAAATCAGAAGACACTGCGAGGCGGGCTCTCTGCCAGCGCGGCCGCACAGGCGCAGCCATCCTGACACCAAATGATGCCAGAAGACGGGCAGCGCTAAGTGTGCCTGGCCACGGGATAACATAACAGCGCAGGCTCCGGGACGGAATAAAACAACGCTGAGGAGCCGGTGCGCGGCGCCGTGGGGGTAGGAATGACGGCTGGGCTGCGTCACATTACGAAGGAAAGTCCCACCTCCGGGACGGTTTTACGGTATCAGTGGACACATTTTATAAGTGTTAAGTTCTGCGTGTGCAAGGAGCTAAACAAAAATAGCTACCTTTTCCTTGTGCAGCATTACTGCTGCACAAGGTGGCTCTTTCAGTAACAAACGCCTTGGGGGGGGGGGGACAGATTCCCTTACATTTCAGTTGTTGTGTCAGCGTGGCGGTCGCATGACACATTGCCGGCTACACAGCTGGGGATCAGCTGACGTTACTGAAACCCAATAACACTGGGTCGTATGTTTTGACTGTGCAGACGGCACTTCTGAGCCTCAACTGGCGGTGTTGGAGCACAGGAATTTAAGTTCAGGTGGTAGAAAGATGAACACAACAGGAGACCTGGATAACGTATACAGTGACCTAATTATTTAATCAGGAGGAGGAGTGGCAAATTCCTGCGAGATCCAGGCCTTGTTCATTTTCAGGAAAGTAAGCCGGTCAACGTTATCGGAGGATAGTCGCATGCGACGGTCAGTTAGTACACCACCTGCAGCACTAAAGACACGTTCCGATAATACACTGGCCGCAGGGCAAGACAGCACCTCCAATGCATACTGGCTTAGCTCTGGCCATGTATCCAGCTTTGAGACCCAAAACTTGAAAGGGGAAGAGCCGTCTGGGAGTACAGCAAGAGGGCAAGACATGTAGTCTGTCACCATCTGACGGAACCGTTGCCTCCTGCTGACTGGAGCCGTCTGTGATGGTGTAGACTTTTGTGGGGGGCACAGAAAACTGTGCCACAGTTGGGCCATACTGGTCTTGCCTTGGGCAGAGGCACTGCTTCTGCTCCCTCTTTGTGCAGAGCCTCCACCACTGCCTGGACGCACTGAGCTGCTTTGGAATGCACTAGCAGCACTTCTCTCAGTTGGAATGGAGAAGATGATGGAATTGACCAGTGTGTCTTGGTACTCCCGCATTTTTCGCTCCCGGTTCAACGGTGTGATGAGGCTTTCTACGTTGTCCCGGTAGCGAGGATCGAGGAGGGTGAACACCCAATAATCAGACATGTTGAGAATGTGGGCGATGCGGCGGTCGTTTCTCAGGCACTGCAGCATGTAATCCACCATGTGCTGCAGACTGCCAACTGCCCAAGAAACGCTGTCCCCTGCTGGAGGCGTGATCTCTGCCTGCTCGTCATCACCCCACCCTCGCTGTACACACTGAGTACTGGACAATTCGGTAACTCCCTCCTCTGGACGGACGTCTTCCTCCTCCATTGACTCCTCCTCATCCTCCTCACAAACTGTCCCCTGCCTACGCGTTTGTGAGGAACCACGTGGCGCTGACTGTCCAGAAGATGATGGAAATGGTGAATCCTCATCCTCCACCTCTTCCACAACATCATCCCTTAGCGCTTGCAGTGATTTTTCAAGCAGGCAGATAAGGGGGACAGTCATGCTGACTAGTGCATCATCTGCACTCGCCATCCGCGTGGAATAATCAAAGGGACGCAAAACCTGGCAGACGTCATTCATAGTGGCCCACTCTGTGGTTGTGAAGTCTGTACGGCGCTGACTGCGACTTTTTTGCGCCTGAAGCAGCTGGTACTCCATTACAGCTTGCTGCTGCTCACACAACCGCTCCAACATATGTAACGTGGAATTCCACCTGGTAGGTAGGTCACATATGATGCGATGTTCCGGCAGGCGGTGTCGGCGCTGCAGAGCCGCAATGCGCGCTTTTGCCGTGCTGGAACGCCGCAAGTGAGCACACTCTAGGCGGACCTTGTGCAGCAGTGCATCAAGATCCGGATAGTCCCTCAAAAAGCTCTGCACGACCAAATTGAGCACATGTGCCAGACATGGGATGTGAGTGAGGTTGCCGAGGCCCAGAGCTGCCACCAGATTTCGGCCATTATCACACACTACCATGCCTGGCTGGAGATTCGCTGGCACGAACCACACATCGCTCTCCTGCTTGATGGCATTCCAGAGCTCCTGCGCTGTGTGGCTACGATTCCCCCAAAAAATTAATTTCAACACGGCCTGTTGACGTTTGGCCACGGCTGTGCTCATGTCGGTCGTAACAGGTACACGTTCATCACGGGTCCATGTGGAGGTGGACTGTGACGGCTCCTGCAGCGATGATTCTGAGGAACTGGTGTAAGAGGAGGAGTCAATGCGTACAGAATGGATTCCTGCAATCCTTGGAGTGGGCAGGACACGTCCTGCGCCACTCGCACGGTCTGTACCTGGCTCAACGACATTAACCCAATGGGCAGTGAGGGAAAGGTATCGCCCCTGTCCATGTTGACTGGTCCACGCATCGGTGGTGAGGTGGACCTTGCTACTGACGGCGTTCAGTAGCGCGTGTTTTATGTGTCCCTCCACATGCTTGTGCAGGGCAGGGACGGCTTGCCTGCTGAAGTAAAAGCGGCTGGGCACATTGTACTGTGGGACTGCCAATGACATCAAGTCACGGAAGCTGTCAGTCTCCACCAGCCTGAATGACAGCATTTCCAGTGACAGCAGTTTGGCAATGCCTGCAGTCAGAGCCTGTGCTCGTGGGTGGTTTGACGAGAAAGGCCGCCTTTTCTCCCATGCCTGTACTACCGATGGCTGTAGACTGGGCTGGGAGTGTGTGGATGACTGGGAAAGTGGTGCTGCGGGTGGAATTACAGCGGGTCTCTGGACAACAGGGCCAGAGGTTCTTCCACGGCGATCCTGGGAGGAAGCCGAACCAGCTGCGTGTGAGCTAGAGGAAGAGGCAACACGAGCTGAAGAGGTGGTAGCTGCCGCTGTTGGTTGGCCTACCTCTTCAGTGTGTTTTTCTAACTCCGCCGGGTGCCTGTTGCGCACATGTTTCCACATGTTGGAGGTATTGAGGTTGCTGACATTTTTCCCTCTTTTGACTTTTTGATGACACACGTTGCATCTGACATAGCAAATGTCATCTGCAACTGTGTCAAAAAAGGACCAGGCACTGCAAGTCTTGGGAGCGCCCTTTTTGGCTTTTGGAAGAGACATGCTCCTAACGGGCGCCAAAGCGGAGGCTGCAGGATCCGCAGTCTTCCCCCTCCCTCTCCCTCTTTGGGCCGTACGGGGAATCTCTTCCTCAGAGCTGCTCCCACCACCTTCCTGTCCCTCACGCCAAGATGGGTCGAGGACCTCATCATCTACACTACCCTCTGCCCCCAACTGCTCCTCCTGGGTAGTCTCAGCAGCAGAGCACGCACCAGTAAGTGGCACCTGAGTGTCATCATCAGCTGATGCGGCCTGCGATGTGGTGACCGGAGCCACTGGCCCACCCGCCTCTTCAGAGGAAGACAGAAAAAGCTGTTGGGCATCACTGCACCCTGCCTCTTCTTCCATTTCTCCAATGCTGCTTGGCTGGCCCCCTGTTTCCAAGCCAAGAGATTCAGAGAACAGAAGTAGAGACGGCTCCTGTCCTGGGCTCTCTGTCTGCCTGGGCAATTTGGCAGGTGGTGAAGAGACAGATGGCTGCTCTCCAGTGCTCTGTGTCTGAGAGGATGTGGCACTAATGGAAGTTGATGCATTAGCTGCCATCCATCCGACAACAGCTTCAATTTGGTCTTGACGCAGCAGCGGTGTACGGCGCTCTGACACAAAGCTGCGCATGAACGACTGTTGCCTGGTGAAAGTGGGTGCTGATGAGTCACCGGTGCCCGCAGCAGGCACAGAATCCCCACGTCCCCTCCCTGCTCCGCGCCCACGCCCACGCCCACGTGCCTTACTCACTGCCTTCTTCATCTTGGTTGACTGATAAAGATAAGCAGAAAAGTACAAACGGATTTGTGTGCTTATTCCTGAGCAACTCCTCCTAACAGGTATAAGAAACACTAATTTTCTAAAGTGTGGACTAGACTTTAATATGAGCTAATGTGGCCTACACAAATGTAAAGTGGTGTAACTGGTGTGTTTGGTGAACTTTATTATTTATTTCTTTTTTGGGGGCTGAACTGACAACAGATAGAGCTGCAGTCACACAGAGACCGTGCAGACAGACGTAAACGGCGCTGCAAGGCCCAAAAACCCTCCTCTACTTTATCCTATGTAGTGTTTTTCCACAAATTAGCTGGAGACGGGTGGAAAGACACTAATAGGATTTTTTTAAATTAATTAGCAGCAGACTACACTACTTGAAAAAAAATTAAAATTGATTTGGCGGTATGACGCAGTGAACAACCCTGAGCTGGAGACAACCAGGCTACGGCTGCTCACAGACTACAGGGCGAGCTGCAGTCACACGGAGACCGTGCAGACAGCCGTAAACGGCGCTGCAAGGCCCAAAAACCCTCCTCTACTTTATCCTATGTAGTGTTTTTCTACAAATTAGCTGGAGATGGGTGGAAAGACACTAATAGGATTTTTTTAAATTAATTAGCAGCAGACTACACTACTTGAAAACAAAATGAAAATTGATTTGGCGGTATGACGCAGTGAACAACCCTGAGCTGGAGACAACCAGGCTACAGCTGCTCACAGACTACAGAGCGAGCTGCAGTCACACGGAGACCGTGCAGACAGCCGTAAACGGCGCTGCAAGGCCCAAAAACCCTCCTCTACTTTATCCTATGTAGTGTTTTTCCACAAATTAGCTGGAGACGGGTGGAAAGACACTAATAGGATTTTTTTAAATTAATTAGCAGCAGACTACACTACTTGAAAAAAAATTAAAATTGATTTGGCGGTATGACGCAGTGAACAACCCTGAGCTGGAGACAACCAGGCTACGGCTGCTCACAGACTACAGGGCGAGCTGCAGTCACACGGAGACCGTGCAGACAGCCGTAAACGGCGCTGCAAGGCCCAAAAACCCTCCTCTACTTTATCCTATGTAGTGTTTTTCCACAAATTAGCTGGAGACGGGTGGAAAGACACTAATAGGATTTTTTTAAATTAATTAGCAGCAGACTACACTACTTGAAAAAAAATTAAAATTGATTTGGCGGTATGACGCAGTGAACAACCCTGAGCTGGAGACAACCAGGCTACGGCTGCTCACAGACTACAGGGCGAGCTGCAGTCACACGGAGACCGTGCAGACAGCCGTAAACGGCGCTGCAAGGCCCAAAAACCCTCCTCTACTTTATCCTATGTAGTGTTTTTCCACAAATTAGCTGGAGACGGGTGGAAAGACACTAATAGGATTTTTTTAAATTAATTAGCAGCAGACTACACTACTTGAAAAAAAATTAAAATTGATTTGGCGGTATGACGCAGTGACAACCCTGAGCTGGAGACAACCAGGCTACGGCTGCTCACAGACTACAGGGCGAGCTGCAGTCACACGGAGACCGTGCAGACAGCCGTAAACGGCGCTGCAAGGCCCAAAAACCCTCCTCTACTTTATCCTATGTAGTGTTTTTCCACAAATTAGCTGGAGACGGGTGGAAAGACACTAATAGGATTTTTTTGAATAAATTAGCAGCAGACTACACTACTTGAAAAAAAAAAAAAAAAAAAAAAAAAAGAACAGTATGAGGCAATGAACCACCCTCCCTGAACTGAATACAACCAGCTATGGATGGCCTATGTGGCTGCACTCAGACTAGAGAGTGGGCTGCACTCACACACACACACACACAGACCTTGCAGATCGCTGTGAAAACAGCGCTACAAGGCAAAAGCAAGGTGAATAGTAGGTGAACACAGCGGTTGCTAAATTAGCCTTTGGAAAGCACAAAGAAGCAAATCGCTATCTCTAAACTGTCCCTCAGTCAGCAAACAGCGTCCTGTCACTAACTGAATTCACAGCAGAGTGATCGCAAAATGGCGCCAGCGAATTTTAAACTGCAGCATGACATCATTTCAGCAGCCAATCACAGCCTTGCCAGTAGTTTCATGCCCTCCATGCTAAACAGGATGTGCCCACACTTGGAATCATTCTCATTGGCTGAATTTCGGAATTTTGAATCTGGGAACTTCCGATTCCAGTATCCGATACGCGGCAAGTATCGGAATCCCGGTATCGGAATTCCGATACCGCAAGTATCGGCCGATACCCGATACTTGCGGTATCGGAATGCTCAACACTACCAATTAGGACTTTTGCTGTGTGCCTTTGAGATTTCTGTTGATACCCATGCCTGCATAGCAGATAAACCCAAAAACAAACATGGAATTTATTTTCAGTTGCTTTTGAACTTTCTTTGATTAGCAAAACTATCCAAGAAACTGTAGTGGAAAGAGAAAGCAAGAACAACAATTAATTTCTTCATAGCCTGTCAGTGTAATTTAAAATACAGCAGCAAAGTTTACAGTTATCAAAATGGCTTCCTACTTTAGCTGCTCCTTCTTCAACTGCATTAGTATCCACAATTCATATTTTCATAACAGGTCAATGGTACACAGTATTGAGTGGGATCAAAAGTTGAACCCACTTCAACACAGCAGAAACCAGCTGTGATACCTAGCCATCAATCACTGGCAGTGCATGTAGAAAAGCCACGGAGACACCATCACGTGTTTCTCAAGGCAAGCAATGAATAGCCAGGTCTTTCACCGGGAAGGAACAACCACAGGAAGGGCAGCATCCAGTAAAGGAAAACCACCTATGCCAAAACATGGTATCTATCCACAGACAGCTGTTTCGGGGTATTTGCCCCTCATCAGTGTGGAGTAGGAAACTGGCTATTAGGAGCAGTGCCTAGTGAAAAGGCTATGAACATAAGGATGAATGACCTTGGGGAGATCACGTGTTTCTCAACGCAAGCAATGAATAGCCAGGTCTTTCACCGGGAAGGAACACTGACAGTGGCACTAACATTTTGCAAATGAGAGTACACTTGTACACATACTCCCATTGGCTATTGGGTTACAATAGAATGAGGGACATGCTGCAGGCCGTATGGCTGCTATATTGGTCCTTCCGTTTAGCTTTATCTGAGGCTGAAGTTACACTGTCAAAGCTGTAAAAATGTTATATCTACAAGTGCTCCTCACAAAATTAGATTATCATCAAAAAGTTCATTTATTTCACTTCTTCAATACAAAAAGTGTAACTCATATTATATAGTCATTACAGAGTGATCTCTTTCCAGTGTTTATCTCTGCTAATGTTGATGATTATGGCTTACAGCCAATGAACACCAAAAAGTAATTATCTCAGTAAATTAGAATACTTTATAAGTCCTGTTTCACAAGTCAGTGGCTCCAGTACGTGTGGTGACAGTTTCCACACGTACCGGAGACACTGACTCACGCAGACACATTAAAATAAATGTGTCTCTGCACATGTCAGTGTGTTTTCACGGACCATGTGTTTATTTGCAAAACACGGAGACATGTCAGTTTTCGTGGGAGCGCACGGATCACACGGACCCATTAAAGTCAATGGGTCTGTGTAAACACGTACCGCACATGGATGCTGTCCGTGTGCTGCCCGTGTGCCGACTGAGGACCACACGGACCGTGCAGGAAACAGCGCTAGAGTTAAGCGCTGTCCCCCCTGCGTGTGGTGCTGAAGACAGCATTCATTCCTTCTCCCTAGCAGCGTTCGCTGGAGAGAAGGATTGAAAAATCAAGGTTTTTTTGTTTTGTTTTTGTGTTTAAAATAAAGTTCCTGGTCACCTCCCGCCTCCCACCCCCTGTGCGCCCGCCCGCTTGCATTAAAATACTCACCCAGTTCCCACGATGCTTCCTCTCAGTGCTGGCAGCTTGTCCTGTGTGAGCAGTCACGTGGTGCCGCTCATTACAGTGATGAATATGCAGCTCCACCTCCCATAGGGGTGGCAATATGAATGTTTTATGGGCACATGATTGTATTAATAATTGTTTAGTCCTTGGCCCATGTTGAAGAGAGAAAAAGTTGCTAATTGACTTGTTTTAAAAGCTAGAGCTAGCTTTGACTAATCACACTAATTAGCTGCAACAATATGTTACAATAGCGCTGAGCACGTTTATCAGAGAAACAAAGCAGCAGGTAATCGGACTGGTGCGACATGAACACCGGCCTGTGTGTATGCAATCTAAGGAAAAAGATAAAGGAGATTACCGCGCTGAGAGTCACTTGTGGATATCCGGATGATCCTGTGTGTGATGGGCAAGATGGCGTAGGTGCTTCCTCCCCACTGTCCGTTCATGCCTAATGCGGGAGCGTTCTCCCCAAGGCCGAAAAGCTCACGACCACTCACTGCCAGAAACCACCGTGGCGCACCTTGGCCGATGACGCCGCTGTCCGAGTAGCGTGGTGAGCAGGGGGCGTGATGGACGAGAGGCGTGGTTGTGTGGTGACGTCGCCTGTCAGTGTGTATCAGACATGTGTGTGGCCCAATCCCAACGCGTTTCGAGGGAAACTTCCCTCTTTCTCAAGGTTGAGAAAGAGGGACGTTTCCCTCGAAACGTGTCGGGATTGGTCCACACACGTCTGATACACACTGACAGGTGACGTCACCACACAACCACGCCTCTCGTCCATCACGCCCCCTGCTCACCATGCTACTCGGACAGCGGCGTCATCGGCCAAGGTGCGCCGCGGTGGTTTCTGGCAGTGAGTGGTCATGAGCTTTTCGGCCTTAGGGAGGACGCTCCCGCATTAGGCACGAACGGACAGTGGGGAGGAAGCACCTACGCCATCTTGCCCATCACACACAGGATCATCCGGATATCCACAAGTGCCTCTCAGCGCGGTAATCTCCTTTATCTTTTTCCTTAATCACACTAATTGTTATGCATCTTCAAGCCAATATGTTTTGACCTAAAACATCAAGCATATAAATTGTGTATTCAAGAATGTCAGAACCCTCACAAATATTCATGAGCATCCATTTTGATTAATACTGAAAAATGCAGGAGGATCAGAATATTTTTTATTTGACAACAGCCTTCACATGAGGTATAATACATTACATAGTTGTTTCATTATTTTTGCAAAAACTTAAGGAAAAGGATTTTGGTAAAAGACCAATGATATCAGCAGAAGGAAAATTAATACAAAGAATGACTTAAAGCAACACAAGATTTCTATCACATTCTATACATTTCAGCAGAAATAAAAAATATTGGATGCATTTCTCAAGAGAAAAATGAAGAAGAAAAAGTTTAGAATAAAGAGTAAATTATTTTCTACATCTCTGCCAAAGTGATAGTTTCTAGGATTTATCATTTTATGAAAATTATGTGTTTTATTTATGTTTACAGAAAAATCCTCATTCCTGGAGATCAGAGTCTCTTTTTCATTTGTATTTTTTACTCCATTGCTCATTTATCAAACTGCAGTATTTGTGGAAATCGGTCTGAAGATCTGCTTTACTCTAAGCTTCCCCTCAGACTATTACCTTTTTGAAATGTAAAAGTCATCACAATACTAATTTTCAAACAACTGCTCATTTGTCCATGTAAACAGAGTGAATCATTTACCAAAGTTTATCTTCACCAAGGTCAGATGCACATGATAAATTGTACATTGCTAATGAACTTGTCTGAAGACTTGGTATTATCATAATGAATACGAAGATTTTATTAAAACTGCTATTGGTAGGATGACTCATATTTGGTTTTGAGGACTTTTCCACCTTCAGTTGACTTTTATTTATTGAACTGCACATTTTCTAGTACAACCCTTACTAATGTTGAAGACTTCCAGCCTTATCTTTTAATAGAAAGACATTCTGCTTCTCATTGTCACAGAACATAACAAAATATCTTGTGAAGTTCTCAAGGAAATACAGAAAAGCATAAAATAGTTATTATGTACTCAAGTTTAATTAAAATGCAAAGCAATGTTTAAATATGAGAAAGTCGAATACGGAACTGTGCAAAAGTTTTAGGCAGATGTGAGGAAAAATGCTGCAAAGCTATAATGTTTTCCGAAAGTGTTGTTAATAATTTATTTTATCATCTGGTGTGACCACCCAATGACTTCAAAACCGCATCAAAACATTAATTCTTCTAAGTACAGGTAGGTAGTATCTTGGAGAACTAGCTACATATCTTCTGTAGATATAGGCTTGCACAAAGCCTTCCATCTCTTCACTTAGTCTCAGAAAAACTGGATCATGTTGAAATCAAAGCCAAAGCATCACTTTCAGGACTGGCTGTATGTTTAGGGTTGTTGTACTGCTGCAGAACAAAACTAAATTTGGAGGCAATCAAACGCCTCTTTGACTGAACTGAATGATTTATAAGTATCTGCCTATATCTCACAGCATTGAGGAGACCATTAACACTGACCAAATCCCTGGCTCCAATTGCTGAAATGAAACCGCAAACTTGCAAAGAACCTCCATCATGCTTCACTGTGGCATGTAGACAGCCATTATTGTGTTCTTCTATATTCAAATATTTCAAATTTTAACTTACTGATAACAGAGCATCTGCTGCCAGTTTTCAGCAACCCAGTTCCTATGTTTTCATATTTAAGCGAGTCACCAGGGTATAGCATAAAATGGTATTTTATTGTTTTACTGGACAGAAGATACGGAAAGAAAAAGCAACGTCCATTTCACATTGTCAAGTGCCACATTCAGCAGCCTGGAGTGAAGAGCTTGGCATCATTAAACGTCCGTTGCTTTTTCATTTTGCACCTTCTGTCCAGCAATAAAAATAAGAACAGTTTTAAACTATGGGGTGAATGGCACAAATATTTCTGGCTTCTATGCAAAGTCAGTTTTGTTTCTTCATACATCTGTTCCATTCATAGCCCTTCCTGTCTAATTATAACAGTAATAATAATAATAATGTCTTTAGTTGTATAGCGCCAACATATTCTACGGCGTTTTACAGTTCTTGCACACATTATCATCACTGTCCCCTATGAGGCTCACAATCTAAATTCCATATCATTATGTATTTCGAGTGTGGGAAGAAGCCACAATACCCTGAGGAAACCCAAACAAACACAGGGAGATCATACAAACTTCTTGCAGATGTTGTCCTTGGTGGGATTTGCACCCAAGACTCCAGCACTGCATGGCTGCGGTTCTAACCACTGAGCCACCGTGCTGTCTAAAGTCAGATGTGTGGTAATTCAGTCCCAGAATATTATTCCACTCATTGACAGGTCTGTGGCCAAGTAGTTGTGTGTTATTCCCAGTTTGAGCTGACAAGAGTGTGAATGCCTAGAAAGGTGTAAGTATGTGAAAAGTAATGGATTAAGGTATATGCAAATAATTGGACTGTCATTTGTAGTCCAGCTGATAGTATGATGTTGAAATGTGATTAGTCTGATAGAAATGAGTGTGTTCATATCATAATATTGTGATTTTTCCTGGGACATTTTGGAAAAAGGAAGTTTGGGATTTTTTTAATACCTCTGACTTTCGCAAACTCAGTGGGTGATAGTCTATGATAAATGTACGCTATATACGCTAGTGCAGCGCCCCAGGGTCCTGGTCGTTGCAGTAATATTATTCTCCTCTAGGGGAGGGTGATGTTACGTCTGAAGGCAATAAAGGAGATCTTCTTACCAGGTATCACAAACCACACAACACACTTCACACTCCAGTTCACCAGGGGAGCTATGCTCCTATCTATTAGGGCACTTTTCACAATTAGGTAAAACTGGTGGTCTGGATAGGAAGTTAGGCAGAAGCTGACTGGGCTTCACCCAGGCAGCACCTGTCAGGCAGCCAGAGGGGAAGGAGGAACATCTAAGCACTGCAGACAGAGAGGTCCCTGACCGAGGCGGGATCCTGTCAGAGTCCTAGATAGAAGGCCACGGAGCCGCGCCTGCCCCACGTGCGGCAGCATCCTAAGAAAGAGACAGGAACAGCGAATTGTATTATAGAGGGTGAGAAACGAAGTCATAGCAAAAGGAGAGGAAACCAGAAGGAGTTCTGCCCTGTAAAAGGCTGCCTCCTTTCTGAGGCGCAGGACCCGGTACAGAGTACCCCACCGCCCTACGGGGGCGCTCCACTAGCATGCTTATAACTTTTGTGACAAGAATTTCAAGGTCTGTTGTTGCTTGAGATGAAGTTTCATGAGATGAATACATGAAATGATATCTTGTTTCTTTTATCTCAGTGTTGTAATGATTGGGACAGAAAAACTCAAAAATTACACCATTCTAAAAATTCCAACCCTCAATGTGCTCAAAACCACTTTCAAGAAGTTTATTAACCCTTCAGGTGCTTCATAGGAATTTTTGGAATGTGGAAGGTAAAAATTAACGTTTAACTTTTTGTCAATAAAATTTTATTAAGACCCGGCATTTTATTTTCACAAGGATAACATGGAAAAATGGACAACAACATTTCTTGCAATTTCTTCTGTGCATGCTGATACCCGATATGTAGGAGAAAACTACTTAACCTCCATAGGTGTCAGTGCTGCTGAGACTAGTTAGTTAGATCATGCATTGTGCATGATTTAACCAACTTTTTAGTGCCTGGTGACCCGGATGTTGTCATGTCAACATGGAGTTACCATGGCAACGATCATGACTCCGCAATGACATTGGTCTCCGATCCAAGGGCAGAGGAGCTTTCTTTCTTCTGTGCCCCTCTGCCAGCTTGTTAAATGCTGTGATCGAGTTCATAGAGGGCACAAGTGGTGGAAGCAGTGCGGGAACACTCCTGGCACTGATAGCCGGGTGACAGCTGTCAGTAACAGCTGGCACCCAGCGTTGATCACAGGCACACAGCCCTCTGTACATGGGCAATTACCATAGTGCACATGTACTGCATTGGTTAGGAAGTACCGATCAGGTTGTATAAGTATTTCAAATGTCGAGAAGGGGTAAAGACATGGGGTGGATTGGAGAACATGTGAAGCTGACAGGTAGAAACTAATGAGTAGCTTGGAAAGTTTTAATTATATATGGTGAATATGCGGAGCATCAGTATTGGTGGATTTGTTTGGTTATATTTACAATGCATTACAGCTACGTTTAGGCGCCAGGATTCTCCTGCTGCACAGGGTGGATCCCAATCCTTGCCTTTATCTGTGGTCTCCCATCCAGTTTTGGCTGCTGTGGGTGGTGCCGAGCAAAGACATCAGTCCCAGCATCTTGCTCAGGCTCGAGCTATTCATCTGGTTACTGCTGGCTCTTCAGCTAAGCCTATGGTAGCCAGCGGTAGGCAGCGACGAGTGAACGCTCTGGAGACTAAGTCCAGAAATTACCCTACTGAGCATGCTCATGATGTGTCAATGTCTCATTTGTGGTCAGTTGTCAGCTGCTCTGGTGATGTGGCAGCTCCGGATTGGTCCACGGGCAAGGCCCTGTCCGACTGGACTTGAGCTGTATGTATACTCTCAGAGGTGCACCCCTGTGCGCTAGTATCAACCATTTTACATGTACGTATGAGACATTGCTACAGTGTGGTCTATGTCAGCATGTGCTCAGGGTCGGCGGTTACAATTCCGCCACCTCCGGAGAGGAGTTTGTCTGAGTGAATTTAGTGCTGGCGTTTAGCCATTAGAATTCCAGCACCTCCGGAGATGAATTGGCTGAGTGTTTTTTATGGCTGTGTGACCACTGTTTACTATTCACACTGTATGCGGGTTTCAATCCCCTGTGAGGTTAATTAGGGATCGTATCTAGCTTCATTTCCATTCCATTACTGTGTGCGACTGACACAGCTCTATAGCAGAGCATCTATTCCATTACTGTGTGCAAGTGACGCAGCTCTATTGCAGAGCATCTATTCAGTTTCTGTGTGCGAGTGACACAGCTTTGTGTGAAGTTCACTGAGTGACATTCAACTCAGTGCGTGCTAGCAAATCGCTCGCTGTGTGTTCTGTCATTGTTCACACTAGCTGCAGTTTAACATCTCTACACGGTGGACCCCGGGTTGTGATCGCACTCCTCTATTACATTTATTTAGTGGAATCTGCCAACCATAAAAGCTACTTATTTATTTTCTACTGGAGTTTCCTGCAACACAGTTGTTTGACCTTTAATAATATCATAAGTTTTTATTTAGACCTGTCATTCTTTTCTTGTGATCTTAGCAGCTTTTGACTTTCCTCCTATGACCAAAAAAAGAGTTATATTAGCTGTAAAATGAACACACTTGGAAAACGACATATTTAGGTGTTGTTGTTTTATGCTATTGTTAAAAAGATAGAAAGGAAAACAAATGGTTAGATAGCTAGATAGATAATCCATTGTTGAAATAGTATAAGAATTTTCCTATCACAGAAAATATTGACATACTGTTTTCTATGTTCCTTTTGTCAGGTAATCTCATGGAACTAAATGGTACTGTTTATTTTTTGCCTAACAATGTTCTTAAAGAGAACCCATCAGCATGATTTGTATTGTAAAATAAAGACATGGTTGTAATAGAGTTGCATTACAGATTACATTGATACTGTGTGTGAAAAAAATCCATTTTTTGGTTCTTCTTTAATCACCATTTGAAGTTTTCTATTAAATAAATTTTAGTGCACAAGAGCTGGATGTGCATGGTTTTTTTCTCTTCCCTATCTGTGATTCTTAGGATCATGTGACTCTGATATTTGAATAACATGTACTGTTTCCACAGTAATCTGCCTCCTCTGACTGAAATCTCTACTTCAAACAAACGACTACGTAGAAAGGCTGGGGAATCACAGACAGGAAGAAGACCCAGTGAACAGTCCAGCCCCTGTGCACCGAAATCTAACAATCTAACCTGAAGAAAACTTCACATACTGATTAAAGAAGAACAACAAAAAATATTTTGTCATCAAAAGTATCAATTTAATGAGTATTACAGCACAATTACAGCTATGTATTTACTTTACATTACAACCTTGTGCTGATAGGCTGTCTTTAGCCCCTTTCCGACATCGGGCATAATAGTACGCCATGTCAGACACTCTCCCTTTCATGAGGGCTCTGGCGGTGAGCCCACATCTTTTCCAGCACATGTCAGCTGTTTTGAACAGCTGACATGTGCCGCTAACAGCCGCATGATGAAATGCGATCCACCCGCTAAATGCCACTGTCAAACTCTGACAGCAGCATTTAACACGTGCTTCCGGCAAGTGCGCCAGAAAACCTGCCCATCAGTGCCCGTGTCAAATGACCGCGGGTCGCTGATGGGTTGGTGTGACAACCAGACGTCTGCAATATCAAAAAAATGTCAGGCACCATGAGATGTAAGCTAGACCCACTAGCGATACAGGTTGGGGATGTGTATGCCAGGCTGAACTGATGTAGGCAGGTTTATATCCAGTCAGGCAAGTATGGATTTTGGTTATATCATGTTTTAAACACTTACTTACCTTCACTACAATGGTCATGTTGTGGATTTCTTATTTGAGATTAATTTTCTCTGCATTTGGCATTTAATCCTTCGTACATTTTTCTATTTGACCATTTGTATTTGTGCAACACTCTTATTATTATAGGTATTTATTACATATATTATCAATATATATTTTTTGTATATGTTCAATTTTTAAATATAGTGTTGCAATATGAATGATATACCATCTTAGTAGATTTTCATTGATCCTCTGTGCATTGTCCAATATTTGTTCATTGCACGTTCATTGGAGCCTCATTTTGAATGATATTGTAAAATTCATCTCTGGTTACTTGACCTCTTTTTTCAGCCTGTTTTTTGTGCACCTTAGTACAGATGCACTTTTAACTTGTTCATGTGCATTGGCATCTCAATAAAGGCTTTTTTCATGTTTGTATTGTGGGTGTGTGCACCGTTTATTGCGCTACTGTTTTCTTTGATTTCACAACCAGAGGTCTCCAGCAGACCTCTATGGTTGTCAGTGCTGGATTGCTATGAGCGCTGCCTGGAGGTCAGCGCTCACAGCAAGCCAGCAATTTTGCTACATACAGGCGATCTGATCATTGCCTGAAAGTAGCAGGGGCGATCAGGTTATGGCAGGTTCTAGTCTCCCATGGAGACTATTGAAGCATGCCAAAAGTAAAAAAAGATGTTATAAAAATATATAAAAGTTCAAATCATACCCCTTTTGCACCATTCAAAATAAAACAATAAAAAAAAATCAAGCATACACATATTTGGTATCGCTTGATCTATTTATATAAAAAAGAATTAACCCGATCACTAAATGGCGTAAGGAGAAATAAAGCAAAAACGCCAGAATTACGTTTTTTTTGTTGCTGCAACATTGCATTAAAATGCAATAACAGGCGATGAAAAGATTGTATCTACACCAACACCATATCTTTAAAAACGTCAGCTTGTAACGCAAAAAATAGGCAGTTACCCAACCGAAGATTGCATAAAATGGAGACACTATAGGTATTAGAAAATGGCACAATTTTGTATTTTTTTTAACAAACTTTGCAATTTTTTTCACTGCTTAGATAGAAAAGAACCCAGACATGTTTGGGGTTCATGAACTCACAATGACCTGGAGAATCATAATGGCAGGCCAGTTTTAGCATTTAGTGAACACTGTAGAAAAGCAAAGCAAAAATAAATTGTTGAATTGCATTTTTTTGCAATTTCACTGCACTTGGGATTTTTTCCCATTTTCCAGTATACATATGTTAAAAAGTACAACTCATGCCAAAAACAACAACCCTTACATGGCCATATTGATAAAAATAAAAAAGTTATTGCTCTGGGAAGAAGGGGAGCAAAATATGAATACACAAAAAATGAAAATACCTCCGGTCATGAAGGGGTTAAAATTGCCTCACTTTGTGTCCTTTGGTACAAATTGACTGAAAATGCAGTTTACACACATTCACATAGTGCTGTTCCACTAGTAGCAGACTGTTGTTACTATAGTTTGTGACTACTGTGTAGTTGGCACAATGGGCGTGCGCTAGCGATGTGCCGTCATTGAGTGACTGACCCTGGGACATGGGCTGCAGCGTTTCCGGGTCCGTCACTGCTAGCGCAGATAGAGCATCTGCTAGCTCTATCTGTGCTATCGCGATGGAATGTCAGCACTTGTGATAACAGCAGCCCGTTAACGCATGTGTTGAAAGGGCTGCTGGTAACACAATGTGAACCTAGCCTAACAGGTCAGGGCCAGTTCTGGATGGCCTCAATTTTCTTAATTTTTAGGTTTAATAACCCCATGGCCGATCATGTATCCTAAGTACCGGGCTTCTTTGAGCCCTCTCACACATTTCTTACTATTTGCTGTTAAGCCTGCGGCTCTGAGCGAATCTACTACCGTTTGTACATGGGACAAGTGGCTATGCCAGTCAGTACTAAAGATGATGATGTCATTCAAGTACACTGATACATACTTCAGATGGGTTCAAGTACTACCATCAAACCTCTGGAATGTGGCAGGGGTTTTATGTAACCCAAAGGGAAGGACAACATAGTGGTACAGACCCTCCGGTGTAATGAAAATGGTCTTTTCCTTTGCCGACTCCATAAGAGGCAGCTGCCAATAACCCTTGGTCAGATTGAGCGTGGTAAAGTACTGGGCATAACCCAGTCGCTCGATTAGCTCGTCCATTCTGGGCATTGGGTAAAGGTCAAACTTCGACACCTCATTTCTTTTTTGGAAATCATTACAGAACCATAATGATCCATCCAGCTTCGGGATTTGTACAATCGGGCAAGCCCAGTCACTCCAGGATTCCTCAATTACTCCCAGCTGGAGCATTTGTCTTACCTCATTTGCAGTGGCTTGTCTCCGGTCCTTGGGCACACAGTATGGTTTCATTCGCACCCTTATGAAAGGCTTGGTGACAAATGTCATGCTGGATGACAAAGGTACGACCAGGTAGTTCCGAGAATACATCTGCATTCTCTTGCACTAATTTCCGAACCTCTTTACACTGCTGTTTTGGCCTGGTGACAAAGGGTTCCCCATTGGTACGACTGGGGTCGCCTCCACAACCAAACATTCCCTGTCCTGCCAGGCTTGGACTAGTGTCGTGATCCGCTTTTTGGGCTCCCCTAGTGGTGGCTGGTGGTACTGGAGACTTGTGTGTTCTTTTCTGCCTCAGCTCACCTGCTTCCATCAGTTTTGGGAGTTCCCTATTTAGCCTTGCTCTCCAGTCACTTCCTTGCCGGTCATCATTGTAACCTGAGTCTTTCAGTTGCATGTTCCTGCTACCAGTCTGCTGATCAGCTAAGTGGACTCTTGTCCTTTTTGTTTTGTATTTTTTGTCCAGTTTACAGTTTGTCATTCCCTGTTACTGGAAGCTCTTGTGGACTGAAATTGCCACTCCTGTGTCATGAGTTGACACAGGAGTCTTAAAGTAATTTCAGGATGGGTTTTTGAAAGGGTTTTTCAGCTGACCGTGAAGTCCTCTTTTGTATCCTTCCTCTATCTAGTAAGTGGACCTCGCTTTGCTAAATCTACCTTCATACTGTGTATGTCTTTTCCTCTGAACTCACCGTTAATATATGTGGGGGCTACTATCATCTTTGGGGAATTTCACTAGAGGTAAGCCAGGTCTGTTCCTTCCTCTTCCAGGCGTAGTTAGTTCTCCGGCTGGCGCATGGCATCTAGGCAGCCGTAGGAATGCTTCCTGGCTACTGTTAGTTGTGTGGTAGATTTAGGTCACGGTCACTTTGAGTTTCCATCACCCGAGGGCTAGTCTGTTATTTTGTGTTTCTGATGTTCCCATGCCATTGGGGAATCATGACAGTATGACCGGCCACTGTTAAAGTAATTGGCAGAAGAAAGGAGAGTAAAAGAAGTCTGTAGATTTTTTTTTTTTCCTCACATGTTTGCTACTTAGTTGGCTCAGTTGTATTTCTGCTCTATTTACAGCCTTGCCTTTCTCTCCTTCTAATCCTTGAATGGCTCTGATCTCTCCGGTTTAAGGATGGACTCTCAGAGTTTGGCTGCAGGTTTAAATAATCTTGCTATGAAGGTTCAGAATTTACAAGATTATGTTATACGTACTCCTATTTCTGAACCTAAGATTCCTACACCAGAGGTATTTTCCGGAGATAGATCTCGGTTTCAGAATTTCAAATGTAATTGTAAATTATTCCTTTCTCTCAGACCTCACTCCTCTGGAGATCCTGTTCAGCAGGTTAAGATTGTGATTTCTTTGCTGCGAGGTGACCCTCAAAATTGGGCATTTTCATTGACACCAGGGGATCCTGCGTTGCTCAATGTGGATGCGTTTTTTCTGGCTTTAGGGTTGCTGTATGAGGAACCTAATTTGGAGATTCAAGCTGAAAAAGCTTTAATAGCCCTGTCTCAAGGGCAAGATGAAGCTGAGATATACTGCCAAAAATTTCGTAAATGGTCTGTGCTTACTCAGTGGAATGAGTGTGCCCTAGCGGCAATTTTCAGAGAAGGCCTTTCTGATGCCGATAAGGATGTCATGGTGGGGTTTCCTACGCCCACAGGTCTGAATGAGTCCATCACAATGGCGATTCAGATTGATCGGCGTTTGCGGGAGCGCAAACCCATGCACCATTTGGCGGTATCTTCTGAAGGGACGCCAGAGAAAATGCAATGTGACAGAATTCTGTCAAGAAGCGAGCGGCAGAATTATAGGCGCAAAAATGGCTTGTGCTTCTACTGTGGTGATTCCGCGCATGTTATATCAGCATGCTCTAAACGTACTAGGAAGGTTGACAAGTCTGTTTCTATTGGCACTTTACAGTCTAAATTTCTTCTGTCTGTAACTCTGATTTGTTCATTATCAGTTATTACCGTGGATGCCTATGTGGACTCTGGCGCCGCTCTGAGTCTCATGGATTGGTCCTTCGCCAGGCGCTGTGGGTTTGATTTGGAGCCTCTGGAAGTTCCTATACCTCTGAAGGGTATTGATTCTACACCTCTGGCTTGTAATAGACCACAGTTCTGGACGCAAGTGACTATGCGTATGACTCCAGACCATCAGGAGATGATTCGCTTCCTTGTGTTGCATAATTTACATGATGTGTTAGTGCTTGGATTACCATGGTTGCAATCTCATAACCCAGTACTGGACTGGAAAACTATGTCTGTGTTAAGCTGGGGATGTCGGGGGGCTCATGGGGACATACCTTTGGTTTCTATCTCGTCATCTATTCCCTCTGAGGTTCCGGCATTTTTGTCGGATTTTGGGGATATTTTTGAAGAGCCTAAAATTGGTTCTCTCCCTCCCCACAGAGAGTGTGATTGCGCCATAGATCTGATTCCAGGCAGTAAATTTCCAAAGGGTCGTTTGTTTAACCTATCTGTACCTGAGCATGCTGCCATGCGAGAGTATGTTAAGGAGTCCCTGGAAAAGGGACATATTCGTCCTTCTTCATCACCTTTAGGAGCTGGGTTTTTCTTTGTCTCTAAAAAGGATGGCTCGCTGAGGCCTTGTATTGATATCGACTCCTGAATAAAATTACTGTCAAATATCAGTATCCGTTGCCGCTGCTTACTGATTTGTTTGCTCGCATAAGGGGGGCTAAGTGGTTCTCCAAGATTGATCTCCGTGGGGCGTATAATTTGGTGCGAATTAAGCAAGGGGATGAGTGGAAAACCGCATTTAATACGCCTGAGGGCCACTTTGAGTATTTGGTAATGCCTTTCGGCCTTTCTAATGCACCTTCAGTTTTTCAGTCCTTTATGCATGATATTTTCCGTGAATATCTGGATAAATTTATGATTGTGTATTTGGACGATATTTAGATTTTTTCTGAGGACTGGGAGTCTCATGTTCAGCAGGTCAGGAGGGTTTTTCAGGTCTTGCGGGAGAATTCTCTGTGTGTAAAGGGTTCTAAGTGTGTTTTTGGGGTTCAAAAGATTTCCTTTTTGGGGTACATTTTTTCCCCTTCTTCTGTTGAGATGGACCCTGTCAAGGTTCGGGCTATTTGTGACTGGACGCAGCCTACTTCTCTAAAGGGTCTTCAGAAGTTCTTGGGCTTTGCTAATTTTTATCGTCGATTTATAACTGGTTTTTCTGGTGTTGCTAAGCCTCTTACGGATTTGACTAAGAAGGGTGCTGATGTTGCCAATTGGTCCTCTGCCGCTGTGGAGGCCTTTCGGGAACTTAAGCGCCGCTTTTCGTCTGCCCCTGTGTTGCGCCAGCCTGATGTCTCTCTCCCCTTTCAGGTTGAGGTCGATGCTTCCGAGATCGGAGCGGGGGCGGTTTTGTCGCAGAAAAGTTCCGATTGCTCAGTGATGAGACCTTGTGCGTTCTTTTCTCGAAAATTTTCTGCCGCCGAAAGAAATTATGATGTCGGTAATCGGGAGCTTTTGGCCATGAAGTGGGCATTTGAGGAGTGGCGTCATTGGCTTGAGGGTGCTAGACATCAGGTGGTGGTTTTGACTGATCACAAGAATCTGATTTATCTTGAGTCTGCCAGGCGCCTGAATCCTAGACAGGCGCGCTGGTCGTTGTTTTTCTCTCGGTTTAATTTTGTGGTCTCATATCTACCAGGTTCTAAGAATGTGAAGGCAGATGCCCTTTCTAGGAGTTTTGAGCCTGATTCCCCTGGTGATTCAGAACCTACAGGTATCCTTAAGGATGGGGTGATATTATCCGCTATTTCCCCAGATCTGCGACGTGCTTAGCAAGAGTTTCAGGCGGATAGACCTGATCGCTGTCCACCTGGTAGACTGTTTGTTCCTGATGATTGGACCAGTAGAGTCATCTCGGAGGTTCATTCTTATACGCTGGCGGGTCATCCTGGAATTTTTGGTACCAGGGATTTGGTGGCTAGATCCTTCTGGTGGCCATCTCTGTCTCGAGATGTGCGTGTTTTTGTGCAGTCTTGTGATGTGTGTGCTCGGGCCAAGCCTTGTTGTTCTAGGGCTAGCGGGTTGTTGTTGCCCTTGCCTATTCTGAAGAGGCCTTGGACGCACATCTCGATGGACTTTATTTCTGATCTTCCTGTCTCTCAGAGGATGTCTGTTATCTGGGTGGTGTGTGACCGTTTTTCTAAGATGGTTCATTTGGTGCCATTGCCGAAGTTGCCTTCCTCGTCTGAGTTGGTTCCTTTGTTTTTTCAAAATGTGGTTCGCTTGCATGGTATTCCTGAAAATATCGTTTCTGATAGGGGTACCCAGTTCGTTTCTAGATTTTGGCGGGCATTCTGTGCCAGGTTGGGCATTGATTTGTCTTTTTCGTCTGCCTTCCATCCTCAGACTAATGGCCAGACGGAGCGAACTAATCAGACTTTGGAGACGTATTTGAGGTGTTTTGTGTCTGCGGATCAGGATGATTGGGTTGCCTTTTTGCCGTTGGTGGAGTTTGCTCTTAATAATCGGGCTAGTTCGGCCACTTTGGTTTCCCCTTTCTTTTGCAATTCGGGGTTTCATCCCCGTTTTTCTTCTGGTCAGGCGGAGTCTTCAGATTGTCCTGGAGTAGATGCTGTGGTGGATCGGTTGTATCGGATTTGGGAACAAGTGGTGGACAATTTGAATTTGTCCCAGGAGAGGACTCAGCGGTTTGCTAACCGCCAGCGTCGGGTTGGTCCTCGCCTTCGTGTTGGGGACTTGGTGTGGTTGTCTTCCCGTTTTGTCCCAATGAGGGTTTCTTCTCCTAAATTTAAGCCTCGGTTCATCGGTCCCTATAGGATTTTGGAGATTATTAACCCTGTTTCCTTTCGTTTGGACCTCCCGGCATCTTTCGCTATCCATAATGTGTTCCATCGGTCGTTGTTGCGGAGATACGAGGTGCCGGTGGTTCCTTCTGCTGAGCCTCCTGCTCCTGTGCTGGTTGAGGGTGAATTGGAGTACGTTATAGAGAAGATCTTGGACTCCCGTATTTCCAGGCGGAGACTCCAGTATCTGGTTAAATGGAAGGGCTATGGTCAGGAAGATAATTCTTGGGTAACTGCCTCTGATGTTCATGCCTCGGATTTGGTTTGTGCCTTTCATAGGGCTCATCCAGGTCGCCCTGGCGGTTCTTGTGAGGGTTCGGTGCCCCCTCCTTAAGGGGGGGTACTGTTGTGATCCGCTTTTTGGGCTCCCCTAGTGGTGGCTGGTGGTACTGGAGACTTGTGTGTTCTTTTCTGCCTCAGCTCACCTGCTTCCATCAGTTTTGGGAGTTCCCTATTTAGCCTTGCTCTCCAGTCACTTCCTTGCCGGTCATCATTGTAACCTGAGTCTTTCAGTTGCATGTTCCTGCTACCAGTCTGCTGATCAGCTAAGTGGACTCTTGTCCTTTTTGTTTTGTATTTTTTGTCCAGTTTACAGTTTGTCATTCCCTGTTACTGGAAGCTCTTGTGGACTGAAATTGCCACTCCTGTGTCATGAGTTGACACAGGAGTCTTAAAGTAATTTCAGGATGGGTTTTTGAAAGGGTTTTTCAGCTGACCGTGAAGTCCTCTTTTGTATCCTTCCTCTATCTAGTAAGTGGACCTCGCTTTGCTAAATCTACCTTCATACTGTGTATGTCTTTTCCTCTGAACTCACCGTTAATATATGTGGGGGCTACTATCATCTTTGGGGAATTTCACTAGAGGTAAGCCAGGTCTGTTCCTTCCTCTTCCAGGCGTAGTTAGTTCTCCGGCTGGCGCATGGCATCTAGGCAGCCGTAGGAATGCTTCCTGGCTACTGTTAGTTGTGTGGTAGATTTAGGTCACGGTCACTTTGAGTTTCCATCACCCGAGGGCTAGTCTGTTATTTTGTGTTTCTGATGTTCCCATGCCATTGGGGAATCATGACAGACTAGGTTCACATGATATAACGTCAATCAATCAAGAAACAGCTGACCGCACCACCAAGATGCTGAGTAAGTGAACACATTAGCTGTCAGCATGAGCCGGCCACTAGATCTCGGGTGCTTGACCAAGAAAAAATAGCAGTGCAGATGCAAGTAAAAGAGGAGATGGCAGCACTCACCGATCTTCAAAGCAGTTGATAATTTATTGCAGTAAAATCTTCACGGCTCCAGGGAGCATATACATCAGAGTGTACAGGTCAAACGATGGCCGTTTCGCGCTGCTCAAGCTGTTGAAGCAGTGTATTTTTACTCTTTACTAACCCTAGCTCAATTCAGTATATTTTTCCTGTCCTTAATTTAATCCTATGAAATAAGAATCAAGTAGAAAATTATTTAGCTTATTTGACCAAAAAAAACAACAACTGGAGACTGGTCTGTTCTGTGACGTTCATGCAAATAGGGTATGTGGAGCAGAAAGAGAATTAAAAAAAAAAATAGACAGAAAAAAAAGTCATTGCCAAAAGCGAGCGCTAGTGCAAATCAGTGGTGTATGTCTGATCAGTGGCTCGGTGGCTGTAGGACACACACACTGAGTGGTGTAAAGGGGAGAAAAAAAAGTTAGGGAAAAAAGTTGTGGAAAACAACTAGCATGAGTGTGGTTCAGTGTTTTGGATCACTGATCAATGCTCAGCAGCTGCAGGATGCACACACGGAGGAGGTGCAAATGGGGGTTTGAACAGGGACAAAAAAATCCTAGAAAACCGTGAGCAGTGAGTTGGACCCAGTGCAGTTGGACCCAGATGGCTCTGTAAACTGTGGCCTCTTTTCACACAGTGTGCATTTTGTAGCACAGGCGGCCCACCTATTTGTGCACTATTAATAGGCTGTAAGCCAAATGTTCTGCACTGCCTGTGTGAATAACGCCACATACAGATTTTTATCTTTTGTGCACCAATATACCAAAAAGCCAACATTAGATTGAAAGTGGTTGTTTTATCGGTATTGCTGCACCTGTGCTTCTGCCATCATTAATCGGGCCCGCTGCACCCTGCCAGTGCATTTGTTTGGAGGCCTGAGCAGATAATCATCTCTGTTTTTTTTCTGTGACTTTTTTTAAAATTTTTGGAGGATTTTCAAGTCCTCTTTTTGTGTAGGTGCAAATGGGGGGGTGGACAAGACAAAAAAATCCTGGAAAACAGCGAGCACTGATGTGGATCAGTGATTTACATCACTGATCAACCCACGGCGGCTGCACGAAGAATAAAAAACTGCCAAAAATCTAGCGATCAAGAAGGGTCAGAGGTGTAAAAGGGGGAGAAAAGTAGGAGGGGGATTAGGGTAGATGAGAAATGATCAGGCAAGGATCAGGCATCAGGAACTTTTCTTTCTTTTTTCTTTTTTTTAAGTAGGAGTCAAAGCACAGGCAAGCACCAGGAATTGTGATGTCACAGGCTTCTGTGAAACCACAAGACCCAGCACGGTGCACAGAGGGACAGAGTGACTTTCCTGTACATATCTGCAGCTAAAATGAGGAAGTACAGGGCCATCACTACGGGGTCAGATCGCCTTTCTGATTGTTGCAATCAAAGTCATCATTGATAGTACAAATCAGAGCTATCCCTGGTGATGCCAAGGGTTGCTATACTTAAGCTTATGGTTGGTGCTCTTACAGCACCGATCCTAGGCTGTCATCCTAGGCAGATTGCTTGAAACACTGAGAAACACTGTGATTGGCTGTTCAGAAGTGAACAGCTAGTCACTGCGCTCATATTTGCAGAGGGGAGGTGACACCCCCCAAGATGACAATGACGTGTTCAGCTCCAAGATGGAGGTGACAGATGAATGTGATCACTGTGAAAACAGTCGCCATACCGCATTTTATCCATGATGTACCCATACTGGGCACATCTAAGGTCAGAAAGGGGTTAACTGTATGATCTTTGTCCAATGTATATACTGGAGATTATAAATCAGTAAATATATTTATTACTAATTATGATTGTAGGTATTTGATATATAAAAGATAAGTGATTTTCAACAGCTGCATGGAGGCCTATAGGGCTATTGACTTAAAGATAATTCAATAGTTGTTAAGTAAACTTTAACATGCCCTATATCCTAAATAGCATATATAATTTTACACTGTTGAAATCTCCTAATGTATGTGTTGCATGGAAATCTCAAATATAAAAAATATATAGATAAGACATGTAATGAAATTCTGAAATAATTAAAGGGAATCCGTCAGCAGGTTTTGATATGTAATCTCTGGGCAGCATGGGAAAGAGGTTTAAACACTGAACTCAACAATGTATCACATGCCCGGCTGTGTGCTGTTGTTAAGATAGACTGAAGCTTTAATAATCTTGTGCTAAACATTGCTGTAACTAGCTGGCCGGGTGCTTTGAAATCTGACTCTGCCCCATCCTGTGATAGGCAGCTTACTGTCTATAGCTATATATTGAAAGCCTTGTGTGGGCGGAGTCAGCTTTCTCAGCTCTGCTGCATTGCTATATCTTAAATCTCTGATTATGTCAGAAAGGCTGCCCCCAGTAAACAAAGTGATAGATTGCTGGATTTAGGGTCTCTTTGCTGACATCATGCTGCTCTCGGATGAGGTAGCAAAAATCTGCCTACAGATTTCCTTTAATTATCATGTTAGTGCTGCCCTTAGAATCATCATGTCTATTTGAGCACAAGTATATCACATGGAATGGAAGGTTTCTAAATTCTGGGGACTTAATATTATAGATTATATATAAAAGTATTCACTGCTAGTATCAAAATGTAATTTAACTGCAAAAGAAAAAGAATAACATACACACTTTGGCTCTAGAAACTCAGAACAATTGCAACATCCCATCTTTAGCAACCGTCTCTTTTTTGATATAGTAATGTTTGTTCAATTTATGTAGCCTGTTATTTACAAAAGTATATTCTTGTGGCATTATGTACAAATAAAAAGGCCAAGGAAGAATAGAAAAATATTAGCATGAATTCTGTGAGCTTTTGTAGGTTGTGGTGACAAGTAAAGAATGCATACTAGACAAATTACAGTAAAGGAAAAACATCAACAAGAAAATGAACAAAGCAAAATCAATCCAAATTTTGCGACAGATTATGACAACTATTGGGTTTTATTAGATCAAGATCAACCTGAGATCGTGCCACAGTGAATGTCATTTGTAATTGTGTAACTTTGTAAAGAATTTTTTAAAGCAATAATCACACACATTTCCTGCAAGCTTGGTGGAAGCAGAATTCTAGAACTGACATTTATTTTTCATATCTATAATTGGAAACCTTTAAAACAGGATTTTAATATAAATGAATTTCAGGGAACAATAACTACTTTAAAAAAAAAAAAAAAATAATAATAATTTTATTTCTATAGCGCCGACATATTCCGCAGCACTTTACATTTTAGAGGGGACTTGTACATACAATAGACATTATAGCATAACAATAAGCACATAGATCAAAACAGATACCAAGAGGAATGAGGGCTCTGCTCGCAAGCTTACAATCTATGAGGAAAAGGGGAGACACAAAAGGTAGATGGTAACAATTGCTTTAGTTGTTCGGACCAGCCATAGTGTAAGAATCGGGTGTTCATGTAATGCTGCATGAACCGGTTATCAGCCTAAGGCTACTTTCACACACAGCATATTTGCTGCGTATTTTTACGCGCGCGTATTTTGCTGCTGCTTTACCTGCATTTATTTACGCAGGCAAAAAACGCAGCTGCTTTCACACACAGCGTTTTTTGCTGCGTTTTTTGCAGCTGCGTTTTTTTCAGCATTGTGTACTGAAAATAAAGTTTGTTTGAAAAAAAAAAAAAGGGGAAAAAAAAAGAGTCATTGAGGTCATTTCCTGTCTTTATGACTCAGAATACAATACACACTGTAGTTAACATCATGTCGATTCTGCCAGCTGCAATGGCCTTGAGCCAAAGACGCCTCAGCAAGCGGAACAGACATCAGCTGGGGTTTACTAACCCCAGGTTACTAGGGCAGGCGTCAGTCAGACGCCCCCCCTCGTAACCCTGTACGGTAAGGGTATGTTCACACAATCCTGATTTCAATCCTTTTTTTTCAGGACAAAAACCGCAGCTCTTGGCAGAAAACACAGGTGCGTTTTTGGTGCGGTTTTTGATGCGGTTTTTAGTGCGGTTTGTTATGCAGTTTTCTCTGCAGATTGTCTGTGTTTGACACAAATAAAGCTTTAACTGCAGTGGGGAAAAAAAAAAAGAAATGATGTCATTTCCTTGTCCAACCCTTTTCTTCTTCCATCCTCCATTTTGGGACTAAACACCAAAATGAGTGGACGTGTTTTGAATGACAGCGCTCCGCAGAGTGCTGAGCGTAGGCCAGATCACAGCCCGCGGATCCAGCTCTATCTAGCTATTTAAGTCTACGTTCACATTTGCGGTCTGCGCCGCAGCGTCGGGCGCCGCATGCGTCATGCGCCCCTATATTTAACATGGGGGCGCATGGACATGCGTCGCACTTGCGTTTTGCGCCGGCCGCATGCGTCACTGCAGCGCACGCATCAGGCCGCAGAGGACGCAGCAAGTTGCATTTTTGCTGCGTCCAAAATCAATCAAAAAAAGGACGCATGCGGCGCACAACGCAAATGTGAACATAGCCTAAGTGCCACGTATTTAAGTGCCACGTATTTAAGTGCCACGTATTTAAGTGCCACGTATTTAAGTGCCACGTATTTAAGTGCCACGTATTTAAGTGCCACGTATTTAAGTGCCACGTATTTAAGTGCCACGTATTTCAGTGCCACGTATTTCAGTGCCACGTATTTCAGTGCCACGTATTTCAGTGCCACGTGCCACGTATTTCAGTGCCACGTGCCACGTATTTCAGTGCCACGTGCCACGTATTTCAGTGCCACGTGCCACGTATTTCAGTGCCACGTATTTCAGTGCCACATGCCACGTATTTAAGTGCCACGTGCCACGCATTTAAGTGCCACGTATCACGTATTTCAGTGCCACGTATTTCAGTGCCACGTATCAAAGTGCCACGTGCCACGTATCAAAGTGCCACGTATCAAAGTGCCACGTGCCACGTATTTAAGTGACACGTGCCACGTATCAAAGTGCCACGTATCAAAGTGCCACGTGCCACGTATTTAAGTGACACGTGCCACGTATCAAAGTGCCACGTATCAAAGTGCCACGTGCCACGTATTTAAGTGACACGTGCCACGTATCAAAGTGCCACATATTTACGTGCCACGTATCAAAGTGCCACGTATCAAAGTGACTGAGCGCCGGCCCTAAAGTGAAAGTGAAAGCAGAGCGGTGACGTCACCGCTGTGCTGTTAAGGCCGGAGCTCAGTCAGTGTCAGGAAGCAGAAGCTGGGGGACGCTGGGTGAGTATGTACTGTTTGTTTTTTTTACTTTTACGCTGGTAACCAGGGTAAACATCGGGTTACTAAGCGCGGCCCTGCGCTTAGTAACCCGATGTTTACTCTGGTTACCCGGGGGCCTCGGCATCCTTGGTCGCTGGAGAGCGGTCTGTGTGACAGCTCTCCAGCGATCAAACAGCGACGCTGCAGCGATCGGCATCGTCGCTATCGCTGCAGCGTCGCTACACACACACACACACACACACACACACACACACACACACACACACACACACACACACACGCTGCTTCACTGGGGGGCGGGGGCTTCCCTCTTCCTGTCCGACGTCACGTCCGGTCCTGGGTGTCAACCCCTCCGTACAAAGACGCCGACACCCAGGACAAAGGCGCTGTGTGTGGACGGTAAGATGGGGCCCTAGGGGGATACGCAGACACGCCGCTGCGTAAAGAATTGACATGTCAATTCTTTTTACGCCGGCGTGTTTGCAGACAAAAGCGCCGCGTTTTTTTGCGGTGTGTCTGAACGGCAAAGTGAATTTCTCATTCACTTTGCCGGCAGACGAAAATGACATTGCGCATTTTTGAAAAGCGCCCGCAAAATAGCGCTCAAAAATGCGCTATGTCTGAAAGTAGCCTAAGTATGTAATAGTACAGACACAGAGGGCTATTAAATGCATAAAGAATGTGAGAACAAGATACAAGGAACCTGGTTATGGTAAAAATTTTGAATGGGCAACAAAGGGATAATTAGGTTAAAGCATTGAGATGATAGGTCAGTCTGAACATTTTTAGGCCACGCTTAAAACTGTGTGGATTGGGGATTAATCGTATTACCCTGGGTAGTGCATTTCAAAGAATTGGCACAGCACGTGAAAAGTCTTGGAGACGGGAGTGGGAGTTTCTGATTATTGAGGATGCTAACTAGTGATGAGCATTAAAATGCTTGGGTGCTCGTTGCTCGGGTCGAGCAGATTGGAATACTCGTGTACTCGGCCAGAACAATGAGCCCAATGTAAGTCTATGGGAGACCCGAGTATTTTTCTCAACATCCACCTAGGGGGTCCTTTTAAGGTCTAAAAATGTCTGAAAATGATGGCAACACTACTCAAATGACACAGTGACATCTTGGGGATCGCCCCTGGAAGCATTCCTGACTCCTATTTCACAGCTGTAAACTTTTTTTTCTGAGATTCATGCCTTATTTCCCGGTGCCACAAAAAACACACTAAAACTAAACTAAAACAGATTTTGCTGGGAAATATGTCAAGGTACATCCTTTGCAGGTTAATGACTTGCCTGTAAGGCCAAATATTTAACCCCAGACCATAAATTTCCTCTCCCACTTAGGCTTAGTTCAGACGCAGCGTTTTTGAATCGTTTTTCAACTTTAACATTGCTTTCAACCACTACAAATGCATTCACTGGGAAATGTCATTGTAACATGTAACACCCCTAGCTGGCCATGTGATGTGTGACACATAAGCAGACCCTTCTTGTTTCATTTATGAAGGAGGGACTCTTAAAGTTACAGAGCCTATTTTTCCTGGTGCATCAGGAGGCATTAATCTCCTTAAAGGGCCATTATGAAACAGTGGGTCTCCTAAGCTGTTGTAGCCTATGCTGTGAGTGGATGGGCTGCCAAGAATTACGACACACCACAGTACCCCTGTCATAAGATGTCCAGGGGGACTCCAGAAAAAGTGTTGCATTGAATTCAAGGCCTGCCCTGCTACCAATTCATATGCACACCAATAAACCTTTGAACCAACCTACTGGATGGGCCCTGAAAATCCTCTTCACAATATACACTTTCTACTCCACACTCCTTTGTTTTATACATTGGCAGCAAAGCCAGCCCTGCTGCATAGTCAGTCATATGCACCCCATTACGCCTTGCAACCCACATACTGGATGGACTCATGAAAATCTACTTCACAAGATGCATTTTGTACTCTCGTACTCCTTTGTTTTACACATTGGCAGCAAGGACAGCACTTCAGCATAGTCAGTCATATGCACCCCATTAGGCCTTCGAACCCACATACTGGATGGGCCCATGATAATCCACTTCACAATATGCATTTTGTACTCTCGTACTCCTTTGTTTTACACATAGGCAGCAAGGCCAGCCCTGCTGCATAGTCAGTCATATGCACCCCATTACGCCTTGAAACCCACATACTGGATGGGCCATTGAAAATCCACTTCAAAATATGCATTTTGTACTCCGTATTCCTTTGTTTTACACATTGGCAGCAAGGCCAGCCCTGCTGCATAGTCAATCATATGCACCCCATTATGCTTTGGAACCCACATACTGGATGGGCCCATGAAAATCCACTCATATTTTTTAATGGTATGATGGTTCCCTCTTTGCGGAATTATTTACAGGAGAATTAGGCAATTTTATTTGCCATGTTTTTAACACTAAGTTTCAGATACGGCTTTAAATAAGGCTAATACTTGCAATACAAATCAATTTATTGCAAACTACAAAATTCAAGAAATAGTATGAATGAATAGTGTGAGTGCATACACTTTTGTATAGGTCAACATACAATGGTTAATTAGTACATATAAGGATTAAATACATATAGTGATTACATATAAATGAAGATTAACTCCATACAGTATATTTACATCATCACCAAGAGTCTTTTAAACATCATCCGTCTGGAATATCAGAGAAGCAACACCATGACAGAGAACCCCTGGGAGATTACCTACACTGCATGGGCATCCCCAATTATGCAGGTGTCAGCACACTGTACATGTACAGGTACCCCAGTTTTGGAATCTGTCTTAGTTATGGTTCTCTGGTCTTATGTAGTGATTTACACTATGTTGTAACTCGTTTCACCCAGACCTTCAAGTGGCCAGCTTTCAAGGTTGTATGAAACTGAGATATCATGGAGTCATCAGACGAGGGGCCATAAACTCATAGAATATAAAAGCCACAAGGATTTAGATAAAACCACCACCGGCATAGCTTCAGTAAACCTTAATGTTTTACAATGACAAACAGCAAACATATAGAGGCTTAGAGCTGTTTGTGAAGTGATTAAACAAACATTTCTCAAGATTGTGTCACTATGAGCATTGTCTGTCACATCTGTAAATGTTTTACCAGAAATGCAGCTATGTGATTGTCTGAATGCATTCGGTATACAGTATTTTAATCTGGATTGGAGGATCATACATATGTTGGACATCCATGTCCACTCCTGTGGTTTTATGTGTGGAGTCTGAACTGAATATTGACGGCCTTGTTGATGTTGTTAGTCAGCAACTGCCCTCTTCTGCTCACAAATCCTTTCCAACATATGCAGCGTAGAGTTCCAGTGCGTGGGGACATCACACACCAGTCAGTGAGCTGGAAGCTGCAAACGCTGCTGAAGCACAGCAAGGGCGGCTGAAGCACAGCAAGGGCGGCTGAAGCTGTAGCTGACTTTCTAAAATGGACAGACAGACGGCATACTTTCACTAGCAGATCCGGCAGCTCCAGGTAGATTTTCAGAAAACATTGAACCACGAAGTTAAGCACATGGGCCAAGCAATGTACGTGTGTGAGCTCAACTTGCCTCAGAGCCGCCACTAGGTTACTGCCATTGTCACACATGACCATGCCTGGCTGTAGGTTCAGCGGTGTCATCCAAACATCTGACTGCTCTTTCAGCGCTGTCCACAACTCTTCTGCATTGTGCAGTTTGTGACCAATGAGATTAGCCTCAGCCCACGTGTTGCCGCTTGGCGGAGGCAGTGCTGCAGGGCTTCCAGCTTCTGACTGATGTGTTGATTTCATACATGGAGGATGAAGAGGAGGAGGAGGTGCAGAAGCGGTAGACTGTGGGAGCAACCCTGATTGACGTAGGGCCAGCAATCCTTGGCTTGGGAAGGATGTGTTCCATCCCAAGGTCTGACTGGATCCCAGTTTCCATTCTGTTAACCCAGTGTGCCATCAGTAAAATGTACTGTCCCTGCCCACAAGCACTTGTCCATTTGTCCGTAGTTAGGTGGACTTCCCCTGTAACAGCATTGTTGAAGGCATGGGTTACGTTGTGGGACACATGCTGGTGTAATGCCTGTGTGGCACACCGGGAGAAATAGTGGTGAATGGAGATAGAGTACCTTGGGACAGCCACCGCCATCAGGTTGTGGAAAGCTTCCATCCCAACGAGCCTAAAAGGCAGCATTTCTAGTGCAAGCAGAAGAGAAATACTAGAATTTAGGACTATGGCCTGTGGGGCATTGGCTGGGTATTTCCGCATGCATTCCAAAGACTGGGTTATAGACAACTGAAGGCTGTGCTGGGAAAAGGACGTGGATGGGCTTGATGATGGTGCTGCTTGACTGTGGGCCACAACAGGTGCAGGGCTAGAGGCATCTTCACATGCACGGTGTACTCGGGATTGGCTTCTATGCAAAACAGTGGAAGAAGCAGTGGTGTGACCTGCAGACAGTGGTCCTGGAGCCTGGGGTTCCACCCACAAAGTCAGGTGCTTTGCTTCCATGTGCCTGATCATGCTGGTGGTGGTGGTTAGGCTGGTTGTTTTGCTACCCCTGCTCATGCCGGCATGGCAGATGCTGCAAATGGCCTATTTGGGGTTATCGGCAGAGTCTTTAAAAAATAACCAGACTTGGGAAGATCTAACAGTTGGAATGACAACTTCCCTCATGGGGGTGTTACGGGAAATGGAAACACGCCTTCTGTCTGTGGCCACCACACTGCTTCTTCCTGCCTGTTGGCGTGATATACCTCCTTCCCTGTATGTGCTGCTGCCCTCGCTCTGCATGTCCTCCTGCCAGGTTGGGTCAGTCACATAGTCATCCACCACCTCGTCTTCCACATCCACACCCTGATCCTCCTCCTGTCTTTCTGGCAATTGTGTCTCATCATTGTCCACCTCTTCTGATACTTTCCCACCATCGCCTTCATGTGACTGGGGCTGGTCAAAGCTTTGGGCTTCTTTACATGTGATCTCATCTGTCCCCACTTCAAGCTGACCGGCCGAGAGTTACTTCTGAATCTTGAAATGGAAAACTGAACCGCTCTTCAGAGTGTCCAAGTATGAGATCAGTTGTCTCAGGGCACTCGGCATGGTGGGAGGAAGGAGGATGAGGGTGAGGAATATCCGAGCCACACTCACGGCTACTCAGACTTGACTGTGTGGAAGACGTGGTCGTGGTGGTGGCTAAGTTACTGGAAACATTATCCGCTATCAAACCAACAACCATTTCACACTGCTCTGGCTTCAATAGTGGTATGCTGTGGTCCCCTAGAAACTGGGACGGAAGGTCGAGCGAGAAGATGTGGGTCTTTGTTGTTGCCCACTTTCACATTGGCCACGGCCTCATCCTGTGCATGCACCATCATCATCACGTCCACTTTCCTGCCCCTTGCCCATTTTAAATGGACTACTGCACTATTTTAAATGCTCAACACAAATATATGTATTAGTAGAAAAATAAATCTGATCAGTATGCCTGCAAGCCTACGATTTTTCAAACCCAAACACCAGGCAGGCCTCAGCCTGATATAACAGACAGTATTCAATTTTGGGGGGCTTTTTTGTGAAGTTAATTTATGCAAAATAGTGCTGTATATAAGTAGAGTAACAGACAGCAAAAAAAGTGGTCCACCGATCTACAATGCCCAAACTTGGAGCACGCAGATCTATGAGGGCTTTCACAGAAATACCACACTGGCAAATATGTGGCCTATTTTTTTTTAAATGCCAAATAGTGCTGTATATAATTAGAGTAACAGACAGCAAAAACAGTGGCAAAATGGCCTAAAATGCCAAAACTCGGAGCACGCAGATATATGAGCCCTTTTTTGGTGAATTTTAAAACACCAAAAAAGAAAATAAAGTGGCACAAGGCTAGCACACACAACTATGCTATGTATGCCTGACAAACTATGATTTTTAAACAGGCCTCAGTCTGACAGAACACACTGTATATTTTTTTGGGGGGAGTGAATTTTTTAGAAAAAAAAAAGCAACTAGGTATATAGTAAAGAAGCTCAAGCAGCAGCAGCAACAGTTATAGAGCTTTGGGAGAGATGCAGTGGGAGCTATGTATGCACATACAGTGCCTTCAGGCCTTGCACTGATGTGGATATGCTGTGCCCTGCCTACCTAGCGCTGCAATATCGGGACCCACGAATTAGCCCTAAAAAGGACTGTTGGTTTCTCAGGAGTTGTGGATTTAAGAGTTACAGGCCTACACTAACTCTAAAAACCACGATTCTGACCCTATCTCGGCAGCAGCTCTCCCTACTCTCGCTGAATCTGGAGCAGAATGCGGTGAGCAGGTCGGTGCCAGGTCTCTTATACTCGGGATGATGCTGTGTGGCCAAGCCAATCACTGCTCAACCACAACAAAGATGGCTGCGGCATTTTATGGCCTGGCAGACTGTGAGCACATTCGCTCATCACTAATGCTAACCTCAGGTACTTAGCAGAACAGAGGGCACGGGTACGGTGGCAGATTGAGACAAAGATGGAATTGTAGGGTGGTGCTAAGCCATGGAGTGCTTTGTGGGTGAGGGTAAAAAGTTTGTCCTGGATTCTGGAGTGAATGGGTAACCAGTGTAAGGACTGGCACAAGGTAGAGTCATCGGTGTAACGATTGACGAGGAATATGATCTTGGCTGCAGCATGCAGAGTTTGGTAAGAGGGAGACCAATTAGTAGAGAGTTACAATAGTCCAGACAAGAATGAATAAGATAAACAGTGAGAATTTTTGCAAGAGTCGAAAGTAAGAAAGGGTCAAATTCTAGAAATGTTTTTGAGGTGCAGATAACAAGAATGAGCCAGTGATCGGATGTGGGGGGTGAATGAAAGCTCTGAATCATGTATTACCCCAACACAGCGGGCGTGTTTCTGGGGAGTAATGGTGGAAATGGCAATGTCAGGCATAGGCACATTAGTAGAGGGAGGAAGCACAAAGAGTTCAATTTTTGACAGGTTCAGTTTCAGATAGAGGGAGGACATGATGTTAGAGACAGCGGTAAGACAATTTCTAGTATTTTCTAAAAAGGCAGGCATGATATCAAGAGAATAGGTGTATAATTGGGTGTCATAAGCATAGAGATGGTATTGGAAACCAAATCTACTAATTGTTTGACCAATAGGGGCAGTATACAAAGAGAAGAGGAAGGGGCCTAGAATCTATCCTTGAGGAACTCCAACAGTAAAGGAAATATGGGAGGAGGAGGAGCCAGCAAAAGATACAGTGAAGGAGTGGCCAGAGAGATAGGAGGAGAACAAGGAGAGAACAGTGTCCTTGAGGCCGATGGAGCGGAGCGTAGTGAGAAGGAGCTGATGATCTACAGTGTCGGATACTGCAGAGAGACCCAAGAGAATTAGCAGAGAGCAGTGACCATTAGATTTTGCTGTTAGTAGATCATTAGAGACTTTAGTGATGGCAGTTTCAGTAGAGTGTAAAGAGCGGAAACTGGATTGTAGAGGGTCGGGAAGAGAGTTATCTGAGAGATAGCGGATAAGATGCGAGTAGACCAGGTGTTCCAGGAGTTTAGAGATGAAGGGAAGATTAGAGACAGTTCTATAGTTAGCGGCACAGTTTTGGTCAAGGGATTTTTTTAAAGTAATGGATGTATGATGGCATGCTTAAATTAGGAGGGAAAGACACCAGAAGAGAGAGAGTTTGAATATTTTTGTTAGGTGGGTGGTGACAGCAGGGGAAAGGGACTGGAGGAGATGTGATGGAATGGGGTCACTGGTGCAAGTGGTTGGGTGAGAAGATTCAAGGAGCCTGATTACTTCTTCTTCTGTGACTAGTTCAAAGTCAGAGAGTGAGCTAGATGCAGTGGGGGAGGGAGGAGAGTGCCTGGTATGAGAGGATTGGGAGATAATTTCCTGTCGGATATGGTCAAACTTTTTCTTTGAAATAATTGGTCAGATTGTCAGCACGGAGATCTGTGGTTGGGGCCTGAACTCTTGGTTTGAGTGGAGAATGAGATGTTTTGGGTTATTGGATAGTGAGGTGATAAGGGTGTTGAAATATGTTTGTTTGGAGAGGTTAAGGGCAGTGTTGTATCTTTTAAGCATAAACTTATAATGGATGAAATCTTGGGTAGATTTGATTTTCTCCACAGATGTTCAGCGCACCTGGAGCACCGCTGTAGGAAATGTATTTGCAGCATGTGCCAGGGTTGTCGCCATCTGTGCCATGTTGTTCTATGTATAGGAGATGCAGCATCATCCAGGGCACGTTGCAGTGTTTCATTATAATGCTTCCAGTGCAGAATCAGGACATGAGAGGGAGGAGATAGGGGCCAATTATAATTGCAAGTTCTTTATAAGTTTCAGGGTTTTAATGGGCTGTATATTTCTATACGTGTTGAAAGTAGGGTTGAGCGAAACGGATCGGACAAATTCAAAAATCGACGACTTTTGGCAAAGTCGGGTTTCGTGAAACCCGACCCGATCCCACTGTGGGATCGACCATGAGGTCGGCGATCTTCACGCCAAAGTCGCGTTTCATATGACGCTTTCAGCGCCATTTCTCAGCCAATGAAGGAGGACGCAGAGTGTGGGCAGGGTGATGACATAGGTCTCGGTCCCCACCATCTTAGAGAAGGGCATGACAGTGATTGGCTTGCTTTCTGCGGCATCACAGGGGCTATACAGGGGCGTGCACGCCGACCGCCATCTTACTTCTGCCGATCTGAGCATAGGGAGAGGTTGCTGCAGCTTCGTCAGAAGCAGGGATATTGTTAGGGAGGAAAGATTAACCCCCAAACCCCTTGTGCTGTAGCGATTTCCACTGTCCAACACCACCTTTTCTTTGCAGGGACAGTGGAGGCTAGATTTTTGTGCTTCAGCTCTGTAGCTTATAAGGCTTAATAACTGCATTGCTGTTTGTACGCCGCTGTGCAAACCAACTGCTTTTTTAAAAGCAAAAATCCTGTTGCTCCTTTCTGCACAGTTCTATTGTTTATTTGTCCACATTTTTGTGTGCAGCAGTCCTTATTATTGCTGCCATACTTGTCCTGAGATCATTGTAGGGAGATTGTTATTGTAGTACGGTTCCTTTTTTTTATATATATCTGCCTGCGACGTTCTGCCATAATAAAGGGAGATTTAAATTGCCACTAAGTGGATCTGTGTCAGTTCTGTTTGTCAAATATCTGCCTGCCACGTTCTGCCACTTACATTGTGTAGTATAATACAGCGGGCCTGTTTTTTTCCAGCAGTCTCCCACATAATAAAGGGAGATTTAAATTGCCCCTAAGTGGATCTGCGTCAGTTCTATTTGTCATATATCTGCCTGCCACGTTCTACCACTTACATTGTGTAGTATATGTAGCATTTCACCCACTACGGGTCTTGGGGATCACTCGCTTGGCATAGGATTCAAGCACTCAGGCACGGTACCTCACACAAATCTGTCCATATAGTTTATTTAATCTTTGCATAAACCAGATAGGGTACAGTCCATTTCATTACAGCCACAAAACATTATAGGACATCAGACAGTTGATGTAGCAGATAGGCTTCTCTGCTGTATATTATAATCTCCTTGTCCGGGGTTACCTTTCAGGAGTTCCACTCCTCACGCTGACTTCACGTCAGACCCAGGTCCTCAACACAGACCGTCCAGGTCTACAGTCTCTAATTGTTTCCAGGAACAAATGGATCCATACACAGGAACCTCACAGGACCATATGACCCACACCCTCGTCACATTAACTACCTGTAACCACTCCCATGGGTGGGAGTGTGGCTGTGTGGCTAGTTTGTCACGCCCATCTCACACAACTAGCCTAGTAAGTCTCCCTTGACTATTATACAACATTACATAAACTCTTGAGGGACTACAGGTCCCAGAACAACCACGTTACATCAGACTTACCACACAGACTCCCTCTGCGACACATATTGGCCATTCACAACACTGCCAGTCACTGTTTCATCACAACTCTGCCTCCAAGTGCATCTTGAAGTGAACACACAGTGCCCCCTGGCTGTAACATTGGTCACTGCACCACATACCTACTCGCTTTGTTCAACCCTATCGGGGTGGACACATGACATAAACCTGGGGTTCCGATACCGGGAACCCACGTCACCTTTGATAGGCCTCCCCCGCCCCCAGTGGTCAGTTTGTCGGCCCTGGGCTTCAACCCTTGAGTCACCAACCGTCTGTGTCAGCAGACCCTTTTTGGTCAACCCACTTACAATCGAGCTGACTGTCTGGTCTGAGTCTGACCCTTCGCTACTACGTCTGCTACCAGGTCTCCCACCTCGGTCACTCAGCCCTGAGCTAACAGAGGAGTCACTTCTTTCTACTCTTCTATTTTTTATGGTATCTTTTCGTATCTCCATACCCTGGGTTGGAAGTGGTCGCCATCTTATATTCTGCAGCTGTTTATTAATCTTCAGACGTTCCAGTCTTAGCTGCTCTATCTCCTTTAGATACGTCACCCGGTATTCAAGAAGCACACGAATGCTCCTAAGGCTATCTACTGAGCCAATTACAGCAAATGGAACCATCCCATCTTCACCAGTTACCTGGACTTCGCCAACATCTGGAATCTTCACTCTTGCCACAGCAGATCTATTCACCAGGTCCTGCATCACTTTTCCAAATCTACCAATGACTTTCCCCACCAGATTTCTGGGTACCCGAACGACGTCTTCCACAAAGCCCAGCCGACTTTGAGCTTTCCTGGTATGCTCCAAACGTCGAGCGGCTTCCTTGTTCCTCAACAGGATCATTTGTTTTGTGCGAAGACATTGTAGGTGCATATCCTTCAGGATAGCTACCCGCTTTACTGTGACTTCCTTAGTGGACAGTATCACCAACTGTTTCGTCTCTGGTGCCCAGTTCACACTATGCGCTTCCACTGCTTTTCTAAAGGCCTCATGCACACCTTCTCCGGTACAGGCATTCTGCACATCTTCGGGTACATCAATCATGGTCTTGAAGAGCAAGGTCTCACTCTTTTCATGGATATACAGATCCTTTATGCCTCTGATCTTTCCACGAAGACATCTGCCACGACCGGGTGACTGTCTTGTTCTGCTTTTAGCGCCAATTCATCCTCCGCTTTACACTCTTCCAGATCCCTGACCAGGATGGGCACTGGCAGCTTCACCTCGTTACCACGCTGGTACCGCCGCTGTGAGTCTTCGACCAGCATCTTCTCTTGCAGAAGACCACTTAATGCTTCTCTGAGCCCTTCCACATCTTCCCTTAAGGCTTTGTTCACACTTTGCCAGGTTGACAGGTGATGTTTGAGCTCAGAGACTTCCTTCTCCAGTTCATCTACCCGGTGCTCAGCTGCTTGTCTCAGATGCCTTAACTCGGCCTGTAAATCTGTTACCTTTTGCTTCTCATGAGACAACTCATTAGCGAGATCCTGGCCTCCTCTTTATCAACCTTCTCACCGGGTGCAATTTGTTCAGCCCCTTTTCCTCTTTTACGTCTCCGGGAGGAAGACTTGCCACTTGTACTTGAGTCAGCTATACTGCACTCTTTCCCGCTGGCGTCCTTGTCTAAATGGGAGTCACCACCACCCGGTTGGTTATCCTGGAACCAGCAGTCGCCACTTACCCAGGTCATATTTTCTGGTATGGCTGTCCCCGCAATCTTGATGTCACCTTGTGGAGCACTGTCGTTCCCCTGTGTCAGTATTTCTGTCAGCACACCATTGTACTCAGTCCTAGTGGTTGCTAATGACAATGACACATCACAGTCACCCCCAGAGTTTGTGTCACACCCCACAGTACGGTGAACCCTCAAGTTCCTTTCTAACAGGGTGTCAGCTTCACAGGTTTTATTTACCAGATCACTGTCAGTCATTTTGGGGTACACGTCAGGTGATATCATGTCAGTAAGTTGGGCAGACGAACCCTTCACACTGGTCACCCCGATGTCTGACCCGTCAATTTTGGGACCCATTACTGACTTAACTCATGCCCCTGCAACAGTAATGCCTCAGTGCATGGACAATGTGGTCTTTGAAATGCTGGTGGAGGGCTGGGATGGCTTTTCATGCAAAAAAGTGCTGACTGGGTAGGTCATAATGTGGTACTGCGTAGGCCATCAGGGCTTTGAAAGCTTCGCTTTCAACCAACCGGTAGGGCATCATCTCTAACGAGATTAGTCTAGCAATGTGGCATTCAAACCCTGTGTACACGGATGAGAGGATGAGTACTTCCTTTTCCTAACGAGAGTCTCTTGTAGGGTGAGCTGGACTGGAGAGCTGCATATGGTGAAACTAGCGGGGGTGGTGGTGGACATGGCAGATTGAGAGAGGGTTGGTGATTGTATTCTTGATGTTGGCCTACATGCAGTGTTTCCTCCCAAGAACCTGGTGATTCCCTGACTGCCTTGGCCTTGCGACGATACCTCCACATTTGCTGCAGGTGGTGTCCTAAACGGTGGGCTTACAGTGAGGGAAGCAATGTAGCGTTGCTGACTACCTTAATTCTGAGTGGGTGCACCAACGTTACGGGACGTTTGGTAGTTAGTCCAGGCTTGCAAGTGCATGCTGGTTAAATGTCTATGCATGCATGTTGTATTTAAATTTAGGGGATTCTTCCCTCTGCTAAAAGTCTTTGAGCATTTCTTACAAATAACTTTGCACTGATCATTCGGATCTTGGTTAAAAAATTGCCACACTGCACTCTTTCTACTATCGCATACCTTTTCAGGCATTGCACGCTGTGCTACTTTCAACGGATGGCCACGCTGTCCTAAAACTGTTCTAGTTTTAGACACATGTTTTGGGCCTGATACGGACCTGTCAGATGAAAGCTGTTGCGATGTTGATGCCTGCTGTGGATCATCCTCCTCCGCTTCAGAGCTACTGCCAGCGGCACCCTGTTCCCCCAATGGCTGCCAATCTGGGTCAACAACTGGGTCATCTATCACCTCCTCTTCAATGTCATGTGCACCGTCGTCTGTGACACCGTGTAAGGTGCTATAGCGTTCGGATTGGGGCACCATAGTCTCATCAGGGTCAGATTCTGGCTCAGTACACTGCGAGGGCAATGTAGTGATCTGAGTCAATGGAACAGCATAATAATCTAGCTGTGGCTGTGCATCTGTGCACTCCATGTCCGATTCATCTTGTAATGGGCTGTTAACCATTTTCCTTTCTAACCCTGGCACGGTATGTGTAAAGAGCTCTATGGAGTAAACTGTATTTTCGCCTGCCGCATCCTTCACTTTTGCGTTGGGTGAAGGACACAAGGAAGCAACTTGTTCCTGACCGGGAGCATCCACTGATGACTCGCTGCTCTTATATTTCGAACTTTCGGAAGAGGAGGCAAAAGAGCTAGAGGCTGAGTCAGCAATGAAAGCCAAAACTTGTTCCTGCTGCTCCGGCTTTAAAAGCGGTTTTCCTACTCCCAGATAAGGGAGCCTTCAAGGCCTTGTGTAGCCAGACGATGACGCTGTCTGAACAACTCGAGCCTTAGGTGCTATTTTGCTTTTCCCACTACCACCACCAGATGCTCCACCACCACCATCATTACCAGCTGGCAATGACCGCCCATGGCCTCTTCCACCAGACTTCCTCATTTTTGGGAAAATGCAACCAAAGTAACAACCGTTATATGGTACTGTAAAATAAGGTAGAAGGTGTATATAAACTTGTTGAGAATTTAAATCTCAATTTGTTGTGTGGGAGACTGCTGCAAAAACCAGGCCCGCTGTATTATATGTGGTGCAGTGACCAATGTTACAGCCAGGGGGTACTGTGTGTGCACTTCAAGATGCACTTGGAGGCAGAGTTGTGATGAAACAGTGACTGTCAGTGTTGTGAATGGCCGATATGTGTCGCAGAGGGAGTCTGCGTGGTAAGTCTGATGTAACGTGGTTGTTCTGGGACCTGTAGTCCCTCAAGAGTTTGTGTAATGTGCATTTGGCCCACTTGTTTGGTTGGGCCAACTAATGGTGTCTGCCGCTCCTTGCTTTTCTCCTCCACTGAACAAAGCTGAGCTTCAATTTTCAGGCTTTCAGCCTATATCAGATATTTAACTGCATTTGGCCTACTTGTTTGGTTGGGCCTACTAACGGTGTCTGCCGCTGCTTGTTGTTCTCCACTGAACAAAGCAGTGCCGCCTGTTTACTTTTGTTACCAATTTTTAACTGCATTTGGCCCACTTTATTATTTGGCCCCACTAAATGGGCCTGCCACTCATTACAGTTGTCCTCCACTGAACAAAGCAATGCCGCCTGTTTAGTCCTGTTACCACATTTGAACTGCATTTAGCCTACTTTATTATTTGGGCCTACTAACTGTGTTTCCGTCTCATCCTGCCCATTGCCAAGCCACTGCTAGATGAGTCTGCTGGTACATTGACCCAGACCACTACATTCTCCCTGCACTCTACACAGCCAGAACCTGACCCTTCTGAAAGTCAGGTTCCCCTTCCCACATATTATACCACCTTACACAGGGACAAAGAGGAAGGTGCAGATGAAAGTGCAGGTTCCTTCATCAGGTGGGGGGGCATACTCATTGGCGACGTCACTGGCACAGGGCCCCTCATAGTACGCAAAAGTGTCTCTGCCGGTGGGAGGCGCCCCCTGTGCCAGTGCCAATGCGAATGAGTGTGCCCCCCTGCTTGCTCAGGATCACAGCACTTGCAAAGTTTAAATACTTACCTCTCCCTGCTCCACCGCCGTGACGTAGTCCGCGTTTCCTGGGCCCACGGAAAACTTGAGCCAGCCCTACCCCCCCACAACTTTAGCCAAATGACCCCCAATTTTCAATGCCTAACTATTATTAGAAGGCAAATTAAGATTGACAAGCTTAAGTAACAAGAATTGATGTTTTTGGCATTAAAATGGGCACTGTAGGTGTTTTCCTGTCCTCCACTCACTGCCGACATTGCTTCCCCATTGACTTGCATTGGGTTTCGTGTTTCAGTCGGATCCCCAACTTTTCACAATAATCGGCCGATTTCACCCGACCCGACTTTTGACAAAGTCGGGTTTCGCGAAACCCGTCTCGATCCTAAAAAAGTAAAAGTCGCTCAACTCTAGTTGAAAGTAGGGGTGACCTGAGCGGGATTGCAAATCATCCACTGAGCAAAGTTGGGAGAAGAGCAAGTCAAGGGAGTTTCCGTCTTCATGCATTGGAAAGTTAGTAAGCTGTGAGAGGCCGATGGAGGAGGTTAGAGATAAAAGGTGAGTAGCAGATGGGGAGAGGAGAAAAGTAATGGGGATGTTGAAATAACCCATGATGAGGGTGGGAATGTCACAGGAGAGATAGTATGGAAGCCAAGTAGCAAAGTGATCTAGGAACTGATGGGAGGGACCCAGAGGATGATGCACCACCGCCACTCGCATGGAGAAGGGGATGTAGAGTCTGACATAATGGACCTCACAAGAAGGAAAAACAAGTGAGGGTACTTGAGGGATAATCTGAAAGGTACATTTGGGTGATATGAGCAGAGTAATGCCTCCTCCTGGTCTATTGTCCGATCTTGGGTATGATAGAAGTGTAGTCCACTATATGAGAGAGCAGCAGCAGCGGTGGTGTCTGACTGCTGGATCCAGGTTTCAGTAAGAGCCAGGAGGTTAAGAGAACTATAAAGGAAAAAGTCATGGATGAAGGAGAGTTTATTACACACTGATTGAGAATTCCAAAGGGCACAATTGAAAGACACAGAAGGCATGCAGGGGAAATTAATAAGGTTAGAGGGATTTCTGAGTGTAGCAGTTGTGGGTTTGACTTTTTATAACATAGGGGGGCCAGGGTTGGGAGAGATATCTCCTGTGACTAGGAGAAGGAGGATAGAAAAAGTGGACAGATGGTTAAGTGATTTGTGAGAGTGCCTCTTGTGATGGATGGTGGGACTGAATGGATCTGTGCAATTTAGCAATATGAAAAGAGTGTGAGTGCTGTACATAAGAGAGGAGAGGAGTGAGGGTCAATATGGATTAAGTGTAAAGAGATAGTGCAAGGACGGTGGATGTGAGTGAATGCAGCAGCCAGGATATAAATTATACAAATGCATATGGTAAATATTTGTTGTAATCCAAATGTACTGGGAGTAGGCATGTTTAAGTATCTTACCTGTCTCCTGCCCTGTCTAACTCCCATGGTATAACTGCCCATACTTTGATAAAATGTACTTAGATTAAATGTGCATAAATGCTAACCCCTGCATAAATGTGCCCAAAAGTCATCAATGTTAAACGTAGGACAACCTCTTTAATCAAGCTTATAACTTCACCCAATAGATAAACATTTTTCTCATACATCAGGTGATTTCTAGCTTGGTTTGTGGAAACATGTTCAGTGGTTCTATTTGGGCTTATGTCTGAACCCCCGCAAAATAGCATAGATCATGCACATTGCCATTATTTTTGGCTTTATATGCCTAGTTAAGGTAGGTTGTAAGCTGATCAAGGAGGCATCTGATTGGCTCTAAATTTACTAGTATATTGAGATAAGCCAGCTAAATCTAGTAAGGTATATGACATAAAGCATGCAAATCGTATACTTGAGGTCATGTGACTACCAACCACTGTGAATACCGGGGAATCGTGATAGCGTGAAAAGCACACACTGTACAATTCAACTGTCTGCAGTCACATAAAGTCTAAATCTTGCTGCTTGTCTCAAAAGGGGTATATAGCCAAAAATTATGCCCAACAGAGCACACTCTGCCTCTGACTGCATCAGTACTGTGAATGGGCACGTCAGTACTTTCTCCCGAATCCTGTTTTACTTTGGGCATTAGCCCTGATGGAGCCACTGAACATAGACTCATCCTAAGACACAGACAAATCTGCTCAGAATGAAAGATGCTAAAACATATAAAAATAAAAATCGAATAAAATGTTATTTACATGTACTTATTAACCCCTTAACGACCACCGATATGCCTTTTCACTGCGGCAATTAAGGGTAATTAAACCACAGCGCCGCTTTTTAATAGCGCTGTGCAAAAAGTGTATAGCGCCTCCCAGAGTCAAAATTTCTCTGGGGTCTCGGCTACCGGAGGTAGCTGAGATCCCAGAGAACATGATTCGGGTTGGCTTTTACTGACCCCGGTGTTGCGATCGCTGTTAAAAACCGTATAATGGCGACTGCAAAAAAAAGAGCTGATTCGCCATTTAATTTCTCTCTCCTCTGATGTGATCGGAGGAGAGAGAAATAGGGTTCCCCACCCCCCGGTACCTCCTGGTGTCTCTGGACCTTCCTGCATCCCCCCACGGCCCCCTGGCATCTTAAAATAGTAAATGAAACCCCCCTTTATCACTACCTTAATTAGGGAAAAATAATGAGGTAAAAATGTATTTCCATTTTTCTACTGGGGTTAGGTTTATTGTTGGGGATGGGATTAGGGTTAGGGGTGGTTTAGGGTTAGGGTTGGGATTAGGGTTGGGGTGTGTTGGGGTTAGGGTTTTGTTAACCTTTGGGAATAGGGTTAGGGTTGTGTTGGGGTTAAGGTTTTGTTTAGGGTTATTGTTAGGGTTGGGATTAGGGTTAGGAGTGTGTTTGGGTTAGGTCTGTGGTTAGGGTTATGGTTAGGGTTGGGATTAGGGCTACGGGTGTGTTGGGGTTAGGGTTGTGGCTTGCGTTATGGTTAGGATTAGGGTTAGGGGTGTGTTGGGGTTTGGGTTGGAGATAGAATTGGGGGGTTTCCACTATTTAGGTACATTAGGGGGTCTCCAAACACGACATGGCGCCACCAATGATTCCAGCCAATTTTGAGTTAAAAAAGTCAAACTGTGCTCCTTTCTGAGTCCTGCCATGCACCAAAAGTGGCTTTTCCCCACATTTGTGGTATTGGCGCTCTTAGGAGAAATTGCACAACAAACTTAATGGTCCATTTTCTCCTGATACCCTTGTGAGAATTAAAAAAATTGGTTCTAAAGTATATTTTTTGTGAAAAAAGTAAAATGTTCATTTTTTTCCTTCCACATTGCTTTAGTTCTCATAAAGCACCTGAAGGTTGAATAAACTTCTGAATAAACTTTCTCATAAAACACCTGAATAAACTTCTTGAATGCAGTTTTGTGTACCTTGAGGGGTGCAGTTTTTAAAATGGTGTCACTTTTGGGTATTTTCTGTTATATTAACCCCCCAAGCTCACTTGAAATGTGAGGTGGTCCCTAAAAAATGGTTTTGTAAATTTTGTTGGAAAAATGAGAAATCGCTGGTCAACATTTAACCCTTATAACTTCCTAACCAAAAAAAAAAAATGTTTCCAAATTGTGCTGATGTAAAGTAGATATGTGGGAAATGTTACTTACTAAGTATTTTGTGAGACATATCTCTCTAATTTAATGGCACAAAAATTCAAAGTTTCATATCAAGAAATGTTAACACTAACATAAAGTACAAAAAATCATGAAAAAACATTCTCAAAATCAGCAGGATCCGTTAAAGTGCTCCAGAGTTATGACCACATAAATTGACAGTGGTCAGAATTGTAAAAACTGTCCTTGTCATTAAGCTGCAAATTGCCTCTGTCACTAAGGGTTAAATGTTTAACCACACCATCTTTCTTTACTACTTACAAGGTCACAGTGGGAGTTATAGGTTTATATGATACAAGTGTATATGTCAGGGGGTGATCCAACATTGCAATTGATCACTGTACTAAACTTGAAAATAAATAATTTTAGGGACAGTACAAATACTATAAAAAATACAGATGTCTAAATGAGGCCCTATATATAGATGACTAAAGCTCACATATAATGTACATAACTGCTGTCCAAACAATTGATTGAATCATCACTCTGCTGACAGCTATCTCAGGGATGGCTCCTATAAACAGGAGTGCTCACTTTGCTGAGCACTTCTGTGTTTCCTACGAGAGAGCCACTGCCAAACTTCTCTAAAGGCCCTCATTCATATGTGTGAAAACTCCGATGTTGATCCAGAAAAGTAGGACAAGTGTCATGTCCGTGCAATGTGATTTTTCTCACACAGAATCATCATTGACATCTGTAAGACATGCACATGCAATGCATCTTTTTTTCTCTGCAACTATTATTCTACAATCATACACAGAGAAAGCAGCCACAGCCAATATGGAGTCACCCAGAAATAACACCAAGCAGGAGTGAGATATAAAATGCCTTTATTTGATATTAGCAGCAATATAACATATAATTTGCATATAATATATGGAAATTGTGCGCACACATGGGAATAAAATTTATAAAATTAAGAATACTAAGAACAAATAAGGGAATTTATACAGGCTGACCCTATTTATATTAGGATAACAAGTTAATACAACCTCCAAAGGAAATTTTTTTATATATATTTTTATATAAAAAGCATGCGGGCATGAGGAATTTATTAATTGCTACTAGCAGTGTAAGGGGTGATGTCAGACCATTAAAGTGCCATGTGATAAATAAATATAAAAAATAGAATTAATATACTATTGAATTCAAATGGTATGTACGTGGCAATATGAATTAATACTTTATGTGCAAAAAGTAAGCGGAATAAAGTGCAATTTGCAATACTGTGCCAGCTCATAAAATACGTGTTGAAAAATATAATGGCAAAAAGATCAAATGTAAAAAATCAAATATAAAAATTATAAAAACCAGTGCAAAACTCATGAATTACACAATCATAGTGCCCGAACCAAGTGCATAGTTTTGCGGACATAGATAATGGTAGATATGCTGAAAACTGCACCGTATACCAGAGTGCATATAAAGAAATCTCATGAAGCTATCACACCCACAGCCATAATCCAATCCAAGGAGGAATATAATGTTATAGTATACCTGTATGAGGGGTCAGCCAGGTCCCATGCGGCACACCCCGACGCGCGTTTCGGATCTAATCCTTCGTCAGGGGGTGGCCGTTTAAGCGTTATGGGATCCTTTTATATGATATCTAACTGAGCGCTACGGTCCGGGCCACGCCGGCGCATGCGCAGTCACACAGTCAGGGACTTCCGCCGCCCGCGTCATGCAGCCGGACGTACGGGGGCTGAGTACCCGACGTCTCCAAGCAACAAAGACGCGCCACGGCAAAGTCCCATCATGGAGACCAGGCATGCGCACGACCAGGTCCCGAGTCTCAGGTGGTATACTGAGAGTACTTATAACAAGGGAAGGTGCACTTATTATTCAAGTGGCCTGAAATGACTGCTCTGTAAATACTATATATAAAAAAGTAAGAGGTACATTTATTATCCAAGTGGCCGAAATGGCCACTCTGTGATTACTATATGTAAAAAAAGGGGAATTGGAAAGAGGGTAGTAACATGTAAATAGGATATGCATAACTATCATATATCTCCAAATGTTTGCATATATATCCATAAATGTGCATGCATGAATGCACACACAGAAAGAGACAAATGTGTGCAACATAATTACACACATATATGGCACACATGTGTCTATCCCAAAATATTGCAAGGAATACAGTATATGGCACACATGTATCTATACATGGCACACATGTATCTGTCCCATAGTATTACAAGGGATCATAAACGTATATAATATATGTATCATAGCAGCCAAATATCCATACGAAAAAATGTTTTCAAATTGACTCTAAGTTGTGTGATATATACATAAATACCTATCCCCTACTATATATAGGATTTGCCACATAATTAATAATTATAACCCTCCCAAATGCCTTATATGCACCCAAATTGGATACTAAATTATATAATATAATATGTATGTACATATAGTAACATCTTTCATACTCTGCTGTATACACATTTATAATAATTTATGTTGATTGTAGCTTATCCGTTTGCAGTCCGTGTGGAGGAATCTCCATCCTTGCAGTCACACTAGTCCGCTTCAGGAATTCCGTCCCAAAAATGCCAAAGGAGAGATCAGACCAACTATCATAGCAAGGTAAGTAAATATATATAATAGATAAGTTAATATATGAGTTAAAATAGCAATACCACAAAAAGGTTCCCTGTGCAAAGGCCAATATAATATTAAATAAATAAACCATATATATATTTTAAAAATTGTATGTGTTACATACACATATATATACGCATGTATGTGCACACACATGTACACACACACACACATGTACATAGGTGCGCATACCTGCAAACACTGGTGGTAATAAGATCATATGAATACAGAAAAATATTTAAAAATTATATAATAAAAAATATATTTATAAACCAAATATTATTATATAAGTTTATTTAGAAGAAAAAGGATATACGATAAAAGCGAACAAACCACCAATACTCAAAGTTATATAAAATATAAAGAATAATAAAAAATAATAAAATATAATATAAGAAGATGTATATCAATAAAAAGGGAATATTATACAAGGAACCTTTTTGTGGTATTGCTATTTTAACTCATATATTAACTTATCTATTATATATATTTTTTTAGTGTCTACTTACCTTGCTATGATAGTTGGTCTGATCTCTCCTTTGGCATTTTTGGGACGGAATTCCTGAAGCGGACTAGTGTGACTGCAAGGATGGAGATTCCTCCACACGGACTGCAAACGGATAAGCTACAATCAACATAAATTATTATAAATGTGTATACAGCAGAGTATGAAAGATGTTACTATATGTACATATATATTATATTATATAATTTAGTATCCAATTTGGGTGCATATAAGGCATTTGGGAGGGTTATAATTATTAATTATGTGGCAAATCCTATATATAGTAGGGGATAGGTATTTATGTATATATCACACAACTTAGAGTCAATTTGAAAACATTTTTTCGTATGGATATTTGGCTGCTATGATACATATATTATATACGTTTATGATCCCTTGTAATACTATGGGACAGATACATGTGTGCCATGTATAGATACATGTGTGCCATATACTGTATTCCTTGCAATATTTTGGGATAGACACATGTGTGCCATATATGTGTGTAATTATGTTGCACACATTTGTCTCTTTCTGTGTGTGCATTCATGCATGCACATTTATGGATATATATGCAAACATTTGGAGATATATGATAGTTATGCATATCCTATTTACATGTTACTACCCTCTTTCCAATTCCCCTTTTTTTACATATAGTAATCACAGAGTGGCCATTTCGGCCACTTGGATAATAAATGTACCTCTTACTTTTTTATATATAGTATTTACAGAGCAGTCATTTCAGGCCACTTGAATAATAAGTGCACCTTCCCTTGTTATAAGTACTCTCAGTATACCACCTGAGACTCGGGACCTGGTCGTGCGCATGCCTGGTCTCCATGATGGGACTTTGCCGTGGCGCGTCTTTGTTGCTTGGAGACGTCGGGTACTCAGCCCCCGTACGTCCGGCTGCATGACGCGGGCGGCGGAAGTCCCTGACTGTGTGACTGCGCATGCGCCGGCGTGGCCCGGACCGTAGCGCTCAGTTAGATATCATATAAAAGGATCCCATAACGCTTAAACGGCCACCCCCTGACGAAGGATTTGATCCGAAACGCGCATCGGGGTGTGCTGCATGGGACCTGGCTGACCCCTCATACAGGTATACTATAACATTATATTCCTCCTTGGATTGGATTATGGCTGTGGGTGTGATAGCTTCATGAGATTTCTTTATATGCACTCTGGTATACGGTGCAGTTTTCAGCATATCTACCATTATCTATGTCCGCAAAACTATGCACTTGGTTCGGGCACTATGATTGTGTAATTCATGAGTTTTGCACTGGTTTTTATAATTTTTATATTTGATTTTTTACATTTGATCTTTTTGCCATTATATTTTTCAACACGTATTTTATGAGCTGGCACAGTATTGCAAATTGCACTTTATTCCGCTTACTTTTTGCACATAAAGTATTAATTCATATTGCCACGTACATACCATTTGAATTCAATAGTATATTAATTCTATTTTTTATATTTATTTATCACATGGCACTTTAATGGTCTGACATCACCCCTTACACTGCTAGTAGCAATTAATAAATTCCTCATGCCCGCATGCTTTTTATATAAAAATATATATAAAAAAATTTCCTTTGGAGGTTGTATTAACTTGTTATCCTAATATAAATAGGGTCAGCCTGTATAAATTCCCTTATTTGTTCTTAGTATTCTTAATTTTATAAATTTTATTCCCATGTGTGCGCACAAATTCCATATATTATATGCAAATTATATGTTATATTGCTGCTAATATCAAATAAAGGCATTTTATATCTCACTCCTGCTTGGTGTTATTTCTGGGTGACTCCATATTGGCTGTGGCTGCTTTCTCTGATTAGTGGGTTTCCACACTTCTCTCCACAGAACACGTATCACTGGTGGTTATAGAAATATAATAAGAATAAATTCTAATTAGTCATAATTAATTGGTATACAGTGATCGTTGTTTCTGTGGTTGCGTTAATACAATCATACACAGGACTATTTGCAGTGTTCTATGCTACAGAATAGTAATATATGCATAAAATTCGGACAGCATACGGATGGTCCATGTGCCTTACATTTTTTTTCTTGCACCCACTGACTTGCTTTGGCGAGTATCATCTGATATACACCCCACTTGCAGCATGCTGCAATTTTTTTATCATCCAGATTTCAGCTGAAGTTCTTTATGGGATTGCATGAGTCTGATTTATTTGCAGATGAGTATGAGCCTTTACAGGGACTCTGTCAGCAAAGAATAACTGTTCAAACCAAATACAGGCGCTCCGTGCACCATGGCGTCGCCAATCATTTATCTGCACCTTCCCACCTGCTTGTCTTCCTTCCACCTCTGTCCTTCTCTGAGGCATTCGGCCCCATAGAGTAGGATTGATGTAGTCACAAATCTGTTAAATTACGGACCTCTGTTTGAGATCCATGAGCAGGTCCTATTCTGGTCCAGCAGGTTCGATTTGGACATTGAAGTCTACTGGGAGCCATGAGACACAGATGAAAAGCAGAAGACTTCTATTTTGCATTTGTGTCTTACAGATCTGTTGCTTAGTAATAAGCTTGAATAAAAAAGTGATCTTCCAAGGATTTTGTATTGTCTGGAAGCGAGGACCTCTTCAGTGAAAAAAAAAAAAAAACAGAAGAAAAATAAATTGAAGCAACCAGGATGAAAACAGAGAAAAAGGAATCTTACTTATTGTTTTGTAGCCCATTCCAGCTTTCTGCAGGTCAATGGTCTTGTCCCTGACATCCTTACAAAGCTCTTTGGTCTTTCCCGTGTTGTAGAAGTTAGAGTCTGACTGATTAATTGAGTCTGTGGACAGGAGTCTTTTATAAAGGTGACTATGTAAGACAGCTGTCTTTAATGCAGGTAACAAGTTGATTACGAGCGTCTAACTGGTCTGTAGGAGCAAGACCTCTTAATGGTTGGTAGGGGATCAAATACTTATTTCTCACTGCAAAATGCAAATAAATTTATATAATTTATACAATGTTATTTTCTGGATTTTATTTTTGATATTCTTTCAATGTTAAAATTATAGACCATTCATGTCGTTGTCAGTGGTCAAACTTACAAAATCAGCAATGGATCAAATACTCATCTCCCCAACTGTACATACACTATACAAAAAGACACATTTGTATGTTTTTCTCAATATCTGTAATTAAATCACAATAATCCTTTCCTGTTTTAGATCAATTAGAATTACCATAATTATTAACATTTGCCAAATGCCAGAATAATGAGAAAGAGCGAATGTTTTAAGGCATTTTATTACTTACTGCAAAATCAAAAGTTTACATACACTAAGATTACTATGCCTTAAACAATTCTGGATTGCCCATATGATGATGTCATGTGTTTGGAAGATTCTGATAGCTTGTAAAGTTAGAGACACACCTTTGGATGTATTTTAATGCACACCTGAAACAAACTTTATGTAGCATCATGGGAAAGTTTAAAGAAATCAGCCAAGATATCCTGAAGAGAATTATTATTATTATTAACCCCTTCAAGTCGCGGCCCTTTTTCATTTTTGCGTTTTCGTTTTTCACTTCCCTCCTTCCCTGAGCCATAAGCGAAAGGGGGGTGTTTTAAACTTTTATATTTTTTATATTTTTAAAAACATTTTGAAAAACATTTTTTTATCAGAATAAAAAGCGATCAAAAAATGTCATGTTCCCGAAAATGGTACCAATAAAACCTCAACTTATCCCGCAAAAAATAAGACCTCACTTGACTCTGTGGACCAAAATATGGAAAAATTATAGCTCTGAAAATGTGGTGACGCAAAAACTATTTATTGCAATAAAAAGCTTCTTTTAGTGTGTGACAGCTGCCAAACATAAAAACCCACTGTAAATAGTAAATCAAACCCCCCTTTATCACTTCCTTAGTTAGGGAAAAATAAAAAAATAAAAATTTTAATTTATTTTCATTTTCCCATTAGGGTTAGGGTTGGGGCTAGAGTTGGGGTTAGGGTTCAGATTACGTTTACGGTTGGGTTATGGGTGTGTCAGGGTTACGGATGTGGGTATGGTTAGGGTTGTGATTAGGGTTAGGGGTGTAATGGGGTTGGGATTAGGGTTAGGGGTGTGTTCGGGTTAGGGGTGTGGCTAGGGTTATGGTTAGGGTTGGGATTCGGGTTAGGGGTGTGTTGGAGTTAGGGTAGGGGTGTAGTTAGGTTTGTTATTAGGGTTAGGGGTGTATTGGGGTAAGGGTTGGAGTTAGAATTGGGGGGTTTCCACTGTTTAGACACAGCAAGCGCAACGTGACGCCCACAGACCATTCCAACAAAGTCTGCATTCCAAAACGCCACCTCTTCCCTTCTGATCCCCAACGTGCGCCAAACAGTGTTTTACCTCCACATATGGGGTATCAGCGTACTCAGGAAAAATTGGACAACAACTATTGGGGTCCAATTTCTCCTGTTACCCTTGGAAAAATAAACATTTGGGGGCTAAAATATCATTTTTGAGGGAACAAAATTATTATTTTCACTGCTCTGCGTTATAATAAACTTTAGTGAAACACTTGGGGGTTTAAAGTTCTACCAACACATCTAGATAAGTTCTTTGGGGGGTCAAGTTTCCAATATGGGGTCACATGTGGGTGGTTTCTACTGTTTTGGTACATTAGAGGCTCTGCAAATGCAACATGACGCCCGCTGACCATTCCATCAAAGTCTGCATTCCAAAACGCCACTTCTTCCCTTCCGAGCCCCGATGTTTGCCCAAACAGTAGGTTTCTCCCACATATGGGGTATCAGCATACTCAAGACAAATTGGACAACAACTTTTGGGATCCAATTTCTCTGGATACTGTAGCATAGCGCTTACTACGTGTCTTGGGGGACACTCGCTTGGCATGGGATTAATGCACTCGGGCACAGTTTTCTATCAAAACAGAGTCTTTTAGGTTCATTTCTCACAACATAAACCACATCCACAGGAACTTAGTAACAGTTTGAATACCATCTGGATGTATTCAACTTCACCACAGTTCGTCTCTGACCCCGGTCAGCATTACACACGGTTTTGAGACCATTACCTGTTGGCAACCTTCACGGGTTCCTGGACACCTTTTGGCCTCAGAGGTCTACACAATGTCTCTCTCTTCTAACCCCGGTTAGAATAACACGGATCCCTTTCCGTTACCTGTTGGTGCCACACAGGTTTCTCGGATACCTCTCCTCCACAGAGGTATCCTTCAGGCGTTTCTCACTCTGACCCCGGTCAGTACAACATGGATCTCCATCCGTTCCACACACTGGCATGTTCTAGGTCCAGAGCCCTGCCATGTGCTCTTCAGGAATCCTATTCTCCAGGACTTCCAACACAGGCTTCCAGGACCTTCCGGCATAGACCATTCAGGTCCACACTCCAAGACCATGTGACCAGACCTCAGTCACATTACATAGTACTATCCACTCCCACAGGTGGGAGTGTGGATGTGTGGCTAGTTTGCCCCGCCCATCTCACACATCTAGCCTAGTAAGTCTCCCTTACAACTACACCATAGATATACACACTCTTGAGGGACTACAGGTCCCAGGACAACAACATTGCATCAGACTTACCACACAGACTCCCTCTGCGACACATATCAGCCATTCACAACACTGCCAGTCACTGTTTTACTACCATTATCACAACAGATATGCCTCAATGCATATCCCAAGGAGCACACACAGCGCCCCCTAGCTGCCACAGGGGTCACTATACTACAATACCCTTAGGGAAATAAAAAATTGGGGGCGAAAAGAGCGCCATTTGACTTTTCAAATGAACACCATGTCGCCTGTTGGAGAGCCCCTGATTTGCCTAAACAGTGGAAACCCCCACAAGTGACACCATTTTGGAAAGTAGACCCTCTAAGAAACTTATCTAGAAGTGTGGTGAGCACTTTGAACCCCCAAGTGCTTCACAGAAGTTTATATTGTAGAGCCATAAAAATAAAAAATCATATTTTTTTCACAAAAATGATCTTTTTGCCCTCAATTTTTTATTTTCCAAAGGGTAAAGGAGAATTTGGACCACAAAAGTTGTTGTGCAATTTGTCGTGAGTACTCTGATAACCCATATGTGGGGGGAAATCACCGTTTGGGCGCATGGCAGAGCTTGAAAGGGAAGGAGTGCCATTTTGGAATGCAGACTTTGATGGAATGGTCTGCGGGCGTCACTTTGATTTTGCAGAACCCCTGATGTACCAAAACAGTAAAAAACCCCACAAGTGACCCCATATTGTAAACTAGACCCGCCAAGGAACTTATGTAGATGTATTGTGAGAACTTTGAACTCCCAAGTGTTTCACTAAAGTTTATAATGCAGAGATGTGAAAATAAAAAATCATTTTTTTTCCACAAAAATCATTTTTTAGCTCCCAGTTTTGTAATTTCCCAAGGGTAACAGGAGAAATTGGACCCCAAAAGTTGTTGTGCAATTTGTCCTGAGTATGCTGATGCCCCATATGTGTGAGAAAACTACTGTTTGGCACCTGTCGGGGCTCAGAAGGGAAGTAGTGGCATTTTGGAATGCAGAGTTTGATGGAATGGTCTGCGGGTGTCATGTTGCATTTGCAGAGCCACTGATTTATTATTATTATTTAATATTATAGCGCCATTTATTCCATGGTGCTTTACATGGAAGGAGGGGTATACATAATAAAAACAAGCACAATAATCTTGAACAATACAAGTCACAGCTGGTACAGGAGGATAGAGAATCCTGCCCGCGATGGCTCACAATCTACAAGGGATGGGTGAGGATACAGTAGGTGAGGGTAGAGCTGGTCGTGCACTGATGTGCATAAACAGTAGAAACTCCCCACAAGTGACCCTATTTTGAAAACTAGACCCCCCAACGAAGTTATCTAGATGTGTTGTGAGAATTTTGAACCCCAAAGTGTTTCAATAAAGGTTATAACGCAGAGCCGTGAAAATAAAAAATCATTTTTTCCCACAAAAATTATATTTTAGCCCCCAAATGTTTATTTTTCCAAGGGTAACAGGAAAAATTGTACCACAAAAGTTGTAGTCCAATTTGTCCTGAGTACGGTGATATCCCATATGTTACAGTGCTGTGCAAATTAGTTGGGACAAAGCAAAAAACACATATTTTTGAATATTTAATAATAAAATGTTATAATGCACTGTTACATACTGATTCTGAAAATTACCTTTTTCCACTGGCTAGTTGACCAAGATTTATTTATTATATAATAAAACTGGTTTGAATCACTGACTGGTAACCAATAGTGTTGAGCGATACCGTCCGATACTTGAAAGTATCGGTATCGGAAAGTATCGGCCGATACCGGCAAAGTATCGGATCTAATCCGATACCGATACCCGATACCAATACAAGTCAATGGGACTCATGTATCGGACGGTATTCCTGATGGTTCCCAGGGTCTGAAGGAGAGGAAACTCTCCTTCAGGCCCTGGGAACCATATTAATGTGTAAAATAAAGAATTAAAATAAAAAATATTGCTATACTCACCTCTCCGACGCAGCCTGCACCTTACCGAGGGAACCGGCAGCGTTGTTTGCTTAAAATTCGCGCTTTAACTTCCTTACGCGAAGTCCCGGCTTGTGATTGGTCACGCGCCGCCCATGTGGCTGCGACGCAACCAATCACAGCAAGCCGTGACGTAATTTCAGGTCCTTCAGGATTTTAAAATTACGTTCCGGCGTTGTGATTGGTCGCGTCGCGGTCACATGGGCGACGCGACCAATCACAAGCCGTGACGTCACGGGAGGCTGGACACGCGCGCATTTTAAAATGCGCGCGTCTCCTGCCTCCCGTGACGTCACGGCTTGTGATTGGTCGCGTCGCCCATGTGACCGCGACGCGACCAATCACAACGCCGGAACGTAATTTTAAAATCCTGAAGGACCTGAAATTACGTCACGGCTTGCTGTGATTGGTTGCGTCGCGGCCACATGGGCGGCGCGCGACCAATCACAAGCCGGGACTTCGCGTAAGGAAGTTAAAGCGCGAATTTTAAGCAAACAACGCTGCCGGTTCCCTCGGTAAGGTGCAGGCTGCGTCGGAGAGGTGAGTATAGCAATATTTTTTATTTTAATTCTTTCTTTTACACATTAATGTTGTTTCGATACCGATACCCGATACCACAAAAGTATCGGATCTCGGTATCGGAATTCCGATACCCGCAAGTATCGGCCGATACCCGATACTTGCGGTATCGGAATGCTCAACACTAGTAACCAACTTACGATTTTACTTAAAAAATGCTTTGTCCCAATTAATTTGCACAGCATTGTATATGTTGTTTGGGTGCACGGCAGATCTCGGAAGCGAAGGAGCACCATTTTACTTTTTCAACGCAGAATTTGCTGGAATTGAGATTGGACGTGATGTCGCATTTGAAGAGCCCCTGATGTGCCTAAACAGTGGAAACCCTCAATTCTAACTCCAACCCTAACCCGAACACACCCCTTACCCTAATCCCAACCCTAATCATAACCTTAAACACACCCCTATCCTGAACACGCCCCTAACCCTAATCCCAACCCTAACCACACTCCTAACCCCAACACACTCCTAACCCCAACACACCCCTAACCCTAATCCCAACCCTAACCATAACCCTAACCACATCCCTAACCCTGACACACCCCTAACCCTAATCCGAACTCTAATCCCAACCCTAACCCCTACCGTAAATGTAATACAAACCCTAACCCCAACTCTAGCCCCAACCCTAACCCTAACTTTAGCACCAACCCTAACCTTAGCGCTAACCCTAATGGGAAAATGGAAATAAATAAATGTTTTAATTTTATTTTTCTTCCTTAACTAAAGGGGGGTTTGAATTGCTATTTATAGTGGGTTTTTATAGCGGGTTTTTATGTTTATGTTACTAAAAGACGCTATTTATTGCAAAAAATTGTTTTTCATCTCCACATTTTGAAAGCTATAATTTTTTCCATATTTTAGCCCACAGAGTCATGTGAGGTCTTGTTTTTTTGGGGAACGAGTTGATGTTTTTATTGATACCATTTTCGGGCACATGACATTTTTTGATCGCTTTTAATTCTGATTTTTGTTAGGCAGAAGGAACAAAAACCAGCAATTCCTGAATTTCTTTTGGGTGGGGCATTTATACCGTTCTATGTGTGGTAAAAATTATAAAGCAGTTTTATTCTTCGGATTAGTATGATTACAGCAAAACCTCATTTATATATTTTCTTATGTTTTTCTTTTTTTACAGTGTTCACTGAAGGGATTAACTAGTGGAACAGCTTTATAGGTTGGGGCGTTGTGGATGCGGAGATACTAAATATGTGTACTTTTATTGTTTCTTTTATTTACATAAAGAAATGTATTTATTGGAAAAATATTTTTTTTCTTTATTTATGAATTTAAAAAAAATATTTTTACACAGTATATACACTCACCGGCCACTTTATTAGGTACACCATGCTAGTAACGGGTTGGACCCCCTTTTGCCTTCAGAACTGCCTCAATTCTTCGTGGCATAGATTCAACAAGGTGCTGGAAGCATTCCTCAGAGATTTTGGTCCATATTGACATGATGGCATCACACAGTTGCCGCAGATTTGTCAGCTGCACATCCCAAAGATGCTCCATACAAGGCAGGATGGATCCATGCTTTCATGTTGTTTACGCCAAATTCTGACCCTACCATCCGAATGTCGCAGCAGAAATCGAGACTCATCAGACCAAGCAACGTTTTTCCAATCTTCTACTGTCCAATTTCGATGAGCTTGTACAAATTGTAGCCTCAGTTTCCTGTTCTTAGCTGAAAGGAGTGGTACCCGGTGTGGTCTTCTGCTGCTGTAGCCCATCTGCCTCAAAGTTCGACACACTGTGCATTCAGAGATGCTCTTAGGCCTACCTTGGTTGTAACGGGTGGTGATTTGAGTCACTGTTGCCTTTCTATCAGCTCGAACCAGTCTGCCCATTCTCCTCTGACCTCTGGCATCAACAAGGCATTTCCGCCCACAGAACTGCCGCTCACTGGATTTTTTTTCTTTTTCGGACCATTCTCTGTAAACCCTAGAGATGGTTGTGCGTGAAAATCCCAGTAGATCAGCAGTTTCTGAAATACTCAGACCAGCCCTTCTGGCACCAACAACCATGCCACGTTCAAAGGCACTCAAATCACCTTTCTTCCCCATACTGATGCTCGGTTTGAACTGCAGGAGATTGTCTTGACCATGTCTACATGCCTAAATGCACTGAGTTGCCGCCATGTGATTGGCTGATTAGAAATTAAGTGTTAACAAGAAGTTGGACAGGTGTACCTAATAAAGTGGCCGGTGAGTGTATATTTTTTTACTTTTTTACATTGTCCCAGGGTGGGACATCACTGTATAAAGTAAGATCGCTGATCTGACACTTTGCACAGCACTGTGTCAGATCAGTGATCTGACAGGCAGTGAAGGAGGCTTCTCAGGTCCTGATCTCAACAGGCACTGACAAGCCACCTCCCTGCAGGACACAGAAGGACCCCATGGCCATCTTGGAGATGGGGGTCTGCAGGCAGGGAGAACCTCAGAACAATGCGATCACATCTGCGATCTTTGATCGCAGTGTTCTGGGGGTTAAAGTGCAGGGAGTGGTCCGTGACCCCCGTGAGTGTGGCTGATCGCGTATAAGTCCTAGGTCACATGGATGGTATAGTATGTCCGACGGCAGAAAGGGGTTAAAGGCAATGGTGCCAAATACCAATGAAATGTATGTAATTTTTTTACTTTGCAGTAAATATTCTCTCTCTCTCTTTATTCTGGCATTTGGCAAATATTAATAGCTATGGTAACCCTAACTGACCTAAATGGGAAAGGTTTATTCTGTTTTCTTGTCTGATATTTAGAAAAACATGCATATGTGTCTTTTTGTCTCTTCTGTTTCAACTGTATATATATATATTTTGTCTAAAATACAAATGAAATGTGTAATAAAAATGCCTTACATCATTCTCGCTCTCATTATTCTGGCATTTGGCAAATTCAGCTCTGTCAAAAATTAAGAGACCACTGCAAAATGTTCAGTTTGTCTGATTTTTCTCTTTATAAGTATATTTTTGAGTAAAAAGTATATTATTCTTTTATTCTATAAACTTCTGACAACATGTCTCTGAATTTCCAAGCAATAAATGTTGTACTTTCTGACTAAGAAAAATGGTCAAAACGAAAAGAAACCCAGTTCTTTCAGACCTCAAATAATGCAAAGAAAACAAGTTCATAATCATTTAGAAACAACAATACTAATGTTTTAACTCAGGAAGAGTTCAGAAATCAATATTTTGTGGAATAACCATGATTTTTAATCACAGCTTTCATGCGTCTTGGCATGCTTTCCACCAGTCTTTCACACTGCTTCTGGCACAAAGGATTAACCCCGCTGTCATTTCAACGCGGGGCCCCTGCAGAGCACTGACCTCGACCGATGTCAGTGTTCTACATGGGAGATCATTGTGGGACACTCGTTAATAACTGGACTACGGCGGAAAGGTAAGTATAGGTTGGTTTATTATGTTATTATTACAGGAGAATCAAGGGCTTCGGGGACTAGGTGATTGGTAAGTATGTACTATATGTTATGTGTTGGATGTTATGTGTATGTTATATGTTGTATGTTCTGTATGGTTATTTTTTTTTAACTACTGAGCACAGCCATTGTCTGATGGTACTACTCTCCCATCATCGGCAATGCTGTCACTGTGAGCATTCATTGCCGGATGGGAGCAGTAATCCTATCAGACAATGGATGCCTACACAGACATGCACACACACAGGGACATACACACAGACACATACATGCAGACCCCCGCACACAGACACAGATTCTCGCAGACACCAGCACACAGATTCACACAGACACCAGCACACACTATACACGCTCATAGATCCACCCACACTCTGCCCACTTGTGGATCTGCAGCATTCCTTTGCGGAAAAATACGCTGCAGATCCGCAGGAAATCTGCAAAGTGTGCACATACCCTTAAGGGTTTTTTTTACTTGTGGCTCACAAAGACTGTTTTATTCTATATTTATTTTATACTTTGATATGCATTCCTGGTATCATGGAAATAAAACTGCTCACATAGATGCATGAGAAATCCAATATTTCCTTCTCTTGGAGATGCCATATTGAATTTTAAATGATTTTTTTTATTAGCTTGCAATGTTTCTAAATATTGACTTTCCATATGATTTTGACTTTTCATGCTTTATTTCCAGCTAAGATTTATTAAAAATAATTTCATTTAATTCTGTATAGATCATATTCAGAACACAGCAATAAAACAGAAAACAAGGTTTACTTTGCCTTTTCAGGCAGATATTGAATTTCAGAAATTGAATTCAGGCTGACTGCTTCTTAAAGATAACTTGTTTGGGAAACATATAATTGCTAATTATAGCTGTAAAAATACCAAGCATTCAAAGACTTGGAATTCCATTGCAGAAATTTGATTACTTAACTGGTAGGATTTTACTATGCATTTTCATGTTTCACACATACATACTGATATTCAGATAACAATGTGGTCTGGTTTGTAAATGGACGTATGCTTAGTATTTTTGCACCCTATTTCTAATTACCATAATTATTACTAATCACTATAGTTCAATGTTTGCAAATATGTTTTTATAGCATTCTATTTATTTAAAATATTCTGAATTAGTGTCCATACTTATTACATAGACATGATTATGATCATGCATAGCTCCGCTCTGAGTAGCATTTAAAATCAGGAAAAAAAATGGAACCTAAGAAAAGAACTAAACTCAATGGGATATATTAGATATGCACTAATAAAATAGACTGGAATAGAATTCTACTCAAATTTCACAAAAATCCACATTTGCCAAAAATGTCATCAACAGGTTAAAATAATACATTGTTATACTCACCTCTCCGGTCCCCCTGCTACTCACCACCACCCGTCCAGTCCTTGCCACAGCGGCTGATACTGCAGACAATGCACTCTTTGGGTCTCTTTCACTGTTCCAGACTTTGGGTGTCATGGCTCCCAGGAAGGTTCAACGCATGCATGAAAAAGGTCACAGTGTACATCATGAAGCCATTGACCTCACACAAGTTTGCGCAGAACCCTCTTATGCATAATAAGGGAAATTAAATTTGCGGAAAATAACTTCTCAGCTAATTGAAAAAAACCCTCTGTATTTCTTTGCATTTTTAGCTTAAGTGATGTACCCCAAAATCCACATACTTATTACAATCTGTGATCACGGCACGTTCATTGTAAATTTGTGATTTTTTTTCTGCGTACTCACCCTTGCTATAGCTACATCAATTAGACAATGTTTAGACACATAATTCTTTCTCCTTAGGTGCATTAATTTACATTTACAAAAATTAATTTATTTTCTTTATAGATATTGCATAGACTGCCATAATAATTAAGGAAAAGGCTTATAGTTAACCCAGCTCCTTAAGGTCACAGGCAATTTTCATTTTTTCCTCCAAGAACACATATACTTTTCTGTCCATATAGCCTTATGAGGCAAATTCGTTTTACCATATAATGTGTACTGAAAACATAAAAAGAATCCAAGTGAGGAGAAATGGTAAAAAAAACACCATTCCGCCACTGCAGTATTTATTTTTGTTTATTCGGCATTAATTGTGAAGTGAAAATTATCTGGCATCATGATTGGTCAGCTCAGTGTAATTATTTTCCAAACCAAAGATATCGTACTTTATTATTCTAGTGGTTTAAACCATTTGGAACTTTGTAAAAAACAAGTCATTATTTTGCAAGACCCTTTACTATTTTTCCATTGAGGGAGCGTTTTGAAAGCTTGTTATTTCACTTTGGTATACATACAGGTCAGCATTTTGATTGCTTCATTTTACATTTTTGGGGTAGATTCCTAGACCAAAAAAAATAATTCTGGGATTTTAATCTTTTTTAATTTTACAGTATTTACCTTGTGGATTAATTCATTTTATATATTGAAAGGTTACTTGATTGATAGATATTTGTATTGAATTTTAGCAACTATGTTTCTGCAATTATTTGATCGCTGGTAGGTATGAGCAGATGTGAGGATGTTCGAGTTCTTCAGGTTTGAACTAGAGTTCAAAGTTCATTTTGGGTCTGAACTTGACCCCAAACCTGACCCTTTACCTGAACCAAATAGAAGTAAATGTGGACTTGAACTTTTGTACATTGAAATGATTGTAAAATGGTCATAGTTAGAGCTATGGGTCTGCAAAAGGAAGTTGAATGGATAAATGGGGGGTAGAGCAGGACAATTGCAATCCAAACAAATGTGGATAGGGAAATTACTTAAAATTTAAAAAGAAGAAAAAATGACAATATTGAACTAGAAGACAGAGGTCCAAGGGGAGCAGGAAGTCGAGGAGGAGGTGGAGGTGGAGGTATAAGTGGAAGATGCATATGATAAGGGGGTAGCCAACACTGTTTTTGTATTTTTGTTTTTTTTATTGACTTTTTGAGGGGTACTCTGAAAACAGGCAGAGTAATAATATACAATCTGAATACTGTATATGCCATGTAATACTCTGCAATTTTTGGGGAATGACACTGTACACCCATGGTGACAGAATAATATTCCATCAATACTGACGGTTTATTGTACATACATGTTTTTATAATTGCATATAGAAAGGGGTGGTTAGTTAATTACCATATTGTCAAGCTCTGTTATTGGTTAGATAAATATATATGGAATATTGTGATTAATGCACATTTGAATGCTGATTAAGTAACTAAAGTGTAACTGTCACCTTTTCTGCAATTAAGCTAAAAATTGAGACATTGACTGACCCAGCACTAGGCACATCTGGTCATCTTCCACTTTTCATCTCGGAAAGATCCAAAGAGCTGTCTGGTTTGTGGCTGCCATTTTAAGCTAGGTAAACAGTGCAATGCCTGCCAAAAATTACATGTAGGGTCATCCATACTTCCTTGAAGGCACCAACTATAGTGCCTCATTTATATATTGTGAACAAAGTCTAGTTGTGGTACTCCTAAACTCATAAAGTCTCTGCACACAGTGCAAAGCCTGCCAAAAATTACAAGCTGGTTATCCATACACCTTTGAAGGCACCAACTATAGTGACTCATTCAAATATTATGAGCAAAGTTTAGTTGTGATGCTCCTACATTGATAAATGCTTTGAACACAGTGCAAAGCCTGCCAAAAATTACAAGCTGGGTCACCCATACAACATTGAAAGCAGCAACTGGATTGTCTCATTAAAATATTGTGTACAAAATGTAGTTGTGGCAATTCTGCACTCATAAAATTCCTGCACACAGTGCAAAGCCAGAACAAAATTATAAGAAAGGGTATCCATACACCCTTGAAGGCACCAAAAGGAGTGACTTATATATTTTTTTTAAAAAAAATTGTAGTTGTGGCTTTTCTCCACTCATGAAGGCTTTGCACAAAGTGCAAGGTCAGAAAAAATTTAAAAGGAGGCTAATACAGTAATCTACTTCATTTGTTCACTTCTTCTCCTTGCTTTGGAGGATGGGGAGCATGCCTCAACCTTCTTCCTGGAGCCTTATTACAAAGTGCCTGTATTGTAAGTGACCTGGCTTTGAGTAGTGCTGGAGCCCTTGACATGTAGAAATGGGCAACAGCCCCCTGTGTCACCTGCACCACTGCCTGCTCACACATAGAAGATGGGGAACCCCAATGACAGTACGACCTCTCAGGGGTGGTAGACCTGTTTTCAGGGGCATTCTCTGTGCCTGGAGGAGAGGTTTTTCCACCAGCATAGAAGAGGATTCTTTCCTGTTAGGGCAGTGGGAATTTGGAATTCCTTGCCTGAGGAGGTGGTGATGGTGAACTCAGGCGAGGGGTTCAAGAGAGGCCTGGATGTCTTCCTGGAGAGGAACAATATTTTATATTATAGTTATAAGGTTCTTTAGAAAGATGTAGATCTGGGGAATTATTCTGACTAGGGATGAGTGAATTTATTCATTAGGATTTGGTACTCAGCGAGTAATGCGGTACTGGTGGTACTCAAATCCTAGCGAGTATTTCACTACTCGCCTCACAATATTCATATCTCCAGCCCAGCATTAGCCAATCACAGTAATGTCGCAGCCTTCTTGATTGTGGGCGGCATTACTGTGATTGGCTGGCTGTGCAGTGTCATAGCTGAATCATCATAGTAGGCTATGACTCATAGGCTCTATACAAGCCCTGCCGGCAACATTTTCTGCACATTGCATCTGAAACACAGCTAGTGCTAGCGCATGGAGAGTGCGAGCAGCTGCTAGGGAGAGTTGTGCTTTTGGAAATCATCCAGAAATCATCTAAAAAAAAACACAAAAGCTCTTGTGAGAGCTATTCTAGTAGTAGGTGACTATAGTAGTACAGGGAGACAGGCAGGAGAGTTACAGTGCATACGTAGTACCTCAATATCTCAGCTCTTGCTGAAAGTACTGTATAAGGTCAGGGAGTAGTGTCATTTTTCCCAGCTATTTTTGGGGTCACATTTACCCCTGCAGGTCAAATTTTTGGCTCTTGCGGTGCTGTTTGCACACTTAATAGCATGCACATTACTGCACAATTGACACGCAACCAGCATCATTGTCTTCTGTGGTGACTGGCAAACAAAATATTCGGTGTTAAACTCAGGCCAATTTTTTTTGCCCTTTTGTTGCTGTTTGCACACCGAAAGCAGTACTAGGCTGTAGTTCTACCTTCCACAAAGCACAAACTGTTCCTTGTTCTCCAATATCTGCATCTGAACATCTGCAACTATGTCACAAAAACCCCAAATTCCCCAAAAACCTGTTGTGAAGGGATAGGGACGTGGGCGTGGGGTTGTCAGTGGTGCCCGACAAGGCAGTGAATCTGGGAGACAAAAGAAAGTTGATGCATCTATGTTCCTGGCAAAAATTCCCAGTCTGGAATGTAAATGTGTCTGTAAGCCACAAGAGCAAGGGCAGATACTGTCTTGGATGGCAGATAAGGCCTCAATTAAATTTTGTAGTAGCACCCAATCCTCCATGACCACACAGTCTACTGTCAATACACAGAATGCTGGGTCATCCAATCCTCAACCAGTTTCTACTTCCTCCCCCCTCAGCAGTCACAGGAAACATTTGACCCCATGCTTGGCCACTCCAATTATCTATTTGGTACATATGATCCTTTAGTTGCCTCTGGCCTCTCAATGTGCAACATTGAAGGGGAACTTGAGGAGATATCATTTGTTCATGGCCAAATATTTGAGAATCCACGGACAGAAGAAAGCCACTTTCAGCCATGTGATATACCAGCTCAAGAGGTTGAGGCTGATGGTGATGAGACACAGTTGCCATCTGGCCAGCCAACAATATCAACACGGAAGGAGGATGACATGGATGACGAGGTGGTCGATGATGAGTCCACTGATCTGACCTGGACTATTGGTACTCATAGCCAACACAGCAGCACAGAGGAAGAAGGTGGATATGTTGCACCAACAAAGGCACCAAGGGCTAATGGTTTGAGCAGAGTGCAAAGTGTGTCAATGGTTGCCAAGAGCAATCCCTCAGTATCACAAGTCAAGGCAAGGGAGCATTCATCCTCTGTCTGGAATTTTTATTCAGATAGTCCCTTTGAACCAAACATTGTCATCTGTAGCATCTGCCATACGAAGCTGAGCAGAGGCCAGGGCAAAAGCAACCAGACCACCACCAGTATGCGTAAGCACATGGCAGCCAAGCACGCTAGTCGGTGGGTGGAACAACAGAGAACTAAATCAGTGTCTACGGGTCAAACCACTGCCATGTCGCCTGTGACCTGTCCTCCCCAATCTGCTGGCCAAGAAGTAGGTGCTCATTCCTCCTGCTCACAAGCTGCAGTGGCAGAGACACAGGACACAACAATCCCATCCACTTGTTTGTGCCAGGGAAGCGTCCAGTTGTCCATGCCCCAGATCTATGAAAGGAAGCGTAAATACCAACCCATGCACCCACAAGCACAAATAGTAAACGTGCACATTGCCAAGTTGCTGGCCATGGAGATGTTGACGTTTAGGCTTGTGGGGACACAGTCTTTCTGTGATCTGTTGGCTGTGGCTGCCCAATGATACTCTGTTCTCAGCCGGCACTATTTTTCCTGGTGTGCCGTCCCTGCTCACTGTACCCCTTTTTCCTGTGGGAAGTACAGGTGTTTGAGGACCTGCAATGATGTCAAGATCACGTGACCAGCCCATGTGATCCATACCTCACCTGTGGGTGTGGTTACCAGCTACATAATGGAGGTGTGTTTGGCACATGGGGAGCTGTCTGGGAGTCTGTCAGCATGGACACTACAGAGTGGTCTGTGTGCAGAATCAGTGACTGCACTGTGTTTTGGGAGTTACTGACCTTCGGTGGGCCTGGACTGTTGTGAATGCACTGGTCACAACGACAGTGATCCCCGTTAGGCAGTTCCCTAGGAGAGAGGACTGACAGGAGGTCAGTGTGTGGAGCAGGAGCTCCTGGAAGGTAACCTCAGCCAAGGGGGTTGTAGTAAAGGCAAAGAGGTGTATCTGCTATATGAACTGTGTGGCATGCGGTCACCCATGGCAACTGGACAAAATAAGGTCCAGTATGTTTACTGACTGTGCTTTAAAGCTGTATACTATGAAGTGCTAAGGACTATGTGAGGTCTGTGATGTGTAACATGGCCTACAGTGGTTTATGCTGAGTGTATAATAAACCACATGGACTGTATATGTGAAAAACCGTGCCTGTCTATGTTTATCCTGCTGCAAAGCGAGTATTCCCCAATCCGCTAGTGAGCGCTATCTCACAGCGGTTAACAATAGTTAATTGTTAGTGGTTATTATTGGAGAAGGTGTTTGGTGGATTTGTCTGTGACTGTTGCAAGGTTTTGGGTGTGTGATAATTTCCCTTCTTCTCCTACTTTGGTTTAACAAATATTTACTGTTGTAGATGTAAATCACTTTAAAATAATGTTAGTAATGTTATAACAATCTTGACAACTGTTACCCCCTGTAGACAAATCATTAAAAAAAAAATATGCTGCTGCTAGGGCAGGGCATACATTCTCAAATATCTCTATACCTGCCCTTTTATATTTTTTTTACTGTGTGGCTTCTGCTGCTGCCACAGTTATTGCACGGTTACACCAGCTACACATCGCTTAGCTGTTTTCTCTGCTTTACAGTGCTATACTGTAGTACAGATGCTTCTGGGACTGTGGTTTCTGGCCTACACTGCCAAATATCTGCTTGTCTGACCCATTACAGTTTTTTGCTGCGTAGTTTCTGCCACTGCCACTGTACAACCACCCCAGCTACACATTCCTAGCTGCTCGTTGTGATTTATAACTATACTTTTTTTTGCTGCTGGAAAGTATACTCTCTTGATGATGCACAAACATGAAACAGCTCCCAATATTGGGCACAGCTTCTTGACTAACCATTGCTTCTTCCATTTGAAAGCAGCTAACCTATTCCTGTCTCCTAAAAAAGTGATCATTTTTGGAAAGCCTGATAAAAAAAAATTGTATTTTTTTAATTATTTTTATAGTTTTAAACCTGTTGTATTTCCCAAATAAAGGATCTGTTTTGTTTTTTTTTTACTTCCAGTTGAAAAGGAATTGCTTTTTCATTTTCAAAACAACTTACCTGTTTTTGTTCCCTAAATAAAAGGATAATTTTTAGATCAGAATGTGCTGAGATGGAACATGAAAGTGGTACATGAAAGTGTTTTTTCAGTGCTGTAACTACACATACAGCATGAGCCTCAGCAATGCGTTGGGACCCGAGTCTGTGCTGAGAAGTCATCCCAGCGACTGAGCCTGAATGGGAGACCACAGCACCAAACAAGGCTTGGGATCTATCCCATGCAGCGGAAAAATCCCTGTGCCTAACACATGGTATGTATTACAGCATCCAAAGAGTTCAATTTTGGTCTCATCTAACCAGACTATATTCTCCCAGTATTTCACAGGCTGGTCTAAACATTGTTGAGCAAACTTTAAATGTGCTTGAACATGCTTTTTATTCAGCAATAGAGTTTTGAGTGGTGAGTGGTGTGCATACAGGCCATGGAGATTCCACTTCCAGATTATGGCCCCATCAGTGCTCATTGTGAAGGTCTTGAGACAGCACATTGATTTTACCCATCATAAAATGTTTCTTGTGTGGCACCTTGGTAATGATACATCTCTTTTTAAACATCAGTTGAACCAGCTGATATTATTTTTCACTAAGTGGCAGGATTTCTTATAAATAACTGATAGATTTCAGCTGGTGTCATGACTTTCAATGTACCTCTGTTTCTTCATGTGTTCAATAGTTTTTCTCTGTCATTTCTCATTATTACTAGTGTTGAGCATTCCGATACCGCAAGTATCGGGTATCGGCCGATACTTGCGGTATCGGAATTCCGATACCGAGTTCCAATACTTCTGCGATATCGGAAATCGGAATCGGAAGTCCCCACAGTGCAAAAATCACTATAATGGAAAGTGGGCGGTGCGTGGGTGGAGACTGCGTGTCTCTGTGCGGGCGGGGTCTGTGCGAGTGTGCGTGCCTGCCGGGGGTCTGTGCGGCCTCTCCGGGGTCTGTATGGCCTGCCGGGGGATCTGTGCGGCCTCTCCAGGGTCTGTACGACCTGCCGGGGGGGTCTGTGCGGCCTCTCCGGGGTCTGTACGACCTGCCAGAGGGTCTGTGCGGCCTCTCCGGGGTCTGTATGACCTGCCGGGGGTCTGTGCGGCCTCTCCGGGGTCTGTACGACCTGCCGGGGGGGTCTGTGCGCCCTCTCCGGGGTCTGTACGACCTGCCGAAGGTCTGTACGGCCTCTCCGGGTCTGTACGACCTGCCGGGGGTTCTGTGCGGACTGCTGGGGGTCTTTGTGTCTGTGCAGGCATCGTCTGATGGGACTACAAGCCCCATCGGACGATGCCTGCTACACTGACAGTGATTGACACATTAGCCAATGATGGGACAGTAGTAGTCCCATCATCCGGCTAATGTGTTGAATGTAAAAAAAAAAAAAAAATACTCCATACATGCTACATACATACATACATACATGCTACATACATACTCCATACATACATACATGCTACATACATACTCCATACATACATACATGCTATATACATACTCCATACATGCTACATACATACATACATGCTACATACATACATACTGTACATGCTGCATACATACATGCTACATACTACATACATACATGCTACATACATACATACATGCTACATACATACTCCATACATGCTACATACATACATACATGCTACATAAATTCATACATGCTACATACATATATACATGCTACATACATGCTACATACATACTACATACAAACATGCTGCATACATACATGCTGCATACATACATACATATATACATACATGCTACATACTACATACATTCTACATACATACATGCTACATACATACTACATACATGCTACATACATTCTATATACATACATAGATGCTACATACATGCTACATACATGCTACATACATACATGCTACATACATACATACCACATACATACATAACACATACATACTACATACATACATACTACATACATACATGCTACATACATAAATACTACATACTACATATATACATGCTACATACATACATGCTACATACATACATGCTATATACATGCTACATACTACATACATACATACATGATACATACTGTTGTGAATTAGACTTTTTGGCTCCCTCTTGTGGTTACTAGTGATATGACTCTGGGATTGTCTCTCCTCAGTTTGGCACCCACCTGGGTCGTTAGTCCAGGGGTGTTGCTATATAAACTTCCTGGATCGTTAGTCCAGTGCCTGGCATCGTTGTAATCAGATCCTTTCTGTTTGCTCCTGTCTGCTGGTCCTGGTTCGTGCATAATTAAGCTAAGTCCTGCTTCTTTGTTTTTTGGTTATTTGCTTTGCTCTTATTTTGTCCAGCTTGTACTAAATGTGATTCCTGACTTTGCTGGAAGCTCTAGGGGGCTGGTGTTCTCCCCCCGGGCCGTTAGACGGTTCGGGGGTTCTTGAATATCCAGCATGGATATTTTGATAGGGTTTTTGCTGACCATATAAGTCATCTTACTATATTCTGCTATTAGCTAGTGGGCCTCTCTTTGCTAAATACCTAGCTCATTCTTACGTTTGTCTTTTCCTCTTACCTCACCGTTATTATTTGTTGGGGGCTTGTATCCAACTTTTGGGATCTTTTCTCTGGAGGCAAGAAAGGTCTTTCTTTTCCCTTCTAGGGTTAGTTAGTTCTCCGGCTGGCGCTAGACGTCTAGAACCAACGTAGGCACGTTCCCCGGCTGCTGCTATTTGTGGTGCTAGGATTAGATATATGGTCAGCTCAGTTACCACTGCCCTATGAGCTGGTTTTTTGTGTTTGCAGACTTAGTAATTATTTCTGAGACCCTCTGCCATTGGGGTCATAACAGTATGCCAGGCCAACATTGAATGTTTAATGCATTGCAGAAGTGGGATAATAAGAAAGGAAATTCTGAGGGTTTTTTTTGTTTTTTTTTTCCTCTCTTCCTCCCCTTTACCTCTGAGTGGCTTGTGCTTGCTGCAGACATGAATGTCCAGACCTTGATTATAAGTGGACCAGCAGAGTCATTTCCGAGGTTCATTCCTCGGTGTTGGCAGGGCATCTGGGAATTTTTGGCACCAGAGATCTGGTGGCTAGGTCCTTTTGGTGGCCTTCCTTGTCACGGGATGTGTGGTCATTTGTGCAGTCCTGTGGGACTTGTGCTCGAGCTAAGCCTTGCTGTTCTCATGCCAGCGGGTTGCTCTTGCCCTTGCCTGTCCTGAAGAGGCCTTGGACACACATTTCCATGGATTTCATTTCAGATCTCCCGGTGTCTCAGGGCATGTCTGTCATCTGGGTGGTATGTGATCGCTTTTCTAAAATGGTCCATTTGGTGCCTTTGCCTAAGCTGCCTTCCTCTTCTGATCTGGTTCCTGTGTTCTTTCAGAATGTGGTTCGTTTACACGGCATTCCTGAGAATATTGTGTCTGACAGAGGATCCCAGTTTGTTTCCAGGTTCTGGCGATCCTTTTGTGCTAGGATGGGCATTGATTTGTCGTTTTCATCTGCCTTTCATCCTCAGACTAATGGACAAACGGAGGGAACTAATCAGACTCTGGAGGCTTATTTGAGGTGTTTTGTTTCGGCAGATCAGGATGATTGGGTGACCTTCTTGCCGTTGGCTGAGTTTGCCCTTAATAATCGGGCTAGTTCCGCTACTTTGGTTTTGCCATTTTTCTGCAACTCTGGTTTCCATACTCGTTTTTCCTCGGGACATGTGGAGCCTTCTGACTGTCCTGGGGTAGATTCTGTGGTGGATAGGTTGCAGCAGATCTGGAATTATGTGGTGGACAACTTAAAGTTGTCACAGGAGAAGGCTCAGCGTTTTGCCAACCGCCGCCGCGGTGTGGGTCCCCGACTTCGTGTTGGGGATTTGGTATGGCTGTCTTCTCGATTTGTTCCTATGAAGGTCTCCTCTCCTAAATTTAAGCCTCGTTTCATCGGTCCTTACAAGATATTAGAAATCCTTAATCCTGTGTCCTTTCGCTTGGATCTTCTGGTGTCGTTTGCCATTCACAACGTGTTCCATAGGTCTTTGTTGCGGCGGTACGTTGTACCTGTGGTTCCTTCTGTTGAGCCTCCTGCTCCGGTGTTGGTTGAGGGCGAGTTGGAGTACGTGGTGGAGAAGATCTTGGATTCTTGTCTCTCCAGACGGAGGCTTCAGTATCTGGTCAAGTGGAAGGGCTATGGTCAGGAAGATAATTCCTGGGTGGTTGCTTCTGATGTGCATGCGGCCGATTTAGTTCGTGCCTTTCACGCTGCTCATCCTGATTGCCCTGGTGGTCTTGGTGAGGGTTCGGTGACCCCTCCTTAAGGGGGGGTACTGTTGTGAATTAGACTTTTTGGCTCCCTCTTGTGGTTACTAGTGATATGACTCTGGGATTGTCTCTCCTCAGTTTGGCACCCACCTGGGTCGTTAGTCCAGGGGTGTTGCTATATAAACTTCCTGGATCCTTAGTCCAGTGCCTGGCATCATTGTAATCAGATCCTTTCTGTTTGCTCCTGTCTGCTGGTCCTGGTTCTTGCATAATTAAGCTAAGTCCTGCTTCTTTGTTTTTTGGTTATTTGCTTTGCTCTTATTTTGTCCAGCTTGTACTAAATGTGATTCCTGACTTTGCTGGAAGCTCTAGGGGGCTGGTGTTCTCCCCCCGGGCCGTTAGACGGTTCGGGGGTTCTTGAATATCCAGCATGGATATTTTGATAGGGTTTTTGCTGACCATATAAGTCATCTTACTATATTCTGCTATTAGCTAGTGGGCCTCTCTTTGCTAAATACCTAGCTCATTCTTACGTTTGTCTTTTCCTCTTACCTCACCGTTATTATTTGTTGGGGGCTTGTATCCAACTTTTGGGGTCTTTTCTCTGGAGGCAAGAAAGGTCTTTCTTTTCCCTTCTAGGGTTAGTTAGTTCTCCGGCTGGCGCTAGACGTCTAGAACCAACGTAGGCACGTTCCCTGGCTGCTGCTATTTGTGGTGCTAGGATTAGATATATGGTCAGCTCAGTTACCACTGCCCTATGAGCTGGTTTTTTGTGTTTGCAGACTTAGTAATTATTTCTGAGACCCTCTGCCATTGGGGTCATAACAACATACATACTGCATACATACATCCATACATACATGCTACATACATACTACATGCTACATACATACTACATACATACATGCTACATACATACTACATGCTACATACATGCTACATACTACATACATGCTACATGCATGCTACATTCATACTACATGCATACATACTGCATACATACATACAAATATACAATACATACATATAGACATACAGTACATTAAACATAGATTACATACTCACCATTACTTGTCACTTTGTTCCCCGAAGCCAGTGTCATCTGTAAAAATGTGAAAAAAACAAACAACCAATATACTCCCTGTCCGCAGAAATCCACGAGTGTCCCACGACGATCTCCCATGGAGAGCAGCAGCATCAGATAATGCGACTGCTCTCCAGGGGCTCCAGGAACACAATGACGGGAGGAAGGTATCCTTCTGCCACTGTATTCCTCCGCCGCTGTAAAAAAAAGTCCCTAGTCTCACTTTATGGCATTGCTGTATGAGACATTTTCCCATGCAGCACTTGCCATAAAGTGACACTTTGAACTCAGGTAACCTCAGTGATGCACTGCAGGAGCCATTGTCTCCTGTCAGTGTGTCACTGAGGGTCCTATAGAGCAGTGACATCACCAGATGTCACTGTTCTATAGGGGAGATGGTCGTGGGACACTCGTTATTGATTGGACTATGGCGGACAGGTAGTATGCGGTTTATTATTTTACATTTTTTGCAGGTGCTGAAGTATGGTAAGTATGGTGAAATGAAGAAAATTAAAATACTTTTTCCTAATGTGTGTGTGTTTTATTAACCCTTTTCTTACTATTGGATTAATAACGGATAGGCGTCTTATTGACGCCTCTCCGTTATTAACCCAGCTTAATGTCACCTTACGATAGCAAGGTGACATTAACCCCTTATTACCCCATATCCCACCACTACACGGGAGTGGGAAGAGAGGGGCTAATTGCCGGAATTGGCACATCTTACAGATGCGCCATTTCCGGGGCGGCTGCGGACTGGTATTTGTAGCCGGGGGGGCAATATCCATGGCCCCTCTCTAGGCTATGAATATCAGCCCGCAGCTGTCTGCGTAGCCTTTCTGGCTTTAAAATATAGGGGGACCCCACGTCATTTTTTTGGGGGGTCCCCCTATTTTAATAGCCAGTAAAGGCTACGCAGACAGCTGCGGGCTGATATTCATAGCAGGCTACAAATATTGGCCCCCGGCCGTCGGCTTTCCCCTTCTGGCGCAGAAAATTGCGCGGGAGCCCACGCCGTTTTTTTCCGTTTTTTATTTTTTTTAATTCAACGCTCATAAAGGCCTCTTTCACCCTTGCATCAGTACGGGTCCGTCGCTATGCGTCGGGCCGACGTACCGACGCATGTTGTGAAATTTGTACACGACGTGGGCAGCGGATGCAGTTTTTCAACGCATCCTCTGCCCATTCTGAAGTGCGGGGAGGAGGGGGAAGAGTTTCTGCTGCGCATGCGCGGTAGAAAATGGCGGACAAGACGGACAAAAAAACGTTCACTTGAATGTTTTTTGTGCCGACGGTCCGCCAAAACTCGACGGATCCGTTACAGGACGGACGCGACGTGTGGACATTCGTCGCGATACGTCGCTAATACAAGTCTATGGGAAAAAAACGCATCCTGCGAGCACATTTGCAGGATCAGTTTTTTTCCGCCAGATCCGTTTTTTCAGTGTTTTTTTCTTATAGAGTTGTATTAGCACCGGATTGCACCTGATGGCCACACGTTTCATCCGTTTTTTGCAGGATCCGTCAAAAAAGCTGTTTCCGCCAGACGGAAAACACATAGGAACGGTTTTTGTCTGGTTTCTTCATGCATGTTTCCATTCAAATCATGCACATTTTCCGTTTATTTATTTTCCAAAAACCTCATCAAAACCTGCATCAAAACTGCACCAAAAACTGCATGAAAAAACGCACCAAAAACCTGCAGCAAAAAAAGCACCAAAAACTGCATCAAAAACAGCATCAAAAACCGCATCAAAAAGCTACATCAAAAACAGCACCAAAAACTGCATCAAAAACCGCACCAAAAACCCGCAGCAAAAAAAGCACCAAAAACTGCATCAAAAACAGCATCAAAAACCGCATCAAAAAGCTACATCAAAGACAGCACCAAAAACTGCATCAAAAACCGCACCAAAAACCTGCAGCAAAAAAGCACCAAAACTGCATCAAAAACAGCATCAAAAACCGCATCAAAAAGCTACATCAAAAACAGCACCAAAAACTGCATCAAAAACCGCACCAAAAACCTGCAGCAAAAAAGGGATCAAAAACCGCACCAAAAACCTGCACCATAAAATGCACCAAAAACTGCATCAAAAACCGCACCAAAAACCTGCAGCAAAAAAAGCACCAAAAACTGCATCAAAAACAGCATAAAAAAACGCATAAAAAAGCTACATAAAAAACAGCACCAAAAACTGCATCAAAAACCGCACCAAAAACCTGCAGCAAAAAAAGCACCAAAAACTGCATAAAAAACAGCATCAAAAACCGCACCAAAAACCTGCAGCAAAAAAGCCCCAAAAAATGCATCAAAAAGCTACATCAAAAACAGCACCAAAAACTGCATCAAAAACCGCACCAAAAACCTGCAGCAAAAAAAGCACCAAAAACTGCATCAAAAACAGCATCAAAAACCGCACCAAAAACCTGCACCAAAAAATGCACCAAAAACTGCATCAAAAACCACACCAAAAACCTGCAGCAAAAAAAGCATCAAAAACAGCATCAAAAACCGCATCAAAAAGCTACATCAAAAACAGCACCAAAAACTTTATAAAAAACCGCACCAAAAACCTGCACCAATAAGGCTATGTTCACACGATCCTTTTTTCGCTGTGGATTTTTCAGGTCCTGATTTGTGAAAACCGCAGTGCAAAACCTGCGTTGGTTTTCACTGCGGTTTTCAGTCCTTTTTCTATTGCGGATTCCACTGCGGGTTTCCAGCTGCATTTTCCTATTGGTGCAGGTGGAAACCCGCTGCGGAATCCGCAGAAAGAATTGACATGGTACTTCTTTTTTTCCGCTGAAAATCCATGTGGATTTTCAAGCCGAAAAAAGGATAGTGGGCACAGCGGATTTCGTTTTCCATAGGGTAACATTGTACTGTACCCTGCCTGGAAAACGTCTGCGGATCTGCAGCTGCAAATCCGCTGCGGATCCGCAGCGAAAAAAGGATCGTGTGAACAAGCCCTAACTGCGCCAAAAACCTGCACCAAAAACTGCATCAAAAACAGCATCAAAAACCGCATCATAAACCGCATCAAAACTGCACCAGTTTTTTATGCAGGTTTTGATGCAGTTTTTGGTGCGGTTTTTTATGTGGTTTTCGATGCAGTTTTTGGTGCAGTTTTTGGTACAGGTTTTTGGTGCGGTTTTTGAGGCAGTTTTTGGTGCAGGATTGTGGTGCGGTTTTTGATGCAGTTTTAGGTGCTGTTTTTGATGTAGCTTTTGATGCGGTTTTTGATGCTGTTTTTGATGCAGTTTTTGGTGCTTTTTTTGCTGCAGTTTTTTGGTGCGGTTTTTGATGCAGTTTTTGGTGCTGTTTTTGAGGCTATGTGCACACTTTGCGGTGTGCTCTGCGGATTCTCCCGCAGCGGAATTGATAAATCTGCAGGGCAAAACCGCTGCGGTTATCCCTGCAGATTTATCGTGGTTTGTTTTGCGATTTCCGCTGCGGGATTACTCCTATACTATTGATGCTGCATATACAGCAATATGCAGCATCAATAGTAATGGTAAAAATAATAAAAATTGGTTATACTCACTCTCTGATGTCCGGATCTCCTCGGCGCTGCACGCGGCTATCCGGTTCCAAAGATGCTGTGCCGAGAAGGACCTTCGTGACGTCACGGTCATGTGACCGCGGCGTCATCACGGTCATGTGACCCGACGTCACCGCAGGTCCTGCTCGCACAGCAACTAAGACCGGACAGCCGTGTGCAGCGCTGAGAGGTGAGTATAGCATCATTTTTTATTTTAATTCTTTTTTTTTTACACTATTTAGGCTTCCCAGGGCCTGGAGGAGAGTCTCTTCTCCTCCACCCCGGGTAGCAACCTGTTGTGAATTCTGTTGTGGGTTCTGCTCTTGGGCTCCCTCCGGTGGTTATAAGTGGTAGTGCTGCTGTTTGTCCTTAACAGCAGTCATCAGGTGCGTCCACTTCGGACGGGGCTATTTAGTCTGGCCTCACCCTTTGGTGAGTGCCAGTTGTTCATTGTTTCTGGAGGATTCACATTCCTTCCTGGTCACCCCTGCTTGCAGTTCATTTCTTCAAGATAAGTTCTGCTTGTTTTTCTTGATTTGTTTGCCAGGATTAAGGGGGCTAGTTGGTTTACTAAGATTGACCTTCGAGGGGCATATAATCTTGTTCGTATTAAGCAGGGTGACGAATGGAAAACTGCGTTTAATACGCCCGAGGGCCATTTTGAATATCTTGTGATGCTATTTGGACTCTCTAATGCCCCATCTGTGTTTCAGTCCTTCATGCATGATATTTTTCGGAATTATCTTGATAAATTCATGATTGTATATTTGGATGATATTTTGATTTTTTCAGATGATTGGGAGTCTCATGCGAAACAAGTCAGGATGGTATTTCAGGTCCTTCGTGATAATGCCTTGTTTGTGAAGGGGTCTAAGTGCCTCTTTGGAGTACAGAAGGTTTCTTTTTTGGGCTTCATTTTTTCTCCATCATCTATAGAAATGGATCCGGTTAAGGTTCAGGCCATTCATGATTGGATCCAGCCCACATCCGTGAAGAGCCTTCAGAAATTTTTGGGCTTTGCTAATTTTTATCGCCGTTTCATTGCCAACTTCTCTAGTGTGGTTAAACCCCTGACCGATTTGACGAGGAAGGGCGCTGATGTAACGAATTGGTCCTCTGAGGCTGTTTCTGCCTTTCAGGAGCTTAAGCGCCGATTTACTTCTGCCCCTGTGTTGCGTCAGCCGGATGTTTCCCTTCCTTTTCAGGTTGAGGTTGACACTTCTGAGATTGGGAAAGGGGCCGTTTTGTCTCAGAGGAATTCTGATGGTTCCTCGATGAAACCGTGTGCCTTTTTTTCTCGAAAGTTTTCGCCTGCGGAACGCAATTGTGATGTCAGCAATCGTGAGTTGTTGGCTATGAAGTGGGCATTTGAGGAGTGGCGACATTGGCTTGAGGGGGCCAAGCACCGTATTGTGGTCTTGACCGATCATAAGAATCTGATTTACCTCGAGTCTGCCAAACGGCTGAATCCTAGACAGGCTCGATGGTCCCTGTTTTTCTCTCGTTTTGATTTTGTTGTCTCATATCTTCCGGGTTCTAAGAATGTTAAGGCTGATGCCCTCTCTAGGAGTTTTTTGCCTGATTCCCCTGGGGTTCTTGAGCCGGTTGGTATTCTGAAGGAGGGGGTGATTCTTTCCGCTATCTCCCCTGATTTGCGACGGGCTCTTCAGGAGTTTCAGGCTGATAAACCTGATCGCTGTCCAGCGGGGAAACTGTTTGTTCCTGACAGATGGACTAGTAAAGTGATTTCTGAGGTTTACTGTTCTGTGTTGGCTGGCCATCCTGGGATTTATGGTACCAGAGATTTGGTTAGTAGGTCCTTTTGGTGGCCTTCTTTGTCATGGGATGTGCGTTCTTTTGTGCAGTCCTGTGGGACTTGTGCGCGGGCCAAACCTTGCTGCTCCCGCACCAGTGGGTTGCTTTTGCCTTTGCCGGTCCCTGAGAGGCCTTGGACGCATATTTCTATGGATTTTATTTCGGATCTTCTTGTTTCCCAGAGGATGTCTGTTATCTGGGTGGTCTGTGACCGGTTTTCTAAGATGATTCATTTGGTACCTTTGCCTAAATTGCCTTCCTCTTCTGAGTTGGTTCCGTTGTTTTTTCAGCATGTGGTTCATTTGCATGGCATTCCGGAGAATATTGTGTCCGATAGAGGTTCCCAGTTTGTTTCTAGGTTTTGGCGGTCCTTTTGTGCTAAGCTGGGCATTGATTTGTCTTTTTCGTCCGCATTTCATCCTCAGACAAATGGTCAAACTGAGCGAACTAACCAGACTTTGGAGACTTATTTGAGATGCTTTGTGTCTGCCGATCAGGATGATTGGGTGGCTTTCTTGCCATTGGCCGAGTTTGCCCTTAATAATCGGGCTAGTTCTGCTACCTTGGTTTCACCCTTCTTTTGTAATTCTGGGTTTCATCCTCGTTTTTCTTCAGGGCAGGTTGAGTCTTCTGATTGTCCTGGGGTGGACTCTGTGGTTGACAGGTTGCAGCAAATTTGGGCTCATGTTGTGGACAATTTGGTGTTGTCTCAGGAGGAGGCTCAGCGTTTTGCCAACCGTCGTCGGCGTGTGGGTTCCCGGCTTCGGGTTGGGGATTTGGTCTGGTTGTCTTCCCGTCATGTTCCTATGAAGGTTTCTTCCCCGAAGTTCAAGCCTCGGTTTATTGGTCCTTATAGGATTTCTGAGATTATCAATCCAGTGTCTTTTCGTTTGGCCCTTCCAGCCTCTTTTTCCATCCATAATGTTTTTCATAGATCTTTGTTGCGGAAATATGTGGTGCCCGTGGTTCCCTCTGTTGATCCTCCTGCCCCGGTGTTGATTGATGCGGAGTTGGAGTATGTGGTGGAGAAGATCTTGGATTCTCGTTTTTCAAGATGGAGGCTTCAGTATCTTGTCAAGTGGAAGGGTTATGGCCAGGAGGATAATTCTTGGGTTGTTGCCTCCGATGTTCATGCTGGCGATTTGGTTCGTGCCTTCCATTTGGCTCGTCCTGATCGGCCTGGGGGCTCTGGTGAGGGTTCGGTGACCCCTCCTCAAGGGGGGGTACTGTTGTGAATTCTGTTGTGGGTTCTGCTCTTGGGCTCCCTCTGGTGGTTATAAGTGGTAATGCTGCTGTTTGTCCTTCACAGCAGTCATCAGGTGCGTCCACTTCGGACGGGGCTATTTAGTCTGGCCTCACCCTTTGGTGAGTGCCAGTTGTTCATTGTTTCTGGAGGATTCACATTCCTTCCTGGTCGCCCCTGCTTGCAGTTCATTTCTTCAACATAAGTTCTACTTGTTTTTCTGCCCACATGTTGTTGGCCTCATTGTTCAGTGCATTGCATGTTTTTTCTTGTCCAGCTTAATCTGTATAAGGATTTATGCAGCCGAGCTGGAATCTCTGGAGAGGCAGATTTACCCTCCAAGTCTTTAGTTAGATTTGGAGTTTTTTTTGTATTATCTGTGGTGGACATTTCTTAGTATTTTTAATACTGACCGCATAGTTCTCTGTCCTATCTTTTCTATCTAGCTAGATTGGCCTCCTTTGCTAAATTCTGTTTTCAGCCTGTGTATGTTCCTTCCTCTCCTCTCACAGTCAATATTTGTGGGGGGCTGCCTATCCTTTGGGAATTTTCTCTGAGGCAAGATAGTTTTCCCTTTTCTATCTATAGGGTTAATTAGTCCTCCGGCTGTGACGAGGTGTCTAGGATTGGTAGGTACATCCCACGGCTACTTCTAGTTGCTGTGTTATGTCCAGGGTCTGCAGTCAGTACAGTTACCACATTCTCCAGCGTACGTCTCATGCCGCTCTTAGGCCACCAGATCATAACAGCACAACTGGCCAACAATGAGTTAACCGCATCTCAAAAGAAGGGAAAGAAAGTGCTGAGCCATTTTTTTTTCTGTACTCTGTGGTGGTTTTTTTCCCCTCTTTACCTCTGGGTGGCTCAAGAGTTAGGCGCTGACATGGATGTTCAGGGACTTGCTTCTCATGTGGATCAACTTGCTGCTAGAGTACAGGGTATTTCTGATTATATCGTGCAGACTCCTGTTTTGGAGCCTAGAATTCCTACCCCTGATCTGTTTTTTGGGGACAGGTCCAAATTTCTGAGCTTTAAAAATAATTGTAAACTGTTTTTTGCTCTGAAGCCCCGTTCCTCTGGTGATCCCATCCAGCAGGTAAAAATTGTCATATCTCTGTTGCGTGGCGACCCTCAGGATTGGGCATTTTCCTTGGAATCTTGGAATCCGGCCTTGCTTAATGTAGACACCTTTTTCAGGCGCTTGGGTTATTGTATGATGAACCTAATTCGGTGGATCATGCTGAGAAAACCTTGTTGGCCCTGTGTCAGGGTAAAGAAGCGGCAGAATCGTATTGCCAGAAATTTAGAAAATGGTCTGTGCTTACTAAATGGAATGAGGATGCTTTAGCGGCAATTTTCAGAAAGGGTCTTTCTGAATCTGTTAAAGATGTTATGGTGGGGTTCCCCACGCCTGCAGGTCTGAGTGATTCTATGTCTCTGGCCATTCAAATTGATCGGCGCTTGTGTGAGCGCAGAGTTGTGCACACTATGGCGTTGTCTTCCGAGCGGAGTCCTGAGCCAATGCAGTGTGATAGGATTGTGTCTAGAGCTGAACACCAAGGATTCAGACGTCAGAATAGGTTGTGCTTTTACTGCAGCGATTCTGCTCATGTTATTTCTGATTGCCCTAAGCGTGCCAAGAGAATCGCTAATTCCGTTACCATCAGTACTGTACAACCTAAATTTCTGTTATCTGTGACCCTGATCTGCTCATTATCGTCATTTTCTGTCATGGCATTTGTGGATTCAGGCGCCGCTTTAAATTTAATGGACTTAGAATTTGCCAGACGTTGTGGTTTTCCCTTACAGCCTTTGCAGAGTCCTATCCCTTTGAGGGGCATTGATGCTACACCATTGGCTAAAAATAAACCTCAGTTTTGGACACAGTTAACCATGTGCATGGTGCCAGCCCATCAGGAAGATTGTCGTTTCCTGGTGTTGCATAATTTGCATGATGCTATTGTGCTGGGGTTTCCATGGTTACAGGTACATAATCCGGTGTTGGATTGGAAATCTATGTCTGTGACTAGTTGGGGTTGTCAGGGGGTTCATGATGACGTTCCTCTGATGTCAATTTCCTCCTCCCCCTCTTCTGAAATTCCTGAGTTTCTGTCAGATTTCCAGGATGTTTTCGATGAGCCCAAGTCCAGTTCCCTTCCACCGCATAGGGACTGTGATTGTGCTATTGAATTGATTCCAGGCTGTAAGTTCCCTAAGGGCCGACTTTTCAACCTGTCTGTGCCTGAACATGACGCCATGCGGAGTTATGTTAAGGAGTCTTTGGAGAAGGGGCATATTCGGCCATCTTCTTCTCCATTGGGAGCAAGTTTTATTTGGTTGCCAAGAAGGATGGCTCCTTGAGACCCTGTATTGATTATTGCCTCTTGAATAAGATCACGGTCAAATTCCAATACCCTTTGCCTTTGCTTTCTGATTTGTTTGCCAGGATTAAGGGGGCTAGTTGGTTTACTAAGATTGACCTTCGAGGGGCATATAATCTTGTTCGTATTAAGCAGGGTGACGAATGGAAAACTGCGTTTAATACGCCCGAGGGCCATTTTGAATATCTTGTGATGCCATTTGGACTCTCTAATGCCCCATCTGTGTTTCAGTCCTTCATGCATGATATTTTTCGGAATTATCTTGATAAATTCATGATTGTATATTTGGATGATATTTTGATTTTTTCAGATGATTGGGAGTCTCATGTGAAACAAGTCAGGATGGTATTTCAGGTCCTTCGTGATAATGCCTTGTTTGTGAAGGGGTCTAAGTGCCTCTTTGGAGTACAGAAGGTTTCTTTTTTGGGTTTTATTTTTTCTCCATCATCTATAGAAATGGATCCGGTTAAGGTTCAGGCCATTCATGATTGGATCCAGCCCACATCCGTGAAGAGCCTTCAGAAATTTTTGGGCTTTGCTAATTTTTATCGCCGTTTCATTGCCAACTTCTCCAGTGTGGTTAAACCCCTGACCGATTTGACGAGGAAGGGCGCTGATGTAACGAATTGGTCCTCTGAGGCTGTTTCTGCCTTTCAGGAGCTTAAGCGCCGATTTACTTCTGCCCCTGTGTTGCGTCAGCCGGATGTTTCCCTTCCTTTTCAGGTTGAGGTTGACACTTCTGAGATTGGGGCAGGGGCCGTTTTGTCTCAGAGGAATTCTGATGGTTCCTCGATGAAACCGAGTGCCTTTTTTTCTCGAAAGTTTTCGCCTGCGGAACGCAATTATGATGTCGGTAATCGTGAGTTGTTGGCTATGAAGTGGGCATTTGAGGAGTGGCAACATTGGCTTGAGGGGGCCAAGCACCGTATTGTGGTCTTGACCGATCATAAGAATCTGATTTACCTCGAGTCTGCCAAACGGCTGAATCCTAGACAGGCTCGATGGTCCCTGTTTTTCTCTCGTTTTGATTTTGTTGTCTCGTATCTTCCGGGTTCTAAGAATGTTAAGGCTGATGCCCTCTCTAGGAGTTTTTTGCCTGATTCCCCTGGGGTTCTTGAGCCGGTTGGTATTCTGAATGAGGGGGTGATTCTTTCCGCTATCTCCCCTGATTTGCGACGGGCTCTTCAGGAGTTTCAGGCTGATAAACCTGATCGCTGTCCAGCGGGGAAACTGTTGTGAATTTGCTTTTTGCTCCCTCTAGTGGTTACTAGTTTTTTGACTCTGGTTTTTCTGTCATTCCTTTTATCCGCACCTGGGTCGTTAGTTAGGGGTGTTGCTATATAAGCTCCCTGGACCTTCAGTTCTATGCCTGGCAACGTAGTTATCAGAGCTAGTCTGCTGTGCTCTTGTCTACTGATCCTGGTTCCAGTTATATCAGCTAAGTCTACTTTTTGCTTTTTGCTATTTGTTTTGGTTTTGTATTTTTGTCCAGCTTGTTCCAAATCTATATCCTGACCTTTGCTGGAAGCTCTAGGGGGCTGGTGTTCTCCCCCCGGACCGTTAGACGGTTCGGGGGTTCTTGAATTTCCAGTGTGGATTTTGATAGGGTTTTTGTTGACCATATAAGTTACCTTTCTTTATTCTGCTATCAGTAAGCGGGCCTCTCTGTGCTAAACCTGGTTCATTTCTGTGTTTGTCATTTCCTCTTACCTCACCGTTATTATTTGTGGGGGGCTTCTATCCAGCTTTGGGGTCCCCTTCTCTGGAGGCAAGAAAGGTCTTTTGTTTTCCTCTACTAGGGGTAGCTAGATTCTCCGGCTGGAGCGTGTCATCTAGAATCAACGTAGGAATGATCCCCGGCTACTAGGGTTGAGCGAAACGGGTCGATCATTTTCAAAAGTCGCCGACTTTTGGCTAAGTCGGCGTCTCATGAAACCCGATCCGACCCCTGTGCTTGTCGGCCATGCGGTACGCGACTTTCGCGCCAAAGTCGCGTTTCAATGACGCGAAAAGCGCCATTTCTCAGCCAATGAAGGTGAACGCAGAGTGTGGGCAGCGTGATGACATAGATCCTGGTCCCCACCATCTTAGAGAAGGGCATTGCAGTGATTGGCTTGCTGTCTGCGGCGTCACAGGGGCTATAAAGGGGCGTTCCCGCCGACCGCCATCTTACTGCTGCTGATCTGAGCTTAGGGACAGGTTGCTGCCGCTTCATCAGAAGCAGGGAGAGCGTTAGGCAGGGTCCACTAACCACCAAACCGCTTGTGCTGCAGCGATTTCCACTGTCCAACACCACCTTCGGTGTGCAGGGACTGTGGAAGCTATTTTTTTTTTTTTTTCCCCTCAGCGCTGTAGCTCATTGGGCTGCCCTAGAAGGCTCCGTGATAGCTGTATTGCTGTGTGTACGCCACTGTGGAAACCAACTGCTTTTTTCAAAGCACATATCCTCTTGTTCCTTCCTTTCTGCACAGCTATCTTTTCTGTTTTTCCACACTTTTTATTTAATTTGTGCATCAGTCCACTCCTATTGCTGCCTGCCATACCTGGCTTACATTACTGCAGGGAGATAGTAATTGTAGGACAGTTTTTTTTTTTTTTTTGTTTTTTTTTTTTGTGGGAGATTAAGATTGGCATTTCTGCTACAGTGCCATCCCTGTGTGTGCCATCTCTCACTGAGTGGGCCATAGAAAGCCTATTTATTTTTTCCGTGATTTGTGTTCTAAAATCTACCTCAACACAAAAACAGTACATCAATCAGTGGGAGAAAAATATTGGCCTCAGTCAGGGCTTGTGTGCCACTGCTGTGTGTGCTATCTCTCATTCAGTGGGCTATAGCAAGCCTATTTTTTTTTTTTTTTTTTAATATTATTTGGTTTCTAATTCTCCCTGAAAAAAAAAAAAAAAACCTAAAAAAACAGTGGGAGAATAATATTGCCCTTTCAGCTTGTGTGCCAGTCTTGACTCCTGGGTGTGCCACCTCTCTCCCTCTCATTCAGTGGGCCATAGAAAGCCTATTTATTTTTTTTTTTAAATATTATTGGGTTTCTAAAGTCTCCCTGAAAAAACAAAAAATACATAAAAAAACAGTGGGAGAGTAATATTGCCCTTTCAGCTTGTGTGCCAGTCTTGACTCCTGGGTGTGCCACCTCTCTCCCTTTCATTCAGTGGGCCATAGAAAGCCTATTTATTTTTTCCGTGATTTGTGTTCTAAAATCTACCTCAACACAAAAACACTACATCAATCAGTGGGAGAAAAATATTGGCCTCAGTCAGGGCTTGTGTGCCACTGCTGTGTGTGCTATCTCTCATTCAGTGGGCTATAGCAAGCCTATTTTTTTTTTTTTTTTTTTTTTTATATTATTTGGTTTCTAAAGTCTCCCTGAAAAAAAAAAAAAAACATAAAAAAACAGTGGGAGAGTAATATTGCCCTTTCAGCTTGTGTGCCAGTCTTGACTCCTGGGTGTGCCACCTCTCTCCCTTTCATTCAGTGGGCCATAGAAAGCCTATTTATTTTTTGGTTTTTTTAATATTATTTGGTTTCTAAAGTCTCCCTGAAAATAAAAAAAAAAAATACATAAAAAAACAGTGGGAGAGTAATATTGCCATTTCAGCTTGTGTGCCAGTCTTGACTCCTGGGTGTGCCACCTCTCTCCCTCTCATTCAGTGGGCCATAGAAAGCCTTGTTTTTTTGTTTTTTTTTTAATATTATTTGGTTTCTAAAGTCTCCCTGAAAATAAAAAAAAAAAACATAAAAAAACAGTGGGAGAGTAATATTGCCATTTCAGCTTGTGTGCCAGTCTTGACTCCTGGGTGTGCCACCTCTCTCTCTAATTGTGGGCCATAGAAAGCCTATTTATTTTTTGGTTTTTTTAATATTATTTGGTTTCTAAAGTCTCCCTGAAAATAAAAAAAAAAAATACATAAAAAAACAGTGGGAGAGTAATATTGCCCTTTCAGCTTGTGTGCCAGTCTTGACTCCTGGGTGTGCCACCTCTCTCCCTTTCATTCAGTGGGCCATAGAAAGCCTATTTATTTTTTGGTTTTTTTAATATTATTTGGTTTCTAAAGTCTCCCTGAAAATAAAAAAAAAAAATACATAAAAAAACAGTGGGAGAGTAATATTGCCATTTCAGCTTGTGTGCCAGTCTTGACTCCTGGGTGTGCCACCTCTCTCCCTCTCATTCAGTGGGCCATAGAAAGCCTTGTTTTTTTGTTTTTTTTTTAATATTATTTGGTTTCTAAAGTCTCCCTGAAAATAAAAAAAAAAAACATAAAAAAACAGTGGGAGAGTAATATTGCCATTTCAGCTTGTGTGCCAGTCTTGACTCCTGGGTGTGCCACCTCTCTCCCTCTCATTCAGTGGGCCATAGAAAGCCTTGTTTTTTTGTTTTTTTTTTAATATTATTTGGTTTCTAAAGTCTCCCTGAAAATAAAAAAAAAAAACATAAAAAAACAGTGGGAGAGTAATATTGCCATTTCAGCTTGTGTGCCAGTCTTGACTCCTGGGTGTGCCACCTCTCTCCCTTTCATTCAGTGGGCCATAGAAAGCCTATTTATTTTTTGGTTTTTTTAATATTATTTGGTTTCTAAAGTCTCCCTGAAAATAAAAAAAAAAAATACATAAAAAAACAGTGGGAGAGTAATATTGCCATTTCAGCTTGTGTGCCAGTCTTGACTCCTGGGTGTGCCACCTCTCTCCCTCTCATTCAGTGGGCCATAGAAAGCCTTGTTTTTTTGTTTTTTTTTTAATATTATTTGGTTTCTAAAGTCTCCCTGAAAATAAAAAAAAAAAACATAAAAAAACAGTGGGAGAGTAATATTGCCATTTCAGCTTGTGTGCCAGTCTTGACTCCTGGGTGTGCCACCTCTCTCTCTAATTGTGGGCCATAGAAAGCCTATTTATTTTTTGGGTTTTTTAATATTATTTGGTTTCTAAAGTCTCCCTGAAAATAAAAAAAAAAAATACATAAAAAAACAGTGGGAGAGTAATATTGCCCTTTCAGCTTGTGTGCCAGTCTTGACTCCTGGGTGTGCCACCTCTCTCCCTTTCATTCAGTGGGCCATAGAAAGCCTATTTATTTTTTGGTTTTTTTAATATTATTTGGTTTCTAAAGTCTCCCTGAAAATAAAAAAAAAAAATACATAAAAAAACAGTGGGAGAGTAATATTGCCCTTTCAGCTTGTGTGCCAGTCTTGACTCCTGGGTGTGCCACCTCTCTCCCTTTCATTCAGTGGGCCATAGAAAGCCTATTTATTTTTTGGTTTTTTTAATATTATTTGGTTTCTAAAGTCTCCCTGAAAATAAAAAAAAAAAATACATAAAAAAACAGTGGGAGAGTAATATTGCCATTTCAGCTTGTGTGCCAGTCTTGACTCCTGGGTTTGCCACCTCTCTCTCTAATTGTGGGCCATAGAAAGCCTATTTATTTTTTGGTTTTTTTAATATTATTTGGTTTCTAAAGTCTCCCTGAAAATAAAAAAAAAAAATACATAAAAAAACAGTGGGAGAGTAATATTGCCATTTCAGCTTGTGTGCCAGTCTTGACTCCTGGGTTTGCCACCTCTCTCTCTAATTGTGGGCCATAGAAAGCCTATTTATTTTTTGGTTTTTTTAATATTATTTGGTTTCTAAAGTCTCCCTGAAAATAAAAAAAAAAAATACATAAAAAAACAGTGGGAGAGTAATATTGCCCTTTCAGCTTGTGTGCCAGTCTTGACTCCTGGGTGTGCCACCTCTCTCCCTTTCATTCAGTGGGCCATAGAAAGCCTATTTATTTTTTGGTTTTTTTAATATTATTTGGTTTCTAAAGTCTCCCTGAAAATAAAAAAAAAAAATACATAAAAAAACAGTGGGAGAGTAATATTGCCATTTCAGCTTGTGTGCCAGTCTTGACTCCTGGGTGTGCCACCTCTGTCCCTCTCATTCAGTGGGCCATAGAAAGCCTTGTTTTTTTTTTTTTTTTTAAATATTATTTGGTTTCTAAAGTCTCCCTGAAAATAAAAAAAAAATACATAAAAAAACAGTGGGAGAGTAATATTGCCATTTCAGCTTGTGTGCCAGTCTTGACTCCTGGGTGTGCCACCTCTCTCTCTAATTGTGGGCCATAGAAAGCCTTTTTATTTTTTTCCTTCATTTGTGTTTTAAAATCAACCTCAACACAAAAACACTACATCAATCAGTGGGAGAAAAATATTGGCCTCAGTCAGGGCTTGTGTGCCACTCCTGTGCGTGCCATCTCTCATTCAGTGGGCCATAGAAAGCCTTGTTTTTTTGTTTTTTTTTTAAATATTATTTGGTTTCTAAAGTCTCACAGAGAAAAAAAAATAAATAAATTAGGTGGGAGATTAATATTGACATTAGTGCTTGAGTGACAGTCCTGCGTGTGTGTCATCTCTGTGATTTGGTGTCACAGAAAACAGAGTGTGTAACATTGTGCCTGATTTTCCTTGTGGTCTCACCAACCTGTTAAGGGATATTGAAATCATACTGAAGTTATAGCTCACCGTGTAAGTTGTTTGACAGCAACAAATAAAGTTAGTTTGGTTACGATTTTTAAACAATGAGGAAGTCTGGTGCAAGAGGTCGTCGTGGGCGTTCATTGTCAGCTGGTAATGATGGTAGTGGTAGTGGAGCATCAGGTGGTCGTGGGGATAAAAATATTCCACCTAAGTCTGGAGCTGTGGAGCCAGTTTCGTTGTCAGGCTACACAAGGCCTCGAACGCTCTCTTTTCTGGGAGTAGGAAAACCGCTTTTAAAGGCTGAGCAGCAACAGCAAGTTTTGGCTTACATTGCAGACTCAGCCTCTAGCTCTTTTGCCTCCTCTTCCGAAACTGGTAAATGTAAAAGCAGCGCGTCGCTTGTGGATGTTCACGGTCAGGGACAAGTCGCTTCCTTGTCCTCCTCAGCAAAAACTACAACAAGAGAGAAGGATGCAGCAGGCGACACAACGGGTCACTCCATGGAGCTCTTTACACATACCGTCCCTGGCTTAGAAAGTGAAACATTTAACAGGCCATGCCCATTACAAGTAGATTCTGACATGGAGTGCACTGATGCACAGCCACAGCCAGAGTACTATGCTGCTCCTTTGACTCAGACCACCACATTGCCCTCTCAGGGTACAGATCCACAATCAGACCCTGATGAGACTATGTTGCCCCGCCACGAACGCTATACCACCGACCGACACAGTGACACAGACGAAGTTGCACACGAGCTCGAAGAGGAGGTAATAGATGACCCAGTTATTGACCCCGATTGGCAGCCATTGGGGGAACAGGGTGCAGGCGGCAGTAGTTCAGAAGCGGAGGTGGAGGAGGGGCCGCAGCAGGCATCAACATCGCAACAGGTTCCATCTGCCGGGCCCGTATCTGGCCCAAAACGCGTGTCAAAGCCAAAACCTGTTGGAGGACAGCGTGGCCATCCGGTTAAAGCTCAGTCTGCAATCCCTGAAAAGGGATCCGAGTCTAGGAAGAGTGCAGTCTGGCATTTTTTTAAACAACATCCAACTGATCAGCGCAAAGTCATCTGTCAAAAATGTTCAACTAGCTTAAGCAGAGGTCAGAATCTGAAAAGTCTAAATACTAGTTGCATGCATAGACACTTAACCACCATGCATTTTCAAGCCTGGACTAACTACCAAACGTCCCTTAAGGTTGTAGCACCCTCGGCCAATGAAGCTAGTCAGCAACGCAACATCCCTTCCGTCACTGTAAGGCCACCATTTTCCGCACCACCGGCAGTATCTGTGCAGGTTTCTTTGCCAGCCAAAAGCAGTCAGGGTCAGGGAATCACCAGTTTAGTAGGAGGAAATATTGCATCTAGGGCACCGGCGGAAACAATACCGTCTCCAACCGTCTCTCAGTCTGCCATGTACACCGGCACACCCGAAAGTTCCACGATCTCCTGCTCTCCAGTCCAGCTCACCCTACATGAGACTCTGGTTAGAAAAAGGAAGTACTTATCCTCGCATCCGCGTACACAGGGTTTTAACGCCCACATAGCTAGACTAATCTCGTTAGAGATGATGCCCTACCGTTTAGTTGAAAGCGAAGCTTTTAAAGCCCTGATGGAGTACGCTGAACCACGATACGAGCTACCTAGTCGACACTTTTTTTCCAGAAAAGCCATCCCAGCCCTGCACCAGCATGTTAAACAGCGCATCGTCCATGCACTTAGGCAATCTGTGAGTACAAAGGTGCACCTGACTACAGATGCATGGACCAGTAGGCATGGCCAGGGACGTTATGTGTCCATCACGGCACACTGGGTGAATGTGGTGGATGCAGGGTCCACAGGCGACATCAATTTAGGGACAGTTGTGCCTAGCCCACGGTCTAGGAAACAGTTGGCTGTAGGCGTTCGCACCCCCTCCTCCTCCTCCTCGTCCTCCTGCAGAAGCTACAGCTCTTCCACAGAACGCAGTCGGCCAACCACTCCATCGGCAGATGACACTGTTGCACACCAGTTGTCCCATTATGGGCCAGCTACTGCCAAGCGTCAGCAGGCTGTATTGGCTATGAAGTGTTTGGGCGACAACAGACACACCGCGGAAGTTCTGTCCGAGTTCTTGCAACAAGAAACGCAGTCGTGGCTGGGCACAGTAGATCTTGAGGCAGGCAAGGTAGTGAGTGATAACGGAAGGAATTTCATGGCTGCCATCTCCCTTTCCCAACTGAAACACATTCCTTGCCTGGCTCACACCTTAAACCTGGTGGTGCAGTGCTTATTGAAAACTTATCCTGGGTTCTCCGACCTGCTCCTCAAAGTGCGTGCACTTTGCTCACATATCCGACGTTCGCCTGTACACGCCAGCCGTATGCAGACCTATCAGCGGTCTTTGAACCTTCCCCAGCATCGCCTAATCATAGACGTTGCAACAAGGTGGAACTCAACACTGCACATGCTTCAGAGACTGTGCGAACAGAGGCGTGCTGTTATTTATTTGTGGGAGGATACACGGGCAGGCAGTAGGATGGCAGACATGGAGTTGTCAGGTGTGCAGTGGTCGAAGATACAAGACATGTGTCAAGTCCTTCAGTGTTTTGAGGAATGCACACGGCTGGTTAGTGCAGACAACGCCGTAATAAGCATGAGCATCCCCCTAATGCGTCTGCTGATGCAAAGTTTGACGCACATAAAGGAGCAGGCGTCTGCACCAGAGGAAGAGGGAAGCCTTGATGACAGTCAGCCATTGTCTGGTCAGGGCAGTGTACAGGACGAGGTAGCGGGCGAAGAGGAGGTGGAGGACGAGGAGGATGATGGGGATGAGTATATTTTTAATGCCGAACCTTTCCCGGGGGCACAGGAAATTGGTTGCGTGTCACGGCCGGGTTCTGGTTTTTTGAGGGACACAAGTGACGTAGATTTGCCTGCAACTGCCCCTCAACCAATCACAACCGGAGATTTGACAACTGGAACTTTGGCCCACATGGCGGATTATGCCTTACGTATCCTAAAAAGGGACACACGCATTACGAAAATGATGAACGATGACGATTACTGGTTGGCCTGCCTCCTTGATCCACGCTATAAAGGCAAATTGCAAAATATTATGCCACATGAGAACTTGGAACTAATATTAGCAACCAAACAATCAACTCTTGTTGACCGTTTGCTTCAGGCATTCCCAGCACACAGCGCACGTGATCGTTCTCACACAAGCTCCAGGGGGCAGCAGACTAGGAGTGTTAGGGGTGCACACATCAGAAGTGGCGTTGGACAGAGGGGTTTTCTGACCAGGTTGTGGAGTGATTTTGCTATGACCGCAGACAGGACAGGTACTGCTGCATCAATTGAAAGTGACAGGAGACAACATTTGTCCAGTATGGTTACTAACTATTTTTCATCCCTTATCGATGTTCTCCCTCAACCGTCATTCCCATTTGATTACTGGGCCTCCAAATTAGACACCTGGCCAGAATTGGCAGAATATGCATTGCAGGAGCTTGCTTGCCCGGCAGCAAGTGTCCTATCAGAAAGAGTATTCAGTGCTGCAGGTTCAATATTAACCGAAAAAAGGACTCGTCTGGCTACCCAAAATGTTGACGATCTAACATTCATTAAAATGAACCACAACTGGATTTCGAAATCTTTTGCCCCACCTTGCCCGGCCGACACCTAGCTTTCCTATGAAAAGCTCTTGCCTGTGAATTACTTTTCTAATGTCTAATTTGCTGCAGCTGATTGTACAGCATACGACATGTTTACACCTCCCTAAATGGCAAAACTCCCCACACGGGGCCGTGGTATCGCGACTTGGCGCAAGCACCCGTGAGACTGCTGTTTGTCTGAAGAGGTGGGTGTGCTCGCTTTTGGTTGACGGCATTGCTACTGGGTCCCTCATAGTACAATGTAGTGTCTCTGGCGGTGGTGGTGCGCACCCAACGTCAGACACACCGTTGTAACATGAGGGGCCCTGGGGCGGTCCCGCCGGCCTCAAGAGAGTTCCCCCCTACCCCAGCTCAAAATGTGCTCTACCACGTGCAAAATTATGTCGCACAGCTCCACCAATCTTTAGTCTATTCGCTGACATCATTCAATGTCTGGCACTGACAATACAAATTTGTAGACATCTATGATGCAACTTAAAGTAGTCTGTGTCTGTGTCCTATATTGGCACCATTAAATAGTTACTGCCAAATTACAATGTCAGAAACTCAGTAGATGAGCCCACCCCTGTACCTAAGTATGCCACCTTTTTTTTTTGTTTTGGTTGTTTTGCGAGACATTAACATCTATTTATATTTTGGGAGTACTGGGACAGACACTCCTTGCACTACTCCTCCACTCACCACCAAGCTGCCTGTGTATCCATGTAACCGCTGTAAAACTGCCATGAGCCTATTGTTTGTTATTTTAGGCCTTTGATAGCCTGTCTGCGGTCCCTACTTTAAATACTCCTCCACTGACCACCAAGCTGCCTGCCCGTGTATCCATGTAACCGCTGTGAAACTGCCATGAGCCTATTGTTTGTTATGTTAGGCCTTTGATAGCCTGTCTGCGGTCCCTACTTTAAATACTCCTCCACTGACCAGACCACTGCTGCCCGTGTACCCCTGGAACCAATTATAAAGTGCCTACAGCCAGCCCATTTTCTTATGTTAGGCCTTTGAAGCCTGTCTGCGGTCCCTACTTTAAATACTCCTCCACTGACCAGACCACTGCTGCCCGTGTACCCCTGGAACCAATTATAAAGTGCCTACAGCCAGCCCATTTTCTTATGTTAGGCCTTTGAAGCCTTTCTGCGGTCCCTACTTTAAATACTCCTCCACTCACCACCACCAAGCTGCCTGCCCGTGTATCCATGTAACCGCTGTGAAACTGCCATGAGCCTATTGTTTGTTATTTTAGGCCTTTGATAGCCTGTCTGCGGTCCCTACTTTAAATACTCCTCCACTCACCACCAAGCTGCCTGTGTATCCATGTAACCGCTGTAAAACTGCCATGAGCCTATTGTTTGTTATTTTAGGCCTTTGATAGCCTGTCTGCGGTCCCTACTTTAAATACTCCTCCACTGACCAGACCACTGCTGCCCGTGTACCCCTGGAACCAATTATAAAGTGCCTACAGCCAGCCCATTTTCTTATGTTAGGCCTTTGAAGCCTGTCTGCGGTCCCTACTTTAAATACTCCTCCACTCACCACCACCAAGCTGCCTGCCCGTGTATCCATGTAACCGCTGTGAAACTGCCATGAGCCTATTGTTTGTTATTTTAGGCCTTTGATAGCCTGTGTGCGGTCCCTACTTTAAATACTCCTCCACTCACCACCAAGCTGCCTGCCCGTGTATCCATGTAACCGCTGTGAAACTGCCATGAGCCTATTGTTTGTTATTTTAGGCCTTTGATAGCCTGTGTGCGGTCCCTACTTTAAATACTCCTCCACTCACCACCAAGCTGCCTGCCCGTGTATCCATGTAACCGCTGTGAAACTGCCATGAGCCTATTGTTTGTTATTTTAGGCCTTTGATAGCCTGTGTGCGGTCCCTACTTTAAATACTCCTCCACTCACCACCAAGCTGCCTGCCCGTGTATCCATGTAACCGCTGTGAAACTGCCATGAGCCTATTGTTTGTTATGTTAGGCCTTTGATAGCCTGTCTGCGGTCCCTACTTTAAATACTCCTCCACTGACCAGACCACTGCTGCCCGTGTACCCCTGGAACCAATTATAAAGTGCCTACAGCCAGCCCATTTTCTTATGTTAGGCCTTTGAAGCCTGTCTGCGGTCCCTACTTTAAATACTCCTCCACTGACCAGACCACTGCTGCCCGTGTACCCCTGGAACCAATTATAAAGTGCCTACAGCCAGCCCATTTTCTTATGTTAGGCCTTTGAAGCCTGTCTGCGGTCCCTACTTTAAATACTCCTCCACTCACCACCACCAAGCTGCCTGCCCGTGTATCCATGTAACCGCTGTGAAACTGCCATGAGCCTATTGTTTGTTATTTTAGGCCTTTGATAGCCTGTCTGCGGTCCCTACTTTAAATACTCCTCCACTCACCACCAAGCTGCCTGCCCGTGTATCCATGTAACCGCTGTGAAACTGCCATCATGAGCCTATTGTTTGTTATGTTAGGCCTTTGATAGCCTGTCTGCGGTCCCTACTTTAAATACTCCTCCACTGACCAGACCACTGCTGCCCGTGTACCCCTGGAACCAATTATAAAGTGCCTACAGCCAGCCCATTTTCTTATGTTAGGCCTTTGAAGCCTGTCTGCGGTCCCTACTTTAAATACTCCTCCACTGACCAGACCACTGCTGCCCGTGTACCCCTGGAACCAATTATAAAGTGCCTACAGCCAGCCCATTTTCTTATGTTAGGCCTTTGAAGCCTGTCTGCGGTCCCTACTTTAAATACTCCTCCACTCACCACCACCAAGCTGCCTGCCCGTGTATCCATGTAACCGCTGTGAAACTGCCATGAGCCTATTGTTTGTTATTTTAGGCCTTTGATAGCCTGTCTGCGGCCCCTACTTGCAATACTCCTCCACTGACCACAATGCTGCCTGGAGTGCCTGCCTGTGTATCCATGTAACCGATGTAAAACTGCCATGACTGCCTACTGTTTGTTATTTTAGGCCTTTGATAGCCTGTCTGCAGCCCCTACTTGCAATACTCCTCCACTGACCACACCAATGCTGCCCGTGTACCCCTGGAACCTATTTAAAAGTTCATAGAGCCTAGTTATATATTTTATTTACTATTAATAAGGCCATGATGGACTACGCTGTACCACGCTACAAGCTAACCAGTCGACACTTCTTTTGCGAGAAAAGCCATCCCAACCCTCCACCAGCATGTAGAAGACCGCATTGTCCATGCACTCTGGCAATCTGTGAGTACAAAGGTGCACCTGACAACAGACGCATGGACCTGTAGGCATGGCCACGGAAGATTACGTGTCCATTACGGCGCAATGGGTTAATGTGGTGGATGCATGGTCCACAGGGGACAGCCTACTAAGTCTGTCTGCAGTCCCTAATTCAAATTGTGCTCCACTGTCTAAATCGGAACTTCCACCTTCTGGCTTTCGGCCTATAGTATCAGAAATTAAACTGCATTTGGCCTTCAACTTTGGTTAGGGCCTACTAACGGCTTCTGCCCCTCCCTGGTGTTGCCCTCAACTAAATAAAGCTGAGCTTCAACCTTCCGGCTCTCATTATGTGGTTTTAAAAAAAAAAAAGGTGGTTAGGGCCTACTAACGGCTTCTGCCCCTCCCTGGTGTTGTCCTCAACTAAATAAAGCTGAGCTTCAACCTTCCGGCTCTCATTATGTGGTTTTAAAAAAAAAAAAGGTGGTTAGGGCCTACTAACGGCTTCTGCCCCTCCCTGGTGTTGTCCTCAACTAAATAAAGCTGAGCTTCAACCTTCCGGCTCTCATTATGTGGTTTTAAAAAAAAAAAATGGTGGTTAGGGCCTACTAACGGCTTCTGCCCCTCCCTGGTGTTGTCCTCAACTAAATAAAGCTGAGCTTCAACCTTCCGGCTCTCATTATGTGGTTTTAAAAAAAAAAAAGGTGGTTAGGGCCTACTAACGGCTTCTGCCCCTCCCTGGTGTTGTCCTCAACTAAATAAAGCTGAGCTTCAACCTTCCGGCTCTCATTATGTGGTTTTAAAAAAAAAAAGGTGGTTAGGGCCTACTAACGGCTTCTGCCCCTCCCTGGTGTTGTCCTCAACTAAATAAAGCTGAGCTTCAACCTTCCGGCTCTCATTATGTGGTTTTAAAAAAAAAAAAGGTGGTTAGGGCCTACTAACGGCTTCTGCCCCTCCCTGGTGTTGTCCTCAACTAAATAAAGCTGAGCTTCAACCTTCCGGCTCTCATTATGTGGTTTTAAAAAAAAAAATGGTGGTTAGGGCCTACTAACGGCTTCTGCCCCTCCCTGGTGTTGTCCTCAACTAAATAAAGCTGAGCTTCAACCTTCCGGCTCTCATTATGTGGTTTTAAAAAAAAAAAAGGTGGTTAGGGCCTACTAACGGCTTCTGCCCCTCCCTGGTGTTGTCCTCAACTAAATAAAGCTGAGCTTCAACCTTCCGGCTCTCATTATGTGGTTTTAAAAAAAAAAAGGTGGTTAGGGCCTACTAACGGCTTCTGCCCCTCCCTGGTGTTGTCCTCAACTAAATAAAGCTGAGCTTCAACCTTCCGGCTCTCATTATGTGGTTTTAAAAAAAAAAATGGTGGTTAGGGCCTACTAACGGCTTCTGCCCCTCCCTGGTGTTGTCCTCAACTAAATAAAGCTGAGCTTCAACCTTCCGGCTCTCATTATGTGGTTTTAAAAAAAAAAAGGTGGTTAGGGCCTACTAACGGCTTCTGCCCCTCCCTGGTGTTGTCCTCAACTAAATAAAGCTGAGCTTCAACCTTCCGGCTCTCATTATGTGGTTTTAAAAAAAAAAATGGTGGTTAGGGCCTACTAACGGCTTCTGCCCCTCCCTGGTGTTGTCCTCAACTAAATAAAGCTGAGCTTCAACCTTCCGGCTCTCATTATGTGGTTTTAAAAAAAAAAAAGGTGGTTAGGGCCTACTAACGGCTTCTGCCCCTCCCTGGTGTTGTCCTCAACTAAATAAAGCTGAGCTTCAACCTTCCGGCTCTCATTATGTGGTTTTAAAAAAAAAAAGGTGGTTAGGGCCTACTAACGGCTTCTGCCCCTCCCTGGTGTTGTCCTCAACTAAATAAAGCTGAGCTTCAACCTTCCGGCTCTCATTATGTGGTTTTAAAAAAAAAAAAGGTGGTTAGGGCCTACTAACGGCTTCTGCCCCTCCCTGGTGTTGTCCTCAACTAAATAAAGCTGAGCTTCAACCTTCCGGCTCTCATTATGTGGTTTTAAAAAAAAAAAAGGTGGTTAGGGCCTACTAACGGCTTCTGCCCCTCCCTGGTGTTGTCCTCAACTAAATAAAGCTGAGCTTCAACCTTCCGGCTCTCATTATGTGGTTTTAAAAAAAAAAAGGTGGTTAGGGCCTACTAACGGCTTCTGCCCCTCCCTGGTGTTGTCCTCAACTAAATAAAGCTGAGCTTCAACCTTCCGGCTCTCATTATGTGGTTTTAAAAAAAAAAAATGGTGGTTAGGGCCTACTAACGGCTTCTGCCCCTCCCTGGTGTTGTCCTCAACTAAATAAAGCTGAGCTTCAACCTTCCGGCTCTCATTAAGTGGTTTTAAAAAAAAAATGGTGGTTAGGGCCTACTAACGGCTTCTGCCCCTCCCTGGTGTTGCCCTCAACTAAATAAAGCTGAGCTTCAACCTTCTGCTCCAAATTACCATTTTAAAAAATGCAATAGGCTTTTCCGGCCTACTAAAGGTGTCTGCCCCTCCCTGGTGTTGTCCTCAACTGAACAAAGCTGAGCTTCCACATTCTGGCTTTCGCCCTATACTATCAGATATTAAACTGCATTTGGCCTACTAGTGTGGTTAGGCCCTTGAAACAGTGTCTGCTGCTCTTGGGTTTGCTACTCCACTGAACAAAGCAATGCCGCCTGTTTAGTCCTGTTACCAATTTTGAACTGCATGTAGCCTACTTTATTCTTTGGCCCTATATCTGTTTCCTCCTCATCCTGCCCATTGCCCAGCCACTGCTAAATGAGTCTGCTGGTACATTGACCGAGACCACTACATTCCCCTTGTACTCTACACAGCCAGAATCTGTCCCTGCTGAAAGTAAGGTTCCCCTTCCCGCATGTTATACCACCTTACACAGGGACAAAGAGGAAGGTGCAGATGAAAGTGCAGGTTCCTTCATCAGGTGGGGGGGCATACTCGTTGGCGACGTCACTGGCACAGGGCCCCTCAGAGTACGCAAAAGTGTCGCTGCTGGTGGGAGGCGCCCCCGCCATGCAAACACACCGCCGTACTTTGAGGGGCCCTGTGCCAGTGGCAATGCGAACGAGTGGGCCCCCCCCCTGCTTGCTCAGGATCACAGCACTTGCAACTTTTAAATAATTACCTTTCCCTGCAACACCGCCGTGACGTAGTCCGCATTTCCTGGGCCCACGAAAAACTTGAGCCGGCCCTACTCCCCCCACAACTTTTGCCAAATGACCCCCAATTCCCTATGCCCAACTATTATTATAAAGTTAATTAAGATTGACAAGCTTCAGAAACAAGAATGGATGTTTTTGGCATTAAAATGGGCACTGTAGGTGTTTTCCTGGCCTCCACTCACTGCCGACTATGCTTCCCCATTGACTTGCATTGGGTTTCGTGTTTCGGTCGATCCCCGACTTTTAGCGATAATCGGCCGACTGCACTCGACTCGACTCTGGACAAAATCGGGTTTCCCAAAACCCTACTCGATCTTAAAAAAATGAAAGTCGCTCAACCCTACCGGCTACTTCTAGTGTTGGCGTTAGGAGTAGATATATGGTCAACCCAGTTACCACTGCCCTATGAGCTGGATTTTTGTATGCTGCAGACTTCCACGTTCCTCTGAGACCCTCGCCATTGGGGTCATAACAGGAAACTGTTTGTTCCTGACATATGGACTAGTAAAGTGATTTCTGAGGTTCACTGTTCTGTGTTGGCTGGCCATCCTGGGATTTTTGGTACCAGAGATTTGGTTAGTAGGTCCTTTTGGTGGCCTTCTTTGTCACGGGATGTGCGTTTTTTTGTGCAGTCCTGTGGGACTTGTGCGCGGGCCAAACCTTGCTGCTCCCGCACCAGTGGGTTGCTTTTGCCTTTGCCGGTCCCTGAGAGGCCTTGGACGCATATTTCTATGGATTTTATTTCGGATCTTCTTGTTTCCCAGAGGATGTCTGTTATCTGGGTGGTCTGTGACCGGTTTTCTAAGATGATTCATTTGGTACCTTTGCCTAAATTGCCTTCCTCTTCTGAGTTGGTTCCGTTGTTTTTTCAGCATGTGGTTCATTTGCATGGCATTCCAGAGAATATTGTGTCCGATAGAGGTTCCCAGTTTGTTTCTAGGTTTTGGCGGTCCTTTTGTGCTGAGCTGGGCATTGATTTGTCTTTTTCGTCCGCATTTCATCCTCAGACAAACGGTCAAACTGAGCGAACTAACCAGACTTTGGAGACTTATTTGAGATGCTTTGTGTCTGCCGATCAGGATGATTGGGTGGCTTTCTTGCCATTGGCCGAGTTTGCCGTTAATAATCGGGCTAGTTCTGCTACCTTGGTTTCACCCTTCTTTTGTAATTCTGGGTTTCATCCTCGTTTTTCTTCAGGGCAGGTTGAGTCTTCTGATTGTCCTGGGGTGGACTCTGTGGTTGACAGGTTGCAGCAAATTTGGGCTCATGTTGTGGACAATTTGGTGTTGTCTCAGGAGGAGGCTCAGCGTTTTGCCAACCATCGTCGGCGTGTGGGTTCCCGGCTTCGGGTTGGGGATTTGGTCTGGTTGTCTTCCCGTCATGTTCCTATGAAGGTTTCTTCTCCGAAGTTCAAGCCTCGGTTTATTGGTCCTTATAGGATTTCTGAGATTATCAATCCAGTGTCTTTTCGTTTGGCCCTTCCAGCCTCTTTTTCCATCCATAATGTTTTTCATAGATCTTTGTTGCAGAAATATGTGGTGCCCATGGTTCTCTCTGTTGATCCTCCTGCCCCGGTGTTGATTGATGCGGAGTTGGAGTATGTGGTGGAGAAGATCTTGGATTCTCGTTTTTCAAGACGGAGGCTTCAGTATCTTGTCAAGTGGAAGGGTTATGGCCAGGAGGATAATTCTTGGGTTGTTGCCTCCGATGTTCATGCTGGCGATTTGGTTCGTGCCTTCCATTTGGCTCGTCCTGATCGGCGGTCAGTACAGTTACCACATTCTCCAGAGTACGTCTCATGCCGCTCTTAGGCCACCAGATCATAACAGCAACCGCACATTATTCGCTTACTTCCCGCAACTTGGGCACAGCCCCATGCGGGAAGTAAGCGGAACAATGCATTCCTATGGGTGCAGAATCGCTGCGATTCTGCACAAAGAAGTGACATGCTGTGGGTTGTAAACCGCTGCGTTTCTGCGCGTTTGTTCCCGCAGCATGTGCATTGCGGTTTGCGGTTTCCATAGGGTTTACATGTTAATGTAAATGCTATGGAAACTGCTGCGGACCCGCAGCATCAAAATCGCCGCTGATCCGCGGTAAAAACCGCAAAGTGTGAACATGGCCTGATGTAGCTTTTGGATGCGGTTTTTGATGCTGTTTTTGCTGCAGTTTTTGGTGCTTTTTTGCTGCACGTTTTTGGTGCGGTTTTTGATGCAGTTTTTGGTGCTGTTTTTGATGTAGCTTTTTGATGCGGTTTTTGATGCAGTTTTTGGTGCTTTTTTTGCTGCAGGTTTTTGGTGCAGTTTTTCATGCAGTTTTTGGTGCAGTTTTGATGCAGGTTTTGATGAGGTTTTTGGAAAATAAATAAACGGAAAATGTGCATTATTTGAATGGAAACATGCATGAAAAAAACAGACAAAAACCATTCCTATGTGTTTTCTGTCCGGCAGAAACAGCTTTTTTGATGGATCCTGCAAAAAACGGATGAAACGTGTGGCCATCAGGCGCAATCCGGTGCTAATACAACTCTATGAGAAAAAAACGGATCTGGTCTATCTATTATTAATCCAATAGTAATTAAAGGGGTTAATAAAACACGCACACATTAGGAAAAAGTATTTTAATATTCTTCATTTCACCATACTTACCATACTTCAGCGCCTGCAAAAAATGTAAAATAATAAACCGCATACTACCTGTCCGCTGTAGTCCAATTAATAACGAGTGTCCTACGATGATCTCCCCTATAGGACAGTGACATCGGGTGATGTCACTGCTCTATAGGACCCTCAATGACACACTGACAGGAGACAATGGCTTCTGCAGTGCATCACTGAGGTTACCTGAGTTCAAAGTGTCACTTTATGGCAATTGCTGCATGGGAAAATGTCTCATACAGCAATGCCATAAAGTGAGACTAGGGACTTTTTTTTTTTACAGCGGCGGAGGAATACAGTGGCGGAAGGATACCTTCCTCCCGTCATTGTGTTCCCGGAGCCCCTGGAGAGCAGTCGCATTATCTGATGCTGCTGCTCTCCACGGGAGATCGTCGTGGGACACTCGTGGATTTCTGCGGACAGGGAGTATATTGGTTGTTTGTTTTTTCACATTTTTTACAGATGACACTGGCTTCGGGGAACAAAATGACAAGTAATGGTGAGTATGTAATCTATGTTTAATGTACTGTATGTCTATATGTATGTATTGTATATTTGTATGTATGTATGCAGTATGTATGCATGTAGTATGTATGTAGCATGCATGTAGCATGTATGTAGTAGGTAGCATGTATGCAGCATGTAGTATGTATGTAGCATGTATGTATGTAGTATGTATGTAGCATGTAGTATGTATGTAGCATGTATGTATGGATGTATGTATGCAGTATGTATGTAGCATGTATGAATGTAGTATGTAGCATGTATATAGCATGTATGTATGTAGTATGTAGCATGTATGTATGTAGCATGTATATATGTAGTATGTATGTATGTAGTATGTATGTGGTATGTATGTATGTGGTATGTATGTATGTAGCATGTATGTATGTAGCATGTATGTATCATGTATGTAGCATCTATGTATGTATATAGTATGTATGTAGCACATATGTAGTATGTATGTAGCATGTATGTATGTAGAATGTATGTAGTATGTAGCATGTATGTATGCAGCATGTATGTATGCAGCATGTATGTATGTAGTATGTATGTAGAATGTATGTAGCATGTACTGTATGTATGTATGTAGCATGTATGTAGCATGTATGTATGTATGTAGCATGTATGTATGTATGTAGCATGTATGGAGTATGTATGTAGCATGTATGTATGTATGTATGTAGCATGTATGTATGTAGTATGTAGCATGTATGTAGCATGTATGTATGCAGCATGTATGTAGCATGTATGTATGTAGCATGTATGTATGTATGTAGCATATATGGAGTATGTATGTAGCATGTATGTATGTATGTAGCATGTATGGAGTATGTATGTAGCATGTATGTATGTATGGAGTATGTATGTAGCATGTATGGAGTATTTTTATTTTTACATTCAACACATTAGCCGGATGATGGGACTACTACTGTCCCATCATTGGCTAATGTGTCAATCACTGTCAGTGTAACAGGCATCGTCCGATGGGACTTGTAGTCCCATCGGACGATGCCTGCACAGACACAAAGACCCCCGGCAGTCCGCACAGACCCCCCGGCAGGTCGTACAGACCCCGGAGAGGCCGCACAGACCCCCCTGGCAGGTCGTACAGACCCCGGAGAAGCCGCACAGACCCCCCGGCAGGTCGTACAGACCCCGGAGAGGCCACACAGACCCCGCACACTCGCACAGACCCCGCCCGCACAGAGACACCCAGTCTCCGCCCACGCACCGCCCACTTTCCATTATAGTGATTTTTGCACTGTGGGGACTTCCGTCTTCCGTTATCGCAGAAATATCGGAACTCGGTATCGGAATTCCGATACCGCAAGTATCGGCCAATACCCGATACTTGCGGTATCAGAATGCTCAACACTATTCAGGACACGAAATATGCATCCACAAAGACTTGAACATAGTATTAAAGCACCCCGAATATACTCTATTAGCACACCTTATCCCAGCATGCTCGCTCATCACTAATTGTTATTGACATCTGGTGAGAATTTCAAGTCATTAGCACCTTTAAAATATATTTACTTAGAAAATTAGTGGCATGTTCCACACTTATTTCACCCACAGTATGCCATGGAGCTTGATGGGAATTATGTCCTTATTGCCAACCCTTTGTGTCTTTAGCAAGTCTAAAGGTACCTTCACACTAAGCGACTTTGCAGCGAGAATGACGATCCGTGACGTTGCAGCGTCCTGGATAGCGATCTCGTTGTGTTTGACATGCAGCAGCGATCTGGATCCCGCTGTGATATCGTTGGTCGGAGCTAGAAGTCCAGAACTTTATTTCGTCGCTGATCACCCGCTGTCATCGCTGGATCGGTGTGTATGACACCGATCCAGCGATGTGTTCACTTGTAACCAGGGTAAATATCGGGTTACTAAGCGCAGGGCCGCGCTTAGTAACCCGATATTTACCCTGGTTACCATTGTAAAAGTAAAAAAAACCCACTACATACTCACCTTGTGATGTCTGTCACGTCCCCCGCCAGCGGCTAACCTGCACTGAATGTGTCAGCGCCGGCCGGCCATAAAGCCGCTGTGCTCTGCTTTACGGCCGGCTGGCGCTGACACATTCAGTGCAGGGAAGCCGCCGGCGGGGGACGTGACAGACATCACAAGGTGAGTATGTAGTGTTTTTTTTTTACTTTTACAATGGTAACCAGGGTAAATATCGGGTTACTAAGCGTGGCCCTGCGCTTAGTAACCCGATGTTTACCCTGGTTACCCGGGTGTTGCAGGGGGACTTCGGCATCCTTGAAGACAGTTTCAACGATGCCGAAGTCGTTCCCCTGATCGTTGGTCGCTGGAGAGAGCTGCCTGTGTGACAGCTCCCCAGCGACCACACAACGACTTACCAATGATTGCATCGCTGGTCGTGATCGTTGGTAAGTCGTTTAGTGTAACGGTACCCTAATTCTACCAACCACACTATCTGTAATGTCTCAAAAGAATAAACAGGATGGGATCTAACAATGAGCTTTGTCTAACAGAACTTTACAACCTGTATTTGATTTTACTTTGGCTGTACATCACTAAACACAATTACAACAAGGTAGTTCTAATGAAAAGGTGCTCTGCTCACATTAGCTTGTGAAAAGACACAAGTGAAAACACACGTCAATGGTTATATGGGGGAATCTGCATTCATTGAATGAAACCAATTTTACATTTCACACAAACTACAAGGATACTACTAGTGTAGTGTAGTGTGTTATTTCTGAAGTTAAAATAAAGTAAAAGCTTGCATTACCAAATGGTATTGCGCACTAGATTAGAAAGTTATCATAATGCTCAAGTTTGACACATTATTTACATGGTTTATGAACATTTGAATAATTACACCATTTACAGATTGCATATGTTTTTTTTATTCTGTCAAGTTCTATTTATGCAGAATACGCAAATAATTTATGAACCAGGATACCATAATGGTGGAATTGGTGTTTACTACACTTTGTATGCTGTGTCATTTGTATATGTTGTATTCAGTATTTAATTGGACTTAATTATTTAAGTGGCATACATTCTTTATATACTAATTATCACTTTTATCACACCGGCTCCAATGTGTGGGCTGAAACGTTGGGTTCTTCTAATGTGTAAGTAAATCTTCTTGCAATTCACTTTAAAGGTGTGCAATTACTATAATTGAAAACATTTAGCTGAATTTTGCAATAGAAGCATTGTTAACTCTTTTCTTAATAATGTTAAAACTTAGTAAAAAGGTTCTCAACGACTATGACACTAAAGGCGTGGTCCCAACTCATACTAAAGTTCATTCTAAATCCCTATCTATTTAATGCCATAATCTAAGATATTTTCTAATGTACTTGTTTTAGAAAATACTTACCATTCCCTAACCACACTATCTAACTGCCATTCTATAGTTTTTTCCTGCATGCATTGCATTAAATAATTTATTGTTGTTAAAAAAACGAAATGTTATATATTTTTTATGTAAAATGCATGACTTTCTAACTTCATGTAACCTTGATGTATGAGAACATTTTCTGTCCTCTCTTATAAACATATCTAGTAAAGAAAATATTTATTATTAGAGTTCAGAAAACACCATATCCATGATTACAAGGCGAGACAAGAGGGGTAAGCAATATAGAGCATCAGATATAATAAATGAATATACTAGATGGAATTCATGAACTCATCTAGAAATTCTCCAATGATATACACTTACATTGCTGCACAAGGACAAGCAGCTTGAGGAAGCAGTAGACCTGTCAGTACAATCAGTATTTCCAAATTTAGCTCATTACTCATACAATAACTGTATAGCCATTTTTTTCTTTGATATATCTCACAAATCTCCACAATCCAGAAATTTTAACTGAACAGTCTACCTCACAATGTGTGCAAATTATTACATTTCTTTGTTTTTGTTGCACATACAGTACAGCCAAAAGTTTGGACACACCTTCTCATTTAAAGATTTTTCTGTATTTTCATGACTATGAAAATTGTACATTCACACTGAAGGCATCAAAACTATGAATTAACACATGTGGAATTATATACTTAACAAAAAAGTGTGAAACAACTGAAATTATGTCTTATATTCTAGGTTCTTCAAAGTAGCCACCTTTTGCTTTGATGACTGCTTTGCACTCTCTTGGCATTCTCTTGATGAGCTTCAAGAGGTAGTCACCAGGAATGGTCTTCCAACCATCTTGAAGGAGTTCCCAGAGATGCTTAGCACTTGTTGGCCCTTTTGCCTTCACTCTGCGGTCCAGCTCACCCCAAACCATCTCGATTGGGTTCAGGTCTGGTGACTGTGGAGGTCAGGTCATCTGGCGTAGCACCCCATCACTCTCCTTCTTGGTCAAATAGCCCTTACACAGCCTGGAGGTGTGTTTGGGGACATTGTCCTGTTGAAAAATAAATGATGGTCCAGCTAAACGCAAACCGGATTAAATAGCATGCCACTGCAAGATGCTGTGGTAGCCATGCTTGTTTAGTATGCCTTCAATTTTGAATAACTCCCTAACAGTGTCACCAGCAAACCCCCCTTACACCATAACACCTCCTCCTACATGCCTCATGGTGGGAACCAGGCATGTAGAGTCCATCCGTTCACCTTTTCTGTGTCGCACAAAGACACGGTGGTTGGAACCAAAGATCTCAAACTTGGACTCATCAGACCAAAGAACAGATTTCCACTGGTCTAATGTCCATTCCTTGTGTTCTTTAGCCCAAACAAGTCTCTTTTGCTTGTTGCCTGTCCTTAGCAGTGGTTTCCTAGCAGCTATTTTACCATGAAGGCCTGCTGCACAAAGTCTCCTTTTAACAGTTTTTGTAGAGTTGTGTCTGCTGCTAGAACTCTGTGTGTCATTGACGTGGTCTCTAATCTGAGCTGCTGTTAACCTGTGATTCCTGAGGCTGGTGACTCGTATAAACTTATCCTCAGAAGCAGAGGTGACTCTTGGTCTTCCTTTCCTGGATAAATATAAGACACAATTTCAATTGTTTCACACTTTTTTGTTAAGTATATAATTCCACATGTGTTAATTCATAGTTTTGATGCCTTCAGTGTGAATATACAATTTTTTATGTCATGAAAATTCAGAAAAATCTTTAAATGAGAAGGTGTGTCCAAACGTTTGGACTGTATATTTGCTGCAGAATTACAATTTTAAGCCCAGATGGTTGTTTTTTAATGATAATTAAGGGTTTTCAACAAATCAAATTAAAAGCAAAACTTTTTATAGTGTGATTTCATTAAAATAGTAGCATGTGTATTGAAAAATATCATGATCTGAGAGATATTTCAAACTTTTCTTCACTTACAGCTGATAATAATTATTCTATAAGCCGTTCTATCTTCCTCCCTGCCTGTCCATTGTATGTCTTCTACCATGCACTTCTGCTGCTGCCAGTATGATGGCCCATGCTAAGCCAAAGATTTACTTCCTGTTTATCATTTATATTGTAGCATTCCTGCTGACAGGGTTAAATGACTGGCCCTGCACTGCCAGAGATCTTGCCTGTCCTGTCTTAATTATTTACTGTATGGCCTCTACTTCTTACACTGCCACTACATTGGCCTAGCTGCATTTTATAGCGCAACACTGCACTCCTGTTGCCGAGTCTTCTGTCTCTGGCCCTATACTGCCAAACATTGTTTTGTCTGCCCCATTCTAATTTCCACCGTGCAGCTTCTTCTGTTGCCTCTGCCACTGCACTTCCACACCAATAACAAATCTCTTGGCTGCTTGCCTCACTGTGTTTTATAGTGATAGACTTTACTACTGATGCAAAACTTACTCTCTTGAGGGTAACCAGAAATCAAACAGCTCATAATATAGGGCAAACTTTATTTAAGGCTTTTTGAGAGCAAATCATTGCTTCTTCTCTTTGAAACAGCTTTTACTGTTTCCTTACAAAATTGGAAATTTTGGAAGGCTTGAAATAAAACCTTTGTATTTATTCCTTAATTTTGGGAATAGCAACCTATTGTAAATCCCTATAAGGGCATAATTTTTTAACCATTAGTTGTGAAGCCATTTCTTCTTCACTTTCAAAATTGCTGAGTTTTTGCTCCTTAAATAAAGAGATAATTTTTTAACTCAATATGACAAATCTTTTATTTCTCAGTCCCCCATTACAGCACCACCAGAGAGAGGGGATCTGCCCTTCAGGGACAGGAAACCTACAGGATAAAAGGGCGGTACCTCTCTCCTGCGTCAGTTTGGTTTCCTGTCCCTGACAGGGAACCCTCTAGGATTGGTACCTTAAAGATCCGGAGCCGGCCAGTCGAGCTATGACAGCGGGGACGTCCCTGTCACGGCTGGTGCGGTGTCCGATGCCGCCACTGCTGGGACCAAGGGTCTGCAAAGTGCGCGGAGGGAAGCGCAGCCGCCTCCCCAGATTGGAGTAGGGGCTTTGGGGACCCAGTGTGCCTACAACCTTCGTGCCAACAAGCACTTCCTGATTTGGGGCGGGCGCATGCGCACGGTGTGCTAGGTGCACCAAGATGGCCACCACCCTGGATCTAGTGCATCTCCTTCCATGTCTCAGGCAGCACGCATGCGCAGATCAATGAAAGGGGATCAGCGCTTCTCAATGAAGCAGCCCTGGAGGAGGAAGGTGGAATGGCACCAAATTTCATTTAAAAAGATTGGCGTGGTAGTATCTCCTTGCTGCATGCAGTCCCAATAATGGAGGACAGCGATCAGCAGCTCCAGCCGCCGCAGCCACTACAGCCGCAGCAGCACCACCACCACCAGCACAAGCCAGATGCACAAAAAAAGATCCTCTGCTGGCACCCGCAGTACTCGCTCCAGCAGCCATTCCACGCCGCAGAGTAAAGGCTCCAGTATGTCTAACCAGCTGACACCACCGCCTATGGATCTCATACAGGATCCTATACCTCCTCCAGAACCGGTACCTGTGGCTGCGGAAGATGGGTGAGTGATCTTCTTGAAAGTTCACTAAATAATTGGGGTCCTCTCTTCTCCGTTTATTTTAGGCGAGAAAAAGAATGGATAAAACTAAGCACAGGTCCTGTCCTTTGTGCAGAAAACCTTTGCCGCAAACCAGGGATAAGAAATTGTGGGATTCCTGTATAGGACAAGTCCTTTGTGAGGAAACCCCTATTTTCGCCTCTGAGTTACGATCTGTAATTAAATCAGAGGTAGAGACAGCATTTAATTCCCTTAGAAGGGAAAGGGTTAAAGAGAAAACACCTGTACCCTATTCCCACTCCGATTCCTCTATTCCTGACGATGGAGAGTCAGATAGGCGCGGTTCCTCCTCCTCCTCCTCAGATTCCGAGAGCGGAAGTCGCCACTGCTTTCCTTTAGATGAAGTCGATGCCCTGGTTAAGGCAGTAAGATCGACCATGGGGGTACTGGATCCCCGTCCTGACAAAATGGTACAGGACACTATGTTTGGAGGATTAGGTCAAAAAAAGTGCAGAGTCTTCCCACTTAACGAAAATGTTCAAACATTAATTAAAAAGGAGTGTGAAAAGCCAGAGAGAAAAAACTCATCGGTACCCTCCCTTAAAAGGAAATATCCCTCTACTTCATGAGATAAAGCCCCTAAAGTTGACGTAGCAGTAGCTAAGGCCTCAAAAAAAATTGTGTTGCCCTTTGAGGACATGGGAACTCTGAAGGATCCTCTTGACAAAAGAGCTGATACCTTCCTTAAAGGGGCCTGGGAATCGGCAGGGGGATGTTTAAGGCCTGCTATAGCTGCCGCATGTACTTTTCGATCTCTAATGATTTGGGTAGATAACTTAGAGAAACAACTAAGAGATGATGTATCTAGAAATAAAGTGATAGAATCAATTCACATGATTAGAGGGGCGGCAGCTTTTTTGGTGGACTCATCAGCCGACTGTATTAAACTCGCCTCTAAATCAGCAGCTTTATCTAATGCAGCTCGTAGGACGTTATGGCTAAAAAGTTGGCCAGGCGACCTACAAACTAAACAGAAACTTTGCTCAATTCCATGTGAGGGAAAGTTTTTGTTTGGGGAGACACTGGATGACATTTTACAAAAGGCAGGCTATAAGAAAAAAGGATTCCCTAACCTGGCCACACCATTTGTTAAGTGGTCCTTTCGGAATAGGAAGTTTTCTCGGAGACGCCCCCCAAGGGAACAGAACAGATGGGATGATGGGAAAAGGAGAGATAGAGGGTTTTTCTTTTCGGTAATTCCCCAAGAGATAAAAAGACCCCTAAGTGACACCTCCCCCAGGGTGGGAGGGAGATTATCTCAATTCCTCCCGGCCTGGGAAAAAATATCAACCATTGTCTGGATTTTGAACTTGATAAAAATGAGACTTCAAATAAACTTTACTTCCCTTCCTCCCCAAAACTATGTGGTCACCCCACTAAAATCCTCACCTCAACAGCAACATACGTTGGATTAAGAAATTATAAGGCTCATAAACAAAGACGTCATTCAAGAAGTTCCCCCACTGGAAAGAGGGACAGGGTTTTATTCCCCATTGTTTCTGGTTCCAAAACCGGACGGGTCCTTCCGCACAATAATAAACTTGCAGAAGCTAAACAGTTATGTAAAGAACCAAAGTTTCAAAATGGAATCAATAAAATCAAAAACCTGTTTCCAAACTGCTTCATGATAGTGTTGGATCTCAGCGACGCGTATTATCATGTCCCAATCCATAAAAACTTCCAGGAATACCTCAGACTAGCAGTGGTCATGGGAGGGGAAGTAAGGGAATACCAGTACAAAGCCCTTCCCTTTGGCATTTCAGTGGCACCCCGAATATTTACCAAATTGATAGCAGAAATGATGGCCCATCTAAGAGAGAAAGACATTTTAATAGTACCATACTTGGACGACTTTCTAATTGTCAGCAATTCAGCCCAACACTGTTGTCAACAATGCGACAGAGTGATAAAAACTCTAACAGAGTTAGGCTGGCTTCTAAATCTCCAAAAATTGAAACTAGAACCAACCAGGGTTCAAGAGATTTTGGGCCTAACTTTGGACTCTATAACACAGGAATATCGTCTTCCAGACCAGAAAAAACAAAAAATATTAAATCTTGTCTCAAGAGCTTGCTCAAACCCTCATATGACCTTCAGAGAGGCGATGTCATTACTGGGGTCCCTTTCTGCCTGCCTCCCAGCAATCCAGTGGGCACAGATCCACATGAGAAACCTGCAGTGGGACATTCTCAGGAATCAAATTGCACTAAAGGGACATTTAGAAGGACATATGACTCTACATTCAAACACTATTCATTCCCTAGCTTGGTGGTTGGATTCCAACAACCTATCAAAAGGGGGTCCCTTGGGTAATAGACATACCTAGAATAGTTACCACGGCTGCGAGTCCCATGGGGTGGGGAGCTCACCTGGGCAACAGTATTACTCAGGGAGTCTGGACAGGTCAACAATATGGGGCATCCTCAAACCAAAAAGAACTTTGGGTGGTGGGCCGCGCTCTATCATACTTCCTTCACAGCTTACAGGGACATCATGTCTGGGTTTTCTTGAACAATCAGGTAGTGGTAGCCTACCTGAACCACCAGGTCTCAAGCCCTAATGAAGGCCACTTCTCAAATCTTCACTTTACAACTTCCTATCCCTCTCTGCGCTACATATAAAAGGAGTAGGAGTAGAGTACCAAAAAGCAGACTTCTTAAGCCGTACCCATTTAAAACAGGGGGAATGGACACTGAATCAAAGCATCTTCGATCAGATCACCAAACTATGGGGGGTCCCTGTAATAGACCTTTTTGCCAGTGTAGAAAACAAAAAAGTAAAAGAATTTTGTTCTCTAGACCCCAGGGGGGGCCCTCGGGCGCTGGATGCATTCACCATTCTCTGGTCTCAAGGTCTGGCATATGCCTTTCCCCTCCTATGCTCATTCCGGCAGTTCTACGGAAAATCAGACAGGACAGGGTGAGGCTCATTCTAATAGACACCTTCTGGCCCAAAAGGACCTGGTTTTCCTGGCTGAGGATGCTATCGGTCACAGATCCTTGGGTTCTTCCAGATCTTCCAGACCTCCTATCGCAGGGACTGGTGCTCCACCCTCAGTCAGAGAGTCTCCACTTGACAGCGTGGAACTTGAGAGGTCACTACTAAAGGCAAGGGGATTTTCAGATAAATTAGTTGCCACACTATTGAAAAGTAGGAAAACTGTAACAGTAACTACTAAAATCTACGGCAAAACCTGGAAAAAGTTTCTGTTCACCTCTGGGGTAAAATTACAAGATGAGGTCCCAGTTACTAAAGTGTTAGAAGTCCTACAAAGAGGATTAGACCTAGGCCTCTCGGTAAGCACCTTAAAGGTGCAAATAGCTGCTTTAGGGGTGTTATACAGTGAGAATATAGCTGCTAACCCATGGATAACACGGTTTATTAAAGCTGATGTAAGATCTAAACCCATAAACATAAAAATACTACCAACCTGGGACCTAAATTTAGTCTTATCAGCTCTAACAGAACCCCGGTTTGAGCCCATAGATTCAATACCACTTAAAGCCTTATCACTTAAAATGGCCCTTCTCACAGCTTTAACATCTGGCTGTAGAATAAGTGATCTCCAGGCTCTATCTGTAAATCCTCCCTTCACACAAATCATGGATGATAAGGTAATCCTAAGAACAGACCCTGCTTATCTACCCAAGGTTGTGTCCAATTTTCACAGGTCTCAGGAGATAATCCTTCCTTCCTTCTGCCCAAATCCAAAATCTAAGAAAGAGGAAAAATTCCACACATTAGATGTGAGAAGGTGTCTAGTACAATACTTAGAATCCACCCAACAGCATAGGAAGGAAGGGTCTCTCTTTATCTGTTTTCAGGGACCTAGAAAAGGACTCAAAGCCTCCAAAAGCACCATAGCCCCATGAATAACAGATGCGATAGCCTTGGCGTACTCGTCCACTGGAAACACAGTTCCTGACAGACTCAAAGTGCACTCTTCAAGAGCCATGTCGACCTCCTGAGCTGAAAGGTCGGAGGTATCAATAGACAAAATATGTAAGGCGGCCACCTGGTCATCACCTTCAATCTTTTTTAGACACTACCACTTAGACCTAGGCTCTACATCTGACTTAACCTTTGGAAGAAGGGTCTTGCAGGCTGTGGTCCCTCCCTAAGCAACAATCTCTGAAATTCTCTCTGGTGGTGCTGTCATGGGGACTGAGAAAAGCATAGTTACTTACGAATAACAATATTTCTCAGAGCCCATGACAGCACCTGCTTATTCCCCCCTTATCACATGTGCGGTGGGCACTTTATTATACAAAGTGTGTATTTTTATTATAGACACGGTGTAATCCTGTTAAGCAATATGTTAAAAGTGTATATTTTCTTGTTGTCACTAACCTGGAGGACCTCTGATGCTTTGTAAACCAAACTGACGCAGGAGAGAGGTACTGCCCTTTTATCCTATAGGTTTCCTGTCCCTGAAGGGCGGATCCCCTCTGTCTGGTGGTGCTGTCATGGGCTCTGAGAAATACCATTATCGGTAAGTAACTATGCTTTTCTTCATTTAGTAAAAAACAGATCTCTTGAAACTCCCTAAATATGAATAATGTTTGCACCACACCATGTATAAAAGCCACATCTTTTTGCGTTTGTACCACCTATGTATAAACGCCATCAAGGCAGGCATCTGCCTCCAAAGAGGGGATCATTTTTAGACAATTTTTGGGGTCTAAGGGGTAACGTTTCTCTATATGGAGAGTGACATACCAGCTGGCTTGTCAAGGTAAGGAGGCTTATTCGCCGTGCAATGCTCCTCTGGGAAATTAAATATGCAAATTGCCTTTTAATTTGCATAGACAATTTTTATAATTTAAGTAGCCTAAAAAGTCCAATTTATCACAAATCAAATATTCTTTGAAAATTCTGTGAAAATGGCAAATTTGAATTTCAAATAGTTCAATCTTCTTAATTTATTGTATATATTCTTTTATGTAAGTTTTAATTTGCTGTACTTCAATGGTCACATTTACTGACTTAAAACCTGTCCCGAATATATCCTACTGGCAACGATTTAGAGCTTACTAAAACCCTCTGCCAGATCAGGTATTTAGCTTCGGAAAGATAACTGGAAGTTTTCCTAACATTTTTAGGCAATGCAAACCTAAAATTAAAACGTGCCAGATTTAAAACATTGGCTAATGCTGTTTGATATTTCTTTAGACTCTCTCTTGTCTAAGTTTTAAATGACCAATATGATACTTACTTTGTGTCATAAATTTGCACAAAAATGTTGGCACACTTTTGGTGTACACTGCCACAAATTAGGCTATGCCCCCTGCTAGAAATACCACAGAAAATTTCTAGCGCACGCAATAAATGTGGTACAACACATGTAGTACAATTTTGTGTTTTAACTCAAATTGTGTTTAAATTCAATCATACTTTTAGTAATAAAAATATCCAGTGTTTCCATTCAATGCATCTCAGAAATAAAGATGAGAAATTGAAACACTTAGTCCCAGATTTATCAAGGTGTTTAATCCAGAAATAGATATTTTATCATTTACACACCAGTTTCGGCCAACTCTGCCAAAATGGATGGAGCTGCGGAAGGGCAGGGCAGGATAATGTGTCACAATGCTTGTTCATCTAATTCATGAAAAGTAGTATATTCAGGAGCTGGGGAGCAAACAAGCGCAATAGAGTCTTATCTGATAACAAGAAGAAATGGTAAAATTAAAATTTGCTAACCTTTGGGGGTTTGTAAAACAATAAATTCGAGGAATTTAAGATAGTCAGCTGCTGCAGAACCACAGATAGCTAGATGAGAATTAGAATTATCAAGGAAAATGAGTGGACTTTTCCGTACTGCTGGTGGACTGATGAGAAAGATCCATAAGTCACATGATTTTAATATTGTGGCTTTATTATCGACTTGTTTTGAAGTTTGACACACTTCTTCTTCGGGATGAAACTACATGTAGGCACATTAACATCAAACAGCGCTAAAGGAGTGGTATTTAAATAAAAGCACCAAAGAGGCACATTTGTCAAAGTTCACCTCTTAACAAAAAAAGCAAGCACAAATATCCAAGCTTAAAAATACAGCCATATACAGGAGAATTTATATATAAAAAAACGAATTGTGAGTTGTTGTGTTACAAGGAAAAAAATATTTGTCTTATTTATCTTGTATAATGTGCAGATAAAAAAAATATAAAAGTATATACATTCACCTGCATATGGTTGTATCTTTTGCTTGGATATTTGTGCTCACTTTTTTATTATAACGGTTGAGATAAACTTTGAAACATAATGTGCCTCTTTTGCTCCTTTATTCGAATACCACTTCTTTAATGCTGTTTGCCTGTTAATGGTTTTACATGTGGTTATATTCCGAAGAAGAAATGTTTCAACTTTGAAACACATCAATAATAAAACCACAATATTACAGTTCCTGTGCATCCTAGATCCTTCTCATCAATCAATTAGCAGTGTGGAAAAATTCACTTATTTTCCTTCATCATTCTCATGCTTTATGCCACAAATCTCCAGTTTCTTAATGAATCAGGTGCAGTACCATCAAATTTTGTTGTTACAGAACAGAAAACATTTGGAATCCAATTTTCTAATAGTGGAATACCCGTTAGAGAAAAATGTTTGTTTCCTCAGTTATTTTTTGCCTCACTTTTATTAAGTGATCAAACTAGTTAAACTGGTTGTCCAGTTAAAACAAATGCTGAATTACATAAATCATAGGTGATAATTTGCTAATCAGTGCATGTGCCACAGCTGGAACCCGGACCATTAGGCAGATTGGGGTTCGGTCACCCAACTATCTCTTTCTTCATTCATTCTTGATTCAGCTGCTGGAAAATGTCGAACACAGCGCTTCAAAGCCCCATACGGAATGAATTCAGCAGTGGTCAAGCACTGCTGCTCCATTTAAACAGGGAAAAAAGTTTTCTATCTTTCTGAATGACACGGCCCAGTAGTCAGTATCCCACTAATCAATAAGTTATCAACTATCCTGAAGATCAATGATAACTTGTTTAACCCAACAAACCTTTTCATGTCACAGTAGTGCAAGAAAACCAAAAATGATCTAGAATTTGTATGCCATGACTTTGTGAACAAAGTCACAATTTTTCCGTCCTGTAGAAATCTCTAAGGGATTATTTCTATAGCAGTGATATTTTGTTCTACTGAAAAGGAATCTTTGGCATTTTATAAAATAACAGAGTTATTGAAAGTTTTTCTTTTACTCTTTTGGACCAAATGTTGAAACAATTATACAGCTCAGTTCCAAAATATAATTTCTCTGTTATGATTTAACACTTCCACATTCCCACTGTAAAACATTCCAAACACCATGGAATTACATTTAGTCCTTGAATTACATTGATCCATGCAGATATTCTGCCAAGAGCACTAATGATTGTCAGCACAGTATGGATCCGAGATGAGGCAAGAGCTTAGTGAGTTTATTAGTAGAGAAGATCTCAGCCATGAACTTGTAACTTACTGTAAATAAATCTGATTTCTAAACATTTCCTTCAGTGAGCATCATATTCCTTTAATGCATGGAACAGGAAATATATTGGATATAGTAATAGTTTTCCGTTGCAACATCCATGCTTGTATTCATTTAGTCCACGCTAGACTGCTAAAGCAAATATGCTTCTCAAGATAAGAAGGTATTTATTTATAGTCATCTCCTGAGCTTCAAAATATTATATGTTAAATCATCCCAGTATGACTTTATCCTTTTAGGGCATTACGATTTTGGATTTTCAGAAGGGTGTACCAGTCAGTGTAAAGCAATTTATTTTTTTGTACTGCATTATTAGCTTTTTCATTGAAATCTCTATCATTAGAGACTATCAAATTCTTGGAAATTCAAATTCTGTCAAATATTGGCAATTTTTTTGCAAAGATGGTTAGAAATGAGCAAATGAATTTAAGTGGAATTGAATTCTACTTGAATATTACAAAAATCAGGATTCATCAAAGTGGATTTTTTATAATTCACTTCAGCGCAAATTCAGCAAAATGGCAACTATATTGCGCCATTCAAAGATTAAAAAATAAAAAAAAAATTATGCTCACTCTACAGCTAACCATGGCACCCAGAAGTCCCAACATTGTTCATGAGATGCAAAGATTCAATGATGAGTGGTAGGGCTTCTGATGATGTGACAAGGATGGAACAGTTGGGGTGAGTAGTGGAGAAGCCAGATTGGTTAGTATGAGGGGAGCAATCGGGATTTTTTTATCACATTGTGTTTATTATGCTCTGGTGACTGATAAGACTCCAGAGCATATTAAGGGACATTTAATTTGCAGATGAAAATTCTCCAAGAATAGAATTCCCTGGGCAAATGTGGAAACAGAAAAATTCAAATTTTGCTTGATCAGCACTATTGATGGTGTTTTAGCTCGCCACAAATTGCAGGTACTTCAATTGTCCTAAAAAGATGTGTATAGCACACTGAGATCTCCAAAGACTGGATATAACTGCATTCTGTCTCTTTACTGCAATCACAGCCTTAAAAATGTGAAAGTGGCTTCACTATAGAAATGTAAATTTGTTATCTGCAGAACACTGATTCAAACTGATGGTATCAATGCTAGAGGTAAGATCATCATGATGTCTTTGAGATGACTGATGTATCATATATTCTATGATGCTCTCTGTTCCTTACTTAATATCCTTGCGTGTGTAAGAGAGACCAATCAAGACCTGAATTGGGTGTTTTTATATTCCTATTCTGGCTTTTGATAAATATTAAGTGACATAGGATATGCTAGCACATTAGTGTGAGCATATGTTTAGCAAAGGTGTGGCACCCCAGGAGTTCAGGCACCACAGTGGTATTACCTTCCTCTAGAGGAGGGTGATGCCTTGCCTGGAAACAAGGAGAGTCCCTTTGGCAGGTAATCTTACATTCAACACATTCTGACTCCAGGCCAGGAGGGGGAGCTCTACACCAGACTTCAGGGGAGCTGCACTCTCTGGTCGGGAGGAGGAGTCAGTTGCTAGGCAGTTGCTAGACAGTTGACAGTTGGTAGCAGACAGTGAAGGAGCACAGAAAGACTTAGGAGCTAGAGGAGGCCTGCGACAGGGCTAAGCTGAGCGAAAATACAAAACCGGGGGCTAAAAAATAATTTTTGTGGAAAACAAACGATTTTTTATTTTCATGGCTCTGTGTTATAAACTGTAGTGAAACACTTGGGGGGTTCAAAGTGCTCACAACACATCTAGATAAGTTCCTTGGGGGTCTAGTTTCCAATATGGGGTCACCTATGGGGGGTTTCTACTGTTTAGTTACATCAGGCGCTCTGGAAATGCAACGTGACGCCTGCAGACTAATCCATCTAAGTCTGCACTCCAAATGGCGCTCCTTCCCTTCCGAGCTCTCCCATGCGCCCAAACGGAGGTTCCCCCCCACATATGGGGTATCAGCGTACTCAGGACAAATTGGAAAACAACTATTGGGGTCCAATTTCTCCTGTTACCCTTGGGAAAATACAACACTGGGGGCTAAAAAATAATTTTTGTGGGAAAAAAAGAATTTTTATTTTCACAACTCTGCGTTATAAACTGTAGTGAAACACTTGGGGGTTCAAAGCTCTCACCACACATCTAGACGCATTCCTTAAGGGGTCTACTTTCCAAAATGGTGTCACTTGTGGGGGGTTTCAATGTTTAGGCACCTCAGAAGCTCTCCCAACACAACGTGGCGGACCATCTCAATTCCAGTCAATTTGCATTGAAAAGTCAAATGGCACTACTTCCCTTCCGAGCTCTGCCATGCGCCCAAACAGTGTTTTACCCCCACATAAGAGGTATCAGCGTATTCAGGACAAATTGGGTAACAACTTTTGGGGTCCATTTTCTTCTCTTACCCTTGGGAAAATAAAAAATTGGGGGCAAAAAGATCATTTTTGTGAAACAATATGATTTTTTATTTTTACGGCTCTGCATTATAGACTTCTGTGAATCACTTAATGGGTCAAAGTGCTTACCACACATCTAGATAAGTTCCTTATGGGGTCTACTTTCCAAAATAGTGTCACTTGTGGGGGGTTTCAATGTTTAGGCACATCAGGGGCTCTCCAAACGCAACATGGCGTCCCATCTCAATTCCAGTCAATTTTGCATTGAAAAGTCAAATGGCGCTCCTTCGCTTCCGAGCTCTGCCATGCGCCCAAACAGTGGTTTACCCCCACATATTGGGTATATGCATACTCAGGACAAATTGTACAGCAACTTTTGGGGTCCATTTTCTCCTGTTACCCTTGGTAAAATAAAACGAATTGGAGCTGAAGTAAATTTTTTGTGTAAAAAAGTTAAATGTTAATTTTTATTTAAATATTCTAAATATTCCTGTGAAACAACTGAAGGGTTAATAAACTTCTTGAATGTGGTTTTGTGCACCTTGAGGGGTGCAGGTTTTAGAATAGTGTAACACTTGGGTATTTTCTATCATATAGACCCCTCAAAATGGCTTCAAATGAGATGTGGTCCCTAAAAACAAATGGTGTTGTAAAAATGAGAAATTGCTTGTCAAATTTTAACCCTTATAACTCCCTAACAAAATAAAATTTTGGTTCCAAAATTGTGCTGATGTAAAGTAGACATGTGGAAAATGTTATTTATTAAGTATTTTGTGTGACATTTCTCTGTGATTTAATTGTATAAAAATTCAAAGTTGGAAAATTGCAAAATTTTCAAAATTTTCACCAAATTTCCATTTTTCACAAATAGATGCAGGAAATATCAAAGAAATTTTATCACTATCATGAAGTACAATATGTCATGAGAAAACAATGTCAGAATCATGGGGATCCGTTGAAGCCTTCCAGAGTTATTACCTCATAAATGGACAGTGGTCAGAATTGTAAAAATTGGCCCGGTCATTAACGTGCAAACCACCCTTGGTGGTAAAGGGGTTAAGTAAGCCAAAATTGAAATTTTTATTAAAAAAATTGGAAATGTAAGTGTAATTTATGAAGGAAGCAAGAACTGACAAAAAAGGTGATGTAAGAGGGACTTAGATACATCTTGTATCAGATCATCTTGTATCGTCATGCAGTGTTACTCCTAGAATCATAAAGGTTATGCACTAAGTGATGAACCATACAAAAATTACAAGCAGCGTCATCCATACACCCTTGAAAACACAGACTATAGTGACTCATTCAAATATTGTGAGCAAAGAATAGCTTGTGGTACTCCTACAGTCATAAAAGTTCTGCACAGAGAAAAGGCTGCCAAAAATTGCAACAGGGTCACAAGACACATTAAACTGTATGCATGAATCACTGAAACCATAAAAAGTTTAGCAAAGTTTTTCTAGAGTTTAACCCCTTCCTGACATGCGCCGTACTAGTACTGCTCTGCAGGAGCTGAGTTCCCGGAAACCGCAGTACAAGTACGGTGGCATGATCGCACGGCCTCACAGTTAGCGCCACGGCGATCACGTGCGGGTTTCAGCTGTATATGACAGCTGACACCCCGCAGCAATGCCAAAGATCAGTGCTAGCACTGATAGTGGGCATTTAACCCCTCTGATGCCGCTGTCAATAGTGACAGCGACATAGAGGCGCATCGCGCAGGGACTGGGGCTCCCTGCGCTCCCCCACCGGAACAACACGATGCGATCGCGCTGTTTCGGTGTTCCGGAAGGAGTCCCCAGATCCAAGATGGCCGCGGGACTCCTTTCGGGTCATGAAGTGAGGTGGCTAGCCGGCGCCTGCTCAGATCAGGCACCGGAAAGCCTCCCTGATTGCCTGTCAGATCGCTGATCTGACACAGTGCTATGCACAGTGTCAGATCACCGATCTGATCTAATATAGTGATGTCCCACCCTGGGACAATGTTAGAAAGTTAAAAAAAAATAGAATGTACAAAAAAAAAAATCCCCAAATAAAGAAAAACTATATTTCCCAATAAATCCATTCATTTATGTAAGTAAAAAAAAAACAATAGTACACATATTTGGTATCGCCGCATCCATAACGACCTGCTCTATAAAACTATCCCACTAGTTAACCCCTTCAGTGAACACCGCAAAAAAAATAATAAAAAACGAGGCAAAAAACAACGCTTTATTAACATACCGGCGAACAAAAAGTGGAATAACACGTGATCAAAAAGACGGATATAAATATACATGGTACCGCTGAAAATGTCAACTCGTCCGAGAAATAACAAGACCTCACATGACTCTGTGGGCCAAAATATGGATAAATTGTAGCTCTCAAAATGTGGTGATGCAGAAACTATTTTTTGCAATAAAAAGCATCTTTTAGTGTGAGACGGCTGCCAATCATAAAAATCCGCCAAAAAAATGCTATAAAAGTAAATCAAACTCCCCTTCATCACCCCCTTAGTTAGGGGAAAAAAATAAAATTTTAAAAATGTATTTATTTCCATTTTCCCGTTAGGGCTAGGTTTAGGGCTGGGGTTAGGGCTAGGGTTAGGGTTAGGGTTGGGGTTAGGATTAGGGTTGGGGTTAGGGTTGGCGCAAAAATTAGGGTTGGAGCTAAAGTTAGGGTTTGGATTACATTTACGGTTGGGATAAGGGTTGGGATTAGGGTTAGGGGTGTGGTTAGGGTTATGGTTGGGATTAGAGTTAGGGGTGTGTTTGGGTTAGGGTTTCAGTTAGAATTGGGGGTTTCCACTGTATAGGGACATCAGGGGCTCTCCAAACGCGACATGGCGTCCGATCTCAATTCCAGCCAATTCTGCACTGAAAAACTAATACAGTGCTCCTTCCCTTCCGAGCTCTCCCGTGCGCACAATCAGGGGTTTACCTCCACATATGGAGTACCAGCGAACTCAGGATTGGACAACAAATTTTGGGGTCCAATTTCTCCTGTTACCCTTGGGAAAATACAAAACCGGGGGCTAAAAAATAATTTTTGTGGAAAAAAATGTGGATTTTTTATTTTCATGGCTCTGCGTTATAAACTGTAGTGAAACACTTGGGGGTTCAAAGTTCTCACAACACATCTAGATAAGTTCCTTGGCAGATCTAGTTTCCAATATGTGGTCACTTGTGAGGGGTTTCTACTGTTTAGGTACATCAGGGGCTCTGCAAATGCAACGTGATGCCTGCAGACCAATCCATCTAAGTCTGCATTCCAAACGGCACTCCTTCCCTTCCGAGCTCTGCCATGTGCCCAAACAGTGGTTCCCCCCAAATACGGGGTATCAGCGTACTCAGGAGAAATTGGAAAACAACTTTAGCAGTCCAATTTCTCCTGTTACCCTTGGGAAAAAATTGCGGGCTAAAAGATCATTTTGTGGAAGGAAAAAATGATTTTTTAATTTTCACGGCTCTACATTCTAAACTTTAGTGAAACAATTGGGGATTAAAAGTGCTCACCATACATCTAGATAAGTTCCAAAGGGGGTCTTCTTTCGAAAATGGGGTCACTTGTGGGGGGTTTCCACTGTTTAGGCACATCAGGGGCTCTGCAAACGTGACATGGGTTGCGATCTCAATTCAAGCCAATTTTGCATTGAAAAGTCAAATGGTGCTCCTTCCCTTCTGAGCTCTGCCATGCTCTCAAATAGTGGTTTAACCCCATATATGGAGTTTCAGCGTACTCAGAACAAATTGAACAACAACTTTTGGGGTCCAATTTGTCCTGTTACTCTTGGAAAAATAAAAAATTTGAGGCGAAAAAATAATTTTTGTGAAAAAAAATGATTTTTTTTCTTACGGCTCTATATTATAAACTTCTGTGAAGTACTTGGGGGTTCAAAGTGCTCACCACACATCTAGATGAGTTCCCTAGGGGGTCTACATTCCAAAATGGTGTCACTTGTGGGGGTTTCCACTAGTTAGGCACATCAGGGGCTCTCCAAACGCGACATGATGTCCGATCTCAATTCCAGCAATTTTTGCATTGAAAAGTCAAATGGGGCTCCTTCCCTTCTGAGCTCTGCCATGCTCTCAAACAGTGGTTTAATCCCATATATGGAGTATCAGCATACTCAGAACAAATTGATCAACAACTTTTGTGGTCCAATTTGTCCTGTTACCCTTGGGAAAATAAAATATTTGGGGCGAAAATATCATTTTTTGTGAAAAAATATGATTTTTTTTATGGCTCTACATTGTAAACTTCTGTGAAGCACTTGGAGGTTCAAAGTGCTCACCACACATCTAGATTAGTTCCTTAGGGGTCTACTTTCCAAAATGGTGTCACTTGTTGGGGTTTCCACTGTTTAGGCACATCAGGGGCTCTCCAAACGCGACATGGTGTCCGATCTCAATTCCAGCAATTTTTGCATTGAAACATCAAATGGCGCTCCTTCCCTTCCGAGCTCTGCCATGTGCCCAAACAATGGTTTACCCCCACAAATGGGGTATTGGCATACTAAGGACAAATTGTACAATGACTTTTGTGGTCCAATGTCTCCTGTTACCCTTGGAAAAATAAAACAAATTGGATCTGAAGTAAAAATGTTGTGAAAAATGTTAAATGTTCAATTTTTTTAAACATTCCAAAAATTCCTGTGAAGCACCTGAAGAGTTAATAAACTTTTTGAATGTGGTTTTGAGTACCTGGAGTGGTGCAGTTTTTAGAATGGTGACACTTTTGGGCATTTTCTGTCATATTGACCCCTCAAAGTCACTTCAAGTGTGCGGTGGTCCCTATAAAAATGGTTTTGCAAATTTTGTTGTAAAAATGAGAAATCGCTGGTCAAATTTTAAACCTTATAACTTCCTAACAAAAAAATTGTTTCCAAAATTGTGGTAATGTAAAGCAGACATGTGGGTAATGTTATTTATTAACTATTTTATATGATATGACTCTCTAAGGGCATAAAAACTAAAAGTTTAAAAATTGCAAAATTTTCTAAATTTTCACCAAATTTCCATTTTTTTCACAAATAAACGCAAGTCAAATCAAAGAAATTTTACCACTATCATAAAGTACAATATGTCACGAGAAAACATTCTCAGAATCACTAGGGTCCGTTGAAGCGTTTCAGAGTTATTACCTCATAAATTGACAGTGGTCAGAATTTAAAAAAAATGGCCTGGTCAGGAAGTTGAAACCAGGCTTTGGGGTGAAGGGGTTAATATAAAAGCAAAAAAAGTTCAAGGTTTTTTTTATTTTTACATAACTCCAAAATGTAACAGAAAGCAGGTAATACTTCATGGATCATTAATTGATTCCAGACAAAATTCTCACTGCTTTTTTGTAGTGTTACATATAACACCAAAATGTACCCAAGAACACGTAATACTTTATCGGTGAAAAATATAATACTGAAAAAAACTGACAATTTGGTTTGAGGGTTATATACTACCGAAAAGTACCTAAACCATGTAATACTCTATTTTTACTTTTCAGGATCAGGGCATTTTGCTGCATTGTGGTACTGAAAGTGTGTCTCTCTGGTGAATGTTATATCTTTTTACTAGAGTATCAGACCCAAACTGTAGCTCATCTCATGCTCAGTAATGTAAATGGAAAGGATAAGAATGTGAATGCCTACTCATGAACTGATCTAAAAAAAAATTAACACTGGATCAACAGCGGTTTTAACAGATGGGTGTATAATTTTTTTTCAATCACATCACCTGTGTTAGGCAATTAGAAAAAAAAAGTAAACCCCAAAACAAACAAAAGGTGCTGCAAGGAGCATGATGAAGCTTGGTGAAATGCAAGCTGGGGCCCCAGGTCTACATAACAACCAGGTTCTTCAATACAGTATTATGTAAGTCATGATTTGATCTATATTGTCTACTGGGATTTAGACTTTAGGCATCTACATGTGAAGATATACCATACCTGGGCATGATTTTGTGGCTCTCCATTAAGTCACTCTTTTCTTTAGAAATGACTCTATTGCGAAACATTTTCTGCATTATCTTTTGTTTATTTTTGGGTTTACTATGATGGTTATATTTGTGTGTCTGATATTGGTTCCCCCAAATTTTGGCTATTAGCTGTTTTAATTTAAAAAAATGACAGCCTGTACCAAAAGCAAAACTTACAAGAATTTTCAATTTTTTTTGTTTAATAAATATTTTAAATCATAATCATATTTTTTACTCAAAATTAAGTTGAACTCTCTTAATTATATTAAAATCATTTAAAAACAGTACAAAGTACCATCAATAAATGCGCATGACAGATATACTTTTAACATTTGGATTAGCTGCAATATAACAAGGGTTTAGACTTTTTTCATTTAAAGAATTATTAAACGAAAATACTTCGAAATGAATTCTGAACATCTCTTTTAAAAAATCAGAGTTCTGTTTGTGTGTCAGGATTTCTCATTCTAGCATGAACTAACTGTCCTTTCTAAAATTTACTCAATCTCTATTAAAAAGCTTTTTCCATTAGTGATTTTTTTTTTTATAAAAAGCACTTTGCTGCACTCACAAATAGCTACCAGTTTATTGTTGAATTCCAACTTGTCATAGCTGCACATTGACCGCCAAATGTGTTTTGCCAAAGATGACTGAAATGGTGTGTCATAAAATACCCTTTTGACATCTGTCGATGTTAAGAGCTGAAACAGACTGTGCTGAGCAGTATTAGGATTGAAGCATTCTATAATGCTCAGTTATCTTGGCAAGAACAGAAAGTATGGAGTCCCCGAGAAGTTGAGTTATTTGAAACTAAGCCAATTTTAAAATTATTCCATGCAAATTAAGACAATTTTAATTCAGTACCACTATGCTAAAAGAAAGCAAAAGATTTATGTCATTGAAATTGCTACACAAGTTTGCCGAGTCAGGATATGCACATATTTGAATTTTACAATCAATTTCTTTCCCTTTTTTTCTTCCATGGGCTTAAACGTGTATTATTATTAATATTGTTATTACTTATTATTATGGGACTTTAATATTAATGACTTATCCTGCGAATAGACCATCAATAACAGATCAATTAGACCTCCACTCTAGGCATCCCTACCAATTATTGATTGAAGAGGCCATGTCGAAAGTACCGTATATACTCGAGTATAAGCCGACCCGAGTATGAGCTGAGGCACCTAATTTTGCCACAAAAAAATGGGAAAACTTATTGACTCGAGTATAAGCCTAGGGTGGGAAATGCAGCAGCTACTGATAAATTTCAAAAATAAAAATAGATACCAATAAAAGTAAAATTAATTGAGACATCAGTAGGTTAAATGTTTTTGAATATCCTTGTTGAATCAGGAGCCCCGTACAAAAATATGCCCCATATAATGCTGCATAAAGGTTAATGATGGCCCGATAAGATGCTCAATACAAAAATATGCCCCATATAATGCTGCTGCTGCAATTAAAAAAATAAAATGACATACCCACCTCTCGTCGCTGCCCGCTGCTCCTCAGTGTCGCTGGCTCTCAGCAGTGACTGTTCAGGCAGAGGGCATGCACTAACCACATCATCGTGCCCTCTGACCTGAATGTCACAGCCAGAAGACCCAGAAAACACAGCATGGCGGTGGAATAGGGACACGTGAATACCGCATGGCTCACCCCCCAGTCTTACTCACCCTCCTGGCACTGCATATCAGTCTTTTTATTTCAGGCACTGGCATCTCTCTTTCTTTCTTCCTTCCTGTGCTGAGCAGTCAGTGATACCGCTCATTAAAGTAATGAATATGCGCTCCATGCCTATGGGAATGGGGACACGTGCATATTCATTACTTTACTACCGATCAGCACAGGAAGGAAGACAGGAAGAGAGATGCCGATGCCCGAGATGCATTAGGTGCTGAAAATGTGCTGAAAATCTCGGCTTATACAGAAGTATATACATAAGGCAAGATTGCCTTGTGCAGGCATGTACTATGGAGGACAGAGAATGAACTTCAATCCAATACTGCAGCCAGCATGCAGCCAGCGGGTAAGGAAAGGGTGAATCAAACACCCGAAAACCCTGCCCCTGTGGCTGAAAATTGTTCCCTCCAAATTCAGGTGACAGAGTCCCTTTAAATAATTATGATAGCTTTTATCAAGTTCACTTTACACTGGGAGCAAGAGCAGGTTGGCTGTTTCAAAGTGATGAATCAATGTTTTGTTGTCAACAAGCCTTTAAAAAAAGCTCTATTTTGTGAGCTATTTGATCTTTCTGTGCCCCCATCATCAGTAAAGTATAACGTTGTAAAACACAGCACGGCAAGTAGCCAGGAGATATGTAACTGGAGTGGTAGTGGCAAAGGCAGTTTCCACATTGTAGAAAGTTAGGACAGGGCAGGCATAATTGTGCACAGGCAGCCAGGAAATGTTTGGCTGGCATAGCAGTGACAGTGACAGCAGCAATAGTCACATGGTAGAGAATTATGAACTGGCAGACAGAGATCTCGCCATATAAAGTCAGCAGATGGCATGATGGACAGAGAGTGGTTGTCCAGCTGGGTGTAGCACTTGTGGTAGTAGAATTGTGTAGAAGAATATTCCATAACACATTTCAAAGGGAAAATACAAAAACCTTGAGCTTAAGTAGAGCTAAGTTCATTTGATTAAGGGAAAAGATTAGTATTGTAGACTGTGATCATGTCCTGGCAGCTGGATATACCGAATATTAATGGAGAGTGTTTATAGATATATTACTAGAATCCAGTAGAACTTTTATATACTCTGGTAATAAAATGTTTAGGAATTAAAATAAGCTATTATGGGTAAATTGTGCAGTATTACGTAAAATAAGACAAAAGTGGAGCGCCCCCACGTTAAGGGCAATGGGGTACTCGGTACCGGGTCTTTCAGGTTTGGGGGATGTCACGGTGGCCCGACCCAGTCCGTGGCCCTGCTAAGGGGCGCTCAAATAAAGGTGTAGGTGAGAGTTTGTCAAATGTTTGTGATGCCACCTGTGGTATTCGGTCAGGGTGACCGACGCTGCTAGGGGTCTGCTGGGGTGATGGAATGGCAGCTAGATGTTGTAACTTCCCACAGGTGAAGTGTGTCCCCAGGGCTTCCCTTGATGAGTAGATGGTAATGGTGTAGGTCGCAGTAAATGACGAGGACACAGGGTTGCAGTCTCTTTACCTCTTTACTGAAGACTTCGGCATCCACAATCCAGAGCACTGCTAACAGGGCTGGCTGAGACCGGCCAGTCCGAAGGCACATCCAGAGTTCCCTTTGCAGGTGGAAATCAGTAGCCTTCCTACTAGCGCCTGTGTGTTGTAGTACCTCCCTGCTGAGCACCACGGGATAGTCCTCACAACTGTCGTGTATGTTTCTGTTCTTTCTCTCTGTCCCCCAGATGGTTTGGATAGGACGCACCCACATGACGGGGTAGGCCTGGAGTTATTTTATAGGGACCCTAGAGACACCCCTCTCCCACAATTGCCTCCGTTGTCTTCATTAGGTGTAAAGGTGAGACACCCAGCCTAGAGTTAACTGCCCTGCCGTAGTTCAAAGTAATGCGTAGAGTCTATTACTTCCTCGGCGTTCCGGCCACCGGCTATGCGCCTCAGAAGGATGTTGCTGATCTTGGGGCACGACTCCTTCTGGTTCTATCTCCTTTGTGCTGTGATCTCGTTTCTCACTTCTCCACAATATACTTTGCTTCGTGTCCTTTCTTAGGATGCCGCCGCAATGAGGTGCAGGCACGGCTCCGTAACAATCTGTCTTGTGCTAGGCCACTGCCTCCCTGAATCTTCCCAAGCAACGCTCTCTCTCACTAGATGTTACCTGGGCAAAACCCAGTCAGCTTCTCTCTAACTTCCTATCCAACCCCCAGTTTTACCAGAGTGTGAGGAGTGGCCTAATACATAGAACCTTTTGCTCCCCTTGGTGGCCGGAGTGTGATGTTTAGTGTGTGACTGTGATACCTGGTCAGTTGAACTCTTTTAGTGCCATCAGATGTACCATCACTCCCCTTAGCGGCAGAGTGACGTTACTGCAATGACCAGGACTCTGGGGCACTGCAAAAGCAAAGAGTATTTAAGCAGCAGTATTCAATATCAGGTAGCATCTGCAAAAGCAAAAAACATTATAGGGTATGTGAAAAAGATAAAATCTAGTCAACTAAATGTATTATTACTATAGTGGATCAATAACTAAAATGTTTGGTTGCTCACTACTTGAACCAAACAATTTCTAATGTTTGAATGCTTATAACAATACCAGCTTTCAGCTGTCTGCATTTTCATGGCTGGTTAATAAAAATTGGGGGTACCCCACATAATTTTTTTTTCCATTTATTTATTTATTAATAATTTTTATTTATCAGTAATAAATAAATAAATAAATAAATGAAAAAAAGTCATTGGGTACCCCCTATTTTTAATAATCATCTAATGGAAAACAGACAGCTGCAGGCTTATGTTAATTGTCTGGGAAAGCCCATGGTTTTTGGGCAATTTCCAACCTACAAATATAAGTCTAAAGCCACATCAGAAGTGACGCATATTTGATGTGCCAGTTTTGGCATTAAGCTTTGGCTCTTACCGATTGCCCTGGTGGGGTGACAATTAGGATAATTGTTTTTGGGGTCATTGTCAGCAGCAGGCTGACAACAAGCCCAGGGGTTAATAATGGAGATGCATCAGTCAGACACCCCCATTAACCCCTTAAGCCCTCAATTCTGACCACTGTCCTTTTATGAGGTTATAACTCTGGAACGCTTCAACAGATCTTGGCAATTCTGACACTGTTTTCTCGTGACATATTGCACTTCATGACAGTGGTAAAATTTCTTTGATATTACCTGCGTTTATTTGTGAAAAAATGGAAATTTGGCAAAAATGTTGAAAATTTCTCAATTTTCCAATTTGAATTTTTATGCAATTAAATCACAGAGATATGTCACACAAGATACTTAATAAGTAACATTTCCCACATGTGTACTTTACATCAGCACAATTTTGGAACCAAAATTTTTTTTGTTAGGGAGTTACAAGGGTTAAAAATTGACCAGCAATTTTTAAAACACCATTTTTTTTTAAGGACCACATCTCATTTGAAGTCATTTTGAGGGGTCTATATGATAGAAAATAATGAAGTGTGGCACCATTCTAAAAACTGCACCCAGCAAGGTGCTCAAAATCACATTCAAGAAGTTTATTAACCCTTCAGGTGTTTCACAGGAATTTTTGGAATGTTTAAATAAAAATGAACATTTAACTTTTTTTCACAAAAAAATTACTTCAGCTCCAATTTGTTTTATTTTACCAAGGGTAACAGGAGAAAATGGACCACAAACGTTGTTGTACAATTTGTCCTGAGAACGTCGATACCCCATATGTGGGGGTAAACCACTGTTTGGGTGCATGGCAGAGCTCGGAAGCAAAGGAGCGCCATTTGACTTTTCAATACAAAATTGACTGGAATTGAGATGGGACGCCATGTTGAGTTTGGAGAGCCCCTGATGTGCCTAAACATTGAAACCCCCCACAAGTGACACCATTTTGGAAAGTAGACCCCCTAAGGAACTTATCTAGATGTGTGGAGAGCACTTTGACCCATTAAGTGATTCACAGAAGTTTATAATGCAGAGCCGTAAAAATAAAAAATCATATTTTTTCACAAAAATGATATTTTTGCCCCCAATTTTTTATTTTCCCAAGTGTAAGAGAAGTAATTGGACCACAAAAGTTGTTGTACAATTTGTCTTTAGTATGATGATACCCCATATGTGGGGGTAAACCACTGTTTGGGCGCATGGCAGAGCTCGGAAGGGCATTTGACTTTTCAATGCAAAATTGACAGGAATTGAGATGGGACGCCATGTTGCATTTGGAGAGCCACTGATGTGCCTAAACATTGAAACCCCCCACAAGTGACACCATTTTGAAAAGTAGACCCCCTAAGGAACTCATCTAGATGTGTTGTGAGAGCTTTGAACCCCCAAGTGTTTCACTACAGTTTATAACGCAGAGCCGTGAAAATAAAAATTCTTTTTTTTTCCACAAAAATTATTTTTTAGCCCCCAGTTTTGTATTTTTCCAAGGGTAACAGTTGAAATTAGACCCCAAAAGTTGTTGTCCAATTTGTCCTGAGTACGCTGATACCCTGTATGTGGGAGGAACCACCATTTGAGCACATGGCAGAGCTCGGAAGGGAATGAGCGTCATTTGGAATGCAGACTTAGATGGATTGGTCTGCAGGCATCACATTGCGTTTGCAGAGCCCCTAATGTACCTAAACAGTAGAAACCCTGCACAAGTGACCCCATTTTGGAAACTAGACCCCCCAAGGAACTTATCTAGATGTGTTGTGAGAACTTTAAACCCCCAAGTGTTTCACTACAGTTTATAACGCAGAGCCGTGAAAATAAAAAATCCTTTTTTTCCACAAAAATTATTTTTTAGCCCCCAGTTTTGTATTTTTCCAAGGGTAACAGTTAAAATTAGACCCCAAAAGTTGTTGTCCAATGTGTCCTGAGTACGCTGATACCCCATATGTTGGGGTAAACCCCTGTTTGGGCGCACGGGAGAGCTCGGAAGGGAAGGAGCACTGTTTTACATTTTCAACGCAGAATTGGCTGGAATTGAGATCGGACGCCATGTCGCGTTTGGAGAGCCCCTGATGTGCCTAAACAGTGGAAACCCCCCAATTATAACTGAAACCCTAATCCAAACACATCCCTAACCCTAATCCCAACGGTAACCCTAACCACACCCCTAACCCTGACACACCCCTAACCCTAATCCCAACCTTATTCCCAACCGTAAATGTAATCCAAACCCTAACCCTAACTTTAGCCCCAACCCTAACCCTAACTTTAGCCCCAACCCTAGCTGTAGCCTTAACCCTAGCCCTAACCCTAGCCCTAACCCTTGCCCTAACCCTAGCCCTATCCCTAGCCCTAACCCTAGCCCTAGCCCTAACCCTAATGCTAGCCCTAACCGTAACTCTAGCCCTAACCCTAGCCCTAACCCTAACCCTAGCCCTAACCCTGACCCTAACCCTACTGGGAAAATGGAAATAAATACATTTTTTTATTTTTAAAATTTTTTGCTAACTAAGGGGGTGATGATGGGGGGTTTGATTTACTTTTATAGCGGATTTTTTAGCGAATTTTTATGATTGGCAGCTGTCACACACTGAAATACACTTTTTATTGCAAAAAATATTTTTTACGTTACCACATTTTGAGAGCTATAATTTTTCCATGTTTTGGTCCACAGAGTCATGTGTGGTCTTGTTTTTTGCGGGATGAGTTGACATTTTTATTGGTATCATTTTTGGGCACGTGACAATTTTGGATCGCTTTTTATTCCGATTTTTGTGAGGCAGAATGACCAAAAACCAGCTATGAATTTCATTTGAGGGAGGCTTTTATACTGTTCCGCGTTTGGTAAAATGGATAAAGCAGTTTTATTCTTCGGGTCAGTACGATTACAGCGATACCTTATTTATATCTTTTTTATGTTTTGGCGCTTTTATACGATAAAAACTATTTTATAGAAAAAATAATTATTTTTGCATTGCTTTATTTTGAGTACTATAACTTTTATATTTTTTCTTTGATGATGCTGTATGGTGGCTCGTTTTTTGCAGGACAAGATGACGTTTTGAGCGGTACCATGGATATTTAGATCCGTTTTTTTGATCGAGTGTTATTCCACTTTTTGTTTGGCGGTATGATAATAAAGCGTTGTTTTTTGCCTCTTTTTTTTTTACGGTGTTCACTGAAGGGGTTAACTAGTGGGACAGTTTTATAGGTTGGGTCATTATGGATGCGGCGATACTAAATATGTGTACTTTTATTGTTTTTTTATTTAGATAAAGAAATGTATTTATAGGAACAATATTTTTTTGGGGGGGATTTTTTTTTTTATTTTATTTTTTTTACACATGTGAATATTTTTTTTTACACTATAACATTGCCCCAGGGGGGGGCATCATGTTATAGTGTAAGATCGCTGATCTGACACTTTGCTGTGCACTGTGTCAGATCAGTGATCTGACGTGCACTCCTGGAGGCTTCCCGGCGCCTGCTCTGAGCAGGCACTGGGAAGCCGCCTCCCTGCAGGACCTGGATGCCGCAGCCATTTTGGATCCGGGCCTGCTGCAGGGAGGAGGAGGTAAGAGACCCTCGGAGCAACCCGATCACATCGCGTTGCTCCAGGGGTCTCAGGGAAGCACGCAGGGAGCCCCCTCCCTGCGCGATGCTTCCCTATACCGCTGGAACACTGCAATCATGCTTGATCGCAGTGTGCCGGGGGTTAATATGCTGGGGGCGGTCCATGACCGCTCCTGGCACATAGTGCCAGATGTCAGCTGCGATAGTCAGCTGACAGCCGGCCACGATCAGCCACGCTCCCCCCCCATGAGCGCGGCCAATCGCATATGACGTACTATCCCGTCACTAGGAAATAAGTGCCTGGTCAACTTGATGGGATAGTACGTCATATGGGATTAAGGAGTTAATAACCTAATAGTAAAAATAAATAAAAAAACAAATAAAAGAAAACTTTATTTGAATAAAGACTGCCCCACACTCCCTAGTTTACCCATTTCTTAATCTATGTATATAAAAATGTAAATGTCTGTTTGTTCAAAATCTTAAATCTATGAAAGTTCTTCACCGATTTCTTTGAAATTTTGACACAAGATTTCATTCGAATACGAGTTTGTTTTTTTTATATACAAATGCACTAACAGGGAGCAGTGGACCAAAGTAAAATGGCAACTGTATTGAGGCCCAGTTAGACAGGTAAGCATCTCTGCCTGTTTTTGGCTTTTCTTGAATTTTTTCCTCTTTTTGTGGTTTTTATGTTAGAGTTGGACTGGCAAGTGTAAGGACCCTTGAATTGGGTTGCTAACTTATGTATTATGGCCAGAATATAAACCAATACCTTACATATATTGATATGTTTTTGTGCACTTTATATTTTTTTCGGGGTGCAGTTGGGCCCAATTGGTTCTGTAAACTGTGGCCTCTGTTCACACAGGATGAATTAGAGTTAGCACTGGACAGCCTGCCGTAGGGCGTCATTAATAGGCTGAGAACCAGATGCTGTGCATTCCTTGTGTGAACATTGCCACATACAGATTATATGTTTTTGCACTGGTGTGCCATACGGCCAATCCTTGATTGAAGACTGGCTGTCTCATTTGGTATTATTGCACCTGTGCAGTTGCCATTTTACTTAGGTCCGCTGCACCCTGTTAGTGCATTTGTATTGAGGCCCATTTAGACAGGTAAGCATCTCTGCCTGTTTTTGTTTTTTCCTGAATTTTTTCCTCTTTTTGTAGTCTTAATGTGTTTTTTTATATACCTATGATATAGATGGCACACCTGTGACAAGTTAAAACATGCTTTTTTGAACAGTGCCATCTGTTGGAAGTAAAAGCAACAACATTGATTATGTTGAGTAGTGTCAACATAAACAATTAAATAGTGATTGCTCTCTATATCTATACAGACAATGGAATAGCAAAAAATATTGTGTACCCACAAGCATTGTAAAATTAAACATGTTAGAAACATGCATTTTCTATTTAATTTTTTTCCTATTTAACCAGACTAAGCCACAGCAGCGCTTGGCTGGGTACAGCTAGTTAAAAGTAAATCCAGGAAATTCCAATGGTAATCCACTGCTGAAATGTCCATGACACCCATCAAATCCTATGGAGTCTCTTTCTGAGACAGCTCTCAGAAAGAGACTTCATAGTTCACTCGTTTTCAATGGCAGGCACCTAAATTCTCACATTCGCGCCTGCCGCTAACCGCAGAAATAATTCCATTGAGCCTCATTCTGAGAATGTTTTGAGAAATGAGGCTTAGTAGGGTTACTCATAGTCAGCGGCATGCAGGAGTGTGAGAATATATATATACAGCTCTAGGAAAAATTAAGAGACCACAGCACAGTTTTATAAAAATCAGCTTATCTACATGTCTGACAGCCATTCTATTCCAGTTTTCAGTTGAATTCCAACCAGAGTACACTTCATTCTACTTAATGTGCTTCTGATTAGGTGATCACCTGAACCAAATCTTATTTAATGAAGGAAAGTATAAAAAACACTCCTGTGGTGTTCACAATCCTCTTGCAATAAGACAAGCTGGATGGCAAAACCAGAGCTAGTAATATCCCAAAAATAATAGGAATGAAAAAATAACTTTTAACCAAGCCAAAGGAGTTGAAAAGAACAGTCTTGATTGAGGAAAAGAAGGGCTCAATTTTGGCTATACTAGCAGAGGGAAAAAGTGAGCATCATGTTGCCTCCATCCTTAAAATTTCTAAGATGGCAGTCCATTACAACAAGGTCAAGCAGCAGACATTGGGGACAGCAGAGCTTCAGACCAGCAGAGGACGAGGACGACTCTCCACTGACCGGGATGACCGTCATCATATTCAAATGTTACTCAGCAACTGCAAGATGACATCAAGTGACCTACAAAAGGAATGGCAAATGGCAGCTGGGGTGAAGTGCATGGCATGAACAGTTCGTAACAGGTTTCTAGAGGCAGGACTCAAGTCATGTAAAGCTAGAAAAAAGCCTTTCATCAATGAGAAGCGAAGGAGAGCCAGGATGAAGTTTCCCAAAGATCATAACGATTGGACCATAGAGGACTGGAGTAAGGTAATCTTCTCTGATGAGTCTAATTTTCAGCTTTGCCCAACATCTGGTCATCTAATGATTAGACGAAGACCTGGAGAGGAGTACAAGCCACTGTGTTTTGCACCCACTGTGAAATTTGGAGAAAGGATCAGTGATGATCTGGGGATGCTTCAGCAAGGCTGGAATTGGGCAGGTTAATCTTTGCAAAGGACCTATTAATCAAGTAGCATACAAGGTTATCCTGGAAATACAGTTGATTTCTTCTGCTCAGGCAATGTTCCTTAACTCTGAGGGCTGGTTTTTCCAGCAGGACAATATGTCATGCCACACAGCTAGGTCAATCAAGGTGTGGATGAAGGACCACCACATCAAATCCCTGTCATGGCTAGCCCAATCACCAGACCTGAACCCCTTTGAAAACCTTTGGAATGTAATCAAGAGGAAGATGGATAGTCACAGGACATCAAACAAAGAAGAACTGCTTACATTTTTGTACCATGAGTGGCATAAGGTCAACCAAAAGCAGTGTGAAAGACTGGTGGAAAGCATGCCAAGAAGCATGAAAGCTGTGATTAAAAATCATGATTATTCCACAAACTATTGATTTCTGAAAACCTCCTGAGTTAAAACATTAGTATTGTTGTTTCTAAATGATTATGAACTTGTTTGGGTTTTTTTTGCATTATTTGAGGTCTGCAAGCAATGCATTTTTTTGTTATTTTGAACATTTCTCATTTTGAGAAAATAAATACAAAATGTATTGCTTGGAAGGTCGGAGACATGTTGTTAGTAGTTTATAGAATAAAAGAACAATTTGCATTTTACTCAAAAATATACCTGTAAAGAGAAAAATCAGACAAACTGAAAATTTTTAAGTGATGAAGTGATCTCTTAACTTTCAATGAAAGTATAGGTAGTGTCAACAACCAAAAGTCAATAGCAGAATAAATGCCTGTTTTGTCCAAAGTTCCTCATAAAATGCGTGGCTGCTATTAAAAGGAAAAGCACACTTACTGGCTAATGATGTAGCTGCTTGTAAGGGTGATAGCGCGTTCTCAGGAGGGCTGCAGTCGTCCTAATAGGATGTAGGGACAGGATCGCCAGCGACCCAGAGAAGTGAAAGTCCAGTATCCAGGGTGGCGATGTCCAGGGCAGCGGCGTGGGGCGGCACAAACACCCGAAAGTAAAGGGAGCGTCCTCCCTGGTGAGTGTGTGCCCGCCGCACACGTCAGGAACACCGCTTGCCGGCACACGTGCACCAGAGGAAGCTGGCGCACGGGGCGGTGAAAAAAAGGGGGCGTAGTAAAGGTGACGTCACCAAAACAAAAGGCAGAGGACGGATGCCACACAGGACCACACTTGCCTACGCGTTTCAAAGGTCTACGGACCTTCTTCGTCAGGGATGAGGATACTGGCGGTCTCATAGTCCTTTTAAAGCGCCATATGCCCACATAATGCGCCGGCCCCTGGAACACTGCAATCCTATTGGGCCACTAACAACGTGAAGAGGAGGGATAAATAAGAGTTTAACTATACATAATAAAACCGGGAATTATCCGGGACAGAATAACCTATATTAAATATATAAAATCGCCTTTTATTATCTATGATAAACGTAAAACCACGGATAAAAAACACCATATAAATTACACCATATAAATTAAAGAAATACACATTAAATAGTATGAAATATAAGAAGTATGTAAGTTATAACAGGCATATAAATATCTAAAAAAGAACTACGAAAAAGGGGGGGAGGGGGGGAGGGAAAAAAGAGGAGAGAAATCATACCAAATCATGAGAAGTTAGCTAAAAGCGTATAGCTCGATTTCGCAGTTCAGGCCCTTAGGAACTAAACTGTCTAACGTAAAAATCCACTTGGATTCAGTACGTGACATTGACTTAATATAATCACCTCCCCTCCAATTCTTATGTACCCTCTGAATGCCACGAAAACTTAATCCTTTACTTGACCTCCCATGATGCTCCATAAAATGTCTAGACAGGGGGTGGCCTACAAAGCCTTTCTCTATATTATTAAAATGTTCCTTAAGCCGGTCCATAAGTCTACGTTTGGTCCGGCCTATGTAAATTTTGTCACATGGACATTTGATCAAGTAAATTACCCCCGTAGACCAGCAGGATATGCTGTCTTTGATTAAAAATTCCCGAGAGCCGTCTGAATTAAAAAATTTTAGCTGTTTACTCTTTTTAAAATTTGTACGTACACAGCAAGAACAGGTGCCACAGGGTATAAAACCCGGATTAATTTGATGAAATTTCTTAGTGGGACCCTTCCTGGTAGTTGGAGCTATAATATTCCCAATTGTCTGCGTTTTCCTAAAAATGAACCTTGGTTTATGGGGTAGTAGGCCACCTATCACCTTATCCAATTGGAGGGTTGCCCAATGTTTACGTATTATTTTAGTAAATAATCTATGCCCCTGATGATACCGTGTAATAATGGGCAGGCGGTGAATTTGATCAACAATACCCTCTCCAATAGGTGAATTCCTGGTGGTTTTATGTATGAGAGTATCTCTCGGGGTTTCATAGACTGCCTTATTGGCCGCCGTAATAAGATCTAAAGGGTAACCTTTTTCCAGGAATTTTCCCGTCAGGTACTCAGCCTCGATTTCATAGTCCTGAATTTTAGTACAATTCCGTCTTAGTCGAGTAAATTGACTTTTAGGAATATTAGTCAACCAGACGGGGAGGTGGCAGCTACTTAAATCAATAAAGCCATTAGAGTCCACCGCCTTGCGGTGGCATTTGGTTAATACCTGGTCTTCTTCAATGAAAATATTCAGGTCCAGGAAATTGACTGTTGTTTTACTAGTAGTTGCTGTAAATTCCAACCCAAAGTCGTTATAATTAAGGCTGGCAACAAATACATCCAAATCATCTTGGGGGCCATTCCAAATAAACAATAGGTCGTTTATAAACCGTTTCCTGCGAAATCGAGCTATACGCTTTTAGCTAACTTCCCATGATTTGGTATGATTTCTCTCCTCTTTTTTCCCTCCCCCCCTCCCCCCCTTTTTCGTAGTTCTTTTTTAGATATTTATATGCCTGTTATAACTTACAGCGGCATACTTCTTATATTTCATACTATTTAATGTGTATTTCTTTAATTTATATGGTGTAATTTATATGGTGTTTTTTATCCGTGGTTTTACGTTTATCATAGATAATAAAAGGTGATTTTATATATTTAATATAGGTTATTCTGTCCCGGATAATTCCCGGTTTTATTATGTATAGTTAAACTCTTATTTATCCCTCCTCTTCACGTTGTTAGTGGCCCAATAGGACTGCAGTGTTCCAGGGGCCGGCGCATTATGTGGGCATATGGCGCTTTAAAAGGACTATGAGACCGCCAGTATCCTCAGCCCTGACGAAGAAGGTCCGTAGACCTTCGAAACGCGTAGGCAAGTGTGGTTCTGTGCGGCATCCGTCCTCTGCCTTTTGTTTTGGTGACGTCACCTTTACTACGCCCCCTTTTTTTCACCGCCCCGTGCGCCAGCTTCCTCTGGTCCACGTGTGCCGGCAAGCGGTGTTCCTGACGTGTGCGGCGGGCACACACTCACCAGGGAGGACGCTCCCTTTACTTTCGGGTGTTTGTGCCGCCCCACGCCGCTGCCCTGGACATCGCCACCCTGGATACTGGACTTTCACTTCTCTGGGCCGCTGGCGATCCTGTCCCTACATCCTATTAGGACGACTGCAGCCCTCCTGAGAACGCGCTATCACCCTTACAAGCAGCTACATCATTAGCCAGTAAGTGTGCTTTTCCTTTTAATAGCAGCCACGCATTTTATGAGGAACTTTGGACAAAACAGGCATTTATTCTGCTATTGACTTTTGGTTGTTGACACTACCTATACTTTCATTGTGCGTCACGTTGTGTCCAGGTAGACGCTTATTCTGTATACCCACGTATTATTATTTATTTAGTTGGCGTGGTGCCTTTGTTTATTTAGTACTCCCCTTGTTATCCGACAGAATTAGCACAGTTACTGTCTAGGCACCTGCAGCCTTCTTTTTCACTCCCCTGGGAGCGCCGGTGTGTATTTATTTCTTTGTTGATATCTCTTAACTTTCGCCAGAGCTGTGTGTATATATATATATATATATATATATATATATATATATATTTATTTATTTATTGTGAGGCTGTGGCCTCTCATACAGCTAGGGGGCGCTGTTTGTTCTCCCCAGAATGTGCATGCAGATGGATGAAGTCCATAGGTGTGCATGAGAGTCACGGATTTCCGGTCCGGGTTTTCCAGGTGGCTGAAGGCCACAGGTTTGTGTGTGTTTAAAAACCCTGCAGTAAGGGGTATGGGTGTGTCAGGTGTCAGGATGTGTCAGGCCGTGTCAGGTGTGCGAGGTGCACATCAGTGTCAGTCTGGTGTGTGCTGGTCTGCAGAGTGCATGGAGGCCAGCAGAGCCAGCACCCAGGGCAGCTGAATAGCCTGGCACCCACAGCGTACACAGAGATGCAAGTCATCCATGGTACTGGTCTCAGATGTGGACAGTCCTGTGCCCGGAGGTGGATGTCCTGTGCCCTTAGGAGTTGGATGTGGTCAGTCCTGTGCCTGGAGGTGGATGTCCTGTGCCCGAAAGAGGACTAGCATGTGCAACGATTGCAAACAGGTGGATATGGTGGCCGGCTGCTATCCGGAGGATATCCTGAACTTTGTACGACTGTGTGAGTAAAAAGTCAGTAAGAGACTGTGATACAGTGATGCAGGACACCCACGAGAACTAGTCAGAGAAGGACTGGCGTGTGTAGTGTCTGCAACATATGAGGCTGTGTGTATGGAGACAATGAGACTGTGAGATGGCGTGTGGTTGCCCAGGGAAACTGGACAAGGGAAGTCTGGCCTGTTTAGGGACCGCAAATCTAAAGCCATGTGATATGTATTGCTTTGAACCAGGTGTAATCTGGTAACTGATAATTTCCACTGAAATTATATGCATTTATGTGAATTGGACTTTAATGCTGTGAAGAAACACATTAAAAGAGACTTTTGTGTTTGAATTTGTGGGTCACTGCCTCTTCACTGCGCACGATGCTACTGCAACTTTACATATCGTGGAGAATGGGGACAGTGTGAACTGAGGCATACCCCAAAGCGTGCTGCATAGCATTGTGCAAAGTCAGCTGGAATTTTTTTTTTCTTCTACAGACTGTCTTGCTGTGGCTCGGTGGGGCCATGAAGATTGAAGGCTTCTGGCGGTAACTCGGCGGGGTTACGAAGATTTGCTTAGGATCGGCGGGTCCACGAAGTCTGCACAGCAGGAGCTGAAGTTCTGGCAGCAACAGCTAGAGGCGCTGCAGTTGCAGCAGAGAATGTGTTTATGTACTGCTTTGGGTGTAGAACCTGAAAATATTATCTGCCATATGGGTCGCCAAATTAGGGTCAGAGTGTAATCCTGATAGGCTCCCCCTAGAGGTATTGGCAGGAGAAACTGAAAATGTTGTTTTGGGCGGGGATGTCACAGGGTCATACGGATGCCTTATTATCTCGCACCCATACGGGGTAACAAGTGTTCAACCCCACAGGTATGAACAGTGGGAGGATATGTGAGGCTGTGGCCTCTGATACAGCTAAGGGCGCTGTTTGTTCTCCCCAGAATGTGCATGCAGACGGATGAAGTCCATAGGTGTGCATGAGAGTCACGGATTTCCAGTCAGGGTTTTCCAGGTGGCTGAAGGCCACAGGTTTGTGTGTGTTTAAAAACCCTGCAGTAAGGGGTATGGGTGTGTCAGGTGTCAGGACGTGTCAGGCCGTGTCAGGTGTGCGAGGTGCACGTCAGTGTCAGTCTGGTGTGTACTGGTCTGCAGAGTGCATGGAGGCCAGCAGAGCCAGCACCCAGGGCAGCTGAATAGCCTGGCACCCGCAGCGTACACAGAGATGCAAGTCGTCCATGGTACTGGTCTCGGATGTGGACAGTCCTGTGCCCGCAGGTGGATGTCCTGTGCCCTTAGGAGTCAGATGTGGTCAGTCCTGTGCCCGGATGTGCATGTCCTGTGCCCGAAAGAGGACTAGCATGTGCAAAAATTGCAAACAGGTGGATATGGTGCCCGGCTGCTATCCGGAGGATATCCTGAACTGTGTACGACTGTGTGAGTAAAGAGTCTGTAAGAGACTGTGATACAGTGATGCAGGACACCCATGAGAAGTAGTCAGAGGAGGGCTGGCATGTGTAGTGTCTGCAACATATGAGGCTGTGTGTATGGAGACGTATAGAGACTGGGAGATGGCGTGCGGTCGCCCAGGGAATCTGGACCAATCAATCACTAAGCCTGTGTGTGTATCAGCCATGCCCACTCCACATAGCCCCAACCAATCACTAAGCATCTTTCCTTTCACCAGACCTATTTAAAAGTAGCTGAGCTGTGATTGGTTGCTATGAGCAACAGTTTTCCTTGTAGACAGTTGTGGTAACTGAGGCCTATTGTTCTTATGATTCTTATTATTCTTATGATTTCTATGGTGTTATCATTAGTGTTGAGCGATACCATCCGATACTTGAAAGTGTCGGTATCAGAAAGTATCGGCCGATACCGGCAAAGTATCGGATCTAATCCGATACCGATACCCGATACCAATACAAGTCAATGGGACTCAAGTATCAGACGGTATCCCTGATGGTTCCCAGGGTCTGAAGGAGAGGAAACTCTCCTTCAGGCCCTGGGATCCATATCAATGTGTAAAAGAAAGAATTAAAATAAAAAATAGGGATATACTCACCCTCCGACGCAGCCTGGACTTTACCGCCGTAACCGGGAGCCGTTGTACCTAAGAATGAGCGCTTGAAGGGCCTTAGATGAGGTCACTGCGCTCTGATTGGTCCGTAGCGGTCGCGTGACCGCTACGCGACCAATCACAAAGCAGTGACGTCACCTAAGGTCTTTCAAGCGCTTGAAATACCTTAGAAGACGTCCGCAGCTTCTGATTGGTCGCGTAGCGGTCGCGTGACCGCTACGCGACCAATCACAATGCAGTGACGTCTTCTAAGGTATTTCAAGCGCTTGAAAGACCTTAGGTGACGTCACTGCTTTGTGATTGGTCGCGTAGCGGTCACGCGACCGCTACGGACCAATCAGAGCGCAGTGACCTCATCTAAGGCCCTGCAAGCGCGCATTCTTAGGTACAACGGCTCCAGGTTACGGCGGTAAAGTCCAGGAGCCGCCGGAAAGGTGAGTATATCCCTATTTTTTATTTTAATTCTTTATTTTACACATTGATATTAATCCCGATACCGATTCCCGATACCACAAAAGTATCGGATGTCGGTATCAGAATTCCAATACCCGCAAGTATCGGCCGATACCCTATACTTGCGGTATCGGAATGCTCAACACTAATTATCGTCCTTCTGTTAAGCTGGAAATAACACAATTTATTACCGTGCTGACACAAACCACCCTCTGCCACAGACTGCAGGGGGAGCCCAGAATCAGGATCTTCTCTTTGTCTGGCATGAATGATCTTCATTAACGTCAAACTTCAAACACAGATTAAAAAAGAAACCAAACATGGATTTCTCCAACTCATCTGACAATGTTGGTCCTAACGGGATGATATGAGATATTAGGGGTAGTTGTCCGGTGGCTCTGGCTGACGGGATGATGTGGAATATTAGGGGTAGTAATCCGATGGCTCTGATGAGATTATGTGGTATATTAAGGGTAGTAGTCCAGTGGCTCTGGCTGATGGGATGATTGGGATGTCAAGGTTAGTAGTCCAGTGGCTCTGACGCAATGATGTAGGATATTAGGGGTAGTAGTCTGGTGGCTCTGGCTGATGGGATGATGTGGGATATTAGGGGTAGTAATCTGGTAGCTCTGGCTGACAGGATGATGTGGGATATTAGGGGTAGTAATCTGGTAGCTCTGGCTGATGGGATGATGAGGGATATTAGGGGTAGTAGTCCGGTGGCCCTGGCTGACAGGATAATTGGGATATTAGGGTTAGCAATCCAGTGGCTCTGACGGGATGATGTGGAATATTAGTGGTAGTAGTCCTGTGGCTCTGGCTGATGGGATGATGAAGGATATTAGGGGTAGTAGTCTGATGGCTCTGGCTGATGGGATGATTGGGATATTAGAGGTAGTAGTCCGGTGGCTCTGACTGATGGGATGATGTGGGATATTAGGGGTAGTAATACGGTGGCTCTGGCTGATTGGATTATGTAGAATATTAGGGAATGTAGTCTGGTGGCTCTGGCTGATAGGATGATGTGGAATATTAGGGGAAGTAGTCTGGTGGCTCTGGATGATAGGATGATGTGGGATATTTGCGGTAGCAATCTGGTGGCTCTGGCTGATGGGATGATTGGGATATTAGAGGTAGTAGTCCGGTGGCTCTGGCTGATGGGATGATGTGGGATATTAGGGGTAGTAATACGGTGGCTCTGGCTGATTGGATTATGTGGAATATTAGGGGAAGTAGTCTGGTGGCTCTGGCTGATAGGATGATGTGGAATATTAGGGGAAGTAGTCTGGTGGCTCTGGATGATAGGATGATGTGGGATATTTGCGGTATCAATCTGGTGGCTCTGGCTGATGGGATGATTGGGATATTAGAGGTAGTAGTCCGGTGGCTCGGGCTGATGGGATTATGTGGGATATTAGAGGAAGTAGTCTGGTGGCTTTGGCTGATAGGATGATGTGGGATATTAGGGGTAATAATCCGGTGGCTCTGACTGGATGATGTGGGATCTTAGGGGTATTAGTGCGGTGGCTCTGGCTGACAGGATGATGTGGGAAATCTGTTCATCTTTGCACTGTAAGTAAAAAACAAAAATGTTGTTTACCAATAGGCTCTTGAATGAGTAGAAAATAAAATACTATCAATATTTGGGTAATCATTTAGTTAATTTGTGTTGCATTTCTGTAGTGTTAAATATATGATGTGAAATGTTTTTATGTGCGATATAATCATTATAATTTGTTATAACTAACCACAGTTTGTTACTATGCCCGGGCAATGCCGGGCTCTTCAGCTAGTTTGACATAAAGTTGATCCTCATCATTTTGACTAGCTTATCTCAATACATTTTGCTGGATCTTTCCCACAGACTGACTTCTCAATCTTAGCGCCCACAATGTAATGTTTTCTCTTAGGGAGTGTTTCCACGGTCTGGAAACGCTGTGTGTTTGAAGCTGCATAGAGCCGCAGCGTCAAACACGCGGCGTCCAGATGTTACAGCATAGTGGAGGGAATTTCATGAAATCCCGTCTCCACTATGCGTTAAAACACGCATGTGGCAGACCCACGTAAACGGACATGAGGAGCGTCTTTTCAGAATGCAGCATGGCTGTTTACAATGCGGCGACGCTCCGTCGCCACACCGTAAATTTCCCATAGATAATCATTAGATGTGGCAAAATCGCATCTGATTAGTCACATGTGTAGTAACTGCGTAAAGGCAGCTTACTACGCATGTCTCCTAATTTAAATAAGCTCTTACCTGTCCTGCCGCCGGAAGTCCTGCGTCCACTGCAGTTCTTGTGGTAAGCTAAGTTCTCGCAATAACTTGGCTTACCGCGAGAACTGCCGTGAACATGATCGGGGATTATCTCCAGTCAATACACTGGTTCTCATGATCAGCTGATTGTGAGAACGCTGCAGTGTAGGTGATTGCTGGAGAGTTATCTCCAGTGGTCATCTACAAGCTCTGCTATGTCTGGATATCAGGCATCCAGATGTAGCAGAGCTGGACTCATCGTGGGAAACTCATTATTAAGAACATATGTCGGACATTGGGAGTATAATGTTGGTTTAATATTTTTCTTTTTTTCTAGGAGACGAGGGCATAGCATGGATTGAGCGTACAATAAAAATATGGTCAAAACTGTGTGGTGCTTTATTTCATTAAAATACTTTATTCTGCATGTGTGTGTGTGTGTGTTTTATTAACCCTTTCACAAGTACTTTCACAAGTATAGGATTAGTAATGGTAGGTATCTTATTGATGCCTCTCCATTACTAAGCCGACTTAATATCACCTTGCAAAGGTGATATTAACCCCTTATTACCCCATATCCCACCGCTACTTGGGAGTGGGAAGAGAGAGGCTGAGCGCCGGAATTTCTGGGGCGGCTGGGGGCTGGTATTTGTAGCCGGGAGGGCCAATATCCATGGCCCCTCTCTAGGCTATGAATATCAGCCCGCAGCTGACTGCGTAGCCTTTTTGGCTATAAATTATAGGGGGACCAGACATTCTTTTTATTTTTTGGGGGGTCCCCCTATTTTTATAGACAGTAAAAGCTAAATATACAGCTGCGGGCTGATAGTCATAGCCTGGGAAGATCCATAGGTATTAACCCCTTCCCAGGCTATAAACATCAGTCCCCCAGTCATTGGCTTTCCCTCTCTGGTGCAGAAAATTGCGTGGGAGCCCACGCCATTTTTTTTTCACATTTTTTTAAATTAAACAGATATTGCTTTTAAGGCTGGGGTCATAATTGCAACACTGCCGCCAGCACTCAGACCGGAGCATTCAGCTAGATAGAAATACATGCAGCCGCAAGCTCTGGTCCCGAGTGCCGGCAGCAGTGCCGGGTATTAAGTCGAGACTCGTGTGAGTTTCTCACATGTGTGATCCCAGCCTAACTCTTTATTAACATTTTAATATGTTTATTACTAAAACATTGGGCTTGGTATTAATAGATCGATAATAGAGAAATAGATAGATAGATACGATAGATAGATCTATCTATCTATAGCTCTATCTATCTGTGTGTCTACACAATATTCTTCAATCGAGTATGTAAATGAAGAGGTTGGACAAGAAATGACATCACTTTGTTTTTTTTGTATAACTGTATTTAGCTTACAAAAATACACACAAATCCGCACAAAAAAACGCATCAAAAACGCATGTAAAAACGCAGGTGACTTGCCAGTGACCTCAGCTGCAGATTTGGTGCAGATTTTACCTGCATCAAATCCTGAGCAAATCCTGATGCAATCCTGACCGTGGAAACATACCCTTATACTTCCCATGCATTCTTAGAATAGAAAGTCTAAAAATGCACAAAAATCATTATTAAACCTGAATCACTATGATAAATTTGGAGCATTTTAGACTGCCTAGCCTTTGTTTACGTTGTCTAAAAATTAAACAGCTCTAAGAAATCTGCCCCACTGTGTGCAGCAAAAATGTAATTCCAAATTCTAATATTGCTGTAGCAAAGAATCTAGATTAGAACAAAAAAGTATTAATTCCCACCATTTTTTGAATTTTTTGCTTTCTTTTTCTCATACAAAACAGGAGTTTTGGGGTATTTTTCCACTGGGCGTATTACATCAGGATTTGCTGCGGATTGGACACTGCGTACAGCCACAGTGTCCAATCTGCAGCATCCAGATGTTACAGCATAGTGCAAGGCATTTTATGAAATCTCATCTCCACTATGTGCGCACGGCCGCATCCGGTGGCCCTGCGTATCCGGACATGCGACAAGTCTTTCTAGACAGCAGCATGTCTATTTATCTTGCGGAGATGCTCCGTCTCCGCTAGATAAATAACCCAATCTATGGATAGGATGCAGCGATTCTGCATGACTACATGTGGAATCACCGCTCCTATAAAGGGTGGCGGCGCTTTGGGTGGAGTAGGGTATCCACTGCCTCCAAAGCGCAGCCATTCTGGCATGTGGAAACATACCATTATACTTCTATATTTAGTTCCATAGCAAGTTGATGCAGCACAAAAAGCAGGAACAAGATGAAGAGATTGTAATACTCTTCAGCTGTTCAGACAGCAATCTGGCTAAATGAGGACAGAATGGATTTTAAAAAAAAGGGAAGACTATCAAGAGTCTGGAGTTTTCTCTTTTTACACAGAGCAACTGAGAGAGTACTTCAATGCAGAGAAAACAAATATTTAAAGGGATGTCCAGAAAAAATGAAATACTGTATGATATTTATTTTCCAGAAACCTTGCCATATGTGTCTTGCAGCTTGTGGATGTAGTGCTTATTTTGGACAAAACAGTAGACATATATTAACTATTTCAGGACAAATCCTTTCATCATTATTTTACATATATTTTTGAATCAAACACAGAAGTGAAAAAAATATAATGTTTTATATGTAAATCAGCGCTCTTGTCCACTGGCTGATCAGAGCTCTGTAACATTGTTACATTCTAGAGCAGAGGTCCCCAACATTTCTGACCTTGAGATCCACATCCAGCCTTGAGAGAGGGTCGTGAGCCACATTCAGCTCCCGCCCCCTCACAATAGTGGCAACCAAAGCCCCCATTACGGCCATAATGGTAACCAAAGCTTTTCCACAAAAATCAATCACCTCAAAGCAGAATACGGAGATCCAGGGGTTCCTACAATACCCCCATTCAGTATTCTCCTATAAAGAACTCCCAAGACACTGTCACATCCAGCTTCAAACACCTCCTCTGACAGGTGGTGTCATCTTGTCTCCGGCATACCATACTTAAATCATCTCAAAACCCCTAAGACCAGTATATGTGCATCCAGATCTGCTCTTCTGTGCAGGGCTGCTCAAAAAATTCACCATTTTCAGATGTGCTCTTCATACCTGTTTGCTAGACCTTGAGCTAATGCACCAAGCTGACTGACAGCCGCGAGCCACAATTCATGGGACCGCGAGCCACATGTGTCTCCCGAGCTACAGGTTGGGGACCACTGTTCTAGAGAATGGAGCTCAGCTGTCATTTCCTGTGCTTCAAGTGGCTTTTAGCATTGCTGTTAGTCTCTCACCTATCCAAAAGCTATCCTAGCAATATGACACTATTTTCTGTGAATGGAATAATGCAGAAATATAATTACCTGCACAGGAAGCAGTCATAAGAAAATTCTGACACACTGCAACATTACTGGGCAAGTGGCTTGTATTGTACTGAGACGGTAGTGAAAGCTTGCTCATGAATGAAGAAAACAGGATTCACAATACTGAGTAAATATAATTCAGTATAGACTTAATACAATTTACAGACAATGCATTGTGACCATTTTTTCTGACAAATGTGAATTTAGAAAGTTTTGGCTACAGTTGTAGAAAGCAAGGAAATGGGATGGAATGAGTAAGAATTCGTTAGCAAATCCAATATAAACAATTGCATGTGCTTGAAGCTAGAATGTAAAGAATATCTACACAAAATATATATAGTCTCAGGGAGGGCAGAGAGAACAGTTTATAAATAAAAGAGAAAAATGCATTAAGAAGAAACAAGTACATTATTAAAGCAGCATCCTGGACACACACACAGAGCTCACGTCTAGCAAACGTGTGTGAAAACAAAAATGTGTATCAGCCTCAAAGCTTTTGGCCACAGATGTGTGTGTGTGTATATATATACTGTGATGCAGAGAAAACAAGGCAAACACTGCAGACTGTTGTGGGAATGTATAGTCATAGTACCAAGAAAAATTATCCCATATAATCAGCCTGTACATGGAAGACCTGTACATGGAAGAGTGTGGGACACACTATTGCTTTATAAAGCTAAACCACTGAACAAATTAGTGCCATAGTCCAATAGTAATGAAATTCATATAAAAAAGTTTATTAAATAAATACACAACAAAGAACATGGTCAGAAAATAGGGGATGTGTGACAACACACCGCATGGGAACTAGGAGGGAGGTAATGATCCCCAAGTGAAAACAGATAAATGGTGCCAAACAAGGAACATCAGGCCAGTCTCACACGTCCAGATAATTCCGGTACCGGAAAAAATCGGTACCGGAGTTATCCGTGTCCGTGTGTCCGTGAGCTCACGTAGGCCATCCGTGTGGCACACGTGCGGCAGCCGTGTGCCGCCTGGGTACCACACGGACCGTGCAGGAGAGACAGTGCTAAAGTTTAGCGCTGTCCCCTGCATCGTGCTGAAGCCGCGATTCATATCTTCTGTGCAGCAGTGTTTGCTGTAAAGAAGATATGAATAATCCCTTATTTTTGTGGTATTTCGTGTTTAAAATAAAGCTCCATGTCCCCACCCCCTGTGCGCCCGCCCGCTGTTCTGAAAATACTCACCTGCCTCCCTCGCAGTGTCCTGTCCTGGCCGCACCTTCTACTGTATGCGGTCACGTGGGGCCGCTCATTTACAGTAATGAATATGCGGCTCCACCCCTATGGGAGGTGGAGCCGCATATTCATGACTGTAATCGGCGGCCCCACGTGACCGCATACAGTAGGAGATGCGGCCAGGACAGGAAGCAGCGACAGCCAACGAGGGAGCCGGTTGAGTATTTTCAGAACAGCGGGGGGGGGCGCACAGGGGGTGGGGACATGGAGCTTTATTTTAATCACGAAATACCACTAAAAAAATGGATTATGCATATCTTCTCTACAGCAAACGCTGCTGCACAGAAGATATGAATCGTGGCTTCAGCACCATGTGGGGGGACAGCGCTTACTGGAGCGCTGTCTCCTGCACGGCACACGGAAAACGTCCGTGTGCGGTACGTGTTTTACATGGACCTATTGACTTTAATGGGTCCGTGTAATACGTGCGCTCCCACGAACACTGACATGTCTCCGTGTTTGGCACACGGAGAAACGGTCCGCAAAAAATCAATGACATCTGCACAGATGCATTGATTTTAATGTGTCTACGTGTGTCAGTGGCTCCGGTACGTGAGGAAACTGTCACCTCACGTACCGGAGCCACTGACGTGTGAAACCGGCCTCAGATAAAGTGCATATCAAGTTCACATTAATGGTAGTATACCAATGTCATATGTTAAGATCGGAAGCATGCTGTGTCAGATAAACATATAAAGATGCCAGTATTACACAGGAGTTCACATACATATTGATATATCGGTGTCATATAGAGAGATCCAAGACATGCATTTATATAGAGAAAAGTATGAACATACCAATAATACACAAGGGGTCACACCAGCTCCAACCCACCCCTGAGAGAGCTATAATTTTTCCATATTTTGGTCCACAGAGTTATGTGAGGTTTTCTATTTTGCAGGATGAGTTGACGTTTTTATTGTTACCCTTTTTGGGCACATGACATATTTTGATCGCTTTTTATTCCGATTTTTGTTAGGCAGTTCGAACAAAAACCAGCAATTCATGAATTTCTTTTTGGGGGGGCGTTTATACAATTCCACGTTTGGTAAAATTGATAAACCAGCTTTATTCTTCGGGTCAGTACGATTACAGCGATACTTTATTTATATCATTTTTTTAATGTTTGGCGCTTTTATACAATAAAAACGATTTTGTAGAAAAAATAATTATTTTTGCATCCTTTTATTCTGAGTGCTATAACTTTATTTTTTCGCTGATGACGCTGTGTGGCAGCTCATTTTTTGTGGGACAAGATGACTTTTTCAGTGGTACCGTGTTTATTTATATCTGTCTTTTTGATCCCGTGTTATTTCACTTTTTGTTCAGCGGTATGATGATGAAGCGTTGTTTTTTGCCTCGTTTTTTTTTTACTGTGACACTGAAGGGGTTAACTAGTGGGACAATTTTATACGTTGGGTTGCTACAGATGCTGCAATACTAAATATGTGTACTTTTATTGTTTTTTTTATTTACATAAAGAAATGTATTTATTGGAACAATATATATATATTTTTTTCTTTATTTAGGTTTCCTTTTACACATGTTAACATTTTTTTTTTACTTTTTTGCATTGTCCCAGGGTGGGACATCACTATGTAGTGTCAGATCGCTGATTAAGTCCCAGGTTACCTCAACGAGATAGTGCGTCAGATTGCACAAAGGGGTTGCATTTTTGCTCCGGAAGCAGTGTAAAAGACTGATGGAAAGCATGCCAAAACGCATGAAAGCTGTGATAAAAAATTATGGTTATTCCACAAAATATTGATTTCTTAACTCATCCTGTGTTAAAACATTAGTATTGTTGTTTCTAGATGATTATGAACTTGTTTTCTTTGCACTATTTGAGGTCTGAAAGCAATGTTTGTTTGCTTTTAATTTTGACCATTTTTTTTTGTCAGAAAAAAAATGCAAAATTTATTGCTTGGAAATTCGGAGACATGTTGTCAGAAGTTTATAGACTGAAAGAACAATTTACATTTTACTCAAAAATATACCTATAAAGAGAAAAATCAGACAAACTAAACATTTTGCAGTGGTCTCTTTATTTTTGCCAGAGCCGTATATAAAAATACATGGAAGACAAATTATCACTGAATCATTCCTTAAACCTAATTCAACAAACATGTTATTGCATTATAGTAGTTCACACCCTTTGCACACTCGAAAGGGCTTACAATATAGCCAAATGCTGCGATTGCGCAAAATTAATAATACAGAAATCATGTTTGAACAACAGTTATGGGATTTGAAAGATCGTTTTAAACAAAGAAGCTATCCATCTTCAGTCTAGATGAAGCTCAAGATCGCATTTCTGCTATATCACATACATAATTACTTTCCAACTCAATAAAAAAGAATAACAAAAAATCTATAACAGAAAATGTGAACCAGAAAATACAACATTTTATTTTTTAATTTTAAAAACAGTTCAATGGATAAAGTGATACATGCTTCCATTCCAAAATTAGCATATTTTGTACACTGATAAATATCTCCGTAACATGGGAACATTAAAACCAATATTTTTTCATCGAAGAACCCGCAACATTGGTGACATTATTTGGTTCTATTAGACTTTTACCCCCTAATAAAAATTGGTTACAAGATTATATACCAGAAGGGAATTGTAAATGTGACAATTGCCCAAGCTGCCATTTACACTTTACTGCTAATCCTGCACGCATTGATTCAACTTTACACACAGTCACAGACTTCATAACATGTAGAACACAATATGTGGTTTAGATTTTGTTTTGTCCTTGTCCATTCTTTTATATAGGTAAAACAATAAGACCTTTAAAAACAAGATTTCGGGAGCATTACAGATCAATCTCCTCAAAAAAAGGTTCTTTGAGATTATTTGACAACACAAGAACACAGCACAATTCAGACCCTGAGACCTTGAGCTTTGCAGGAACTGAAATAGTTAAATACCCTTACAGGGTGGAAATCATAATCATTTACTGCTTACACAAGAAACTAGATGGATTCTAAATACGCAGGCACAAAGTTCCATCAGTCTTAATGATACAATTGATTTACCTGTTTTTCTCTAATGTCGCATTACTGTAAAAGATTGTAATTTTTGTTAGTTTCGTTTGATTAAGTAGTATGTGTGCATTTTTCACACGTTTTTTATCTTTCATTGAGTCAATTGAACAAGCCCTTAAATAGGGAGTTTCTCTAATTACTCACCTGGACCCATTGAATCATAGACACGTGAAATGGCCGTCGTCCTCCTTACTCTCTCCCTGCATGCCTCCGCACCTAGCAAGCCACATCTAATGTCCTATAATTGTTCTATGGAATAAAGGACTTTTTTCACGAACGTTATTAGTGATTGCCACATACTTTTTCCTATGTCATGTGTATATATACATATATGTATATAAAGCTCTGGCAAAAATTAAGAGACCACTGCAAAATGTTCAGTTTGTCTGATTTTTCTCTTTATAGGTATATTTTTGAGTAAAATGTAAATTGTTCTTTTAGTCTGTAAACTTCTGACAACATGTCTCCGAATTTCCAAGCAATAAATTTTACTGTTTTTTTCTGACAAAGAAAACTGGTAAAAAAAAAAAAAAAAGTGCTTTCAGACCTCAAATAATGCAAGGAAAACAAGTTCATAATCATTTAGAAACATCAATACTAATGTTTTATCTCAGGAAGAGTTCAGAAATCAATGTTTTGTGGAATAACCATGATTTTTAATCACAGCTGTCATGCGTCTTGGCATGCTTTCCACTAGTCTTTCACACTGCTTCTCGCGCAAAGCAGTTCTTCTTAGGCCGGTTTCACACGTATGTGTCTCCAGTACGTGAGGTGACAGTTTCCTCACGTACCGGAGCCACTGACACACGTAGACCCATTAAAATCAATGCATCTGTGCCGATGTCATTGATTTTTTGCGGACCGTGTCTCCGTGTGCCAAACATGGAGACATGTCAGTGTTCGTGGGAGCGCACGTATTACACGGACCCATTAAAGTCAATGGGTCCGTGTAAAACACGGACCACACACGGACCTTCTCCGTGTGCGGTCCCTGTGGCGTGCAGGAGACAGCGCTACAGTAAGCGCTGTCCCCCCCACATGGTGCTGAAGCCGCGATTCATATCTTCTGTGCAGCAGCGTTTGCTGCATAGAAGATATGAATAATAGTGTTTAAATGAAAGATCTACCTGTCCGCCGCCCCCCCACCCCCTGTGCGCCCCCCCGCTGTTCAGAAAATACTCACCCGCTCCCACGTTGGCTGTTGCTGCTTCCTGGTCTGGCCGCGGCTTCTACTGTATGTGGTCACGTGGGGCCGCTCATTTACAATCATGAATAGTCGGCTCCACCCCTATGGGAGGTGGAGCCGCCTATTCATGACTGTAAATGAGCGGCCCCACGTGACCGCATACAGTGGAAGCCGCGGCCAGACCAGGAAGGAGCGACAGCCAACGAGGGATGCGGGTGAGTATTTTCTGAACAGCGGGGGGGCGCACAGGGGGTGGGGGGGCGGCGGACACATAGATCTTTCATTTAAACACTATTATTCATATCTTCTATGCAGCAAACGCTGCTGCACAGAAGATATGAATCGCGGCTTCAGCATGATGCAGGGGACAGCGCTAAACTTTAGCGCTGTCTCCTGCACGCTCCGTGTGGTACACGTGTGCCGCACGTATGGCCTACGTGAGCTCACGGGCACACGGACACGGATAACTCCGGTACCGATTTTTTTTGGTACCGGAATTATCTGGACGTGTGGGACAGCCCTTAGTTTGATGGCTTGTGACTATCCATCATCCTCTTGATTACATTCCAGAGGTTTTCAATGAGATTCAGGTCTGGAGATTGAGCTGCTCATGACAGAGTTTTGATGTGATGGTCTCTTAATTTTTGCCAGAGCTGTATGTATACTGTATGTATTTACATATATACAGACATGGTCAAAATTGTAGGTACCCCTTGTTTAAGGACAGAAAAACCCACAATAGTCAAAGAAATAACTTGAATCTGGCAAAAATAATAATAAATAAAAAATCTATACAAATGAAAGTCAGACATTTCTTTTCAATCATGCATGATTTAGGTCAGTGCTCATAGAAGGCCATTTCAGAATAATCCAATGTTTTCCTCTTAGCCATTCTTGGGTGTTTTTAGCTGTGTGTTTTAGGTCATTATCCTGTTGCAAGACCCATGACCTGTGACAGAGACCAAACTTTCTGACACTGGGCAGCACATTTCTCTCTAGAATCCCTTGATTATCTTGAGATTTCATTGTACCCTGCACAGATTCTAGACATCCTGCGCCAGATGCAGCAAAGCAGCCCCAGAACATAACAGAGCCTCCTCCATGTTTTACAGTAGGGACAGTGTTCTTTTCTTGATATGCTTCGTTTTTCCATCTGTGAGCATAAAGCTGATGTGCCTTGCCAAAAAGTAACATTTTTGTCTCATCTGTCCATAGGACATTCTCCCAGAAGTTTTGTGGCTTGTCAACATGTAGTTTGGAAAATTCCAGTCTGTCTTTATGATTTTTTTTCAACAATGGTGTTCTCCTTGGTTGTCCCCCATGAAGTCCACTTTGGCTCATACAATAACGGATGGTGCGATCTGACACTGATATTCCTTGAGCTTGAACTTCACCTTTAATCTGTTTAGAAGGTTTCTGGCCTCTTTTGTTACCATTTGTATTATCCATATCTTTGATTTGTCATTAATTTTCCTCCTGTGGCCACATCCGGAGAGGTTTGCTACAGTCTCATGGATCTTAAATTTCTGAATAATATTTGCAACTGTAGTCACAGGAACATCTAACTGCTTGGAGATGGTCTTATCACTTTTACCTTTAACTTGTTTGCTTACAATTTTCTTTCTAATCTCCTGAGACAACTCTTTCCTTCACTTCCTCTTGTCCATGTTGAGTGTGATACACACCATGTCATCAAACAGCACAGTGACTATCTGTAGCCATACAGGCCACTCACTGATTCCAAGATTGTAGACACCTGTGATGCTAATTAGTGGACACACCGTGATTTAACATGTCCCTTTTATCACATAATTTTCAGGGGTACCATCATTTCTGTCCAGGCCTATTTCATGAGTTTTATCTTTTTAAAAATTCTGTGGAAGCATGTTTGAAAAGCAATGTCTGACTTTCATTTGCTGTTATTTTCATAGATGTTTTCATTATTACTACTTTTGTCAGATTCAAGTTAATTCTGTAACCATTGTGGGTTTTTCTGTCATTAAACGAGGGGTACCACCAATTTTGACCACGTGTGTAGATTGCAGAGGAAGCCTTATGTGTTGCAAAAGACATAACTTATATAAATTGTGCATTTTGGTGGAGTGCAGCACTTTAGATGTTTTTTTGGTAACCAGGATCTTACCTTAAAGTTATGCCATCATATATGCTAATGGTTTAGTAATACAGAGAATGCATGTCTTCTCAGTCTTTTCTCCTAAACGATCAGCAATAATGTTTCTTCATTTAAGACCATTCCTTGCATTACGAGGAATCAAAGTACTAGTATAAAATTTTTAATCGACTAACACTATTATTGATAGACCATAAAAAGCCATTTTCTGGTTAAATTCGTATGCCAGACATAACTGCAAGAGCTTTTAGGCACTATATTCTCTTAACCTGAGATTCCCATTAAGATGTACAGAAATGAATCACTTACAGCACACCACTCTTCTTTCAGCAGAAAAAAGTTTAGTTAAAGATAAACGTGCTAGATGACATTTCTGCAAAAAAAAGCATTTTTTTCTCATTATGTATGGCCTGTGAACATATGATTGACAACTAAAAGTCCTTTTTGCAAAAGAAAAAGTCAGACATGGTAGTGACAAACAAAAATCGAACAGTACAGCAGAATACATCATTATTATTATTATTATTATTTATTTATATAGCACCATTAATTCCATGGTGCTGTACATGAGAAAGGGGTTACAGAGTTACAGATATCATTTACAGTAAACACGTAAACACGTACATCAATAAAAGAATAATCAAGTCTTTTAATTAAGTTAAGGCTTCAAAGGAATAATAAAGCTAACTAAACTCAACTATGAAAGTAGAAAGCATGGAAGTAAAAAAAATATACTTAAAAAATAATTAAAGACATATGGCATTTTTGATCATCATCCACAAATTGTGTTGCTTCATGCAATCCTATAAATTTGTGAAATTCATTAACAGGAAAATATTGAAGTGAAAAACACAATGTATTTTATTTTCAAAATTAATTTATTTTATTTTTGGGCAAAAAAAATCATATTTTGGAGCAAAACTAGTTCCTTTGCCACATGACAGAATATTATGCTGTCCACAAGGCTCTTTGGAGAGTCAATATAGGATTGCTACTTCCTAAAAATGGCACTAGAGTTCTAGTCCTGTTCCTCTCAGAAGAGACAATTTGCATATTTCCCAGAGGAGCATTGCTGCTTAAAAGTCTCCTCACCTCGGCATTCTTGACATGTCACTCTCTGCAAGGAGAAACGTAATCCCATTCAGATGCCTCTCACCAAGCCAAACGACATCTCACACTTTGCACTGCCGAAGGGCAGTGCCCATAAATAGTGTCTGCAAATTGAGATTTTGGTTTTGGCTTTAATCCTAAATCATGTGACAAGGCTCGTTGGAGATTTGATATTGACTTTTAGGATTGTTACTTCCTATAGGTGGCACTAGAGTTTTGGTCCTCTTTCTCTGAAGAGACAATTTGCATTCTGTCCACATGAAAAGGAATGCTGAAGTATGTGGCCTCACAGACATATGGTATCTCTATTACTTCTTCATACAACTAAAAGCTAATGTGGGGGCATAAAATCCAAGAGTTAATTCACAAAGGCTGACTCTGATAAAATTTACCAAGGACTGGATTTCACCACAGATATTAGGCCCTCCAGATTACATCATCCCAACCTAGAGTCACCCAAAATGTTCTTTTATGCTACTGGTGATTACGTCCATCCCTTCCCATACAAACCCCTTTCCTCCTTCTAATTACATGTGTATCCTACTCCTGCTTCTGCCACATGTACCTCATGGTCAAAAAAGCGAGACCTCCTTCCTGCGATAACCATGGTATCATGCCCCTTGGGCTAATTTTTAGAAACACTATGTCTATGCCTGCACATGGGGAACTAGAACTACCATGCTAGTAGTCTAGTTTCATAATTGTATGGCTCTTGAGGCCTCCTTCTTGCGTCAACCATGAATACAGCCCCTTGGGCTAATTTTTAGAAACACTATGTCTATGCCTGCACATTGGGCACTGGAACTGCCGTGCTAGCAGTCTAGTTTCATAATTATCTGGCTTTTGAGGCCTCCTTCCTGCGTCAACCATGATACAGCCCCTTGGGCTCATTTTTGGAAACACTATGTCTATGCCTGCACATGGGGAACTGGAACTACCTTGCTAGTAGTCTAGTTTCATAATTGTCTGTCTCTTGAGGCGTCCTTCTTGTGTCAACCATGATACAGCCCCTTGGGCTAATTTTTAGAAACACTATGTCTATGCCTGCACATTGGGCACTGGAACTGCCGTGCTAGTAGTCTAGCTTCATAATTGTCTGGCTCTTGAGGCCTCCTTCCTGCGTCAACCATGATACAGCCCCTTGGGCTCATTTTTGGAAACACTATGTCTATGCCTGCACATTGAGCACTGGAACTGCCGTGCTAGCAGTCTAGTTTAATAATTGTCAGGCTCTTGAGGCCTTCTTCCTGCATCAACAGTGATACAGCTCCTTGGGCTCATTTTTGGAAAAACTATGTCTATGCCTGCACATTGGGCACTGGAACTGCCATGCTAGTAGTCTAGTTTAATAATTGTCTGGCTCTTGAGGCCTCCTTCCTGCATCAACCATGATACAGGGCTAGTTTTTTGAAGACACTATGCCTGCACATTGTGCAGTGGCAGTGGATAACAAGGATAGTAGTCCAATCTTTTGAATTGTGAACCCCTTGTGATGATGATGGGTGGCTTCTTTCTGCGTCAACCAACACACAGCTTTTTACCGCCTGCTTTTAAACAATCATGCACCCATTTCAGCCTTTTCGTCAGGCCCCCAGTCCGCTTTGTAGGGTCCAGCATAAAATTACTCGCATTTCCTATTGACTTGCATTGGATTTCCTACTCATTACAAATACCCAAATATTAAGACCTACTCGTTATGAGTATAGAGAGTCCGAATATTTCACTACTCACTCATGCCTATCTATATTCTTATTTTTGAGGACATTGTCCCAGTCAACCAGATTAAGAGCATCTCTAAGCTGGTCAAACTTTGCCTTTCTAAAGTTCAGTGCTTTTATGACTCCCTGACAAGTCTCCCTAGCGAAAGACAAATGAAACTGTACAATTATGAGGTCGCTATTTCCTAGATGCACGACAACCTGCAGATTTGTTATTCTGTCAGGTCTATTAGATAGTATTAGGTCTAAAAGTGCTGCTCCTCTGGATTCTACACCAATTCTGAAAGATAATTGTTCTTGGTTATTAGCAGAAACCTGTTGCCTTTATGAGTTTTGCATGTCTCTGTTCCCCAGTTAATATCCGGGTAGTTAAAATCCCCCATAACAAAGACCTCATTATGAGATGTAGTTTCATCTATCTGCCTTACTAGTAGACTTTCTATGATTTCTGTTATATTTGTGGTTTTTTAACAGACCCCAATGAGAATTTTGTTACCATTTTCCCTCCATGTATTTCGACCCATATAGACTCGACATCCTCATTCCCTTCACTAATATCCTCCCTTAAAGTGGACTTTAAACATGACTTTACATAAAGACAAACCCCTCCTCCTCGATTTTTACGATCATTTCTAAGCAGATTGTAACCCTGTAAGTTAACTGCCCAGTCATAGCTTTCATTTAACCATGTCTCAGTTATTCCCACTATGTCATAGTTACCTGTAGCTATTTCTGCTTCTAGTTCTTCCATCTTGTTTGTCAGGCTTCTAGTGTTTGCAAGCATGCAGTTTAGAGGATTTTGTTTTGTTCCAATCTCCTCCCTGTGGATTGTTTTAGAAATTTTCTTACCTCCCTTCCGAGTATCTTGTCTTGGGTCTTATTTGCCGCACTTCATATCCTTCATATGTATATTTTCTGGCTTCATGTTCATGTCTAACGTTTTTCTTCCCATCCCTTCTTCCTCTAGTTTAATGCCCTCCTGATGAGAGTAGCGAGTTTTCTGGCAAATGTGTGTTTTCCAGGTTTGTTGAGGCGTAATCCGTTTCTGGTGAGGAGTCCGTTGTACTTGTATTTCACACCATGGTTCAGGAATCCGAATCCTTGTCGTCTACTACATCGTCTTAGCTAGTTGTTCGCATCAAGGTTCTTGTTCCATCTCCTGATGCCATGTCCGTCTACTGGAAGGAAAGAAGAAAAAACTACCTGTGCATCCAGTTCCTTTATTTTCTTACCCAACTCTTCAATGTCCTTGCAGATTGTTGGTAGGTCCTTCCTTGCCGTGTCATCGGTGCCAACATATATCAGAAGAAATGGGTGGACGTCCCCGGAACTGAGGAGCTTTGGTATCCTATCGGTCACATCCCTGATCTTTGTACCTGGGAAGCAGCATACTTCTCTTGCGGTTATGTCCGGTCTGCAGATGGCTGCTTCTGTGCCTCTCAGTAGTGAGTCTCCCACCACTACCACTCTTCTTCGCTTCTTGGCTGTACTTTTTGTTGTCACTTCTGGGTGTTGCTGTATGCCCTTTTCTTCTTTGTTTGCTGGTAGTGCCTCATCCTTAGATGTGCCAACTTCTTCCTCCACAAGGCCTTGGTACCAGTTTCTCAGTTGTGTGGTTGGTGATGTCTCCATGGTCTTCTTGCTTCTTTTGGTCGCATGCTTCCAGTTGCCTGCTTTTGGAGGTTCTCTGACACTTTCTTCACCTTCTGTGACCAGTAGAGATGCTTCTCTTCTGTCTAGGACGTTTTCATTTTATTTGATGAGTTTCAAAGTTGCAATTCTTTCTTCCAGACCCCGCACCTTTTCTTCTAAAAGGGCCAGTAGTCTACACTTCTGGCAGGTGAAGTCAATTAGGATTCATTAAAACTTGGAGACAAATTTGTAAAAATGAGCTCCATCTAATAATATAATGAGTTTTTATTTAGAGAAATATGAAAATTGTCTCTTCAGAGAGGAAGTGGACTAGAACTCTAGTGCCACCTATTGGAAGTAGCAATCCTAAAAGCCAATGTCAACCCTTTAACGAGCCTTGTCACATGACTTAGTATAAAAGCCAAACCAGAATCTCAATTTGCAGACACTGTGTTTCAGGGTACTGCCCCTTGTCAGTGCAAAGTGGAGATCTGGTTTGGCTGAGTGAGAGGCGTCTGACCGATATCTAAGAAGTATCATTTCTCCTTGCGGAGATTGACATGCTAAGCATGCCGAGATGAGGAGACTTAAAGCCGCAATGCTCCTCTGGGAAATAAGCAAATTGTCTCTTCAGACATGCTCCTCTGGGAAATTTGCAATTTGTCTCTTCAGACATGTGACAAGGCTTGCTAAAGGGTTGACATTGACTTTTAGGATTGCTACTTCCAATAGGTGGCACTAGAGTTCTAGTCCTCTTCCTCTCTGAAGAGACAATTTGCATATTTCCCAGAGGAGCATTGAGGCTTTAAGTCTTCTCATCTCGGCATGCTTAGCATGTCAATCTCCGCAAGGAGAAATGATACTTCTTGGATAATTAGAGAAAAATATGCATTTATATGTAATAATGATTATATATATTTTTTTAGTTTGATCACTTATAAGATTGTTTTCCTTTCTTCATATGTCTGCTGCTAATGACTAGCAGATGACTATTTATATAAGGAGATACAGTGATTAAATTATTATTTAATTGCAGGAAATACATATCTGCATAAAGGACTTTCACACCAATACCTGGTCACAATACCAGCCACACAGCAGGACAGAGACGGGTCAGAGGGTTATATGATGGAGGTGACAAAATACTGATGAACTTCATTCATACAATTATCATCCATCAAGGAGTGTATGCTAAGTATGATAAATGCACATAGATAAAGTTTTATACAGTGTCAGTCACACAAATTACTTGTAGTGCACCATGCTGATTAAAAGCATTTTGCTCACACCCATACTATAAAGTTAGGGGGGCCATCCAGCTCTTCATCAATGTACCCTACAAGGACCTACACCATAATGTTCCCCAACATTACATGGCCTGGTTATATCCTGCCAAGATGAAAAAATATATGAGAAATTTGTTGATATTTTAACCCAAATATGTAACCTTGCAAAACACCTCAAAGGTTCTCATTGTTTTGTGATTCCGTACACTATGAATAAAAGCAGTACGCTGAAAGGGACATGAAATTACAACACATCACATAAAAATAATACATAGTTAAATTAATTTTACTGTTTGATAACCTACTTGGCAGTAGACTCACCCTTCATATAATCATGATTGGATTAGTAGAATCTCCTTTATTCACCGAATGAAATATATGACTGCTGTTCTAGATGCAAAGGTTGATTTTTTTTTTTTTTTAGACAATCTGGGCTCCTTGGGATTATTTTGAGGCCCAACAAAATGATTAGCTCCTTCCCAACTCCCCTCCCCACTTTTATTTGAAAAATTGACTAAATTGGTATTCAATTGATTATATGTGTAAGGTTTTAGGGTTAGGTTCTTCAGAGATTTAAGTATCCCTTGAGGTTTTGCAATACAGTGGAGTAGGAATTGCGTGGTGGGGCCCTGAAATTATTCTCGTATGTCTTATACAAATGTTTATGTCATCACCCATCCTTACCAATTTTTTTGTGAGTGTTTGATTTTTATTGTTATGCATGATATCTTAATATAAACTCTAATACAAATTACAATTTAAAAAAATGCACCTTTTACTACTGCATGCAGTCAGGTTCCAATGGGATACGATGGGGATATTATTATTATTTATTATTATAGCGCCATTTATTCCATGGCGCTTTACATGTGAGGGGAGGGGTATACATAATAAAAACAGGTACAATAGTCTTGAACAATACAAGTCACAACTGGTACAGGAGGAGAGAGGACCCTGCCTGCGAGGGCTCACAATCTACAAGGGATGGGTGAGGATACAGTAGGTGAGGATAGAGCTGGTCGTGCAGGGTTTGGTCAATCGGTGGTTACTGCAGGTTGTTGGCTTGCCGGAAGAGGTAGGTCTTCAGGTTCTTTTTGAAGGTTTCGATGGTAGGTGAGAGTCTGATATGTTGTGGTAGAGAGTTCCAGAGTAGGGGTGATGCGCGAGAGAAATATTGTATGCGATTGCGGGAAGAGGAGATAGAGGGGAGTAGAGAAGGAGATCTTGTGAGGATCGGAGGTTGCGTGCAGGAAAGTACAAGGAGACGAGGTCACAGATGTACGGAGGAGACAGGTTGTGGATGGCTTTGTATGTCATGGTTAGGCTTTTGTACTGGACTCTCTGGGTAATGGGGAGCCAGTGAAGGGATTGACAGAGGGGAGAGGCCGGGGAATAGCAGGGGGACAGGTGGATTAGTCGGGCAGCTGAGTTTAGAATAGATTGGAGGGGTGCGAGAGTGTTCGAGGGGAGGCCATAGAGCAGGAGGTTACAGTAGTCGAGGTGGGAGATGATGAGGGCATGGACTAGGGTTTTTGCAGATTCTTGGTTTAGGAATGTACGGATCTGTGAAATATTTTTGAGTTGAAGGCAGCAGGAAGTGGAAAGGGCTTGGATATGCGGTTTGAAGGAGAGATCAGTGTCAAGGATTAACCCGAGACAGCGAGCTTGTGGGACTGGGGAGAGTGGGCAGCCATTTACTGTAATGGATAGGTTCGTTGGGGGGTCACGTGAGATGGGGGAAAGACAGTGAATTCTGTTTTGTCCATGTTAAGTTTTAGAAATCTAGCGGAGAAGAAGGATGAAATAGCTGATAGACATTGAGGGATTCTGTTTAGTAGGGTCTACCTCTGGTCCAGATATCACCTCTGGTCCAGAGATGTAGATCTGTGTGTCATCAGCATAGAGATGATACTGAAAACCGTGAGATTCTATGAGCTGTCCCAGGCCAAAAGTGTAAATGGAGAAGAGCAGGGGCCCTAGAACTGAACCTTGCGGGACTCCGACAAATAGGGGGCGAGGTGAGGAGTTGGTGTGTGAATGGGAGATGCTGAATGTTCGGTCAGTTAGGTATGACAAGATCCAGGATAGAGCCAAGTCTGTGATGCCAAGGGATGAGAGGGTCTGTAGTAATAGGGAATGGTCCACTGTGTCAAAGGCAGAGGACAGGTCCAGGAGGAGGAGGACAGAATAGTGTTGCTTGTTCTTGGTGGTAAATAGGTCATTGGTGACCTTAGTTAGGGCAGTTTCAGTGGAGTGGTGTGACCGGAAGCCTGATTGTAAGCGGTTGTTAGTGATAGGTTGAAGAGATGGGTTAGAGTTGGGATGAAGACTGTGGCAAGGTTTGGGATGAAGTGGGAAGGGATCGGGTCAAGTAGTAGGATACAGGTAGTGAGATGCGATCTTGAGAGTAGAGTGGAGAGTTGATCTTCTGTAATGGTGGAGAAGTTGTTTTTGGAGGTGGAGGGCTGGGTAGTTGGGAGGAAGGGCTCTGCGGGTTGTCGACTAAAACTGTCTCTGATGTTCTCAATCTTCTGCTTGAAAAATGAGGCAAAGTCTTCAGCTGAGATGAGTGGGGAGGGAGGAGGTGCTGGGGGACAGAGGAGAGATTTGAAGGTGTGGAATAACTGTTTACGGTTGTGAGACAGGGAGGATATGAGAGATGAGAAGTAGGTTTGTTTAGCTGTGGCGAATGTGGTCTTGAAACTAGTGAGGAACTGTTTGAATGCGATAAAGTGCTCGTTGGAATGGGATCTTTTCCATCTCTGCTCTGCAGCCCTGGAAGCTCACCTCAGTTCTTTGGTCAGGCTGGTGTGCTAGGGATGTCTGTTGATTTTGCGAGCTTTGGTATGTGTGAGAGGGGCAAGAGATTCCAAATTTGCAGCTATTGTGGTATTATATAGAGCGGCAGGGTCATCCGTATTGTCTAGGGAACTTATGTCTGTGAGAGGGAGGAGGGATGCAGAGAGTGAATGTAGATAGCATATCATCAAAAAATAAGCCATTTTCCACTGATCATTCAGTACACATAACTTCAGGACGACCCATGGATCTTATAAATAAATAATAATAATAATAATAATAATAATAATAATAATAATAATAATAATAATCTTAAAGCACAATATGTGAAATAAATGAAAAAATAAATAAAAGCCACTGCCTATCCAAATGTTTGTTAGTATGATCCCTGCCTCAGCAAAAAATAATAATAAAAAAAATTATGATATATAAATATATTTCTTACAGAAAGGGGAAAAAATAAAATGAATTAATGAATTTTACTTGTCCATAATGGTCCTAAAATAAATAATAAAACATTTCAAAATCAAATCATCTGATATTGGCAACGAATAAGAAAACAATCATGAAAATACCCTAAAATTAAGCTCCATGCATTGCAAATATTATTTGAATATCCAAATGAGAAATTTTTTTACAGCTCTTAAAACTGCATGTAAGAAAAAAAATGGAAAAATGCCATTTTAGGAAAGGGAGTTAATGACCTGGTCCTGAAATGATTAAACTTGATCACGATTGATAAACTATGCTGCAATGATTTTGTAAGCAATAAGCAACGTATTCCTGATCCTTTTGTTTTCACAGGAGATAAGCAACTGGGAAAGGAGTCTGTCAACTATTCCATTGTTCTCCTGAACAGATGCATCCTCCTCAGCTTTGAGGAGTCATAAAGAATAATTGTGGTCTGAATGAACGTTCCGCTTACAGCTAACTAAAACATATGGCCATTATATGAAATGAATGTACCAGCAACGTTCATGATAGAAGACACGGTTAAAGCAAGTAAATGATTACTGGGAGGGAACAAAAAGTGTGACGTACAGTAGATGCCTCCTCGTTGATTGCTATGTGGACCACGCTGGCACTGTTCTTTGTACATAATGAACACTAGTGCTGTTGAAACTGCATAAACTAACATATGTGACACGAATACAAATTACATGATATTCAATGTGAAAATAACTGTAACTTAAATATAAATATTTGCCAGCCACATGCACCAAAATATGTCGTAGATGCAAGAGACTACGCGGTAGTATCTAAAATCATATTAATCTTTAGTCATATTAAAGCTACTGATATTAAACCTACTGATGAGAAAATTGGTTTGAGCAGCAACGCAATAAAGAATACATTATGTAGACAAATTATTTACTGTAGATATGAACTTGAAAATGTGATTTTGAATCTTGTGTCTAGTCAGATGTAATTGTCATAAATCTGGCAACCAATGGTTTAAGAAATCCCTCTAATCTGCCATGTGAAAATAAAATCCCAGTGGCAGATTAGCAGTAACATTTGACACTAATTGCCTTACTGCATAAATCAATATATCATTAATATCAAAATTTACTACATATGAAGCAGGATAAAACCAGCAAGTGGCAAGCATCAAGCAAACCATTAGTAACGGAATGGTGAAGAGGCTGATTGGAAAGTAATGTCATAGATTAACTGTTGCAAGGTGATTTACATGCTTGGTAGACTCTGAATGTGCTTTTCATCAATTTTTCTATAAACTACCGCCAGTGACAAGTTGGGTTTCCAATTTGGTTAACTCCGTTCATTTGTTTGTAGAGTAGCATTTTATTAATTATTTAACACTTTATATGTTCTTCTGTATTTGAGAGAAAATCATTTTTGCAGCTTGTAGACATTGTAATCATTTGCAAACACCTACAGATGGTATGAGTCAGACGATTACCAAGTATAGACAGCTGTGCCACATGGGCAATTAGGAAGCAATGCCAAGTTGTTACTGTAGTTGTGCACGTTAATGTTATAATTACTGTTTTCACAATATGTCAAGGCAAAGAAGGGAAAGTTACAAAGCAAGAAAAGATGAGTGACAATTATTGTATACACATTCTTATAGCTTGCTTGTTAAGTAAAGCCTCCACCATCCCAGAAAATAGTAAAAAAAAGTTAGTATTAAAGCAAAAAAAATTATTGACTCTCGGAGTAAGGTGCATTGAGAATAGATTTTCAGGTACAAATGTTTTATGACATGAATTATATCTTGTAAAAAATCTAATGCTTATCCTGTTTTATCGTGTATTACTCCAAAGCTTCAGAAACATATAAAATAATAAACTGAGCTTTTACTCACCATTTTCAGGTCAAGAGCTGCATCTCAGCCACTGCTCAAAGCTTAGTGCATCGGCTGCAGATCTGATGTCACACATGTAGCACTACATCACTATAAACATGACTGATTTTTTCTAATTCGAGAAAATTGGTCCAATTATGATAATCACACTCTGATCAGACTCTGATCCCAGTTTGATTAAAGTGTGATCATAGTGTATTTCAATGTTCTCGGAAGTTTAGAAAAAAATGTTTTTCCATACTTTACATACAGTGTGTTTTGACAAAATTGAACTGCACTCCAATGTCACACAAATGTGATCCAATGGTTTCCACGAATCTAAAAACATAAATGGGTGAGTGCCATCCGATTATCGGAGGCAACTCATGCATGATGCGATTTGTTCCTCGTATCTTTTTGGTCCAAGAAAAAACTCAGACACTTGCACTGCCTCATTGAATAACATGTAGATGACGATGGAAAGCCCTCATCCGATTACTAAGGTTGTGTGCACAAGCTCTTAGTAAAATCTATGTTACAGTATATTTGTGTAAATATCAAACATTAGAAAAGGTTCACGTAACCATATTGTGACCATATTTACACATCTGTATTACACAGGAAATTCCAGGTTTCATCACATTTTTTCATTCCAACACCCAATAAATATGCATATACAGTACAGACCAAAAGTTTGGACACATTTTCTCATTTAAAGATTTTTCTGTATTTTCATGACTATGAAAATTGTAAATTCACACTGAAGGCATCAAAACTATGAATTAACAAATGTGGAATTATATACTTAACAAAAAAGTGTGAAAAAACTGAAATTATGTCTTATACTCTAGGTTCTTCAAAGTAGCCACCTTTTGCTTTAATGACTGCTTTGCACACTCTTGGAATTCTCTTGATGAGCTTCAAGAGGTAGTCACCGGGAATGGTTTTCACTTCACATGTGTGCCCTGTCAGGTTTAATAAGTGTGATTGCTTGCCTTATAAATGGTTTTGGGACATCAGTTGTGTTGTGCGGAAGTCTGCTGGATACACAGCTGATAGTCCTACTGAGTAGACTGTTAGAATTTGTATTATGGCAAGAAAAAGCAGCTAAGTAAAGAAAAACGAGTGGTCATCATTACTTTAAGAAATGAGGGTCAGTCAGTCCGAAAAATTGGGAAAACTTTGAAAGTGTCCCCAAGTGCAGTTGCAAAAATCATAAAGCGCTACAAAGAAACTGGCTCACATGAGGACTGCCCCAGGAAAGGAAGACCAAGAGTCACCTCTGCTTCTGAGGATAAGTTTATCCGAGTCACCAGCCTCAGAAATCGCAGGTTAACAGCAGCTCAGATTAGATACCAGTTCTAGCAGCAGACACATCTCTACAACAACTGTTAAGAGGACTTTGTGCAGCAGGCCTTCATGTTAAAATAGCTTCTAGGGAACCACTGCTAAGGACAGGCAACAAGCAGAAGAGACTTGTTTGGGCTAAAGAACAGAAGGAATGGACATTAGGCCAGTGGAAATCTGTGCTTTGGTTTGATGAGTCCAAATTTGAGATCTTTGGTTCAAACCACCAAGTCTTTGTGCGACGCAGAAAGTGTGAACGGATGGACTCTACATGCCTGGTTCCCACTGTGAAGCATGGAGGAGGAGGAGGTGTGATGTGTGGGGATGCTTTGCTGGTGACACTGTTGGGGATTTATTCAAAATTGAAGGCATACTGAACCAGCATGGCTACCACAGCATCTTGCAGCGGCATGCTATTCCATCCAGTTTGCGTTTAGTTGGATCATCATTTATTTTTCAACAGGACAATGACCCCAAACACACCTCCAGGCTGTGTAAGGACTATTTGACTAAGAAGGAGAGTGATAGGGTGCTATGCCAGATGACCTGGCCTCCACAGTCACTAGACCTGAACCCTATCGAGATGGTTTGGGGTGAGCTGGACCGCAGAGTGAAGACAAAAGGGTCAACAAGTGCTAAGCACCTCTGGGAACTCCTTCAAGATTGTTGGAAGACCATTCCCAGTGACTACCTCTTGAAGCTCATCAAGAGAATGCCAAGAGTGTGCAAAACAGTCATCAAAGCAAAAGGTGGCTACTTTGAAGAACCTAGAATATATGACATATTTTCAGTTGTTTCACACTTTTTTGTTAAGTATATAATTCCACATGTGTTAATTCATAGTTTTGATGCCTTCAGTGTGAATGTGCAATTTTCATAGTCATGAAAATACAGAAAAATCTTTAAATGAGAAGGTGTGTCCAAACTATTGATCTGTACTGTATTTACATTAGTTGAGATTGTAAGTGCTACGGTTAGATCAGAAATGTCATAAAATGGACCAGAATATAAGCCTACAGTAAGGTTGTCTGCATTCTCTGAAGTCAGCCATGTGCGTGTATCTGTGATGATCGCCCCAGCGGCACTGAAAACACACTCTGACACAACACTAGCAGTAACACAGGTCAGCACCTCCAAGGCATATAAGGAGAGGTCTGGCCAACTGTGCTTGGATTCCCATTAATTAAATGTAACCGAAGCACCAGGAAGGATGCAGGTATGGTCACTTAGATACTCGTTGATCATGTTGTTGATCTTCTGCCTCCTTTACATTGTTACCGGTCCACATAGCCCTTGCTGATGAGCCGGTTTATTGAAAATGGCCCATTTTGTGGACATTTTCCCCCCCACCTCTTGTGGACCTGCTGGGCGTGTCTCTCCCCATTAATGCATGCTGTTGCAAAGAGCTGGTACCTCTGCTACCAGCGGTGTCTGAGTCTGATGTCATCAAATGATCGACAACGGCCCTCTTGATAGATTCAATTGCAAAACCCCTTGGTGTCTGCAACAGTAGTGAAGGAAATTTGTCCTTGTACTGTGGGTTGAGAAAGGTGGCCAACCAGAAAAGGTTGCTGTTGAAAATGTGGATCACGTGAAGGTCTTGGGACAGACAATTAGACATGAACTGTGCCATGTGTGCCAAGCTGCAATGAGGCAAATGTTCTGTGGCCCCAGAAGGTGGAACAACACCCATCCTCTCCTCACACTGACTCTCCCCCTCCTCAACCACCTCCTCTCCAGCCCACCCTTGCTGAACAGACCTGAAGCTGGGGTTGGGAGTCCCCTCTGTAGCATCATGGGTCTCCTCGGTACCACATAAAAATAAGTCCTCTCCCTCCTCGTCATTCTCATCACCCAATCTTGCCTCATCATGATATTGGCTGGGCTGGGTAGGATTACCCAGTGTGAAATCTTGCTCCATACCTCGCTGATGGGCACTATTGATGAGCGAGTGTACTCGTTGCTCGGGTTTTCCAGAGCATGCTTGGGTGACCTCCGAGTATTTATGACTGCTCGGAGATTTAGTTTTCATCGCGGCAGCTGAATGATTTACAGCTACTAGCCAGGCTAACTGCATGTGCTGGTTGTTAGAGAATCCCCACATGTAATCAAGCAGGCTAGTAGCTGTAAATTATTCAGCTGCCGTGATGAAAACTAAATCTCCAAGTAGTCATAAATACTCGGAGGTCACCCGAGCGTGTTCTGGAAAACTGAGCAAAGAGTGGACCAGCTCATCACTAATGGGCACTCAAAGATTCCATGTTTAGATTATTCAGCGATTCTTTCAACGTACATAGCATTGGGATGATAACACTGATAATAGCCTGATCACCGCTCATGAGGTTGGTGCTGTACTCAAAGTTATCAAGCATCTCACAAATGTCAGCTATCCACACCCACATGGCAGTTGTTACATGTTTTGGCTGAGTCACAGCTTGATGGGCATGTTTAAGCTGGTATTTATAAAGTGCCCTCTGTTGCTCACTAATCCTTGACAACATATGATGTGTTGAGTTTCACCTTGTGGGCAGGTCGCAAATGAGTCAGTGATTTGGCTTTTTGCTTTTGAAGCGCTGCAAGATTGGCAACAGTGGTAGAGGAATGGCAGAAATGGGCACAGAAAGGGTGCACCTTCTCAAGTAGGTATGGCAAGTCAGGATATGTTTTTATAAATTTTTGAAGCACTAGGTTCAGCATGTGATCCATGCATGGCATGTGTACCAGCTTCCCGAGCTTTAATGCTGTCACCAGGTTACACCCTTTATTGCAGACAACCAGACCAGGTTCGATTTGCAGTGGAGAGAGCCACTGATCGGTCTGTTGTTTTATTCCTTGCCACAGCTCTGCTGCAGTGTGTGGTGTTTGACCTAAACAGATCAGCTTCAGCAGAGCATGTTGCCACTTTGCCGATACACTGCTGCACAGTTCCCAACTTGGGAGTGATGTGGAGGGTAATTCAGCATAGGATGAGGAGGGTGAAGAGGAGGAGGAAGAGGGGAGACTTGACGTATATGATGATGCGGAATCCATGACTGAGGTTGTGCCCGCTATACGTGGCATGTGTAGGATAAATGATGTTCCAGTTTGTGACTTTGTCCCACCCTCCACAAGGTTAAGTCTTTGTTCCGTGACAGAAATGTATCATCCCTGTCCACAACTACTTGTCCACATGTCTATTGTTAGGTGGACCTTTTCGGTTATTGCATTGGTGAGGGCATGCTTTAAATTGTTTAACACATGCTGTTGTAATGCAGGGACGGCACACCGGGAAAAATAGTGTCGGCTGAGAAAAGAGTATAGTGGGGCAGCCACAGCCAAGAGATCACGGAAAGACTGTGTCCCCACAAGCCTAAACGGCAAAATCTCCATGGCTAGCAACTTGGCAATGTGCTCATTTAGTATTTGTGCTTGTAGGTGCATGGGGTGGTATTTACGCTTCCATTCTTAGATCTGGGGCACGTACAACTTTACGCTTTGCTGGGACAAACAAGTGGATAGGATTGTTGTGTCCTGAGTCTCTGCAACCGCAACTTGTGAACAGGGGGTATAAGCACCTGCTTCATGGCCAGCAGATTGGGAAGGACGGATCACAGGCTACATGGCAGTGGTTTGACCCGCAGACACTGATTTGGTACTCTGTTGTTCCACCCACCAACTAGGGTGCTTGGCTGCCATGTGTTTACTCACACTGCTGGTGCTCTGGTTGCCTTTGCCCTGGCCTCGGCTCAGCTTTGTATGGCAGATGCTACAGATGACATTGTTTGGTTCAGAAGGACTATCTGAAAAAAAATTCCAGAAAGAGGATGAATGCCCCCTTGCCTTGACCTGGGGTACAGAGGGATTGCTCTTGGCAACCATTGATACACTTTGCACTCTGCTCAAACCAGTAGCCGTTGGTGTCATATATCCACCTTCTTCCTCTGTGCTGCTGTGTTGGCTATGCGTACCAACGATCCAGGTCAGATCAGTGGCTCATCATCGACCACCTCGTCATCCATGTCATCTTCCTTCCGTGTCGATATTGTTGGCTGGACAGATGGCAGCTATGTCTCATCATCATCAGCCTCCACCTCTTGAGAGGTGGCTTAACATCACGTGGCTGTAAGTGGCTTTCTTCTGTCTATGTGTTTTCAAATATTTGGCCATGAACAGATGATACCTTCTCATGTTCCTCTTCAATGTTGCACATTGAGAGGCCAGAGGCAACCAAAAGATCATATGTACCAAACTGATCATCGGAGTGGCCAAGCATGGAGTCAAATGTTTCCTGTGACTGCAGAGGGGGGGAGGAAGTAGGGACAGGTTGAGGATTGGATGACCCAGCGTTCTGTGTATCTACAGTAGACTGTGTGGTCATGGGGGATTGGGTGCTACTAGAAAATTTCATTGAGGCCTTATCTGCCATCCAAGACAGTATCTGCTCTTGCTTTTCTGGCTTCCAGATGCGTTTACATTCCAGACTGGGAATTTTCACCAGGAACATACAGTACAGACCAAAAGTTTGGACACACCTTTTCATTTAAAGATTTTTCTGTATTTTCATGACTATGAAAAATGTTAAATTCACACTGAAGGCATCAAAACTATGAACTAACACATGTGGAATTATATACTTAACAAAAAAGTGTGAAACAACTGAAATTATGTCTTATATTATATGTTCTTCAAAGTAGCCACCTTTTGCTTTGATGACTGTTTTGCACACTCTTGGCATTCTCTTCACGAGTTTCAAGAGGTAGTCACCGGGAATGGTTTTCACTTCATAGGTATGCCCTGTCAGGTTTAATAAGTGGGATTTCTTGCCTTATAAATGGGGTTGGGACCATCATTTCTGTTGTGCAGAAGTCTGGCGGATACACAGCTAATAGTCCTACTGAATAGACTGTTAGAATATGTATTATGGCAAGAAAAAAGCAGCTAAGTAAAGAAAAACGAGTGGTCATCATTACCTTAAGAAATGAAGGTTAGTCAGTCCAAAAAATTGGGAAAACTTTGAAAGTGTCCCCAAGTGCGGTTGCAAAAACCATCCAGCGCTACAAAGAAACTGGCTCACATGAGGACCGCCCCAGGAAAGGAAGTCCAAGAGTCACCTCTGCTTCTGAGGATAAGTTTATCCGAGTCACCAGCCTCAGAAATCGCAGGTTAACAACAGCTCAGATTAGAGACCAGGTCAATGCCACACAGAGTTCCAGCAGCAGACACATCTCTACAACAACTGTTAAAAGGAGAATTTGTGCAGCAGGCCTTCATGGTAAATTAGCTGCTAGGAAACCACTGCTAAGGACAGGCAACAAGCAGGAGAGACTTGTTTGGGCTAAAGCACACAAGGAATGGATATTAGACCACGGGAAATCTGTGCTTTTGTCTGATGAGTCCAAATTTGAGATCTTTGGTTCCAACCACCGTGTCTTTGGGCGACACAGAAAAGGTGAACGGACGGACTCTACATGCCTGGTTCCCACCGTGAAGCATGGAGGAGGAGGTGTGATGGTGTGGGGGTGCTTTGCTGGTGACACTGTTGGGGATTTATTAAAAATTGAAGGCATACTGAACCAGCATGGCTACCACAGCATCTTGCAGCGGCATGCTATTCCATCCGGTTTGTGTTTAGTTGGACCATCATTTATTTTTCAACAGGACAATGACCACAAACACACCTCCAGGCTGTGTAAGAGCTATTTGACCAAGAAGGAGAGTGATGGGGTGCTACGCCAGATGACCTGGCCTCCACAGTCACCAGACCTGAGCCCAATCGAGATGGTTTGGGGTGAGCTGGACAGCAGAGTGAAGGCAAAAGGGCCAACAAGTGCTAAGCATCTCTGGGAACTCCTTCAAGATTGTTGAAAGACCATTCCTGGTGTCTACCTCTTGAAGCTCATCAAGAGAATGCCAAGAGTGTGCAAAGCAGTCATCAAAGCAAAAGATGGCTACTTTGAAGAACCTAGAATATAAGACATAATTTCAGGTTTTTCACACTTTTTTGTTAAAGGGAAGGTGCCATCAAAAACATTTTTTTTACAGCAATTGCAAAAATGTAAAGAATTAATGTTTACATTTTCTTAAAAAATATTATCATTTGTTTATAATTTAGTAAAATATGAAAAACAATTTGAAAAGTTTTGGAATTTCCACTTTTAAACACTAGGGGGAGCAGCTGCTGAAATTTCAGAAAAACCTAGTGTACAAATAGCTCACATTACAGCACTGCAGTAATTATGGGCGGAGTCTGCTGACATGTGTGTGATGTCACTCCTCTCCTCCCCTTCTGGGTGTTTGCTAAGGGATAAGAGAGGATGATATTCAGGAACCCAGTGAGCAGCCATTTTGTTGGTGACTTCAGAGTAAGGCTGCTGTCACACTAGCAGTATTTGGTCAGTATTTTACCTCAGTATTTGTAAGCCAAAACCAGGAGTGGAACAATTAGAGGAAAAGTATAACAGAAACATATGCACCACTTCTGCATTTATCACCCACTCCAGGTTTTAGCTTACAAATACTGAGGTAAAATACTGACCAAATACTGCTAGTGTGACGGCAGCCTTATACTGACAAGTAGACAGTCACCGAGGATGGCAGGCAGCAAGGATTCTGGGAGATATATGGTGGAGGGAGCAGGGTGACAGCAGCACAGAGTATTTCAGGAGAGCAGTGTGCTGGTCTATGGGAGGCACCCCGTTTGGTGCACGGAGCAGCCAGGAAATGTGTATAAAAGACAGCGCTCTATGTACAAGGATGGACTGTCTGCTCCACAGAAATCCAGGAAACATTTCTGCGGATTGATGGCATGTTCTGATCCAGACATTGCATGCAAAGACCCCATTCCCCTCCTTAGATCCTGTCTTCTCCATCCTGTCCAGGCGATGTGTGAAAGTGAGACAACAGGCGCAGTCTGGGGTGACGCTGGGAAGGAAATGTAGCCATATAGTAACAATAAAAATGAGACCCCTCTCTTCAGCTGCCTCACCAGCCCTGACTGCACCTAACTGGAGGTCATGCTGCCCCCTCTATTACCCCAGACACGCGTGCAGGTGCTCAGCCAGAACCACCATAGAATGGGTCCGCTTTCTGAAGATAATACTGCCATAGTGTTCTCACATAATACTGCCATATAGATCACACATAATACCGCCATATAGATCACACACAATACTATCAAATAGATCACACAATACTGTCATACAGTTGTCACATAATACCACCATATAGATCACACATAATACCGCCATATAATTCTCACCTAGTACTGCCACATAGATCACACATAATCCCACAATATAGTTCTCATATACCACTGTCATATAGTTTTTACATCATTCCACAACACTGATCAAACATAATACCACCATATAGATCACATATAATACCGTCACAGAGATCATACAATACTTGGCGGCATAATGTGTGATATTATATATATATTATAATATCTCGGCATAATGTGTGGTCTTTATGGGAGTATTATGTGATAAATATATATAGCGGCATAATACGTGATCCATATGGTATTGTGTTGCTCTAGGGAGTTCACAGAGATGTATGGTGGAAGGATCAGGGTGACAGGAGCACAGAGTATTTCAGGAGAGCAGTGTACTGGTCTATGGGGGGGAGGGTGTGCTCACACTCACACGCTCCCAACTGTATACTTAGCCTTTACTGGCTATTAAATTGGGGGACACCCCCCAAAAAAAGACGTGGGGCCCCCTATAATTAATAACCATCAAATACTATGCTGACAGCTGCGGGCTGACATTAATAGCCTAGGAAGGGGCCATGGATATTGTCCCCCCCAGGCTAAAAACATCGCTCTCAGCCGCCTTTTACATTTGCCTTTTCTGGCGCTTTGCCTGGCAATTTCCACTTGCCCTGTAGCGGTAGCAAGTGGGGTTCATATTTGTGGGGTTAATGTCACCTTCATATTGTCCGGTGACATCAAGCCCACGGCTTAGTAATGGAGAGGCGTCTATAAGGCACCCATCCATTACTAATCCTATAGTTGTATTGTAAATAAAGACTCGGCCAGAATAAAGTCCTTTATTAATCTTTTTTAAACCATACCGAATGCATAATCCTCGACTCCCTCATCTCCCACAACAAAAATAATAAACCACAATGGGGAAAGACACGCAGGGGGAGAGGAGTGCATAGGAGAGGATTAGATACTGACTGCTGAGCCGTGTATCTAATCCTGTCCTGTGTGATACCGACTGCTGAGCCTTGTATCTAATCCTGTCCTGTGTGATACCGACTGCTGAGCCGTGTATCTAATCCTGTCCTGTGTGATACCAACTGCTGAGCCGTGTATCTAATCCTGTCCTGTGTGATACCGACTGCTGAGCTGTGTATTTAATCCTGTCCTGTGTGATACTGACTGCTGAGGACACAGTACACATGACAGGATTAGCTACATAGGACTAGATTAGCTACACAGGACTAGATTAGCCACACAGGACTAGATTAGCTACACAGGACAGAGGTAGCAGTGGTTGGTGGTATATAGAGGCAGGTAAGGTAGCAGTGGTATACAGAGGCAGGTAGCAGTGGTATACAGAGGCAGGTATCAGTGGTATACAGAGGCAGGTAGCAGTGGTACACAGAGGCAGGCAGCAGTGGTAGGTGGTATACAGAGGCAGGTAGCAGTGGTAGGTGGTATACAGAGGCAGGTAGCAGTGGTATACAGAGGCAGGTAGCAGTGGTAGGTGGTATACAGAGGCAGGTAGCAGTGGTATACAGAGGCAGGTAGCAGTGGTATACAGAGGCAGGTAGCAGTGGTACACAGAGGCAGGCAGCAGTGGTAGGTGGTATACAGAGGCAGGTAGCAGTGGTAGGTGGTATACAGAGGCAGGTAGCAGTGGTATACAGAGGCAGGTAGCAGTGGTAGGTGGTATACAGAGGCAGGTAGCAGTGGTATACAGAGGCAGGTAGCAGTGGTAAACAGAGGCAGGTAGCAGTGGTATACAGAGGCAGGTAGCAGTGGTATACAGATGCAGGTAGCAGTGGTATACAGAGGCAGGTAGCAGTGGTATACAGAAGCAGGTAGCAGTGGTATACAGAGGCAGGTAGCAGTGGTATACAGGGGCAGGTAGCAGTGGTATATAGAGGCAGCTAGCAGTGGTATATAGAGGCAGCTAGCAGTGGTATGTGATATATAGAGGCAGCTAGCAGTGGTATGTGGTATATAGAGGCAGCTAGCAGTGGTATATAGAGGCAGGTAGCAGGGGTATATAGAGGCATGTAGCAGTGGTATAAAAAGGCAGGTAGCAGTGGTGTATAGAGGCAGGTAGCAGTGGTATACAGAGGCAGGTAGCAGTGGTATATAGGGGCAGGTAGCAGTGGTATATAGAGGCAGCCAGCAGTGGTAGGTGGTATACAGAGGCAGGTAGCAGTGGTATACAGAGGCAGGTAGCAGTGGTATATAGAGGCAGGTAGCAGTGGTATACAGAGGCAGGTAGCAGTGGTATATAGAGGCAGGTAGAAGTGGTATATAGAGGCAGGTAGCAGTGGTATATAGAGGCAGGTAGCAGTGGTATATAGAGGCAGGTAGCAGTGGTATATAGAGGCAGGTAGCAGTGGTAGGTGGTATATAGAGGCAGGTAGCAGTGGTATATAGAGGCAGGTAGCAGTGGTAGGTGGTATATAGAGGCAGGTAGCAGTGGTATATAGAGGCAGGTAGCAGTGGTAGGTGGTATATAGGGGCAGGCAGCAGTGGTATATAGGGGCAGGTAGCAGTGGTAGGTGGTATATAGGGGCAGGTAGCAGTGGTATATAGGGGCAGGTAGCAGTGGTATATATAGGCAGGTAGCAGTGGTAAGTGGTATATAGGGGCAGGTAGCAGTGGTAGGTGGTATATAGGGGCAGGTAGCAGTGGTATACAGAGGCAGGTAGCAGTGGTAGGTGGTATATAGAGGCAGGTAGCAGTGGTATAGAGAGGCATGTAGCAGTGGTAGGTGGTATATAGGGGCAGGCAGCAGTGGTATATAGGGGCAGGTAGCAGTGGTAGGTGGTATATAGGGGCAGGTAGCAGTGGTATATAGGGGCAGGTAGCAGTGGTATATATAGGCAGGTAGCAGTGGTAAGTGGTATATAGGGGCAGGTAGCAGTGGTAGGTGGTATATAGGGGCAGGTAGCAGTGGTAGATGCATAAGAAAAAACAACCCTGTACTTACCTTCTGTCCTCTCCCAGGAAGTGCTGAATCATGTTGAGGGCAGAGCAGTGTGACGATCTAACAGCTCGGCAGTGAGCAGTGATTGCAGCCTGTACTGTAATATGAAGTACAGGCTGCAATCACAGCTCCTCGCTGCAGATACTTACCTCGGACCCTCGCTTCCCAGCAGCAGCTTCTCCCTGGCAGCTCCTGCCATCACACGCACTGAGCTGTGTGTGCGATGACAGAGGAAAATAAACAACAAAATGACCGCGATCTCCTCTCACAGCTGTGACCTAGCAGCTCAGTGGGCGTGCCCAAGTCACAGCTGAGAGGCAGGAGGAGCGGCCTCAGTGAAAGAGATGCGGTCGGAGTCCGACCGTTGGATCCTATGCCCATGACTGCCGTAAGTGAGGAGTGCAAGTGTCGTGCCCAGACACTTACACCCACACTAATGAAAATGGCAGCCTCCAGTGGTAAAAGTAAAAGTGAATAAATAAAAAAGTATGAAAGTAGTACATTTACTTTTGTATTAAAAATAATTGATTATATAATCAATAATTATTAATATAAAAACTAAAATCACGGCACCCTCCCTTTAAGTATATAATTCCACATGTGTTAATTCATAGTTTTGATGCCTTCAGTGTGAATGTACAATTTTCATAGTCATGAAAATACAGAAAAATCTTTAAATGAGAAGGTGTGTCCAAACTTTTGGTCTGTACTGTAGATGCATCAACCTTCTTCTGTCTCCCAGACTCCCATTGACAACCTCACACCCACATCCACGTCCCTGTTCCTTCACAACAGGATTTTTGGGAATTTGGGGGTTTTGTGACATAGTTGCAGATGTTCAGATGCAGATATTGGGGAATAAGGAGCTGTTCGTGCTTTATGGAAGGTAGCATTACAGTCTAGGACTGACTGCAATGTAAAAAAAATTGACCTGAGTTTAACGCCGAATACTTTGCTCGCCAGTCACCACAGAAGACAACGGAGCTGGCTGCGTGTCATTTGTGCAGTAACATGAGTGCTATTCTGTGTGCAAACAGCACAGTAAAGGTAAAAAAATTGACCTGAGCTTAACGCCGAATATTTTGCTTGCCAGTCACCACAGAAGACAGCCGAACTGGATGCGTGTCAGTTGTGCAGTAACATGCGTGCTATTAGGTGTGCAAACAGCACTGTAAAGGCAAAAAATTTACTGAGCTGGATAGACAAATGTCTTTTTTCAGCCTTGCTAACTATGTTACTATGTCTTCACTGCTGTCTGACCTTTGTATCAATTACTAATAGTTAATCCATTCCTTATTACTTATTATTGTTTTTATACAGCCTGTCAGCTACTTTGTCTGTTTTAGTGAATTTGCTCCTCCAGTGAAAAGCTTGTAGTTCCCTCCTTGAACACCAAGTGGCCCCAGATCTAAATACAATACATTTGATAGTTGATCTATGATTGGCAACCCAGGATCGTGACAAAGTAACTTTTCTTTCTGTATAAATGTTTAACATAGATTGATTCAGGATTCACACATATTGAATATCCAGTGCTGTGTCTAATATAATCAGATTAAAAATGGACTGTGATACAGTAGGTGAAAGGAGGCTCATGTGTAGAGAAAAAGAAAGTGGGGAAGTAGAAACCTTTCCTTTTCCAACCTAGTCTAATTTGCATACAGAGCACAGATAGATATGTAGATAGATAGATAGATATTCTTACAATTTTGATAGTGACACTGTGTGATATACATTCATACACTGTGTGCAGAATTATTAAGCAAGTTGTATTTTGATCACATGATACTTTCTATACATGTTGTCCTACTCCAAGCTGTTCAGGCTTGAGAGCCAACTACCAATTAAGTAAAGCAGGTGATGTGCATCTCTGTAATGAGGAGGGGTGTTGTCTAATGACATCAAAACCCTATATAAGGTGTGCTTAATTATTAGGCAACTTCCTTTCCTTTGGCAAAATGGGTCAGAAGAGAGATTTGACGGGCTCTGAAATGTCCAAAAATGTGAGATGTCTTGCAGAGGGATGCAGCAGTCTTGAAATTGCCAAACTTTTGAAGAGTGATCACCGAACAATCAAGCGTTTCATGGCAAATAGCCAACAGGTTCGCAAGAAGCGTTTTGGGAAAAAAAGGCGCCAAATAACTGCCCATTAATTGAGGAAAATCAAGCGTGAAGCTGCCAAGATGCCATTTGCCACCAGTTTTGCCATATTTCAGAGCTGCAACATTACTGGAGTAACAAAAAGCACAAGTTGTGCGATACTCAGGGACATGGCCAAGGTAACGAAGGCTGAAAAACGACCACCTTTGAATAAGAAACATAAGACAAAACATCAAGACTGGGCCAAGAAATATCTTAAAACTGACTTTTCAAAGGTTTTATGGACTGATGAAATGAGAGTGACTCTTGATGGGCCAGATGGATGGGCCAGAGGCTGGATCAGTAAAGGGCAGAGAGCTCCACTCCAACTCAGACACTTTCAAGGTGTAGGTGGGTACTGGTATGGGCTGGTATCATCAGAGATTAACTTATGGGACCTTTTCAGGTTGAGGATGGAGTGAAGCTCAACTTCCAGACCTACTGCCAGTTTCTGGAAGACAACTTCTTCAAACAGTGGTACAGGAAGAAGTCAGTATCGTTCAAGAAAAACATGATTTTCATGCAGGACAATGCTCCATCACATACCTCCAACTACTCCAAAGCGTGGCTGGCCAGTAAAGGTCTCAAAGAAGAAAAAATAATGACATGGTCCCCTTGTTCACCTGATCTGAACCCCATAGAGAACCAGTGGTCCCTCATAAAATGTGAGATCTACAGGGAGGGAAAACAGTACACCTCTCGGAAGAGTGTCTGGGAGGGTGTGGTGGCTGTTGCATGCAATATTAATTGTAAACAGATCAAGCAACTGACAGAATCTATGGATGGAAGGCTGTTGAGTGTCATCATAAAGAAATGTGGCTATATTGGTCACTAATTTTTGGGGGTTTTGTTTTTGCATGTCAGAAATGTTTATTTCTAAATTTTGTGCAGTTATATTGGTTTACCTGTTGAAAATAAACAAGTGAGATGGGAATAAATTTGGTTTTTATTAAGTTGCCTAATAATTCTGCACAGTATTAGTTACCTGCATAAACAGATATCCTCCTAAGATAACCAAATTAAAAAAAAAACACTCCAACTTCCAAAAATATTAAACTTTGATATTTATGAGTCTTTTGGGTTGATTGAGAACATAGTTGTTGATCAATAATAAAATAATCCTCTTAAATACAACTTGCCTAATAATTCTGCATGCATTGTAGATTTGGTTATATGCACTTTATATTTCTATATTGCACTGTTACACTATTTTTTGCATTTTAGCTGCTGTATTAAAGAAGTTGTCCACTACAATAACTTTTTTTTTCATAAATCTTGCTTTTATGTGCCACTGAAAACATCCACTGTGTTTATTTTAGCAATATTACCTTTTATCATGCTGTAGCAGCACATCTTCAGTGCTGGATTCAGCTCTCATAGGGTTAATTGACAACTTCCTTTCTCCTGACTTATTGTGCTCTAATACTACGAGATCCATGATGCATTGCACTGGCCTCTAAGCCTGAACCTACCACACCAACTCCAAAACACACCCAAACCCCTTCCTCCTCTCCCTCCTCTATCTTCAAAAAGATTTGTGATGTCATTTCTGTCCAACCTCCTCTTTTACATTTGTCCAACCCACACTCCATTACACACAGATAGATAGATAGACAGAGAGATATAGGATAGATAGAGAGATAGCTAACAGATAGATAGATAACAGATAGATAGATAGATAGATAGATAGATAGATAGATAGCTAACAGATAGATAGATAATAGATAGATAGATATGGGATGGATAGATAGATAGATAGATAGATAGATAGATAGATAGATAGATAGATAGATACAGAGATATATCTATATATCTATATCTATTTCCATAGATATGTCCATATCCATGTTTCTAAACCCCTTCATCCCTGGAGCTTTTTTTGTTTTTCATTTATCGCTCCCCTTCTTTCCAGAGCCATAATCTTTCCATTAATATGGCCATGTGAGGGCTTGTCTTTTGCGGGACAAGTTCTACTTTTGAACGACATCATTGGTTTTACTATGTCGTGTAACAGAAAATGTGAAAAAAATTCAAAGTGCGATGAAATTGTAAAAAAAGTGCAATCCCACACTTGTTTTTTGCTTGACTTTTTTGCTAGATTCACTAAATGCTAAGGCTGTGTGCACAAGTTGCGGATTTTATTGCAGATCTGCAGCGTTTTTTGCCACACAGAATTGCATCAAATCTGCAGTGTAGTGCACAACCATTGTAAGTCTATGGGAGCCATAGACTTGTTGTGCACATGCTGTGGAAAAAGCAGCACCGAAACGCAGCTTTTTTTTCCGCAGCATGTCACTTCTTTTGTGCCGAACTGCAGCGTTTCTGCAAAAAGATCTGCAGATTTGCTGTGGATGTGGGTCCGAAAAAAGCTGCAGTTCGGGAGGAGGGAATTGTGTGGGCGGTGACTATGTGCGTGTATGTGTGTGCGGGGTCTGCGGGCTGTTTGGATGTGTGCGGGTGTGTGTGGGACTGTTCAGGTGTGTGCGGGACTGTTCCCTTAGGATCCTAACCCTTAGGGTTAGGGTTAGGGTTAGGATCCCTAGGGTTAGGGTTAGGGTTAGGTTTAGGATCCCTAGGGTTACTAGGGATCCTAACCCTAACCCTAACCCTAGCTATTTCTGTTTATAGTGGGTTTTCTAGTTGATTTTGATGATTGGCAGCTGTCACACACTTCTCAGCATGCGTTTAAAAAAGGCAAACGCAGGAAAAAACACATGTAAAAAGGGCAAAACGCCGCGTTTTTTTTTCTGCATGCAAAAACGCATGCGCCTAAAAAACGCAGCGTTTGCACGCGTTTACATGCGTTTTTTCACCACATGCGTTTTTTTTAAAAAACGCAAGTGGGAAACCAGCCTAAGTCCAGTTAATAATGGAGAGGCGTCAGTATGACGCCTATCCATTATTAATCCTATAGTAGTGAAAGGGTTAAAAAAAATAAAGACATAGCCAGAAAAAAATATTTTAATATTCTTAATTTAACCATACTTACCATACTCGATCACCTGCAAAAAATTAAAAATAATAAACCGTATACTCACTTTCTTCCGTAGTCCAAATAATAACGAGTTTCCCATGACGATCTCCCCTATAGAACAGTAACATCGGGTGATGTCACTGTTCTATAAGACCTACAGTGACACACTGACAGGACACAATGGCTCCTGCAGTGCATCACTGAGGTTACCCGAGTTCAGGGTCTCACTTTATTGCATTGCTGTGTGGGAACTTTCTCACACAGCAGTGCCACAAATGAGACTAGGGACTATTTTCTCACAGGGGCGTAGGAATACATTATGGGAAATACATTGTGGAAGGATACCCTCCATCATTGTATTCCTGGAGCCCCAGGAGAGCGGTTACATCAGCTGATGCTGCTGTTCTCCACGGGAGATCGTCGAGGGACACTCATTTTAATTGGATTTCTGCGGATCAGGGAGCATAGTGTTTGTTTATTATTTTAATATTTTTTACATGTGACAGTGTCTTTGGGGATCAAGGTGACAAGTGATGGTCAGTATGTACTCTATGTTTAATGTCCTGTATGTCTATGTGTATATTGTATGTATGTACTGTATGTATGTATTTTATTTGGCATGGTGCACGTCACATGGTGCATGTTGCATATTGAATGTCGCATGGTGCATGTCACATGGTGCATGTCGTATGTTGCATGTCGTATGTTGCATGTCGCATGGTGCATGTCGTATGTTGCATGGTGCATGTCACATGTTGCATGTCCCATGTTGCATGTCACATGGTACATTGTTATGTTGAGCTGGTGGTTAGGAGCACTAGAAATGACCAGATGAGCAAACTAGCAATACAGGACGAGCTCTGGGAAGTGGGAGCTCTGCTGACCGCAAGCCCTAATCCTATCACAACAACTAGAAATAGCCGTGGAGCGTTCCTGACTCGGCCTAGATGCCTCTTCACAGCCTAAGAGCTAACTAACCCTAAAGATAGAAAATACAGCCTACCTTGCCTCAGAGAAATTCCCCAAAGAAATAGGCAGCCCCCACATATATTGACTGTGAGTTAAGATGGAAGTCACAAACACAGGAATGAAATAGGTTTCAGCATAGGAGGCCAGACTGAACTAAACAGACTGAGGATAGAAAAGGTATCTTTGCGGTCAGCACAAAAAACTAACAAAAAACCACGCAGAGTGTGCAAAAGAAACCACCGCACCGACTCATGGCGCGGTGGTGCCACTCTGCATCCCAGAGCTTCCAGCTAACAAGATAAAATCATAACAGCAAGCTGGACAAAAACACAGTGGTAACAAATGAGCTAGCAGGGACTTAGCTTTTGCTGAAGTAGACAGGTCATCTGAAAGATCCAAGAGAACTGAACCAGTACTAGAACATTGACAGCTGGCATCAAGTAATGATCTGAGTGGAGTTAAATAGAGCAGCCAGCCAAGACCTGAACGAGATTAGCTGGAGAAGGAATCTCAGAACCAGCAGCTCCACTCACAGCCACCAGAGGGAGTCCATGAACAGAACTCGCCGATGTACCACTCACAACCACAGGAGGGAGCCCGAGAACAGAATTCACAACAGTACCCCCCCTTGAGGAGGGGTCACCGAACCCTCACCAGAGCCTCCAGGCCGCTCCGGATGAGCCAAATTAAAGGCACGAACAAGATCGGCAGCATGAACATCAGAGGCAACCACCCAGGAATTATCCTCCTGACCATAACCTTTCCACTTGACTAGGTACTGAAGTTTCCGTCTCGAAATACGAGAATCCAAAATCTTCTCCACCACATACTCCAACTCCCTCTCAACCAACACCGGGGCAGGAGGATCAACGGAGGGAACCATAGGAGCCACATATCTCCGCAACAACGACCTATGGAACACATTATGGATGGCGAAAGAAGCTGGAAGGTCCAAACGAAATGACACAGGATTAATAATTTCAGAAATCTTATAAGGACCAATGAAACGAGGCTTAAACTTAGGAGACGAAACCTTCATAGGGACAAAACGAGACGACAACCAAACCAAATCCCCAACACGAAGTCGGGGACCAACACAGCGACGGCGGTTAGCGAAACATTGAGCCTTCTCCTGGGACAATGTCAAATTGTCCACTACGTGAGTCCAAATTTGCTGCAACCTGTCCACCACAGAATCCACACCAGGACAGTCCGAAGGCTCAACCTGCCCTGAAGAAAAATGAGGGTGGAAACCAGAATTACAGAAAAACGGCGAAACCAAAGTGGCCGAGCTGGCCCGATTATTAAGGGCGAACTCAGCCAAAGGCAAGAAGGACACCCAATCATCCTGATCAGCAGAAACAAAGCATCTCAGATATGTTTCCAAAGTCTGATTGGTTCGTTCGGTTTGGCCATTTGTTTGAGGATGGAAAGCTGAAGAAAAAGACAAATCAATGCCCATCTTAGCACAAAAGGACTGCCAAAATCTTGAGACAAACTGGGAACCTCTGTCCGACACAATGTTCTCCGGAATGCCATGTAAACGAACCACATGCTGGAAAAACAATGGAACCAAATCAGAGGAGGAAGGAAATTTAGGCAAAGGTACCAAATGGACTGTCTTAGAGAAGCGATCACAAACCACTCAGATAACTGACATCCTCTGAGAGACAGGGAGATCTAAAATAAAATCCATGGAAATATGCGTCCAGGGCCTTTTCGGGACCGGCAAGGGCAAAAGCAACCCACTGGCACGAGAACGGCAGGGCTTAGCCCGAGCACAAGTCCCACAGGACTGCACAAAAGAACGCACATCTCGCGACAAGGAAGGCCACCAAAAGGATCTAGCCACCAAATCTCTGGTACCAAAGATTCCAGGATGACCAGCCAACACCGAACAATGACCCTCAGAGATAACTCTACTAGTCCATCTATCAGGGACAAACAGCTTCTCCGCTGGGCAACAGTCAGGTCTATCAGCCTGAAACTCCTGCAGCACCCGCCGCAAATCAGGGGAGATGGCAGACAGAATTACCCCCTCTATGAGAATACCAGCTGGCTCAGGAACTCCCGGAGAATCAGGCACAAAACTCCTTGAAAGGGCATCAGCCTTCACATTCTTAGAACCCGGAAGGTACGAAACCACAAAATTGAAGCGGGAGAAAAACAGCGACCATCGAGCCTGTCTAGGATTCAACCACTTTGCAGACTCGAGATAAGTCAGATTCTTGTGATCCGTCAAGACCACCACGCGATGTTTGGCTCCTTCAAGCCAATGTCGCCACTCCTCAAACGCCCACTTCATAGCCAACAACTCTCGATTACCCACATCATAATTGCGCTCAGCAGGCAAAAACTTTCTAGAAAAGAAAGCACATGGTTTCATCACAGAGCCATCAGAACCTCTCTGAGACAAAACAGCCCCTGCTCCAATCTCAGAAGCATCCACCTCGACCTGAAACGGGAGCGAAACATCTGGCTGACACAACACAGGGGCAGAAGAAAAACGATGCTTCAGCTCCTGAAAAGCCTCAACGGCCGCAGAGGACCAATTGACCACATCAGCACCTTTCTTGGTCAAATCAGTCAATGGTTTAACAACACTAAAAAAATTAGCGATGAAGCGACGGTAAAAATTAGCAAAGCCCAGAAATTTTTGAAGGCTCTTCACAGAAGTAGGCTGAGTCCAATCATAAATGGCCTGAACTTTAACAGGGTCCATCTCGATAGTAGAAGGGGAAAAAATGAAGCCCAAAAATGAAACCTTCTGAACTCCAAAGAGACATATAGACCCCTTCACAAACAAGGAATGAGCACGAAGGACCTGGAACACCATTCTGACCTGCTTCACATGAGACTCCCAATCGTCCGAAAAGACCAAAATATCATCCAAATATACAATCATGAATCTATCCAGGTACTTTCGGAAGATGTCATGCATAAAGGACTTAAACACAGATGGAGCATTAGAAAGCCCGAATGGCATCACCAAGTACTCAAAATGGCCCTCGGGCGTATTAAATGCTGTTTTCCATTCTTCGCCCCGTTTAATACGCACAAGATTATACGCCCCTCAAAGATCTATCTTGGTGAACCAGCTAGCTCCCTTAATCCGAGCAAACAAATCAGACAGTAGCGGCAAAGGGTATTGAAATTTGACGGTGATTTTATTAAGAAGGCGGTAATCTATACAAGGTCTCAGAGAACCATCCTTCTTGGCCACAAAAAAGAACCCTGCTCCCAACGGTGACGACGACGGGCGAATATGCCCTTTCTCCAAGGACTCCTTTATATAACTCCACATTGCAGCGTGTTCTGGCACAGATAAATTGAACAGTCGGCCCTTCGGAAACTTACTACCAGGAATCAAATTAATAGCACAATCGCAATCCCTATGAGGAGGTAGGGCACTGGATTTTGGCTCATCAAATACATCCCGGTAATCTGACAAGAACTCAGGGACTTCAGAAGGATGGGAAGACAAAATAGACAACAATGGGACATCCCCATGTACACCTTGACAACCCCAACTGGATACAGACATTGATTTCCAATCCAATACAGGATTATGGACCTGTAGCCATGGCAAACCCAAAATGACCACATCATGCAGATTATGCAACACCAAAAAGCGAATATCCTCCTGATGTGCAGGAGCCATGCACATGGTCAATTGAGTCCAGTACTGAGGCTTATTCTTGGCCAAAGGTGTAGCATCAATTCCTCTCAATGGAATAGGATACTGCAAGGGCTCCAAGAAAAAACCACAGCGCCTGGCAAACTCCAAGTCCATCAAATTCAGGGCAGCGCCTGAATCCACAAATGCCATAACAGAATAGGATGACAAAGAGCAAATCAGAGTAACGGACAAAAGAAATTTTGGCTGTACCGTACCAATGGTGGCAGACCTGGCGAACCGTTTAGTGCGCTTAGGACAATCAGAGATAGCATGAGTTGAGTCACCACAGTAAAAACACAGCCCATTCTGACGTCTGTATTCTTGCCGTTCAGCTCTGGTCAAGGTCCTATCACATTGCATAGGCTCAGGCTTCTGCTCAGAAAACACCGCCAAATGGTGCACATTTTTGCACTCACGTAAGCGTCGATTGATCTGAATGGCCAAGGACATAGACTCATTCAGACCAGCAGGCATGGGAAATCCCACCATAACATCCTTAAGGGCTTCAGAAAGACCCTTTCTGAAAATTGCCGCCAGGGCACACTCATTCCACTGAGTAAGCACAGACCACTCACTGAACTTCTGACAATATACCTCCGCTTCATCTTGACCCAGACACAAAGCCAGCAAAATTTTCTCTGCCTGATCCACTGAATCTGGTTCATCATAAAGCAATCCAAGCGCCAGAAAAAACGCATCTACATTACGCAATGCAGGATCTCCTGGCGCAAGGGAAAATGCCCAGTCTTGAGGGTCGCCACGTAGCAAAGAAATAATGATTTTTACTTGCTGAATGGGGTCACCAGAGGAGCGGGGTTTCAAAGCAAAAAACAGTCTACAATTATTTTTGAAATTCAGGAACTTAGATCTATCCCCAGAAAACAAATCAGGAATTGGAATTCTGGGTTCTAACATCGGGTTCTGAGCTACATAATCTTGAATGCTTTGTACCCTTGCAGTGAGTTGATCCACACAAGAGGACAGACCTTGAATGTCCATATCTACACCTGTGTCCTGAACCACCCAGAGGTTAAGGGGAAAAGAAATACAAAACACACTGCAGAGAAAAAAAAATTGGTCTCAGAACTTCTCTTATCTCTCTATTGAGATGCATTAACACTTTGTAGGCCAGCTGTACTGTTATGTTGAGCTGGTGGTTAGGAGCACTAGAAATGACCAGATGAGCAAACTAGCAATACAGGACGAGCTTTGGGAAGTGGGAGCTCTGCTGACCGCAAGCCCTAATCCTATCACAATAACTAGAAATAGCCGTGGAGCGTTCCTGACTCGGCCTAGATGCCTCTTCACAGCCTAAGAGCTAACTAACCCTAAAGATAGAAAATACAGCCTACCTTGCCTCAGAGAAATTCCCCAAAGAAATAGGCAGCCCCCACATATATTGACTGTGAGTTAAGATGGAAGTCACAAACACAGGAATGAAATAGGTTTCAGCATAGGAGGCCAGACTGAACTAAACAGACTGAGGATAGAAAAGGTATCTTTGCGGTCAGCATAAAAACTAACAAAAAACCACGCAGAGTGTGCAAAAGAAACCACCGCACCGACTCATGGCGCGGTGGTGCCACTCTGCATCCCAGAGCTTCCAGCTAACAAGATAAAATCATAATAGCAAGCTGGACAAAAACACAGTGGTAACAAATGAGCTAGCAGGGACTTAGCTTTTGCTGAAGTAGACAGGTCATCTGAAAGATCCAAGAGAACTGAACCAGTACTAGAACATTGACAGCTGGCATCAAGTAACGATCTGAGTGGAGTTAAATAGAGCAGCCAGCCAAGACCTGAACGAGATCAGCTGGAGAAGGAATCTCAGAACCAGCAGCTCCACTCACAGCCACCAGAGGGAGTCCATGAACAGAACTCGCCGAAGTACCACTCACAACCACAGGAGGGAGCCCGAGAACAGAATTCACAACAGTACATGTCACATGGTGCATGTTGCATGGTGCATGTTGCATGTCACATGGTGCATGTCGTATGTTGCATATCACATGGTGCATGTCGCATGGTGCATGTCGTATGTTGCATGTCACATGTCACATGTTGCATGTCGTATGTTTCATGTTGCATGATTCATGTTGCATGGTGCATGTTGCATGGTGCATGTCGTATGTTGCATGTTGTATGTCATATGTTGCATGTCATATGTTTCATGTTGCATGGTGCATGTCACATGTTGCATGTCACATGGTGCAAGTTGTATGTTGCATGGTTACATGTCACATGTTGTATGGTGCATGTTGAATGGTGCATGTTGCATGTTTTGTATGTGTGTAATGTATGTCTATATGTTGTATGTACTGTATGTGTGTAATGTATGAGTGTAATGTATGTTGTATGTCTGTATGTTGTATGTACTGTATGTGTGTAATGTATATTGTATGTATGTACTGTATATGTTTGTATGCATGTTTTTTTTACATTCAACACATTAGCCGGATGATGGGACTACTACTGTCCCATCATTGGCAAATGTGTCACTCACTGTCACTGTAGTAGGCAGAGCCCGATGGGACTTGTACGATGCCTGCACACAGAGACACACACACCAATGACCCCCGTGCAAAGCAGACCCACCGCACAGCCCCGCAGACCCCCTCGCCCGCACACTCCAGCACCTTCTGCAGACCCACCGCCAGCTGATCCACTGACGGCAGATTCACCATGCAGACCCGCCGCCGCACCGGCCGCACATCCCAGTACATGAGCGTGGCCGGCCAGCAGACCCCAGCACATGAGCACGGCCAACAGACCCCAGCCCTGCCCACCCACAGATCCCAGCCTTGCCCGCAGATCCCAGCACAGCCCCGCAGGCAGCCCCCAGCACCGCCCACAGCCCAGTCACTCTTGATGAGTGACGGCTGTCTGTGGAGGCTGGGTCACACCTGCTCATGAAGTCATGTCAATTTCCAGAGTCTGGAAATTGACATGACATTGGTGGAAATTAGCGGTGGCTGCAGCCTGGGGGTCATGTGACCAGGTCTCAGCCGCCACCATAGCACCGCTCACAGGCAAAAATGGCAACATAAGGTATTTAGAAAATTCATTATGGGCCCCGGGGGATACATTGGGGGGTTAATTGAAAGTAGTGGACAACCACTTTAAGTGCTCACCCTTTATATGTCACTGCATTGAACACTTTGTCATACTTGACAAATGCTCACCTGTTCTTTTTGAAGAGAAAGTGTTGTATTTGAGATGAGACAATAAAAGTACCTGAAAGATTATCCCACTTTTTTGTACACTTTATTTCGACTGCTGATTGCCTTATTTATATCTTAGATAGATAATAGATAGTGTTGAGCGATACCTTCTGATACTCAAAGGTATCGGTATCGGATGGTATTGGCCGATATCCAAAAAATATTGGATATCGCCGATACCGATACCCGATACCAATGCAAGTCAATGGGACACAAGTATCGGAAGGTATCCTGGATGGTTCCCAGGGTCTGAAGGAGAGGAAACTCTCCTTCAGGCCCTGGGATCCATATTCATGTAAAAAATAAAGAATTAAAATAAAAAATATGGATATACTCGCGGCTTGTGATTGGTCATGTGACCGCTCATGTGACTGCTCACGTGACCAATCACAAGCCGCGACGTCATCGCAGGTCCTAAACTCCTCATTCTTAGGAGCGGAGGCTGCCGGTTACATCGGTAAGGTCCAGGGGCCGCCGGACGGGTGAGTATATCCATATTTTTTATTTTAATTCTTTATTTTTTACATGAATATGGATCCCAGGGCCTGAAGGAGAGTCTCCTCTCCTCCAGACCCTGGGAACCATACACTGGGAACTTCCGATTCTGATTTCCGATATCACAAAAATATCGGAACTCGGTATCGGAATTCCGATGCAGCAAATATCGGCCGATACCCAATACTTGCGGTATCGGAATGCTCAACACTAATAATAGATGATCGGTAGATACAGATACAGTAATAGATATATGTTAGACAGAAAGATAACAGATAGATGAAAGATAGATATTAGATGACAATCGTCTAAGGTCCACTCCCGTCTGTTTGTCTGTCTCTCTGTCTGTTTGTCTGTCACGGAAATCCGGCGTCACTGATTGGCCTATGCAGCATCAATAGTACAAACATATAATGTTAAAAATAATAATAAAAAAATCTTTATATTCTCACCTTCTGCCATCTGCGCAAGCCTTTCCCGCTCCTCGCGATGCTCTGGTCCCAAGAATGCAATGCGGCAATGAACGGAGATGATGTAGCGGTCTCGTGAGACCACTACATCATGGGTTATTGCCGCAAGGCATTACTGGGATCTGGATCCGGGGGCTGCCGGAAGGTGAGTATATAACTATTTTTATTTTAATTCATTTTTTAACAGGGATATGGTGCCCACATTGCTATATACTATGTGGGCTGTGTTATATACTGCATGGGCTGTGTTATATACAACGTACGCTGTGTTGTACACTATGTTGCTGTGCTATATACTACGTAAGCTGTGCAATATACTACGTGGCTGTGTTATATACTGCGTGGGCTGTGCTATATACTACATGGGCTGTGTTATATACTACATGGCTGTGTTATAAACTACGTGGGCTGTGCTATATACTACGTGGGCTCTGCAATATACTACGTGGCTGTGTTATATACTACATAGCTGTGTTATATACTACATGGGCTGTGTTATATACTGCCTGGGATGTGCTATATACTAAGTGGGCTGTGTTATATACTACATCGCTGTGCTATATAATACGTGGCTGTGCAATATACTACGTGGCTATGCTATATACTATGTGGCTGTGCTATGCTATATACTACATGGGCTGTGCTATATTCTACGTGGCTGTGTTATATACTACATGGCTGTGTTATATACTACGTGGCTGTGTTATGTACTACGTAGCTGTGCTATATACTATGTGGCTGTGCTATATACTATGTGGCTCTGCAATATACTACACGGCTGTTCAATATACTACGTGGCTGTGCTATATACTATGTGGCTATGTTATATGCTACGTGGCTGTGCTATATACTATGTGGGCTGTGTTATATGCTATGTTGGCTGTGAGACTCTTTCGCCCGGAGCCCTCAAAAACCTGGAGCTCGCCCTGGCTTCATTGATTAGTCATGCCTGGCCGCAAACAGTCAGCGACAGACGCAGTCTGGCCACCAATTGGCGCAGGATTTGAATCATGCTTCACTAAGTGGTTGAGCCTGGCCGGCCGAATCCTGTGTATTCATTGCATTATTCTCAAATCTTCATAAATAAACTACATACATATTCTAGAATACCCGATGCGTTAGAATCGGGCCACCATCTAATATATATACATATATATATATATAGAGAGATGATTGATAATAGATAATAGATAGAGATAGATACTGACAATATTGTTTTCTCTACACTACAACATAACAATCAGCATGCTATATGTGAATGTTTATATTTTACTGTATTACAATATAATTGTTCATGTTCATCATCTGCCATTATTTCTGTAAATGACAGTATTGACAGTCTAACAACTTAACAGACATTATAACAATATATACATGATATGATTATGATCAGATTTTCAAACGCTTCTATATGAATTTATTTTGATTGCCCCATCTATCCCAGCACAATGTCAGAGCTTCTAGGAATCAGACATTCACAGTGACCCAATGTTGATGACTAAACCAGCCATTATATCTGTTTGTAGATATTTTATGCTTTATCTTAATTGCTTATTCTTCAGACAACTCACTTTCTCAGTAATGATTCTGTTAATTATAAAAGAAACTGCAATGACTGTCTTCCTTTCATTCAGCCTGCAGGACACTATGGCATACAGTATACTAAAGGCAATTAGATCTGTCAGCATCCATGCCTCTGACAGTGCTTACATGCACAGCTGATTCAGCAAGTCATTCTGATGATATCTAAAGAAACAGAAAAGCTGTGCAGGCTAAACATTTGCTTTCTGACAACAGAAACTACAAGGAGAATATCTAATCCATCAGAGGTAAAAATAAAGAAATATACAAAATAAATTGGAGCATGTGTAACAAACAGGTCATCACACATTTTGCCATAGAACTATTCATCACCACCAATATCTATGACAGCTGTCAGGGAAGGCAGATGTAGTGGCATAATTCATTAACCTGCTCATAAGAAGTGCAGAAGGCGGTTTAAGACAGAGGGAGGTTGGTAATTATAAAGCATTTCTCATATGCTGCAAAATACTGCTTTTTATCTGGATATATTCATTTTTATATAGTGCAATCTTTCTAGAAATTTAAATGGTCACTGAACTTTCCAAAAACTGTAAGGAGTTGTCCGGTCTTAGGGTATGAGTCTGCAGTCACTCTGTGTGTCTGGTGCGTAATTTTCATACATGCAGTAACGGGACGCGACTAGACGTGCGCTGTCTTGCTGAATGTAAAATGCATAGAGCGAGGCTGGATACGTCTTGTAGGAATGTAGCCGGAAGTTTAAAAATCAAATTCCAACATTGGCACTGGCGAAGCGCGCTCTGTGAGGATTCACTAGTCTGCAGTCACATAGAGTGACTGTAGACTTGTAGCCTAAGACCAAACAACCCTTCTGGGTTGGCATCACTCGAGTATTGATTCCTTCATGTGAGAAAATCAGGCCGATTATGCTAATGACACTCTGATCCAAGTTTAAGCCCAGTGTTAGTTTACTGTGATCTGATTCTCTTATGAGAAAATGTAAATGCTACACAAAAGGAAGAGTATTTGGATGTGGAATGGGGTGTCAGAGAGAGATAGCAAGCATTGTGCATTTTCACATTGATGTGATAGCGATGAGACTCAATTGACAAAGACCAGGTTTTGGTCGAAACGTTGTATTTATGGCAGAATAAAAAACTTTTTAACATCTTTCACCTGGATTGGATGCTGCTCGCCTTTCTTTAGTTGTATTTGTCCTAATTGGGTCTATGGACTTTGGAGCGTGCACATTCATAGAATCCATTGATTTATACCAAGCAAAGGTATTTAATTTATAAACACAGACAATAAAATCATTAAGATAACATTTTTAAAGGTGCACAGAAAGCAAAGAGGCCTTTGACATTGGGTGATAATTACCACAATGAACTCTCATAGAAACTTTTGTTCCCAATCATTGCACAATGAAAGTATGTCCAGTAGAGATGAACAAAACTATTAGAAGCAAATCCAATTCACTAAGAAATTCAAAACAATTTCAGATTTTGTCAAATTTAGTATTTTTATGATTCAATTACGACCGAAAGGAGCTAAAAGAAAATACACATCTCATTCCTCAGGTAAAAATCTTAAGCGTATATAATCATTTTAGCCCTTGATCACAATCCTTCATTGTTTGACATTAAATCAGTCATATTTGATTTTTTTAAAATCTGAAAATTGAAGAAAAGATTTTTTGTGCAAAGAAAGATTATTTGTCCATCATCGATTTTTTTCTAAAGGACTGCTCCCTAAGAGATTTTTCATTTGTGCACCTGAGCCACTGAAAAAGTTCGGACAAATTGAATAACTTTAATGAGCAATCTAGAATAAAATGTGTTGGAATTATGTTTGTTCAGTAGCATTCATTAGTCTAATATGTATGGTGAGCAAATATAGCCCCCAAATATATTAAAGTGAGCTAGAGTTGCTAATTTTGGACTTCCAGTTTTTGTGCATGGGGTCTTCTAATTTTTTAGAGAGATGTCTGGGGGTGAGAAGAATCAAACATTTTGAATTTATAGGACTGATCCTTATGTGTGGCATTGGTTTACTCCCCTTTTCATATTAATATTATTATAGCGCCATTTTTTATTCCAGTGCACTTTACATGTGAAGAAGGGTATACATACTAAAAAAACAAGTATAGTAGTCTTAACACTACAAGTCATGACTGGCACAGAAGGAGGAAGCATCCTGCCCACTAGGGCTCACAATCTACAAGATATAGAAGATATAAAGGCTAGGCTGATTGAAATAGGCATGTGTATGGGTGATCGGGGGACATAGTTGTTTGTCTGACTGCTGAGGTGTGTGGTTGGCTTTAGTCTCCTACAGGCAATCTAATAGATCATAAAAAGCAAATGAAAATATTTCAGTAAAGACATTTATGTACTAGGCGCTTACGGTAAAAATGAAAAAGTACGGCTAACCTTTGATGAAGGACTTCACAAGATCGACACATGGAGCAAAGGATTTCGTTTCTGCCAAACGTAGATTCAATGAAGTAGAGGAAATGAAGCAATCCAGCTTGCATGAAAATTTAATAAAAATCTTCTTTAATAGTAATAAGTCATTAAAAAATATAATTTGTAAGGCATTGTTGTGCGTAGCTTTAGGGAGAAAGGTGACAATGTAACCGAACGCGTTTCAAACACAATGTGTGTTCTTAAACTCACTTAGGCTCATACGCAGATAGTCAGACTTCATATATAGTATGAATATTTCCATGTAAAACATTTAGAATTGAGAGTCTTCAGTGGTTGATACCTTTTAATGGCTAACTGAAAAGATGGTAAGAAATTGCAAGCTTTCGAGACTACACAGGTCTCTTCATCAGGCATAGACGCTAACGTGGAACAAAGATATATATCTTTCCTGTATTTCCATGTACACATAGCTTTTTATTTTACTTATTTCTAAGACTTGACAAATTATTCCCCAATGCATATATGACCTTTCTACTTAAGAAAAATAGAAAATGTGATTCATTTCCTTCCGTGCAATCTCATTGTTGAAAGGCCTCTTATCGCTGTGCCCTGGACAACTAAAGAACGCAAAGTGTGGCAGGATAGTTGTTCTAGTTTTTCCAAGCATGCACAAAAGCATACAAATATTGTGTTTTTGCCATTAAGCTGTCAATCTCTAGGCACATCAATTTTGAAAGCAGTTTAAAGTGCAAAACAAGTAGAATGTAAATTGACTGATTGCCCCCAGGAGCCTTTGAAGGGAGTGGACCAGCCTTTAGAATCATGCCAGAATGCTTCTAGCCGCAAGTGATGAGGGCATGCTGAGTAGAATTACAGTACCCTCGTTATCATGCACTAAAAGCCAACAAAAGGAGATTTTACTAAGTCACATTGACAGTACTGAGAATGTCTGAGAATATTTATAAAGACCAATTCTGTTTTAACTTCACAGATTTAATCTGAACTTGAATCAAAGGAAAAGCCTAATAGCTATAAAACACAGCCACTTGTGACTTAATGTCATGTTGGGTAAATATATACTACACACTAATTTACTATTTTCTTTGAAAATTGAAAATAAAAGAAGCAAATTTCTCCAGCTGTAAAATATAGTCAGGAAAAAAAGAATCTTTACTAAGGTCAAGTAGTTTTTTTCCTTTATGTATTTTCAAGAGGGGTTTCACTCGCTAGCCATAATTACTTGGCTTAAAAAATAAATTGCAGTGTAAAAAATGCATCTTGTCCTTTTCCAACAACAGTGAAGACTAGCATATTGTGTCGAACCATAATAGGGACCCCACCAACCTATTAAAACTTCAAAAAAGTGTATTACCTCTTTTGTGAGAAGTTAATTACCGGCCATTCCTTGCTCCTTACAGACCATCCATGATGATGATAATTTAAAAATCATACAAGTAATGGCAAGACAAGGTGAAGTTACAATGAGGTGTGGTAAGGATCAGTGATGTTATTCAACAAGTTACCATGTATATACATTTCATTTGCTTAAAGTGCTAAAGGGAATCTGTCAATAGGATTTTGCTATTTAATCTGAGGACAACATGAAGTACGGTCTGAAACACAGATTTCAGTGATGTGTCACTTTTTAGGCTGTGTGCTGCTTCAATACAATGAATGTTTTATCACCAGGAGATTATCAGTGCCTGAACTTCAACTTGTGTACATCCTGGTCTGACAACACCCCCTCCTCTGATAAGCAGCTTACAGTCAATAGACAATGTACACAGAGAGCCTGGTGTGGGCGGGCTTGCATTCAAAGCTCTGCTTCACACTACATCTAAAAGCTCTGATTGGGTCACAACTGCCGCACACAATTATGATATAAAATTAGGGTCTTTTTTCCTACATTATGCTGCTCTCAGATGGGGTAGCAAAACTGTGATGACAGATTGTCTTTCAAGAGGACCTGTCACTTGCTCAAATAATAAGATAAATAATTCAATCTCTGAGCTCTCCTGCTGCTCTTTTCTGTTTTGCGCTGCACTACTCTTTGGCAGAGATATGCATAGTCATTGCTTTTGCAGCATAATATGTAAAATCTCTACTTGTAGTTCAACTGGATAATTCTTCAGAATGTTCTCTGGGGGGATGTGTCTTCACAACTCCTTACCAGCAATCACAGCTCGCCAGCTAATGAGACTGCTACGTCACCTGCCAAGCTCTCATTGACAGTGTTTGGGAGGAAGGGGTGAGAATGTACATGCCCAGAGAAGACTCTAAAGAAATACTCAGTTGGTCTACAGGCAAAGATGTCACATGCTGTGCTTCAAAAGCAGCAAATGTGAAAATGTATGAAATAGAGCAACACAGTGCAAACTGGAAAAGAGCATCAGAGTAAGTGGAGCTCTGGAATTTTACAAAGTATTTAACTCAATGTTTTCGAGACAATGACATATCCTCTTTAAATAATTCAATGTTTACTTACACTACTGCCCAGGGCATCATTTAAAGGCCGGGGTCACACTTGCATGTGCAATGCAAGAAACTTGTGTCAGTCTCCTGCATCAATACCCGGCACTGCCGCCTGCACTAGGGACCGGAGCGTGTGGCTGCATGTATTTCTCTGCAGCTGAACGCTCCGCTCCCGAGTTCCGGCGGCAGTGCCGATTATTGATGAGAGAGACTTGCGCCAGTTTCTCGCATTGGACATGCAAGTGGGACCCCGGACTACCTATGAATATTTGTTATTAATGGAAGAAAAATATTCATTCTGTTTCATATTGCCTTGATTCTCTTCATCTCTGAATTTAGGGTACAATATTTAATTGATTTAATACATTTAATTATTCATAGAAGACCTAATGAAAGAGTTAATATGATTCCATTATTCATTGTCCACTATACAATAAAGAAATATCTTATATTATTACAGACTGGAGTACATCTTGCTTCTACCACTGGAAGGGCTTCCTGGAACAGTGGCCATTTTTTCTGCTTCACTATGCACTAAATCCTCTGCAACAAAAAAGTAATAGAAGATCTGTAAGATAACACCAAGTAAATTGGTTAGATGACCTTTGTACTGTGTTATCATGCTTATCTAAACCAAATTAATCTAGGATTTATAATTTTTTCTTCTTTTAGTTCTAAGTCATTGATTATAAAAAATAAAATTGACAAATAAGAACCAGTTCTCTAAGAGTCTGATAGAACTGGACATGAACTCACAAAAGGTTCCGCTTTAATCTTTGCACCACATATTTAGATATGCCACTGATCCATATTCTTTTCTTTTTTATAAAGGAACTAATATTTACTGCAAAGTAGGCAAGATATAATATAAATTGTTAAAGGGAACCTGTAAGGTCCACCATGCCCCCAGAACCACCAGCAGTTATGTCTACCTATCTAAATTCCCTGTCTCTTTATTACATTACAAACATAAACAGATCTTTAGAAAAAGTATTTCTAAAGTCCAATTGACACGCCCACCAGGGCCGTGGGGTACTTGGAACCGGGTCGGACAGTTCTTTGGTGAAGTCACGAGCTGTGACCCTATTCCGTGGCCCTGGCTGTGCCGTAAAATGGGGAATATGTATATGGGATTTAACGTGACGCCACCTGTGGTGTTCGGCAACGGATGGCCGACGCTGCTAAAGAGACCGCTGGGGCTGATGGTGATGCAGCTGGGATGGTTCTGCTTCCAACAGGTGGAGCAGGGCCCCAGGGCTACCGGTTCCATTTATGTCAGGCTTCGTGTACCTTGTAGTGCGGGTCTCAGGGAGCAAGAGATCACTGAATGACACAAGGGCTGTAGTTTTCTTTTCCTTTACTTGATGGTACAGACCGGGATACTGGTAACAGATCATAATGGAGAGCTGGGCAGCCTGGAAGCAATTTTTGGATACACCTGGCCAGGTAGGTGAAGAGGCCTTCCTTTTGCGTCCTCCCTTTTACCTTGATGCCTAACAGCTCACCCTCCTTCTGCTAACTCTCTCTCTCTCTGTTTTTTAAAAACTAGCTGTTGCTCTAAGGTTTTAGACAATTTGCTATATCTACTGTTATTTTTAATAGAACCTAGTTTTCCCTGTCGGCCATTTTGCTTTCTGTTCTGCTGTATCTACTTTGCCCTTAACCAGCATGGAGTTCTCAGTTTCTATGTTTCCGCCCTGTTCTCTGCCACTTGCCCTTTTAAGCAGCATCAGCTGTTTAATCAGTGCTTCAGAATCAAGTCTGCAGTTTACCTGTCACCTTGCTCCTGGAAGACTTGGACTTATTATCCTAACCACATTCTACTTCAGATCCTTGGACATGTGTAGACTCAGGAATCCCTCAGCTTACCATCAACATTGGTAAGGGAAGTGGAGAGAGAACCTTTAACCTGCTTCTGTGACTAGATGGACTAAAGGCTTATTCCTGCCTGTCTTGTCTCCTGCCTGCAACTGTGTTAACCCTTACTTGTATGAAGTAATACAAGAACTACTTAAACAAGCCTGTGTCTTCTGTGTTTCCTTGTACCCAAGCACAAGACTCTATACAGACTGTATTTTATATTTGACAGTTGCCCACATGGCAGGCAGCTGAAGCCTATCACAGGCGCCGCACCTTTGTGTTGGCTCCAGGCTCTGGTATGCTGCTGTGCTGCTGAATATTAGATCGGGCCAGGAGACCTGCAGTCCCCTGCCCTCCAGAGTTAGCTGCCGGGTCTTCAGTACCCACGCAACCATGCACTCCGGTATCCGGTTCCTATCGCTCAGCTGTGGGGCGAGTTTAATCACATCTCCACTCCCCAGGTTCTGCTCTACTTCTCTCCTACTGACACCTGATAAGGGGACCCCTCCTTGCTTCCAGACATGACATTACTCCCTGTGAGGGAGGCAATTCTACTGTGGCAACCGTACTCCTGGGGTGCCACATTCCCGGCTAGTGAAATTCAGTACTCCCGGACTGAGGAAACAAATAATAAACAAATTTACAAGTGAACAATCATAACTATTTACAAGATTTAAAAAATAAAAATTACAAAAACCAAATCTCAAAAATAGTCCTTGTAACGATTAATCCATGCGTCATTGTCCATTGTTCATTCCTGAGCAAGGTTGGTTACTGTATACAAGTATTGTCCTGGTCACAACGAGTCCAGTGACCCAATCGTCCATTAAAACAAGTAAAATACGATTGCTCAAGAGTTCTTACAGAATCTCTGTAGGCGGATAAGCTTGACGGTTACATACTTACATTACATATTTACATATCCTATTTACAGAATCTACTTACATGCGGAACCTTACGTTGATTTGACCTAGGGTACTACGGGTAGACCTTCATAGCACTGGTACTGGTGTAGTGCCCTCTCTATTGGCTGCACTACAAGTGACTCTACATAGCATGGGTATACCTGATGTTCTACGACCAGTGATGCTCACCGTGGACATGACAGATTTGCCGCTGGCAGGGGGTGGATTCTCTTGCTCCGCTGCAGGTGAGGCATCTACTGCTTGAGCCCGCTGGTCTTCAGGCTCGTCTTGAGTCGCATCTCTTTCTGGCACTACTAGCTGGAGTGAGGTCAAAATGGGCACGACTATGGCCTGTTCACCCTTGCCAATTTGGAGGGAACTCCACCTCCTCCACTGGCTGAGGAATGTCTTGGTCTTCAATCCTTTCCTTTATTTGGTCAGGGCATGGTTTTAGATGATCCCTCGACACTGCCGCTGAGGTTTCTCCTCCATTTTTACTGATGAGGCACATCTTAGTGTTATCAAAGTCTGAAGGTAAAACGGTGTATGGCTCAGCCTCACACTGGTCATCTAGTTTGTGAACTCGTATCTTCCTTTTGAGTACCTGTTCTCCAGGTGACAAGGGAACTTCAGGGGTGTGCTGATTATAATTTATTTCCTGCCTCTGCTTTTCCTGGGACAAACTTTTCTCTACACATTCTTGCACCTTGTGATATTGCTGCTGCCGCTCTGTATCTCAGTCTGCATCTAGTGATGTCATTTCAGGTGTTAAAACTCCCAAATCCAAGTCAATGGGTAACTTGCCAGGTCTTGACCTTATCAGGAAGGCGGGTGTACAGTTGGTGGAGTTCACCGGGATGTGTTTGTATAAGTCTACCAAATCCAGTAACTTCTCTGGCCACAGGCTATGCTCTTCCAGGGGCAGAGTCTTCAACAGGTCTATTACTACCTGGTTAATTTTCTCACATAACCCATTGGTTTGGGGATGATATGGCGTGGTTCTTATTTTCTTGCAGCCATACAGGTTACAGAACTCCTGGAACACTTCTGCTTCAAAGGCTGGGCATTGGTCAATAAGCATTCATTCAGGGTAACCGTGTGGGCGACAAAGTGTTGTGGAAATGCTTTGGCCGACGTCTTCACCATCTGATCTTTCACTGGCATTACTACCAGGAGCTGGGAGTAGTGGTCTACTATGGTGATGGCATAGACATAGCCTGACCGGCTTGGGGCCAGCTTCACATGGTCCAAGGCTACCAGCTCAAGCGGTTGTTTGGGGACTATGGGCTGTAGGGGAGCCCTCTGGCTATCACGGTCTTTCTGTCTCAGGTTGCATGGACCACATTCTCAACACTATTTCTCTTTCTTGCTTTCCTCATGCCAACCCAGTAGAATTGCTCGTGTAGCAGGACTTCCAACTTCTTCCACCTGAAGTGTCCTGCTCCATAGTGGTATGCTTCTAAGACCATTGGTGCATCCCGTTTCGGTACTACCACTTGCCAGACCAGTTTGGGTTCGGGAGTTGACACTTCTCTGACACAGCTTCCCCTCATAGATGAACAGCTTGCCCTTCTCCTTCCACAACAGTTGGATCTCTTGTGAAGCATCTGGACCAGGGTGAGAATCAGCTTCTATCAGCAATTCCTTTTCTAGGCGGACTGCTGGATCACTGTCCTGCATTTCTGCCCATCCATGGTTAGGCAATCGGTTAATTGTTGCCTCTTGTACGGCATAGTGCTTGTCCCTCACGCAGTGGGAGCACTGGGCCACACCAGGGTGGTGGAAAGCTGGTAACTCGATTTCTTCTAGTTCCTCCGGGTCTTCTCCTCCACACGGCAAGTTGGGCATCCTGGACAGTGCTTCAGCATTAGTGTTTTTATGCCCATCCAGTATTTGATGGTAAACTCATAATTGGACAGCCGAGCCATCCATCACTGCTCCAATGCACCTAGCTTTGCCTTTCAAGGTGGGTCAGCGAATTATTATCCGTATAAATGGTAAACTTCACTGAAGCCAGTTAGTGCTTGAAGCGCTCCGTTACCGCCCTGACTGTGAAGAGAAACTCCAGTTTAAAGGAATTATAGTTGTCGGGGTTCCTTTCTGTGGGATGAAGCTTACTGATGGCATAGGCAATCACTCTCTCTCTCTGCCTTGCTGTACCTGGGACAGCACTGATCATAATCCTACATTGCTGGCATCCATATATAGTATAAAGGGTTGGCCATAGTCTGGGTAGGCCAGGACTTTGTTTCCCGTAAGAGCCATCTTCAACCGAGTGAAGGATTCTTCTCTTTTACTCCACTTGAATGGAGGACTCGGGTTCTTGGCCTTTTTGGACTGGCATATTAAGAGGTCCTGCATGGGTGCCACTATCTTGGTGAAGCCATTTATGAATCTCCTGCAGCAATCTACCAGCCCGAGAAACTGCGGCACTTCCTTGATAGTGGAGGGTCTTGGCCAGTCCTTGATCACGGTTACTTTTTCAGGGTCTGGTGCCACACCTTCAGCGCTTACCACATGACCTAGGTACTGCACCTTGGGCTTCAACAGGTGGCACTTGGATGGCTTTACTTTCAGGTCAAAACCAGATGAGGCCTCAAACACCTTGGCCAGGTGCTCCTGGTGGTCTTCGTACATCTTTGAGTAGACATTGACATTGTCCAGATAGAACAAAATGATTTTGAAGTTTTTATGTCCTAGGCAGCATTCCATTAACCGCTGGAATGTTCCCGGTGCATTGCAGAGCCCGAATGGCAGGCAGTTGAACTTGCAGAGACCCATTGGTGTCGTAAACACTGTCTTCTCTCTGCTTCTGACATGGGAACCTGCCAATACCCACTGGTAAGATCTAAAGTGGAGAAATAGATAGCGGATCTCAGTGCAGTTACTGATTCCTCAATTCGTGGTAACAGGTAGGCATCTTTATGTGTCATGCGGTTAATCTGCCTGTAGTCAACACACATCCTCATTGTACCATCGTTCTTTCTAAGGAGAACTAATGGAACTGCCCAGGGGCTACAACTGTCTCTGATTACCCCAGCCTCTTTCATCTCCCATGCACACCCTTGGCACATTGATAGTGAGCTGGGGTACAGGCCGCTCTCTTTAATGGGCGAATGATCTCCAGTGGGGACATGGTGTTGGAGCCCTTTTACCTGCCCAAAGTCTAGAGGGTGTTTGATAAAGACCCGCTCATATTCTCAAACCACCCGTTAAACCCCATGCTTTTGGTGTGAAGGGGTGGAGTCAGTACCTATGTAAAGCTTCTGACACCAATCCTCCAGCAACCCTTCAGAGCCATTGTCCTCCGCCTGGTCGGACGGAAGCAAGATTTCCATGGCTTTATTGCATTATTACTCACAGTGAACAGCTAAGCAAGGGTGGTATACTGGGGTAAATGGACCTCTTTCTCCCCACAATTCAGGATGCGTATCAGTACCCTCCACTTGTGAACATCGACTACCTCTCTGGCTGTCAGGATGGTGGGTCTACTATCAGAGTACGTGGGTTCTACAAGAGCCTGGTAATCTTTCCCCCTAAGGCTTATTGCTGCCCAACAACAAATCAACATTTCACTCCTAGGGGGTATTGCAATGGGGAATGGATCACTCACTCTGACACTGCTGACTTCTCCATCAGACAGCTCTACCTGTTGTCTCTGCATTAGGGCTCTGATTTCCTTTTACAGGACACACTGCTGACTGGAGCTGGTGGTCTCGGCTACCTGTTGCAACAAAACAATAACTTCTCCAAGACAATTCTTTGTTACATTGGTGCCTATGGTAATCATACGATGGCATTCTTGTCTGTCAATATCAACTATAATCAAACCTTGTGACTGCAATTCTACTCGGCCAACCTTGATGATCACCTCCTTATACCCCACCTGAGGCAAGGGCTGACTATTGCTGGCAAAGATGTCAGTATTCTTCTGGGCTGCGAGTAATGTCTGAATCAGCCCAATACCATTTAAAAAGGATATATGGCATCATTGTCAACTGGAAGCCGGTGTCCAATAAAACGTTCATCGGGATGCTATCAAGCATGACGGGCAGGAGCAGCCATCCTTCCACATACTTGTCTCTCCAGCTTTGTGGGTCTGGTCATCTTACTCATGGGGGTGGGCCCTCTTCCCAATGGGCTGCTTGTTTAAATTGCACAATCATATGATGTGCCCTGCCTTGTTGCAGTGGCAACAGATGGGTCATCCGTCCTTGTCGTAGCGATCATTGTCTCTCCCTCTGGTCAGTGGGATTCTCCTCTGCTGTCGCCACGGGACATCATCTGGACTAGAGGCCAGCTGGATCTTCTCCTTTTGGGACACTTGCATGAACTGCACGGTTTTGGTTAGTGCAGCCACACTAATGACGTAGGCCTGCAGAGGAGTCATTATCTAGGGTCTGTGCATCGGCCTTCATGGGTGCTGGGGAAAAGGATGCAGCCTCCTGGTGGTATGTGATGGCTGGGTGCTGGAGGGGTGCAGTGCCACTTGGGGTTTGTTCTTGCAGATGGCCCGGTCTTTAAATCGTGTGAAGTCCAGGTCAGGGTTTTGCAGAGCCATAATGCGCCACTGTGTCCAGTGGGCAGTAGACAGGAGCCCCTCAGTAAACTGCTCAGTTAGCAATCTGTCCTCGTCTCGCACACTCATGGGGTCTACCTGTTTAATGACCTGCAGTGCCTCGGGCAGGTTTAGGGCATAGTCCCGTACACTGTCCTGCGCCCTTTGTTAGCACCCATAGAATTTCATTTTAATCTCCGCTCCTGTGTGGGTGTCAAAAGTATCCTTCAGCTGGGCCAGGATTTGCCTAACAGTTCTTTTGTCGGCATCCAGCCAGGACTTTACCTCCCTCTGGACCGCACCGGTTAGCTGGCCAATAAGGATGCTGACTTTTTGGCTCTCTGACAGGTGGTACACTTCAAATAAACTAAGCAGTCTCTCCTTAAAGTCACTGAGGGTGTGCGACTACCCTGAGTACTGAGGTAGCCAAGCCACCCCTGGGATATATGGCATGGATAAAGTAATTATGGTGGCTGCGGCCACATCCACCGCTGGGTCCTCTCCTAGCATCTCCTTCCCTCCTAGTGAACCTCAGCCAGGCTCTGGGTATCGTTACTGTAGTAAGACCAGCTGTGTACTGTCTTTACACTCCTATTTAATGGAAGTCTACAAACACAGAGGGTACCTGTGTTATGGAAAACTTCCTGTCTGGTGCCGGTACCCAAGACTTCTACTCCTGCAACCCTAAATGACTATCGTCCTGTAGCCTTAACATCTCACGCTATGAAGGCCTTGGAAAGATTAGTGCTTGCTCACTTAAGACCAAGGGTCAATGCTTTTATTGATCCCCTTCAGTTTGCTTACCGACATAGATTGGGGGTGGATGATGCTATTCTTTCTCTGTTACATAGTGTACATTCATTTCTGGAGACTGACGGAACCATGGTGCGAGCGATGTTCTTTGATTTCTCGAGTGCATTTAATTCCATGCAGCCACCTTTACTACACAAAAAGATGACTGATATGAAGGTGGAGGCGGGGATGAGAAATTGGATAACTGACTACCTATCAGATCGGCCACAGTTTGTACATATGGGAGCAGTTGTGTCAAGCAGATTACTGAGCAGTGTAGGTGCCCCCCAGGGAACGGTGCTTGCACCCTTTCTATTCACACTGTATACATCGGACTTTCAGTATAAATCTGATCTTTGCCACCTTCAAAAATTTTCGGATGACTCCGTGGTTGTGGGATGTATTAGGGGAGATCGGGGGGATGAGGAATATAGAAGGGTGGTGTCGAATTTCGTGGATTGGTGCAATGGTAACTATCTACAACTAAATGTTAAGAAAACCAAGGAGTTGGTGGCCAACTATAGCAGGATAAAGATGGAATGCTTACCGATCACTATTGCTGGTCAGGAGGTAGAGCAGGTGGAGAGTTATAAATATTTGGGGGTCCATTTGGACAGCAAACTGGACTGGAGATGCCACTCAGAGACTGTCTACAAGAAGGGGATGAGCAGATTGTATTTCCTAAGGAAACTGAGGTCTTTTAATGTGTGCAGCAAAATGTTAGAAATGTTCTACCAGTCTGTGGTGGCAAGTGCCATCTTTTTTGCAATCATATGCTGGGGTAATAGTGTGCGGGCCTCTGATGCTAATAAGCTGAATAAGCTTATCAAAAAGGCAAGCTCTGCTGTCGGCTGCAATCTGGACTCTCTTGCGGAGGTAGTGGAGAGAAGAACTCTGAGAAAGTGTAGGGCAATTATGAACAATAATGCACATCCATTATATGAGCTATTCATGAGACAGAAGAGCACCTTCAGTAACCGGCTAATACTTCTGAGGTGTAAGAAGGAAAAATTTAGGAAATCGTTTGTGCCAACTGCTATGGGGATGTACAACAATAACATTAGGGTTAAATCATAAAGGGGATTGTCTACTTTATTTCTTCTACTTTTCCGTTCACCCGCTGTGTATGTCCTATTCTAATGTATAATGTCCTTCTGTCAACAAACTGTCATGTCAATTAAGTAATTCATTTTATGATTCTTATGATGTAAGTTGTGCTGCTGTGATACCATAATTTCCCACGGGATCAATAAAGTGTATTGTATCGTATCGTAAGCAGCTGCCCAACAGGCGGGATGGATTGAGCTCCCAGGGGTTTCCAAGTCAGGGCCTTCTGCTTTCTGCACACCATGTGGTGCTGTAATCACGGCTATTATACAGTTCAGTAAAGTCTATGGCACACAGTACCCGGTAATACCGGGCTACAAGATCCTGTTTGTGACACCAAAAATGACATGCCCACCAGGGCTGTGGGGTCAGTACCGGGTCCGACAGTTCTTTGGGGAAGTCACGGGGCCATGACTCGATTCCGTGGCCCTGGCTGTGCCGTAAAATGGAGAATATGTATATGGGATTTAACATGATACCTCCTGTGGTGTTCGGCAATGGATGGCCGATGCTGCTAAAGGAGACCGCTGGGACTGATGGTAACGCAGCTGGGATGGTTCTGCTCCCCACAGGTGGAGCGAGGCCCCAGGGCTACCAGTCCCGTTTATGTCAGGCTTCATGTACCTTGTGGTGCAAGAGATCACTGAATGACACAAGGGCTGTAGTTTTCTTTTGCTTTACATGATGGTTGAAAGTACAGACCGAGGTACTGGTAACAGATCGTTATGGAGAGCTGGGCAGCCTGGAAGCAATTTTTGGATACACCTGGCAAGGTAGGTGCGGAGGCCTTTCTTTTGCGCTGTCCTCCCTTTTACCTTGATGCCTAAGAGCTCACCCTCCTGCTGCTAACTGTCTCTCTGTTTTCTAAAAATTAACTGTTGCCCACATGGCAGGCAGCTCAAGCCTATCACAGGTGCCGCTCCTTTGTGTTGGCTCCAGGCTCTGGTATGCTGCTGTGCCTCCAGGTATTGGATAGGGCCAGGAGACCTGCAGTCCCCTGCCCTCCGGATTTAGCTGTCGGGACTTCAATACCCACATAACCACAGACTCCTGTGCATTCAGCTCTGGGGCAAATTAAATCACAGCTCCACTCCCCAGGTTCTGCTCTACTTCTCTCCTACTGACACCTGGTAAGAGGACCCCTCCTTGCTTCCAGGCATCGCATTACTTCCTGTGAGGGAGGCAATGCCACTGTGGCAACCGGACTCCTGAGGTGCCACACAATTATGATATGTAAATGGGTTCTTTGACTAGTCGATGGGGCATTAGTGTCCCAAGACTGGGCAGCCCACTTAGCATATTATCACGACTTACAAGCATCGGTGTAATCACCAGCGCTATACATATCTCATGCATGTGCGCAGCTTCTTTCCCTCTCCATATTGTTCCTCTGAAGCCGGGTTTACGCATGCCAGCTTCAGAGAGGTGTACTGTGCATGATCATAAGTGGGCTGACTATGATCGAACTAAGTGGGCTGACTAGCCTGCGAACACTAATGCCCCATCGACTAGTCAAAGCCCTCATTTACATATTATAAACAGGCTAGAAATACTCTTTCTAAAGATCTGTTTCTGTGTGTACTATAATAAAGGGATAGTTAGGCAGGGTATTTAGCTATGTAGACCAACTGCTGCTGGTTCTGGGGTCATGGGGGATCTGACAGATTCCCTTTAACCCCTTAATGACCGCCAATACGCCTTTTAACGGCGGCAGTTAAGGGTACTTAAACCACAGCGCCGTTAATTAACGGCGCTGTGGAAAAAGTGAATAGCGCCCCCCAGAGTTGGATTTTCTCTGGGGTCTCAGTTACCGGGGGTAGACGAGACTCCAGAGAACATGACTTGGGTTTTTTTTTACTGACCCCCGAGTTGCGATCGCCGGTAATTAACCGTTTACCGGCGGTCGCAAAAAAAAAACAAAAAACGCAATTTCCCATTTAATTTCTCTGTCCTCCGATGTGATCGCACATCACAGGACAGAGAAATGGGGTCCCCGATCGCCCCTGATAGCCCCCCGATACTCACCTGTCTCCCCCGGTGCTCCTCGTGGCTCCCGATGGGCGCCGCCATCTTCTTCCGGCAAAAAAATGGCGGGCGCATGCGCGGTGCGCCCGCCGGACGGCACCCGGGAGATCATGGTGTTTTGTGATCGCCGGTAATTAACTGTTTACCGGCGACCGCAAAAAAAAAAAAAAGCGATGTGTAATTCTCTGTCCTCTGATGTGATCGCACATCAGAGGACAGAGAAATAGGGGGATTTGGGGACCCTATCATACTTACCGGTGTCCCTGGGTCCTCCTGTGTCCACTTCTGGCCACCGGCTTCTTGCTTCGGTAAGAAAATGGCGGGTGCATGGGCAGTGCGCCCGCAATGGTCTGCCGGCCAGCAGCTGGAGGAGTTGGGGCTAAATTTAGGGTTAGGGTTAGGGCTAGGGTTAGGGCTAGGGCTAGGTTTAGGGTTAGGGTTAGGGTTAGTGCTAGGGTTAGGGCTAGGGTAAGGGTTTGGGCTAGGGTTAGGGCTAGGGTTAGGGTTGGGGCTAAATTTAGGGATAGGGTTGGGGCTAAATTTAGGGTTAGGGCTGGGGCTAAATTTAGGGTTAGGGCTAGGGTTAGGGTTGGGGCTAAAGTTAGGGCTAGAGTTAGAGTTGGGGCTAAATTTAGGGTTAGGGTTGGGGCTAAAGTTAGGGTTAGGGCTAAAGTTAGGGCTAGGGTTGGGGCTAAATTTAGGACTAGGGTTGTGGCTAAAGTTAGGGTTAGATTTGGGATTAGGGTTTGAATTAGGGTTGGCATTACAGTTACGTTTTGGATTAGGGTTAGGTATGGGATTAGGGTTAAGGTTAGGGTTGGGATTAGGGGTGTATTGGGATTAGGGTTAGGTTTGAGGTTAGGGTTGAGATTAGGATTAGGGGTGTGTTGGATTTAGGGTTCTGATTAGGGTTATGGTTGATTTGGGGTTAGGGTTGAGATTATCCTTTGGGTTGTCATTAGAATTATGGATCGGGTTGGCATTAGGGTTAGGGGTGTGTTGGGGTTAGGGTTGGAGTTAGATTTCGGGGGTTTCCACTGTTTAGGTACATCAGGGGGTCTCTAAACGCCACAGCCAATTTTGCGCTCAAAAAGTCAAATGGTGCTCCCTCCCTTCCGAGCTCTGCCGTGCACCCAAACAGTGGTTTACCCCCACATATGGGGAATCAGCATACTCGAGATAAATTGGACAACTTTTGGGGTCCAATTTCTCCTGTTACCCTTGTAAAAATAAAAACTTGGGGGCTAAAAAATCTTTTTTGTGGAAAAAAAAAAAAATTATTTTCACAACTCTGCATTATAAACTTCTGTGAAGCACTTGGGCATTAAAAGTTCTCACCACACATCTAGATAAGTTCCTTGGGGGCTCTAGTTTCTAAAATGGGGTCACTTGTGGGGGGTTTCTACTGTTTAGGTACATCAGGGTCTCTGCAAACGCAACATAATGCCCGCAGACCATTCTATCAAAGTCTGCATTCCAAAATGGCGTTCCTTCCCTTCCGAGCTCTGCCATGCACCCAAACAGTGGTCCCCCCCACACATAGGGTATCAGTGTACTCAGGACAAATTGGCCAACAACTTTTCTGGTCCAATTTCTCTTGTTACCCTTGTCAAAATAAAAATTTGGGGGCTTAAAAATCTTTTTTGTGGAAAAAAATTGTTATTTTTATTTTCACAACTCTGCATTATAAACTTCTGTGAAGCACTTGGGCATTCACAGTTCTCACCACACATCTAGATAAGTTCCTTGGGGGGTCTAGTTTCCAAAATGGGGTCACTTGTGGGGGGTTTCTACTGTTTAGGTACATCGGGGCTCTGCAAACTCAACATAATGCCCGCAGACCAATCTATCAAAGTCTGCATTCCAAAACGGCGCTCCTTCCCTTCCGAGCATTGCCGTGCACCCAAACAGTGGTCCCCCCACACATGGGGTATCAGTGTACTCAGGACAAATTGGACAACAACTATTGGTGTCCAATTTCTCTTGTACCCTTGTGAAAATAAAAACTTGGGGGCTAAAAAATCTTTTTTGTGGAAAAAAAAAATATTTTTTATTTTCACGACTCTGCATTATAAACTTCTGTGAAGCACTTGGGCATTCAAAGTTCTCACCACACATCTAGATTAGTTCCTTGGGGGGTCTAGTTTCCAAAATGGGGTCACGTGTGGGGGGTTTCTACTGTTTAGGTACATCAGGGGCTCTGCAAACGCAACATAACACCCGCAGACCATTCTATCAAAGTCTGCATTCCAACAAGGCGCTCTTTCCCTTCCGAGCTCTGCCATGCACCCAAACAGTGGTTTACCCCAACATATGGGGTATCAGCCTACTCAGCATAAATTGCACAATACATTTTGGGGTCCAATTTCTCCTGTTACCCTTGTGAAAGCAAAAATTTGTGGGTGAAAAATCATTTTTGTAGAAAAAATATTATTTTTTTATTTTCATGGCTCTACATTATAAACTTCTGTGAAGCAGTTGGGGGTTCATAGTGCTCACCACACATCTAGATAAGCTCTTTGTGGGGTCTAGTTTCCAAAATGGGGTCACTTGTTGGGGGTTTCTACTGTTTAGGTACATTGGGGCTCTGCAAACGCAACATAACGCCCGCAGGCCATTCTATCAAAGTCTGCATTCCAAAACGGCGCTCCTTCCCTTCCTAGCACTGCCGTGCACCCAAACAATGGTCCCCCCCAAACATGGGGTATCAGTGTACTCAGGACAAATTGGACAACTATTGGGGTCCAATTGCTCTTGTACCCTTCTGAAAATAATACTTGGGGGCTAAAAAATCTTTTTTGTGGAAAAAAAAAATATTTTTTTTATTTTCACGACTCTGCATTATAAACTTCTGTGAAGCACTTGGGCATTCAAAGTTCTCACCACACATCTAGATAAGTTCCTTGGGGGGTCTAGTTTCCAAAATGGGGTCACTTGTGGGGGGTTTCTACTGTTTAGGTACATCAGGGGCTCTGCAAACTCAACATAATGCCCGCAGACTATTCTATCAAAGTCTGCATTCCAAAACGGCGCTCCTTCCCTTCCGAGCTCTTCCATGCGCCCAAACAGTGGTTTACCCCAACATATGAGGTATCAGCCTACTCAGCATAAATTGCACAATAAAGTTTGGGGTCCAATTTCTCCTTTTACCCTTGTGAAAGCAAAAATTTGTGGGTGAAAAATCATTTTTGTGGAAAAAATATTATTTTTTTTTTCATGGCTCTACATTATAAACTTCTGTGAAGCAGTTGGGGGTTCATAGTACTCACCACACATCTAGATAATCTCTTTGGTGGGTCTAGTTTCCAAAATGGGGTCACTTGTGGGGGGTTTCTACTGTTTAGGTACATCAGGAGCTCTGCAAATGCAACATGACGCCCGCAGACCATCCCATCAAAGTCTGCATTCCAAGCGGCGCTCCTTCCCTTCTGAGCCCCGATGGGTGCCCAAACAGTGCCCCCACCCACATATGGGGTATCAGCATACTCAGGACAAACTGGTCAACAGATTTTGGGGTCCAATGTCTCCTGTTACCCTTGAGAAAATAAAAAATTGCAGGCTAAAAATCATTTTTGAGGGAAAAAAAAGGTTTTTTTATTTTCACGGCTCTACTTTATAAATTTCTGTGAAGCACTTGGGGGTTTAAAGTGCTCACCACACATCTAGATAAGTTCCTTAAGGGGTCTAGTTTCCAAAATGGGGTAAATTGTGGGGGTTTCTACTGTTTAGGCACATCAGGGGCTCTCCAAACGCGACATGGTGTCCGATCTCAATTCCAGCCAATTCTACATTGAAAAAGTAAAACGGCACTCCTTCTCTTCCAAGCTCTGCGGTGCGCCCAAACAGTGGTTTACCCCCACATATGGGGTATTGACGTACTCAGGAGAAATTGCACAACAAATTTTGTGGTCTAATTTCTCCTGTTACCCTTGTGAAAATAAAAATTTGGGGGCAAAAAGATCATCTTTGTCGAAAAAATTTGATTTTTTATTTTCACGGCTCTGCGTTATAAACTTCTGAGAAGCACCTGGGGGTTTAAAGTGCTCACCACACATCTAATTAAGTTCCTTAAGGGCTCTAGTTTCTAAAATGCGGTCACTTGTGGGGGGTTTCTACAGTTTAGGCACATCAGGGGCTCTCCAAACGCGACATGGCGTCCGATCTCAATTCCAGTCAATTTTGCATTGAAAAGTCAAATGGCGCTCCTTTGCTTCCGAGCTCAGCCATGCGCCCAAACAGTGGTTTACCCCCACATATGGGGTGTCGGCGTACTCAAGACAAATTGTACAACAGCTTCTGGGGTCCATTTTCTCCTGTTACCCTTGTGAAAATAAGAATTTGTGGGCGAAAAGGTCATTTTTGTGTAAACAAATGCGATTTTTTATTTTCACGGCTCTACTTTATAAACTTCTGTGAAGCACTTGGGGGCTCAAAGTGCTCACCACTAGTGTTGAGCGATACTTTCCGATATCGGAAAGTATCGGAATCGGAAAGTATCGGCCGATACCGTCACAGTATCGGAATCCAATCCGATACCGATACCCGATCCCAATGCAAGTCAATGGGACGAAAATATCGGAATTAAAATAAACCCTTTATACACTTGTAGGTTCATTCTACATGAAGGAAAACAACTAAGAATAATGTAGGATGTATTGGGGGACGTGGCGGAGACATTAAAGGCACAGAGGTTTAGCCCAATCTAATAGAATAGCAGGATTTTTTTTTTTTTTTTATGACGTTCGGCGTTAGAAAGAATTTGACTATGTTATTTTTTTTTTTTATGTCAGATATTGATGTTTCACTACTTCCACGCCCTTCACCTTCTTTTTTACTTCTCCCACGCTTTCTTCTTCATTATCCTCATCATCAGCTTCTTTGACATCAACTTCTTCACCTTCTTCATCTTCTTCTTCATCTTCTACCTATTATTTTTTGGGTTACATTGTTCATATTCTTTTTATTTTACTATTATCTTCATCATATTCTACTTCTTCATCATATTCTTATTTGTGACAGGCATTCCCGTAGTTGTTATCTATAAAAGTTTGAAGATTACACCTTCCGTTCTGCCTGTCACAAAACAGTTACATTTGTCCGCGTTCAGTTTGGCCTGCAGCATCAGGCTTTATCCAGGGGCACCACGAGGAGGAACGGACTCACCCCCATACACTGCTTAGTCTTCTTCTGCTTATAATTTACATAATATTTTTTGCTCTGATATTTTGTGTTATGCTTAATGTCCTTCTGCTCTTTGTTCTGCAGCCTCTTGTTCTTCTGCTTCTCGGTCTTCCAGGTCGTCGTCGTCTCCAGGGTCGTCGTCTCCGGGGTCGTCGTCATCGGGGTGGTCTCCGGGGTCGTCGTCATCGGGGTGGTCTTCAGGGTCATCGTCTCCAGGGTCGTCGTCATCACGGTGGTTGTCGTCTCTGGTGTCGTCGTCATCTTAGGGGTGGTCTTCCGGGTCATCGTGTTTAGTCTCTTGAACTTGGAAATGCAGCAGAAGGTACAAGAAGGCTGAGAGAATGCCGAGAACCAGCTGATGGAACTGGAGCTCAGATGGCTACCCGAAGGTCCAAGAGCCAATGGAACGACCGAGGACCAGCTGACGTTACTGGAACCCGGTTACTAAGCAGGAGGTACCCGTGCTGAAAGCACTACCAAGGACCACCTGACGTTGGTGGAACTCAGATACCCAGAGGGAGGCACCTAAGCCAAAGGCTCTGCCCGGAACCAGCTGACGGTACTGGAACCAGGATGGGGAGCAGAAGGTACAAGAGCAAAAGACACTGCCGAGAACCAGCTGACGGTGCTGGAACCCGGATGGGTAGCCGAAGGTCCAAGAGCCAATGGAACTACCGAGGACCAGCTGACGTTACTGGAACCCGGTTACTAAGCAGGAGGTACCCGTGCCTGAAAGCACTACCAAGGACCACCTGACGTTGGTGGAACTCGGATACCAAAGGGAGGCACCTAAGCCAAAGGCTCTGCCCGGAACCAGCTGACGGTACTGGAACCAGGATGGGGAGCAGAAGGTACAAGAGCAAGTGTCTGCGTGGCTTTTGCAGGACACGATGCCGGCTGCACAGCAGGGGAACAGCTGGCGGTGCTGAACCCCACTGACACATTGGCTGGTGTTTTTCTCTGTGCAGCTAGCACATCTGGGCCCCAACTGGCGGTGTGTTAGAGCCCAGGGACAGCAGGAGAAGGAGGAGGAGCAGGAGCAGGGGGAGGGGAGTGTAGGCCGAAGCCTGCACTGGCGGCAGCTTTGGGTGTGTTGTGTCTGCGTGGCGGTCGCAGGACACGTTGCCGGCTACACAGCAGGGGAACAGCTGGCGGTGCTGGACCCCACTGACACATTGGCGAGGTGTTTGGCTCTGTGCAGCCAGCACTTCCGGACAGCAACGAGCGGTGTTGTAGCCCGGGCTCTGCAGGGGGAGCAGAGTGTAGGCCGAAGCCTACTTGAACCAATTTCAAAGGTAACCTTTAACCCCCCCTCAGGGGTTAGAAAGTAGAAGAGCCACAGCTTATGCAGCAGTAGTGCTGCGCAAGTCAAAGGTTGCTCTTGTAATTTTTCTCCTTGCACACGCTGAATGGAACACGTATAACATTTAGCCCTTTATACAGTCAAACTGTGTAATGGAGGCGAGAGTTCCCTTTGTAATGAGACGCAGCACAGATGTCAAGAATCCCACCTTGGTGCTGGGTGCAGCCTCCTGAGCGTTGTTATTTGCTGTACAGGAGTCTGCGCTGTCGTGTTATCCCCTGGCCTAGCGCCGTTAGCGCTGCCCATCTTCTGACATCATTTAATGTCGGCCGTTGCGGTTCGCGATCACCATGAATCCCAGCCCCGCAGTGTCTTAACATTGTTAAAACACTGCGGGGCTGGGATTCAGGGCCTGGCGCAGCACATATGTTCGCCTCTCACACGCGGGTCCTTACACCCGCTTCAGACTGTGCGGCGTCATCTGATCCCTTATCGCATGCCACGGCCATGAAGCCGCACAGTCCGAAGAAGGCGGAAGGAGAGGAGGGACAGGCGAACTGATGCACTGATCCTGCCCATCAATCACACCCTCGCAGTCCCAATAAATAAGACACCGAGGGGCGTTGTGTGGGTCAGGGCGGCCGCAGAGGCGCAGCCAGCCAAACAATGATGCCAGAAGACGGGCAGCGCTACCAAGGGGGTTGCAGCGTGTCATTACAAAGGAAAGTCACACCCCCGGGACGGTTAAATGGTCACACAGAGGACACATTTCAGACGTGTTTTCAGTTCCACATGTGCGAGGAGAATACGTTTATGAGCCACCTTGCACACATGCAGCATTACCGCTGTACAAGGTGGCTGGATAACGTAAAAACGCCTGGGGGAGGGGGGACAGGTTCCCTTCAATTTCAGTTCTTGTGTCTGCGTGGCTTTTGCAGGACACGTTGCCGGCTGCACAGCAGGGGAACAGCTGGCGGTGCTGGACCCCACTGACACATTGGCTGGTGTTTTTCTCTGTGCAGCTAGCACATCTGGGCAAAAACTGGCGGTGTGTTAGAGCCCAGGGACAGCAGGAGGAGGAGCAGGAGGAGGAGGAGCAGGGGGAGGGGAGTGTAGGCCGAAGCCTGCACAGGCGGCAGCTTTGGGTGTGTTGTGTCTGCGTGGCTTTTGCAGGACACGTTGCCGGCTACACAGCAGGGGAACAGCTGGCGGTGCTGGACCCCACTGACACATTGGCGAGGTGTTTGGCTCTGTGCAGCCAGCACTTCCGGACAGCAACTAGCGTTGTTGGAGCCCGGGCTCTGCAGGTGGAGCAGAGTGTAGGCCGAAGCCTAATTGAACCGATTTCAAAAGTCACCTTTAACCCCCCCTCAGGGGTTACAAAGTAGAAGAGCCACAGCTTATGCAGCAGTAGTGCTGCGCAAGTCAAAGGTTGCTCTTGTAATTTTTCTCCTTGCACACGCTGAATGGAACACGTATAACATTTAGCCCTTTATACAGTCAAACTGTGTAATGGAGGCGAGAGTTCCCTTTGTAATGAGACGCAGCACAGATGTCAAGAATCCCACCTTGGTGCTGGGTGCAGCCTCCTGAGCGTTGTTATTTGCTGTACAGGAGTCTGCGCTGTCGTGTTATCCCCTGGCCTAGCGCCGTTAGCGCTGCCCATCTTCTGACATCATTTAATGTCGGCCGTTGCGGTTCGCGATCACCATGAATCCCAGCCCCGCAGTGTCTTAACATTGTTAAAACACTGCGGGGCTGGGATTCAGGGCCTGGCGCAGCACATATGTTCGCCTCTCACACGCGGGTCCTTACACCCGCTTCAGACTGTGCGGCGTCATCTGATCCCTTATCGCATGCCACGGCCATGAAGCCGCACAGTCCGAAGAAGGCGGAAGGAGAGGAGGGACAGGCGAACTGATGCACTGATCCTGCCCATCAATCACACCCTCGCAGTCCCAATAAATAAGACACCGAGGGGCGTTGTGTGGGTCAGGGCGGCCGCAGAGGCGCAGCCAGCCAAACAATGATGCCAGAAGACGGGCAGCGCTACCAAGGGGGTTGCAGCGTGTCATTACAAAGGAAAGTCACACCCCCGGGACGGTTAAATGGTCACACAGAGGACACATTTCAGACGTGTTTTCAGTTCCACATGTGCGAGGAGAATACGTTTATGAGCCACCTTGCACACATGCAGCATTACCGCTGTACAAGGTGGCTGGATAACGTAAAAACGCCTGGGGGAGGGGGGACAGGTTCCCTTCAATTTCAGTTCTTGTGTCTGCGTGGCTTTTGCAGGACACGTTGCCGGCTGCACAGCAGGGGAACAGCTGGCGGTGCTGGACCCCACTGACACATTGGCTGGTGTTTTTCTCTGTGCAGCTAGCACATCTGGGCAAAAACTGGCGGTGTGTTAGAGCCCAGGGACAGCAGGAGGAGGAGCAGGAGGAGGAGGAGCAGGGGGAGGGGAGTGTAGGCCGAAGCCTGCACAGGCGGCAGCTTTGGGTGTGTTGTGTCTGCGTGGCTTTTGCAGGACACGTTGCCGGCTACACAGCAGGGGAACAGCTGGCGGTGCTGGACCCCACTGACACATTGGCGAGGTGTTTGGCTCTGTGCAGCCAGCACTTCCGGACAGCAACTAGCGTTGTTGGAGCCCGGGCTCTGCAGGTGGAGCAGAGTGTAGGCCGAAGCCTAATTGAACCGATTTCAAAAGTCACCTTTAACCCCCCCTCAGGGGTTACAAAGTAGAAGAGCCACAGCTTATGCAGCAGTAGTGCTGCGCAAGTCAAAGGTTGCTCTTGTAATTTTTCTCCTTGCACACGCTGAATGGAACACGTATAACATTTAGCCCTTTATACAGTCAAACTGTGTAATGGAGGCGAGAGTTCCCTTTGTAATGAGACGCAGCACAGATGTCAAGAATCCCACCTTGGTGCTGGGTGCAGCCTCCTGAGCGTTGTTATTTGCTGTACAGGAGTCTGCGCTGTCGTGTTATCCCCTGGCCTAGCGCCGTTAGCGCTGCCCATCTTCTGACATCATTTAATGTCGGCCGTTGCGGTTCGCGATCACCATGAATCCCAGCCCCGCAGTGTCTTAACATTGTTAAAACACTGCGGGGCTGGGATTCAGGGCCTGGCGCAGCACATATGTTCGCCTCTCACACGCGGGTCCTTACACCCGCTTCAGACTGTGCGGCGTCATCTGATCCCTTATCGCATGCCACGGCCATGAAGCCGCACAGTCCGAAGAAGGCGGAAGGAGAGGAGGGACAGGCGAACTGATGCACTGATCCTGCCCATCAATCACACCCTCGCAGTCCCAATAAATAAGACACCGAGGGGCGTTGTGTGGGTCAGGGCGGCCGCAGAGGCGCAGCCAGCCAAACAATGATGCCAGAAGACGGGCAGCGCTACCAAGGGGGTTGCAGCGTGTCATTACAAAGGAAAGTCACACCCCCGGGACGGTTAAATGGTCACACAGAGGACACATTTCAGACGTGTTTTCAGTTCCACATGTGCGAGGAGAATACGTTTATGAGCCACCTTGCACACATGCAGCATTACCGCTGTACAAGGTGGCTGGATAACGTAAAAACGCCTGGGGGAGGGGGGACAGGTTCCCTTCAATTTCAGTTCTTGTGTCTGCGTGGCTTTTGCAGGACACGTTGCCGGCTGCACAGCAGGGGAACAGCTGGCGGTGCTGGACCCCACTGACACATTGGCTGGTGTTTTTCTCTGTGCAGCTAGCACATCTGGGCAAAAACTGGCGGTGTGTTAGAGCCCAGGGACAGCAGGAGGAGGAGCAGGAGGAGGAGGAGCAGGGGGAGGGGAGTGTAGGCCGAAGCCTGCACAGGCGGCAGCTTTGGGTGTGTTGTGTCTGCGTGGCTTTTGCAGGACACGTTGCCGGCTACACAGCAGGGGAACAGCTGGCGGTGCTGGACCCCACTGACACATTGGCGAGGTGTTTGGCTCTGTGCAGCCAGCACTTCCGGACAGCAACTAGCGTTGTTGGAGCCCGGGCTCTGCAGGTGGAGCAGAGTGTAGGCCGAAGCCTAATTGAACCGATTTCAAAAGTCACCTTTAACCCCCCCTCAGGGGTTACAAAGTAGAAGAGCCACAGCTTATGCAGCAGTAGTGCTGCGCAAGTCAAAGGTTGCTCTTGTAATTTTTCTCCTTGCACACGCTGAATGGAACACGTATAACATTTAGCCCTTTATACAGTCAAACTGTGTAATGGAGGCGAGAGTTCCCTTTGTAATGAGACGCAGCACAGATGTCAAGAATCCCACCTTGGTGCTGGGTGCAGCCTCCTGAGCGTTGTTATTTGCTGTACAGGAGTCTGCGCTGTCGTGTTATCCCCTGGCCTAGCGCCGTTAGCGCTGCCCATCTTCTGACATCATTTAATGTCGGCCGTTGCGGTTCGCGATCACCATGAATCCCAGCCCCGCAGTGTCTTAACATTGTTAAAACACTGCGGGGCTGGGATTCAGGGCCTGGCGCAGCACATATGTTCGCCTCTCACACGCGGGTCCTTACACCCGCTTCAGACTGTGCGGCGTCATCTGATCCCTTATCGCATGCCACGGCCATGAAGCCGCACAGTCCGAAGAAGGCGGAAGGAGAGGAGGGACAGGCGAACTGATGCACTGATCCTGCCCATCAATCACACCCTCGCAGTCCCAATAAATAAGACACCGAGGGGCGTTGTGTGGGTCAGGGCGGCCGCAGAGGCGCAGCCAGCCAAACAATGATGCCAGAAGACGGGCAGCGCTACCAAGGGGGTTGCAGCGTGTCATTACAAAGGAAAGTCACACCCCCGGGACGGTTAAATGGTCACACAGAGGACACATTTCAGACGTGTTTTCAGTTCCACATGTGCGAGGAGAATACGTTTATGAGCCACCTTGCACACATGCAGCATTACCGCTGTACAAGGTGGCTGGATAACGTAAAAACGCCTGGGGGAGGGGGGACAGGTTCCCTTCAATTTCAGTTCTTGTGTCTGCGTGGCTTTTGCAGGACACGTTGCCGGCTGCACAGCAGGGGAACAGCTGGCGGTGCTGGACCCCACTGACACATTGGCTGGTGTTTTTCTCTGTGCAGCTAGCACATCTGGGCAAAAACTGGCGGTGTGTTAGAGCCCAGGGACAGCAGGAGGAGGAGCAGGAGGAGGAGGAGCAGGGGGAGGGGAGTGTAGGCCGAAGCCTGCACAGGCGGCAGCTTTGGGTGTGTTGTGTCTGCGTGGCTTTTGCAGGACACGTTGCCGGCTACACAGCAGGGGAACAGCTGGCGGTGCTGGACCCCACTGACACATTGGCGAGGTGTTTGGCTCTGTGCAGCCAGCACTTCCGGACAGCAACTAGCGTTGTTGGAGCCCGGGCTCTGCAGGTGGAGCAGAGTGTAGGCCGAAGCCTAATTGAACCGATTTCAAAAGTCACCTTTAACCCCCCCTCAGGGGTTACAAAGTAGAAGAGCCACAGCTTATGCAGCAGTAGTGCTGCGCAAGTCAAAGGTTGCTCTTGTAATTTTTCTCCTTGCACACGCTGAATGGAACACGTATAACATTTAGCCCTTTATACAGTCAAACTGTGTAATGGAGGCGAGAGTTCCCTTTGTAATGAGACGCAGCACAGATGTCAAGAATCCCACCTTGGTGCTGGGTGCAGCCTCCTGAGCGTTGTTATTTGCTGTACAGGAGTCTGCGCTGTCGTGTTATCCCCTGGCCTAGCGCCGTTAGCGCTGCCCATCTTCTGACATCATTTAATGTCGGCCGTTGCGGTTCGCGATCACCATGAATCCCAGCCCCGCAGTGTCTTAACATTGTTAAAACACTGCGGGGCTGGGATTCAGGGCCTGGCGCAGCACATATGTTCGCCTCTCACACGCGGGTCCTTACACCCGCTTCAGACTGTGCGGCGTCATCTGATCCCTTATCGCATGCCACGGCCATGAAGCCGCACAGTCCGAAGAAGGCGGAAGGAGAGGAGGGACAGGCGAACTGATGCACTGATCCTGCCCATCAATCACACCCTCGCAGTCCCAATAAATAAGACACCGAGGGGCGTTGTGTGGGTCAGGGCGGCCGCAGAGGCGCAGCCAGCCAAACAATGATGCCAGAAGACGGGCAGCGCTACCAAGGGGGTTGCAGCGTGTCATTACAAAGGAAAGTCACACCCCCGGGACGGTTAAATGGTCACACAGAGGACACATTTCAGACGTGTTTTCAGTTCCACATGTGCGAGGAGAATACGTTTATGAGCCACCTTGCACACATGCAGCATTACCGCTGTACAAGGTGGCTGGATAACGTAAAAACGCCTGGGGGAGGGGGGACAGGTTCCCTTCAATTTCAGTTCTTGTGTCTGCGTGGCTTTTGCAGGACACGTTGCCGGCTGCACAGCAGGGGAACAGCTGGCGGTGCTGGACCCCACTGACACATTGGCTGGTGTTTTTCTCTGTGCAGCTAGCACATCTGGGCAAAAACTGGCGGTGTTAGAGCCCAGGGTCAGCAGGAGGAGCAGGGGGAGCGGAGTGTAGGCCGAAGCCTGCACTCGAGCAAGTTGAAAGGAAACCTTTAACACCCCCCCCCCCAGGCGTTTGTAGCTGAAAGAGCCATTGTGTACAGCACTAATGCTGGAAAAGGTAAACTTAGCTCTTTTAATTATGGTCCTTGTACATGCGGAACCAAACATTTATGAAATGTGTCTCCTCACAGCGTTAAACCGTCCGGTAGGTGGAACTTTCCTTTGTCGTGTGACGCAGCACAGCCATCATTTTTACCCCCTTGGCGCCGTGCGCCCACTCCTCAGCGTTGTTTGAATCTGTCCCGGAGCCTGCGCTGTTAGGTTAGCCCTTGGCCATGCACACATGTTGCGCTGCCCGTCTTCTGACCTCATTTGGTGTCAGGCTGGCTGCGCCTGTGCGGGTGCGCTGGCCGAGATCCCGCCTCGCAGTGTCGTCTAATGTAATCCCACCGCGGGCCTGTGATCCGTGCCCGTGCGCAGTGCATATCCTGTCCTCTCACTCCCCTCCCTACGGCTTTTTCAGACTGTGCGTTGTCACGGCCGTGGCATGCTATTAGGGACCAGCTGACATCGCACAGTCTGAAGAAGCCGTAGGGAGGGGAGTGAGAGGAGAGGATATGCACTGCGCACGGGCACGGATCACAGGCCCGCGGTGGGATTACATTAGACGACACTGCGAGGCGGGATCTCGACCAGCGCACCCGCACAGGCGCAGCCAGCCTGACACCAAATGAGGTCAGAAGACGGGCAGCGCAACATGTGTGCATGGCCAAGGGCTAACCTAACAGCGCAGGCTCCGGGACAGATTCAAACAACGCTGAGGAGTGGGCGCACGGCGCCAAGGGGGTAAAAATGATGGCTGTGCTGCGTCACACGACAAAGGAAAGTTCCACCTACCGGACGGTTTAACGCTGTGTGGGGACACATTTCATAAGTGTTAGGTTCAGCATGTGCAAGGAGCATCACGAAAAGAGGCACTTTTTCCCTTTGCATTATTACTGCTGCACAAGGTGGCTCCTTCAGTAACAAACGCCTGGGGGGGGGGGGGGTCAGGTTCCCTTACATTTAACTTGTTGTGTCTGCGTGGCGGTCGCAGTACACGTTGCCGTATACACAGCAGGGGAACAGCTGGCGGTGCTGAACCCCACTAACACATTGGCGAGGTGTTTGGCTCTGTGCGTACAGCACTTCTGGACGGCAACTAGCGGTGTTGGAGCCCAGGGACAGGTGGAGGAGGAGGAGGTTGGAGGAGGTTGGAGGAGGTTGGAGGGATTGCCACACACACAGCAGGGGAACAGCTGACGTTACTGAACCCCAATATCAGAGGAGGGACTGTTGACTGTGCGTACAGCACTTCTGGACGGCAACTGGCGGTGTTGGAGCCCAGGGACAGGTGGAGGAGGTAGGAGGAGGTAGGAGGGATTGCCACACACACAGCAGGGGAACAGCTGACGTTACTGAACCCCAATAACAGAGGAGGGACTGTTGACTGTGCGTACAGCACTTCTGGACGGCAACTGGCGGTGTTGGAGCCCAGGGACAGGTGGAGGAGGAGGAGGTAGGAGGAGGTTGGAGGAGGTAGGAGGGATTGCCACACACACAGCAGGGGAACAGCTGACGTTACTGAACCCCAATAACAGAGGAGCGACTGTTGACTGTGCGTACAGCACTTCTGGACGGCAACTAGCGGTGTTGGAGCCCAGGGACAGGTGGAGGAGGAGGAGGTTGGAGGAGGTTGGAGGAGGTAGGAGGGATTGCCACACACACAGCAGGGGAACAGCTGACGTTACTGAACCCCAATAACAGAGGAGGGACTGTTGACTGTGCGTACAGCACTTCTGGACGGCAACTGGCGGTGTTGGAGCCCAGGGACAGGTGGAGGAGGAGGAGGTAGGAGGAGGTAGGAGGGATTGCCACACACACAGCAGGGGAACAGCTGACGTTACTGAACCCCAATAACAGAGGAGGGACTGTTGACTGTGCGTACAGCACTTCTGGACGGCAACTGGCGGTGTTGGAGCCCAGGGACAGGTGGAGGAGGAGGAGGTAGGAGGAGGTTGGAGGAGGTAGGAGGGATTGCCACACACACAGCAGGGGAACAGCTGACGTTACTGAACCCCAATAACAGAGGAGGGACTGTTGACTGTGCGTACAGCACTTCTGGACGGCAACTGGCGGTGTTGGAGCCCAGGGACAGGTGGAGGAGGTAGGAGGAGGTAGGAGGGATTGCCACACACACAGCAGGGGAACAGCTGACGTTACTGAACCCCAATAACAGAGGAGGGACTGTTGACTGTGCGTACAGCACTTCTGGACGGCAACTGGCGGTGTTGGAGCCCAGGGACAGGTGGAGGAGGAGGAGGTAGGAGGAGGTTGGAGGAGGTAGGAGGGATTGCCACACACACAGCAGGGGAACAGCTGACGTTACTGAACCCCAATAACAGAGGAGCGACTGTTGACTGTGCGTACAGCACTTCTGGACGGCAACTAGCGGTGTTGGAGCCCAGGGACAGGTGGAGGAGGAGGAGTTTGGATGAGGTTGGAGGAGGTTGGAGGGATTGCCACACACACAGCAGGGGAACAGCTGACGTTACTGAACCCCAATAACAGAGGAGGGACTGTTGACTGTGCGTACAGCACTTCTGGACGGCAACTGGCGGTGTTGGAGCCCAGGGACAGGTGGAGGAGGTAGGAGGAGGTAGGAGGGATTGCCACACACACAGCAGGGGAACAGCTGACGTTACTGAACCCCAATAACAGAGGAGGGACTGTTGACTGTGCGTACAGCACTTCTGGACGGCAACTGGCGGTGTTGGAGCCCAGGGACAGGTGGAGGAGGAGGAGGTTGGAGGAGGTAGGAGGGATTGCCACACACACAGCAGGGGAACAGCTGACGTTACTGAACCCCAATAACAGAGGAGCGACTGTTGACTGTGCGTACAGCACTTCTGGACGGCAACTAGCGGTGTTGGAGCCCAGGGACAGGTGGAGGAGGAGGAGTTTGGATGAGGTTGGAGGAGGTTGGAGGGATTGCCACACACACAGCAGGGGAACAGCTGACGTTACTGAACCCCAATAACAGAGGAGGGACTGTTGACTGTGCGTACAGCACTTCTGGACGGCAACTGGCGGTGTTGGAGCCCAGGGACAGGTGGAGGAGGTAGGAGGAGGTAGGAGGGATTGCCACACACACAGCAGGGGAACAGCTGACGTTACTGAACCCCAATAACAGAGGAGGGACTGTTGACTGTGCGTACAGCACTTCTGGACGGCAACTGGCGGTGTTGGAGCCCAGGGACAGGTGGAGGAGGAGGAGGTAGGAGGAGGTTGGAGGAGGTAGGAGGGATTGCCACACACACAGCAGGGGAACAGCTGACGTTACTGAACCCCAATAACAGAGGAGCGACTGTTGACTGTGCGTACAGCACTTCTGGACGGCAACTAGCGGTGTTGGAGCCCAGGGACAGGTGGAGGAGGAGGAGTTTGGATGAGGTTGGAGGAGGTTGGAGGGATTGCCACACACACAGCAGGGGAACAGCTGACGTTACTGAACCCCAATAACAGAGGAGGGACTGTTGACTGTGCGTACAGCACTTCTGGACGGCAACTGGCGGTGTTGGAGCCCAGGGACAGGTGGAGGAGGTAGGAGGAGGTAGGAGGGATTGCCACACACACAGCAGGGGAACAGCTGACGTTACTGAACCCCAATAACAGAGGAGGGACTGTTGACTGTGCGTACAGCACTTCTGGACGGCAACTGGCGGTGTTGGAGCCCAGGGACAGGTGGAGGAGGAGGAGGTAGGAGGAGGTTGGAGGAGGTAGGAGGGATTGCCACACACACAGCAGGGGAACAGCTGACGTTACTGAACCCCAATAACAGAGGAGCGACTGTTGACTGTGCGTACAGCACTTCTGGACGGCAACTAGCGGTGTTGGAGCCCAGGGACAGGTGGAGGAGGAGGAGGTTGGAGGAGGTTGGAGGAGGTAGGAGGGATTGCCACACACACAGCAGGGGAACAGCTGACGTTACTGAACCCCAATAACAGAGGAGGGACTGTTGACTGTGCGTACAGCACTTCTGGACGGCAACTGGCGGTGTTGGAGCCCAGGGACAGGTGGAGGAGGAGGAGGTAGGAGGAGGTTGGAGGAGGTAGGAGGGATTGCCACACACACAGCAGGGGAACAGCTGACGTTACTGAACCCCAATAACAGAGGAGCGACTGTTGACTGTGCGTACAGCACTTCTGGACGGCAACTAGCGGTGTTGGAGCCCAGGGACAGGTGGAGGAGGAGGAGTTTGGATGAGGTTGGAGGAGGTTGGAGGGATTGCCACACACACAGCAGGGGAACAGCTGACGTTACTGAACCCCAATAACAGAGGAGCGACTGTTGACTGTGCGTACAGCACTACCAGGCAACAACTAGCGGTGTTGGAGCCCAGGGACAGCAGTAGAAGCAGAGGAACACAATGTAGGCCGAAGCCTGATTGGAGAAAGGGAACCTTTAACCCCCCCCCCCAAGGCATTTGTAGCTGAAAGAGCCAGCTTGTGCAGCTCAAAAGATGCAAAAGGAAAAGGTGGCTCTTTTAATTATGCTCCTTGCAAGCACAGAACTAAACACTTATAAAATGTGTCCCCTGAAACCGTGAAACTGTCCCGGAGGTGGGACTTTCCTTCGTAATATGACGCAGCACAGCTGTCATTCCTACCCCCTCGGCGCCGTGCCCCGGCTCCTCATCGTTGTTTGATTCCGTCCCGGAGCCTGCGCTGTTAGGTTATCCCTTGGCCAGGCACACTTAGCGCTGCCCATCTTCTGACATCATTTGGTGTCAGGCTGGCTGCGCTTGTGCGGCCGCGCTGTCCGAGAGCCCGCCTCGCAGTGTGGTCTAATGTAATCCCACCGCGGGCCTGGGATCAGTGGCCATGCGCAGTGCATATCCTCGCCTCTCGCTCCCCTCCCTACGGCTTTTTCAGACTGTGCGCTGCCACGGCCGTGGCATGCTATTACGGATCAGCTGGCACCGCACAGTCTGAAGAAGCCGTAGGGAGTGGAGCGAGAGGCGAGGATATGCACTGCGCATGGCCACTGATCCCAGGCCCGCGGTGGGATTACATTAGACCACACTGCGAGGCGGGCTCTCGGACAGCGCGGCCGCACAGGCGCAGCCAGCCTGACACCAAATGATGTCAGAAGATGGGCAGCGCTAAGTGTGCCTGGCCAAGGGATAACCTAACAGCGCAGGCTCCGGGACGGAATCAAACAACGATGAGGAGCCGGGGCACGGCGCCGAGGGGGTAGGAATGACAGCTGTGCTGCGTCATATTACGAAGGAAAGTCCCACCTCCGGGACGGTTTTACGGTATCAGTGGACACATTTTATAAGTGTTAAGTTCTGCGTGTGCAAGGAGCATAATGAAAATAGCTACCTTTTCCTTGTGCAGCATTACTGCTGCACAAGGTGGCTCTTTCAGTAACAAACGCCTTGGGGGGGGGGGGGGACAGGTTCCCTTACATTTCAGTTGTGCCAGCGTGGCGGTCGCAGGACACATTGCCGGCTACACAGCTGGGGATCAGCTGACGTTACTGAAACCCAATAACACTGGGTCGTATGTTTTGACTGTGCAGATGGCACTTCTGAGCCTCAACTGGCGTTGTTGGAGCCCAGGAATGTAAGTTCAGGTGGTTGAAAGATGAACACAACAGGAGACCTGGATAACGTATACAGTGACCTAATTATTTAATCAGGAGGAGGAGTGGCAAATTCCTGCGAGATCCAGGCCTTGTTCATTTTCAGGAAAGTAAGCCGGTCAACGTTATCGGAGGATAGTCGCATGCGACGGTCAGTTAGTACACCACCTGCAGCACTAAAGACACGTTCCGATAATACACTGGCCGCAGGGCAAGACAGCACCTCCAATGCATACTGGCTTAGCTCTGGCCATGTATCCAGCTTTGAGACCCAAAACTTGAAAGGGGAAGAGCCGTCTGGGAGTACAGCAAGAGGGCAAGACATGTAGTCTGTCACCATCTGACGGAACCGTTGCCTCCTGCTGACTGGAGCCGTCTGTGATGGTGTAGACTTTTGTGGGGGGCACACAAAACTGTGCCACAGTTGGGCCATACTGGTCTTGCCTTGGGCAGAGGCACTGCTTCTGCTCCCTCTTTGTGCAGAGCCTCCACCACTGCCTGGACGCACTGAGCTGCTTTGGAATGCACTAGCAGCACTTCTCTCAGTTGGAATGGAGAAGATGATGGAACTGACCAGTGTGTCTTGGTACTCCCGCATTTTTCGCTCCCGGTTCAACGGTGTGATGAGGCTTTCTACGTTGTCCCGGTAGCGAGGATCGAGGAGGGTGAACACCCAGTAATCAGACATGTTGAGAATGTGGTCGATGCGGCGGTCGTTTCTCAGGCACTGCAGCATGTAATCCACCATGTGCTGCAGACTGCCAACTGCCCAAGAAACGCTGTCCCCAGCTGGAGGCGTGATCTCTGCCCGCTCGTCATCACCCCACCCTCGCTGTACACACTGAGTACTGGACAATTGTGTAACTCCCTCCTCTGGACGGATGTCTTCCTCCTCCATTGACTCCTCCTCATCCTCCTCACAAACTGTCCCCTGCCTACGCGTTTGTGAGGAACCACGTGGCGCTGACTGTCCAGAAGATGATGGAAGTGGTGAATCCTCATCCTCCACCTCTTCCACAACATCATCCCTTAGCGCTTGCAGTGATTTTTCAAGCAGGCAGATAAGGGGGACAGTCATGCTGACTAGTGCATCATCTGCACTCGCCATCCGCGTGGAATAATCGAAGGGACGCAAAACCTGGCAGACATCCTTCATAGTGGCCCACTCTGTGGTTGTGAAGTCTGTACGGCGCTGACTGCGACTTTTGTGCGCCTGATACAGCTGGTACTCCATTACAGCTTGCTGCTGCTCACACAACCGCTCCAACATATGTAACGTGGAATTCCACCTGGTAGGTAGGTCACATATGATGCGATGTTCCGGCAGGCGGTGTCGGCGCTGCAGAGCCGCAATGCGCGCTTTTGCCGTGCTGGAACGCCGCAAGTGAGCACACTCTAGGCGGACCTTGTGCAGCAGTGCATCAAGATCCGGATAGTCCCTCAAAAAACTCTGCACGACCAAATTGAGCACATGTGCCAGACATGGGATGTGAGTGAGGTTGCCGAGGCCCAGGGCTGCCACCAGATTTCGGCCATTATCACACACTACCATGCCTGGCTGGAGATTCGCTGGCTCAAACCACACATCGCTCTCCTGCTTGATGGCATTCCAGAGCTCCTGCGCTGTGTGGCTACGATTCCCCAAAAAAATTAATTTCAAGACGGCCTGTTGACGTTTGGCCACGGCTGTGCTCATGTCGGTCGTAACAGGTACACGTTCATCACGGGTCCATGTGGAGGTGGACTGTGACGGCTCCTGCAGCGATGATTCTGAGGAACTGGTGTAAGAGGAGGAGTCAATGCGTACAGAATGGATTCCTGCAATCCTTGGAGTGGGCAGGACACGTCCTGCGCCACTCGCACGGTCTGTACCCGGCTCAACTACATTAACCCAATGGGCAGTGAGGGAAAGGTATCGCCCCTGTCCATGTTGACTGGTCCACGCATCGGTGGTGAGGTGGACCTTGCTACTGACGGCGTTCAGTAGCGCGTGTTTTATGTGTCCCTCCACATGCTTGTGCAGGGCAGGGACGGCTTGCCTGCTGAAGTAAAAGCGGCTGGGCACACTGTACTGTGGGACTGCCAATGACATCAAGTCACGGAAGCTGTCAGTCTCCACCAGCCTGAATGACAGCATTTCCAGTGACAGAAGTTTGGCAATGCCTGCAGTCAGAGCCTGTGCTCGTGGGTGGTTTGACGAGAAAGGCCGCCTTTTCTCCCATGCCTGTACTACCGATGGCTGTAGACTGGGCTGGGAGTGTGTGGTTGACTGGGAAAGTGGTGCTGCGGGTGGAATTACAGCGGGTCTCTGGACAACAGGGCCAGAGGTTCTTCCACGGCGATCCTGGGAGGAAGCCGAACCAGCTGCGTGTGAGCTAGAGGAAGAGGCAACACGAGCTGAAGAGGTGGTAGCTGCCGCTGTTGGTTGGCCTAGCTCTTCAGTGTGTTTGTCTAACTCCGCCGGGTGCCTGTTGCGCACATGTTTCCACATGTTGGAGGTATTGAGGTTGGCGACTTTTTGACCTCTTTTGATTTTTTGATGACACACCTTGCATCTGACATAGCAAATGTCATCTGCAACTGTGTCAAAAAAGGACCAGGCACTGCAAGTCTTGGGAGCCCCCCTTTTGACTTTTGGAAGAGACATGCTCCTTACGGGTGCCAAAGCGGAGGCTGCAGGATCCGCAGTCTTCCCCCTCCCTCTCCCTCTTTGGACCGTACGGGGAATCTCTTCCTCAGAGCTGCTCCCACCACCTTCCTGTCCCTGACGCCAAGATGGGTCAAGGACCTCGTCATCCACACTACCCTCTGCCCCCAACTGCTCCTCCCGGGTAGTCTCAGCAGCAGAGCACGCACCAGTAAGTGGCACCTGAGTGTCATCATCAGCTGATGCGGCCTGCGATGTGGTGAACGGAGCCACTGGCCCACCCGCCTCTTCAGACTCAGAGAGAAAAAGCTGTTGGGCATCACTGCACCCTGCCTCTTCTTCCATTTCTCCAATGCTGCTTGGCTGGCCCCCTGTTTCCAAGCCAAGAGATTCAGAGAACAGAAGTAGAGACGGCTCCTGTCCTGGGCTCTCTGTCTGCCTGGGCAATTTGGCAGGTGGTGAAGAGACAGATGGCTGCTCTCCAGTGCTCTGTGTCTGAGAGGATGTGGCACTAATGGAAGTTGATGCATTAGCTGCCATCCATCCCACAACGGCTTCAATTTGGTCTTCACGCAGCAGCGGTGTACGGCGCTCGGCGACAAAGCTGCGCATGAACGACTGTTCCCTCGTGAAAGTGGGTGCTGATGAGTCACCGGTGCCCGCAGCGGGCACAGAATCCCCACGTCCCCTCCCTGCTCCGCGCCCACGCCCACGTGCCTTACTCACTGCCTTCTTCATCGTGGTTGACTGATAAAGAAAAGCAGAAAAGTACTAACGGCTTTGTGTGCTTATTCCTGAAAAACTCCTCCTAACAGGTATAAGAAACACTAATTAGCTAAAGTGTGGACTAGACTTTAATATGAGTTAATGTGGCCTACACAAATGTAAAGTGGTGTAACTGGTGTGTTTGGTGAACTTTATTATTTATTTCTTTTTTGGGGGCTGAACTGACAACGGATAGAGCTGCAGTCACACGGAGACCGTGCAGACAGACGTTAACGGCGCTGTAAGGCCCAAAAACCCTCCTCTACTTTATCCTATGTAGTGTTTTTCCACAAATTAGCTGGAGACGGGTGGAAAGACACTAATAGGATTTTTTTAAATTAATTAGCAGCAGACTACAGTACTTGAAAAAAAATTAAAATTGATTTGGCGGTATGACGCAGTTAACAACCCTGAGCTGGAGACAACCAAGCTACGGCTGCTCACAGACTACAGGGCGAGCTGCAGTCACACGGAGACCGTGCAGACAGCCGTAAACGGCGCTGCAAGGCCCAAAAACCCTCCTCTACTTTATCCTATGTAGTGTTTTTCCACAAATTAGCTGGAGACGGGTGGAAAGACACTAATAGGATTTTTTTAAATTAATTAGCAGCAGACTACAGTACTTGAAAAAAAATTAAAATTGATTTGGCGGTATGACGCAGTGAACAACCCTGAGCTGGAGACAACCAGGCTATAGCTGCTCACAGACTACAGGGCGAGCTGCAGTCACACGGAGACCGTGCAGACAGCCGTAAACGGCGCTGCAAGGCCCAAAAACCCTCCTCTACTTTATCCTATGTAGTGTTTTTCCACAAATTAGCTGGAGACGGGTGGAAAGACACTAATAGGATTTTTTTAAATTAATTAACAGCAGACTACAGTACTTGAAAAAAAATTAAAATTGATTTGGCGGTATGACGCAGTGAACAACCCTGAGCTGGAGACAACCAAGCTACGGCTGCTCACAGACTACAGGGCGAGCTGCAGTCACACGGAGACCGTGCAGACAGCCGTAAACGGCGCTGCAAGGCCCAAAAACCCTCCTCTACTTTATCCTATGTAGTGTTTTTCCACAAATTAGATGGAGACGGGTGGAAAGACACTAATAGGAATTATTTGAAAAAATGTGCAGCAGCCTGCACTACTTCAAAAAAAAAAAAAAAAAAGGACAGTATGAGGCAATGAACCACCCTCCCTGAACTGAATACAACCAGCTATGGATGGCCTATGTGGCTGCACTCAGACTAGAGAGTGGGCTGCACTCACACACACACACACAGAGAGACCTTGCAGATCGCTGTGAAAACAGCGCTACAAGGCAAAAGCAAGGTGAATAGTAGGTGAACACAGCGGTTGCTAAATTAGCCTTTGGAAAGCACAAAGAAGCAAATCGCTATCTCTAAACTGTCCCTCAGTCAGCAAACAGCGTCCTGTCACTAACTGAATTCACAGCAGAGTGATCGCAAAATGGCGCCAGCGACTTTTAAACTGCATCATGACATCATTTCAGCAGCCAATCACAGCCTTGCCAGTACTTTCATGCCCTCCATGCTAAACAGGATGTGCCCACACTTGGAATCTTTCTCATTGGCTGAATTTCTGAATTTTGAATCATGGAACTTCCGATTCCGGTATCCGATACGCGCCAAGTATCGGAATCCCGGTATCGGAATTCCGATACCGCTAGTATCGGCCGATACCCGATACTTGCGGTATCGGAATGCTCAACACTACTCACCACACATCCAGATAAGTTCCTTAAGGGGTCTAGTTTCCAAAATGGGGTCACTTGTTGGGGGTTTACACTGTTTAGGCACATCAGGGGCTCTCTAAACGTGACATGGCATCCGATCTCAATTCCAGCCAATTCTGCATTGAAAAGTCAAACGGCGCTCCTTCTCTTCCAAGCTCTGTGGTGCGCCCAAACAGTGGTTTACCCCCTCATATGGGGTATCGGCGTATTCAGGAGAAATTGCAAAACAACATTTATGGTTAAATTTCTGTTTTTACGCTTGTGAAAATAAAAAAAATGGTTCTGCATTAAAATGTTTGCAAAAAAAAGTTAAATGTTCATTTTTGCCTTCCACATTGTTTCAGTTCCTGTGAAGCACATAAAGGGTTAATAAACTTCTTGAATGCGGTTTTGAGCACCTTCAGGGGTGCAGTTTTTAGAATGGTGTCACAATTGGTTATTTTCTATCATATAGACCCCTCAAAATGATTTCAAATGTGATGTGGTACCTAAAAAAAAATGGTTTTGTAAAAATGAGAAATTGCTGGTCAACTTTTAACCCTTATAACTCCCTAACAAAAAAAAAAATTTGTTTCCAAAATTGTGCTGATGTAAATTAGACATGTGGGAAATGTTATTTATTAACTATTTTTTGTGACATATCTCTCTGATTAAGGGCATAAAAATACAAAGTTTGAAAATTGCAAAATTTTATAATTTTTTGCCATATTTCAGTTTTTTTCATAAATAATCACAAGTAATATCGAAGAAATGTTACCACTATCATGAAGTACAATTTGTCACGAAAAAACTGTCTCAGAATCAGCAGGATCCGTTAAAGCGTTCCAGAGTTATAACCTCATAAAGTGACAGTGGTCAGAATTGTAAAAATTGGCCTGGTCATTAAGTACCAAATTGGCTCTGTCACTAAGGGGTTAATAATATTATTAGCAGATGTATAAATAAAAATTATTTCTAGTGGCTTTCTATTTTTTGCATACATTTTCTATTTAGTAATACAATATTGTTAAATAATCTTTACAATCAATAACTAAATTCAGTAAAATTGAATATAGCAGCAAAGATTATCATAAAAAAACCAAATCTGTATCTATGTTGGCAAACAGAACCTGTATAGAGAAAACCTTACCATAGAGAAGCTGTAGTTTTTCCACTGCAAAGACATCACTGATATCACATTAGGCTAAAGTTAAAAGTAATTGCATATCAGTGTATTCATGGAGAAAAAGTAGCATACAATAAAAATAAAATTAACAAATATTATGATACACCTAGTCCACAGTGAAGTTATGCTCGCAGTGAGGACCATATTCATCCTTCCCTCATTTTGATGTTGCTCTTGTCTTAGGTATATTTACAATACCCATAAACACGGCTATTGGAAAATCCTGAAGATTGAATGCTTCTTTCACTAGACAATTGGCTACTCACATTTCAAATTTTATTTCATTCAAAGTATCTGATAACTGAAGCTGCCACTGTCTATTTCAGCACATTTTACTGCACATTAATAGCATGTTTGGTAAAGGCTGTCAAGAAGATTGATGCTGTACGTATTCAACATATAGCTAGGAAAGTCTTTACAAGCTTAAAGTTGCTAACTCCAGTTCTCTTCCGGCAAACAAAAGACAAAAGTTTTGTGAAGGCGATGACTACAAATAAGAAAGCATATATAGCTTTTGAGCTGAATAGAGATGAATCTAATATGATATGGATGATTACCTATGTAACAATAATTAGAGGGAACCTGTCATTAGGAAGCTGAATAAAATGATACCTTCATATCTGTGATCCAATGTTATATTCCAATACACTTTTATCTTATATGTAAATGAGCTGTTCAGGACTATGGGCTGGACACTGATCTGCATGAGAATAATAAAGCTACAAAACATTGCCATCAAACAAAGAAGAACTGCTTACATTTTTGCGCCAGAAGCAGTGTGAAAGACTGGTGGAAAGCATGCCAAGACACATGACAGCTGTGATTAAAAATCATGGTTATTCCACAACATTGATTTCTGAACTCTTCCTGAGTTAAAACATCAGTATTGTTATTTCTAAATGATTATGAACTTGTTTTCTTTCATTATTTGAGGTCTGAAAGCAATGTTTTCTTTTTTTTTAATTTTGACTATTTCTCCTTTTCAGAAAAAAATAAAAAATGTATACCGTACTTGGAAATTCGGAGACATGTTGGCAGAAGTTTATAGAATAAAAGAACAATTTACATTTTGCTAAAAAATATACCTATAAAGAGAAAAATCAGACAAACTGAACATTTTGCAGTGATCTCTTAATTTTTGCCAGAGCTGTATATTTAAGCTGATTTGCATATTGCTTTTGCACTACATTTCTCATGACTGGCACATCTGATCTCTTAAAAACAAGTGTATTATTTTTGTTCACAAAGAAGCACCTTCACAGCCATATCACTACTTATATACAATGTGTTAAATTTCCCTTTAACAGTATCCTATGAAACCCCACCTCTATCTAAGTACTTAAATGCCACAGTCTCTTTTAACTATGGCATCAAAGGGGCTAAACTTTGATACACTGACTTGAACAACTATAAACGCATGAGTCTGTCATATACTAAAGTACATTTTTGCCTTGATCTTCACCTTCTTCATACACGAACACTTGACATCGGGAAAGGAGTACCGTATTTTCCGGCATATAAGATCACTTTTTAACCCCTGAATATCTTCTCAAAAGTTGGGGGTCATCTTATATGCCGGGTGTCATCTTATAGGGCGGGTGTGGAGCAATCTGCGGTTGTCACATATGGGGGGGAGCGATCCCAATGACGAGGTGAGGGGTCGCCTCACCAGGAAGGTGCAAGTGAAGCAAGCTGCAGGCAGGACGCCCAGGGTATGGAAAAAAATGAGAGCGGCGCTGTGCCCAGAAAAACATGCCTCTTTCACTCTAGCCTGCCCTTGTATCCTATTACCTCCTACTCTGCCTCTCAGATCTCGCTCACGCGCACCTACGTTGCTTCACTGCAGTTCTTGGGAGCGAGAGCTGAGAGGCAGATTAAATTTGCAGAGAATAACTTCTCAGCAAATGGAATTTCCAAAGAAAATCAACATGAATATGCTGTTCTGCTCATCTTTAGTTTTTAATGTTTCTTATTTTGAGGCACCAAATTCTGTTGTTTTAATTAGGTAAATTTCATAAATTATTTGTCATAAATTTGATAAGATGAGCCAAGTTAATTTCAAATTGCACAAAGTCTTTCGCTCCTATTCAGTTTATTAATACTTCAAGCAAACCAAAAGAGATATTGTTTCTCAAAGGCAAAAGTCATTTGATAATATAAAAAATCTTCCGATTTTCATCCATAAAAAAAACATTTTTTTCATCTTCTTATTTATTGTATATATTTAGTGTATTATCTGTATGCTATCAATATGTCCATTTTTTACATCTGTATAGTGTCAGTTTTTATTTAAGACCAAATACTGTTAAGAATGACAATGAATCAGCAAAAATCAGGTGCTCTACGGTCGATCCATCTTTGATCCAATTTTTTTTTGCACACCCATACGCTTGAAAAGGTGAGTCTCATCCAAAATTGAGAAGAGATTAGTGTAGGTTACTGTTAGGTACTGGGATTCTCCCAATGCACAGGGTAGATTGCAATCCTTGTCTGCATCTGTGGTCTCCCATTCAGTTCCAGCCACTGTGGGTGCTGCTGGGCATAGATGTCAGTCCCAGCGTCTTGCTCAGCAGTCAACGAACAGACGCTCTAGAGGATAAGTCCAGAAATCACCCTACTGAGCATGCTCGTGATGTGGCAGCTGTTATGATCCCAGTGGCTTAGGATCACAAATCTAACCAGCTAAGTCAGAGATAATAGGACAAGCTCTGGGGATGTGGTAACTGGACTGACCGCAAACCTGATCCTAACCAAACACACTAAAGGTAGCCGTGGAATGTTTCCTGAAATCCTAGACGTCTCTTCACGGCCTGAGAAACTGACTACCCCTAGAGATAAAGTAAGACCTCACTTGCCTCAGAGAAATAACCCCAAAGATATAGAACAGCCCCCCACAAATAATAACGGTGAGTTAAGAGGAAAAGACAAACGCAGAGATGAAACAGGTTAAGCAAATGAGGCCCGCTAACACTAGATAGCAGAAAATAGCAAGGGATCTGTGCGGTCAGTAAAAAACCCTATACAAAAATATCCACGCAGAGAATGCGAGAACCCCCACACCAACTAACGATGTGGGGGGAGCAACTCAGCACCCCAGAGCTACCAGCAAGCAGAGAAATCACATATTAGCAAGCTGGACAAAACTCATAATATTCTAGGAAACATATTGAACATAGATGAGCAAGAATAAGCAAACAGAACTTAGCTTCTCATGGAGAGACTGATAACGGATGTAGACAGGAGCAATCAGAATAGCACTGAATACGACAGCAGGCATAGACTGAGAGTCCAAGTGAGCTAAAATAGAAAACCAGCCCACAGATAACGAGACAGCTGATGCCAGTCACAAACCTGCAGAAAGACAGCACTCACAAAGTACCACTTGTGACCACAAGAGGGAGCCCAGAAATAGAGTTCACAACAGTACCCCCCCCTTGAGGAGCGGTCACCGAACCCTCATCAAGACCCCCAGGGCGATCACGATGAGCCGCATGGAAGGCACGAACCAAATCGGCCGCATGAACATCAGAGGCGACAACCCAGGAATTATCCTCCTGACGTACAGGAGTCATGCACATGGTCACTTGAGTCCAATACTGAGGCTTATTCTCAGCCAATGGTGTAGCATCAATACCCCTCAGAGGAATAGGGAATTCCAAAGGCTCCAGTACAAAACCACAGCGCCTGGCAAACGACAAATCCATCAGGTTCAGGGCAGCACCTGAATCCACAAAAGCCATAACCGAGAAGGATGACAAAGAACAAATTAAAGTAACAGACAAAATGAATTTAGGCTGTATAGTACCAACGGTGACAGATTTAGCGATCTTTTTTACGCGCTTAGAGCATGCTGAGATAACATGAGTTGAATCACCACAGTAAAAGCACAACCCATTTTGACGTCTATGATTTTGCCACTCAATTCTGGTCAGAATTCGGTCACATTGCATAGACTCAGGTCTCTGTTCAGAAAACACCGCCAGATGGTGCGCAGATTTGCGCTCCCGCAAACGCCGATCAATCTGAATGGCCAAAGCCATTGAGTCATTCAGACTTGCAGGCGTGGGGAACCCCACCATAACATTCTTAATGGCTTCAGAAAGACCTTCTCTGAAATTTGCAGCCAGGGCACACTCATTCCATTGAGTAAGCACCGACCATTTCTGAAATTTTTGACAATACACCTCAGCTTCATCCTGGCCCTGAGAGAGCCAGCAAGGCCTTTTCTGCCTGGTTCTCAAGATTAGGTTCCTCATAAAGCAATCCAAGCGCCAGAAAAAACGCATCCACATTCAGCAATGCAGGATCTCCCGGCGCCAGGGAGAAAGCCCAATCTTGAGGGTCGCCACGTAACAGGGAGATAACAATTCTAACTTGCTGAGCGGAATCACCAGAGGAACGAGGTCTCAAAGAAAGAAATAATTTACAATTATTCTTAAAATTCAGAAACCGAGATCTATCTCAAGAAAACAACTCAGGAATAGGTACTTTTGGCTCAGACATAGGACTGTGAACAACAAAATCCTGAATGCTTTGCACCCTTGCAGCAAGATGATCCACACTAGAAGTCAGACTCTGAATATCCATGTCTGCAGCTGAACTCAAAGCCACCCAGAGATTAAGGGGATGAGAGAAGCTGGACAGACTGCAGCAAAGGGAGAGGAAAAAAAAAATTGAACTCAGGACTTCTCTTATCCCACTTCTGCGATGCATTAAACACTTTTCGGGCCTGTTGTACTGTTATGATCCCAGTGGCTTAGGATCACAAATCTAACCAGCTAAGTCAGAGATAATAGGACAAGCTCTGGGGATGTGGTAACTGGACTGACCGCAAACCTGATCCTAACCAAACACACTAAAGGTAGCCGTGGAACGTTTCCTGAAATCCTAGACGTCTCTTCACGGCCTGAGAAACTGACTACCCCTAGAGATAAAGTAAGACCTCACTTGCCTCAGAGAAATAACCCCAAAGATATAGAACAGCCCCCCACAAATAATAACGGTGAGTTAAGAGGAAAAGACAAACGCAGAGATGAAACAGGTTAAGCAAATGGGGCCCGCTAACACTAGATAGCAGAAAATAGCAAGTGATCTGTGCGGTCAGTAAAAAACCCTATACAAAAATATCCACGCAGAGAATGCGGGAACCCCCACACTAACTAACGATGTGGGGGGAGCAACTCAGCACCCCAGAGCTACCAGCAAGCAGAGAAATCACATATTAGCAAGCTGGACAAAACTCATAATATTCTAGGAAACATATTGAACATAGATGAGCAAGAATAAGCAAACAGAACTTAGCTTCTCATGGAGAGACTGATAACGGATGTAGACAGGAGCAATCAGAATAGCACTGAATACAACGACAGCAGGCATAGACTGAGAGTCCAAGTGAGCTTAAATAGAAAACCAGCCCACAGATAACGAGACAGCTGATGCCAGTCACAAACCTGCAGAAAGACAGCACTCACACAGTACCACTTGTGACCACAAGAGGGAGCCCAGAAATCGAGTTCACAACAGGCAGCGTCTTATTGGTGGTCGAGTGTCGGCTGCTTTGCTGAGGTGGTAGCTCCAGATTTGTCCACAAGCAAGGTTCTTTCTGTCTGGACATGAGCTGAACATATAAAAAGGTCTCAGAGGCACACGCAGGCATGCTAGTATCATTCTTGTTAAATGAATGAATGGAACATTACACTAGTCTGGTCTTTACCAGCATGTGCTCAGGGTTGGCGGTAAGCCATTAGAATTCTGGTTCTCCCGAGAGGAGATTGTCTGTGTAAATTAATGGCTGATGTCTAGCCATTAAAATTTTGGCACCTCTGGAAAGGAGCTGGTTGAGTGCATTTGCTGATTGTGTGACCACCATTTGTCTCTTACCCCAATAGCGGGCTACCTTCCCATGTAAGGTTAACAGGGGTCATATGTAGAGCCATACCTGTTTCGTTTCTGTGTGTGAGTGACATAGCTCAGTTGCAGAGCATCAGTTCCATTTCTGTGTGGGAGTGACACAGCTTAGTTGCAGAGCATCTGTTTTGTTTCTGTGTGCGAGTTCAGTTTTATGTACTGTTCACACTGAGTGGCGTTTAATTCAGTGTGTGCAAGTAGGGTTGAGCGACTTTCATTTTTTTAAGATCGAGTAGGGTTTTGGGAAACCCGATTTTGTCCAGAGTCGAGTCGAGTGCAGTCGGCCGATTATCGCTAAAAGTCGGGGATCGACCGAAACACGAAACCCAATGCAAGTCAATGGGGAAGCATAGTCGGCAGTGAGTGGAGGCCAGGAAAACACCTACAGTGCCCATTTTAATGCCAAAAACATCCATTCTTGTTTCTGAAGCTTGCCAATCTTAATTAACTGTATAATAATAGTTGGGCATAGGGAATTGGGGGAAAGTTGTGGGGGGAGTAGGGCTGGCTCAAGTTTTTCGTGGGCCCAGGAAATGCGGACTACGTCACGGCGGTGTTGCAGGGAAAGGTAAGTATTTAAACGTTGCAAGTGCTGTGATCCTGAGCAAGCAGGGGGGGGCCCACTCGTTCGCATTGGCACTGGCACAGGGCCCCTCAAAGTACGGCGGTGTGTTTGCATGGCGGGGGCGCCTCCCACCAGCAGCGACACTTTTGCGTACTCTGAGGGGCCCTGTGCCAGTGACGTCGCCAACGAGTATGCCCCCCCACCTGATGAAGGAACCTGCACTTTCATCTGCACCTTCCTCTTTGTCCCTGTGTAAGGTGGTATAACATGCGGGAAGGGGAACCTTACTTTCAGCAGGGTCAGATTCTGGCTGTGTAGAGTACAAGGGGAATGTAGTGGTCTAGGTCAATGTACCAGCAGACTCATTTAGCAGTGGCTGGGCAATGGGCAGGATGAGGAGGAAACAGATATAGGGCCAAAGAATAAAGTAGGCTAAATGCAGTTCAAAATTGGTAACAGGACTAAACAGGCGGCATTGCTTTGTTCAGTGGAGTAGCAAACCCAAGAGCAGCAGACACTGTTTCAAGGGCCTAACCACACTAGTAGGCCAAATGCAGTTTAATATCTGATAGTATAGGGCGAAAGCCAGAATGTGGAAGCTCAGCTTTGTTCAGTTGAGGACAACACCAGGGAGGGGCAGACACCTTTAGTAGGCCGGAAAAGCCTATTGCATTTTTTAAAATGGTAATTTGGAGCAGAAGGTTGAAGCTCAGCTTTATTTAGTTGAGGACAACACCAGGCAGGGGCACACAGACAGACACCTTTAGTAGGCCGGAAAAGCCTATTGCATTTTTTAAAATGGTAATTTGGAGCAGAAGGTTGAAGCTCAGCTTTATTTAGTTGAGGACAACACCAGGCAGGGGCACACAGACAGACACCTTTAGTAGGCCGGAAAAGCCTATTGCATTTTTTAAAATGGTAATTTGGAGCAGAAGGTTGCAGCTCAGCTTTATTTAGTTGAGGGCAACACCAGGGAGGGGCACACAGACAGACACCTTTAGTAGGCCGGAAAAGCCTATTGCATTTTTTAAAATGGTAATTTGGAGCAGAAGGTTGAAGCTCAGCTTTATTTAGTTGAGGACAACACCAGGCAGGGGCACACAGACAGACACCTTTAGTAGGCCGGAAAAGCCTATTGCATTTTTTAAAATGGTAATTTGGAGCAGAAGGTTGAAGCTCAGCTTTATTTAGTTGAGGGCAACACCAGGGAGGGGCAGAAGCCGTTAGTAGGCCCTAACCACCATTTTGTTTTTTAAAAACCACTTAATGAGAGCCGGAAGGTTGAAGCTCAGCTTTATTCAGTTGAGGACAACACCAGGCAGGGGCACACAGACAGACACCTTTAGTAGGCCGGAAAAGCCTATTGCATTTTTTAAAATGGTAATTTGGAGCAGAAGGTTGAAGCTCAGCTTTATTTAGTTGAGGACAACACCAGGCAGGGGCACACAGACAGACACCTTTAGTAGGCCGGAAAAGCCTATTGCATTTTTTAAAATGGTAATTTGGAGCAGAAGGTTGAAGCTCAGCTTTATTTAGTTGAGGGCAACACCAGGGAGGGGCAGAAGCCGTTAGTAGGCCCTAACCACCATTTTGTTTTTTAAAAACCACTTAATGAGAGCCGGAAGGTTGAAGCTCAGCTTTATTCAGTTGAGGACAACACCAGGCAGGGGCACACAGACAGACACCTTTAGTAGGCCGGAAAAGCCTATTGCATTTTTTAAAATGGTAATTTGGAGCAGAAGGTTGAAGCTCAGCTTTATTTAGTTGAGGACAACACCAGGCAGGGGCACACAGACAGACACCTTTAGTAGGCCGGAAAAGCCTATTGCATTTTTTAAAATGGTAATTTGGAGCAGAAGGTTGAAGCTCAGCTTTATTTAGTTGAGGGCAACACCAGGGAGGGGCAGAAGCCGTTAGTAGGCCCTAACCACCATTTTGTTTTTTAAAAACCACTTAATGAGAGCCGGAAGGTTGAAGCTCAGCTTTATTCAGTTGAGGACAACACCAGGCAGGGGCACACAGACAGACACCTTTAGTAGGCCGGAAAAGCCTATTGCATTTTTTAAAATGGTAATTTGGAGCAGAAGGTTGAAGCTCAGCTTTATTTAGTTGAGGACAACACCAGGCAGGGGCACACAGACAGACACCTTTAGTAGGCCGGAAAAGCCTATTGCATTTTTTAAAATGGTAATTTGGAGCAGAAGGTTGAAGCTCAGCTTTATTTAGTTGAGGGCAACACCAGGGAGGGGCAGAAGCCGTTAGTAGGCCCTAACCACCTTTTTGTTTTTTAAAAACCACTTAATGAGAGCCGGAAGGTTGAAGCTCAGCTTTATTCAGTTGAGGACAACACCAGGCAGGGGCACACAGACAGACACCTTTAGTAGGCCGGAAAAGCCTATTGCATTTTTTAAAATGGTAATTTGGAGCAGAAGGTTGAAGCTCAGCTTTATTTAGTTGAGGGCAACACCAGGGAGGGGCAGAAGCCGTTAGTAGGCCCTAACCACCATTTTGTTTTTTAAAAACCACTTAATGAGAGCCGGAAGGTTGAAGCTCAGCTTTATTCAGTTGAGGACAACACCAGGCAGGGGCACACAGACAGACACCTTTAGTAGGCCGGAAAAGCCTATTGCATTTTTTAAAATGGTAATTTGGAGCAGAAGGTTGAAGCTCAGCTTTATTTAGTTGAGGACAACACCAGGCAGGGGCACACAGACAGACACCTTTAGTAGGCCGGAAAAGCCTATTGCATTTTTTAAAATGGTAATTTGGAGCAGAAGGTTGAAGCTCAGCTTTATTTAGTTGAGGGCAACACCAGGGAGGGGCAGAAGCCGTTAGTAGGCCCTAACCACCATTTTGTTTTTTAAAAACCACTTAATGAGAGCCGGAAGGTTGAAGCTCAGCTTTATTCAGTTGAGGACAACACCAGGCAGGGGCACACAGACAGACACCTTTAGTAGGCCGGAAAAGCCTATTGCATTTTTTAAAATGGTAATTTGGAGCAGAAGGTTGAAGCTCAGCTTTATTTAGTTGAGGGCAACACCAGGGAGGGGCAGAAGCCGTTAGTAGGCCCTAACCACCATTTTGTTTTTTAAAAACCACTTAATGAGAGCCGGAAGGTTGAAGCTCAGCTTTATTCAGTTGAGGACAACACCAGGCAGGGGCACACAGACAGACACCTTTAGTAGGCCGGAAAAGCCTATTGCATTTTTTAAAATGGTAATTTGGAGCAGAAGGTTGAAGCTCAGCTTTATTTAGTTGAGGACAACACCAGGCAGGGGCACACAGACAGACACCTTTAGTAGGCCGGAAACGCCTATTGCATTTTTTAAAATGGTAATTTGGAGCAGAAGGTTGAAGCTCAGCTTTATTTAGTTGAGGGCAACACCAGGGAGGGGCAGAAGCTGTTAGTAGGCCCTAACCACCATTTTGTTTTTTAAAAACCACTTAATGAGAGCCGGAAGGTTGAAGCTCAGCTTTATTCAGTTGAGGACAACACCAGGCAGGGGCACACAGACAGACACCTTTAGTAGGCCGGAAAAGCCTATTGCATTTTTTAAAATGGTAATTTGGAGCAGAAGGTTGAAGCTCAGCTTTATTTAGTTGAGGACAACACCAGGCAGGGGCACACAGACAGACACCTTTAGTAGGCCGGAAAAGCCTATTGCATTTTTTAAAATGGTAATTTGGAGCAGAAGGTTGAAGCTCAGCTTTATTTAGTTGAGGGCAACACCAGGCAGGGGCACACAGACAGACACCTTTAGTAGGCCGGAAAAGCCTATTGCATTTTTTAAAATGGTAATTTGGAGCAGAAGGTTGAAGCTCAGCTTTATTTAGTTGAGGACAACACCAGGCAGGGGCACACAGACAGACACCTTTAGTAGGCCGGAAAAGCCTATTGCATTTTTTAAAATGGTAATTTGGAGCAGAAGGTTGAAGCTCAGCTTTATTTAGTTGAGGGCAACACCAGGGAGGGGCAGAAGCCGTTAGTAGGCCCTAACCAAAGTTGAAGGCCAAATGCAGTTTAATTTCTGATACTATAGGCCGAAAGCCAGAAGGTGGAAGCTCCGATTTAGACAGTGGAGGACAATTTGAATTAGGGACTGCAGACAGACTTAGTAGGCTGTCCCCTGTGGACCATGCATCCAACACATTAACCCATTGCGCCGTAATGGACACGTAATCTTCCGTGGCCATGCCTACAGGTCCATGCGTCTGTTGTCAGGTGCACCTTTGTACTCACAGATTGCCAGAGTGCATGGACAATGCGGTCTTCTACATGCTGGTGGAGGGTTGGGATGGCTTTTCTCGCAAAAGAAGTGTCGACTGGTTAGCTTGTAGCGTGGTACAGCGTAGTCCATCATGGCCTTATTAATAGTAAATAAAATATATAACTAGGCTCTATGAACTTTTAAATAGGTTCCAGGGGTACACGGGCAGCATTGGTGTGGTCAGTGGAGGAGTATTGCAAGTAGGGGCTGCAGACAGGCTATCAAAGGCCTAAAATACCAAACAGTAGGCACTCATGGCAGTTTTACATCGGTTACATGGATACACAGGCAGGCACTCCAGGCAGCATTGTGGTCAGTGGAGGAGTATTGCAAGTAGGGGCCGCAGACAGGCTATCAAAGGCCTAAAATAACAAACAGTAGGCAGTCATGGCAGTTTTACATCGGTTACATGGATACACAGGCAGGCAATCCAGGCAGCATTGTGGTCAGTGGAGGAGTATTGCAAGTAGGGGCCGCAGACAGGCTATCAAAGGCCTAAAATAACAAACAGTAGGCAGTCATGGCAGTTTTACATCGGTTACATGGATACACAGGCAGGCACTCCAGGCAGCATTGTGGTCAGTGGAGGAGTATTGCAAGTAGGGGCCGCAGACAGGCTATCAAAGGCCTAAAATAACAAACAATAGGCTCATTGCAGTTTTACAGCGGTTACATGGATAGACGGGCAGGCAGCTTGGTGGTGAGTGGAGGAGTATTTAAAGTAGGGACCGCAGACAGGCTTCAAAGGCCTAACATAAGAAAATGGGCTGGCTGTAGGCACTTTATAATTGGTTCCAGGGGTACACGGGCAGCAGTGGTCTGGCCAGTGGAGGACTAGTGGAAGGAGGGACCGCAGACAGGCTTCAAAGGCCTAACATAAAAAAATGGGCTGGCTGTAGGCACTTTATAATTGGTTCCAGGGGTACACGGGCAGCAGTGGTCTGGCCAGTGGAGGACTAGTGGAAGGAGGGACCGCAGACAGGCTTCAAAGGCCTAACATAAAAAAATGGGCTGGCTGTAGGCACTTTATAATTGGTTCCAGGGGTACACGGGCAGCAGTGGTCTGGCCAGTGGAGGACTAGTGGAAGGAGGGACCGCAGACAGGCTTCAAAGGCCTAACATAAAAAAATGGGCTGGCTGTAGGCACTTTATAATTGGTTCCAGGGGTACACGGGCAGCAGTGGTCTGGTCAGTGGAGGACTAGTGGAAGGAGGGACCGTAGACAGGCTTCAAAGGCCTAACATAAAAAAATGGGCTGGCTGTAGGCACTTTATAATTGGTTCCAGGGGTACACGGGCAGCAGTGGTCTGGCCAGTGGAGGACTAGTGGAAGGAGGGACCGCAGACAGGCTTCAAAGGCCTAACATAAAAAAATGGGCTGGCTGTAGGCACTTTATAATTGGTTCCAGGGGTACACGGGCAGCAGTGGTCTGGCCAGTGGAGGACTAGTGGAAGGAGGGACCGCAGACAGGCTTCAAAGGCCTAACATAAAAAAATGGGCTGGCTATAGGCACTTTATAATTGGTTCCAGGGGTACACGGGCAGCAGTGGTCTGGTCAGTGGAGGACTAGTGGAAGGAGGGACCGCAGACAGGCTTCAAAGGCCTAAAATAACAAACAATAGGCTCATGGCAGTTTTACAGCGGTTACATGGATACACGGGCAGCTTGGTGGTGAGTGGAGGAGTAGTGCAAGGAGTGTCTGTCCCAGTACTCCCAAAATATAAATAGATGTTAATGTCTCGCAAAACAACCAAAACAAAAAAAAAGGTGGCATACTTAGGTACAGGGGTGGGCTCATCTGCTGAGTTTCTGACATAGTAATTTGGCAGTAACTATTTAATGGTGCCAATATAGGACACAGACACAGACTACTTTAAGTTGCATCATAGATGTCTACAAATGTGTATTGTCAGTGCCAGACATTGAATGATGTCAGCGAATAGACTAAAGATTGGTGGAGCTGTGCGACATAATTTTGCATGTGGTAGAGCACATTTTGAGCTGGGGTAGGGGGGAACTCTCTAGAGGCCGGCGGGACCGCCCCAGGGCCCCTCATGTTACAACGGTGTGTCTGACGTTGGGTGCGCACCACCACCGCCAGAGACACTACATTGTACTATGAGGGACCCAGTAGCAATGCCGTCAACCAAAAGCGAGCACACCCACCTCTTCAGACAAACAGCAGTCTCACGGGTGCTTGCGCCAAGTCGCGATACCACGGCCCCGTGTGGGGAGTTTGGCCATTTAGGGAGGTGTCGTATGCTGTACAATCAGCTGCAGCAAATTAGACATTAGAAAAGTAATTCACAGGCAAGAGCCTTTCATAGGAAAGCTAGGTGTCGGCCGGGCAAGGTGGGGCAAAAGATTTCAAAATCCAGTTGTGGTTCATTTTAATGAATGTTAGATCGTCAACATTTTGGGTAGCCAGACGAGTCCTTTTTTCGGTTAATATTGAACCTGCAGCACTGAATACTCTTTCTGATAGGACACTTGCTGCCGGGCAAGCAAGCTCCTGCAATGCATATTCTGCCAATTCTGGCCAGGTGTCTAATTTGGAGGCCCAGTAATCAAATGGGAATGACGGTTGAGGGAGAACATCGATAAGGGATGAAAAATAGTTAGTAACCATACTGGACAAATGTTGTCTCCTGTCACTTTCAATTGATGCAGCAGTACCTGTCCTGTCTGCGGTCATAGCAAAATCACTCCACAACCTGGTCAGAAAACCCCTCTGTCCAACGCCACTTCTGATGTGTGCACCCCTAACACTCCTAGTCTGCTGCCCCCTGGAGCTCGTGTGAGAACGATCACGTGCGCTGTGTGCTGGGAATGCCTGAAGCAAACGGTCAACAAGAGTTGATTGTTTGGTTGCTAATATTAGTTCCAAGTTCTCATGTGGCATAATATTTTGCAATTTGCCTTTATAGCGTGGATCAAGGAGGCAGGCCAACCAGTAATCGTCATCGTTCATCATTTTCGTAATGCGTGTGTCCCTTTTTAGGATACGTAAGGCATAATCCGCCATGTGGGCCAAAGTTCCAGTTGTCAAATCTCCGGTTGTGATTGGTTGAGGGGCAGTTGCAGGCAAATCTACGTCACTTGTGTCCCTCAAAAAACCAGAACCCGGCCGTGACACGCAACCAATTTCCTGTGCCCCCGGGAAAGGTTCGGCATTAAAAATATACTCATCCCCATCATCCTCCTCGTCCTCCACCTCCTCTTCGCCCGCTACCTCGTCCTGTACACTGCCCTGACCAGACAATGGCTGACTGTCATCAAGGCTTTCCTCTTCCTCTGGTGCAGACGCCTGCTCCTTTATGTGCGTCAAACTTTGCATCAGCAGACGCATTAGGGGGATGCTCATGCTTATTACGGCGTTGTCTGCACTAACCAGCCGTGTGCATTCCTCAAAACACTGAAGGACTTGACACATGTCTTGTATCTTAGACCACTGCACACCTGACAACTCCATGTCTGCCATCCTACTGCCTGCCCGTGTATCCTCCCACAAATAAATAACAGCACGCCTCTGTTCGCACAGTCTCTGAAGCATGTGCAGTGTTGAGTTCCACCTTGTTGCAACGTCTATGATTAGGCGATGCTGGGGAAGGTTCAAAGACCGCTGATAGGTCTGCATACGGCTGGCGTGTACAGGCGAACGTCGGATATGTGAGCAAAGTGCACACACTTTGAGGAGCAGGTCGGAGAACCCAGGATAAGTTTTCAATAAGCACTGCACCACCAGGTTTAAGGTGTGAGCCAGGCAAGGAATGTGTTTCAGTTGGGAAAGGGAGATGGCAGCCATGAAATTCCTTCCGTTATCACTCACTACTTTGCCTGCCTCAAGATCTACTGTGCCCAGCCACGACTGCGTTTCTTGTTGCAAGAACTCGGACAGAAGTTCCGCGGTGTGTCTGTTGTCGCCCAAGCACTTCATAGCCAATACAGCCTGCTGACGCTTGGCAGTAGCTGGCCCATAATGGGACAACTGGTGTGCAACAGTGTCATCTGCCGATGGAGTGGTTGGCAGACTGCGTTCTGTGGAAGAGCTGTAGCTTCTGCAGGAGGACGAGGAGGAGGAGGAGGAGGGGGTGCGAACGCCTACAGCCAACTGTTTCCTAGACCGTGGGCTAGGCACAACTGTCCCTAAATTGATGTCGCCTGTGGACCCTGCATCCACCACATTCACCCAGTGTGCCGTGATGGACACATAACGTCCCTGGCCATGCCTACTGGTCCATGCATCTGTAGTCAGGTGCACCTTTGTACTCACAGATTGCCTGAGTGCATGGACGATGCGCTGTTTAACATGCTGGTGCAGGGCTGGGATGGCTTTTCTGGAAAAAAAGTGTCGACTGGGTAGCTCGTATCGTGGTTCAGCGTACTCCATCAGGGCTTTGAAAGCTTCGCTTTCAACTAACCGGTAGGGCATCATCTCTAACGAGATTAGTCTAGCTATGTGGGCGTTAAAACCCTGTGTACGCGGATGCGAGGATAAGTACTTCCTTTTTCTAACCAGAGTCTCATGTAGGGTGAGCTGGACTGGAGAGCTGGAGATCGTGGAACTTTCGGGTGTGCCGGTGTACATGGCAGACTGAGAGACGGTTGGAGACGGTATTGTTTCCGCCGGTGCCCTAGATGCAATATTTCCTCCTACAAAACTGGTGGTTCCCTGACCCTGACTGCTTTTGGCTGGCAAAGAAACCTGCACAGATACTGCCGGTGGTGCAGAAAATGGTGGCCTTACAGTGACGGAAGGGATGTTGCGTTGCTGACTAGCTTCATTGGCCGAGGGTGCTACAACCTTGAGGGACGTTTGGTAGTTAGTCCAGGCTTGAAAATGCATGGTGGTTAAGTGTCTATGCATGCAACTAGTATTTAGACTTTTCAGATTCTGACCTCTGCTTAAGCTAGTTGAACATTTTTGACAAATGACTTTGCGCTGATCTGTTGGATGTTGTTTAAAAAAATGCCAGACTGCACTCTTCCTAGACTCGGATCCCTTTTCAGGGATTGCAGACTGAGCTTTAACTGGATGGCAACGCTGTGCTCCAACAGGTTTTGGCTTTGACACGCGTTTTGGGCCAGATACGGGCCCGGCAGATGGAACCTGTTGCGATGTTGATGCCTGCTGCGGCCCCTCCTCCACCTCCGCTTCTGAACTACTGCCGCCTGCACCCTGTTCCCCCAATGGCTGCCAATCGGGGTCAATAACTGGGTCATCTATTACCTCCTCTTCGAGCTCGTGTGCAACTTCGTCTGTGTCACTGTGTCGGTCGGTGGTATAGCGTTCGTGGCGGGGCAACATAGTCTCATCAGGGTCTGATTGTGGATCTGTACCCTGAGAGGGCAATGTGGTGGTCTGAGTCAAAGGAGCAGCATAGTACTCTGGCTGTGGCTGTGCATCAGTGCACTCCATGTCGGAATATACTTGTAATGGGCATGGCCTCTTAAATGTTTCACTTTCTAAGCCAGGGACGGTATGTGTAAAGAGCTCCATGGAGTGACCCGTTGTGTCGCCTGCTGCATCCTTCTCTCTTGTTGTAGTTTTTGCTGAGGAGGACAAGGAAGCGACTTGTCCCTGACCGTGAACATCCACAAGCGACACGCTGCTTTTACATTTACCAGTTTCGGAAGAGGAGGCAAAAGAGCTAGAGGCTGAGTCTGCAATGTAAGCCAAAACTTGCTGTTGCTGCTCCGCCTTTAAAAGCGGTTTTCCTACTCCCAGAAAAGAGAGCGTTCGAGGCCTTGTGTAGCCTGACGACGAAACTGGCTCCACAGCTCCAGACTTAGGTGGAATATTTTTATCCCCACGACCACCTGATGCTCCACTACCACTACCATCATTACCAGCTGACAATGAACGCCCACGACGACCTCTTGCACCAGACTTCCTCATTGTTTTAAAATCTTAACCAAAGTAACTTTATTTGTTGCTGTCAAACAACTTACACGGTGAGCTATAACTTCAGTATGATTTCAATATCCCTTAACAGGTTGGTGAGACCACAAGGAAAATCAGGCACAATGTTACACACTCTGTTTTCTGTGGCACAAAATCACAGAGATGACACACACGCAGGACTGTCACTCAAGCACTAATGTCAATATTAATCTCCCACCTAATTTATTTATTTTTTTTTCTCAGGGAGACTTTAGAAACCAAATAATATTAAAAAAAAAAAAAAAAAAGGCTTTCTATGGCCCACAATTAGAGAGAGAGAGGTGGCACACCCAGGAGTCAAGACTGGCACACAAGCTGAAAGGGCAATATTACTCTCCCACTGTTTTTTTATGTATTTTTTTTTTTTAAGGGAGACTTTAGAAACCCAATAATATTTAAAAAAAAAAATAAATAGGCTTTCTATGGCCCACTGAATGAGAGGGAGAGAGGTGGCACACCCAGGAGTCAAGACTGGCACACAAGCTGAAAGGGCAATATTACTCTCCCACTGTTTTTTTATGTATTTTTTTTATTTTTCAGGGAGACTTTAGAAACCAAATAATAAGAAAAAAAATAAATAAATAAATAGGCTTTCTATAGCCCACTGAATGAGAGATAGCACACACAGCAGTGGCACACAAGTGTCATGATTCTCAATGGCGAGAGAACATAGCCCAGCATATATGAGAACTAGCTCTTGGAAGATGGAAACTATACTGACCATGAACTAAACCTGCCGCACAACTAGAAGTGGCCGGGTAGCATGCCTACGTTTTTTTATCCCTAGATGCCCAGCGCCAGCCGGAGAACTACCTAATCCTAGCAGAGGGAAAGACAGTCCTGGCTCACCTCTAGAGAAATTTTCCCAAAAGGCAGACAGAGGCCCCCACATATATTGGCGGTGATTTTAGATGAAATGACAAACGTAGTATGAAAATAGGTTTAGCAAAAATCGAGGTCCACTTACTAGATAGCAAGAAGACAGAAAGGGCACTTTCATGGTCAGCAGAAAACCCTATCAAAACACCATCCAGAAATTACTTTAAGACTCTAGCATTAACTCATAACACCAGAGTGGCAATTTCCGCTCACAAGAGCTTTCCAGACACAGTAACGAAACAGCAGCTGTGAACAGGAACAAAATGCAAAAACACACAAGGACAAAAGTCCAACTTAGCTGGGAGTTGTTTAGTAGCAGGAACATGCACAGAAAGGCTTCTGATTACATTGTTGACCGGCATGAAACTGACAGAGGAGCAAGGTTATATAGCGACTCCCACATCCTGATAGGAGCAGGTGAACAGAGGGGATGATGCACACAAGTACAATTCCACAAGTGGCCACCGGGGGAGCCCAGAATCCAATTTCACAACAGTACCCCCCCCTCAAGGAGGGGGCACCGAACCCTCACCAGAACCACCAGGGCGATCAGGATGAGCCCTATGAAAGGCACGGACAAGATCGGAGGCATGAACATCAGAGGCAGTGACCCAAGAATTATCCTCCTGACCGTATCCCTTCCATTTGACCAGATACTGGAGTTTCCGTCTGGAAACACGAGAGTCCAAGATCTTTTCCACAACGTACTCCAACTCACCCTCAACCAACACCGGAGCAGGAGGCTCAACGGAAGGCACAGCCGGTACCTCATACCTGCGCAACAATGACCGATGAAAAACATTATGAATCGAAAAGGATGCAGGGAGGTCCAAACGGAAGGACACAGGGTTAAGAATCTCCAATATCCTGTACGGGCCGATGAACCGAGGCCTAAACTTAGGAGAAGAAACCCTCATAGGGACAAAACGAGAAGACAACCACACCAAGTCCCCAACACAAAGCCGAGGACCAACACGACGACGGCGGTTGGCAAAAAGCTGAGTCTTCTCCTGGGACAACTTCAAATTGTCCACCACCTGCCCCCAAATCTGATGCAACCTCTCCACCACAGCATCCACTCCAGGACAATCCGAAGATTCCACTTGACCGGAGGAAAATCGAGGATGAAACCCCGAATTACAGAAAAACGGGGACACCAAGGTGGCAGAGCTGGCCCGATTATTGAGGGCGAACTCCGCCAAAGGCAAAAAAGCAACCCAATCATCCTGATCCGCAGACACAAAACACCTCAAATATGTCTCCAAGGTCTGATTAGTCCGCTCGGTCTGGCCATTAGTCTGAGGATGGAAAGCAGACGAAAAAGACAAATCTATGCCCATCCTAGCACAGAATGCCCGCCAAAATCTAGACACGAATTGGGTCCCTCTGTCAGAAACGATATTCTCCGGAATACCATGCAAACGAACAACATTTTGAAAAAACAGAGGAACCAACTCGGAAGAAGAAGGCAACTTAGGCAAGGGAACCAGATGGACCATCTTAGAGAAACGGTCACACACCACCCAGATGACAGACATCTTATGAGAAACAGGCAGATCCGAAATAAAATCCATCGAGATGTGCGTCCAAGGCCTCTTCGGGATAGGCAAGGGTAACAACAATCCACTAGCCCGAGAACAACAAGGCTTGGCCCGAGCACAAACGTCACAAGACTGCACAAAGCCTCGCACATCTCGTGACAGGGAAGGCCACCAGAAGGACCTTGCCACCAAATCCCTGGTACCAAAGATTCCAGGATGACCTGCCAACGCAGAAGAATGAACCTCAGAGATGACTCTACTGGTCCAATCATCAGGAACAAACAGTCTACCAGGTGGGCAACGATCAGGTCTATCCGCCTGAAACTCCTGCAAGGCCCGCCGCAGGTCTGGAGAAACGGCAGACAATATCACTCCATCTTTAAGGATACCTGTGGGCTCAGAATTACCAGGGGAGTCAGGCTCAAAACTCCTAGAAAGGGCATCCGCCTTAACATTCTTAGAACCCGGTAGGTAAGACACCACAAAATTAAACCGAGAGAAAAACAACGACCAGCGCGCCTGTCTAGGATTCAGGCGCCTGGCAGACTCAAGGTAAATTAAATTTTTGTGGTCAGTCAATACCACCACCTGATGTCTGGCCCCCTCAAGCCAGTGACGCCACTCCTCAAAAGCCCACTTCATGGCCAAAAGCTCCCGATTCCCAATATCATAATTCCGCTCGGCGGGCGAAAATTTACGGGAAAAAAAAGCACAAGGTCTCATCACGGAGCAGTCGGAACTTCTCTGCGACAACACCGCCCCAGCTCCGATTTCAGAAGCGTCGACCTCAACCTGAAAAGGAAGAGCAACATCAGGCTGACGCAACACTGGGGCGGAAGAAAAGCGGCGCTTGAGCTCCCGAAAGGCCTCCACAGCATCAGGGGACCAATCAGCAACATCAGCACCCTTCTTAGTCAAATCAGTCAATGGTTTTACAACATCAGAAAAACCAGCAATAAATTGACGATAAAAGTTAGCAAAGCCCAAAAATTTCTGAAGACTCTTAAGAGAAGAGGGTTGCGTCCAATCACCAATAGCCTGAACCTTGACAGGATCCATCTCGATGGAAGAGGGGGAAAAAATGTATCCCAAGAAGGAAATCTTTTGAACCCCAAAAACACACTTAGAACCCTTCACACACAAGGAATTAGACCGCAAAACCTGAAAAACCCTCCTGACCTGCTGGACATGAGAGTCCCAGTCATCCGAAAAAATCAGAATATCATCCAGATACACAATCATAAATTTATCCAAATAATCGCGGAAAATGTCATGCATAAAGGACTGGAAGACTGAAGGGGCATTTGAAAGACCAAAAGGCATCACCAAATACTCAAAATGGCCCTCGGGCGTATTAAATGCGGTTTTCTACTCATCCCCCTGCTTGATTCGCACCAAATTATACGCCCCACGGAGATCAATCCTTCCCTTCCTTTGAGGTCCATGCTGTCAGATTCTACGTCCCCTTCTCCATGCGAGTGGCGGTGGTGTATCGTCCTCCCGGCCCCTCTCACCAGTTCCTGGATCATTTTGCCACCTGGCTTCCACACTTTCTCTCTTATGACACCCCCACCCTCATCATGGGTGATTTCAATATCCCAATTGCTTCTCCCCTCTCCCCGTCTGCTTCTCACCTTTTATCTCTAACCTCCTCTTTCGGCCTCTCGCAGCATACTAACTCTCCAACACATGATGATGGAAACTCCCTTGATTTGGTCTTCTCCCGGCTTTGCTCACTGGATGATTTCACAAACTCCCCTCTCCCGCTCTCTGACCACAACCTTCTTTCATTCTCTATCAAGAACTGCCATCCCGCTCAGGTCATCCCCACTTTCCACACTTATAGAAACATACAGGCCATTAACACCCAGAAACTTATGAAGAACTTGCAGTCTTCATTGGCCCCAATCTCCTCCATCTCTTGTCCTGATTCTGCTCTGAAGCATTACAATGAAACCCTGCAAAGTGCCCTGGAAGAAGCTGCACCTCCTATACATAGAACAACTCGGCACAGACGGCGACAACCGTGGCACACGCTGCAAACACGTTTCCTGCAGCGGTGCTCCAGGTGCGCCGAACGTCTGTGGAGAAAATCTAATCTGCCCGAAGATTTCATCCATTATAAGTTCATGTTAAAAACATACAACTCTGCCCTTCACCTCTCCAAACAAACCTATTTCAACACCCTCATCACCTCGCTGTCCAATAACCCTAAACGTCTCTTTGACACTTTCCGGTCCCTACTCAACCCAAGAGAGCAGGCCCCAACCACAGATCTCCACGCTGACGATCTGGCCAATTACTTCAAAGAAAAAATTGACCACATTCGACAGGAAATCATTTCCCAATCTCTTCATACCAAGCACTGTCCTCCCTCCCCCACTGCATCTAGTTCACTCTCTGACTTTGAACCAGTTACAGAAGAAGAAGTAAGCAGGCTCCTTGCATCTTCTCGCCCGACCACTTGCACCAGCGACCCCATTCCGTCGCATCTCCTCCAGTCCCTTTCCCCGGCTGTCACCTCTCACCTAACAAAAATATTCAACCTTTCCCTCACTTCCGGTATTTTTCCCTCCTCGTTTAAGCATGCCATCATACATCCACTACTTAAAAAGCCCTCCCTCGATCAAAATTGTGCCGCTAATTATAGACCTGTCTCTAATCTTCCCTTCATCTCTAAACTCCTGGAACGCCTGGTCCACTCCCGTCTTACCCGCTATCTCTCAGATAATTCTCTTCTCGACCCTCTTCAATCTGGTTTCCGCTCTTTACACTCTACTGAAACTGCCCTCACTAAAGTCTCTAATGACCTACTAACAGCTAAATCTAATGGTCACTATTCCATGCTAATTCTCTTGGATCTCTCCGCAGCATTCGACACTGTGGATCATCAGCTCCTCCTCACTATGCTCCGCTCCATCGGCCTCAAGGACACCGTTCTCTCTTGGTTCTCCTCCTATCTCTCTGGCCGATCCTTCACTGTTTGTTTTGCTGGTTCCTCCTCCTCTCACCTTCCCCTTACTGTTGGGGTTCCTCAAGGATCAGTCCTAGGCCCCCTCCTCTTCTCTTTGTATACTGCCCCTATTGGACAAACAATCAGTAGATTTGGTTTCCAGTACCATCTCTATGCTGACGACACCCAATTATATACCTCTTCTCCTGTTATCACGCCGACCTTTTTAGAAAACACCAGTGATTGTCTTACCGCTGTCTCTAACATCATGTCCTCCCTCTATCTGAAACTGAACCTGTCAAAAACTGAACTCCTCGTGTTCTCTCCCTCTACAAACCTACCTTTGCCTGACATTGCCATCTCTGTGTGCGGTTCCACCATTACTCCAAAGCAACATGCCCGCTGCCTTGGAGTCATCCTTGATTCCGAGCTTTCATTCACCCCCCACATCCGATCACTGGCTCGCTCTTCTTATCTGCATCTCAAAAACATTTCCAGAATTCGCCCTTTTCTTACTTTTGACTCTGCAAAAACTCTTACTGTCTCACTTATTCATTCTCGTCTGGACTATTGTAACTCTCTACTAATTGGCCTACCTTTTACCAGACTCTCCCCGCTCCAATCTGTCCTGAATGCTGCTGCCAGGATCATATTCCTCGCCAACCGTTACACCGATGCCTCTACCTTGTGCCAGTCATTACACTGGCTACCCATCCAATCCAGAATCCAGTACAAAACTACTACCCTCATCCACAAAGCACTCCATGGCTCAGCACCACCCTACATCTCCTCTCTGGTCTCAGTCTACCAACCTACCCGTGCCCTCCGCTCTGCTAATGACCTCAGGTTAGCATCCTCAATAATCAGAACCTCCCACTCCCGTCTCCAAGACTTTACACGTGCGGCGCCGATTCTTTGGAATGCACTACCTAGGTTAATACAATTAATCCCCAATCCCCACAGTTTTAAGCGTGCACTAAAAACTCATTTGTTCAGATTGGCCTACCGCCTCAACGCATTAACCTAATTATCCCTGTGTGGCCTATTAATAAAAAACAACAACATAATCACGTTCCTCCATCATGTTCTCATACACTTTATGCAGTTAATAGCCTCTGTGTCTGTACTGTTACATACTTAGGCAGTTAACTGGTTCATGCAGCTTTACATGAACACCCGAGCCTTACACTATGGCTGGTCCAAATAACTAAAGCAATTGTTACCATCCACCTCTTGTGTCTCCCCTTTTCCTCATAGATTGTAAGCTTGCGAGCAGCAGGGCCCTCATTCCTCCTGGTATCTGTTTTGAACTGTGATTTCTGTTATGCTGTAATGTCTGTTGTCTGTATAAGTCCCCTCTGTAAGTTGTAAAGCGCTGCGGAATATGTTGGCGCTATATAAATAAAATTATTATTATTATTATTATTATTATCAATCTTAGAGAACCACTTGGCCCCCTTTATACGAGCAAACAAATCAGTAAGCAGTGGTAACGGATATTGATATTTAACCGTGATTTTATTCAAAAGTCGATAATCAATACACGGCCTCAAAGAGCCGTCTTTCTTAGACACAAAGAAAAAACCGGCTCCTAAGGGAGATGACGAAGGACGAATATGTCCCTTTTCCAAGGACTCCTTTATATATTCTCGCATAGCCGCGTGTTCAGGCACAGACAGATTAAATAAACGACCCTTAGGGTATTTACAACCCGGGATCAAGTCTATGGCACAATCGCACTCCCGGTGCGGAGGTAGTGAACCAACCTTGGGTTCTTCAAAAACGTCACGAAAGTCAGACAAGAATTCAGGAATCTCAGAGGGAATAGATGATGAAATGGAAACCAAAGGTACGTCCCCATGAGTTCCTTTACATCCCCAGCTTAACACAGACATAGCTCTCCAGTCGAGGACTGGGTTATGAGATTGCAGCCATGGCAATCCCAGCACCAAAACATCATGTAGATTATACAGCACCAGAAAGCGAATAACCTCCTGGTGATCCGGATTAACACGCATAGTCACTTGTGTCCAGTATTGTGGTTTATTACTAGCCAATGGGGTGGAGTCAATCCCTTTCAGAGGTATCGGAGCCTCCAATGGCTCCAAATCATACCCACAGCGTTTGGCAAAGGACCAATCCATAAGACTCAAAGCAGCGCCAGAGTCGACATAGGCGTCCGCGGTAATAGATGACAAAGAACAAATCAGGGTCACAGATAGAATAAACTTAGACTGTAAAGTGCTAATTGAAACAGACTTGTCAGGCTTCTTAGTACGCTTAAAGCATGCTGATATAACATGAGTTGAATCACCACAATAGAAGCACAACCCATTTTTTCGTCTAAAATTCTGCCGCTCGCTTCTGGACAGAATTCTATCACATTGCATATTTTCTGGCGTTTTCTCAGTAGACACCGCCAAATGGTGCACAGGTTTGCGCTCCCGCAGACGCCTATCGATCTGAATAGCCATCGTCATGGACTCATTCAGACTCGCAGGCACAGGGAACCCCACCATAACATCCTTAATGGCATCAGAGAGACCTTCTCTGAAAATCGCCGCCAGGGCGCACTCATTCCACTGAGTAAGCACAGACCATTTGCGGAATTTTTGGCAGTATATTTCAGCTTCATCTTGCCCCTGAGACAAGGACATCAAGGCCTTTTCCGCCTGAAGCTCTAAATGAGGTTCCTCATAAAGCAACCCCAAGGCCAGAAAAAACGCATCCACATTGAGCAACGCAGGATCCCCTGGTGCCAATGCAAAAGCCCAGTCTTGAGGGTCGCCCCGGAGCAAGGAAATTACAATCCTGACCTGCTGTGCAGGGTCTCCGGCAGAGCGAGACTTCAGGGACAAAAACAATTTGCAATTATTTTTAAAATTTTGAAAGTGAGATCTATTCCCCGAGAAGAATTCAGGCAAAGGAATTCTAGGCTCAGACATAGGTGCATGAACAACAAAATCTTGCAAATTTTGTACCTTTGTGGCGAGATTATTCAAACCTGTAGCTACACTCTGAAGATCCATTTGAAACAGGTGAACACAGAGCCATTCAAGGATTAGAAGGAGAGAAAGAGAGGAAGGCTGCAGTATAGGCAGACTAGCAAGTGATTCAATTAAGAGCACACTCAGAACTAGAGGAAAAAAAAAAAAAAAATTGTAGCAGACTTCTTTTTTCTCTCCTTTCTCAGACAGTAATTTAACCCTTTTTTTTGGGCCGGTCAAACTGTCATGATTCTCAATGGCGAGAGAACATAGCCCAGCATATATGAGAACTAGCTCTTGGAAGATGGAAACTATACTGACCATGAACTAAACCTGCCGCACAACTAGAAGTGGCCGGGTAGCATGCCTACGTTTTTTTATCCCTAGATGCCCAGCGCCAGCCGGAGAACTACCTAATCCTAGCAGAGGGAAAGACAGTCCTGGCTCACCTCTAGAGAAATTTTCCCAAAAGGCAGACAGAGGCCCCCACATATATTGGCGGTGATTTTAGATGAAATGACAAACGTAGTATGAAAATAGGTTTAGCAAAAATCGAGGTCCGCTTACTAGATAGCAAGAAGACAGAAAGGGCACTTTCATGGTCAGCAGAAAACCCTATCAAAACACCATCCAGAAATTACTTTAAGACTCTAGCATTAACTCATAACACCAGAGTGGCAATTTCCGCTCACAAGAGCTTTCCAGACACAGTAACGAAACAGCAGCTGTGAACAGGAACAAAATGCAAAAACACACAAGGACAAAAGTCCAACTTAGCTGGGAGTTGTCTAGTAGCAGGAACATGCACAGAAAGGCTTCTGATTACATTGTTGACCGGCATGAAACTGACAGAGGAGCAAGGTTATATAGCGACTCCCACATCCTGATAGGAGCAGGTGAACAGAGGGGATGATGCACACAAGTACAATTCCACAAGTGGCCACCGGGGGAGCCCAGAATCCAATTTCACAACACACAAGCCCTGACTGAGGCCAATATTTTTCTCCCACTGATTGATGTAGTGTTTTTGTATTGAGGTAGATTTTAGAACACAAATCAAGGAAAAAAAAAAAAATGCTTTCTATGGCCCACTGAATGAGAGAGAGGTGGCACACCCAGGAGTCAAGACTGGCACACAAGCTGAAAGGGCAATATTACTCTCCCACTGTTTTTTTTTTTTTTTTTTTTTTCAGGGAGACTTTAGAAACCAAATAATAAGAAAAAAAATAAATAAATAAATAGGCTTTCTATAGCCCACTGAATGAGAGATAGCACACACAGCAGTGGCACACAAGCCCTGACTGAGGCCAATATTTTTCTACCACTGATTGATGTAGTGTTTTTGTGTTGAGGTAGAATTTAGAACACAAATCAAGGAAAAAAAAAATGCTTTCTATGGCCCACTGAATGAGAGAGAGGTGGCACACCCAGGAGTCAAGACTGGCACACAAGCTGAAAGGGCAATATTACTCTCCCACTGTTTTTTTATGTATTTTTTGTTTTTTAAGGGAGACTTTAGAAACCCAATAATATTTAAAAAAAAAAATAAATAGGCTTTCTATGGCCCACTAAATGAGAGGGAGAGAGGTGGCACACCCAGGAGTCAAGACTGGCACACAAGCTGAAAGGGCAATATTACTCTCCCACTGTTTTTTATGTATTTTTTGTTTTTTAAGGGAGACTTTAGAAACCCAATAATATTTTAAAAAAAAATAAATAGGCTTTCTATGGCCCACTGAATGAGAGGGAGAGAGGTGGCACACCCAGGAGTCAAGACTGGCACACAAGCTGAAAGGGCAATATTACTCTCCCACTGTTTTTTTATGTTTTTTTTTTTTTTTTCAGGGAGACTTTAGAAACCAAATAATATTAAAAAAACAAAAAAAAATAGCCTTTCTATGGCCCACTGAATGAGAGAGAGAGGTGGCACACCCAGGAGTCAAGACTGGCACACAAGCTGAAAGGGCAATATTACTCTCCCACTGTTTTTTTATGTATTTTTTGTTTTTTAAGGGAGACTTTAGAAACCCAATAATATTTTAAAAAAAGAATAAATAGGCTTTCTATGGCCCACTGAATGAGAGGGAGAGAGGTGGCACACCCAGGAGTCAAGACTGGCACACAAGCTGAAAGGGCAATATTACTCTCCCACTGTTTTTTTATGTATTTTTTGTTTTTTAAGGGAGACTTTAGAAACCCAATAATATTTAAAAAAAAAAATAAATAGGCTTTCTATGGCCCACTGAATGAGAGGGAGAGAGGTGGCACACCCAGGAGTCAAGACTGGCACACAAGCTGAAAGGGCAATATTACTCTCCCACTGTTTTTTTATGTATTTTTTGTTTTTTAAGGGAGACTTTAGAAACCCAATAATATTTAAAAAAAAGAATAAATAGGCTTTCTATGGCCCACTGAATGAGAGGGAGAGAGGTGGCACACCCAGGAGTCAAGACTGGCACACAAGCTGAAAGGGCAATATTACTCTCCCACTGTTTTTTTATGTATTTTTTGTTTTTTAAGGGAGACTTTAGAAACCCAATAATATTTAAAAAAAAAAATAAATAGGCTTTCTATGGCCCACTGAATGAGAGGGAGAGAGGTGGCACACCCAGGAGTCAAGACTGGCACACAAGCTGAAAGGGCAATATTACTCTCCCACTGTTTTTTTATGTATTTTTTGTTTTTTAAGGGAGACTTTAGAAACCCAATAATATTTTTTTAAAAAAATAAATAGGCTTTCTATGGCCCACTGAATGAGAGGGAGAGAGGTGGCACACCCAGGAGTCAAGACTGGCACACAAGCTGAAAGGGCAATATTACTCTCCCACTGTTTTTTTATGTTTTTTTTTTTTTTTTCAGGGAGACTTTAGAAACCAAATAATATTAAAAACCCCCCTAAAAAAATAGCCTTTCTATGGCCCACTGAATGAGAGAGAGAGGTGGCACACCCAGGAGTCAAGACTGGCACACAAGCTGAAAGGGCAATATTACTCTCCCACTGTTTTTTTATGTATTTTTTGTTTTTTAAGGGAGACTTTAGAAACCCAATAATATTTAAAAAAAAAAATAAATAGGCTTTCTATGGCCCACTGAATGAGAGGGAGAGAGGTGGCACACCCAGGAGTCAAGACTGGCACACAAGCTGAAAGGGCAATATTACTCTCCCACTGTTTTTTTATGTATTTTTTGTTTTTTAAGGGAGACTTTAGAAACCCAATAATATTTAAAAAAAAAAATAAATAGGCTTTCTATGGCCCACTGAATGAGAGGGAGAGAGGTGGCACACCCAGGAGTCAAGACTGGCACACAAGCTGAAAGGGCAATATTACTCTCCCACTGTTTTTTTATGTATTTTTTGTTTTTTAAGGGAGACTTTAGAAACCCAATAATATTTAAAAAAAAAAATAAATAGGCTTTCTATGGCCCACTGAATGAGAGGGAGAGAGGTGGCACACCCAGGAGTCAAGACTGGCACACAAGCTGAAAGGGCAATATTACTCTCCCACTGTTTTTTTATGTATTTTTTGTTTTTTAAGGGAGACTTTAGAAACCCAATAATATTTAAAAAAATAAATAAATAGGCTTTCTATGGCCCACTGAATGAGAGGGAGAGAGGTGGCACACCCAGGAGTCAAGACTGGCACACAAGCTGAAAGGGCAATATTACTCTCCCACTGTTTTTTTATGTATTTTTTGTTTTTTAAGGGAGACTTTAGAAACCCAATAATATTTTAAAAAAAAAATAAATAGGCTTTCTATGGCCCACTGAATGAGAGGGAGAGAGGTGGCACACCCAGGAGTCAAGACTGGCACACAAGCTGAAAGGGCAATATTACTCTCCCACTGTTTTTTTATGTTTTTTTTTTTTTTTTCAGGGAGACTTTAGAAACCAAATAATATTAAAAAAACCAAAAAAAAAAATAGCCTTTCTATGGCCCACTGAATGAGAGAGAGAGGTGGCACACCCAGGAGTCAAGACTGGCACACAAGCTGAAAGGACAATATTACTCTCCCACTGTTTTTTTAGGTATTTTTTTTTTTTTCAGGGAGACTTTAGAAACCAAATAATATTAAAAAAAAAAAAAATAAATAAATAGGCTTGCTATAGCCCACTGAATGAGAGATAGCACACACAGCAGTGACACACAAGCCCTGACTGAGGCCAATATTTTTCTCCCACTGATTGATGTAGTGTTTTTGTGTTGAGGTAGAATTTAGAACACAAATCACGGAAAAAATAAATAGGCTTTCTATGGCCCACTCAGTGAGAGATGGCACACACAGGGATGGCACTGTAGCAGAAATGCCAATCTTAATCTCCCACAAAAAAAACAAAAAAAAAACAGGGACTGTCCTACAATTACTATCTCCCTGCAGTAATCTAAGCCAGGTATGGCAGGCAGCAATAGGAGTGGACTGATGCACAAATTAAATAAAAAGTGTGGACAAACAAAAAAGATAGCTGTGCAGAAAGGAAGGAACAAGAGGATATGTGCTTTGAAAAAAGCAGTTGGTTTGCACAGTGGCGTACACACAGCAATACAGCTATCACGGAGCCTTCTAGGGCAGCCCAATGAGCTACAGCGCTGAGGGGAAAAAAAAAAAATAGCTTCCACAGTCCCTGCACACCGAAGGTGGTGTTGGACAGTGCAAATCGCTGCAGCACAAGCGGTTTGGTGGTTAGTGGACCCTGCCTAACGCTCTCCCTGCTTCTGACGAAGCGGCAGCAACCTGTCCCTAAGCTCAGATCAGCAGCAGTAAGATGGCGGTTGGCGGGAACGCCCCTTTATAGCCCCTGTGACGCCGCAGACAGCAAGCCAATCACTGCAATGCCCTTCTCTAAGATGGTGGGGACCAGGATCTATGTCATCACGCTGCCCACACTCTGCGTTCACCTTCATTGGCTGAGAAATGGCGCTTTTCGCGTCATTGAAACGCGACTTTGGCGCGAAAGTCGCGTACCGCATGGCCGACAAGCACAGGGGTCGGATCGGGTTTCATGAGACGCCGACTTAGCCAAAAGTCGGCGACTTTTGAAAATGATCGACCCGTTTCGCTCAACCCTATGTGCAAGCAATCGCTTGCTGTGTGTTCCATCACTGCTCACACTAGCTGCAGTTTAATATCTCTGCACAGTGGACCATGGGTTGCAATTGCACTTTACTATTAAATTTACTTAGTGCAATCCGCCAACACTAACAGTATACTAGCAATGACGGATGAACAGCATCTACAGAGGTACATCTAGCAGCTGGAGGGCAGGTTGTCCGCTCTTGAGCTGGTGACTTCAGCAGTGGATGTTTCCACAGTAGCAGCACAAGCGGCCAGCAATGCCGCCACCAGGGTTTCTGCTGCAACCCCTGTTCCGTCTTTCTCACATTTCCCGCTACCCAATAAGTTCTCGGGGATTCGTGAACCAGTGTGCTATTCAGTTGGAGCTACTGGCTTCATGTTTCTCATGTGAGCAGGCCAAAGTAGGATTTGTGGTGTCTTTATTGACGGACAGGGTGTTAGAGCGGGCCATGCCGCTGTGGGAACGTAATGACCAGGTAGTTCAGAACACCTCTAGTTTTCTGAGCGCTCTGAAACAGGTCTTAATAGGACCTTGAGTTACTTATAACTAGTGTTGAGCGATACCGTCCGATACTTGAAAGTATCGGTATCGGAAAGTATCGGCCGATACCGGCAAAGTATCGGATCCAATCCGATACCGATACCCGATACCAATACAAGTCAATGGGACTCAAGTATCGGACGGTATTCCTGATGGTTCCCAGGGTCTGAAGGAGAGGAAACTCTCCTTCAGGCCCTGGGAACCATATTAATGTGTAAAAGAAAGAATTAAAATAAAAAATATTGCTATACTCACCTCTCCGACGCAGCCTGCACCTTACCGAGGGAAGCGGCAGCGTTCTTTGTTTAAAATTTGCGCATTTACTTGGTTACGTGAAGTCCCGGCTTGTGATTGGTCGCGGCGGCCATGTTGCCGGGACGCGGACCAATCACAGCAAGCCGTGACGTAATTTCAGGTCCTGCAGGATTTTAAAATTACGTCCCGGCGTTGTGATTGGTTGCGCCGCAGTCACATGGGCGACGCAACCAATCACAAGCCGTGACGTCACGGGAGGCTGGACACGCGCGTATTTTAAAATGCGCGCTTGTCCAGCCTCCCGTGACGTCACGGCTTGTGATTGGTTGCATCGCGGTCAACCAATCACAAGCCGGGAGGCTGGACGCGCGCATTTTAAAATGTGCGCGTGTCCAGCCTCCCGTGACGTCACGGCTTGTGATTGGTCGCGGCGGCCATGTTGCCGGGACGCGGACCAATCACAGCAAGCCGTGACGTAATTTCAGGTCCTGCAGGATTTTAAAATTACGTTCCGGCGTTGTGATTGGTCCACGTCCCGGCAACATGGCCGCCGCGACCAATCACAAGCCGGGACGTCACGGGAGGCTGGACACGCGTGCATTTTAAAATGTGCGCGTGTCCAGCCTCCCGTGACGTCCCGGCTTGTGATTGGTTACGTCGCCCATGTGACCACGACGCGCCCAATCACAACGCCGGAACGTAATTTTAAAATCCTGCAAGGACCTGAAATTACGTCACGGCTTGCTGTGATTGGTCCGCGTCCCGGCAACATGGCCGCCGCGACCAATCACAAGCCGGGACTTCACGTAACCAAGTAAACGCGCGAATTTTAAACAAACAACGCTGCCGGTTCCCTCGCTGAGGTCCGGGCTGCGTCGGAGAGGTGAGTATAGCAATATTTTTTATTTTAATTCTCTCTTTTACACATTATTACATTAATGTTGTTTCGATACCCGATACCCGATACCACAAAAGTATCGGATCTCGGTATCGGAATTCCGATACAGCAAGTATCGGCCGATACCCGATACTTGCAATATCGGAATGCTCAACACTACTTATAACATCTAACTCTTGGCGTTAACCCAGGGCTCTTCCATGGTCAGCCAGTTTGCCATCCAGTTTCGGAATATAGCAACCGAGCTGGAGTGGACGGACAAGGTCATCATTCCCGTATTTTGGAAGGGCCTCGCTGACCATGTAAAGGATGCACTAGCTACTAGGGAGATTCCTACTACACTGGAGGACTTAATATCGGTGTCCAGTCGCATCAATTTTCGGCATGCCTAATGAAGATTGGAGCATGCTCAGTATAGATAAAGGATTCGGTTGGCCCCAAATTTTTCCAATCCTTTGGAATCTCCGGCTCAGGCTAGCAAGCCTGTGGAGTACATGGAGGTATCTCAAGTGGAACCTAGGTCCCATTCCGTTTGTCCACTCCTGACCTGCAATGTTTGTAGGCAGGCGAGTCATTATGCGAATAAGTGTCCCAAGCGGCAGGGTAATGACCATGTCTAGTGGCTATCGGAGTAGGCTCACTAAACTCTGCAGATGTGTTCTCCAAATTAACCTTTAAGGTGACTCTGTCCTATGGGTCGACCTCTCACACTACGGAGGCTTGCATGGATTCCGGGGCATAGGGTAATTTTATGTCTTCCACCTTCACTCAATGGCACGCAAAACCCCTTGTGATGCTCTCTAAGCCAGTTACTATCTGGGTTGTTAATGGTTCCGCGCTTTCCTCTCAAATCACTCATCAGACTATTTCGCTTACTTTCACATTTTCTCCTAAACATCAAAAGATAATCTCTTTTTTGTTCATCCCCAAGGGTATTGATGAGTTACTGTTAGGTATACCTTGGTTGCGTCGCCACTCACCTCACATTGATTGATCCACTGGGAGCATACTGGGATGGAGTAGGTCATATGAGGGACAGTGTCATAGGGCCAAAGTTCAGGTTGGGTTGTCTGAGGTCACTTCATATCTAACCTCTCTTCCAAAGTACTTTTGGCAATATGCAGATGTGTTTCCTAAAAAGGCCACTGAGACTCTTCCTCCTCATTGCCCTTATGATTGCCCCATAGACCTCATTTCGGGGCAGAGCCTCCTCGCGGCCGTGTCTACCCTTTGTCTCTTCCAGAGATTGAGGCTATGTCAGACTATGTCAAGGAAAATCTGGTGAGAGGGTTTATTAGGAAGTCAGTGTCTCCTGCTGGGGCTTGGTTCTTCTTTGTCCAGAAGAACGGGGAACTTCGTCCTTGCATTGATTACAGGGGTTTGAATGCCATCACCATTAAAAACAAATACCCTTTGCCACTCATCTCTGAGCTCTTTGACAGACTCCGGGGCGCTAAGATATTTTCTAAATTGGATCTGCATGGCGCCAATAACTTAATACATATTCGAGAAGGAGATGAATGGAAGACTGCATTTAATACTTGGGATGGTCATTATGAGTACTTGGTAATGCCGTTCGGTCTCTGTAACACTCCCGCCATCTTCCAGGACTTCATCAATGACATTTTCCAGGAGATGTTATCAACACCCGTAGTTGTATACTTGCATGATGTACTGATTTTTTTCTCCTGATCTGGATACTCATCTTAGTGATGTGGCCTGAGTCTTTGAACTGTTGCGTGCCAACTCTCTCTATGCCAAACTAGAGAAGTGTGTGTTTGAGCGAGAGTCCCTACCATTCCTTGGGTACATCATTTCGGCCAAGAGTTTGGCTATGGATCCTGCCAAGGTGAAATTGGTGTTGAACTGGCAGGAGCCACATTCCCTTAAAGCCATGCAGCACTTTATGGGATTTATTAACTAGTACCGCCAGTTCATCCCCCACTTCTCTACTCTGGCAACTTTCTTGATAGCCCTCACCAAGAAGGGAGCCTACCCTAAGCATTGTTCTGAGGAGGTCTCAAAGGCCTTTGCTTCCTTGAAGTCCCTCTTTGCTAGGGCTCCTGTGCTACATCGGCCTGATGTTGATAAGCCATTCATCCTGGAGGTGGATGCCTCTTCCGTCGGTGCGGGAACTGTCCTATATCAGAAGGTGCTCATGGTCGAAACATCCTTGTTTCTTTTTCTCAAAGACCTTCTCACCAGTGGAGAGGAACTATTCTATCAGGGACAGGGAGTTACTTGCCATGAAGTTGGCCTTCTTGGAGTGGAGGTATCTCCATGAGGGGGCTCGGCATCCCTTCCAAGTATTTACAGACTAAAAAAATCTGCTCTATCTGCAGACGGCCCAAAGGCTAAATTCTTGCCCAGCCAGGTGGTCCTTATTCCTCTCCCTCGTGCTGTTCATCTGGTTACTGCTGACTCTTCAGCCAAGTCTATGGAAACCAGCGGTAGGCAGCGACGAATGGACGATCTGGAGACTAAGTCCAGAAATCACCCTACTGAGCATGCTCGTGATGTGGTGATGTCTCATTGGTGGTCAGGTGTCAGCTGCTCTGGTGATGTGGCAGCTCTGGATTGGTCCACGAGCAAGGTCCTGCCCATCTGGACGTGAGTTGAACATATAAAATGGTCTCAGAGGCGCACGCAGGTGCACTAGTATCATTCTTGTTACATGAGTGTATGGGACATTGCACCAGTGTGGTCTTTACCAGCATGTGCTCAGGGTCAGCGGTAAGCCGTTAGAATTCTGGTTCTCCAGAGAGGAGTTGGTTGAGTGCATTTGCTGATTGTGTGTCCAGTGTTTGTTTCTTACCCAGTTAGCGGGCTACCTTCTCCTGTGAGGCTAACAGGGGTCATATCTAGAGCCATACTTCTTTCATTTCTGTATGCGAGTGACACAGCTTAGTTGCAGAGCATCAGTTCTGTTTCTGTGTGCCAGTGACACAGCTCTGTTGCAGAGCATCAGTTCCATTTCTGTGTGCAAGTGACACAGCTCAGTTACAGAGCATTTGTTCCATTCCTGTTATGACCCCAATGGCGAGGGTCTCAGAGGAACGTGGAAGTCTGCAGAATACAAAAATCCAGCTCATAGGGCAGTGGTAACTGGGTTGACCATATATCTACTCCTAACGCCAACACTAGAAGTAGCCGGGGATCATTCCTACGTTGATTCTAGATGACACGCGCCAGCCGGAGAATCTAGCTACCCCTAGTAGAGGAAAACAAAGACCTTTCTTGCCTCCAGAGAAGGGGACCCCAAAGCTGGATAGAAGCCCCCCACAAATAATGACGGTGAGGTAAGAGGAAATGACAAACACAGAAATGAACCAGGTTTAGCACAGAGAGGCCCGCTTACTGATAGCAGAATAAAGAAAGGTAACTTATATGGTCAACAAAAACCCTATCAAAATCCACACTGGAAATTCAAGAACCCCCGAACCGTCTAACGGTCCGGGGGGAGAACACCAGCCCCCTAGAGCTTCCAGCAAAGGTCAGGATATAGATTTGGAACAAGCTGGACAAAAATACAAAACCAAAACAAATAGCAAAAAGCAAAAGGCAGACTTAGCTGATATAACTGGAACCAGGATCAGTAGACAAGAGCACAGCAGACTAGCTCTGATAACTACGTTGCCAGGCATTGAACTGAAGGTCCAGGGAGCTTATATAGCAACACCCCTAACTAACGACCCAGGTGCGGATAAAAGGAATGACAGAAAAACCAGAGTCAAAAAACTAGTAACCACTAGAGGGAGCAAAAAGCAAATTCACAACAGTACCCCCCCCTTAGTGAGGGGTCACCGAACCCTCACCACGACCACCAGGGCGATCAGGATGAGCGGCATGAAAGGCACGAACTAAATCGGCCGCATGAACATCAGAGGCGACCACCCAGGAATTATCCTCCTGACCATAGCCCTTCCACTTGACCAGGTACTGAAGCCTCCGCCTGGAGAGGCGAGAATCCAAGATCTTCTCCACCACGTACTCCAACTCGCCCTCAACCAACACCGGAGCAGGAGGCTCAGCAGAAGGAACTACAGGCACAATGTACCGCCGCAACAAGGACCTATGAAATACATTGTGAATAGCAAACGACACAGGAAGATCCAGACGAAAAGATACAGGATTAAGGATTTCCAATATCTTGTAAGGCCCAATAAAACGAGGTTTAAATTTGGGAGAGGAGACCTTCATAGGAACAAAGCGGGAAGAAAGCCACACCAAATCCCCAACGCGTAGTCGGGGACCCACACCGCGGCGGCGGTTGGCAAAGCGCTGAGCCTTCTCCTGTGACAACTTCAAGTTGTCCACCACATGATTCCAGATCTGCTGCAACCTATCCACCACAGAATCCACCCCAGGACAGTCAGAAGGCTCCACATGACCCGAAGAAAAGCGAGGATGGAAACCAGAGTTGCAGAAAAAAGGCGAAACCAAGGTGGCGGAACTAGCCCGATTATTAAGGGCAAACTCAGCCAACGGCAAGAATGTCACCCAATCGTCCTGATCAGCAGAGACAAAACACCTCAAATAAGCCTCCAAAGTCTGATTGGTTCGCTCCGTCTGTCCATTAGTCTGAGGATGGAAAGCAGACGAAAACGACAAATCAATGCCCATCCTACTACAAAAGGATCGCCAGAACCTGGAAACGAACTGGGATCCTCTGTCTGACACAATATTCTCAGGGATGCCGTGCAAACGAACCACGTTCTGGAAAAACACAGGAACCAGATCGGAAGAGGAAGGCAGCTTAGGCAAAGGAACCAAATGGACCATCTTGGAGAAGCGATCACATATCACCCAGATAACGGACATGCCCTGAGATAGCGGAAGATCAGAAATGAAATCCATGGAGATATGTGTCCAAGGTCTCTTCGGGACCGGCAAGGGCAAGAGCAAACCGCTGGCACGAGAACAGCAAGGCTTAGCTCGAGCACAAGTCCCACAGGACTGCACAAATGACCGCACATCCCTTGACAAGGAAGGCCACCAAAAGGACCTGGCCACCAGATCTCTGGTGCCAAAAATTCCCGGGTGACCTGCCAACACCGAGGAATGAACCTCGGAAATGACTCTGCTGGTCCACTTATCCGGGACAAACAGTCTGTCAGGTGGACAAGACTCAGGCCTATCAGCCTGAAATCTCTGCAACACACGTCGCAGATCCGGAGAAATAGCTGACAAGATAACTCCATCTTTAAGAATACCAACAGGATCAGCGACTCCAGGAGCATCAGGCACAAAGCTCCTAGAAAGAGCATCGGCCTTCACATTCTTTGAACCTGGTAAATACGAGACAACAAAATCAAAGCGGGAGAAAAACAATGACCAGCGGGCCTGTCTCGGATTAAGGCGTTTAGCAGACTCGAGATACATCAGATTTTTGTGATCAGTCAAGACCACCACACGATGCTTAGCACCCTCGAGCCAATGACGCCACTCCTCAAATGCCCATTTCATGGCCAACAACTCCCGATTGCCCACATCATAATTTCGCTCGGCAGGCGAAAATTTCCTAGAGAAAAAGGCACAAGGCTTCATAACAGAGCAACCAGGGCCTCTCTGCGACAAAACGGCCCCTGCCCCAATCTCCGAAGCATCCACCTCAACCTGAAAGGGAAGTGAGACGTCAGGCTGGCACAAAACAGGCGCCGAAGTAAACCGGCGTTTCAACTCCTGGAAAGCCTCCACGGCAGCAGGAGCCCAGTTAGCTACATCGGAGCCCTTCTTGGTCATATCCGTCAAAGGTTTCACAATGCTAGAAAAATTAGCGATAAAACGACGGTAGAAGTTAGCGAAGCCCAAGAACTTCTGAAGACTCTTAACTGACGAGGGCTGAGTCCAATCAAGAATAGCTCGGACCTTGACTGGGTCCATCTCCACAGCAGAAGGGGAAAAAATGAACCCCAAAAAGGGAACCTTCTGTACACCAAAGAGACACTTTGAGCCCTTGACAAACAAAGAATTTTCACGCAAAATTTTAAAGACCAACCTGACCTGCTCCACATGCGAATCCCAATTATCAGAAAAAACCAAAATATCATCCAGATAAACAATCAAAAATTTATCCAGATACTTCCGGAAAATGTCATGCATAAAGGACTGAAAAACTGAAGGCGCATTGGAGAGCCCAAAAGGCATCACCAAGTACTCAAAATGACCTTCGGGCGTATTGAATGCGGTTTTCCATTCATCACCTTGCTTAATGCGCACAAGGTTGTACGCACCACGAAGGTCTATCTTGGTGAACCACTTGGCACCCTTAATCCGGGCAAACAAGTCAGACAACAGCGGTAAAGGATACTGAAATTTGACAGTGATCTTATTTAAAAGCCGATAATCAATACAAGGTCTCAAAGATCCGTCCTTTTTTGCCACAAAAAAGAATCCCGCACCAAGAGGGGAAGAAGACGGACGAATATGTCCTTTTTCCAGAGACTCCTTGATATATGAACGCATAGCGGTATGTTCAGGTACCGACAGATTAAACAGTCTTCCCTTAGGAAATTTACTGCCTGGGATCAAATCTATAGCACAGTCACAGTCCCTATGAGGAGGCAGTGCACTGGACTCAGACTCACTGAAGACATCCTGATAATCAGACAAATACTCCGGAACTTCCGAAGGCGTAGAAGAAGCAATAGACACAGGCAGGGAATCCTCATGAATACCACGACAGCCCCAACTTGAGACTGACATAGCCTTCCAGTCCAGGACTGGATTATGGGTCTGTAACCATGGCAGCCCTAAAACGACCAAATCATGCATTTTATGTAAAACCAGGAAACGTATCACCTCGCGGTGTTCAGGAGTCATGCACATGGTAACCTGAGTCCAATACTGCGGTTTATTTGCTGCCAATGGTGTAGCATCAATACCCCTAAGAGGAATAGGATTTTCTAATGGTTCAAGAGTAAATCCACAGCGCTTAGCAAATGAGAGATCCATGAGACTCAGGGCAGCACCTGAATCTACAAACGCCATGACAGGATAAGATGACAGTGAGCAAATCAAAGTTACAGACAGAATAAATTTAGGTTGCAAATTACCAACGGTGACAGGACTAACAACCTTAGCTATACGTTTAGAGCATGCTGAGATAACATGTGTAGAATCACCACAGTAGTAGCACAAGCCATTCCGGCGTCTATGAATTTTCCGCTCATTTCTAGTCAGGATTCTATCACATTGCATTAAATCAGGTGTCTGTTCAGACAACACCATGAGGGAATTTGCGGTTTTTCTATCACATTGCACCGAATTAGGTGTCTGTTCAGACAACACCATGAGGGAATTTGCGGTTTTGCGCTCCCGCAACCGCCGGTCAATTTGAATAGCCAGTGCCATAGTATCATTCAGACCTGTGGGAATGGGAAAACCCACCATAACATTCTTAATGGCTTCAGAAAGGCCATTTCTAAAATTAGCGGCCAGTGCACACTCGTTCCAATGTGTCAGCACGGACCATTTCCGAAATTTTTGGCAATACACTTCAGCCTCGTCCTGCCCCTGAGACATAGACAGCAAGGCCTTTTCTGCCTGAATCTCAAGATTGGGTTCCTCATAAAGTAAACCGAGCGCCAGAAAAAACACATCAAGATCAGCCAATGCCGGATCTCCTGGCGCCAGCGAAAAAGCCCAATCCTGAGGGTCGCCCCGTAAGAACGAAATAACAATTTTTACTTGCTGAGCAGAATCTCCTGATGAACAGGGTCTCAGGGACAAAAACAATTTACAATTATTCACGAAATTCCTAAACTTAAACCTGTCTCCGGAAAACAGTTCAGGAATCGGTATTTTAGGTTCTGACCTAGGATTTCTGATAACATAGTCTTGTATGCCCTGCACACGAGTAGCCAGCTGGTCCACACTTGTAATCAAGGTCTGGACATTCATGTCTGCAGCAAGCATAGCCACTCTGAGGTAAAGGGGAAGGAGAAAAAAAAAAAAAAACTCAGAATCTTCTTTCTTATAATCCCTCTTTTGCAATGCATTAAACATTTAATACTGGCCTGGCAAACTGTTATGACCCCAATGGCGAGGGTCTCAGAGGAACGTGGAAGTCTGCAGAATACAAAAATCCAGCTCATAGGGCAGTGGTAACTGGGTTGACCATATATCTACTCCTAACGCCAACACTAGAAGTAGCCGGGGATCATTCCTACGTTGATTCTAGATGACACGCGCCAGCCGGAGAATCTAGCTACCCCTAGTAGAGGAAAACAAAGACCTTCCTTGCCTCCAGAGAAGGGGACCCCAAAGCTGGATAGAAGCCCCCCACAAATAATGACGGTGAGGTAAGAGGAAATGACAAACACAGAAATGAACCAGGTTTAGCACAGAGAGGCCCGCTTACTGATAGCAGAATAAAGAAAGGTAACTTATATGGTCAACAAAAACCCTATCAAAATCCACACTGGAAATTCAAGAACCCCCGAACCGTCTAACGGTCCGGGGGGAGAACACCAGCCCCCTAGAGCTTCCAGCAAAGGTCAGGATATAGATTTGGAACAAGCTGGACAAAAATACAAAACCAAAACAAATAGCAAAAAGCAAAAGGCAGACTTAGCTGATATAACTGGAACCAGGATCAGTAGACAAGAGCACAGCAGACTAGCTCTGATAACTACGTTGCCAGGCATTGAACTGAAGGTCCAGGGAGCTTATATAGCAACACCCCTAACTAACGACCCAGGTGCGGATAAAAGGAATGACAGAAAAACCAGAGTCAAAAAACTAGTAACCACTAGAGGGAGCAAAAAGCAAATTCACAACAGTACCCCCCCCTTAGTGAGGGGTCACCGAACCCTCACCACGACCACCAGGGCGATCAGGATGAGCGGCATGAAAGGCACGAACTAAATCGGCCGCATGAACATCAGAGGCGACCACCCAGGAATTATCCTCCTGACCATAGCCCTTCCACTTGACCAGGTACTGAAGCCTCCGCCTGGAGAGGCGAGAATCCAAGATCTTCTCCACCACGTACTCCAACTCGCCCTCAACCAACACCGGAGCAGGAGGCTCAGCAGAAGGAACTACAGGCACAATGTACCGCCGCAACAAGGACCTATGAAATACATTGTGAATAGCAAACGACACAGGAAGATCCAGACGAAAAGATACAGGATTAAGGATTTCCAATATCTTGTAAGGCCCAATAAAACGAGGTTTAAATTTGGGAGAGGAGACCTTCATAGGAACAAAGCGGGAAGAAAGCCACACCAAATCCCCAACGCGTAGTCGGGGACCCACACCGCGGCGGCGGTTGGCAAAGCGCTGAGCCTTCTCCTGTGACAACTTCAAGTTGTCCACCACATGATTCCAGATCTGCTGCAACCTATCCACCACAGAATCCACCCCAGGACAGTCAGAAGGCTCCACATGACCCGAAGAAAAGCGAGGATGGAAACCAGAGTTGCAGAAAAAAGGCGAAACCAAGGTGGCGGAACTAGCCCGATTATTAAGGGCAAACTCAGCCAACGGCAAGAATGTCACCCAATCGTCCTGATCAGCAGAGACAAAACACCTCAAATAAGCCTCCAAAGTCTGATTGGTTCGCTCCGTCTGTCCATTAGTCTGAGGATGGAAAGCAGACGAAAACGACAAATCAATGCCCATCCTACTACAAAAGGATCGCCAGAACCTGGAAACGAACTGGGATCCTCTGTCTGACACAATATTCTCAGGGATGCCGTGCAAACGAACCACGTTCTGGAAAAACACAGGAACCAGATCGGAAGAGGAAGGCAGCTTAGGCAAAGGAACCAAATGGACCATCTTGGAGAAGCGATCACATATCACCCAGATAACGGACATGCCCTGAGATAGCGGAAGATCAGAAATGAAATCCATGGAGATATGTGTCCAAGGTCTCTTCGGGACCGGCAAGGGCAAGAGCAAACCGCTGGCACGAGAACAGCAAGGCTTAGCTCGAGCACAAGTCCCACAGGACTGCACAAATGACCGCACATCCCTTGACAAGGAAGGCCACCAAAAGGACCTGGCCACCAGATCTCTGGTGCCAAAAATTCCCGGGTGACCTGCCAACACCGAGGAATGAACCTCGGAAATGACTCTGCTGGTCCACTTATCCGGGACAAACAGTCTGTCAGGTGGACAAGACTCAGGCCTATCAGCCTGAAATCTCTGCAACACACGTCGCAGATCCGGAGAAATAGCTGACAAGATAACTCCATCTTTAAGAATACCAACAGGATCAGCGACTCCAGGAGCATCAGGCACAAAGCTCCTAGAAAGAGCATCGGCCTTCACATTCTTTGAACCTGGTAAATACGAGACAACAAAATCAAAGCGGGAGAAAAACAATGACCAGCGGGCCTGTCTCGGATTAAGGCGTTTAGCAGACTCGAGATACATCAGATTTTTGTGATCAGTCAAGACCACCACACGATGCTTAGCACCCTCGAGCCAATGACGCCACTCCTCAAATGCCCATTTCATGGCCAACAACTCCCGATTGCCCACATCATAATTTCGCTCGGCAGGCGAAAATTTCCTAGAGAAAAAGGCACAAGGCTTCATAACAGAGCAACCAGGGCCTCTCTGCGACAAAACGGCCCCTGCCCCAATCTCCGAAGCATCCACCTCAACCTGAAAGGGAAGTGAGACGTCAGGCTGGCACAAAACAGGCGCCGAAGTAAACCGGCGTTTCAACTCCTGGAAAGCCTCCACGGCAGCAGGAGCCCAGTTAGCTACATCGGAGCCCTTCTTGGTCATATCCGTCAAAGGTTTCACAATGCTAGAAAAATTAGCGATAAAACGACGGTAGAAGTTAGCGAAGCCCAAGAACTTCTGAAGACTCTTAACTGACGAGGGCTGAGTCCAATCAAGAATAGCTCGGACCTTGACTGGGTCCATCTCCACAGCAGAAGGGGAAAAAATGAACCCCAAAAAGGGAACCTTCTGTACACCAAAGAGACACTTTGAGCCCTTGACAAACAAAGAATTTTCACGCAAAATTTTAAAGACCAACCTGACCTGCTCCACATGCGAATCCCAATTATCAGAAAAAACCAAAATATCATCCAGATAAACAATCAAAAATTTATCCAGATACTTCCGGAAAATGTCATGCATAAAGGACTGAAAAACTGAAGGCGCATTGGAGAGCCCAAAAGGCATCACCAAGTACTCAAAATGACCTTCGGGCGTATTGAATGCGGTTTTCCATTCATCACCTTGCTTAATGCGCACAAGGTTGTACGCACCACGAAGGTCTATCTTGGTGAACCACTTGGCACCCTTAATCCGGGCAAACAAGTCAGACAACAGCGGTAAAGGATACTGAAATTTGACAGTGATCTTATTTAAAAGCCGATAATCAATACAAGGTCTCAAAGATCCGTCCTTTTTTGCCACAAAAAAGAATCCCGCACCAAGAGGGGAAGAAGACGGACGAATATGTCCTTTTTCCAGAGACTCCTTGATATATGAACGCATAGCGGTATGTTCAGGTACCGACAGATTAAACAGTCTTCCCTTAGGAAATTTACTGCCTGGGATCAAATCTATAGCACAGTCACAGTCCCTATGAGGAGGCAGTGCACTGGACTCAGACTCACTGAAGACATCCTGATAATCAGACAAATACTCCGGAACTTCCGAAGGCGTAGAAGAAGCAATAGACACAGGCAGGGAATCCTCATGAATACCACGACAGCCCCAACTTGAGACTGACATAGCCTTCCAGTCCAGGACTGGATTATGGGTCTGTAACCATGGCAGCCCTAAAACGACCAAATCATGCATTTTATGTAAAACCAGGAAACGTATCACCTCGCGGTGTTCAGGAGTCATGCACATGGTAACCTGAGTCCAATACTGCGGTTTATTTGCTGCCAATGGTGTAGCATCAATACCCCTAAGAGGAATAGGATTTTCTAATGGTTCAAGAGTAAATCCACAGCGCTTAGCAAATGAGAGATCCATGAGACTCAGGGCAGCACCTGAATCTACAAACGCCATGACAGGATAAGATGACAGTGAGCAAATCAAAGTTACAGACAGAATAAATTTAGGTTGCAAATTACCAACGGTGACAGGACTAACAACCTTAGCTATACGTTTAGAGCATGCTGAGATAACATGTGTAGAATCACCACAGTAGTAGCACAAGCCATTCCGGCGTCTATGAATTTTCCGCTCATTTCTAGTCAGGATTCTATCACATTGCATTAAATCAGGTGTCTGTTCAGACAACACCATGAGGGAATTTGCGGTTTTTCTATCACATTGCACCGAATTAGGTGTCTGTTCAGACAACACCATGAGGGAATTTGCGGTTTTGCGCTCCCGCAACCGCCGGTCAATTTGAATAGCCAGTGCCATAGTATCATTCAGACCTGTGGGAATGGGAAAACCCACCATAACATTCTTAATGGCTTCAGAAAGGCCATTTCTAAAATTAGCGGCCAGTGCACACTCGTTCCAATGTGTCAGCACGGACCATTTCCGAAATTTTTGGCAATACACTTCAGCCTCGTCCTGCCCCTGAGACATAGACAGCAAGGCCTTTTCTGCCTGAATCTCAAGATTGGGTTCCTCATAAAGTAAACCGAGCGCCAGAAAAAACACATCAAGATCAGCCAATGCCGGATCTCCTGGCGCCAGCGAAAAAGCCCAATCCTGAGGGTCGCCCCGTAAGAACGAAATAACAATTTTTACTTGCTGAGCAGAATCTCCTGATGAACAGGGTCTCAGGGACAAAAACAATTTACAATTATTCACGAAATTCCTAAACTTAAACCTGTCTCCGGAAAACAGTTCAGGAATCGGTATTTTAGGTTCTGACCTAGGATTTCTGATAACATAGTCTTGTATGCCCTGCACACGAGTAGCCAGCTGGTCCACACTTGTAATCAAGGTCTGGACATTCATGTCTGCAGCAAGCATAGCCACTCTGAGGTAAAGGGGAAGGAGAAAAAAAAAAAAAAACTCAGAATCTTCTTTCTTATAATCCCTCTTTTGCAATGCATTAAACATTTAATACTGGCCTGGCAAACTGTTATGACCCCAATGGCGAGGGTCTCAGAGGAACGTGGAAGTCTGCAGAATACAAAAATCCAGCTCATAGGGCAGTGGTAACTGGGTTGACCATATATCTACTCCTAACGCCAACACTAGAAGTAGCCGGGGATCATTCCTACGTTGATTCTAGATGACACGCGCCAGCCGGAGAATCTAGCTACCCCTAGTAGAGGAAAACAAAGACCTTCCTTGCCTCCAGAGAAGGGGACCCCAAAGCTGGATAGAAGCCCCCCACAAATAATGACGGTGAGGTAAGAGGAAATGACAAACACAGAAATGAACCAGGTTTAGCACAGAGAGGCCCGCTTACTGATAGCAGAATAAAGAAAGGTAACTTATATGGTCAACAAAAACCCTATCAAAATCCACACTGGAAATTCAAGAACCCCCGAACCGTCTAACGGTCCGGGGGGAGAACACCAGCCCCCTAGAGCTTCCAGCAAAGGTCAGGATATAGATTTGGAACAAGCTGGACAAAAATACAAAACCAAAACAAATAGCAAAAAGCAAAAGGCAGACTTAGCTGATATAACTGGAACCAGGATCAGTAGACAAGAGCACAGCAGACTAGCTCTGATAACTACGTTGCCAGGCATTGAACTGAAGGTCCAGGGAGCTTATATAGCAACACCCCTAACTAACGACCCAGGTGCGGATAAAAGGAATGACAGAAAAACCAGAGTCAAAAAACTAGTAACCACTAGAGGGAGCAAAAAGCAAATTCACAACACATTCCTGTGTGCAAGTGACACAGCTCAGTTGCAGATCATCTGTTTGTTTCTGCATGTGAATTCAGTTTTATGTGCTGTTCACACTGAGTGACGTTTAACACAGTGTGTGCAAGCAATCGCTTGCTGTGTGTTCCATCATTGTTCACCAACCCTAACAGTTACAATATTTTTTTCATGGGGACATTCAGTAAGCATGCCAAATGAACAAACATTTGTCCAAGTGCTGTCCATATGAGATCAGTGTTTTTCACAGACAGAACTCAGACTAATAATTTGCGTGAACATACCCAAATAGAGATATTTTTTCTAAGTTTCAATTTCATGTTCGCATCTTATTCCGTCTACATTCTCCACATCTATTTACTTGCATTTCTGCAATCATTTTGGTCTTTTGTCAATACCAGTTCAAATAAACCAACTCTATCTAGAATCAATAGACTATTTTGAAATCTTCATCTCTGGCTGTGAAGAACATAAAACCAGCTCTAGGAGATTAACATGGCTAATGTTAGGTTAACAAAAGTTTAAAACAGGTGTATTGGGTCACATATAAAGTAGGAGACAAAAGAATAAAGCATTCTTTATAACTCCTAAATGCTCCTCAGGATTCTTCTTTCTTTTAATCTGCTCAAAGTGCCTTCTCAAGCAATGACATATTTAGAACTATTTTATCAGCTTATCTTTAAAAGAAGAAGGACATCTCAGGACAGCACTTACAAAGTGCATCGAATTAAACCGGACTCAAGAAAGAATATAAATCACTTCTCGATAAATTAGCATCAAAGCTTCCTAGAGATAAGCAAAGGCAAGTTTGTCCTTTTGAAGTGTAAAATATATCAGAGAATAGAAAAACAGCTGTAGATTCATACTGTATGTATCAGTGGAACCGCATAAGCCAAGAACTGGATGTAAGGCAGTTTTTTACATTTTCTTTCCCATTAAACGCGTTCCTGCTACATTTTTGGGCTTTCATTTTATACACCCTTTTTTCCAAAAGACATAACTTTTTTTTATTTTTCCATCCACATAACCATATGAGGGCTTGTTTTTTACCTAACAATTGGCACTAATGAATGACATCATTTACTTTACCTTCAAAGGAAACAAAAAATCCAAGTATAGTGACCAGTTGAAATCCAAAATTTAACAATTGTTGTCTTTCACGGTGATACTAAATCTGTGTGTATTTTTATGCATGTACAGTATATACAGTACAGTGCTCAGCATAAATGAGTAAACCCCTTTGAAAAGTATGAGTCTAATCAATATCTCACTGAATGCAAGAAACATGTTAAAAATTTTGACAAGACTGGGTTTCACTTTTAACCCATAAGATGAAAATAAGTATAATAATATAACTTTAATTAAAAAAGGTTTTCTCAAATTAGTTGAGACAGAAATGAATACATGTAATGTGACGGGGGAGTGGTAGCTATGGGGGAGGTATTCATCTTCCATGATCCAGCATGCTACAGGAAAATAGGGTGCTAGGATCCCTGTGTGTGTGTGTGCGTGTGTGGCGAGCTTGCTGAGGATACATTCAGATTCAGCTCTGCTACTATTTGTGTTTCACTGAACACCTTTAACCACACGATGAGGAAACCAGACCAGTTAATAAAGTAATTTTCTACTGTCAATCAACTTTTGTACAGATGGTAGCAGGAAATAAGCTTGCTGTTTTCTTCTGCACAAAACAAAGGGACATTGTTGGTACTACATAGTCGGGAGAGGTGAGAAAAAGCTGCAAGTAGACAAGGTGGAGGCAGATGGACATCTCCAACATCATAGATTGGGACAAACATCCAGTCCTTTACCTGGGGAGAAAACTCGACTCCTGTGAAAAGAACTATGCCATCGTAGAAAAAGAGTGCTTGGCCATCTAGTGGGCAATTGACACCCTGAGAAACTACCTGTTTGGATGGACGTTTAGGCTAGTCTCAGATCACGCACCCCTGAGATGGATGAGGGAAAGGATGGGGAAGAATGCCCAAGTGACTAGATGTTTTTAGTGCTCCAGCACTTTAATTTTCATGTCAAGCACAGGCCAGAGAAGTTGCACGGGAAAGCAGATGCTCTGTCTAGACTCCCCTGCTTAGTGAGCGAAGGTGTCAAAACCCCGGGTTTTTGGGAAGAGGGGGGAATATGTGACAAAGTCACTGGTAGAGTGCTGGAGGGGAGATATATTTCACTGTGCTTAATGGCGTCAGTGATATAAAACCCAGAGATTTTCTTCCAGCACCTTAAGTGCGGTGAGAGATTAGCAACTAATTTGTATAATGGGCTCTGAGTTTTATGTGGACAACCATAGATCAAGTGGGAGGATGTCCACATTATCTCCCTAGGGTGTGGTCTGGGGCTAAGTAGCTGGCCTCCAGAGGCAGTTGTTCATTGTCTGGAGAGGAACACTCTAGAGATGTGGTTGTGCTGGAATCATCCTGAACCATGTGTGTATTCCTAACAGTGAGCTGGAGGAACCCCGCTCTCAGAAGGACTGTGCTTTGAACTACCGTTTTGCTTTCCTGTTTTACTCAGAGGGCTGTATTTGTTTTACTACACCTTGGTTTATGCTGCCTATAATATACCAAATGAAGTTCTTAAAGAGACAGTGTTCCCATGCTTACCTCTATGTACAGCAGAGCAGCGAAAATCATAACCCCTACACCATCGCACTTGACATTATGAAGTATACAAATCAAACCAAGGACAACATCTCCAAGTAGTTTGTATATTCTTCCCTTGTTTGAGTGGGTTTTCCTTAGGTACTTCAGTTTTACCCATACTTACTACTTAAACCATACATACTTAAAATACTTAAGACATAATGGTAAGGAATTTCAATAGTGATCCTCAATAGAGACAGCAATGATGTCTGCAAAGTGCAGTGAAACTACTGGTGCTATATAAGTGATTAAAATAAATAAAATAAGTGTACTGATATGTTCTGAATAGTTATGGATGAACCTGTGGATGTTCAGGTCCAGCGGATTCGGATTAACATTTAAAAAAGTTTGGTTTGGGTATCGGAATTAACCTGAACCCAGACCTCATTCAGATGACTGGGGGGCCCGAATATCCGTTGTTTCCCATGCTGTCATCTGTATGATAGCGTGAAAAACACAGAAGGCTCTGATCGGCGGTATGATCGTTTACCCCTGTCAGAGCGCTGCGGTTCCCATGCTGTCAGATGACTGTATGTGAGCCAGCAGCTGTGACTGGCAGTAAAAAGGTTATTGCTAGTTACAGGCATCAGCTCATAAGAGTATTACTCTCATCATCCTACACCTGCTCTCACTGACAGCAGCAAGAGCAGGCAAAGCTGATGAGAGTATTCATCAGCTGGTGCCTGTGCAATAAATAAATAAATTAAAAATGGGGTAGGCAAAGCCGACAGCTATGTGTAACCCCCAGCTGTCAGCCTTTATTGGCTTGTTATCAAAAGTAGAAGGTTCCCCATGCTATATTTTTAATAACTTAAATAAATAATTTAAAAAAGTGGCGTGGGGTACCTCATTTTTGACAACCAGCAAAGCTAAAGCAGACAACTGGGAGGTATTCTGAGAATGGGAAGGGGCTATGGATATTGGCCCTCCAAAGCCTAAAAATAGCAGCCCGCAGCCGCCACAGAAAAGCAAAACTATTAGATGCCCCAATTTTGGCATTTTGCCCGGCTCTTCCCACTTGCCCAGGTGCGGTGATAGTTGTAGCTGTAACTCTTCATTTTTTATTTTTTGCAATTTTTATGAGCAATGCATGATCTGACCTTGTGGTAAATTTTTGAAACATCCAGTACTGGGAAGATTTTCTACTATCTTAGGTATTTTCTACTTGTGAATAATCTTTCTAATTGTAGAATCATAGACTGTAAGATGATTGGAAACTGCAGTATAACCCTTCACAGATTGACTGGCAGAAACAATTGTTTCATTAAGTTTATTGCTAATGTCTTGCCCATTAATTTTACCATATAATGCACTGGAAAATGGGAGAGAAAAAAATTGTGAAAAGTGAAGTGAAATTGCAAAAAAGAACCAAAGCAATTTCACATTTGTTTTTCAGATTTTGTTTTAAGGGAGAAATTGTGCAGTATACATCACCTAGAAATATGATTTTGCTTGGGTAATCTGTGACCTGTGACATTTTCATTTTTTCAGGGTGACTTAATGTATTTATTGATACTATGTTGGGGTGGATACAATGATTACATTGTTTCTGCAGTTTTTGAGAAGCTGCAATGACTAAAAAAAAGTGCAATTATGGTATTTTGATCTCTTTCCTCTTTACAGCAGATGACCAATTTGGTTAGTGAATTTTATTCTTTGACAGATCGGACTTTAATGGGCATATGTGCATTTAAAAATAATAAGATCTTCATTGTAAATTGGGGAAAGGGGGTGTGAGTCAATTTTTTTTTTAATATATTTTTAAAATCCTTTTTTACTGTATTTCTTAGGCCACTTAGGGGACTTGAACCTGAGATCATTCAATCATTTGTACTGTATACAGCAATACCAAGGTATCGCAATACCAATGCTATCACTGTCTCATAAGAACACTATCCAGAAGCTGGTGTTCACAGCAAAAATGTCAGAACAGACACAGGGGTCATCAGCAGATCCCATGGCATCATGGCAACACATCGGCTTCCTGCAATAACATCTGGGACCGCCCATTAGTGGTTACAACCGTTCATCTCCTATAAATGCTGTTGTAAATGCTGCTATCAGATTCTGAACTATATCAACAAATTCTAATGGATAATGTCAGGTCACCTGTTTATGAGCTAATTCTCTAAAGAATGTGAGACATGCAGCAAGACAATGACATACAGCATGCAAGCTGTACTAAAAAAGAAGATTCAAGTTAAAATCCGACTTCTGATCTAAATCTTATAGAAATGTTGTACAAGGCCCTAAAGTGAGAAGTTCTTTGAAGAAAAACCACCAACATAACAGAGATAAAGCTCTTTCGTATTGAAGAATGAGATAAAATTCCTCTAAATCGATGTGCAGCATTAACCAGAAGCAGAAATGTTTATATGTAGTTATTGATGCACAAGAGGGTTACAACAGATACTAAAAGTCAAGGTTCACATACTTTTGCCACTCCCACATATGTGATTTTGAATGATTGTCCTCACAAAAAAATATTACGAAATCTAGCATTTTTAAATAATTTCTTAGATTTTTTTTTCTTTATCAACTTATAGGAGTTGTATGAAAATTTAATGTAGTTTAAGGTTAAAATTATTCAGAAACATGGAAAATACTGAAGCTTTCAAGCGCTACTATAGTTTATCAAAAATTAAGGCTTAGGCTACTTTCACACATTAGGTTTTTTGCATCAAGCACAATCCGGCGAATGTTGGAAAAACTGGATCCAGCACAGATTGTGAAAAACTGATGTACCATTTTTTCGATGGACCCGGCTAGCATATCTAGATTATTGTATAACAAAAAATTTTGGAGCATGCTCAGTTTAAAAAAACGGAATTCGGCGCTGTAATCCATAATTTTCCAGATACGGCACCTTCTGGCTCCCATAGACTTCCCTTCTAGCAAACAGCTGGAAGCGCCGGATCCAGCAATTCCGGCTTTTTCGCCGGAGACAAAAAATGTTACTATGGATGTTTTTCAAGAAAGCGGAAATGGCAGATTTGCCAGATCCGGCAAAAAACCGGACGAAACGCAAGGTCATCAGGCGCAATCTGGCACCAATACAAGTCTACGGGGAAAAAACGGATCCGGCAGCAACATTCGCCGGTTCTGTTTTTTTGAAAATTAGCCGGATTGAGCCTGACGCTGAAAACCTGATGTGTGAAAGTAGCCTTAGAAAAACAAACACATCATGCATATATTGTGAGTTGTCTTACAAAAGTATAACCTTTAACAAAAGTAGGTTATATACAATGGCATGTATAAGTTTTGGCACCCCTGGTCAAAATTACTGTTACTGTGAATAGTTAAGCAAGTTGAAGATGAAATGATCTCTAAAAGGTCTAAAGTTAAAGATGACACATTTACTTTGCATTTGCAAACATAAATGTATATATTTATATTAAAAATTACAAAAAGAAAAATGGGCAGATGAAAAAGTTTGTGCACCCTGCATGGTTAGTAGCTAGTAGCACCCCCTTTTGAAATTGTCACAGCCGGTAAATGCTTTTTGTAGCCAGCCAAGAGTCTTTCAATTCTTGTTTGAAGGTTTTTTTTATCTATATTTCCTGGAAAATTCTTCCAGTTCTGTGATATTTCTGGGTCGTCTTGCACGCACTATTTTTTTGAGGTCTAGCCACAGATTTTAAATGATGTTCATATCAGGGGACTGTGAAGGCCATTCTAAAACCTTCAGCTTGTGCCTTTTTAAGTAGGCTATTGTGGATTTTGATGTGTGTCCAGGATCATTTTCTGTTTTCAGAAGCCATCCTCTTTTCAACTTTTTCCAGATGGTGTGATGTTTGCATCAAAAATTTGTTGAAATTTCATTGAAACCATTCTTCCCTCTACCGGTGAATTATTCCCTGTGCCATTGGCTGGAACTTAATCCCAAAGCATGATTGATCCACCCCCATGCTAAGTGGTAAGTGAGATGTTCTTTTCCAGAAATTCTGTGCCCTTTTTTCTCCACACATACCTTTTAACATTGTGGACAAAGAGTTCTATTTTAATATCATAAGCTTACAGTACTTGTTTCCAAACTGCATAAGGCTTATTTAGATGTTCTTTTGCATACTTCTGATGATGAACTTTATGTTGAGGATGCAGGAGAGGTTTTTTTCTGATGACTCTTTCATGAAGGCCATTTTTGTGCAAGTGTCTCTAAACAGTAGAACAATGTATCATAACTCCTAAATTGTGCCACAACTGCTAAATTGTTGTGAAAGTCTTTTGCAGCAAAGCAGGGGTTCTGATTTGCCTCTCTAGCAATCCTATGAGCAGCACTCACAGAAATATTGCTTGGTCTTTCAGACCTTATCTTGACTTCCACTGTTCCTGTTAACTGCCATTCGAACTGAGGAAAAAGCAACTTGAAAATGCTTTGCTATCTTCTTAAAGCCTTCTCCTGCTTTGTGGGAATCCACCATTTTTATTTTCAGAGTGCTAGCCTGCTGCTTAGAAGAACCCATAGCTGATGTTTTTTGGCACAAGGTTGGATGAGGGTGGGATTTACAAAGATGGGAAATTTACATCACCTTGGTTTTCCTAGCGATGATAGTGAATATGCCATAACCCTAGCAGGCTAATTAAGGCCTGAAATATTGGTCAAAGTTATCTGAGCACACAAATATTCAAGGGTGCCAAAATATTTTCATCAGACCATTTTCCTTTTTGTAATTTTTAAAATGTAAAATATATTTTTTGCCTAAAATACAAAGGAAAACTTTAACTTTTGTCCTTTTAGAGCTCATTTCATCTTTAACTTGCTTAACTGTTTACATTAACAGCAATTTTGACAAGGGATGACCAAACTTTTATGTAAGACTATAGCTCTAAAGAGTAGCTTTTCATATTTTTCAGTGAAAATGCTTGGTTAATAGTTCTATTCAACTATGTTTATATTATTTACAAAGAAGTTACTCTCACAAAATAAACCCATTCATATATATCCTAAGGTCAGATTTTAAAAACCTGAAATGCTGTTTTTAGAAACCATGAATAAAATGTCACTTTAGCTTCCATCTGTCAGTAAGTCTTAAGGTACCGTTACACTAAGCGATGCTCCAGCGATATAGACAACGATCCAACCTAAACTAGATCACTGGAGCGTCGCTGTTAGGTCGCTGTAGAGACGTCAAACACAGCAAATCCAGAACGATGCAGGAGCAATCCAGTGACGTAACAGCGACTCACTTATCGTTCACGCTCCATGTAAAAACATTGCTGACATCATTGCTTTTGCTGTCAAACATGACGATACATGCCGATCTAGTGACCAAATAAAGTTCCAGACTTCTAGCTCCGACCAGAGATATAACAGCGGGATCCAGATCGCTGCTGCGTGTCAAACACAACGAGATCGCTATCCAGAACGCTGCAACGTCACGGATCGTTGTCGTTCTCGTTGGAAAGTTGTTTAGTGTGAAAGTAACTTTATTTATGAACCAGAAAACTGGAGGCCAGCACTTATTCTTTATTTACACCTACCCATTTTCCAATCCTTGGATCTCAGCCTAGAAAAGTTTTCTCTTCTTTTAATTTGAATGTATACTGGGGCATACTTATCAAAACTGTCTAATCTTAGTACACACTTAGACTAGTCCCAAAATGTGACAAATTTAATAAAAGTTGTTCCAGGTGTTTGATAAATCTATCTAGTTTTTACAGTGTCTAGTCTAAGTTTACACCTATTATTGGTTGGCTTACTTTGTGGGAAAAGTGTACGCAACAATTTTGACACACTGTCTTGCACATTAGGCTAAGCTCATGTCCTAACAAGCTTTCCCCTTTTCTAGAGAGGACATGCCCCCTCATCAAACAAGTCATAAAAAGTGTCTAAAACATATAGCACACATGGTCATAAAGAACAGGTTGTTGGCAAATTGTAAATAATTTAGGGATATTGGTACACTTAGCTTGATAAATATGCCTCCCTGTTTATAAAATGGCCTATTGAAATATGTCAAGCACGTCAACTTGAATCATTACTTCCATGCTCTACCATCTACTAATACTGAAATCAATTTTTTTGCTGGACTGGGGATCCTCGGATTACCAGGGGAAATTATACTAAGGGTTCATGTTCCACCATTTAATTGTATTATCACCATGCTGTAATCATTGCATGTGCAGGATTGATGGCCATCTACGTAGTTCAATAAAAGCCCACAGTGAATAAATGCAATTTCTCCATTGATCTTTTGGTTACTGATAAGGAATAACTTCTCAGTCTCCCAAGGATGACATCACAACCTTTCATTGGGTGAAAGAAAGGTTTATTGTAGCCACAAGAGCTCTGATCAGTGTTAGAACAGAACTGTCTCCATTGTATCGTGGCACAATTCTTATAGTAAATTATTGGGAGGATGTACAAATAGGAGGGACATGGGGGGAATATCAAATAACAAATTACATTACAGTACAATTAACAATGAGATCATGACAAGGAGTTGCATAAAGATGATTCTATGTGTTTATGTTAAAAGGATAAAGATGCAACGTAAAGATTTGATGCTCAAGGTACTTACTCCAGACCCCACTGACCCTAAGGGCAGCGTGACCAGGGTACATGGCTTTCTGCAAATACTGCACTAGCTTCTGTCAACATTGTATCTTTGCTTAGTAATTACTTATTAATCTAAAGAAAAGATTCACTTGCTGTAATCTGGTTTTTCTATTCTGCTAAAACAGTGTCCAGTCCTCAAGACCCACCAACAGGTCACGTTTTCAGAATTTCCTTAGTATTGCACAGGTGACAATTTCATCACCTGCTCAAGCATTAACTCCATTGCCTATGCAATACTAAGGAAAACCTGAAAACATGATCGGCTGGTGGGTCTTGAGGACTGGAATTGAGAAACACTGTGCTAAAAGGACAGTTAAAGGGATCTGGGTAGTTTGATTAAAAGGAAAGTAATTATGGTTTTTTAAATTTCCTATCAGTTACAGAATAATTGTACAATAAGATCTGAATTCAAAAACACAATTGTTTGTGTCTAGTACTGAGTGAATCCATGGAAGTCTGAGTTAACAGTTTCTGTCAAACTTGAGTGAAAAGTTCAATTCAGCTCCGAACGTGACCTCAAAATTGACCCCGAACTTGAACCCAATAGAAGTCAAAGGGAACCCATACTTTGATGCTGTAAAATTTACATAGTAAGGGCTAGAAGGCTGCAAAAGGAAGCAACATGGGAGTGTTAAAATGTTAATAGAAAAATTACTTAAATCCCTTAGGGTACCGTCACACAGTGGCATTTTTATCGCTACGACGGCACGATTCGTGACGTTCTAGCGATATCGTTATGATCTCGCAGTGTCTGACACGCTACTACGATCAGACACCCTGCTGAGAATCGTACGTCGTAGCACATCGTTTGGAACTTTCTTTCGTCGCTGGATCTCCCGCTGTCATCGCTGGATCGTTGTGTGTGACAGCGATCCAGCGATGCGTTCGCTGGTAACCAGGGTAAACATCGGGTTACTAAGCGCAGGGCCGCGCTTAGTAACCCGATGTTTACCGTGGTTACCAGCGTAAAAGTAAAAAAAAACAAACAGTACATACTGACCATCTGATGTCCGTCAGGTCCCTTGCCGTCTGCTTCCTGCTCTGACTGTCTGCCGGCCGGAAAGTGAGAGCAGATCACAGCGGTGACGTCACTGCTGCGCTCTGCTCTCACTGTACGGCGGCACTCAGTCAGAGCAGGAAGCAGACGGCAAGGGACCTGACGGACATCAGATGGTCAGTATGTACTGTTTGGTTTTTTTTACATTTACGCTGGTAACCAGGGTAAACATCGGGTTACTAAGCGTGGCCCTGCGCTTAGTAACCCGATGTTTACCGTGGTTACCAGCGAACCTCGGCATCGTTGGTCGCTGGAGAGCGGTCTGTGTGACAGCTCCCCAGCGACCACACAATGACTTACCAACGATCACGGCCAGGTCGTATCGCAGGTCGTGATCGTTGGTAAATCGTATAGTGAGACGGTACCCTTAAACTAGTCAGTAATCATTGAGTTAATTAGTTTATCCAACAGGCTGTACAGAATCAATAGAATGGTTTGAGGCTAGACAACACATCGTCCGAAATCAATGTAAGTCAATGTAGACTATTCTTATCAATGTGATGTGTAAATATCCATCCGTTCAATGAAACCCAACCTGAGTTTAATCACATTAGTAAAAAACAGCAGACAGCTGTGAGCTGGGTTATTATTCTGAGAAGGGGCCAATATCCAAATAGATTCCCAGCCTATTAATATCAGGTCACAGTTGTCTGCATAGCATTTCCTGGTTATTAACCCCTTTACCCCCTAAGCCTGTTTCCACCTTCATGGCCAAATTTTACAATTCTAACTAGTGTAAATTTATGTGGTAATAACCCTGGAACACTTCAATGGATCCCACTGATTCTGAGATTTTTTTCTCTGAGATATTGTGCTTCATGATAGTGGTAAAATTTCTTCAATATGGCCTGCGTTTATTTGTGAAAAACTGGAAATTTGGAAAAATGTTGAAAATTTAGCAGTTAAATTAGAGAGCTGTCAGACAAAATAGTTCATAAATAACATTTCTCATGTCTACTTTACATCAGCACAATTATTAAAACATATATTTTTTAGGAAGTCATAAGAGTTAAAAGTTGACCAGCGATTGATTTCAAATTTTTTCAACAAAATATACAATAACAGTTTTTTAGGGACCACCTTACATTTGAATTGACTTTGAGGGGTCTACATGACAGAAATTACTCAAAAGTGACATCATTTTAAAACCTGCACCCCTCAAGGTGCTGAAAACCACAATCAATAAGCTTTTTAACCCTTGAGGTGCTTCACATGAATTTTGGGAATGTAGAAGGAAAAAATGAGCATTTAACTTTCTTCACAAAAATTTTAATTTCGACTCAAATATTTTTATTTTTACAAGAGTAACAGAAAAAAATGGACCGAAAAACTTGTTGATCACTTGCTCCTGAGCATGGTGATACCCCATATGTGGGTAAAAACTCTGATAAAGGCTACTTACACTCTGTCTTTCCTCCTCAGCAATTTGAGGCCGACGACCCTGGGAAGAATCATTTCCACTCAACTGCTCCTGCTCTTCTGCACTGGAAGGTACCTGTCATGATCTCAATGGCAAGAGATCATAGCATCAGCATATATAGGAACTAGCTCTTGGAAGATGGAAACTGAGCTGACCATGAACTAAACCTAACGCACAACTAGCAGTGGCCGGGTAGCATGCCTACGTTGATTCTAGATGCCCAGCACCAGCCGGAGGACTAAATAAAGCTAGCAGAGGAAAATATTAGTCCTAGCTCACCTCTAGAGAAATACCCCGAAAGGAGACAGAGGCCCCCCACATGTATTGGCGGTGAATCAAGATGAAATAACAAACGTAGTATGAAAATAGGTTTAGCAAATTTGAGGTCCACTTACTACATAGCAGAAGACAGAAAGGACACTTTCATGGTCAGCTAAAAACCCTATCAAAACACCATCCAGAAATTACTTTAAAACTCTGGCATTAACTCATAACACCAGAGTGGCAATTCCTGTTCACAAGAGCTTTCCAGACACAGTAACGAAACTACAGCTGTGAACTGGAACAAAAATGCAAAAACAAACATGGACAAGAGTCCAACTTATCTAGTAGTTGTCTAGGAGCAGGAACAAGCACAGAGAGGCTTCTGATAACATTGTTGACCGGCAAGCAACTAACAGAGCAGCAAGGTTATATAGCGACTCCCACATCTTGATGGGAACAGGTGAACAGAGAAGATGAAGACACCAGTTCAATTCCACCAGTAGCCACCGGGGGAGCCCAGAATCCAAATTCACAACAGTACCCCCCCCTCAAGGAGGGGGCACCGAACCCTCACCAGAACCACCAGGGCGATCAGGATGGGCCCTATGAAAGGCATGAACCAGATCAGAGGCATGAACATCAGATGCATTCACCCAAGAATTATCCTCCTGGCCGTATCCCTTCCACTTGACCAGATACTGGAGTCTCCGTCTGGAAACACGAGAGTCTAAGATTTTCTCCACAACGTACTCCAACTCACCCTCAACCAACACCGGAGCAGGAGGCTCAACGGAAGGCACAACCGGTACCTCATACCTGCGCAATAATGACCGATGAAAAACGTTATGAATAGAAAAGGATGCAGGGAGGTCCAAACGGAAGGAAACAGGGTTAAGAATCTCCAATATCTTATACGGGCCGATGAACCGAGGCTTAAACTTAGGAGAAGAGACCCTCATAGGGACAAAACGAGAAGACAACCACACCAAGTCCCCAACACGAAGACGAGGACCAACACGACGACGGCGGTTAGCAAAAAGCTGAGTCTTCTCCTGGGACAACCTCAAATTGTCCACCACCTGCCCCCAGATCTGATGCAATCTCTCCACCACAGCATCCACTCCAGGACAATCCGAAGATTCCACCTGACCAGAGGAAAATCGAGGATGAAACCCCGAATTACAGAAAAACGGGGACACCAAAGTGGCAGAGCTGGCCCGATTATTGAGAGCGAACTCCGCCAATGGCAAAAAAGCAACCCAATCATCCTGGTCAGCAGACACAAAACACCTCAGATATGTCTCCAGGGTCTGATTAATCCGCTCGGTCTGGCCATTCGTCTGAGGATGGAAAGCGGACGAAAAAGATAAATCTATGCCCATCCTAGCACAGAATGCCCGCCAAAATCTAGACACGAATTGGGTCCCTCTGTCAGAAACGATATTCTCAGGAATACCATGCAAACGAACAACATTTTGAAAAAACAGAGGAACCAACTCGGAAGAAGAAGGCAACTTGGGCAGAGGAACCAAATGGACCATCTTAGAGAAACGGTCACACACCACCCAGATGACAGACATCTTCTGAGAAACAGGCAGATCTGAAATAAAATCCATCGAGATGTGCGTCCAAGGCCTCTTAGGAATAGGCAAGGGCAACAACAATCCACTAGCCCGAGAACAACAAGGCTTGGCCCGAGCACAAACGTCACAAGACTGCACAAAGCCTCGCACATCTCGTGACAGGGAAGGCCACCAGAAGGACCTTGCCACCAAATCCCTGGTACCAAAAATGCCAGGATGACCTGCCAACGCAGAAGAATGAACCTCAGAGATGACTCTACTGGTCCAATCATCAGGAACAAACAGTTTATCAGGTGGGCAACGATCAGGTCTATCCGCCTGAAACTCCTGCAAGGCCCGCCGCAGGTCTGGAGAAACGGCTGACAATACCACTCCATCCTTAAGGATACCTGTGGGCTCAGAGTTACCAGGCGAGTCAGGCTCAAAACTCCTAGAAAGGGCATCCGCCTTAACATTCTTAGAACCCGGTAGGTATGACACCACAAAATTAAACCGAGAGAAAAATAATGACCAGCGCGCCTGTCTAGGATTCAGGCGCCTGGCGGTCTCAAGATAAACCAAATTTTTGTGGTCAGTCAATACCACCACCTGATGTCTGGCCCCCTCAAGCCAATGGCGCCACTCCTCAAAAGCCCACTTCATGGCCAAAAGCTCCCGATTCCCAACATCATAATTCCGCTCAGCGGGCGAAAATTTACGGGAAAAGAAGGCACAAGGCCTCATCACGGAGCAGTCAGAACTTTTCTGCGACAACACTGCCCCAGCTCCGATCTCAGAAGCGTCGACCTCAACCTGAAAAGGTAGAGCAACATCAGGCTGACGCAACACAGGGGCAGAGGAAAAACGGCGCTTAAGCTCCCGAAAGGCCTCCACAGCATCAGGGGACCAATCAGCAACATCAGCACCCTTCTTAGTCAAATCGGTCAATGGCTTAGCAATATCCGAAAAACCAGCAATAAATCGACGATAAAAGTTAGCAAAGCCCAAAAATTTCTGAAGACTCTTAAGAGAGGAGGGCTGCGTCCAATCACAAATAGCTTGAACCTTGACAGGATCCATTTCAATGGAAGAGGGGGAAAAAATATATCCCAAAAAGGAAATCCTCTGTACCCCAAAAACACACTTAGAACCCTTCACACACAAAGAATTAGACCGCAAAACCTGAAAAACCCTCCTGACTTGCTGGACATGAGAGTCCCAGTCATCCGAAAAAATCAGAATATCATCCAGATACACAATCATAAATTTATCCAAATAATCGCGAAAAATATCATGCATAAAGGACTGGAAAACCGACGGAGCATTTGAAAGACCAAAAGGCATCACTAAATACTCAAAGTGGCCCTCGGGCGTATTAAATGCGGTTTTCCACTCATCCCCCTGCCTGATTCGCACCAAATTATACGCCCCACGAAGGTCAATCTTAGAGAACCACTTGGCCCCCTTTATGCGAGCAAACAAATCAGTAAGCAACGGCAATGGGTATTGATATTTAACAGTGATTTTATTCAAAAGCCGATAATCAATACATGGTCTCAAAGAGCCGTCTTTTTTTGACACAAAGAAAAAACCGGCTCCTAAGGGAGATGACGATGGACGAATATGTCCCTTTTCCAAGGACTCCTTTATATATTCACGCATAGCAGCATGTTCAGGCACAGACAGATTAAATAAACGACCCTTTGGGTATTTACTACCCGGGATTAAATCTATGGCACAATCGCACTCTCGGTGCGGAGGTAACGAACCAAGCTTGGATTCTTCAAAGACGTCACGATAGTCAGACAGGAACTCAGGAATTTCATAGGGAATAGATGATGAAATGGAAACCACAGGTACATCCCCATGAGCCCCCTTACATCCCCAGCTCAACACAGACATAGCTTTCCAGTCGAGGACTGGGTTGTGAGATTGCAGCCAAGGCAATCCTAGCACCAAATCATCATGTAGATTATACAGCACCAGGAAGCGAATAATCTCCTGGTGATCCGGATTAATACGCATAGTTACTTGTGTCCAGTATTGTGGTTTATTATTAGCCAATGGGGTGGAGTCAATCCCCTTCAGAGGAATAGGAGTCTCCAAAGGCTCTAAATCATACCCACAGCGTTTGGCAAAGGACCAATCCATAAGACTCAAAGCGGCGCCAGAGTCGACATAGGCGTCCGTGGTAATAGATGACAAAGAGCAAATCAGGGTCACAGATAGAATAAACTTAGACGGTAAGGTGCAAATGGAAACAGATTTACCAAGCTTTTTAGTGCGCTTAGAGCATGCTGATATAACATGAGTAGAATCACCACAATAGAAACACAACCCATTTTTCCGTCTAAAATTCTGCCGCTCGCTTCGGGACAGAATTCTATCACACTGCACACTCTCTGGCGATTTCTCAGTGGACACCGCCAGATGGTGCACTGGTTTGCGCTCCCGCAAACGCCTATCGATCTGAATAGCCATTGTCATGGACTCATTCAGACCCGCAGGCACAGGGAACCCCACCATAACATCCTTAATGGCATCAGAGAGACCCTCTCTGAAAGTCGCCGCCAGGGCGCACTCATTCCACTGAGTAAGCACAGACCATTTACGGAATCTTTGGCAGTAAATTTCCGCTTCATCTTGCCCCTGAGATAGGGACATCAAAGTTTTTTCTGCCTGAAGCTCCAAATGAGGTTCGTCATAAAGCAACCCCAAGGCCAGAAAAAACGCATCCACATTGAGCAACGCAGGATCCCCTGGTGTCAATGAAAAAGCCCAGTCTTGAGGGTCGCCCCGGAGCAAGGAAATCACAATCCTGACCTGCTGTGCAGGATCTCCGGCAGAGCGAGATTTCAGGGACAAAAATAATTTGCAATTATTTCGAAAATTCTGAAACCCAGATCTATTCCCCGAGAAAAATTCCGGCAAAGGAATTCTCGGCTCAGATACAGGTGCATGACAAACAAAATCTTGCAAATTTTGTACCTTCGTGGCGAGATTATTCAAACCTGCAGTTACACTCTGAAGATCCATTGCAAACAGGTGAACACAGAGCCATTCAAAGGAGAGAAAAAAAAAAAAAAAAAATTTCAGCAGACTACTTATTTCTCTCCTTTCTCAGCCAAGGATTTTAACCCTTTAGTGGGCCGGTCAAACTGTCATGATCTCAATGGCAAGAGATCATAGCATCAGCATATATAGGAACTAGCTCTTGGAAGATGGAAACTGAGCTGACCATGAACTAAACCTAACGCACAACTAGCAGTGGCCGGGTAGCATGCCTACGTTGATTCTAGATGCCCAGCACCAGCCGGAGGACTAAATAAAGCTAGCAGAGGAAAATATTAGTCCTAGCTCACCTCTAGAGAAATACCCCGAAAGGAGACAGAGGCCCCCCACATGTATTGGCGGTGAATCAAGATGAAATAACAAACGTAGTATGAAAATAGGTTTAGCAAATTTGAGGTCCACTTACTACATAGCAGAAGACAGAAAGGACACTTTCATGGTCAGCTAAAAACCCTATCAAAACACCATCCAGAAATTACTTTAAAACTCTGGCATTAACTCATAACACCAGAGTGGCAATTCCTGTTCACAAGAGCTTTCCAGACACAGTAACGAAACTACAGCTGTGAACTGGAACAAAAATGCAAAAACAAACATGGACAAGAGTCCAACTTATCTAGTAGTTGTCTAGGAGCAGGAACAAGCACAGAGAGGCTTCTGATAACATTGTTGACCGGCAAGCAACTAACAGAGCAGCAAGGTTATATAGCGACTCCCACATCTTGATGGGAACAGGTGAACAGAGAAGATGAAGACACCAGTTCAATTCCACCAGTAGCCACCGGGGGAGCCCAGAATCCAAATTCACAACAGGTACCTGTAAAGAAAATACATGACTTACCACATGTATAGTATTGCCATTCAATGCATACCAATCAATAAATCAAATGTGATTACATAATCAGTGTCATGTCCACTTTCGGAAGTTTCAGTGGATGACATGTTGGAGTAGCAGGCAGCAGTCAAGTGAAACACTAGAGAAAAGAACAGATAAGAAAAAATTAAATTATTAAGAGCCAAACACAATGTAGCCCCCCCCAAACAAAGAACAATGGACACCAATACTTACATTACAGGCAGTAGTCAAACAGCACAGCAGTCAGGCAGCACCAGGACAGCAGCACCAGGACGGCAGCACCAGGAAGATGGCAACACCAGGAAAACGGCAACACCAGGATGGCAGCAACAGGACGCCAGCACCAGGAAGGCAGCAGCACCAGGAGGGCAGCAGAACGGAGAAGGCAGCAGCACCAGGAAGGCAGCAGCACCAGGAAGGCAGCAGCACCAGGAGGGCAGCAGAACCGGGAAGGCAGCAACAGGACAGCAGCAGCACCAGGAAGGCAGCAGCACCAGGACAGCAGCAGCACTAGGATGGAAGCTGCACCAGGAAGGCAGCAGCACCAGGACAGCAGCAGCACCAGGAAGGCAGCAGCACCAAGACGGCGGCAGCACTAGGATGGCAGCAGCACCAGGATGGCAGCAGCAGCATCAGTAAGGTGGCAGCACCAGGACGACAGCAGCACCAGGAAGGCAGCAGCACCAGGAAGGCAGCAGCTCCAAGACAGCGGCAGCACCAGGATGGCAGTAGCACCAGGATGGCAGCAGCAGCACCAGGAAGGCAGCAACAGCACCAGGAAAGCAGGAGCACCAGGACGGCAGCAGCACCAGGACGGCAGCATCAGGACCGGAGCATCAAACAGTCTGCAAGGAACAGAAAAAACTTAGTACAGAGTGCAGACTGCAAAGACAAACAGACATTTTCAAAGCATCTATACTTACTTCCAGAGTATTGTCCAGAGTCTTGTGCTTGCATCCAGAGTCTTGAGAGTAATGGACTACCTATCTCCAGACCCTCTTGTATACATCAGGGTTTTTGCAGGTGGTAACATCATTTCCTGGACATGATAAGTGTGAAGTACGCATGCGTATCGAACGCATGTGTATGGATGTCCTTGCATACCAATTCGTTCCCATAGACAGCAATGCATTTTTTTGATGCACTCATCCGCAATCATCCGCATGTTGCGTTTGCCGTACACCGCGAAATGATGCATGCATACGCATCCGCATGCGAGCACATGCAAAGGCATGTCCCTGCATACACCATGTTAAAGATATGTACACATGACACATGCGGATGTATGCGGATCTTACGCTGCTCACAGAAACGCTAATGTGAACCCGGCCTTACTGAGCTTTGGATGAATTTTGGAGATTTTGAGGAAGAATGCTCGGAAATTCAAACACGAATCCGAATGTGCTTTGGTCTTGCCAAGATTGAGATTGGCCAACATTTTTCAAAGAAAATATCACTATGCTATTTATTTATTTACTGCAGGGTATTTAATCATTCTTTTTCTGTCTTAGTTTTTTTTCTGTTCTGTGGCTAGTGTGAATATGCTCTTACACACTGCATACTCACCAATTTAAATCCCAGTTCATACCTTTGGAGGTTTTACTGTCTCAATCATGTGCATATAAAAGTGTGGTCTGCCTTTCTCTTGAGCTGGGAATTATTGATGTGGTCTCCCTCAGCTGTGTGTCCATTAGTTGGGCTCAGTCCGACTCAACCCTTATCTACATGCAAGTCACTTGACAAACGGTAAGGTTTTTAATATTAGAGCTAGGACCGTCCTAATTATGACTGCCTTGATGAGGCGGGATGGCTTTCGCATTTTTTTTTATCAAGAAATATGTTAACCAAATATCGCATATTATTTTCCTGCGCTGTGCTATTTATTTATTTATGCAGGGTATTTAATCACTATGCTTCTGTCTTTGTTTTTTTCCTGTGGCCAGTGTGAACATGTGCTTACAGTACACGCTGCATATACACCAAATTATATCCCAGTTCATGCCTTTGGGTATTTTTTTCTGTTTGTCTGCATCATGTGCATATAAAGGTGTGGCCTGTCTTTCTTATGAACAGGGCATTATTGATGTTGTCTCCCTCGGCTGTGTGTCCATTAGTTGGGCTCAGTCCATCTCAGCCATTACCTACATGTATGTCACTTAAAACATATATAGATAAAAATACACAGTGTAAGTATAGTGTAGACACACGTGCCCGCATAGGGGATTTAGTCAGAGGTTCAGTGCATTAAAGCGTGTAAAACATATAGAGAAAAAATGCAGGTTTTTAAAATTAGAGGTAGGACTGTCCTAATTATAATTTCTGTGACGAGGCGGGATGGTTTTTGCATTTTTTCAAAAAACATGTTAACTAAATACCATATATTATGTTCATGCACTATGCTGTTTAATTAGTGCAGGGTATTTAATCATTATGTTTCTGTCTTTGTTTTTCCTGTTCTGCGGCTAGTGTGAACATGCGCTTACAGGCTGCATACACATCAATTTATATTATTATTATTATTATTTATTATTATAGCGCCATTTATTCCATGGCGCTTTACATGTGAGGAGGGGTATACATAATAAAAACAAGTACAATAATTTTAAACAATACAGGTCACAACTGGTACAGGAGGAGAGAGGACCCTGCCCGCGAGGGCTCACAACCTACAAGGGATGGGTGAGTATACAGTAAGCGAGGGTAGAGCTGGTCGTGCAGCGGTTTGGTCGATCGGCTGCAGGTTGTAGGCTTGTCGGAAGAGGTAGGTCTTCAGGTTCCTTTTGAAGGTTTCAATGGTAGGCCAGAGTCTGATATGTTGATGTTATGTCCCAGTGAGTATGTGTTATGTTCATAAAAGCTGGTGCCACAGGAAAACAGCAAACCTCAAGGTGTAGGATCCTTTTGATGTGCAATTTAATAAAATACAATTTAATACTCGCTGTCTCTGAATCTTTCTGGTTTGATGCAGTTCTCAGTACAGCCTGGTAGCATGAACCAAAGCCAGGCATATTCTACTCTAAACTACTACAGCATTTCTGAGTAAGCATAGTTTGAGAATCCATACGGAGACTAAAGGAAAAGACCTGACCACTGCCGTCACCGTTTGTCACAGTTTGTCTATCAGAAAGGTATGAAGGTATGGTCGTAGGTGGCCCTGAACATTGAACTGTACAGGGCTCAAAAATTTCTAATGACTGCCCTCTCTCTGACTACTAGGCATCTGTCTTGCTGTTGGAAATGGCTTTAAATAAATGGATTATTGTTATAACAACGCTGATGCAATGCAAGTGTAAATAATAATTGCTTCCCTATTGGTTTTAGAGGTGAATAAATGTACCGTCTAATATATTTTGCTACTTGGGTGAACAGCAATTATCTAGCAAGTGCTGTCCAGCATTGATGCCTTATAAATGAGCATAAAGGCTATGGTGGTGGGCAGGTGAGACTATTACAACACAGATGAAAAATATATTTGGTACAATTTTATCCCATGAATTTATTTGGTCTTTGGACTGATATATTATAGTGAAATCATTGCTTACATTGTGATGCTGCAATACAACTTGCAGAAATAATTGCAGACCTCTTTATAGCAATAAAAGCAAAATTACTTTGTCAAAACAGCCAATTAACGGATGGATTGACCTGTTAAATTCATCTAGTAAAGAGTATTGTATGTAATATACAATAAACAATAAGCTATGATATGTTATTTGTGTTCTTTTAAATATGCTATGCAATTCTTCAGATTAATTATTTTTTCTCACCTTCCTTTTTGCATCAGTTGAGTCCTCCATGGATTTTGAAAATACACAAAAATTGAGTTTGGTTTGAATTAGTATACATGCAGCACATAAACGCATGTTCACATTGGTCATAAAGCATACAAAGCCTACAAGAGACAAAATGAGCAAAAACCCTGCTGTAACTAAATAAGTAAAAAGCAAAAGTGCATTTTAAAAGCTCAGGGTTCTTATTAATACTGTTTTTTGTCAAAAATAGCATAAAAGCCATCCCACCATCGACAAGGTGACCCTGATTGGGACGGTCCTACACTGTCTAATATTAAAAACCTTACCACGTGTCAGAGATGACCTCAGTTTGTGAAAAAGGGCTGATAAAAGGATTACGACCTGTGGACAACAGTCTGGGGAAGCATTTAAATGTAATTACCAGCTCCAGAGATGGAGGCCACACCCCAGCTTACACAGAATGCAAAAACACAACAACAAAAAACACAAAAATTGAGCTTGGTTTAAGTTGGTATACATGCAGCACATAAATGCATGTTCACATTGGCCATAAAGCATACAAAACCTACAAGAGACAAAATGAGCAAAAACCCTGCTGTAACTAAATAAGTAAAAAGCAAAAGTGCATTTAAATAGCACAGAGTTCTTAGTAATACTGTTTTTCACCAAAAATAGCATAAAAACCATTCCACAATCGACAAGGTGACCATGATTGAGATGGTCCTATGCTGTCTAAAATTAAAAACCTTTAATAATATGGATTTTGGCTGACACATCTACCTTGATGGTAGAATTATAGATCTGGATCTCAGATAGCACGCTACTAATTGTTAATGCAGTACTAATATTGACAAAATGGACCACACATTTTTATTATTTCAATCTTCTGTCAAATGCTAAAACTTCAGCTGTTGCCACCAGTGGACGCTTATCAATTTACTTCATACTGGTTCCATCATACTGTATATAAAGTGTTGGCATCCTTGAAATTGTTCCAAAAAATTTATTTCTCCAGAAAATTATTGCAATTATGCATATTTTGCTATACACAAATTTATTTCCTTTGTGTGTATTGGAACAACACAAAAAACAGAAATAAAGGCAAATTGGAAAAAATTTCATACAAAACTTCCAAAATTTTCCCGACAAAATTGCTGGTACCCTCAACTTAATATTTGGTTGCACACCCTTAAAACTAAATAACTGCAATTAATCACTTCCTATAACCATCAACAAGCGTCTTACACCTCTCTTCTAGAATTTTGGACCACTTTTCATTTGCAAACTGCTCCAGATCGCTCATATTTGAAGGGTGCCTTCTACGAACAACAATTTTAAGATCTCTACAGAGTGGTTCAATGGGATTTAGATCCAGACTCATTGCAGGCCACTTCAGAACACTCCAGTGCTTTGTTTCCATCCATTTCTGGGTACTTCTCAAAGTATGTTTGGGGTACTTGTCCTGCTGGAATACTCATGACCTAGGATTCAAACCCAGCTTTCTGATACTGGGCATTACATTTTCACCCACAATTCTTTAGTAATCCTCCAATTTTATGATGCCTTGCACACAGTCAGGGAACCTCAACCATAATTGAGTGTAGGTACTGTATTCTTATCTTTGTATGCCTCATTCCATTTTTGGTAAACAGTAGAATGATATGCTTTTCCAAAAGGTTCTATCTTGATCTCATCTGTTCATAAGATGCATTACCAGAAACATTTTGGCTTACTCATGAACATTCTGGCAAACTGCAGTCTATCTTTTTATATGTCTCTGTGTCAATAGTTGAGTTCTCCTAGGTCTCCTGCCAAAGCTTTTCATTTTATTCAAATGTCAAGGGATAGTTCGCACTGACACCAATGCACACTGAGCCTGCAGCACAGCTAGAATTTCTGTGGAACTTGATTGAGGCTGCTTATCCACCATCTGGACTATTCTGCATTGAAACCTTTCATCAATTTTTCTCTGCAGTCCACGTCGAGGCAGATCAGCTACAGTGCCATGGGTTGCAAATTTCTTGATTATGCTGCACACCATAGACAAAGGAGCATAAAGGTCTTTGGAGATGGACTTGTAACTATGAGATTAATGACATTGCAACAATTTTGGTTCTCAAGTCCTCAGACAGTTCTCTTCTCTTTCTGTTCCCCATGCATAGTGTGGCACACAAAGACACACAATGCACAGTTGAGTCAACATCTCCCTTTCTTATCTGATTTTAGGTGTGATTTTCCTATTGCCCACACCTATCATTTGCCACAAATGAGTTCCAACAAGCATCACATGCTGAAACAAAGTTGTTTACCTACAACTTTGGAAAGGTGCCAAAAATTTTGTCCAGCCTATTTTCAGGGTTTTGTGTGAAATTATGTCTAATTTGCCTTTTTTACCCTGTTGTTTAGTGCTGTTGAAATATACTCAAAGGAAATAAACATGTGTATAACAAAACGTTTAATTGCAATAATTTTCTGGAAGAAATATTTCATTTTTTGTAACAATTTCAAGGGTGTAAACACTTTTAGCCATTACTATTTTATGTTTAAAAAGTATCAGTAAACAACCCCAATGAGGATGATGCTAGTTGCCCAGATTAAGAAATATAAATCCCTGGATCAATGTACTATCTTCAAAATCTAATAAACATAATTTGTAATGTTACATGTTTTAAGAAAGATATGTAGGCCATCCTTGACTTGTTTAGTGAATCAAACATTACAACATGCAGATGAGTGAATATGATGAGATCTGTGATTTTACTGGGTAAGTAGAATTTATTCTCTGCAAAATGAATGTCCCTTATGTTGTCATGACCACTCACCTGCCTTCCTTATGGTACTCAATGCCTCAGCTTACCGCTGCCGTACACTAAACCCCTGTTCATGTCATGGCTAGAGATGAGCGAAAATTTCAATGTATGGTTCGGATTACCATTGCCGAATGGTAACAGCTCAAACTGCTTTCATGCTCAGCTACAGTCAAGTAGCACAAATATCAGACTACTACTGTCAGAAAAATCTAAGGATAGTAACACGGGTAGTTGACTCAAAGGACATGGAGGCCTGCCGGTCTTGGAGGCCTACTGCTACAGGCAACACACATGATGGAGATCCAACCAGGTGTCTACACATTTCCAAAGATCAATGGCAGACACCAACAAAGTGGCATCAATTTCATCACAGAAGAAATAGTATAACAGAGACCGACAGGTCTTCCGCTATACCCAACCCAGGGACTGTAGGAGAAATCAGCGCAAATAAGGTCTTACCAATATACACAATAAGGTATTACTTTTGATAATACTAACCTGATATATCTATAGAGAATACATGAAATGTGAGCATCAGCTGCAGTGGATCAACAGGTCATTCAGTGACCATTAAACATCAAATATAGGGATATTGGTGGATGGTTTGCGCACTGCTAGATGAACTTGAGATGTATACTCCGGTATAATAATTTAAAAAGTCGTGTTTTTTTCAATGCGTTTTGAAGTACAAAATTACTTGTTCCTCGGGATTGACCACATGTATCATACATGTGGTCAATCCTGAAGAAGATGTAATTTTGGACTTCGAATTCCGTCTTCCACCACTACCTCACTTTTTCCCAGTCATGTTTCTCAGATAGTGTGCTAGTAGCACAGTATTAGCAACTAAAAAATAGATTTTTTTACTCTGCACCACCTCTGCACACAGCTGAATTTCAGCAATACTAAATAGGAAGTTGAAATATGATGTGCTGAATCGCGTTGGTCACAATTTAAAGAATTGTTTCAGTGTGGATGAAGGCTGCATAACATACCCTAGATGCTCCAAACAATTTAAAAGGGAGATCTATCATACTGTATGATGTTAGTAACAGAAGAAAGAATTGTTTAAGTGTGCATCCCAGTTCTGGATGTCCAACCTTGGGAACGTCAAGGCGTCATTGTAAAAACATTAGCAGCAGTCTACGTGGCAAAATCAGTTTCTGTCAGTCATTTACCACATTTTTTAGACCAGCCTGTGCACCAGCAGAATAGAGTACAAGTTGACACATTGTGAACAACTGGAGAGGATGGTGCAGGAGTATCTGGAGCTCAATATCAATGCCATCAGGGGGGGTTGGACCCTTTTGCATTTTGGTCTTCAAAAATGGAAGAGCGGTCTAAGATCGCCTGTCATGCCTTGGAGGTTTTGTCATGCCCGGCAGCCAGCGTTCTCTCAGAATGTGTCATCAGCACTGCTGGTGATGCCCTGATGGAAAAGCACATCTGGCTGTCCTCTGAAAGTGTAGACCACCTAACTTTCATCAAAATGAACAAGTCATGCATCTCCAATGCCTTTTGCATCCTAGACACAAATTGAGCAGACTAAGCAATGGTGTATTTTTTTTGTGTCATGTATTGATCCTGCGTTTTTGCAGTCTGTGCCATCTTTGTGGTATCTCCTGTGCCTGCTGTTGCTACTCCTGCTGATGTTACAAACATTTTTATGAAATGCGGAGATTTAAAGTTGGATCTCCATCTGATGGGTTGCCTGTAGTTGATGGTGTGTCGAAGACCTATTAAACTGTTTCTACTCCATGGAAATTGATGCCACATCAGTGATGTGTGACAATAATTTTTTTTAAATGTGGAGACTCAAAGTTGGGTCTCCATTAGAGATGAGCGAACCTTTCAAGATTCAGTTCGGATCTGAATTCGCGAAAGGACCAATGTTCACTGAACTATTCTCCAAACTTATCCGAACCTCACTGAATTCAATGCAAGGCAAAGTCAAACGCATAGACAACACCTTCAGGGGGGGGAAGGTGACCAAAAAGCTCGAATTTGGGGCAGACAAAAAAGTGACATCAATTGACCCACAGTAGAAATTTTATAATGGCGCAGCAGTCAGGCATGGGCCATGCAAGAGACAGTGTCTGAGCCAGCACTTATGCCTTGGAATTGAAGTTTCAATGAGGAAAGGGTGGTTAAGGGAGCAGTGTAAAGGTACCTTCACACTAAGCGACTTTACAACGATAACGATAGCGATCCATGACGTTGCAGCGTCCTGGATAGCGATATCGTTGTGTTTGACACGCAGCAGCGATCAGGATCCCGCTGTGAGATCGCTGGTCGTTGCTGAAAGTCCAGAACTTTATTTCGTCGCTGGATCTCCCGCTGACATCGCTGAATCGGTGTGTGTGACACCGATCCAGCGATGTCTTCACTGGTAACCAGGGTAAACATCGGGTTACTAAGCACAGGGCTGCGCTTAGTAACCCGATGTTTACCCTGGTTACCATTGTAAAAGTAAAAAAAAAAAACACATACTCACAATCCGGTGCCCGGCGTCCACTTCCCTGCACTCCTGCTGCATCCTGTGTAAGTGCCGGCCGTAAAGCAGAGCAGTGACGTCACCGCTCTGCTCTGTGGGAGATGCCGGAGATGTTCGGCGCTGACACAGGATGCAGGAGGAGTGCAGGGAAGCGGACGTCGGGCACCGGAATGTGAGTATGTGGGGTTTTTTTTACTTTTACAATGGTAACCAGGGTAAACATCGGGTTACTAAGCGTGGCCCTGCGCTTAGTAACCCGATGTTTACCCTGGTTACCAGGGGACTTCGGCATCGTTGGTCGCTGGAGAGCCGTCTGTGTGACAGCTCTCCAGTGACCACACAACGACTAAACAGCGATGCTGCAGCGATCGGCATCATTGTCTGTATCGCTGCAGCGTCGCTTAGTGTGAAGGTACCTTAAGTCTTCTTAGCTGGGAGACCTGATACCTCATGCAACACCTTATTTTTTTTTTATTCCAGCCACACTCAGATGACACAAACATCAGTTTCATACAGTACTATTGGTAGAAAAATGTAAGGAAAGTAAACACAGGTTGTTGACTGATCAATTGACCAACTGTAGAACTTTTTATAATAGCACAGCAGCAGTCAGCTATGGCAAATGCATGAGTTATCATGGTCTGGCTAGGCATTTCCAGGAATTGAATTAGAAATAGAAAAATGTAAGGAATGTAACACATGCAGTTGCCTAAAAGTTAGTGCAGGCCTCCCTGTCTGGGAGCCCTACTTAAACAGGCAACCTATCAGATTTAAAACCAACTTGCAGTCTCCACATTTCAAAAAAATAATTGTCACACACCATCAAAGTGGCACTAATTTGCACAGAGTAGAGGCAGTATAATATTCCTCAGACACACCTCCCACCACAAGCAACCCATCTGATGGAGACCCAACTTGGAGTCTCCGCATTTCAAAAAATAATTGTCACAGGCCATTAAATTTAAACACTGCCTGATTGCATTTTTTCCTGGCTGTGTGGAATGGAGGTGGGGGAGAGCCTATCTGCTTTGTTGGAATGGGTGTCTGATTAAGAGAGAGGTTGAGTGCACAGGTGGAGGCCCTAGAGGAGGTGGAGTAGGCAGAAGCAGTGAAGGAATTGTTAGATACAGAGGTTTGTCTCGCAAGACTTGCAGATTCCAAGACTTGTGGAGCAGCCACTTGACCGCCTGCCCCCACAGCCACCATAGTCACGCAGTGCCCTGTGAGCAAGATGTAACGCCCTTGCAAAGGTTTGTTTGTCCAGGTGTCAGTGGTGAAATGCACCCTGGAAGACAGATTTTTTCAGGGAACTGGTGATGTTGTTGGCAACATGCTTGTGTAGCGCAGGTACAACTTTCTTAGGGAAGTAATGATGACTGGGCAACTGGTACTGGGGGACTGCAACGGCCATCAACTTTCTGAACCCGTCTGTATCCACCAGGTGGGAAGGCAGCATTTCCATGGCCAACAGATTGGAGATGTGGAGTTCAAGCTCTTAGGTTTGCCATGTGTAAGAGGAAACATTCTTTTACATGAGCACAACTGTGGAACCGTGGGCTGGCTGCTGTGGTAAGAGAGGTCAGAGTACAGAGAACAGGACAAACTACTGGACTGTGAGTGAGGTGCAGGTGGAGATGTTATGGTCGATTGAGAAAGATGTGTTGTGCTAGGTGACACAAAAGCAGCAGCCTTGTCTACTTTTGTAACAGCTGACCGACTCACTCACCTCGACTGTGGTGGGTAAAGAATTGAAGTTTCTACGGCTGGAGACCTGTGTGAGAAGATTTCGAATGGTGACGGAGGAGGAAGAAGCAGCAGGTGGGATTGATGGGTCGGCCGGTCATTAGCGAGACCCGCATTTTAGCACAGTGAGGTTCCCACACTAAGGCATGTTGATGGTGCATGTGCCAGTTCATACATGTAGTTGTCAATATTTTGGTGCCTCTACTGAGTTTTTTTTGCAAATTTGACAGATAATATGTGTTGGGTCATCCTTTACAGTCTCAAAAAACGCCCTCCTCTTTTTCCTGCCCTGACACCACTGTACCATGCCTCTGGTATCTGAGTCTCATCAGGATCACCTCCACAATTGGTGGTTAACGTCTTTTTTAAATCATGTATTTTTTATTAAAGCATATGGCACGCCATTAACACAGTCCGATACAATTTCCAGACAAATACCGTACATTATATACATGACCTGATAATATATTTTCATTTTATTGATGGTTAACGTCTGGTGATGAGGGTCTGGATTCAGCTCGGTCCTTACTTTGTCTGGCCCCGGATCCAACATGAAAACATTTTGGGCATTGGTGCTGCTGATGCTTTCCTCCTCTGGATGCTGTGATTCTTTGGAGCAGATCTCTGATGCCCATGGAATAGAATGTGTGAACAGCTCTTCTGCATGGCCCATCTGAGGTTCCCCACAGTTAGTTGGACATTTGGAAATTTTTGACGTGGGGGAGACAAGGGTGATTGGCATGCCACCTCTGAGGATTCTACTGTGTGTGACGTTAAGTTGCAGGAAGAGGAAGAGAGGCCACTTGATGCAGCTCTTGTCATCCACTGTGGCACATGTTCTTTTTGAGCCTCAGCTACAACGCATACCACTGTGCGGCTGCCAAAGAAAGTGAGTCAAGTAGCCGGGCCAGTAACAGATGTTGTCTGTGGTTTTTGTATAGGACGAGACAGTGTTTGTTCAGTTCAGCTGTTATTCATGTTAACACCTAACCCACATACACGTGGAACACAAAGCCAATTTCCCCTTCCACCAGACCTTGCTTTTTCACACTAATGTTGTAATTAGACTTCCCTTCTTGTATCCTGCTGTTTCACAACCTTAGGCCCACAGCTGTCAGTCACCTGTCACTAAATGAACAATTAGTATTTATTTTCTTAGATAGTGTGCCTAAACAACACTGTTATACCTAACGACTTTTAAGTGGAAATCTGGCCTTCTGATTTGCCACTGAAGCACAGTGTTAGCACAAATGATTTGGAGTAGCTAATTGGGCCTCGTGTCTGCACTGCAATATTAGGCCTAACAAGTTTTAAAGGGAATCTGTCAGCAGGATTGTGCACAGTAACCGACACACAGTGTCAGGTCAGCGCTGTTATACTGATTAAAATGATACCTTGATAGATTTAATCAATCTTGTGGTTATTCTTTAATCTTTATTATGTTTTGAGCATATATTCGATTGTGTACAGGCCTCATCCACAGTTAAAAAATACTTTCTTCTGTTAATAACGTTATACAGCAGGCTAGATGTCAGTTTGAAATTTTTGGGTGCTGATATTGTTCTCCATACAGGGGTACACATGATAAAATATAAATTTGTTCTTTTATTACCATGCTCCAAAAATTGGGCCACATATGTTGTCATTCTTTTGTGCTCAGATTCTGCTGTATCCAAGGATCGTCCACAGTAACAAATCTGTTTTTTCCTGTTACTTCCATGCTGTATAAAGCAGGTCACAATTTTTGTGTTTTAATTATTTTGGGCTGGTATTTATTATGCTTTGCTTATATAGCGCTATCTTATTCCACAGCACTTTACATACATTGTCATCACTGTCCCCAATGAGGCTCACAATCTAAATTCCCTGTCAGTATGTCTTTGGAGTGTGGGAGGAAACTAGAGTACCCGGAGTAAACCCACACAAACATAGTGAGAACATACAAACTCCTTGCAGATCCTCTCCTTGGTGGGATTTTAATCCAGGGCCCCAGCCCTGCAAGGCTGCAGTGCTAACCACTGAGCCACTGAGCTGCCCTATTGTGGTATTGTGCTGGTATTGTGCTGCAGCCAGGAGTCCACATTTCACAATATAAATTCTTAGTGCAAATTGCGTGGTTCGTAAGCTATGCCACATTTAGATATTGAGCAGGGCTTGGAGCAGTATTTTTTGCTTTAAGTTTGATCAGTAACTGGGGGATGAGTGATAGGTGTAAGCCTGGTGCTCTGAGATCTGTGCCAAATTCAGGCAACACAAATGAAGGAGACCCAACTTGGAGAACAAATATTTCCAAAAATTATGGGCAGATGCCACAAAAAAGTGGCATAAATTTCTATTTATTTATTATTTTAATCACTTATATAGCATCAATAATTCCACCTCGCTTTACAGACATTTAAAGACATTTATTGTGTTAGTGGTGGGATAACACTAAAGCTTGCTTTCTCCATGCCCTCCTGTCAACCACAAACAACAGAGAGGGAATAATAATCCTCTTCATCTCCTAACTGTTGCATGTCCAACACCTCTTCCTTTTTACCTTCTCCATTTGTTCCTCCCATGTGTTAGGGTTTTCGAAACGCACCGAATATATTTATTGATGTGATTGGTGCGTTCGCAACCCGGGATCCACCGTGCAGGAAATATCCTGCCGCTAAGTAAATGGCGGCACAATATGGCGGTATTAACCAGCTCTGTTAGCTTCACAGAGCGGCCGAGAAATCAAAGCTCTGTGCCCTGTTAACTCTCACAGAGACACAGGCTAACTACCCAGAAGAGAGCAATCAGTGGTCATGCATGCACACTACACTCCTCACCGGAGGTGCCAGCATTCTAGGTGCTTATTTCAGCCGGGTCCCTGAATACCCTCATACACAATCTCCTCGCCGGAGGTGCCAGCATTCTAGGGGCTTATTTCAGCCGGGTCCCTGAACACATTCACGCATATGACCACAGTGGCGCAAAGCATGTAACTTTAGAAGATACTAGCGCATGGCCGTGTGGCCATGCGAGCCTTAAATAGCTGCGGCACATACAGGACCTTAAAAAAGATTAAAAAAGAGGACCAATGAGAGACTGCTACTGAGTCTGTGTACCTACAGAACCTTCCAAGAAAGAGCAATAGACTTGGCTGCAGCACCTGAACATGTGACCCCCCGTTCTCCACTGAGAGATCTTACCCTGGGCATGCTCAGTGTGTGCAAAGCAGGACTTAGCCCCAGAAAAGCCTGTTCACCGTAGATCAGTGCAGGGTACAATAGCAGAGCCTGGAGAGGCAGCAAAAACCCTTTGCACTGAATCAGACTCAGTGAGACGCTGGGACCGACGTCTCCGCTGAGCAGGCTCCACTGCGGCCGATGGAGAATGGGAGACCGCAGCAGAGATGGATCAAGATTCCCCCTGTGCAGCAGAGGAAACCTGACTCCTAACATTACCCCCCTCCTAGGGCCCCCCTCCTTGGGCCTCGCTACGCTCAAAAGCTTCAATGAGCAGCGGAGCCCGAATGTGCTCTACAGGCTCCCAGGTTCTATCCTCTGGACCGTGACCCTTCCAATCCACCAGATAAAATTTCTTGCCACGTACCACCTTGCACCCCACGATAGCATTCACCTCAAACTCATCCGTGGATGAACCCGATGTCCCGGCAGATGACTCAGAAAACCGGGACAAATGAACGGGCTTTAAGAGGGAAAAGTGAAAGGTATCGGTGATACCAAGGCGTGAAGGAATAGCCAAACGGTAGACCACAGGGTTCACCTGTTCCAGAGTCTTGAATGGACCAATGTAGCGAGGCGCAAACTTAGTGGACTCAACTCGCAGCCTGATGTTACGGGTGGAGACCCACACTAAGTCGGCCGGAGCAAAGGTCGGAGCGGGGCACCGATGTGTATCAGCCGAGACCCTCATTCTCTCCTTGGAGGCCCGGATGGCATCCTGTGTGAGCTCCCAGATGTCACGTGCCTCCACCGCCCAGTCTTCCACCCTAGATTCGGTGGATGACACGGGCATGGGCACAGGGACACGCGGATGCTGGCCGTAATTAAGGAGAAAAGAAGTCTGACCAGTGGAATCGGCTACGGTGTTGTTCAAGGCAAATTCCACCCAAGGTAGCAAAGATGCCCAGTCATCCTGCCTAGCAGAGACAAAATGTCGCAAGTATGTCACCAGAGTCTGATTGGTTCTCTCTACCAACCCATTCGTCTCGGGATGATATGCAGAGGAGAGATTCAGCTCTATGCTGAGTAAACGGCAGAGCTCTCTCCAAAACCGAGACGCAAACTGGGGACCCCGGTCGCTGATAAATTTATCAGGCATTCCATGTAAGCAGAAAATATGTTTAATGAACAACACCGCCAAGGCCCGTGCAGAAGGTAACCGTAGTAGCGGCACCAAATGCACCATTTTCGAGAAATGATCGGTGATGACCCAAATGATGGCACAACCGCGAGACTTGGGCAAACCCACCACAAAGTCCATCCTGACCACTTCCCAGGGTCTGTCTGCCACCGGCATGGGTTAAAGTAACCCAGCAGGCCGTTGCCATGAAGACTGATTCTGGGCGCAGGAGACACACGCCCAAATATAGTCCCCGATGTCACGGGCCATATGCGGCCACCAGTATGTCCTCGCCAAAAGCTCAGATGTCCTCTTGGTTCCAAAATGTCCACCCGCTCTGGACGAGTGAGACCAAGAGAGAACCTCCGGTCGCAAATTCGCTGGCACGAAAGTCTTGCCCGGGGGCACGGACTCTAGCGAAACCGGAGCCACAGTTCTCAGGCTCTCAGAGGGGACAATAAGCCATGGCTCCTCATCCTCCTCCTCAGATGACACTACGGAGCGGGAGAGAGCATCGGCACGAATGTTCTTCTCCTCAGAGAGAAAATGGAGAGTAAAATGGAACCGGGAGAAGAACAGGGACCATCTGGCCTGGCGAGAATTCAGCCGCTGGGCCGTCTGTATGTACACCAAGTTTTTGTGGTTGGTGAATACTTGGAACGGAAAGCAAGCTCCCTCCAAGAGGTGTCTCCACTCATAAAAAGCTAACTTCATTGCTAGAAACTCCCTGTCCCCGATGGAATAATTCCTCTCTGCTGGTGTGAAGGTCTTGGACAAGAAGAAGCAAGGATGCTTCCGACCTTGAGCATCCTTTTGCAAAAGGACTGCTCCAGCACCAACGGATGAGGCATCCACCTCCATTATAAATGGCTTATCTACATCAGGGCGATGTAGAATAGGAGCGCTAGCGAAGTGTGACTTAATTGAAAGGAATGCCTTGGAGACATCCTCCGACCACAACTTGGGATTTGCTCCCTTCTTGGTGAGGGCAACCAAGGGAGCTACCAATGTTGAAAAGTATGGAATGAACTGGCGATAGTAATTGATGAACCCCATAATGCGCTGCACCGCTTTAAGTGAATGGGGTTCCTGCCAGTCCATCACAGCCTGTAGTTTGGCAGGATCCATAGCCAAACCCTGGGCAGAGATGATATAACCAAGGAATGGCAAGGACTCCTGCTCAAACACACACTTCTCCAACTTGGCGTAGAGGGAGTTTGCCCATAAGAGGTTGAAGACTTTGCGAACATCTCTCCGGTGGGAGTCAATATCTGGAGAGTAGATGAGAATATCATCCAGATAGACTACGACCGAGGTGGTGAGCATCTCCCGGAAGATGTCATTCACAAAGTCCTGGAAAATGGCTGGGGCATTACAAAGCCCGAAGGGCAACACCAGATATTCATAGTGCCCATCCCTGGTGTTAAAAGCCGTCTTCCACTCGTCAACCTCACGGATGCAAATAAGGTTATAAGCACCCCGCAAATCTAATTTAGTAAATACCCTTGCTCCCCGTAGCCTATCAAAGAGCTCAGATATCAGGGGTAGTGGGTACTTGTTTTTAACGGTGATGGCGTTAAGACCCCTGTAGTCAGTGCATGGACGTAATTCTCCACTCTTCTTCCTGCACGAAGAAGAGCCCAGCCCCTGCAGGTGTCACTGACTTCCTAATAAAACCTCTTGCCAGATTCTCTTGGATATACTGAGACATTGCCTCCATCTCCGGGAGAGATAACGGATAGACTCGACCCCGGAGAGGCTCAGCACCAGGCAAGAGATCGATAGGACAGTCATAGGGACGGTGAGGCGGAAGGGTCTCCGCAGCCCTTTTGGAGAACACGTTCACATAAGGCCAATAGTGCTTGGGGAGAGAGGAAAGATCTGCGGGTACCTCAGTTGTAGCAACCTGAATGCACTCCCTCTGACATCTACCCTCACAGGATTTACTCCATCCCAAAATTTTCCCTGAGGACCACTCTATATGAGGAGAATGAAAACGAAGCCAGGGTATCCCCAACAGGATCTCATCAACTCCCTCAGGAAGGACCAAAAGAGAAATAATCTCCTGATGTGATGGAGATACAGAAAGAGTGAAAGGGATGGTTTGGTGTGTAATCTGTGTAGGTAGTGTCGACCCATTTACCACTCGAATGGTTATTGGCTTGGTGAGCATCACCAGGGGTATTGCGTGTCGCTGAGCGAAAGCGGATGACATAAAATTACCCTCCGCCCCAGAGTCCACGCAAAACTCTACCATAAGAGTGGATGGGCCTATGGTAATTGTCCCCTTGAAGGAAAATTTTGAGGTAAATATCGCTGTGTCTAATGTACCTCCTCCAACTGCCACTAGACGCTGACGTTTCCTCGACCGCTGCGGACACTTGGAGGCAAGATGTCCGGACTGCCGGCAAACATGACAGACCTTAAGAGCACGAGCGGCCTGGGACTTAGACCCCGCTCGCGACCCCTCTATGGCCTCATGTGACTCGGGCGCCTGGACCGGAGATTCCAAAGGTCTGGCGAAGGTGGGAGCCAGCCGAAACCTCTGCTTACACTTGGCTCGCTCCAACCCTCGCTCGTGAAAACGAAGGTCTATGCGAGTTGATATAGATATGAGCTCCTCCAGTGTAGCGGGAATCTCTCTAGTGGCCAAAGCGTCCTTCACATGGTCAGCCAGCCCCCTCTAAAATACTGGAATGAGGGTTTTATCTGACCATTTCAACTCAGACGCTAAAGTCCAGAAGAGAATGGCAAATTGGCTGACCGTGGTCGAACCCTGAGTCAATGCCAGCAGTTGGAGCGCCGTATCATGGGTGACTTGAGGTCCTACGAAGACCTGCTTCAGAGTGCCCAGAAACCAAGGAACACTCTGCACCACATGATCATTGTGCTCCCACAGCGGCGTAGCCCACTCCAAAGCTCTGTCCGACAGGAGAGAAATTACAAATCCCACCTTTGCCTGCTCTGTGGGAAAATTTGCAGCCAGGAGCTCGAGATGTATACCGCACTGGCTCACGAATCCCCTACAGGACTTACTGTCCCCAGAGAATTTTTCAGGCAACGGAAGGTGGGATAAGGTCGGAACAGAGGTGGCAGTGGGTAAAGCTGCTGCAGCCACGCTAGCAGCCTGAACAGCAATTGCAGTAACATCCACTGCCGAGGTTGCACGCTCGAGAGATGCCAACCGGCCCTCCAGCAGCTGGATGTACCCCTGCAATCGCTGTTCGTCCACCATTACTTAGCCAGATCCTGGCGCTAGTATACTGTTAGGTTTTGCGGAATGCACCAAATATATTTATTGATGTGATTGGTGCGTTCACAACCTGGAAACCACCGTGCAGGAAATATCCTGCCGCTAAGTAAATGGTGGCACAATATGGCGGTATTAACCAGCTCTGTTAGCTTCACAGAGCGGCCGAGAAAGCAAAGCTCTGTGCCCTGTTAACTCTCACAGAGACACAGGCTAACTACCCAGAAGAAAGCAATCAATGGTCATGCATGCACACTACACTCCTCGCCGGAGGTGCCAGCATTCTAGGGGCTTATTTCAGCCAGGTCCCTGAATACCCTCATACACAATCTCCTCGCTGGAGGTGCCAGCATTCTAGGGGCTTATTTCAGCCGGGTCCCTGAACACATTCACGCATATGACCACAGTGGCGCAAAGCATGTAACTTTAGAAGATACTAACGCATGGCCATGTGGCCATGCGAGCCTTAAATAGCTGCAGCACGTACAGGACCTTAAAAAAGAGGACCAATGAAAGACTGCTACTGAGTCTGCGTACCTACAGGACCTTCCAAGAAAGACCAATAGACTTGGCTGCAGTACCTGAACATGTGACCCCCGATCTCCACTGAGAGATCTTACCCTGGGCATGCTCAGTGTGTGAAAAGCAGGACTTAGTCCCAGAAAAGCCTGTTCGCCGTAGATCAGTGCAGGGTACAATAGCAGAGCCTGGAGAGGCAGCAAAAACCCTTTGCACTGAATCAGACTCAGTGAGACTCTGGGATCGATGTCTCCACTGAGCAGGCTCCACTGCAGCCGACGGAGAATGGGAGACCGCAGCAGAGATGGATCGAGATTCCCCCTGTGCAGCAGAGGAAACTCGACTCCTAACAATGAACACCACCTTTGAGACAACAGACCGGAACTTCAAGATATTGTTAATCCTTCCACATTCTCCTCTGCTTCCTCCTCTTCCCCCAGGACAAACACCACCTCTTCATACGGACTATTGAAAGTGTGCTCCGGCATGTAGATGACAGTAATAGTGATGCATATGTCAGCAACGTCAGTGCTAACCATCTTAGTAGCCATTTTGAAAACATACAGAAGGGTGCAGAGATCCTTCACCTGTGTCCACTTTGTAAGTGTGAATTGCACCACGTCCATACTGTGCTGTGCCAGGCTATGTCATACTGAACCAGGTCTTGGCACTACAACACAGTTGCTGCAACATGTGCAGAGTTTTATTCCATGTGTTGTCACATCGCATATCAACTGGTCAACCGATAGGACGAAAGATCGCTATACCAACTTATGTGGAATGATGAAAGTGAACACACAACGACAGTTATTTCTGCATCAAGACATCCAGGCTTGGACAGTGGTGGAGGAATTGCTGTACCATCAGGTTGAGGATGCGAGACATGCAAGGCACATTTGTGAGGTTGCCGCAGCATAGAGCCACCACCAGTTTTGCACCGTTATCGCATGCGACCTTCCCTGGCTCTAGGTTGAGTGGAGACAGCCATTGCTCAAACTCAGCTGTCCTCAACTCTTGATCTGTATGACTGTGATCTCCAAGGCATATTAATTTAAACATTGCCTGAATGCAGTGTGCCCTGGCTGCAGAGTACGAAAGTGGGGGAGATTTGCTCTGCATTGATAGAAAATGTGTCTCATTAAGGCAGAGATTGAGGGCGCAGGTGGAGGTCCTAGAGGAGGTGCAGGAGGCAGAAGCACTGGAGGAAGTGTTAGATGCATAGATTTGTCCTGCAAGACCTGAGGATTCCAAGACTAGGTGTCTAGTGACAGTTTTGTGTCTAGTGCTTTAGTGAGTAATAGTTTACTTTTCCAACCCAAGCTGTTTAGAAGTTTGGCTCTCCAACCCCTGTTGACTAGTAGTTTAGTTATCCATATTATGTTGTGTAGTGCTTTATTTATTCAACTTTAGGTATTTAGTAGTTTATTTCACCAAGTCCTGTTGTCTAGTAGTTTAGTTTTCCTCTCTTATGGTTTGCAGTGGTTTAGTTCTCCATCCCCAAGCACCCTACAAGTCTTGGGGATTCCAAGACTTGTGAAGCAGCACCTACCCTGACTGACCCTACAGCCACCAGAGTCACCCAATGCGCAGTGTTGTGAACTCTATTTCTGGGCTCCCTCTAGTGGTCACAAGCGGTACTGTGTAGTGTTGTCCTTCTGCAGGTTGGCTTCATCAGCTGGTTCGTTATCCTTGGTTGGTTTTCTATTTAGCCCACCTGGATACTCAGTTCCTTGCCTGCTATCAATGTATTCAGTGCTCTTCAGATTCCGTGTGTCTACCTTGCTCCCAGTCTCTCCAAGACAAGCTAAGTTTTTGTTTGATCATTTTTTGATTATCAGTGTTCATTATGTTTTTAGTCCAGCTCGCTAAAATGTGATTTCTTCGCTTGCTGGTTGCTCTAGGGGACTGAGTTTCTCCCCCCACACCGTTAGTTGGTGTGGGGGTTCTTGAAATCTCAGAGTGGATATTTTGTAAGGGTTTTTTACTGAACGCATAGATTCCCTTTTCTATTTTCTGCTATCTAGTATTAGTGGGCCTCATTTGCTGAATCTGCTTTCACCCCTGTGTATGTGCCTTCCTCTTACCTCACCGTTATTATTTGTTGGGGGCTTCTATATCTTTGGGGATTATTTCTCTGGAGGCAAGAGAGGTCTTTCTTTCTCTCTAGGGGTAGTTAGTTCCTTAGGCAGGCTCGAGACGTCTAGGAATTCAGGCACGTTCACCGGCTACTTCTAGTGTGTTTGGTTAGGTTCAGATTTGCGGTCAGTCCAGCTTGCTACCTCCCTAGGGCTTGTCCTATGTTTGATACTTAGCTGGAGTAATTTGTGATCCTCAACCACTAAGGATCATAACAGTATAGCAGGCCAAAAAGTGTTTAATGCATCGCAGAAGTGGGATAAAAAGAAGACCTGAATACATTTTTTTTTTCCTCCTCCCGCTTTTCGTTTGCAGCAGTCTGTTTAGCTTCTTTCATCCCCTTGAACTCTGGGTGGTTTTGAGCTCAGCTGCAGACATGGATGTTCAGACTCTGACTTCTAGTGTGGATCATCTTGCTGCACGGGTGCAAAGTATTCAGGATTTTGTTATTCATAGCCCTATGTCAGAACCAAAGATACCCATTCCTGAGTTGTTTTCTGGAGATAGATCTAGGTTTCAGAATTTTAAGAATAATTGTAAGCTATTTCTATCTCTGAGACCTCGTTCCTCTGGTGATTCCGCTCGGCAAGTAAAGATTGTTATCTCCTTGTTACTTGTCGACCCTCAGGATTGGGCCTTCTCTCTGGCGCCAGGAGATCCTGCATTGCTTAATGTGGATGCGTTTTTTCTGGCTCTTGGACTGCTTTATGAGGAGCCTAATCTTGAGAATCAGGCATAAAAAGCATTGCTGGCCCATTCTCAAGGGCAGGATGAAGCAGAGGTGTATTGTCAAAAATTTCGGAAATGGTCAGTGCTTACTCAATGGAATGAGTGTGCCCTGGCTGCAAATTTCAGAGAAGGTCTTTCTGAAGCCATTAAGGATGTTATGGTGGGGTTCCCCACCCCTACAAGTCTGAGTGATTCTATGGCTTTAGCCATTCAGGTTGATCGGCGTTTGCGGGAGCACAGATCTGCTCATCCTTTGGCGGTATTTTCTGAACAGAGACCTGAGTCTATGCAATGTGATCGAACTCTGACCAGAATTGAGCGACAAAGTCATAGACGTCAAAATGGGTTGTGCTTTTACTGTGGTGATTCTGCTCATGTTATCTCAGCATGCTCTAAACGCTTAAAAAAGGTCGCTAAACCTGTCACCATTGGTACTATACAGCCTAAGTTTATTTTGTCTGTTACTTTGATTTGTTCTTTGTCATCCTACTCGGTTATGGCCTTTGTGGATTCGGGTGCTGCCCTGAATCTGATGGATTTGTCATTTGCCAGGCGCTGTGGTTTTGTCCTGGAGCCTTTGGAATTTCCTATTCCTCAGAGGGGAATTGATGCTACGCCATTGGCTGAGAATAAACCTCAGTATTGGACGCAAATGACCATGTGCATGACTCCCGTTCATCAGGAGGTGATTCGCTTTCTTGTTCTGCATAATTTACATGATGTTGTCGTTTTGGGTCTGCCATGGTTGCAGGCTCATAATCCAGTTTTAGATTGGAAAGCTATGTCTGTGTCTAGTTGGGGTTGTCAGGGAATTCATGGCGATACTCCATTGGTGTCTATTGCTTCTTCCACTCCTTCTGAGGTCCCTGAGTTTTTGTCTGACTATCAGGAGGTATTTGATGAGCCCAGGTCCAGTGCCCTGCCCCCTCATAGGGATTGTGACTGTGCTATAAATTTAATTCCTGGTAGTAAATTCCCTAAGGGACGACTTTTTAATTTGTCTATACCAGAGCATGCCGCGATGCGGAGTTATATAAAGGAGTCTTTGGAGAAGGGACATATTCACCCATCCTCTTCCCCTCTTGGTGCAGGATTCTTTTTTGTGGCCAAGAAGGACGGTTCTTTGAGACCGTGTATAGATTATCGCCTTCTGAATAAAATTACAGTCAAATTTCAGTATCCTTTGCCACTAATATCTGATTTGTTTGCTCGGATTAAGGGTGCCAGTTGGTTCACCAAGATAGATCTCCGTGGTGCGTATAATCTTGTGCGCATTAAGCAGGGAGATGAATGGAAAACAGCATTTAATACGCCCGAAGGCCATTTTGAGTACTTGGTGATGCCTTTTGGACTCTCATGCATGACATTTTCCGTGAATATCTGGATAAATTTATGATTGTTTATCTGGATGACATTTTGGTCTTTTCTGATGATTGGGAGTCCCATGTGAAGCAGGTCAGGATGGTGTTTCAGGTCCTGCGTGCCAACGCTTTATTTGTGAAGGGCTCAAAATGCCTCTTCGGAGTACAGAAGGTCTCCTTTTTGGGTTTTATTTTTTCTCCTTCTGCTGTGGAGATGGACCCAGTCAAGGTCCAGGCTATTCATGACTGGACTCAGCCCACGTCTGTTAACAGTCTTCAGAAGTTCTTGGGTTTTGCTAATTTTTACCGTCGTTTCATCGCTAATTTTTCTAGCGTGGTTAAACCTTTGACGGATTTGACCAGGAAGGGCTCTGATGTGACTAATTGGTCTCCTGCGGCCGTGGAGGCCTTTCGGGAGCTTAAGCACCGGTTTTCTTCAGCTCCAGTCTTATGTCAGCCAGATGTCTCTCTCCCCTTTCAGGTCGAGGTTGATGCTTCCGAGATTGGAGCAGGGGCTGTTTTGTCACAGAGAAGTTCTGAGGGCTCTGTGATGAAGCCGTGTGCTTTCTTTTCAAGAAAGTTTTCGCCTGCCGAGCGAAATTATGATGTTGGTAATCGTGAGTTGTTGGCTATGAAGTGGGCATTTGAGGAGTGGCGTCATTGGCTCGAGGGAGCTAGACATCGTGTGGTGGTCCTGACTGATCACAAAAATCTGATTTACCTCAAGTCGGCCAAGCGCCTTAATCCTAGACAGGCTCGTTGGTCGTTGTTTTTCTCCCGTTTCAACTTCGTTGTCTCATACCTGCCTGGTTCGAAGAACGTGAAAGCTGATGCACTTTCTAGGAGCTTTGTGCCTGACTCTCCGGGAGTTTCTGAGCCGGCTGGTATTCTTAGAGAGGGAGTGATTTTGTCTGCCATTTCTCCAGATTTGCGACGAGTGCTGCAGAAATTTCAGGCGGATAGACCTGACCGTTGTCCACCAGAGAGACTGTTTGTCCCGGATAGATGGACCAGCAGAGTTATTTCCGAGGTTCATTCTTCGGTGTTGGCGGGCCATCCTGGGATTTTTGGTACCAGAGATTTGGTGGCTAGGTCCTTCTGGTGGCCTTCCTTGTCGCGGGATGTGCATTCCTTTGTGCAGTCTTGTGGGATTTGTGCTCGGGCTAAGCCTTGCTGTTCTCGTGCCAGCGGGTTGCTTTTGCCTTTGCCTGTCCCGAAAAGGCCTTGGACGCACATCTCCATGGATTTTATTTCGGATCTGCCAGTATCTAAGAGAATGTCTGTCATCTGGGTGGTGTGTGATCGTTTTTCCAAGATGGTCCATTTGGTGCCCTTGCCTAAGCTGCCTTCCTCCTCCGATTTGGTTCCTCTATTTTTTCAGAATGTGGTTCGCTTGCACGGCATTCCTGAAAATATTGTGTCTGATAGAGGATCCCAGTTTGTGTCCAGGTTTTGGCGAACTTTTTGTGCTAAGATGGGCATTGATTTGTCTTTTTCGTCGGCCTTCCATCCTCAGACTCATGGCCAAACCGAGCGAACTAATCAGACGTTGGAGACTTATTTGAGATGTTTTGTTTCTGATCAGGATGATTGGGTGACTTTTTTGCCATTGGCCGAGTTTGCCCTTAATAATCGGGCTAGTTCTGCTACCTTGGTTTCGCCTTTTTTCTGCAATTCTGGTTTCCATCCTCGTTTTTCCTCAGGTCAGGTTGAGTCTTCTGACTGTCCTGGGGTGGATTCTGTGGTGGATAGGTTGCAGCAGATTTGGAGCCATGTGGTGGACAATCTGAAATTGTCACAGGAGAGGGCTCAGCGCTTTGCCAACCGCCGCTGCGGTGTGGGTCCCCGACTTCGTGTTGGGGATTTGGTGTGGCTGTCTTCTCGGTATGTTCCTATGAAGGTCTCGTCTCCTAAGTTTAAGCCTCGCTTCATCGGTCCTTATAAGATCTTGGAAATCCTTAACCCGGTGTCTTTTCGTTTGGATCTCCCGGCATCGTTTGCCATCCATAATGTGTTCCATAGGTCTTTGTTGCGGAGGTATGTGGTACCTGTGGTTCCTTCTGTTGAGCCTCCTGCTCCGGTGCTGGTTGAGGGCGAATTGGAGTATCTGGTTAAGTGGAAGGGCTATGGTCAGGAGGATAATTCCTGGGTTGTCGCCTCTGATGTTCATGCGGCCGATTTGGTTCGCGCCTTCCACGCAGCTCATCCTGATCGCCCTGGGGGTCTTGATGAGGGTTCGGTGACCCCTCCTCAAGGGGGGGGGGTACTGTTGTGAACTCTATTTCTGGGCTCCCTCTAGTGGTCACAAGCGGTACTGTGTAGTGTTGTCCTTCTGCAGGTTGGCTTCATCAGCTTGGTCGTTATCCTTGGTTGGTTTTCTATTTAGCCCACCTGGATACTCAGTTCCTTGCCTGCTATCAATGTATTCAGTGCTCTTCAGATTCCGTGTGTCTACCTTGCTCCCAGTCTCTCCAAGACAAGCTAAGTTTTTGTTTGATCAGTTTTTGATTATCAGTAGTGTTGAGCATTCCGATACTGCAAGTATCGGGTATCGGCCGATACTTGCTGTATCGGAATTCCGATATCGTGATCCGATATTTTTGTGATATCGGGTATCGGTATCGAAACAACATTAATGTAAAAATGTGTAAAAGAGAGAATTAAAATAAAAAATATTGCTATACTCACCTCTCCGACGCAGCCTGCACCTTACCGAGGGAAGCGGCAGCGTTCTTTGTTTAAAATTCGCGCTTTTCTTTCCTTTACGTGAGTCCCGGCTTGTGATTGGTTGCGTGCCGCCCATGTGACCGGGACGCAACCAATCACAGCAAGCCGTGACGTAATTTCAGGTCCTTCAGGATTTTAAAATTACGTTCCGGCGTTGTGATTGGTTGCGTCGCAGTCACATGGGCGACGCAACCAATCACAGCAAGCCGTGACGTAATTTCAGGTCCTTAAGGATTTTAAAATTACGTCCCGGCTTTGTGATTGGTTGCGTCGCAGTCACATGGGAGACGCAACCAATCACAAGCCGTGACGTCACGGGAGGCTGGACACGCGCGCATTTTAAAATGGGCGCGTGTCCAGCCTCCCGTGACGTCCCGGCTTGTGATTGGTTGCGCCGCGATCAACCAATCACAAGCCGGGAGGCTGGACATGCGCCCATTTTAAAATTTTAAAATGCGCGCGTGTCCAGCCTCCCGGCTTGTGATTGGTTGACCGCGGCGCAACCAATCACAAGCCGGGACGTCACGGGAGGCTGGACACGCGCCCATTTTAAAAAGCGCGCGTGTCCAGCCTCCCGTGACGTCCCGGCTTGTGATTGGTTAATGGCGGCCATGTTGCCGGGACGCGGACCAATCACAGCAAGCCGTGACGTAATTTCGTCACGGCTTGCTGTGATTGGTCCGCGTCCCGGCAACATGGCCGCCCTGACCAATCACAAGCCGGGACTTCACGTAACCAAGTAAAAGCGCGAATTTTAAACAAACAACGCTGCCGGTTCCCTCGCTAAGGTCCAGGCTGCGTCGGACAGGTGAGTATAGCGATATTTTTTATTTTAATTCTTTCTTTTACACATTTATATGGATCCCAGGGCCTGAAGGAGAGTTTCCTCTCCTTCAGACCCTGGGAACCATCAGGAATACCGTCCGATACTTGAGTCCCATTGACTTGTATTGGTATCGGGTATCGGTATCGGATTGGATCCGATACTTTGCCGGTATCGGCCGATACTTTCCGATACCGATACTTTCAAGTATCGGACGGTATCGCTCAACACTAATTATCAGTGTTCATTATGTTTTTAGTCCAGCTCACTAAAATGTGATTTCTTCGCTTGCTGGTTGCTCTAGGGGACTGAGTTTCTCCCCCCACACCGTTAGTTGGTGTGGGGGTTCTTGAAATCTCAGAGTGGATATTTCGTAAGGGTTTTTTACTGACCGCATAGATTCCCTTTTCTATTTTCTGCTATCTAGTATTAGTGGGCCTCATTTGCTGAATCTGCTTTCACCCCTGTGTATGTGCCTTCCTCTTACCTCACCGTTATTATTTGTTGGGGGCTTCTATATCTTTGGGGATTATTTCTCTAGAGGCAAGAGAGGTCTTTCTTTCTCTCTAGGGGTAGTTAGTTCCTTAGGCTGGCTCGAGACGTCTAGGAATTCAGGCACGTTCACCGGCTACTTCTAGTGTGTTTGGTTAGGTTCAGATTTGCGGTCAGTCCAGCTTGCCACCTCCCTAGAGCTTGTCCTATGTTTGTTACTTAGCTGGAGTAATTTGTGATCCTCAACCACTAAGGATCATAACAGCGCAGACAGCGAGATGTAGTGCCCCTGTCTATACTTGCTTGTCCAGGTGTCAGTGTTGAAATGCGCCCAGGCCAACAAAACTTTTCAGAAAATGGGTGATGTTGCCTGCGACATGCTGGTGTAGCGCAGGCAAATGTCTCTTAGTGAAGTAATGGTGAATGGGCAACTGGCACTGGGGGACTGTGATGGCCCTCAGCTTTCAGAAAACCTCTGTATCCACAAGGCAGAAAGGCTGCATTTCCGTGGCCAACAGATTATATTGGCCATCCAATAATAGCTACGAAACTGATATTTGTGCCACCTGATTGTGGCTCAGCATAAAAGCAAGTTGAGCTATTGCCTGTGGTATCATGGTTCCCCGAACCGATGCCTCACACACCTCATCTTAATTTAAAGTTCAATTCAAAGCTGTAAATGCTGGCCTACACCCTGTACTGTGAGTAAATTGAGGCCACTTTCCTGGTGTCTTTTCCTAATTTGATGTGTTTTGGCAACTTTTTGGAATGTTTTAAGGTGTTGTGTATGCATTTGGTTTTGCCTCCTATTGACCTTTACGGCATTTGGCTATGTTCGTGGAATATTCGACAAAAAAATTGGAAATATTGCAAAATTGGCAATCATAATTCGGACCGAACATTGAACTTTTCGCTCATCTCTAGTTGTGTATACATTTAGTTTGGCCTCCCATTGAATTTAATGGGATTTTGGTACATTCGTCAAACCATTAGTTAATATGTTCAGCGAACGTCTAATCGTTCGGAGAACCAAACCTTGAAAGGTTTGCTCATCTCTACTTCTAAAAGCTTTGCACTTTTGAGGGTTATATAACAACGAAATGACCACAGAATAGTTTATGGGTGAGCAATATGATACTGATAAGCGTATGTGCACATGTTGAGTAAAAGTCCTGTATGATTTCTGCATCTCTTGGCAGAAAAAACACAGCTACAAAACACATGTTTTTGCTGCATTTTTACCTGCAAAGTTAATTGACTGGAGTGAAGTCAATGGTGAAAAACACAGGGCAAAAATGCGCAGAGAATTGATATGCTGCAGATTATTTTCTGCACCAAATCTGCAAGTCAAAAATTCCCAACGTGTACATGACACATCAGGTTTCTCATTCACTTTGCTGGCATCAGGTTTTGCTACTGGTTTGGTCGCAAATCCGCAGAGAAAAAAATTAGTGATGAGTGAGCACTAAAATGTTCAGGTGCTGTGCTCGTTGCTCGGGTCGAGCAAATTGGAATGCTCGGGTGCTTGACCCGAGCAACGAGCCCAATGTAAGTCTATGGAAAAACCGAGCATTTTTGCCACGACCACCCCCAGGGGTCCTTTTAGGGTCAGTTTTCAGTATTCAGTGCTCAAATGACATGGGAACATCATGGGGAATTCCCCTGGAAGCATTTCTCAACATCCTTTTTAGGGTAATGATTTGTATCTAAGGCAAAATACATGACTAGTGTTGAGTGATACCTTCTGATATCCAAAAGTATTGGTATCGGATTGGATCGGCCGATATTAAAAAAATATCGGATATCGCCGATAGCGATACCCGATACCAATGCAAGTCAATGGGACCAAAATATCGGAATTAAAATAAACCCTTTCTTTCCTTGCAGGTTCATTCTGCATGAAGGAAAACAACTAAGAATAAAGTAGGATGTATTGGGGGTGGAGGCGGAGACATTAAAGGCATAGAGGTTTAGCCCAATCAAATGGAATAGCAGGAATTTCAATTTTTTTTTTAAGACGTTCAGAGTTACAAAGATATTCACTATGTTAAGATTTTTTATATTTTGTCAGATATTGATGTTTCACTACTTCCATGCTCTTCACCTTCTTTTTTACTTCTCCGACACTGTTCTTCATCATCCTCAGCAGCAGCATCTTTTACATCAACTTTTTCTTCACCTTATTCATCTTCTTCTTCATCTTCTACCTATTATTCTTTTTTGTTAAATTCTTCATATTCTTTCTATTCATCTATTATTCTTCTTCATATCCTACTTCTTCATCATATTCTTATTTGTGACAGGCATTCCTGTAGTTGTTATCTATAAAAGTTTGAAGATTACACCTTCCGTTCTGCCTGTCACAAAAGAGTTACAACAGGATTTGTCCGCGTTCAGTTAGGCCTGCAGCAGCAGGCTTTTTCCAGGAGCACCACGAGGAGGAACGGACTCACCCCCATACACTGCTTAGTCTTCTTCTGCTTATAATTTAGATAATATCTTTTGCTCTAATGTTTAGTCTTATGCTTAATATTCTTCTGCTCTTTGTTCTGCAGCTTCTTGTTCTTCTGCTTCTCGGTCTCCAGGGTCGTCGTCTCCAGGGTCGTCGTCTACGGGGTCATCGTCGTCTTCGTGGTGGTCTTCAGGGTCGTCGTTTCCAGGTTCGTCATCTCAGGGGTTTGTCATCTCTGGGGTCGTCGTCATCTTAGGGGTGGTCTTCAGGGTCGACGTCTTCAGGGTCTTGAACTTGGAAATGTAGCAGAAGGTACAAGAAGGCTGAGGAAATGCCGAGAACCAGCTGTCGGTACTGGAAGCCGGATGGCTACCTGAAGGTCCAAGAGCCAATGGAACTACAGAGGACCAGCTGACGGTACTGGAACCTGGTTACAAAGCAGGAGGTACCCGTGCCAGAAAGCACTACCAAGGACCAACTGACGTTGGTGGAACTTGGATACCCAGAAGGAGGCACCTAAGCCAAAGGAACCAGCCCGGAACCAGCCCGGAACCAGCCGACGGTACTGGAACCAGGGGGACCTATTCAAGATTGTCTTCCTAAGAACCAGCTAATGGTGCTGGAACTCTGATAGGCAGAAGAAGGTCCACAGGAAAAACAAAAGTAGCTAGGCCACGAGCTGGCCATGGTTACCAAAAATCCACAGTCCTACAGGGGGAGCTTGTCCTTTTGGCACTACCGAACCAGCCTTGATTGCCAGTTCCCACAGCGCACATAGGAAGCAGCGAAACTGCAGGCATCATGGAGTCGGCTAACCCGACCTCAACCTGACAGGACAACGTATTGGAGGCCAAGTGACCTTGACACTACCTGGAACCAGCTGGCGTGCTGTAACTGGGCTGGGCAGGAGGGAGTAACTGTGTCAAAGACACTTCTGAGCAGCAACTAGCGGTTGGAGCCCAGGGACAGCAGGACAAGCAGGGTAGAGTTATTGCTGCAACACAGCAGGGGCACAGCTGGCATTACTGAACCCCACTAACACAGGAGCGAGTGTTTTTTTCTGTGCAGACAGCACTTCTGAGCACCAACTGGTGGTGTTAGAGCCCAGGGTCAGCAGGAGGAGCAGAGTGTAGGCCGAAGCCTGCACTCGAGGCAGTTTAACATCTGATGGAGTGTCAGCGTGGCGGTCGCAGGACACATTGCCGGATACACAGCAGGGGAACAGCTGACGTTACTGAACCCCACTAACACAGGAGCGAGTGTTTTTCTCTGTGCAAACAGCACTTCCGAGCAACAACTAGCGGTGTTGGAGCCCAGGGACAGCAGGAGGAGCAGAGTGTAGGCCGAAGCCTGCACTCGAGGCAGTTTAACATCTGATGGAGTGTCAGCGTGGCGGTCGCAGGACACATTGCCGGATACACAGCAGGGGAACAGCTGACGTTAATGAACCCCACTAACACAGGAGTGAGTGTTTTTCTCTGTGCAAATAGCACTTCTGAGCAAAAACTAGCGGTGTTGGAGCCCAGGGACAGCAGGAGGAGCAGAGTGTAGGCTGAAGCCTGCACTCGAGGCAGTTTAACATCTGATGGAGTGTCAGGGTGGCGGTCGCAGGACACATTGCCAGATACACAGCAGGGGAACAGCTGACGTTACTGAACCCCACTAACACAGGAGCGAGTGTTTTTCTCTGTGCAAACAGCACTTCCAAGCAACAACTAGCGGTGTTGGAGCCCAGGGACAGCAGGAGGAGCAGAGTGTAGGTCGAAGCCTGCACTCGAGGCAGTTTAACATCTGATGGAGTGTCAGCGTGGCGGTCGCAGGACACATTGCCGGATAAACAGCAGGGGAACAGCTGACGTTACTGAACCCCATTAACACAGGAGCGAGTGTTTTTCTCTGTGCAAACAGCACTTCCGAGCAACAACTAGCGGTGTTGGAGCCCAGGGACAGCAGGAGGAGCAGAGTGTAGGCCGAAGCCTGCACTCGAGGCAGTTTAACATCTGATGGAGTGTCAGCGTGGCGGTCGCAGGACACATTGCCAGATACACAGCAGGGGAACAGCTGACGTTACTGAACCCCACTAACACAGGAGCGAGTGTTTTTTTCTGTGCAGACAGCACTTCTGAGCACCAACTGGTGGTGTTAGAGCCCAGGGTCAGCAGGAGGAGCAGAGTGTAGGCCGAAGCCTGCACTCGAGGCAGTTTAACATCTGATGGAGTGTCAGCGTGGCGGTCGCAGGACACATTGCCGGATACACAGCAGGGGAACAGCTGACGTTACTGAACCCCACTAACACAGGAGCGAGTGTTTTTCTCTGTGCAAACAGCACTTCCGAGCAACAACTAGCGGTGTTGGAGCCCAGGGACAGCAGGAGGAGCAGAGTGTAGGCCGAAGCCTGCACTCGAGGCAGTTTAACATCTGATGGAGTGTCAGCGTGGCGGTCGCAGGACACATTGCCGGATACACAGCAGGGGAACAGCTGACGTTAATGAACCCCACTAACACAGGAGTGAGTGTTTTTCTCTGTGCAAATAGCACTTCTGAGCAACAACTAGCGGTGTTGGAGCCCAGGGACAGCAGGAGGAGCAGAGTGTAGGCTGAAGCCTGCACTCGAGGCAGTTTAACATCTGATGGAGTGTCAGGGAGGCGGTCGCAGATACACAGCAGGGGAACAGCTGACGTTACTGAACCCCACTAACACAGGAGCGAGTGTTTTTCTCTGTGCAAACAGCACTTCCAAGCAACAACTAGCGGTGTTGGAGCCCAGGGACAGCAGGAGGAGCAGAGTGTAGGTCGAAGCCTGCACTCGAGGCAGTTTAACATCTGATGGAGTGTCAGCGTGGCGGTCGCAGGACACATTGCCGGATAAACAGCAGGGGAACAGCTGACGTTACTGAACCCCATTAACACAGGAGCGAGTGTTTTTCTCTGTGCAAACAGCACTTCCGAGCAACAACTAGCGGTGTTGGAGCCCAGGGACAGCAGGAGGAGCAGAGTGTAGGCCGAAGCCTGCACTCGAGGCAGTTTAACATCTGATGGAGTGTCAGCGTGGCGGTCGCAGGACACATTGCCAGATACACAGCAGGGGAACAGCTGACGTTACTGAACCCCACTAACACAGGAGCGAGTGTTTTTCTCTGTGCAAACAGCACTTCCGAGCAGCAACTAGTGGTGTTGGAGCCCAGGGTCAGCAGGAGGAGCAGAGTGTAGGCCAAAGCCTGCACTCGAGGCCGTTTAACATCTGATGGAGTGTCAGCGTGATGGTCGCAGGACACATTGCCGGATACACAGCTGGGGAACAGCTGACGTTACTGAAACCCAATAACAGAGGAGCAACTGTTGACTGTGCAAACAGCACTTCCGGGCAGCAACTAGCGGTGTTGGAGCCCAGGGTCAGCAGGAGGAGGAGACTTTAGTTATTGCCGCAACACAGCAGGGGAGCAGCTGGCGTTACTGAACCTCAATAACAGAGGAGCAACTGTTAACTGTGCAGACAGCACTTCTGAGCACCAACTGGCAGTGTTAGAGCCCAGGGATAGCAGGAGGAGCAGGCTAGAGTTATTGCTGCAACACATTTGGGGAACAGCTGATGTTACTGAACCCCAATAACATGGCAGCAAGTGTTGACTGTGCAGACAGCACTTCCGGGCAGCAACTGGCAGTGTTGAAGACCAGGGAAAGCAGGAGGAGCAGAGTGTAGGCTGAGGCCTAATTGGAGCAAGTTGAAGGTAACCTTTAACCCCCCCCTCAGGCGTTTGTAGCTGAAAGAGCCAACTTGTGCAGCACTAATGCTGCAAAAGAAAAAGGTGGCTCTTTTAATTATGCTCCTTGCAAACGCAGAACTAAACACTTATAAAATGTGTCCCCTGATACAGTGAAACCGTACCGGAGGTGGGACTTTCCTCCGTAATGGGATGCAGCACAGCCATTATTCCTACCCCCTTGGCGCCGTGCGCCGCCTCCTCAGTGTTGTTTGAATCTGTCCCGGTGCCTGCGCTGTTATGTTGAACCTTGGCCATGCGCAGTTAGCACTGCCCGTCTTCTGACATCATTTGTTGTCAGGCTGGCTGCACCTGTGCGGCCGCGCTGCCCGAGATCCTGCCTCGCAGTGTCATCTAATGTAATCACACTGCGGGTCTGGGATCCATGGGCATGCGCAGTGCATATCTTCGCCTCTCACTCACCTCCTTTCGGCTCTTCAGACTGTGCAGCGTCACGGCCGTGGCATGCTAGTAGGGATCAGCTGACGGCGCACAGTCTGAAGAAGGTGGAGGGAGATGAGTGAGCACCTGAGGTGAAGATATGCACTACGCATGCCCATGGATCCCAGGCCCGCAGTATGATTAAATCAGAAGAGACTGTGAGGCGGGATCTTGGGCAGCGCGGCCGCACAGGCCCAGTCTGCCTGACCTTAAATTTCAGTTGTTGTGTCAGTGTGGCGGTCGCAGGAAACATTGCCGGATACACAGCTGGGGATCAGCTGACATTACTGAAACCCAATAACATGAATTTGAACAAGAAAAAAGATATGCATATCAATGGGATCACCATGAAAAAATATATTTACTTTATTAATACACACAGCAAGGTGAGACATACATTAAAAACATTTAAAAACCAAAAGGCATACACAGAGCTAGTAGGCTATGTGCAACCCCCCAGACAAAATGGAACCAAATACCCACAAGCACCTTACAACAAGTTTATCTTACATATATAAAGTGTGTTAACCATAGAAAAAGTACAAAAATGCATATATGCACAGAATAATACACACATATCTGCTACCAATTATACTGTATAAGTGTATAAACAACAATGACGGTTTCGACACCTGCTAAACATCCCTTAATACCCAATATATCAAAAGGAGGAAAGATATACCCTCGACAACATATATAGTAATAAATGCCCGTTCACCATCGGCAATGTTTCCACAAGTCTCGTGCAAATGATATCAAATAGCACAGATCAAATATTAGACCCTCACCCCTGGCATGTCTGCCAGGCATTACCATACAGGGATGGAGGTTGCAAGATGGTGAAACGTATCATCAAAGACCAGGAAACTTAGCAAGTACCGCAGTTCAGAAGACTTCCCCTGATGAAGACGCTCGTGTAGCGTCGATACGTGTGGGGCTTCTTCTCCCCCCAGCACAAGCACCTTATTTTCTACTGCTGCACTTCTGCTTAGTCCTTCCCTGATTTTGGGATTTTGGACTGCGGTACTTGCTAAGTTCCCTGGTCTTTGATGATACGTTTCACCATCTTGCAACCTCCATCCCTGTATGGTAATGCCTGGCAGACATGCCAGGGGTGAGGGTCTGATATTTGATCTGTGCTATTTGATATAATTTGCACAAGACTTGTGGAATCATTGCCGATGGTGAACGGGCATTTATTACTATATATGTTGTCGAGGGTATATCTTTCCTCCTGTTGATATATTGGGTATTAAGGGATGTTTAACAGGTGTCGAAACCGTCATTGGTGTTTATACACTCATACAGTATAACTGGTAGCAGATATGTGTGTATTATTCTGTGCATATATGCATTTTTGTACTTTTTCTATGGTTAACACACTTTATATATGTAAGATAAACTTGTTGTAAGGTGCTTGTGGGTATTTGGTTCCATTTTGTCTGGGGGGTTGCACATAGCCTACAAGCTCTGTGTATGCCTTTTGGTTTTTAAATGTTTTTAATGTATGTTTCACCTTGCTGTGTGCATTAATAAAGTAAATATATTTTTTCATGATGATCCCATTGATATGCATATCTTTTTTCTTGTTCAAATTCAATTGGTTTTTATATGCATGTGGCTGATCCCTGACTAAAATTGTTTCTGTGGTGCCCGCCATTTTCTTTGTACATGAAACCCAATAACACTGGGTCATGTGTGTTGACTGTGCAGACAGCACTTATGAGCATCAACTGGTGGTGTTGGAGCCCAGGGATTACAGTTCAGGTGGTAGAAACATGAACGCAACAGGAGACCTGGATACTGTAGCCAACCAATTATTTAATCTGGAAGAGGAGTGGCAAATTCCTGCAAGATCCAGGCCTTGTTCATTTTCAGAAAAGTAAGCCGGTCAACGTTATCGGAGGATAGTCGCATGCGACGGTCTGTTAGTACACCATCTGCGGCACTAAAGACGCGTTCCGATAATACACTAGCAGCAGGGCAAGCCAGCACCTCTAATGCATACTGGCTTAGCTCTGGCCATGTATCCAGCTTAGAGACCCTAAACTTGAAAGGGGACATGCCGTCTGGGAGTACAGTAAGAGGGCAAGACATGTAGTCTGTCACCATCTGACGGAAACGTTGCCTCCTGCTGACTGGAGCCGCCTGTGATGGTGTAGACATTTGTGGCGGGCACACAAAACTGTGCCACAGTTGGGCCATACTGGTCTTGCCTTGTGCTGAGGCACTGCTTTTGCTCCCTCTTTGTGCAGAGCTTCCTCCACTGCCTCGACACACTGAGCTGCTTTGTAAAGGACTAGCAGCACTGCTCTCAGTTGGACTGGAGAAGATGATGGAATTCACCAGTGTGTCTTGGTACTCCCGCATTTTACGCTCCCGGTTCAATGGTGTTATGAGGCTTTGTATGTTGTCCCGGTAGCGAGGATCTAGGAGGGTGTACACCCAATAATCAGCCGTGTTGAGAATGTGGGCGATGCGGCGGTCGTTTCTCAGGCACTGCAGCATGTAATCCACCATGTGCTGCAGACTGCCAACTGGCCAAGAAACGCTGTCTGTTGTGAATTCCGTTCTCGGGCTCCCTCCTGTGGTCGTGAATGGTACTTTGGTGAGTTCTGTCCTTGGACACCCTCTGGTGGCTTTAAGTGGAACTGCTGATCTTTGAGGTTGGCTTTCTCAGCTGCCCTCGTTATTGCTGCTGCTGGCTTCCCTATTTAACTCTGCCCAGGTCGTTAGTTCATGCCAGCTGTCAATGTCTCAGTACTGGTTCAGATCTCTCTTGGATTTCTCAGATGACCTGTCTGCTCCAGCAGAAGCTAAGTCCTCGCTAGTCCATTTGCTGTTCATTGGTTTTTGAATATATTTCTCAGTACATGCTATGTTTCTAGTCCAGCTTGCTATTATGATATTTCCTTGCTAGCTGGAAGCTCTGGGGGTGCAGAGGCGTCTAGGGAGAGTTAGGTACGCTCCACGGCTATTTCTAGTGTGTGTGATAGGATTAGGGATTGCGGTCAGTAGAGTTACCACTTCCTCAGAGCTTGTCCCAGGTTTTTCCATTTTAACCATCAGGTCATTTCGGGTGCTCCTAACCACCAGGTCCATAACAGTACAGCTGGCCAACAAAGTGTTAATGCATCTCAAAAGAGGGAAAAGAGAAGTTCTGAGTCAATTTTTTTTTCTTCGCTGCTTGTTTTGTCTTTCTTTTCCCCTTAACCTCTGGGTGGTTCAGGACTCAGGTGTAGATATGGATATTCAGGGTTTGTCCTCTTGTGTGGATCAACTCGCTGTTAGGGTACAGAGTATTCAAGATTATGTACTTCAGAATCCGATGTTAGAGCCTAGAATTCCAATTCCTGATTTGTTTTCTGGGGATAGATCTAAATTTTTGAATTTCAAAAATAATTGCAGACTGTTTCTTGCTCTGAAACCCCGCTCCTCTGGTGACCCCATTCAGCAAGTAAAGATTGTTATTTCTTTGTTGCGTGGTGACCCGCAAGACTGGGCATTCTCCCTTGAGCCAGGAAATCCTGCATTGCTTAATGTAGATGCATTTTTTCTAGCGCTTGGATTGCTTTATGACGAACCTAATTCTGTGGATCAGGCAGAAAAGATCTTGCTGACTCTATGTCAGGGTCAGGATGAAGCAGAAGTATATTGCCAGAAGTTTAGAAAGTGGTCTGTGCTTACACAATGGAATGAGTGTGCCCTGGCAGCAATTTTCAGAAAGGGTCTTTCTGAAGCCCTTAAAGATGTTATGGTGGGGTTCCCCACGCCTGCTGGTCTGAATGAATCAATGTCTTTGGCCATTCAGATTGATCGGCGTTTGCGCGAGCGCAAAGTTGTGCACCATTTGGCGGTGTCCTCTGAGCAAAGGCCTGACCCTATGCAATGTGATAGGAGTTTGACCAGAGCTGAACGGCAAGAACACAGACGTCAGAATGGGCTGTGTTTTTACTGTGGTGACTCTTCTCATGCTATCTCTGATTGTCCTAAGCGCACTAAGAGGTTCGCTAGGTCTGTCACCATTAGTACTGTGCAGCCTAAATTTCTCTTATCTGTTACTCTGATTTGCTCATTGTCGTCCTACTCTGTTATGGCATTTGTGGATTCGGGCGCTGCTCTGAATTTGATGGACTTGGAGTTTGCCAGGCGCTGTGGTTTTTTCTTGGAGCCTTTGCAGATTCCTATTCCCTTAAGGGGGATTGATGCTACGCCATTAGCCAAGAATAAACCTCAGTACTGGACTCAGCTGACCATGTGCATGGCTCCCGCACATCAGGAAAATATTCGCTTTTTGGTGTTGCATAATTTGCATGATGTTGTCGTGTTGGGTTTGCCATGGTTACAGGTTCATAATCCAGTACTGGATTGGAAATCAATGTCTGTGTCTAGTTGGGGTTGTCAAGGGATACATAGTGATGTTCCTTGGATGTCAATTTCTTCTTCGACTGCTTCTGAAATTCCTGAGTTTTTGTCGGATTACCGGGATGTATTTGATGAGCCCAAGTCCAGTGCCCTACCTCCTCATAGGGACTGTGATTGTGCTATTAATTTGATTCCTGGTAGTAAGTTCCCTATGGGCCGACTGTTTAATTTATCTGTGCCAGAGCATGCCGCTATGCGGAGTTATGTGAAGGAGTCCTTGGAGAAAGGACATATTCGCCCGTCTTCGTCACCGTTGGGAGCAGGGTTCTTTTTTGTGGCCAAGAAAGATGGCTCTCTGAGACCCTGTATAGATTACCGCCTTCTCAATAAAATCACGGTCAAATTTCAGTACCCTTTGCCTCTGTTTTCTGATTTGTTTGCTCGGATTAAGGGGGCTAGTTGGTTTACCAAGATTGACCTTCGAGGGGCGTATAATCTTGTGCGTATTAAACAGGGCGATGAATGGAAAACAGCATTTAATACGCCCGAGGGCCATTTTGAGTACCTGGTGATGCCATTCGGGTTTTCTAATGCCCCATCTGTGTTTCAGTCCTTTATGCACGACATGTTCCGGAAGTATCTGGATAGGTTCATGACTGTATATTTGGATGATATTTTGGTCTTTTCGGATGATTGGGTGTCCCATGTGAGGCAGGTCAGGATGGTGTTCCAGGTCCTTCATGCTAATGCGTTGTTTGTGAAGGGGTCTAAATGCCTCTTTGGAGTTCAGAAGGTTTCCTTTTTGGGCTTCATTTTTTCCCCTTCTACTATCGAGATGGACCCTGTTAAAGTTCAGGCCATTTATGATTGGACTCAACCTACATCTGTGAAGAGTCTTCAGAAGTTCCTGGGCTTTGCTAATTTTTACCGTCGCTTCATCACTAATTTTTCTAGTGTGGTTAAGCCTTTGACTGATTTGACGAAGAAAGGTGCTGATGTGGTGAACTGGTCCCCTGCGGCCGATGAGGCTTTTCTGGAGCTTAAACATCGTTTTACTTTGGCCCCTGTGTTGCATCAGCCAGATGTTTTGCTCCCTTTTCAGGTCGAGGTTGATGCTTCTGAGATTGCGGCAGGGGCTGTTTTGTCTCAGAGAAGTTCAGATGGCTCTTTGATGAAGCCGTGTGCTTTCTTTTCTAGAAAGTTTTCGCCTGCTGAGCGTAATTATGATGTCGGCAATCGGGAGTTGTTGGCTATGAAGTGGGCATTCGAGGAGTGGCGACATTGGCTTGAGGGAGCCAAACATCGCGTGGTGGTCTTGACTGATCACAAGAATCTGACTTACCTCGAGTCCGCCAAGCAGTTGAATCCTAGACAGGCTCGATGGTCACTGTTTTTCTCCCGTTTTGTGGTCTCATACCTTCCGGGATCTAAGAATGTGAAGGCTGATGCCCTTTCTAGGATTTTTTTGCCTGATTCTCCGGGAATCTCTGAGCCGGCTGGTATTCTCAAGGAGGGGGTGATTTTGTCTGCCATCTCCCCTGATTTGCGGCAGGTGCTGCAGGAGTTTCAGGCTGATAGACCTGACCGCTGTCCAGTGGAGAAACTGTTTGTCCCTGATAGATGGACTAGTAGGGTTATTTCTGAGGTTCATTGTTCAGTATTGGCTGGTCATCCTGGGATTTTTGGTACCAGAGATTTGGTTGCTAGGTCCTTTTGGTGGCCTTCCTTGTCACGGGATGTGCGTTCTTTTGTGCAGTCCTGTGGGACTTGTGCTCAGGCCAAACCTTGCTGTTCTCGTGCCAGTGGGTTGCTTTTGCCTTTGCCTGTCCTGAAGAGGCCCTGGACGCATATTTCCATGGATTTCATTTCTGATCTTCCTGTCTCTCAAAGGATGTCTGTCATCTGGGTGGTTTGTGATCGGTTTTCTAAGATGGTCCATTTGGTACCCTTGCCTAAATTGCCTTCCTCCTCTGATTTGGTTCCATTATTTTTTCAGCATGTGGTTCGTTTGCATGGCATTCCGGAGAACATTGTGTCGGACAGAGGTTCCCAGTTTGTTTCTAGGTTTTGGCGGTCCTTTTGTGCTAAGATGGGCATTGATTTGTCTTTTTCTTCAGTGTTCCATCCTCAGACAAATGGCCAAACCGAACGAACTAATCAGACCTTGGAGACCTATCTGAGATGCTTTGTCTCTGCTGATCAGGATGATTGGGTGACCTTCTTGCCATTGGCCGAGTTCGCCCTTAATAATCGGGCTAGTTCTGCTACTTTGGTTTCGCCTTTTTTTTGTAATTGTGGTTTTCATCCTTGTTTTTCTTCAGGGCAGGTTGAGCCTTCTGACTGTCCTGGTGTGGATTCTGTAGTGGACAGGTTGCAGCAAATTTGGACTCACGTGGTGGACAATTTGACGTTGTCTCAGGAGAAGGCGCAACGTTTTGCTAACCGCCGTCGCTGTGTTGGTCCCCGACTTCGTGTTGGGGATTTGGTTTGGTTGTCTTCTCGTTATGTTCCTATGAAGGTTTCTTCTCCTAAGTTCAAGCCTCGTTTCATTGGTCCTTATAAGATTTCTGAAATTATCAATGCTGTGTCGTTTCGTTTGGCCCTTCCAGCTTCTTTTGCCATCCATAATGTGTTCCATAGGTCGTTGTTGCGGAGATATGTGGCGCCTATGGTTCCTTCTGTTGATCCTCCTGCTCTGGTGTTGGTTGAGGGGGAGTTGGAGTATGTGGTGGAGAAGATTTTAGATTCTCGTATTTCGAGACGGAAGCTTCAGTACCCGGTTAAATGGAAGGGTTATGGTCAGGAGGATAATTCCTGGGTTGTTGCCTCCGATGTCCATGCTGCCGATTTGGTTTGTGCCTTTCATTTGGCTCGTCCTGATTGGCCTGGGGGCTCTGGTGAGGGTTCGGTGACCCCTCCTCAAGGGGGGGTACTGTTGTAAATTCCGTTCTCGGGCTCCCTCCTGTGGTGGTGAATGGTACTTTGGTGAGTTCTGTCCTTGGACACCCTCTGGTGGCTTTAAGTGGAACTGCTGATCGTTGAGGTTGGCTTTCTCAGCTGCCCTCGTTATTGCTGCTGCTGGCTTCCCTATTTAACTCTGCCCAGGTCGTTAGTTCATGCCAGCTGTCAATGTCTCAGTACTGGTTCAGATCTCTCTTGGATTTCTCAGATGACCTGTCTACTCCAGCAGAAGCTAAGTCCTCGCTAGTCCATTTGCTGTTCATTGGTTTTTGAATATATTTCTCAGTACATGCTATGTTTCTAGTCCAGCTTGCTATTATGATATTTCCTTGCTAGCTGGAAGCTCTGGGGGTGCAGAGCTGCACCTCCACACCGTGAGTCGGTGTGGAGGTCTTTTTGCACACTCTGCGTGGTTTTTGTAGTTTTTAATACTGACCGCATAGTTCCCTTTCCTATCCTCTGCCTATCTAGAGAAGATTCGGCCTCCTTTGCTTAAATCTGTTTCATTCCTGTGTTTGTTACTTCCTCTTAACTCACAGTCAATATTTGTGGGGGCTACCTTTACTTTGGGGAATTTCTCTGAGGCAAGGTAGGCTGCTATTTCTATCTTTAGGGGTAGTTAGCCCTTAGGCTGTGAAGAGGCTTCTAGGGAGAGTTAGGTACGCTCCACGGCTATTTCTAGTGTGTGTGATAGGATTAGGGATTGCGGTCAGTAGAGTTACCACTTCCTCAGAGCTTGTCCCAGGTTTTTCCATTTTAAACATCAGGTCATTTCGGGTGCTCCTAACCACCAGGTCCATAACAGCTGTCCCCTGCTTGAGGCGTGATCTCTGCCTGCTCTGCATCACCCCACCCTCGCTCTACACACTGACTATTGGAGAATTGTGTAACTCCCTCCTCTGGACCGATGTCTACCTCCTCCATTGACTCCTCCTCATCCTCCTCACAAAGTGACCCTTGCCTAGGCCTTTGTGAGGACCCACGTAGTGCTGACCGTCCAGAAGCTGATGGAATTGGTGACTCCTCATCCTCCACCTCTTCCACAACATTATCCCTTAGCGCTTGCAGTGTTTGTTGAAGCAGGCAGATAAGGGGGACAGTCATGCTGACTAGTGCATCATCTGAACTCGCCATCCACGTGGAATCATCGAAGGAACGCAAAACCTGGCAGACTGTTGTGAATTCTGTTCTCGAACTCCCTCCGGTGGTTATGAATGGTACTTCGGTGAGTTCTGTCCATGGACTCCCTCTGGTGGCTATGAGTGGAGCTGCTGGCTCTGAGGTTCCTTCCTCAGCTGACTTCATTTAGTTCTAGGCTGCTGCTCTATTTAACTCCACTTAGATCGTTACTTGATGCCAGCTGTCAATGTTCTAGTACTGGTTCAGTTCTCTCTTGGATCTTGCAGATTACCTGTCTACTCCAGCAAAAGCTAAGTCCCTGCTAGCTTATTTGTTTACCACTGTTTTTCTTGTCCAGCTTGCTATCATGATTTTGCCCGGCTAGTTGGAAGCTCTGGGATGCAGAGTGGCACCTCCACGCCGTGAGTCGGTGCGGGGGGTCTCTTTTGCACACTCTGCGTGGTTTTTTGGTAGTTTTTTATGCTGACCGCAAAGATTTTCTATCCTCAGTCTGTTTAGTTAAGTCTGGCCTCCTTTGCTGAAACCTATTTCATTCCTGTGTTTGTGACTTCCATCTTAACTCACAGTCAATATTTGTGGGGGGGCTGCTTATTTCATTGGGGAATTTCTCTGAGGCAAGTTAGGCTTTATTTTCTATCTTTAGGGGTAGTTAGCTCTTAGGCTGTGAAGAGGCGTCTAGGCAGAGTCAGGTACGCTCCACGGCTATTTCTAGTTGTTTGTGATAGGATTAGGGGTTGCGGTCAGCAGAGCTCCCACTTCCCAGAGCTTGTCCTGTATTTCTAGTTTGCTCATCAGGTCATTCCCAGTGATCCTAACCACCAGGTCATCATAACAGTACAGCTGGCCTGTAAAGTGTTAATGCATCTCAATAGAGGGATAAGAGAAGTTCTGAGACCATTTTTTTTTTCCTCTGCAGCGTGTTTTGATTTTCTTTTCCCCTAAATCTCTGGGTGGTTCAGGACACAGGTGTAGATATGGACATTCAAGGTCTGTCCTCTTGTTTGGATCAACTCACTGCAAGGGTACAAGGCATTCAAGATTATGTAGTTCAGAAGCCGATGTTAGAACCCAGAATTCCAATTCCTGATTTATTTTCTGGGGATAGATCTAAGTTCCTGAATTTCAAAAATAATTGTAGACTGTTTTTTGCTTTGAAACCCCGCTCCTCTGGTGACCCCATTCAGCAAGTAAAAATCATTATTTCTTTGCTACGTGGCGACCCTCAAGACTGGGCATTTTCCCTTGCGCCAGGAGATCCTGCATTGCGTAATGTAGATGCGTTTTTTCTGGCGCTTGGGTTGCTTTATGATGAACCAGATTCAGTGGATCAGGCAGAGAAAATCTTGCTGGCTTTGTGTCAGGGTAAGGATGAAGCGGAGGTATATTGTCAGAAGTTTAGAAAGTGGTCTGTGCTTACTCAGTGGAATGAGTGTGCCTTGGCGGCAGTTTTCAGAAAGGGTCTTTCTGAAGCCCTTAAGGATGTTATGGTGGGATTCCCCACTCCTGCTGGTCTGAATGAGTCTATGTCCTTGGCCATTCAGATCGATCGACGCTTACGTGAGCGCAAAACTGTGCACCATTTGGCGGTATCTTCTGAGCAGAGGCCTGAGCCTATGCAATGTGATAGGACCTTGACCAGAGCTGAACGGCAAGAATACAGACGTCAGAATGGGCTGTGTTTTTACTGTGGTGATTCCACTCATGCTATCTCTGATTGTCCTAAACGCACTAAGTGGTTCGCTAGGTCTGCCACCATTGGTACGGTACAGCCAAAATTTCTTTTGTCCGTTACTCTGATCTGCTCTTTGTCGTCCTATTCTGTTATGGCATTTGTGGATTCAGGCGCTGCCCTGAATTTGATGGACTTGGAGTTTGCCAGGCGCTGTGGTTTTTTCTTGGAGCCTTTACAGTATCCTATTCCAATGAGAGAAATTGATGCTACGCCTTTGGCCAAGAATAAGCCTCAGTACTGGACTCAACTGACCATGTGCATGGCTCCTGCACATCAGGAGGATATTCGCTTTTTGGTGTTGCATAATCTGCATGATGTGGTCGTTTTGGGTTTGCCATGGCTACAGGTCCATAATCCAGTATTGGATTGGAAATCAATGTCTGTATCCAGTTGGGGTTGTCAAGGGGTACATGGGGATGTCCCATTGTTGTCAATTTCGTCTTCCCATCCTTCTGAAGTCCCTGAGTTCTTGTCAGATTACCGGGATGTATTTGATGAGCCCAAATCCAGTGCCCTACCTCCTCATAGGGATTGCGATTGGGCTATTAATTTGATTCCTGGTAGTAAGTTTCCGAAGGGCCGACTGTTCAATTTATCTGTGCCAGAACACGCCGCTATGCGGAGCTATGTAAAGGAGTCCTTGGAGAAAGGGCATATTCGCCCGTCGTCGTCTCCGTTGGGAGCAGGTTTTTTTTTGTGGCCAAGAAGGATGGTTCTCTGAGACCTTGTATAGATTACCGCCTTCTCAATAAAATCACCATCAAATTTCAGTACCCCTTGCCGTTACTGTCTCGTTTGTTTGCTCGGATTAAGGGGGCTAGCTGGTTCACTGTCATGATTCCCCAATGGCATGGGAACATCAGAAACACAAAAATTACAGACTAGCTCTCGGGTGATGGAAACTCAAGCTGATCGTGACCTAAATCTACCACACAACTAACAGTAGCCAGGGAGCATTCCTACGGCTGCCTAAATGCCACGCGCCAGCCGGAGAACTAACTACGCCTGGAGGAGGAAGGAACAGACCTGGCTTACCTCTAGTGAAATTCCCCAAAGATGATAGTAGCCCCCACATATATTAACGGTGAGTTCAGAGGTAAAGACATACACAGTATGAAGGTAGATTTAGCAAAGCGAGGTCCACTTACTAGATAGACGAAGGATACAAAAGAGGACTTCACGGTCAGCTGAAAAACCCTATCAAAAACCCATCCTGAAATTACTTTAAAACTCCTGTGTCAACTCATCACACAGGAGTGGCAATTTCAGTCCACAAGAGCTTCCAGTAACAGGAAATGACAAAACTGTAAACTGGACAAAAATAAAAAACAATAAGGAAGAGTCCACTTAGCTGATCAGCAGACTAGTAGCAGGAACATGCAACTGAATGACTCAGGTTACAATGATGACCGGCAAGGAAGTGACTGGAGAGCAAGGCTAAATAGGGAACTCCCAAAACTGATGGAAGCAGGTGAGCGAGGCAGAAAAGAACACACAAGTCTCCAGTACCACCAGCCACCACTAGGGAGCCCAAAAAGCGATCACAACAGTACTCCCCTTAAGGAGGGGGAACCGAACCCTCACAAGAACCGCCAGGGCGACCTGGATGAGCCCTATGAAAGGCACGAACCAAATCCGAGGCATGAACATCAGAGGCAGTTACCCAAGAATTATCTTCCTGACCATAGCCCTTCCATTTAACCAGATACTGGAGTCTCCACCTGGAAATACGGGAGTCCAAGATTTTCTCTATAACGTACTCCAATTCACCCTCAACCAGCACAGGAGCAGGAGGCTCAGCAGAAGGAACCACCGGCACCTCGTATCTCCGCAACAACGACCGATGGAACACATTATGGATAGCGAAAGATGCCGGGAGGTCCAAACGAAAGGAAACAGGGTTAATAATCTCCAAAATCCTATAGGGACCGATAAACCGAGGCTTAAATTTAGGAGAAGAAACCCTCATTGGGACAAAACGGGAAGACAACCACACCAAGTCCCCAACACGAAGGCGAGGACCAACCCGACGCTGGCGGTTAGCAAACCGCTGAGTCCTCTCCTGGGACAAATTCAAATTGTCCACCACTTGTTCCCAAATCCGATACAACCGATCCACCACAGCATCCACTCCAGGACAATCCGAAGACTCCACCTGACCAGAAGAACAACGGGGATGAAACCCCGAATTGCAAAAGAAAGGGGAAACCAAAGTGGCCGAACTAGCCTGATTATTAAGAGCAAACTCCGCCAACGGCAAAAAGGCAACCCAATCATCCTGATCCGCAGACACAAAACACCTCAAATACATCTCCAAAGTCTGATTAGTTCGCTCCGTCTGGCCATTAGTCTGAGGATGGAAGGCAGACGAAAAAGACAAATCAATGCCCAACCTGGCACAGAATGCCCGCCAATATCTAGAAACGAACTGGGTACCCCTATCAGAAACGATATTTTCAGGAATACCATGCAAGCGAACCACATTTTGAAAAAACAAAGGAACCAACTCAGACGAGGAAGGCAACTTCGGCAATGGCACCAAATGAACCATCTTAGAAAAACGGTCTCACACCACCCAGATAACAGACATCCTCTGAGAGACAGGAAGATCAGAAATAAAGTCCATCGAGATGTGCGTCCAAGGCCTCTTCGGAATAGGCAAGGGCAACAACAACCCGCTAGCCCTAGAACAACAAGGCTTGGCCCGAGCACACACATCACAAGACTGCACAAAAACACGCACATCTCGAGACAGAGATGGCCACCAGAAGGATCTAGCCACCAAATCCCTGGTACCAAAAATTCCAGGATGACCCGCCAGCGTAGAAGAATGAACCTCCGAGATGACTCTACTGGTCCAATCATCAGGAACAAACAGTCTACCAGGTGGACAGCGATCAGGTCTATCCGCCTGAAACTCTTGCAAAGCACGTCGCAGATCTGGGGAAATAGCGGATAATATCACCCCATCCTTAAGGATACCTGTAGGTTCCGAATCACCAGGGGAATCAGGCTCAAAACTCCTAGAAAGGGCATCCGCCTTCACATTCTTAGAACCTGGTAGATATGAGACCACAAAATTAAACCGAGAGAAAAACAACGACCAGCGCGCCTGTCTAGGATTCAGGCGCCTGGCAGACTCAAGATAAATCAGATTCTTGTGATCAGTCAAAACCACCACCTGATGTCTAGCACCCTCAAGCCAATGACGCCACTCCTCAAATGCCCACTTCATGGCCAAAAGCTCCCGATTACCGACATCATAATTTCTTTCGGCGGCAGAAAATTTTCGAGAAAAGAACGCACAAGGTCTCATCACTGAGCAATCGGAACTTTTCTGCGACAAAACCGCCCCCGCTCCGATCTCGGAAGCATCGACCTCAACCTGAAATGTGAGAGAGACATCGGGCTGGCGCAACACAGGGGCAGACGAAAAGCGGCGCTTAAGTTCCCGAAAGGCCTCCACAGCGGCAGAGGACCAATTGGCCACATCAGCACCCTTCTTAGTCAAATCCGTAAGAGGCTTAGCAACACCAGAAAAAACAGTTATAAATCGACGATAAAAATTAGCAAAGCCCAAGAACTTCTGAAGACCCTTTAGAGAAGAAGGCTGCGTCCAGTCACAAATAGCCCGAACCTTGACAGGGTCCATCTCAACAGAAGAAGGGGAAAAAATTTACCCCAAAAAGGAAATCTTTTGAACCCCAAAAACACACTTAGAACCCTTTACACACAGAGAATTCTCCCGCAAGACCTGAAAAACCCTCCTGACCTGCTGAACATGAGACTCCCAGTCCTCAGAAAAAATCAAAATATCGTCCAAATACACAATCATAAATTTATCCAGATATTCACGGAAAATATCATGCATAAAGGACTGAAAAACTGAAGGTGCATTAGAAAGGCCGAAAGGCATTACCAAATACTCAAAGTGGCCCTCAGGCGTATTAAATGCGGTTTTCCACTCATCCCCTTGCTTAATTCGCACCAAATTATACGCCCCACGGAGATCAATCTTGGAGAACCACTTAGCCCCCCTTATGCGAGCAAACAAATCAGTAAGCAGCGGCAACGGATACTGATATTTGACAGTAATTTTATTCAGGAGTCGATAATCAATACAAGGCCTCAGCGAGCCATCCTTTTTAGAGACAAAGAAAAACCCAGCTCCTAAAGGTGATGAAGAAGGACGAATATGTCCCTTTTCCAGGGACTCCTTAACATACTCTCGCATGGCAGCATGCTCAGGTACAGATAGGTTAAACAAACGACCCTTTGGAAATTTACTGCCCGGAATCAGATCTATGGCGCAATCACACTCTCTGTGGGGAGGGAGAGAACCAATTTTAGGCTCTTCAAAAATATCCCCAAAATCCGACAAAAATGCCGGAATCTCAGAGGGAATAGATGACGAGATAGAACCCAAAGGTATGTCCCCATGAGCCCCCCGACATCCCCAGCTTAACACAGACATAGTTTTCCAGTCCAGTACTGGGTTATGAGATTGTAACCATGGTAATCCAAGCACTAACACATCATGTAAATTATGCAACACGAGGAAGCGAATCATCTCCTGATGGTCTGGAGTCATACGCATAGTCACTTGCGTCCAGAACTGTGGTCTATTACAAGCCAGAGGTGTAGAATCAATACCCTTCAGAGGTATAGGAACTTCCAGAGGCTCCAAATCAAACCCACAGCGCCTGGCGAAGGACCAATCCATGAGACTCAGAGCGGCGCCAGAGTCCACATAGGCATCCACGGTAATAACTGATAATGAACAAATCAGAGTTACAGACAGAAGAAATTTAGACTGTAAAGTGCCAATAGAAACAGACTTGTCAACCTTCCTAGTACGTTTAGAGCATGCTGATATAACATGCGCGGAATCACCACAGTAGAAGCACAAGCCATTTTTGCGCCTATAATTCTGCCGCTCGCTTCTTGACAGAATTCTGTCACATTGCATTTTCTCTGGCGTCCCTTCAGAAGATACCGCCAAATGGTGCACGGGTTTGCGCTCCCGCAAACGCCGATCAATCTGAATCGCCATTGTCATGGACTCATTCAGACCTGTGGGCGTAGGAAACCCCACCATGACATCCTTAACCCCTTAACGACCGCCGATACGCCTTTTAACGGCGGCCGCTAAGGGTACTTAAACCACAGCGCCGTTAATTAACGGCGCTGTGGAAAAAGTGAATAGCGCCCCCCAGAGTCGGATTTTCTCTGGGGTCTCGGTTGCCGAGGGTAGCCGAGACCCCAGAGAACATGATTCGGGGGGTTTTTACCGACCCCCGAGTTGCGATCGCCGGTAATTAACCGTTTACCGGCGGTCGCAACAAAAAAAAAAAAAACGCGATTTGCCGTTTAATTTCTCTGTCCTCCGATGTGATCGCACATCGGAGGACAGAGAAATGTGGTCCTCGATGGCCCCCAATAGCCCCCCAATACTTACCTACCTCCCCCGGTGCTCCTCGTGTCTCCCCATGGGCGCCGCCATCTTTTTTCCGGGAAAAAATGGCGGGCGCACGCGCAGTGCGCCCGCCGCCCGGCACCCGGATGTTCTTTGGGGTCTCGGCTGCCGGGGGTAGCCGAGACCCCAAAGAACATGATCGGGGTCGATTTGCACCGACCCCTGCTTTGCGATCGCCGGTAATTAACAGTTTACCGGCGACCGCAAAAAAAAAAAAAAAAAAAAAAAAAGCGATCAGTTATTTCTCTGTCCTCTGATGTGATCGCACATCAGAGGACAGAGAAATAGGGGGATTCGGGGACCCTAACATACTCACCCGGGGTCCCTGGGTCCTCTTCTGTCTTCTCCTGCCAGCCGGCTTTTTCATCATGGCGGGCGCATGCGCAGTGCGCCCGCCATCTGCTGCCATCTGCCGGCCGGCAGGAGAAGACAAGTTGGGGCTAAAATTAGGGTTAGGGTTAGGGTTAGGGTTAGAGTTAGGGTTAGGGTTAGAGTTAGGGTTAGGGTTAGGGTTGGGGCTAAATTTAGGGTTAGGGCTAGGGTTAGGGTTAGGCTACTTTCACACTAGCGTTTTTTGGCTTCCGTCGCAATGCGTCGTTGGAGAAAAAACGCATCCTGCAAAAGTGCTTGCAGGATGCGTTTTTTCTCCATTGGCTTGCATTAGCGACGCATTGCGACGGATTGCCACATGTCGCATCCGTCGTGCGACGGATGCGTCGTGCTTCGGCGGACCGTCGACACAAAAAAACTACATGTAACTTTTTTGTGCGACGTGTCCCACATATTTCAGTGCCACGTGCCACGTATTTAAGTGACACGTGCCACGTATCAAAGTGCCACGTGCCACATATTTCAGTGCCACGTATCAAAGTGCCACGTGCCACGTATCAAAGTGCCACGTGCCACGTATCAAAGTGCCACGTGCCACATATTTCAGTGCCACGTGCCACGTATCAAAGTGCCACGTGCCACGTATCAAAGTGCCACGTGCCACATCTTTCAGTGCCACGTGCCACGTATTTAAGTGACACGTGCCACGTATCAAAGTGCCACGTGCCACATATTTCAGTGCCACGTATCAAAGTGCCACGTGCCACGTGCCACGTATCAAAGTGCCACGTGCCACGTATCAAAGTGCCACGTGCCACGTATTTCAGTGCCACGTATTTAAGTGACACGTATCACGTATAAGTGCCACGTGTCACGTATTTAATTGCCACATATTTAAGTGCCACGTATCAAGATTTTCCATGGAGAACAGACACATCCAGAGATATGTCTGCTCTCCACGGCTGCAGCAACACACTGACAGGAGCCATAGTTCCTGTCGGTGTGTCACTGCGCATGCGCGAGCGAGTTTACCGGCGGTCATTGACCCCGGCACTCTCGCTTAACGGCAGTGCTGCGTGGGAAAGTTCAACGCAGCTGTACTGCTGTTAACCGAGACGCCGGAGTCATTGAACTCCGGAACAGTACGCGATACACTGCTAGGAGCTTCGCTCCTGGCAGTGTATCGCCGGAGAGCAGCCGATCGGCGTGGGACACTCGTTTTATGGATTCTGCGGACAGGGAGTATGAATTTGGTTTATTATTTTTGGATTTTTTCCTGGAGGATCGAGGGCTTCGCCTACAAGTGTGCTGTTGGTGAGTATATACTCTGTGTTATATGTTGTATGTACTGTGTGTCATGTATGTGTATTGTGTGTAGGTGTTTTGTGTAACTTTACAATTGTGCTAAGTCGCCGGACACAGGGACAACTCTCCCATCCTAATACCGGATGGGAGTAGTAGTCCCATACGGCGACTTAGCACAATGGTGGCACTAGCGTCGCATGGGGACACACACACGCACACACACGCACACACACACACACAGAAGGACTCCATGCTGCTTCACTGGGGGGCGGGGGCTTCCCTCTTCCTGTCCGACGTCACGTCCGGTCCTGGGTGTCAACCCCTCCGTACAAAGACGCCGACACCCAGGACAAAGGCGCTGTGTGTGGAAGGTAATATGGGGCCCTAGGGGGATACGCAGACACGCCGCTGCGTAAAGAATTGACATGTCAATTCTTTTTACGCCGGCGTGTTTGCAGACAAAAGCGCCGCGTTTTTTTGCGGTGTGTCTGAACGGCAAAGTGAATTTCTCATTCACTTTGCCGGCAGACGAAAATGACATTGCGCATTTTTGAAAAGCGCCCGCAAAATAGCGCTCAAAAATGCGCTATGTCTGAAAGTAGCCTAAGGCTTCTTTCACACTTGCGTCGGTACGGGGCGGTCGCAATGCGTCGGCCCGATGTACCGACGCACGTTGTGAAAATTGTGCACAACGTGGGCAGCGGATGCAGTTTTTCAACACATCCGCTGCCCAGTCTATGTCCTGGGGAGGAGGGGGCAGAGTTACGGCCACGCATCCGCGGAAATGGCGGACGCGACGTACAAAAAAAAGGTTACATTGAACTTTTTTTGTGACGACGGGGGCTAAAGTTATGGTTAGGGTTGGGGCTAAAGTTAGGGTTGGGGCTAAAGTTAGGGTTAGAGTTGGGATTAGGGTTAGGGTTTGGATTAGGGTTGGGATTAGTGTTACGTTTGGGATTAGGGTTGGGATTAGGGTTAGGATTAGGGTTAGGGGTGTGTTGGATTTAGGGTTTTGATTAGGGTTATGGTTAGGGTTGAGATTAGGGCTGTTTTGGGGTTAGGGTTGTGATTATCGTTAGGGTTGTGATTAGGATTATGGATCGGGTTGAGATTAGGGTTAGGGCTGTGTTGGGGTTAGGGTTGGAGTTAGAATTGGGGGGTTTCCACTGTTTAGGTACATCAGGGGGTCTCCAAACACGACAGCCAATTTTGCGCTAAAAAAGTCAAATGGTACTCCCTCCCTTCTGAGCTCTGCCGTGCACCCAAACAGTGGTTTACCCCCACATATGGGGCATCAGCGTACTCGGGATAAATTGGACAACAACTTTTGGGGTCCAATTTCTCCTGTTACCTTTGTGAAAATAAAAACTTGGGGGCTAAAAATCTTTTTTGTTGGAAAAAAATATATTTTTTTATTTTCACTACTCTGCATTATAAATTTCTGTGAAGCACTTGAGCTTTCAAAGTTCTCACCACATATCTAGATAAGTTCCTTAGGGGGTCTAGTTTCCAAAATTTGGTCACTTGTGGGGGTTTCTACTGTTTAGGTACATTAGGGGTCTGCAAACGCAACATAACGCCCGCAGACAATTCTATCAAAGTCTGCATTGCAAAATGGCGCTCCTTCCCTTCCGAGCTCTGCCGTGCGCCCAAACAGTGGTTTACCCCCACATATGGGGTACCAGCATACTCAGGACAAATTGGACAACAACTTTTGGGGTCCAATTTCTCTTGTTACCCTTGTGAAAATAAAAATTTGGGGGCTAAAAAAATCTTTTTTGTGGGAAAAAAAATATTTTTTATTTTCACTACTCTGCATTATAAACTTCTGTGAAGCACTTGGGCATTCAAAGTTCTCACCACATATCTAGATAAGTTCCTTGGGGGGTCTATTTTCCAAAATGGGGTCACTTGTTGGGGGTTTCTACTGTTTAGGTACATTAGGGGTCTGCAAAGGCAACATAACGCCCGCAGACAATTCTATCAAAGTCTGCATTCCAAAATGGCACTCCTTCCCTTCCGAGCTCTGCCATGCGCCCAAACAGTGGTTTACCCCCACATATGGGGTACCAGCATACTCAGGACAAATTGGACAACAACTTTTGGGGTCCAATTTCTCTTGTTACCCTTGTGAAAATAAAAACTTGGGGGCTAAAAAATCTTTATTGTTAAAAAATATATATTTTTTATTTTCACGACTCTGCATTATAAACTTCTGTGATGCACTTGGGCATTCAAAGTTCTCACTACACATCTAGATAAGTTCCATGGGGGGTCTAGTTTCCAAAATGGGGTCACTTTTGGGGGGTTTCTGCTGTTTAGGCACATCAGGGGCTCTCCAAACGCGACATGGCGTCCGATCTCAATTCCAGTCAATTTTGCATTGAAAAGTCAAATGGCGCTCCTTTGCTTCCGAGCTCAGCCATGCGCCCAAACAGTGGTTTACCCCCACATATGGGGTGTCGGCGTACTCAAGACAAATTGTACAACAGCTTCTGGGGTCCATTTTCTCCTGTTACCCTTGGTAAAATAAAAATTTGGAGGCAAAAAGATCATTTTTGTAGAAAAAATGCGATTTTTTTATTTTCACGGCTCTACGTTATAAACTTCTGTGAAGCACCTGGGGGTTTAAAGTGCTCACCACACATCTAGATAAGTTCCTTAAGGGGTCTAGTTTCCAAAATGGTGTCATATGTGGGGGGTCTCTACTGTTTAGGCACATCAGCGGCTCTCCAAACGTGACATGGCGTCCGATCTCAATTCCAGCCAATTCTACATTGAAAAAGTAAAATGACACTCCTTCTCTTCCAAGCTCTGCGGTGCGCCCAAACAGTGGTTTACCCCCATATATGGGGTATCGACGTACTCAGGAGAAATTGAACAACAACTTTTGTGGTCTAATTTCTCCTGTTACCCTTGTGAAAATAAAAATTTGGGGGCAAAAAGATCATTTTTGTAGAAAAAATGAGATTTTTTATTTTCACGGCTCTACGTTATAAACTTCTGTGAAGCACTTGGGGGTTCAAAGTGCTCACCACACATCTAGATAAGTTCCTTGGGGGGTCTAGTTTCCAAAATGGTATCACTTGTGGGGGGTTTCCACTGTTTAGGCACATCAGGGACTCTCCAAACGCGACATGGCATCCGATCTCAATTCCAGCCAATTCTGCATTGAAAAAGTCAAACGGTGCTCCTTCACTTCCAAGCTCTGCGGTGCGCCCAAACAGTGGTTTACCTCCACATATGGGGTATCGACGTACTCAGGAGAAATTGCACAACAACTTTTGTGGTCTAATTTCTCCTGTTACCCTTGTGAAAATAAAAATTTTGGGGCAAAAAGATCATTTTTGTAGAAAAAATGAGATTTTTTATTTTCACGGCTCTACGTTATAAACTTCTGTGAAGCACTTGGGGGTTCAAAGTGCTCACCACACATCTAGATAAGTTCCTTGGGGGGTCTAGTTTCCAAAATGGTGTCACTTGTGGGGGGGTTTCCACTGTTTAGGCACATCAGGGACTCTCCAAACGCGACATGGCATCCGATCTCAATTCCAGCCAATTCTGCATTGAAAAAGTCAAACGGTGCTCCTTCACTTCCAAGCTCTGCGGTGCGCCCAAACAGTGGTTTACCTCCACATATGGGGTATCGACGTACTCAGGAGAAATTGCACAACAACTTTTGTGGTCTAATTTCTCCTGTTACCCTTGTGAAAATAAGAATTTGTGGGCGAAAAAATCATTTTTGTGAAAACAAATGCGATTTTTTATTTTCACGGCTCTACGTTATAAACTTCTGTGAAGCACTTGGGGGTTCAAAGTGCTCACCACACATCTAGATAAGTTCCTTGGGGGGTCTAGTTTCCAAAATGGTGTCACTTGTGGGGGGTTTCCACTGTTTAGGCACATTAGGGGCTCTCCAAACGCGACATGGCGTCCGATCTCAATTCCAGCCAATTCTGCATTGAAACAGTCAAACGGTGCTCCTTCACTTCCAAGCTCTGCGGTGCGCCCAAACAGTGGTTTACCTCCACATATGGGGTATCGGCGTACTCAGGAAAAATTGCTCAACAAAATTTGTGGTTAAATTTCTGTTTTTACACTTGTGAAAATTAAAAAAAATGGTTCTGAAGTAAAATGTTTGCAAAAAAAAGTTAAATGTTAATTTTTTTCTTCCACATTGTTTTAGTTCCTGTGAAGTACGTAAAGGGTTAATAAACTTCTTGAATGTGGTTTTGAGCAGCTTGAGGGGTGCAGTTTTTAGAATGGTGTCACACTTGGTTATTTTCTATCATATAGACCCCTCAAAATCACTTCAAAGGTGATGTGGTCCCTAAAAAAAACATGGTGTTGTAAAAATGAGAAATTGCTGGTCAACTTTTAACCCTTATAACTCCCTAACAAAAAAAAAAATTGTTTCCAAAATTGTGCTGATGTAAAGTAGACATGTGAGAAATGTTATTTATTAACTATTTTTTGTGACATATCTCTCTGATTTAAGGGCATAAAAATACAAAGTTTGAAAATTGCAAAATTTTAAAAATTTTCGCCATATTTCCATTTTTTTCATAAATAATCGCAAGTAATATCGAAGAAATGTTACCACTAACTTGAAGTACAACATGTCACGAAAAAACAATCTCAGAATCAGCGGGATCCGATAAAGCGTTCCAGAGTTATAACCTCATAAAGTGACACTGGTCAGAATTGTAAAAATTGGCTCGGTCATTAACCCCTTCACCCCCGGAGCTTTTTCCGTTTTTCCATTTTCGTTTTTCGCTACCCTCCTTCCCAGAGCCATAACTTTTTTATTTTTCCGTCAATTTGGCCATGTGAGGGCTTATTTTTTGCGGGACGAGTTGTACTTTTGAACGACATCATTGGTTTTAGCATGTCGTGTACTAGAAAACGGGAAAAAAATTCCAAGTGCAGTGAAATTGCAAAAAAAGTGCAATCCCACACTTGTTTTTTGCTTGCCTATTTTGCTAGGTTCACTAAATGCTAAAACTGACCTGCCATTATGATTCTCCAGGTCACTACGAGTTTATAGACACCTAACATGACTAGGTTATTTTTCACCTAAGTGGTGAAAAAAAATTCCAAACTTTGCAAAAAACAAAACAAAACAAAATTGCGCCATTTTCCGATACTCGTAGCGTCTCCATTTTTCGTGATCTGGGGTCAGGTGAGGGCTTATTTTTTGCGTGCCGAGCTGGCGTTTTTAATGATAGCATTTTGGTGTAGATACGTTCTTTTGATCGCCCGTTATTGCATTTTAATGCAATGTCGTGGCGACCAAAAAAACGTAAATCTGGCGTTTCGAATTTTTTTCTCATTACGCCATTTAGCGATCAGGTTAATGCTTTTTTTTTATTGATAGATCGGGCGATTCTGAACGCGGCGATACCAAATATGTGTAGGTTGGGTTTTTTTTTTATTGATTTATTTTGATTGGGGCGAAAGGGGGGTGATTTAAACTTTTATATTTTTTTTATTTTTTTCACATTTTTAAAAACTTTTTTTTTTTACTTTTGCCATGCTTCAATAGCCTCCATGGGAGGCTAGAAGCAGGCACAGCCCGATCGGCTCTGCTATGCAGCAGTGATCATAAGATCGCTGCTACACAGCAGATTTGCAGGTGTGCTGTGAGCGCCGACCACAGGGTGGCGCTCACAGCCACCGGCAATCAGTAACCATAGAGGTCTCAAGGACCTCTATGGTTACCTTCCTGACACATCGCCGACCCCCGATCATGTGACGGGGGTCGGCGATGCGCTCATATCCGGCCGCACGGCCGGATGCGGTAGTTAAATGCCGCTGTCTGCGCTTGACAGCGGCATTTAACTAGTTAATAGCGGCGGGTGATCGCGATTTCACCCGCCGCTATTGCGCGCACATGTCAGCTGTAAAAAACAGCTGACATGTCGCGACTTTGATGTGCGCTCACCGCCGGAGCGCACATCAAAGCGGGGGTCCCGACATGTGACGTACTATACCGTCACATGTCGGGAAGGGGTTAAGTACCAAATTGGCTCTGTCACTAAGGGGTTAACGGCATCAGAAAGGCCCTCTCTGAAAATTGCCGCTAGGGCACACTCATTCCACTGAGTAAGCACAGACCATTTACGAAATTTTTGGCAGTATATCTCGGCTTCATCTTGCCCTTGAGACAGGGCTATTAAAGCTTTTTCAGCTTGAATCTCCAAATTAGGTTCCTCATACAGCAACCCTAAAGCCAGAAAAAACGCATCCACATTGAGCAACGCAGGATCCCCTGGTGTCAATGAAAATGCCCAATTTTGAGGGTCACCTCGCAGCAAAGAAATCACAATCTTAACCTGCTGAACAGGATCTCCAGAGGAGTGAGGTCTGAGAGAAAGGAATAATTTACAATTACATTTGAAATTCAGAAACCGAGATCTATCTCCGGAAAATACCTCTGGTGTAGGAATCTTAGGTTCAGAAATAGGAGTACGTATAACATAATCTTGTAAATTCTGAACCTTCGTAGCAAGATTATTTAAACCTGCAGCCAAACTCTGAGAGTCCATCCTTAAACCGGAGAGATCAGAGCCATTCAAGGATTAGAAGGAGAGAAAGGCAAGGCTGTAAATAGAGCAGAAATACAACTGAGCCAACTAAGTAGCAAACATGAGAAAAAAAAAATAAAAATCTACAGACTTCTTTTACTCTCCTTTCTTCTGCCAATTACTTTAACAGTGGCCGGTCATACTGTCATGATTCCCCAATGGCATGGGAACATCAGAAACACAAAAATTACAGACTAGCTCTCGGGTGATGGAAACTCAAGCTGATCGTGACCTAAATCTACCACACAACTAACAGTAGCCAGGGAGCATTCCTACGGCTGCCTAAATGCCACGCGCCAGCCGGAGAACTAACTACGCCTGGAAGAGGAAGGAACAGACCTGGCTTACCTCTAGTGAAATTCCCCAAAGATGATAGTAGCCCCCACATATATTAGCGGTGAGTTCAGAGGAAAAGACATACACAGTATGAAGGTAGATTTAGCAAAGCGAGGTCCACTTACTAGATAGAGGAAGGATACAAAAAAGGACTTCACGGTCAGCTGAAAAACCCTATCAAAAACCCATCCTGAAATTACTTTAAAACTCCTGTGTCAACTCATCACACAGGAGTGGCAATTTCAGTCCACAAGAGCTTCCAGTAACAGGAAATGACAAAACTGTAAACTGGACAAAAATACAAAACAATAAGGAAGAGTCCACTTAGCTGATCAGCAGACTAGTAGCAGGAACATGCAACTGAATGACTCAGGTTACAATGATGACCGGCAAGGAAGTGACTGGAGAGCAAGGCTAAATAGGGAACTCCCAAAACTGATGGAAGCAGGTGAGCGAGGCAGAAAAGAACACACAAGTCTCCAGTACCACCAGCCACCACTAGGGGAGCCCAAAAAGCGATCACAACAGTTCACCATGATAGATCTTCGAGGGGCGTATAATCTTGTGCGTATTAAACAGGGCGACGAATGGAAAACAGCATTTAATACGCCCGAGGGCCATTTTGAGTACCTGGTGATGCCATTCGGACTTTCTAATGCTCCATCTGTGTTTCAGTCCATTATGCATGACATCTTCCGAAAGTACCTGGATAAATTCATGATTGTATACTTGGATGATATTTTGTTTTTTTCGGACGATTGGGAGTCTCATGTGAAGCAGGTCAGAATGGTGTTCCAGGTCCTTCGTGCTAATTCCTTGTTTGTGAAGGGGTCTAAATTTCTCTATGGAGTTCAGAAGGTTTCATTTTTGGGCTTCATTTTTTCCCCTTCTACTATCGAGATGGACCCTGTTAAAGTTCAGGCCATTTATGATTGGACTCAGCCTACTTCTGTGAAGAGCCTTCAGAAATTCCTGGGCTTTGCTAATTTTTACCGTCGCTTCATCGCTAATATTTCTAGTGTTGTTAAACCATTGACTGATTTGACCAAGAAAGGTGCGGATGTGGTCAATTGGTCCTCTGCGGCCGTTGAGGCTTTTCAGGAGTTGAAGCGTCGTTTTTCTTCTGCCCCTGTGTTGTGTCAGCCAGATGTTTCGCTCCCATTTCAGGTCGAGGTGGATGCTTCTGAGATTGGAGCAGGGGCTGTTCTATCTCAAAGAAGTCCTGATGGCTCGGTGATGAAACCATGTGCTTTCTTTTCTAGAAAGTTTTCGCCTGCTGAGCGCAATTATGATGTGGGCAATCGAGAGTTGTTGGCCATGAAGTGGGCGTTCGAGGAGTGGCGACATTGGCTTGAAGGAGCCAAGCATCGCGTGGTGGTCTTGACGGATCACAAGAATCTGACTTATCTCGAGTCTGCCAAGTGGTTGAATCCTAGACAGGCTCGATGGTCACTGTTTTTCTCCCGCTTCGATTTTGTGGTTTCGTACCTTCCGGGCTCTAAGAATGTGAAGGCTGATGCCCTTTCAAGGAGTTTTGTGCCTGATTCTCCGGGAGTTCCTGAGTCGGCTGGTATTCTCAAAGAGGGGGTAATTTTGTCTGCCATCTCCCCTGATTTGCGGCGGGTGCTGCAGGAGTTTCAGGCTGATAGACCTGACCGTTGCCCAGCGGAGAGACTGTTTGTACCTGATAGATGGACTGGTAGAGTTATCTCTGAGGTTCATTGTTCGGTATTGGCTGGTCATCCTGGAATCTTTGGTACCAGGGATTTGGTGGCTAGGTCCTTTTGGTGGCCTTCCTTGTCACGGGATGTGCGTTCTTTTGTGCAGTCCTGTGGGACTTGTGCTCGGGCTAAGCCCTGCTGTTCTCGTGCCAGTGGGTTGCTTTTGCCCTTGCCGGTCCCGAAAAGGCCCTGGACGCATATTTCCATGGATTTTATTTCAGATCTCCCTGTCTCTCAAAGGATCTCGGTTATCTGGGTGGTTTGTGATCGCTTCTCTAAGATGGTCCATTTGGTACCTTTGCCTAAATTGCCTTCCTCCTCTTATTTGGTTCCATTGTTTTTCCAGCACGTGGTTCGTTTACATGGCATTCCGGAGAACATCGTGTCGGACAGAGGTTCCCAGTTTGTTTCGAGGTTTTGGCGGTCCTTTTGTGCTAAGATGGGCATTGATTTGTCTTTTTCTTCAGCTTTCCATCCTCAGACAAATGGCCAAACCGAACGAACCAATCAGACTTTGGAGACATATCTGAGATGCTTTGTTTCTGCTGATCAGGATGATTGGGTGTCCTTCTTGCCTTTGGCTGAGTTCGCCCTTAATAATCTGGCCAGCTCGGCCACTTTGGTTTCACCTTTTTTCTGTAATTCTGGTTTCCACCCTTGTTTTTCTTCAGGACAGGTTGAGCCTTCGGACTGTCCTGGTGTGGATTCTGTGGTGGACAGGTTACAGCAGATTTGGACTCATGTGGTGGACAATTTGACATTGTCCCAGGAGAAGGCTCAGCGTTTCGCTAACTGCCGTTGCTGTGTTGGTCCCCGACTTCGTGTTGGGGATTTGGTTTGGTTATCGTCTCGTTATGTTCCTATGAAGGTTTCATCTCCTAAGTTTAAGCCTCGTTTCATTGGTCCTTATAAGATTTTGGAAATTCTTAATCCTGTGTCATTTCGTTTGGACCTTCCAGCTTCTTTCACAATCCATAATGTGTTCCATAGGTCGTTGTTGCGGAGATATGTGGCTCCTTTGGTTCCCTCCGTTGACCCTCCTGCCCCGGTGTTGGTTGAGGGGGAGTTGGAGTATGTGGTGGAGAAGATTTTGGATTCTCGTATTTTGAGACGGAAACTTCAGTACCTAGTCAAGTGGAAAGGTTATGGTCAGGAGGATAATTCCAGGGTGGTTGCCTCTGATGTTCATGCTGCCGATCTTGTTCGTGCCTTTCATTTGGCTCGTCCTGATCGGCCTGGGGGCTCTGGTGAGGGTTCGGTGACCCCTCCTCAAGGGGGGGTACTGTTGTGAACTCTGTTCTCGAACTCCCTCCGGTGGTTATGAATGGTACTTCGGTGAGTTCTGTCCATGGACTCCCTCTGGTGGCTGTGAGTGGAGCTGCTGGCTCTGAGGTTCCTTCCTCAGCTGACTTTGTTTAGTTCTAGGCTGCTGCTCTATTTAACTCCACTTAGATCATTACTTGATGCCAGCTGTCAATGTTCTAGTACTGGTTCAGTTCTCTCTTGGATCTTGCAGATTACCTGTCTACTCCAGCAAAAGCTAAGTCCCTGCTAGCTTATTTGTTTACCACTGTTTTTCTTGTCCAGCTTGCTATCATGATTTTGCCCGGCTAGTTGGAAGCTCTGGGATGCAGAGTGGCACCTCCATGCCGTGAGTCGGTGCGGGGGTCTCTTGTGCACACTCTGCGTGGTTTTTTGGTAGTTTTTTATGCTGACCGCAAAGATACCTTTTCTATCCTCAGTCTGTTTAGTTAAGTCTGGCCTCCTTTGCTGAAACCTATTTCATTCCTGTGTTTGTGACTTCCATCTTAACTCACAGTCAATATTTGTGGGGGGCTGCTTATTTCTTTGGGGAATTTCTCTGAGGCAAGTTAGGCTTTATTTTCTATCTTTAGGGGTCGTTAGCTCTTAGGCTGTGAAGAGGCATCTAGGCAGAGTCAGGTACGCTCCACGGCTATTTCTAGTTGTTTGTGATAGGATTGTTGGTTGCGGTCAGCAGAGCTCCCACTTCCCAGAGCTTGTCCTGTATTTCTAGTTTGCTCATCAGGTCATTCCTAGTGCTCCTAACCACCAGGTCATCATAACAGCAGACGTCCTTCATAGTGGCCCACTCTGTGGTTATGAAGTCTGAACGGCGCGCAGTGCGACTTCTTTGCGCCTGATGCAGCTGGTACTCCATTACTGCTTGCTGCTGCTCACACAACCGCTCCAACATATGTAACGTGGAATTCCACCTGGTGGGTAGGTCACATATGATGCGATGTTCGGGAAGGCGGAATCGGCGCTGCAGAGCTGCAATGCGCGATCTTGCCATGCTGGAATGCCGCAAGTGAGCACACTCTAGGCAGACCTTGTGCAGCAGTGCATCAAGATCTGGATAGTCCCTCAAAAAACTCTGCACGACCATGTGCCAGACATGTGATGTGAGTGAGGTTGCCTAGGCCCAGAGCTGCCACAAGATTTCGGCCATTGTCTCACACTACCATGCCTGGCTGGAGATTCGCTGGCACAAACCACACGTCGCTCTCCTGCTTGATGGCATTCCAGAGCTCCTGCGCTGTGTGGCTTCGATTCCCCAAAGAAATTAATTTCAAGACAGCCTGTTGACGTTTGGCTACAGCTGTGCTCTTATCGGTCGTAACAGGTAAACGTTCACGGGTCCATGTGGAGGTGGACTGTGACGGCTCCTGCAGCGATGATTCTGAGGAACTTGTGTATGAGGAGGAGTCAATGCGTATAGACTGGATTCCTGCAATCCTTGGAGTTGGCAGAACACATCCTGCTCCACTCGCACGATCTGTACCCAGCTCAACAACATTAACCCAATGGGCAGTGAGGGAGAGGTATCGTCCCTGTCCATGGTGACTGGTCCTTGCATCGGTGGTGAGGTGGACCTTGCTACTGACGGCGTTCAGTAGCACGTGTTTTATGTGTCCCTCAACATGCTTGTGCAGGGCAGGGACGGCTTGCCTGCTGAAATAAAAGCTGCTGGGCACATTGTATTGTGGGACTGCCAATGCCATCAAGTTATGGAAGCTGTCAGTCTCCACCAGCCTGAATGACAGCATTTCAAGGGACAGTAGTTTTGCAATGCCAGCATTCAGAGCCTGTGCTCGGGGGTGGTTTACCGAGAATGGCCGCCTTTTCTCCCATGCCTGTGCTACCGATGGCTGTAGACTGGGCTGGGAGTGTGAGGATGACTGGGAACGTGGTGCTGTGGGTGGAATTACACTGTGTCTGTGGACAACAGTGCCAGAGGTTCTTCCATGGCGATCCTGTGAGGGAGCCGAACCAGCTGTCTGCAAGCTGGAGGAAGAGGCAACAACATGAGCTGAAGAGGTGGTAGGTGCCGCTGTAGGTTGGCCTAGGTCTTCAGTGTGTTTTTGTAACTCCACCGCATGCTTGGTCCGCACATGTTTCCACATATTTGTGGTATTGAGGTGGCTGACATTTTTCCCTCTTTTGACTTTCTGATGACACACCTTGCATTTAACAAAGCAAATGTCATCTGCAACTGTGTCAAAAAGGACCAGACACTGCAAGTCTTGGGAGCACCCGTTTTGGCTTTTGGAAGAGGCAGTTTTGGAGCCGAAGTGGAGGCTACAGGCTCCGCAGTCTTCCCCCTCCCTCTCCCTCTTTGGGCCGTTCGGGGAATCTCTTCCTCAGAGCTGCTCCCACCACCTTCCTGTACCTCACGACATGATGGGTCAAGGACCTCATCATTTACACTACCCTCTTCCACCAACTGCTTCTCCTGGGTAGTCTCGGCAGCACAGTACGCACCTGAAAGTGGCACCTGAGTCTCATCATCAGATGCGTACTGAGGTGTGTTGACCAGAGGCACTGGCCCACCTGTCTCATCAGAGACAGAGAGAAAAAGCAGTTGGGCATCACTGCATACTGCCTCTTCTTCCATTTCTCCAATGCTGCTTGGCTGGCCCCCTCTTTCCAAGCCAAGAGATTCAGAGAACAGAAGTAGAGATGGCTCATATCCTGGGCTCTCTGACTGCCTGGGCAATTTGGCAGGTGGTGAAGAGACAGATGGGTGCTCTTCAGTGCTCTGTGCCTGAGAGGATGTGGCACTAATTGAAGTCGATGCTTTAGCTGCCATCCATCTGACAACGGCTTCAATTTGTTCGTCCCGCAGCAGCGGGGCACGGCAAGCTCCTACAAAGCTGCGCATGAAGGACTGTTCCTAGCTAAAACTGGGGGATGATGATTCACCAGTGCCCGCCACAGGCACAGAATCCCCACGTCCTCTCCCTGCTCCACGCCCACGTGCCTTACTCCCTGCCTTCTTCATCTTGGTAGACTGATAAAGATAGGTAGAAAAGTACTAAGGGCTTAGTGTGCTTATTCCTGAACAGCTGCTTACAATTATAAGGAACACTAATTTTATCAAGTGTGGACTAGACTTTAATATGAGCTAATGTGGCCTACACAACTCTAAAGTGGAGTGTTTGGTGAACTTTATAAACTTTTTGTTTTTTCCACAGAACAGACTACAGAGCAAGCTGCACTCACACACAGACCGTGCAGACAGCCGTAAACGGCGCTGCAAGGCCATAAAACGCTCCTCTACGTAATCCTACATAGTGTTTTTCCAAAATCTAGCAGGATACAGATGGAAAGCCACTAATAGGATAAATTTGAAAAAATGTGCAGCAGGCTGCACTAATTGCAAAAAGGGACAATGGAATGGTATGAGGCAGTGACACACCCTGAGCTGACTACAACCGGCTGTGGCGGCAGAACAGACTACAGAGCGAGCTGCACTCACACACAGACCATGCAGACAGCCGTAAACGGCGCTGCAAGGCCATAAAAAGCTACTCTACGTAATCCTACATAGTGTTTTTCCAAAATCTAGCAGGATACAGATGGAAAGCCACTAATAGGATAAATTTGAAAAAATGTGCAGCAGGCTGCAATAATTGCAAAAAAAGGACAATGGAACGGTATGAGGCAGTGACGCACCCTGAGCTGACTACAACCAGCTGTGGCGGCAGAACAGACTACAGAGCGAGCTGCACTCACACACAGACCGTGCAGACAGCCGTAAACGGTGCTGCAAGGCCATAAAACGCTCCTCTACGTAATACTACATAGTGTTTTTCCAAAATCTAGCAGGATACAGATGGAAAGCCACTAATAGGATAAATTTGAAAAAATGTGCAGCAGGCTGCACTAATTGCAAAAAAGGACAATGGAACGGTATGAGGCAGTGACACACCCTGAGCTAACTACAACCGGCTGTGGCGGCAGAACAGACTATAGAGCGAGCTGCACTCACACACAGACCATGCAGACAGCCGTAAACGGCGCTGCAAGGCCAAAAAAAGCTCCTCTACGTAATCCTATATAGTGTTTTTCCACAATCTAGCAGGATACGGATGGAAAGCCACTAATAGGATAAATTTGAAAAAATGTGCAGCAGGCTGCACTAATTGCAAAAAAAGGACAATGGAACGGTATGAGGCAGTGACGCACCCTGAGCTGACTACAACCAGCTGTGGCGGCAGAACAGACTACAGAGCGAGCTGCACTCACACACAGACCATGCAGACAGCCGTAAACGGCGCTGCAAGGCCAAAAAAAGCTCCTCTACATAATCCTATATAGTGTTTTTCCACAATCTAGCTGGATACAGATGGAAAGCCACTTATAGGAAATATTTGAAAAAATGTGCAGCAGGCTGCACTAATTGCAAAAAAAGGACAATGGAACGGTATGAGGCAGTGACGCACCCTGAGCTGACTACAACCAGCTGTGGCGGCAGAACAGACTACAGAGCGAGCTGCACTCACACACAGACCGTGCAGACAGCCGTAAACGGCGCTGCAAGGCCATAAAACGCTCCTCTACGTAATCCTACATAGTGTTTTTCCAAAATCTAGCAGGATACAGATGGAAAGCCACTAATAGGATAAATTTGAAAAAATGTGCAGCAGGCTGCACTAATTGCAAAAAAGGACAATGGAACGGTATGAGGTAGTGACACACCCTGAGCTAACTACAACCGGCTGTGGCGGCAGAACAGACTATAGAGCGAGCTGCACTCACACACAGACCATGCAGACAGCCGTAAACGGCGCTGCAAGGCCAAAAAAAGCTCCTCTACGTAATCCTATATAGTGTTTTTCCACAATCTAGCAGGATACGGATGGAAAGCCACTAATAGGATAAATTTGAAAAAATGTGCAGCAGGCTGCACTAATTGCAAAAAAAGGACAATGGAACGGTATGAGGCAGTGACGCACCCTGAGCTGACTACAACCAGCTGTGGCGGCAGAACAGACTACAGAGCGAGCTGCACTCACACACAGACCATGCAGACAGCCGTAAACGGCGCTGCAAGGCCAAAAAAAGCTCCTCTACATAATCCTATATAGTGTTTTTCCACAATCTAGCTGGATACAGATGGAAAGCCACTTATAGGAAATATTTGAAAAAATGTGCAGCAGGCTGCACTAATTGCAAAAAAAGGACAATGGAACGGTATGAGGCAGTGACGCACCCTGAGCTGACTACAACCAGCTGTGGCGGCAGAACAGACTACAGAGCGAGCTGCACTCACACACAGACCGTGCAGACAGCCGTAAACGGCGCTGCAAGGCCATAAAACGCTCCTCTACGTAATCCTACATAGTGTTTTTCCAAAATCTAGCAGGATACAGATGGAAAGCCACTAATAGGATAAATTTGAAAAAATGTGCAGCAGGCTGCACTAATTGCAAAAAAGGACAATGGAACGGTATGAGGCAGTGACACACCCTGAGCTAACTACAACCGGCTGTGGCGGCAGAACAGACTATAGAGCGAGCTGCACTCACACACAGACCATGCAGACAGCCGTAAACGGCGCTGCAAGGCCAAAAAAAGCTCCTCTACGTAATCCTATATAGTGTTTTTCCACAATCTAGCAGGATACGGATGGAAAGCCACTAATAGGATAAATTTGAAAAAATGTGCAGCAGGCTGCACTAATTGCAAAAAAAGGACAATGGAACGGTATGAGGCAGTGACGCACCCTGAGCTGACTACAACCAGCTGTGGCGGCAGAACAGACTACAGAGCGAGCTGCACTCACACACAGACCATGCAGACAGCCGTAAACGGCGCTGCAAGGCCAAAAAAAGCTCCTCTACATAATCCTATATAGTGTTTTTCCACAATCTAGCTGGATACAGATGGAAAGCCACTTATAGGAAATATTTGAAAAAATGTGCAGCAGGCTGCACTAATTGCAAATAAGGACAATGGATTGAACAGTATGAGGCAGTAATGCACCCTGAGCTGACTACAACCGGCTGTGGCTGCAGACAGACTACAGAGTGAGCTGCACTCACACACACAGAGACCTTGCAGACAGCTGTGAACAGCGCTGCAAGGCAAAAGCAAGGTTCTCTGTTATGGACTGGTGATTTAGGAACGACATGCGACTAGCTCTGAGCAGGTGGTAACTATACGGACCGCAGTTCCTGATCTTAACACAACACTAGAAGTAGCCGTGGGATGTTCCTGTCACTCCCTGGACACCTCGTCACAGCCGGAGAACTAGCTACCCCTAAAGGTAGAAACAGGAAAGCTATCTTGCCTCAGAGAGAATCCCCAAAGGATAGACAGCCCCCCACAAATAATGACTGTGAGTGGAGAAGGAAATGACATACATAGAATGAAAGAAGATTTAGCAAAGGAGGCCACTTCTAGCTAGATAGATAGTACAGGATAGAACACTGTGCGGTCAGTAATAAAAACTAGAAAAAGTCCACCGCAGAGAAATGCAAAAATCTCCACACCTGACTAAATGTGTTGAGGGCAAAATCTGCTGCCCAGAGCTTCCAGCTTAGCTGAATAGATCCATACTGATAAGCTGGACAAATGAGCAAAACATAGAATGTGCTGAACAATAAAGTCCACAACAAGAGGACTGCAAAAGGACAAGCAAGGACTTATCTTTGCTGAACAGGTCAGAGTGTCAGGGAAATCCAAAAGAGCCGTGACTCCAAGCAGGAACAATTGACAACTGGCATTGATTGAGGGATAAGGCCAGACTAAAATAGCCGAGCCAGAAAGACGATCAGTGGAAGCAGCTGCTGATGCTAAATCCAAGAAGCAGCCATACCACTCAAAACCACCGGAGGGAGCCCAAGAGCAGAACTCACAAAAGTGCTACTTACAACCACCAGAGGGAGCCCAAGAGCGGAATTCACAACAGTACCCCCCCTTGAGGAGGGGTCACCGAACCCTCACCAGAGCCCCCAGGCCGATCAGAACGAGCCAAGTGAAAAGCACGACCCAAATCGGCGGCATGAACATCGGAGGCAACCACCCAAGAATTATCCTCCTGGCCATAACCCTTCCACTTGACAAGATACTGAAGCCTCCGCCTCGCAAAATGAGAATCCAATATTTTCTCAACCACATATTCCAACTCCCCCTCAACCAACACCAGGGCAGGAGGATAAACAGAGGGAACAACGGGTACCACATATCTCCGCAACAAAGATCTATGGAAAACATTGTGGATGGCAAAAGAGGCTGGAAGGGCCAAACGAAAAGACACTGGATTGATAATCTCAAAAACCTTATAAGGACCAATAAACCGAGGCTTGAACTTAGGGGAAGAAACCTTCATAGTAACATGACGAGAAGATAACCAAACTAAATCCCCCACCCGAAGGCGAGGACCAACACACCGACGGCGGTTAGCAAAACGCTGAGCCTTTTCCTGAGACAACGTCAAATTGTCTACCACATGAGTCCAAATCTGCTGTAACCTGTCCATCACAGAATCTACACCAGGACAATCAGAAGGCTCAACCTGCCCTGAAGAAAAACGAGGATGGAAACCAAAATTACAAAAAAAAGGCGAAACCAAAGTAGCCGAACTGGCCCGATTATTAAGGGCAAACTCGGCCAACGGCAAGAAAGCCACCCAATCATCCTGATCAGCAGACACAAAGCATCTCAAATAGGTTTCCAAGATTTGATTAGTTCGCTCAGTTTGGCCATTTGTCTGAGGATGGAACGCCGAAGAAAAAGACAAATTAATGCCCATCCTAGCACAAAAGGCCCGCCAAAACCTGGAAACAAACTGGGAACCTCTGTCAGACACAATATTTTCCGGAATGCCATGCAAACGAACCACATGCTGAAAGAACAATGGAACCAAATCAGAGGAGGAAGGCAATTTAGGCAAAGGTACCAAATGGACCATTTTAGAGAACCGGTCACAAACCACCCAGATAACAGACATCCTCTGGGACACAGGAAGATCCGAAATAAAATCCATGGAAATATGCGTCCAGGGCCTCTCAGGGACAGGCAAAGGCAAAAGCAACCCACTAGCGCGGGAACAGCAAGGCTTAGCCCGGGCACAAGTCCCACAGGACTGCACAAAAGAACGCACATCCCGCGACAAGGAAGGCCACCAAAAGGACCTAGCAACCAAATCTCTGGTACCAAAAATCCCAGGATGACCGGCCAACACCGAACAATGGACCTCAGAAATTACCTTACTTGTCCATCTATCAGGAACAAACAGCTTCCCCATAGGACAGCGGTCAGGTTTTTCAGCCTGAAATTCCTGAAGCACCCGCCGTAAATCAGGGGAGATGGCAGAAAGAACCACCCCTTCCCTAAGAATGCCAACCAGCTCAAGAACTCCAGGAGAATCAGGCAAAAAACTCCTAGAGAGGGCATCCGCCTTAACATTCTTAGATCCTGGAAGATATGAGACCACAAAATCGAAACGGGAGAAAAACAGGGACCATCGAGCCTGTCTAGGGTTCAGCCGCTTGGCCGACTCGAGGTAAATCAGATTCTTATGATCGGTCAAGACCACAACGCGGTGCCTGGCTCCCTCAAGCCAATGTCGCCACTCCTCAAATGCCCACTTCATAGCCAGCAACTCCTGATTACTGACATCATAATTGCGTTCCGCAGGTGAAAACGTTCGGGAAAAGAAGGCACATGGTTTCATCAAGGAACCATCAGAATTCCTCTGTGACAAAACGGCCCCTGCCCCAATCTCAGAAGCATCAACCTCAACCTGAAAAGGAAGAGAAACATCCAGCTGACGCAACACAGGGGCAGAAGTAAATCAGCGTTTAAGCTCCTGAAAGGCCTCAACAGCCGCAGAGGACCAATTCGTCACCTCAGCGCCTTTCTTCGTCAAATCAGTCAGGGGTTTAACCACACTGGAGAAGTTGGCAATGAAACGGCGATAAAAATTAGCAAAGCCCAGAAATTTCTGAAGGCTCTTCACAGATGTGGGCTGAATCCAGTCATGAATGGCTTGGACCTTAACAGGATCCATTTCTATAGACGAAGGAGAAAAAATAAACCCCAAAAAAGAGACCTTCTGAACTCCAAATAGGCACTTAGACCCCTTCACAAATAGGGCATTATCACGAAGGATCTGGAATACCATCCTGACCTTCACATGAGACTCCCAATCATGAGAAAAAATCAAAACATCATCCAAATACACAATCAAGAATTTATCAAGATAATTGCGGAAAATATCATGCATGAAGGACTGAAATACAGAAGGAGCATTAGAAAGCCCGAAAGGCATCACAAGGAATTCAAAATGGCCTTCGGGCGTATTAAATGCAGTTTTCCATTCGTCACCCTGTTTAATACGAACAAGATTATATGCCCCTCGAAGGTCAATCTTGGTAAACCAACTAGCCCCCTTAATCCGAGCAAACAAATCTGAAAGCAAAGGTAAAGGGTATTGGAATTTGACCGTGATCTTATTAAGAAGGCGATAATCAATACAGGGTCTCAAGGAGCCATCCTTCTTGGCAACAAAAAAGAATCCCGCTCCCAATGGTGATGAAGACGGCCGAATATGCCCCTTCTCCAAAGACTCCTTCACATAGCTCCGCATGGCAGCATGCTCTGGCACAGATAGATTGAAAAGTCGGCCCTTAGGGAACTTACAGCCAGGAATCAATTCAATAGCACAATCACAGTCCCTATGTGGAGGAAGGGAACTGGACTTGGGCTCATCGAATACATCCTGGAAATCTGACAAAAATTCAGGAACATCAGAAGAGGGGGAAGAGGAAATTGACATCAAAGGAACGTCACTATGTACCCCTTGACAACCCCAACTAGTCACAGACATAGATTTCCAATCCAGCACTGGCTTGTGTACTTGTAACCATGGAAAACCCAATACAACAACATCATGTAAATTATGCAACACCAGAAAACGGCAATCTTCCTGATGTGCTGGAGCCATGCACATAGTCAGCTGAGTCCAATACTGAGGTTTATTTTTGGCCAACGGCGTAGCATCAATACCCCTCAAAGGAATAGGGCTCTGCAAAGGCTGCAAAGAAAAACCACAGCGCCTGGCGAATTCTAAGTCCATTAAGTTCAGAGCAGCGCCCGAATCCACAAATGCCATGACAGAAAAAGATGACAATGAGCAAATCAGGGTCACAGACAGGAGAAACTTAGGCTGCACAGTACTAATGGCAACAGATCTAGCGACCCTCCTAATACGCTTAGGGCAATCAGAAATAGCATGAGCAGAATTCCCACAGTAAAAACACAGCCCATTCTGACGTCTGTATCCCCTCTGTTCCGCTCTAGTCAAAATCCTATCACATTGCATAGGCTCAGGACTCTGCTCAGAGGATGCTGCCATATGGTGCACCACTTTGCGTTCGCGCAGGCGCCGATCAATCAGAATGGCCAGAGACATAGACTCGCTCAAACCAACAGGCGTGGGGAACCCCACCATAACATCTTTAAAGCCTTCAGAAAGACCCTTTCTGAAAATTGCTGCCAGAGCGTCCTCATTCCATTTAGTGAGCACAGACCATTTTCTAAATTTCTGGCAGTATAATTCTGCCGCTTCCTGACCCTGACACAGGGCCAACAGTGTTTTCTCAGCATGCTCTACAGAGTTAGGTTCGTCATACAATAATCCAAGTGATTGAAAAAATGCATCTACATTAAGCAATGCCGGATCCCATGACTCAAGGGAGAATGCCCAGTCCTGAGGGTCACCACGCAGCAAAGAAATAACTATTTTAACTTGCTGAATGGGATCACCAGAGGAACGGGGTTTCAGAGCAAAAAACAATTTGCAGTTATTTTTAAAGTTCAAAAACTTGGATTTATCCCCATAAAACAAATCTGGAGTAGGAATTCTAGGCTCTAAAACCGGAGTCTGAACAACATAATCTTGGATACTCTGTACTCTTGCAGCAAGCTGATCCACACGAGAAAACAAACCCCGAACATCCATGCCCGCGCCCAAATCCTGAACCACCCAGAGATTAAGAGGAAGGAAAAAGACAAAACAGACTAAAGAAAATAAATGGCTCAGAACTCTTTTTCTTTTCCTTCTTTTGAGATGCATTCAACTCATTTTTGGCCAGTTGTACTGTTATGGACTGGTGATTTAGGAACGACATGCGACTAGCTCTGAGCAGGTGGTAACTATACGAACCGCAGTTCCTGATCTTAACACAACACTAGAAGTAGCCGTGGGATGTTCCTGTCACTCCCTGGACACCTCGTCACAGCCGGAGAACTAGCTACCCCTAAAGGTAGAAACAGGAAAGCTATCTTGCCTCAGAGAGAATTTCCAAAGGATAGACAGCCCCCCACAAATAATGACTGTGAGTGGAGAAGGAAATGACATACATAGAATGAAAGAAAATTTAGCAAAGGAGGCCACTTCTAGCTAGATAGATAGTACAGGATAGAACACTGTGCGGTCAGTAATAAAAACTAGAAAAAATCCACCGCAGAGAAATGCAAAAATCTCCACACCTGACTAAAGGTGTGGAGGGCAAAATCTGCTGCCCAGAGCTTCCAGCTTAGCTGAATAGATCCATACTGATAAGCTGGACAAATGAGCAAAACATAGAATGTGCTGAACAATAAAGTCCACAACAAGAGGACTGCAAAAGGACAAGCAAGGACTTATCTTTGCTGAACAGGTCAGAGTGTCAAGGAAATCCAAAAGAGCCATGACTCCAAGCAGGAACAATTGACAACTGGCATTGATTGAGGGATAAGGCCAGACTAAAATAGCTGAGCCAGAAAGACGATCAGTGGAAGCAGCTGCTGATGCTAAATCCAAGAAGCAGCCATACCACTCAAAACCACCGGAGGGAGCCCAAGAGCAGAACTCACAAAAGTGCTACTTACAACCACCGGAGGGAGCCCAAGAGTGGAATTCACAACAGTTCTCACACAGCGGTTGCTAAATTAGCCTGGGTAAAGCACAATGAAGCAAATCGCTATCTCTAAAATGGCCCTCAGTCAGAACACAGCGTCCTGTCCCTAACTGAATTCACAGCAGAGTGAGCCCAAAATTGCGGCGGAGACTTTTATAGTGCATCATGACATAATTTCAGCAGCCAATCACAGCCATGCTAGTACTTACATGCCTACCATGCAGAACAGGATGTGCCCACACTTCTAAACATTCCCCATTGGCTGAATTCTGGCTATGAATTATGGGAACTTCCGATTCCGGTATCCGATATACTGAAAGTATCGGAACTCAGTATCGAAATTCCAATACCGCAAATATCGGCCGATACCAGATACTTGCGGTATCGGAATGCTCAACACTATACATAACCCAAAACAAAAATGTTCCTCCACCACTTTGGCTATGTTCAAAGGTAGCGTTTTTATGCATTTTTCAACTTTACCATTGCTTTCAACCAAGACAGATGCATTAACTGGGAAATGTCATTATAACATTTTACAACCTTATTTGGCCATGTGGTGTGTGACACATCATCAGACACATCCTGTTTCATTTATGAAGGAGGGACTCTGAAAGTCACAAAGTCTATTTCTATATGGCCATCAGTCGGCCCTCAGTTTTGTTAGAGAGCCATCAGTCGACTATGCTTTGTTGTTCCCATTATTAAACAGTGGGTCCCTTATACTGTTATTGCATATGCAGTGAGTGGCAGGGCTGCCCAAAATTAGGATGCACCCCAACAACCCATTCAACAGACGTCATGGATGACCACATGTAACCAAAGTTCCCAGTATTCATTTGGTACTTCCTTACTGTTTGCTTATTCATTGAATGCAAGGTCTGCACTGCACCAAAGTTACACGCACCTCAATAATCCTTTGAACCCACGTACTGGTTGGCCACATGAAAACCAAGTTCACATTTGTTCATTTGGTACTCTCATACTGTTTGCTTATGCATTTTATGCAATGACTGCCCTGCAGCAAAGTTATATGCACCCCAATAAGTCTTTGAACCCACGCACTGGATGGGCACATGAAAACCAAAGTTCACATTATTAATTTGGTACTCCCATACTGTTTGCTTACACATTGAATGCAAGGCCTGCCCTGCACCAAAGTTACATGCACCCCAATAGGCATTTGAACACACATACTGCATGGCCACATGAAACCAAAGTTCCCATTATTATGATTTTTTAAGTCACCTAAAGTTTGCTCATGAATACAAGGCCTTTGTTATAGACACCCATCCATTACTAATGAGTGAGCTTTATGTCACTGGACAATATAAAGATGACATTAACCACACAAATATTACCCCACTTGCCTACCGCTACACGGTGAATGAGAAGAGCAGGGCAAAGCTCCAAAATTGGCACATCTAATAGATGTACTACATTTTTAAGACTTTAAGACGCACTTTTTTCCCCATAAATTTTGGGGAAAAATTGGGGTGTGTGTCTGAATATACTTACAAATACTGTGGTGGCAGCAGGAGTAGGATGATTCTGCGGCGGTCCCAGTCCATCGCTGCAGGGCAATGCTCACACTCCCTTCCCAGGCTGGTGTGGATGGTGCCGCAGGTTCAGCGGTGGCGCTCTGTGGTGCGGGGGGCTCCACCGGAATTTGTAAAAGCACAGAGGCCCCGGTACATCCATTTCTGTGATGTGGTGACCTCTGGAAAAATGGCCACCTGGGGCGGTGCATGCTCAGATTGAGATCTCGGCAACGAGATCTCATTCCGAGATCTCTTCTCCTGAGATCTCAGGACGAGATCTCGTTTCCAAGATCTCAATCTGCTGTGATGCAGAGGTCTCTGGGAAAATGGCCGCTAGGGGCGGCACATGCTCAGATTGAGATCTCATTGCTGACATCTCAATCAGAGCATGTGCCGCCCCCAGTGGCCATTTTCCCGGAGGCCCTGCACATCTATTGCTGCGATGCAGTGGCCTCCAGGAAAATGGCGACTGGGGCGGTGCATGCTCAGATTGAGATGTCAGCAATGAGATCTCAATCTGAGTATGTGCCGCCCCTAGCGGCCATTTTCCCAGAGACCTCCGCAAAATGCCGGCGGAGCCCCCCAAACCACAGAGCACCACTGCCGCACCTGCCAAACCTGCTGCACCTGCCAAACCTACTGCACAAGCCACACCAGCCTGGGATGGGATTTCCGGGAGGCCACCGCACCTGCGCACCAGTTTGGGACCACCAAACAACCCCTGTGACCACACTATACCAGCCCTTCAAATCCCCCCTGCTGAATTAATTAATAAGCTGAATTCGGACTGTAAGACAGACCCCCATTTGACACATTAATTTTTTTCCCCAGTTTTCCTTCTGAAAATATGATGTGCATCTTATAGCCCGGTGCGTCTTATAGTCTGAAAAATACTGCACCTTTCCTGGGTGGATGTAGGCTGCTTTTTAAAGGCTGGGGGTGCCAATATCCATGGTACCTTACCAGCCTGAGAATACCAGCCCCTTGATGTCTGCTTCAGCAAGGCTAGTTGTGAAAAATGGGGGGACCCCACGCCGTGTTTTTTTAAATTGTTTATTTACATAATTAAAAAACAGAATGGGGACTCCTCTATTCTTCATAACCAACCTTGCTAATGCTGACAACTGAGGGCTGAAGCCCACAGCTGTCAGTTTTGCATGGTTGATTATCAAAAATACAGGGGAACCCATGATATGTTTTTTTTTTAATATTAGAACGCAAGTGCCGACTTAGGAATACTCTCATCAGTCACTCCAGTTCTCGCTGTTATTAGTGGCAGCAGGCGTATTCTGATGGGAGCAGTTGTCCAATCAGCCCACGAAGGTAAACTTTTTACTTCCGATCAAAGCTTTGGGCTCACGCTGTCATCTAAAAGCGTGAGAACCGTGGCTCTCTGACCAGCAGTATTAATTTTACTGCTGATCAGAAGCAGTGTTTGCCATGCTGTCATGCACATTACAGATTAGCAAACACTGGATTTTTTGTCCCCCCATGGGGTCCAGTTTCGAATTTGGGTCCAGGTACTGTTCTGGTACTTTTTTTAACTGCTCGGCCAAACCTGAACTTTCAGGTGTCTGCCCTTCTCTAATCACAGAAATATTCACAGAACAAATAACACTGTATGTCTGATAAGTGGAAAGCCTACAAACCTCTTTAAAGCTTTTTAGCAGTTAAACAGATCAAAAAAAATGTTCAGAGACCACAAAACACTGTATGTTTAGGAAATGGAAATCTAAACATTTTTCAAAAGTTTTTACAAATCAAACAAGTGTTCACAGAACATGTAAAACTGAATGTCTGAGAAATGGAAGCCTACACAATCTATAAAAGCTTTTGTTCACTTTTAGGCTGGAGTCACACTAGCGAGTTTTATGGACGTATGAGCGCAGAAAATATGTCCGTAAAACTCGCCAAACAAACGGCACAATTATTCTCAATGGGTCTGGTCCTATCAGCCGTATATTACGGCGACGTATTATACGGCTTTCTACGGCCGTAGTAAATCGCAGCATGCTGCGTTTGTCAGCGTATTGCGCAAATAATACGCCAATGAAAGTCTATGGGGGCGAGAAAAATACGGATTCCACACGGACCAGCAGTGTGACTTGCGAGAAATACGCAGCGGTGTTAGTGAAAAGCCAGTAATTCAATTGCCGGCTTTTCATTTCTCCTTCACAAAAACCTGACAGGATATGAGACATGGTTTACATACAGTAAACCATGTCATATCCCCCTTTTTTTTGCATATTCCACACTACTAATGTTAGTAGTGTGTATGTGCAAAATTTGGGCGCTGTAGCTGCTAAAACAAAGGGTTAAATGGCGGAAAAAAATTGGCGTGGGCTCCCGCGCAATTTTCTCCGCCAGAGTGGTAAAGCCAGTGAGGGCAGATATTAATAGCCAGGAGAGGGTCCATGGTTATTGGCCCCCCCTGGCTACAAACATCTGCCCCCAGCCACCCCAGAAAAGGCACATCTGGAAGATGCGCCTATTCTGGCACTTGGCCACTCTCTTCCCACTCCCGTGTAGCGGTGGGATATGGGGTAATGAAGGGTTAATGTCACCTTGCTATTGTAAGGTGACATTAAGCCAGATTAATATTGGAGAGGCGTCAATTATGACACCTATCCATTATTAATCCAGTTGTTTGAAAGGGTTAAAAAACACACACACATGATTAAAAAGTATTTTAATGAAATAAACACACCGGTTGTTTTAATATTTTATTGCTCTCTCAATCCATTTGAAGACCCTCGCTTGGCAAAATAATAAACCCACAATATACATACCCTCTGAAGAACTGTCAGGTCCCATGAGGTAATCCATCTGAAGGGGTTAAAATATTTTACAGGCAGGAGCCCTGCTAATGCAGCTGTGCTCGTGCCTGTAAGCCCCGGCGAATTAAGGAAATGTAGGTCAATGACCTATAGTTACCTTCAGTCGCGGTGATGCGCCCCCTGCTGGATGTCCTCATATGACCTGGAGTGTGGGAAAAAGTTCCCAGGCTGCAGTTCATGAGGACACTATTTTGGGAACATTTCTCCGTATTACGGTAAAAAACGGACCGTATTGTCTTACGCTGAGTGTGACTCCAGCCTTAGAGTTAAATGAAATATTCACAGACCAAGTAACTCAGTATGTCTGAGGAATGGAAGCCTATAACATTTTTAAAAGCTTTTTAGCAGTTTTACAGATCACAAAATCGTTCACAGACCACGTAACATTCTATATCTGAGAAATAGAAGCTTACAAATTTTTCAAAAACTTATTAGCAGTTTTACAGATAACAGAAATGTTTACAGAAAACATAAAACTGTATATCTGAGTACTGGAAGCCTGCAAAATGTTTAAAAGCTTTTTGGCAGTTTTAATGATCACATAACTTTACTCCACACTACGGAGGAGCATATGGATGACCTATATAGCCCAAGAAAATGTTTCAATGATTTTTGGGTGTGCTTTGTCACACAAAATAGGAACTCAAAGCATGTAATACTTGATCAATCAAAATATATTTAATTCTTTAAGCCCCCACAAAAAACTGCAGCTATATAAAGTGGTGTTATTTCTTATTTTTTTGCATGTTTGTCACAATTAAATGTTTCAGATCACCAAATTTAAATATCGGGCAAAGGTAATACAAATAAACACAAAATGCAGTTTTTAAATGAAGATCCTTACTGTTAAGGGAAAAAGAAATCTAAACCTACAGAACCTTGTGTGAAAAAATGATTGCCAGCTAAACCTAATAACTGGTTGGGCCACCTTGGCAGTAACAACTGAAATCAAAGATTTATGATAACTGACAGTAAGTCTTTACATGGCACTGAAGGAATTTTGGCAAACTCATCTTTGCAGAATTGTTGTAATTCAGCCACATTAAATGGTTCCTGAGCATGAACCAATTTTTTAGGATAATGCCACAGCAAATCAATTGGTTTAAGGTCAGGACCTTGACTACCTCTCTCCAAAGCCTAAGCTTTTTTTTCTTAAGTCATTCACAGGTGTACTTGCTGGTGTGTTTTGGATCGCTGCTCTGCTGCATAACCCAAGGGTGCTTCAGAGTGAGGTCTCGAACTGATGGTTGGACTTTCTCCTTCAGGAATTTTTGGTAAACAGCAGAATTCATGGTTCTATTTACCACAGCAAGTCTTCCAGGCCCCAAAGAGGCAAAACAGCCCCAGACTATCACACTACCACCACCATATTTTACTGTTGATATGCTGTTTCTTTTCTGAAATGCTATGTAACCTCTATGCCAGTTGTAACGGAACATACACCTTCGAAAAAGTTCAACTTTTGTTTTGTCAGTCCATAGAGTAGGCTCTCAAAAGTCTTGGGGATCATAAAGATGTTTTCTGGCAAAACTGAGATGAGCCTTTATGTTTTTATTGCTCACCAGTGGTTTTCATCTTAGAACTCTGCCATTCAAGCCATTTTTGCCCAGTTTCTTTCTTTTGGTGGAGCCATGAATGCTGACGTTTATTGAAGCAAGTGAGGCCAGCAGCTCTTTGGATGTTTTTGTGGGGTCTTTTTTTTACCTCTTGGGTGTGTCATTGCTACTATCTTGTGGTAATTTTGGTCAGCCAGCCACTCCTAGGAAGGTTTACCACTGCTCCATATTTTCACTATATGTGGATAATGGCTCTCATTGTGGTTCGCTAGATTCCCATAGCTTGATAAATGGTTTTATAACCTTTTCTAGACTGATAGATCTCATATACTTTATGGCACAGTGTTACCATGACAGAGAGGAGCCAGAAGACCGCAGCATCTGATTGCTCCTACTCCTGCACTGAAAAGAAGCACTTCACCTTCTTCCTTTTTAAACGATGTACATTTTTTGGGGCAGTACAGAGGTTAATTAGCCATATTGGGAGCTCTGAGAGCTAGGGCACTCAGCTGAGCACAGTTAACCACTCCTATCCCCTATATAATCTGGGTACTGACTGAGACGCATTGTCAGAGATAGCTTTTGCTGCATGGCTGGGAGGATAGTAATTTGGTGGCTATATGAGAAGGCATTTGATGCTTTTATCTGTGACTGTTCCTTGGTTTAGTAAGTGTGATAATTCCCTTCCCTTCTCCTACTTTGGTTTTACTCCATCCTCCATTCCCCTGTGCAATTTTCTGTTATATGTGAGTGAATATTTTTATGTTTGGTATTTTCCATTTCCTTTGTTCATGTTACCGTATTCGTCTGGTTGGTGTACTACGGTGCATAACTACTCCCCTCTTCCCTGTGTGGTGGAAGGGCACAGATGGAGGGTGGATTCAGGAGATAGGGCAAGGTACGTGGTCACAGCTACTTCACATTCAAAAGTAATCCAGGGAACAAGGCAAGCTAGGGCATCCCCTAGTATTAGGAACAGAGAAGGAGACCCTGGTCCCTGGTCAGCCGACAACGGTGTTGTGACTAGTGTTGAGCATTCCGATACTGCAAATATCGGGTATCGGCAGATATTCGCTGCATCGGAATTCCGATACCGAGTTCCGATATTTTTGTGATATCGGAAATCGGAATCGGAAGTTCCTATAAGTTCCCAGGTGTGTGCGGTGCGTATGGTCCCCAGGGTCTGGAGGAGAGGAGACTCTCCTTCAGGCCCTGGGATCCATATTCATGTAAAAAATAAAGAATAAAAATAAAAAATATGTATATACTCACCCCTCTGGTGGACCCTGGACCTTAGCGGTGCAGCCTCCGTTCCTAAGAATGCAGTGAGTGTAGGACCTGCGATGACGTCGCGGCTTGTGATTGGTCGCGTGAGCGGTCACATGAGCGGTCACACGACCAATCACAAGCCGCGACATCATTGAAGGTCCTTCACTCTGCATTCTTAGGAACGGAGGCAGACGCTTGCAGCGGTGACAGCCAGGGGCCGTCCGAGGGTGAGTATATCCATATTTTTTATTTTCATTCTTTATTTTTTACATGAATATGGATCCCAGGGCCTGGAGGAGAGTTTCCTCTCCTTCAGACCCTGGGAACCATCCAGGATCACTTCTGATATTTGTGTCCCATTGACTTGTGGGACACAATGGGACACAATGGGACACAAATATCAGAAGTGATCCTGGATGGTTCCCAGGGTCTGAAGGAGAGGAAACTCTCCTCCAGGCCCTGGGATCCATATTCATGTAAAAAATAAAGAATGAAAATAAAAAATCAGGTATCGGTATCGGCGATATCCGATATTTTTTGGATATCGGCCGATCCAATCCGATACCGATACTTTCAAATAACGGAAGGTATCGCTCAACACTAGTTGTGATACATTGTTTCTCATTTGTTCCAGAATTTCTTTGGACTGTAGCATGATGTCTATATTTTGAGGATCTATTGGTCTACTTCACTTTGACAGGCAGGTCATATTTAAGTGATTTCTTTATTGAGAACAGATGTGGCAGCAATCAGGCCTCGGTGTGGCTAAGGAACTTTAACTCAGGTTCCTAAAGATGTGATAAACTACAGTTAATTTATGTTTTTCACACAGGGCCCTGTAGGTTTGGATTTATTTTTCCCCTATTAATAAAGACCTTCATTTAAAAACTGCATTTTGTGCTTACTTATGTTATATTTGTCTAATATTTAAATTTGTTTGATGATTTGAAACAAGTGTGAGAAACATGCTAAATAAAAGGAAATTAGGAAGGGGCAAACACTTTTTCATACAACTGTATTTGCCAACAGACTGCACATGCCTAATCTCTGTCTACCGACTGGATTCTGTCACTCTTCCTGCTCCTGAGACTGTCTCTCTCCCTCCTTAGGCTAAATGCAGATTGCATGTGCTGCAAACGATTAATGCTTTGAAGCGGTTAGTATAAAGCCTCAGTTTCAGCCTCTGATTTCTTTATACTGTGCACACACAGGCCTAGACAAGCACTCTCTTCCTCCAATACGAAATGTCACAGAGATGTGCAATGGCGTCAGTATGCCGAGCCGGACTGCGCATGTTCTTTTATAATACCTACTGATGTCAGATGGCCAGCCAATCACAGTAATGCCATAACTAAGATAGCTACAATATTACAGTGATTCACAGGTAATCCCTGCATTCTTATTGGCTTCGTAACAGGCACCAAGAATGCCGGGCTTCAAGTTTTATATCGAGCACCGCCCATTACTCATCGAGTAATGAGCACATCCGAGCACCATGATATTCAAGTGATAACCGAGTATCATTGAGCACATTTGCTCATTCGTAGTTCTAATATATTCTGCACTGTTTTAGTTTACATTTTAGTTCATATTTTGCAGGAGTTCGTTATTCTTAGCTTAATATTTTCTGTACCTGTCTAAACGATCACATTTACAATTTAATATAGCACTTTCTTCTTCAGTGCACTAGAGAAAGCACATTTTCTGTTTGATGATATTATCTATCTTTGTCTTTGTTCATGGCATATTTTCAACTTTAGCTGCAACATCAGTCACTGATTTTCTCTTGTCTCATCTAGTTCCTTTCTTTACAGTCACATTAACGCTGTTGTACATTGCCTCAAGACTTGTTCAGTGTTCTCTATTTTTCTCATTATTAAAATCAATTTTTAGGTATCTTCAGACATTTAGACCTTTACACTTCTTGTTTTCTTTTTTCGTTTACTTTCCGTAGTATTCTCTAAGAGCTTTTAAAGCATTGTTTCCATTTTTACACATTAAAGATTCATGTTTGAGTTGGACCCTTTACCTTTTCTTCACGTAAGTAATTATAATTGAAATCCTAGTTTTAGAAGTAAGTATTTTCGACATGGTATTTTGATTCATTGCGTGGCATAAGAAGATTTCAAATAGACAAGTCATAAGTTGATCCTTTAATTTTTCTTTCAGGAGCAAAAGGAAATAAGGTTTAAATTAGGAATTGGTTATTACCAACTTCAAGTTTTGTTATCAGAATACATTGGTAATAAACTGATCAAGTCAAGCAATAGAGCAGAGACACATAATAGTATCTTAACTAATTTTTAGTAAATGTAATAAATTAACCATTATCATATCCATTGCAGTTAAAAATTCTTCAACGTGCACAAAGAAGATTGTACTTGGTTAAAGAAATATCCCTAGGTCATGTTCTTCAAGGTAGCCACAGACTGGTAGTACTTTGATACAGTTATTGATAGGGTTGTCAGTAGTGTTGAGCATTCCGATACTGCAAATATCGGGTATCGGACGATATTCGCTGTATCGGAATTCCGATACCGATTTCCGATATTTTTGTGATATCAGAAATCGGAATCGGAAGTTCCTATAAGTTCCCAGGCGTGTGCAGTGCATATGGTTCCCAGGGTCTGGAGGAGAGGAGACTCTCCTTCAGGCCCTGGGATCCATATTCATGTAAAAAATAAAGAATAAAAATAAAAAATATGGATATACTCACCCGTCCGACAGACCCTGGACCTCAGCGGTGCAACCGGCAGCCTCCGTTCCTAAGAATGCAGTGAGTGTAGGACCTGCAATGACGTCGCGGTCTTGTGATTGGTCGTGTGACCGCTCATGTGACTGCAATGTCATCGAAGGTCCTTCACTCACTGCATTCTTAGGAACGGAGGCAGACGCTTGCACCGGTGAGAGCCAGGGTCCGTCGGAGGGGTGAGTATATCCATATTTTTTATTTTAATTCTTTATTTTTACATGAATATGGATCCCAGGGCCTGAAGGAGAGTTTCCTCTCCTTCAGACCCTGGAAACCATCCAGGATAGCTTCCGATATTTGTGTCCCATTGACTTGTATTGGTATCGGGTATCGGTATCGGCGATATCCGATATTTTTTGGATATCGGCCGATCCAATCCGATACCGATACTTTTGAATATCGGAAGGTATCGCTCAACACTAGTCAGGAGCAAGGCCACTTTTTGGTAGTTACTAACTGATGTAATTTGGCAATACTACAGATTAAGCAAAAATTTAATTCACCTGGATTTTCCAGGGAAGTTCGATTCACAGAGAAGTTGTTCTCCATCAATTTAATTTCCTTTTTTAAGGTCTGGAGTCTCTCTAGAGCCCAGGATATAATAAATGTAATATGTAAAAAATAAAATAAAATTTACTCATCTTACCGCTCACTTCTTCAGTCGCATAGCTACTAGTCACCGCCACCTGTCTGATCCTCATCACATCTTGTGATCCCCCACTACTTGTGCTAGACTCAACAGGCCTCTCATGCTGTTCCAGAATTTCAACATTTATGAAGCCGGAAAGCGTGTAGGAAGTCACAGCATTAGGATGTCACAACTTACGCCGTGACTTCCTGCACCCATGCACACAACCCTCTTGGCCCCATGAAAGTTGGAAGTCCTGCAGCAGCTTGAGATGCCCAAAGATTCCAGCATGAGTGGCAGGGAATCAGAAGCTGCAGCAAGGATCAGATATGTTCAATGATAAGCGGAAATGTCAGAGAGGTGAATGGTCAGGTGAGTATAAATATTTAGCAATTTTTTTTTTTACTTTTTGATTGCCTTCTATAGTTAATTTTGATGAATCTGCACAGAAGTGAATTCACAGTTTAGTGAAAGCAGATTTTTGTAAAATTTAAGTAGAATTCATTTTCACTCAAATTTGTTTGTACATCTCTAGCCTGCCCAACACAAGACCTGATATTTTGGAGACCCATCCCGTCCTTACAATCTGGTCATAGTAACTCACAAGCTGAAACTTGCCTAATAATTCCAAAAATTGAATGTTCACTTTCTGCCTAAATTCTGACAAATGTATTTAACATCACCTGACTAATGGCTAATTGGCATATACTACAGTATATCTCTCATAGATACTGTACAGGATTTTTGTCACATATTCACATACAGTATATACCCAGTCAGAGGTAATGCAAAAATTCAATCCATTTAATTCAGTTTGTAAGTGGCCTATCACCCCCTATACCATGTGCATAACCTGACAAAAACAGCACTAACACATGAAAGCTTACCTTGGGAATGACTCTATTAGCAGAATCTCACTTTTATTCAATATGCTGCTCTTCTGACGGACGTAATGCTTTTCGAAGATCCACAAGCAGTGTCTTTAGAAGACTAAATAACATGCTTTCCTTTCCTACATACTCCAAAACTCTAATGTGCTTTCAATGCTCAGTTTTTTGCATGCTTTTAGCAGAAAAGTTGTGCAGAATCCAACCTTTTCCACCTCACAGTGACCAGTTGTAGATAATGTGCTTCTTCCAACAACCATAACTTTTTTTTATTTTTCCATCGGCATTGAGAGACTTTCCTTGTATAATGAGTTGAAGCTTTAAATTATACTATTAACTTTACTTTATGACGTAGTGAAAAACAGAAAAAAAAACATAATTCCATGTGGGGCTTATTTCGGAACAAGATAGCAATTTTTCATATTTTGGAGGGGGTTTTTTTAACAGTAAAAATAATGTAAACAATCGTATATTGACTTGTTTTTATATACATTTTACTGATTAAAAAATATAGAACTTAAATACTGTAGTGTGCACTGTTATTTTCTTAGATAACTTTTTAGTTTCCATCAATGGGAGTGGGTGAGGATGCTTTTTTTTTTTTTTAACAAAATATCACAGCACGAAAAAAGTTGCTATGCAGCTCCAAACTTAATCACAATAAAACAAGTAGTATACACTATTATGAGAATGCACGCTGTTAGCAATATCATTTCAGAACAATTTAACTACCTACAATTTGTGGCAAATAAAATTAGGTTGTCAGCTCAGGAGTAGGTCATGTTATCATAACTGCTGTTGTTACTGGAGGCTAAATAGTGCCAGAAAGCTCTAGTGATGATCATGGTGGTGGTCTTTTTCACATTGTTGGAGGACCAATCTACTGCAGTGTGCAGACTTAGCTGTTTTTAATATGCCATACATATCCTGGCACACATAAACTTGGATCTAAATAATTTCATCAGCACATGAAATAGCATCACCTGCTCACAAAGGGAAAGCAAAGAGACCAGCAAATTGAGCAAGGCTCTAGCTGTGGTCCTTCTTCTCCTTTTGACTGTCATTCCAGTGGCCAATCTGCATCCAGAAGTAGAGCCCGGTTATTGTCATTATTCATATCATCATCTTCCTCATCTTCTCTTCCTTAACTCCCTCAGTTGCATCATAAATAAGCCTTCTTTGTGTCCAAGTTGTGTGTTCAGTTGTTCTTTAGTGTCGAAACTGAACTCCCACATACCCAAGTTCACCACAACTGTTGCAGAATCACCTGGATTATACTTCATTTTGACACAAAGTATTACACCCACTCAGCCTCAATGGAAGATACTTAGCCAGTCATGTATTGAAATTTTTTTAATGAGTTGCATACTGTATTGCAGCTAGAGAAAAATTATCTTGAAAATTATCTGAAAAAATTAGTGATTCGTCTTGTGATTGCTATGTTCCAAGTTTGGTCTGTGAATTAAGTTTATAAAGAGAAGTATATAGTAAGAACCTTGTAACAATTACCTGTGTGCATTGATGGGTCGATGTCTACCTAACCCTTTCATTTAAATTGCACTTGCTTATTTATTTTTCTCTTAGGCTAACAGCAGTCTTTTACCTTATTGTAGCTATACAGTATGTGTAGTTACAGTGGGTAAAATAAGTATTTGATACACTGACGATTTTGCAAGTTTGTCCACCTAAAAAGAATGGAGAGGTCTGTAATTTTTATCTTAATTGCACTTCAACTATGAGAGACAAAATATAAAAAAAATCCAGAAAATCACAGTATGATTTTTATAGAATTAATTTACATTTTATTGCATGAAATAAATCTTTTATACAATAGAAAAACGGAACTTAATATCTGGTACAGAAACCTTTGTTTGCAATTATAGAGGTCATGCGTTCCCTGTAGTTCTTGACCAAGTTTGCACACACTCCAGCAGGGATTTTGGCCCACTCCTCCATACAGATCTTCTCCAGATTTTTCAGGTTTCGGGGATGTCGTTAGGAAACATTGAGTTTCAGCTCTCTCCAAAAATGTTCTATTGGGTTCAGGTCTGGAAACTGGCTAGTCCACTCTGAGACATTGAAATGCTTCTTATGGAGCCATCTTCAATGCTCTTACTGAGGGAAGAAGATTGTTGGCTAAAATCTAGTGATACATGATCCACATCCATCCTTCCCTCAATATGATGCATTTGTCCTGTCCTCTTTGCAGAAAAGCACCCCCTAATGTATGATGTTTTCCCCCATCATAGTTCACGTTTGGGATGGTGTTATTGGGTTTGTACTCATCCTTTTTCTTCAAACACGGCAAGTGGAGTTGATATCCCTAGATTATCTAGATAATCATTGGTGAACTTCAAATGGGTCTGAACATGTTCTGGCATGAGCAGGAGGACCTTGTGTGCCTATTGTCCTGTAGCCAATGCCAGCCTTGTGCAGGTCTATAATTTTGTCACTGGTGTCCTTAAACAGTTCTTTGGACTTTGCAATGTAGAGGGTGTAAACAGGTGTCTATTATACAGGTAACAAGTTCAAACAGGTGCAATTGATACAGGTAATGAGTGCAGAGTAGGAGGTCTTCTTAAAGAATAACTATCAGGTCTGTCAGAGCTAGAATTCTTGCTCGTTGGTAGGTGATTAAATATTTATTTCTTGCAATAAAATGCAATTTATTTAAAAATCATACAATCTGATTTTCTGGTTTTTATTTTTAGATTGTCTATCACAGTTGAAGTGTACTTATGATAAAAATTACAGACTTCTCCATTCTTTGTAGGTGGGAAAACTTGCAAAATCGGCATTGTATCAAATACTTATTTCCCCCACTGTATCTCTGTGTTTTATTAAGAGTTAAACCCATTTTGCCCTAAAATCTTTGAAAAGTCGCAACATTTTTTCTTATCTTGAGTTGCGCACAAATTTTGTAGCTTTAGGCATTTTGTCCATCTCTGCCAAAATGGTCATGCCTGAAGTGGGTCAGCGGTGCAGCAGGGTCACAATGACATGACTGAAGTCCCTGACTGGAGATAGATTAATGACGAGGTGCAAGACAGTGCACAGAACTTGTCAGAAGAGTCAGATTTGTTGAGAACTGTACCTGTAAATGAATCTGAAGTGTCTGATTGCACCATACTCGCTCACAGGTCTTTGTCAGTCACCAGTCTTGATGAATCAAGGTTATTCAGTTCAAAGCATATATTCTGAGATATCAGTATAGTCACAAAGATTAATTAAAGTCACCAGTTTCTGTGGTGTGACATGGCTCATCAATTAGAGGTGGGAATACCTAATTTAGGCTACTTTCACACTAGCGTCGTGCACTGCACGTCGCTATGCGACGTTGCGGCGCACCGACGCTAGCTGTGAATGCGCCGCACAACGGGGGCAGCGGATGCAGTTTTCCAACGCATCCGCTGCCCCATTGTGAGGTGCGGGGAGGCAGGGGCGGAGTTCCGGCCGTGCATGCGCGGTCGGAAATGCTGCAGACGACGCACCAAAAAACGTTACAAGCAACGTTTTTTGGTGGCGATGGTCCGACGCAACACGACGCAACCATCGCACGATGGTTGCGACGTGTGGCAATGCGTCGCACTGCATCGCTAATAAAAGTCTATGGAGAAAAAACGCATCCTGCAAGCACTTTTGCAGGATGCATTTTTTCTGCAAAACGACGCATAGCGATGTGCAGTGCACGATGCTAGTGTGAAAGTAGCCTAAGAGGTTTTAAAAAGCAGCTATTTGGGTCCTGCATTCCTTTGAAAACACTGCAGTAAATTGCAGACTGTATAGCACCCAAGGAAAAATCTTTAAAAGTGTCTCAAAAAACAAATGAACATGCTTGTGAATGCTTTGCTTTAAGCGCTAAAGTAGTAGATTCAATTATTAGGTCATCAAAGACATGGATAATCAAATAGTGTGTTCTTCTTCTGACCCTTGAGTTTGATACAGCGTGGATCGAGTTGACAGATTTACTGGGAAGAGTTTATGAGGACAAGTTACAATGGTGCACATTAGCAACAATGACAAAGCTAGAGGTAGATGAAGAATGAATTCAGAGATTTTACCATTAGCTTAAGGAAACGATCTCAAAGGTAGTATTGTATAAAATTCTACCTGTATTATGTGCCATGCTAGTGAGGCAGCAAAAGATTTAAGAGGTAAAGAAGGATTTCCAAAACATACGTCGGGGAGGAGGGTCATCTGACAGCAGCAGCCAGAGCTCAGCATTCACCTATACTACAGGTACTGTCCATACTTATAACAGCTCATCTCTGTCTCATACTTGTCCTATGGTATTAACACCTCAATTGAGATACCTCTTACACTTTTGCACTGGCACCTTTGCTATTTAGTCTTTGGTGGTATATTAATACTCTATAAATTGATCCCATATATCATTTGTTGTCTACACTCGTTTTGTGATTTTGACCGTGCACTTCTGCTATTGGTGACTTTTGGATACCAATAAATTTTAAATTTAAATGCTATACTCCTTGCATTTTGTTTGAGCCTTGTTCATTGGTGTTTGACTGGCCTACTATTGTTGTTTCTGTCAGATGTTCCCCACACTCTGAGACATTTTGTTTTCGTATGTACATTTTAATATTTTTTCTAATAAAATATTGTTCTTAAATATATTTGATTGTCATGTGTATCCCTACTATCACAAGAGTGATTTGCTGGTGGTGGTACGGTTGAGATTCTTTGTAACTTCCAGTGACATCTGTTATTGGTTCAGTGGATCAACCTCTCATGATATCAGGTAAATATGTGGCTCAGTAATTGATGTGGGAGGAAGGGTTTTGGTTTTCCTGAGAACTGGGCAGGCTTCTTTGTTAATTACAGGTTCTGAGGGGGGTGGCATGTAATGTAGATAGTGACTGAAACCTATATAGAAGGAAAATAACCTGATTTTGAAAATACAAGGCATATAAATTGCAATCAAGCACTGATTCAAGCAAACATTATATTTGTAATATAATGTTTGCTTGAATCAGAAGACTGCTTTGAATATACAATGAATAAGCGGAAAATGCAAACAAAATACTTTATTGATAGAACAACAATTGACAGAAAGAGACAAGATAAAAAACATACAGTACAGACCAAAAGTTTGGATACACCTTCTCATTTAAAGATTTTTCTGTATTTTTATGACTATGAAAATTGTACATTAACACTGAAGGCATCAAAACTATGAATTAATACATGTGGAATTATATACTTAACAAAAAAGTGTGAAACAACTGAAAATATGTCTTATATTCTAGGTTCTTCAAAGTAGCCACCTTTTGCTTTGATGACTGCTTTGCACACTCTTGGCATTCTCTTGATGAGCTTCAAGAGGTAGTCACCGGGAATGGTTTTCACTTCACAGGTGTGCCCTGTCAGGTTTAATAAGTGGGATTTCTTGCCGAATAAATGGTGTTGGGACCATCAGTTGTGTTGTGCAGAAGTCTGGTGGATACACAGCTGATAGTCCTACTGAATAGACTGTTAGAATTTGTATTATGGCAAAAAAAGCAGCTAAGTAAAGAAAAATGAGTGGCCATCATTACTTTAAGAAATGAAGGTCATTCAGTCTGAAAAATTGGGCAAACTTTGAAAATGTCCCCAAGTGCAGTGGCAAAAACCATCTAGCGCTACAAAGAAACTGGCTCACATGAGGACCGCCCCAGGAAAGGAAGACCAAGAGTCACCTCTGCTTTTGAGGATAAGTTTATCTGAGTCACCAGCCTCAGAAATCGCAGGTTAACAGCAGCTCAGATTAGAGACCAGGTCAATGCCACACAGAGTTCTAGCAGCAGACACATCTCTACAACAACTGTTAAGGGGAGACTTTGTGCAGCAGGCCTTCGTGGTAAAATAGCTGCTAGGAAACCACTGCTAAGGACAGGCAAGAAGCAGAAGAGACTTGTTTGGGCTAAAGAACACAAGGAATGGACAATAGACCAGTGGAAATCTGTGCTTTGGTCTGATGAGTCGAAATTTGAGATCTTTGGTTCCAACCACCGTGTCTTTGTGCAACGCAGAAAAGGTGAATGGATGGACTCTACATGCCTGGTTCCCACTGTGAAGCACGGAGGAGGAGGTGTGATGGTGTGGGGGTGCTTTGCTGGTGACACTGTTAGGGATTTATTCAAAATTGAACGCATACTGAACCAGCATGGCTACTACAGCATCTTGCAGCTGTATGCTATTCCATCCGGTTAGCATTTAGTTGGACCATTATTTATTTTTCAACAAGACAATGACCCCAAACACACCTCCAGGCTGTGTAAGGGCTATTTGACCAAGAAGGAGAGTGAGGGGGTGCTACGCCAGATGACCTGGCCTCCACAGTCACCAGACCTGAACCCAATCGAGATGGTTTGGGGTGCACTGGACCGCAGAGTGAAGGCAAAAGGGCCAACAAGTGCTAAGCATCTCTGGGACCTCCTTCAAGATTGTTGGAAGACCATTCCCAGTGACTACCTCTTGAAGCTCATCAAGAGAATGCCAAGAGTGTGCAAAGCAGTCATCAAAGCATAAGGTGGCTACTTTGCAGAAACTTGAATATAAGACATAATTTCCGTTGTTTCACACTTTTTTGTTAAGTATATAATTCCACATGTGTTAATTCATAGTTTTGATGCCTTCAGTGTGATTGTACAATTTTAATAGTCATGAAAATACAGAAAAATCTTTAAATGAGAAGGTGTGTCCAAACTTTTGGTCTGTACTGTACAAGACAGGAATAAAATCAGAATTAAAAATGAAGGTGGAAGAACATAAACACCATGAACTATGCAAATCATCAAATACTGTAAATAAGGTGCAAATGAACTAGGGAATATATACAATGATCATAGCTAAGAAGCCAAAAGCACACAAGTATATCAAGTACATGTGCCAATCATTGCCAAAAACCATTAGTGAAAACCTGTGTAAATCCTGAGATAGATGTGATAGAAGAAATTACTGCCCCGGGTTCATGGTGGGAATGCTGCCACCTCCCGTAGATAGTCAACTGCGACAAGGTAATGAAAGTGGGACTGGAAGGGAAAAATTGTCAAAAGGTAATTTCATTGAATTTCAGAAGAGAAGAATGAATTTTCCAGAAAATATGTAAAGTGCATGTATACCAGAATCCTTACTAAAAATAGAGGGATTAGAATAAATAATGTTGGAGGAAAATTGACATGGCTAAAATACAGCTAAAACCTGCTGTTAATTAACAGAGTTATAGTCTGTTTTAGAAATACCATACAAATAAACAAGGGAAGGTGTTTGTGTATGTTTAAAAATTTCCCTAAAACCCAGCCTGCATGATAATATGTGAGGGACGTTAAAATGTAGAGTCCTTTATACGGAAACAAGTGGATGTAGAAAATGTGATATAATACTTATATGAGTTTGTTATAAATTCTCAAGCATAATGGAAGCAGCAGAAAATATCCTCATAAAGCAAATAGATAAGGTAGCAAATCAGGGCAAAATAATTGTTATGTGGATTTCAACTGCCCTGATATTAGTTAGTGAGCCGAAACCTTCAGGTCCTGCAAAGGAAGCAGGTTTTTGACGATAAAAAATAAATAACAATAAATACCTCTTACAATTTGTGCAGGGCCCAACAAAAGGTGGAGGTTGGGACTTGAAGACCTAATTTTAATCAATAGATCAGACAGAGTATTAAAAGTTTTGGTTGGAGTTAACTTAAGTAAAAGCATAAATTAACCATTTTAACTTATCCTTTAAAATACAGTTATATGAAAAAGTTTGGGCACCCCTATTAATCTTAAGCTTAATGTTTTATAAAAATTGGTTTTTTTGCAACAGCTATTTCAGTTTCATATATCTAATAACTGTTGGACACAGTAATGTTTCTGCCTTGAAATGAGGTTTATTGTACTAACAGAAAATGTGCAATCTGCATTCAAACAAAATTTGACAGGTGCATAAGTATGGGCACCCTTATCATTTTCTTGCTTAAAATACTCCTACCTACTTTTTACTGACTTACTAAAGCACTTTTTTTGGTTTTGTATCCTCATTGAGCTTTGAACTTCATAGCCAGGTGTATGCAATCATGAGAAAAGCTACTTAAAGTGGCCACTTGCAAGTTGTTCTCCTGTTTGAATCTCCTCTGACGAGTGGCATCATGGGCTCCTCAAAACAACTGTCAAATGATCTGAAAACAAAGATTATTCAACATAGTTGTTCAGGGGAAGGATACAAAAAGCTGTCTCAGAGATTTAACCTGTCAATTTCCACTGTGAGGAACATAGTAAGGAAATGGAAGAACACAGGTACAGTTCTTGTTAAGGCCAGAAGTGGCAGGCCAAGAAAAACATCAGAAAGACAGAGAAGAAGAATGGTGAGATCAGTCAAGGACAATCCTCAGACCACCTCCAGAGAGCTACAGCATCAACTTGCTGCAGATGGTGTCACTGTGCATCGGTCTACTATACAACGCACTTTGCACAAGGAGAAGCTGTATGGGAGAATGATGCGAAAGAAGCCGTTTCTGCAAGCACGCCACAAACAGAGTCGGCTGGGGTACGCAAAAGCACATTTGGAGAAGCCAATTTCTTTTTGGAAGAAGGTCGTGTGGACTGATGAAACCAAGATTGAGTTGTTTGGTCATACAAAAAGGCGTTATGCATGGCGAGAAAAAAAACACAGTGCGTTGTATAGTTGACCGATGCACAGTGACACCATCTGCAGCAAGTTAATGCTGCAGCTCTCTGGAGGTGGTCTGAGGATTGTCCTTGACTGATCTCACCATTTTTCTTCTCTGCCTTTCTAGGCCTGCCACTTCTGGCCTTAACAAGAACTGTACCTGTGTTCTTCCATTTCCTTACTATGTTCCTTACAGTGGAAATTGACAGGTTAAATCTCTGAGACAGCTTTTTGTATCCTTCCCCTGAACAGCTATGTTGAATAATCTTTGTTTTCAGATCATTTGACAGTTGTTTTGAGGAGCCCATGATGCCACTCTTCAGAGGAGATTCAAACAGGAGAACAACTTGCAAGTGGCCACTTTAAGTAGCTTTTCTCATTATTGCATACACCTGGCTACACCTGGCTATGAAGTTCAAAGCTCAATGAGGTTACAAAACCAAAAAAAGTGCTTTAGTAAGTCAGTAAAAAGTAGGTAGGAGTATTTAAAACAAGAAAATGATAAGGGTGCCCATACTTATGCACCTGTCAAATTTTGTTTGAATGCAGATTGCACATTTTCTGTTAGTACAATAAACCTCATTTCAAGGTAGAAACATTACTGTGTCCAACGGTTATTAGATATATGAAACTGAAATAGCTGTTGCAAAAAAAACCAATTTTTATAAAACATTAAGCTTAAGATTAATAGGGGTGCCCAAACTTTTTCATATAACTGTAGATGTTTAGTACAGGGGCTAAAAGGGCACTAAACGTCAGGAAGGCGAATTTCCATCAGCAAAGTGACAATCTTATTGCAATCATCTTGAACAATGTCTTAAGAAACAAAAGTACAAAAAAGATATGGGACATTTTTAGAAGCATCCTGAATTGGTCCTGCATGCTATATATATATATATATATAATATTGGAATAGGCGAATTAGAAAAGACAAACAAATCACTAAAGCAAAAATGGATTGTGTAAAGCAAAACGAAACGCATTAAAGTAGCAAAGACTGAGACATTGAGACTAATTCCGAAATAAAGTATAAGTAATCAAAAAATATTCTTCAACTACATAAAACAGTAAGAGACTCAAAATGATAGTGTTGACTGCCTCAAAAATAATCTCGGTGAATTAGTTGAGGAGAATGAGGGAAAGGCTTATCTATTAAACACCTTCATCTCTTTCTGGAATCATAAGTACATAAGAAAGTATAGAAATTTAGTTCACAAAGATAACAATTTTCATTTTATGTTAATTCTCTACGAATAAAGCAATCAGTTGTGGCTTAGAGCACACTTTGTTTGTCTTGACATATTTTTATATATTTTTTTCTCAGCATCTTGAGCCTTGGAGCCTCTTTCTCTAACAAAGCTTCATCTAAGCCTTTACTAGCAATGTTCCTATCTTCCCTGCTGTCTACATGATTAGACAATAAATATACAATATCTTTCAGAGCGTCTGTCACTTAAAAACTCATCATTTATCAATTCACTGCAACACATTTCTGACAGCGAAAATCTGGGACCTTCTCAAATATGATATGACCGGGCAAGCTGGTAAATGTTACAAAATAATGCCAGCAAGTGCTATTCAATTTAAGCCTCTGAAGCGAAGAACCACTTGTTTCATTACTTTTATAAGGAACTTATAATCTGCTGTTGCTGAACAAAATAGATGCTGATTTAAAATTGAAGTGTTATATTGTGTTACAATTTACATTTATGACCATTGATGAGGAGAATCACTGTTATGTACTTTTATAAAAACTGAACAGTGTTTGTATCAAACTTAACTATATGCAACATCAGCTTGGAAACATTTTAGGTACATTGGGATAGTGTGTGTGTGTGTTTGTGTGTTGCATCAATAAATAGGACTGCTACTAGACATGGAAAAAATAGTTCGCCAGTTTTGAGATTTTAAAGAATCACAATTATTTAAATATTTGTTTTAGCCAAGATTAACAAGAACAGCAATCATGACATAGATTTTCATATTTTTTGTAATGATGTTCACAGTTCAGAACAAAAATACGGTAATATCTTTTTATACTATGATAGCTATGACTGTGGCATTACCAAAATGTGGCATTTTTAACATTTAAAAACTTTTTTGCAATGTTTATTTGTCCCGTAAGGGGACTTTAACCCTAGAACGCATACCCATAGAAATCTACACATTCATGCACCTGGGGCCTTTTAGGCCTGTTTACAATTATCATGGAATAACTCAAATAAAAATACTTTTCAAAGTTTATTGCAAAGTAAGGATGCATTCCCACTAGCGCAGGGGTCCGCCTGGATGGGATTCCGTAATGGATCTGACCTCCTGGCTGGCGGATGTATACCTGGGACCTCGCAGGCCTGCCAGGTTACTTGTTTTCTATTTTCTGTAAAATTACTTTAGTTAGAATTTTGAAACTCTAGGTATTCCTCAGGTGTATAGTTGTTAGTAATTTCCAGTTGTTCATATATTTTTATGTTATAGGCATTTCGGTATAACAACCTTTTTTTGGGACTACCCCATATTCACGCACCTGGGGCCTTTTAGGCCTGTGTGCAAATAACACGGAATAACTCAAATAAAAATACTTTTCAAAATGTATTTTACAATTGCAAGGTAAGATGCATTTCAACTAGCGCTGGGGTCCACCAGGAGGGGATCCGTAATGGATCTGACCTCCTGGTGACCCCAGCTAAGGCTGACGGGGTCAGCGATGTGATCATTTCCGGCCGCCCGGCCGGAAGCGCTGCTGTCAGCGCTTGACAGTGGCATTGAACTAGTTAATAGCGGTGGGTGAATCGCGATTTCACCTGCTGCTATTGCGGGCACATGTCAGATGTTGAAAACAGCTGACATGTCCTGGCTTTGATGCGGGCTCACCGCCGGAGCCCTGCATCAAAGTGCGGTATCTGACCTCGGACGTACTATCCTGTCCGAGGTCAGAAAGAGGTTAAACCCTCAACTATATCAAAAAGGCAGCTTGTCATATGACAAAGTCATGATGGCAGCTTGTACTGCAGGTTTTCAGAGACATCGTTTATATAGAAATGAGTGAACCTCTGGATGTTCGGGTTCGGCAAACAGTTAAAAAAAGGTTTGGTTCGAGTACCAGAACAGCAAACATTGCCTCTGATAGGTGGTAAAATCTTTACCACCAGTCAGAGAGCTGCAGTTCTCACACTGTCAAATGACAGCGTGAGCGAACAGGCATGATGGAAGGTAAAAAGTTTACCTCTGTTCATGGGCGTCAGGTGATGGGTCTACTACTTTCATCAGTTGACGCTTGTTCTCCTTCACGACATGCGCCGTACTATTACTGCGCATGTCGTGTCTCCCCCTTTGATGTGGGCTCCGTGGGGAGCCCACATCAAAGTTGCGACATGTCAGCTGTTTTGTACAGCTGACATGTGCGCGCAATAGCGGCGGGTGAAATGGCGATTCACTCAACGCTATTAACCTGTATAATTCCGCTGTCAAACGCTGACAGCGGCATTTAACTACCGCTTCCGGCCGCGTGGCCGTAAATGAGCGCATCGCCGACCCCCGTCACATGATCGGGGGTCAGCGATGTGTCAGGACAGTAACCATAGAGGTCCTTGAGACCTCTATGGTTACTGATGCCGGCCTGCTGTGAGCGCCCCCTGTGGTCAGCGCTCATAGCAAGCCTGCATTTCAGCTACATAGCAGCGATCTGAGCCGATCGAGTTCTGCCAGCTTCTAGCCTCCCATGGAGGCTATTGAAGCATGGCACAAGTAAAAAAAATTGTTTTTAAAAATATGAAAAAAATATGAAAAAAATATAAAAAATATAAAAGTTTAAAACACCCCCCTTTCGCCATCTTAAATAAAACAATTAAAAAAAATCAAACCTACACGTATTTGGTATCACCGCGTTCAGAATCGCTCGATATATCAATTAAAAAAAGAATTAACCTGATCGCCGAACAGCGTAGCAAGAAAAAAATTCAAAACGCCAGAATTAAATTTTTTTGGTTGCCACGACATTGCATTAAAATGCAATAACGGGCGATCAAAAGACTGTATCTGCACAAAAGTGGTATCATTAAAAACGACAGCTTGGCACGCAAAAAATAAGCCCTCACCCGACCACAGATCACAAAAAATGGAGACGCTTCGGGTATCGGAAAATGGCGCTTTTTTTTAAACAAAGTTTTGAATTTTTTTTCACCACTTAGATAAAAAATAACCTAGACATGATAGGTGTCTAGGAACTCGTAATGACCTAGAAAATCACAATGGCAGGTTAGTTTTAGCATTTAGTGAACCTAGCAAACAAGCCAAACACAAGACAAGTGTGGGATTGCACTTTTTTTGCAATTTCACCACACTTGGAATTTTTCCCGTTTTCTAGTACAAGACATGGTAAAACCAATGGTGTTGTTCAAATGTACAACTCGTCCCACAAAAAATAAGCCCTCACATGACCATATTGATGGAAAAATAAAAAAGTTATGGCTCTGGGAAGGAGGAAAGTGAAAAACGAAAATGCAAAAACGAAAAAGGGCCGTGTCTTGAAGGGATTAAAAAAACGGCGTGGGGTCCCCCACATTTTTGACAACCACCCAAGCTAAAACAGACAGCTGGGGCTAGTATTCTCAGACTGGTAAGGGGCTATGGACATTGGCCCCCCAAGAATAAAAAAAACAGCCTGCTGCTGTACAGAAAAGAGGACACCTCTTATTACTAAGCCATGAGCTTGATCTCACTGGACAGTACAAAGGTGAAATCAACCCAACAAATATAAACCCCACTTGCCACCACTGTAGGTCAAGTGGGAAGAGACAGGCAAAGCACCAGAATTGGCACATTTCATAGATGCATCTTTTCTGGACTGCTGCAGGCTGGTATGCTTAGGCTTTTGGGAGCTAATATCCATGGCCCTTTACCAGCCTCCAGCTGTTTGCTTTAACTTGGCTGGTTGTCAAAAATGGGGGGACCCCATGCTGTTTTTTAAATTATTTATTTAAATAATTTTTTTAGCAACTGCACGGGGACCCCTCTATTCTTGATAACCAACCTTGCTAACACTGAAAGCTGAGGGTTGCAGCTCACAGCTATCACTTTTGTCAGGCTGACTATCAAAAATACAGGGAAACCTAAAGCCATTTTTTAAAATGATTTACTTAAAGCACAGGCATCGACTGATGGCTACTTTCATCAACTGCACCTACTCTGCTGTTATTAGCGGCAGCAGGCGTCGGCTGATGAGAGCAGTAGTCCCATCAGCTGATGACAGTGACCAGTGGTAAGGGTAAGTTTTTTTTGTCTCTGATCACAGCTGCGGGCTCACACTGTCATTTGACAGCATGGGAACCGCAGCTGCCTGACTGGCGGTAATTATTTACTGTAATAGTCTCTCATTAGCCCCATCTGACAACGGAAGTGCACGGGGCTGTGGAGGATCGTGCGCAATTACGACAGCCTTACCTGACACAGCTGAAGGCAGCACACGGCCCCCATTTGGTCCCGTTACCCCCTTCTGGGTTACATCATCCGCAGATAGCTCATCTGGGGCTGTGGAGAATCGTGCGCAACCACTACAGCTTCATCTGATACAGCTGAAGGCAGCACACGACACCTTTTTGATATTGCTATCCTCGTCTGGGCCACGTAAGTGCACCACTACTGTATTTTACAGTGGGAGCAGCATTTATTTTTACATATTTTTTAACCTTTTCTCCCCCCCTCCCCCTTTTTTCATTGTATATTCCCAACACTTCGTATAGTGACTATTTTAATGCTGACATTCATTTAATTATTGATTCCCCCCATACAGCGATCGATTTCTAACAGGCATTTATCTGGGTCTTTCACATAAAAAACCTTCAACTCTGAACACAGCGCAGATAGCTCTTTTTTGGTAATTATTTACTGTAATAGTCTCTCATTAGCCGACGCTTGCTGACCTGAGGTAAGCTTTTTACCACGTGTCACAGCAACATCTGTCACACTGACATCTGACTGCATGATACAGCAGCAGTCTGACCAATGGTAACAATGTTACTCATGGTAACGTTACTGCTGATCAGAACCTCCAATAAGATCACAGCCTAAGTGGAACCTCAATCAAGTACTGATTTTTGTGGAAAATGCTCGGGAATCCAATCATGAAACAGAATGCGGAACATTTGTGCCGATTTTCCAAACAAGTTCGCTCATCTCTAGTCTTGATCTTTTGGAAAGTTAATTATTTTTGCATACTGAATTAATCCTGGACAACTGCTTTGGATCTGGAATAATTACTGTAATGAACTGTATTTTGCCTAATATTCAACATTCTTTAAAGCAAAGTTTTCATCAAATATTTTATGCTGAACTGGATGCAAGACATATCAGTGGCTGCAGAGCAGAATAAAATGCTTTAGTTTTATTTTCTTTCAAAAATCAAAATTCGGTATCTGGAGAGTTAACGTTAAGTCCAAGTGGACCTTATAAGACAGCAAATCATACACGGAGAAGAAGTACTCGCCCGCATGGAAAGCCATACTTGTATTTAACTAATGTTGACTCATTAGGTGGCAAATACATTGATTGCTAATACTGTGATTGACAAAAGAACTCAAAAACAATTCATTCTGCAGCCACTATTACATTGCGCATTCAGTTTAATATGTAAAATTTGGTTAAAGGTCCTCTTTAACCCCTTATCGAGCAATGAAACACCTTTTAATGGTGGCCTTTAAGTGTGCTTATTCCTCAGCGCCACTTTTTAATGGTGCTAAGGAATAAGGGAATAGAGCAGCCAAGCCTCGACGATGCCCTCGGGTGTCAGCTGTATGTGACAGCTGACACCCTGCAGTAACGGACCCGACCAGTTTTGCGACCAATCTGGGCTGATTAGCCCCCTAAATACCTCTGACAATCATGACAGCAGTATTTAAGTTGTTACAAGGAGGTCACAAGACCCTTTAGTAACCATCGGACCCCCCGTTATGGGAATCGGGTGTCCTGATGGTTACCATGGTTCCTTGAGGTTATGTGATGACCAGAGGGTATAGTAACCTGTGAGATCCAGCAATAAGCTGGGTCTCACAGGCAGAGTCAGTGAGTGTCAGTGCGACACTGACTGCTCTCATGCACTGCTGTACATGAGTACAGCGGTGTATGAGACCAGTGATCAAAGTAAAAATTATACATGTTCCACTGTAAAAAAGTGAAAAAAGTAAAATAAAATATGTAAAAGTGTAAAATAACACAAAAATGTGCACACAAATTAATAAAATCTGTTTGGCCACTCAAAACACAACCTTTGTGATAATACAATAATAAAAAAAGGTACACATAATTGGTGGCTCACAAAAATAAATAAATATAAATAATAAATAAATGGTAAATATTTACAAAAAATAAATACACCAGCCCCCACTCAGGTCCGTCATCTGTCACTGGAACTATAGTGGGTTCCCATATTACTGGCAGAACAAAGCCTCTGGAAAAGTGACATATAAAATTCAGTGAATTCTGTGCTCCCAAATCCAAATACCCCCCTCCTAAGCCCCACTGTGCCTAAACCACAGTAAGAAGCCACATGTTTGGCATTTTTGTAATGAAGAGAAGGCATCTAAATTATGGGTGCATATCGCCAGAAACAAAAGTTGGGCACATTGTGGCGCTACACTGTATGGGGGCACAATGCATGGGTACTAGACTGCCAGATTTGCAATTCTCCAGAATAAAGCATGGTGTGGATGTTACAAAATGATCATTTCAGCTGTTATCTGCTGTTTTTGCACCTTCGGGGCTCTGCAAATGTCGCCCACAAACTATTCTAGCAAAATCTGTGCTCCAAAAGCCATATAGCGCTCCTTCCTTCTCAGCTATGACATGTGGCTTAACAGTAATTTCTGACAACATATGGGGCAGCACTGTGGAGAAATTGCGCAAAAATTGTGGGGTCTAATTTCACCTATTAACCCTTGTGCACCTGACAATTTGCAGCATATACAAAAAAATCACCACTAAAATCTCATATTTCCACTTCCCAATGTCATAAAGTTCTGTGAGGCAACTATGGGTTGAAAATGCTCACCAAACCCCTAGATGAATTCCTTTAGGTGTCTAGTTTTCAAAAAGGGGTCACTTGTGGGGGGTGTCTGCTGTTTTCACATACCAGGTGCTTTTCAAATGCGACATTCAAAATCTATCCCAGGCAAATAGTGCTCTTTCCTTAACTCTGCCATGTGCCCAAGCAGATGCTTTTTGACCACAAATGGGGTATAGTCACATTTGGGATAAATTGCACAACAAATTATTGGGTCAGTTTTCTCCTATTATTCACTGTGAAATTTTCAAATTTGGGGCTAAAACAACATTTTGGTGAAAAAAATAAAAATTTTCAATAATACTACTGTCACGACTCAGCTGTTGCGTGACCCAGGACCAGGGGCTCCTTCCCTGTCCCTAACACTGGGGGCACTCTAGCTCGACCTATTCCGCAGAATACTTCTGAAGGTGAAGATGCCAGGGCCACCAACCTTGCTCTATCTCCTGAATCCGCCCTCCGTCTGTTCCCTTCCCCACCCAGGGAAGAGGGGAGCTGCCATGCAGCACAGTACACCAACCAGACAAAGAAAGGAACATGAACAAGGGCAACTGAAAATACCAGGCATACAAATATTCACTCACATATTACAGAGGAATACACCAGGGAATGTAGGATGGGGAGAAACAAAAGTAAGAGGAGGAAAGGGAATTACCACACTTACAAACCCAAGCAACAGTCACTGTTGAATCCACCAAACTCCTTCTCATATAATCATCAGACAACTCTCCTCCAAGCCCTGCAGCATAAGCTAGCTCTGATGATGTGTTTCAGTTAGGACCCAGATTATATAGGGGATTGGAGGGGCTAACTGAGCTCAGCTGAGAGCTCAGACTCCCAGAGCTCCCAACATGACCGATTAACCCATGTTCTGCCAAAAGAAATTAATACCTTTTAAAAAGAATGTGAAGTGCTTCTTTTCAGAGCCGGACTAGGAGCAATCAGTCTTCTGACTGCCCTTTGTTGCAGTAACCCCGTAACAACTACCTAATATTATCAAATTATGTGTAGTACTCGTGGGTCCAAAATGTTCACTGTACTCTGGATAAAATCCTTGAGGTTTGTAGTTTCCAAAATGGGGTCACTTGTGTTTTTTTTAACTGCTTAGGCACATCAGGGGCTCTCTACCTGATGCCTGCAGACCATACCATCAAAGTGTGCATTCCAAAACGTCACTCCGTCTTCCAAGTGCTGCCGTGAACCCAAACAATGGTTTTCCTCCACATATGGCATACTTAGTAGAAATTGCACACCTAATTTTTTGGTCCTTATTCGCCTGTTATCCTTGTGAAAATAAACAATGTTGGGCTAAAAGTACATTTTTGTGTGTAAAATGTGATTATTCTATTTTCACAACTCTACTTTACAAACTTCTCTGAAGCACCTGCGTGTTGAAGGTGCAAGGTTGATGACATGTCTTGATAAGTTCCCTAAGGGGTCTAGCTTTCAAAATGGGGTCATTTGTGTTTTTTTTCACTGTTTAGGCACATCAGGAGCTCTCTAAATGCGACATGGCATCTGCTCTCGATTCCAGACATTTTTGCATTCAAAAAGTCAAAAGGTGCTCCTTCCATTACGAGCCCTGCCATCAGGGCCGCCATCAGGGCATGACAGCCATCACTGCAGTATGGGGCCCGGTGGTCAGAGGCAAAAAGGGGGGCCCGAACACGCTGGCAGGTCAATCCGCTCGGGCCCCCTTCTCTTTGTTTCTGTTCATCGGGCCCCTGGATATTTTGTTCTGTGTTTGCTTCTGCCGAACGCCCGATGCATAACAACACTGTGGTGATTTAAAAGATACACCTACAGTGTTGTTAATGCATCGGGTGGACGAAAATGGGCACTATACCTTTAAGTTGAGTCCAGCCGGGTGCATCATGGTCCTGACGTCACGCTGCTCGTGCTCGCATTTCCTCATTCATTCTGAGCAGAGCAGAGCAGCGTGCAGTGTGCCAGGTCACGTGTCGGCGGGTAAAGTAGGCTGAGGAGGAGGGGGAGGCAGCGGGCTGTCAGGCAGGCAGAGTTACTGAAAGTTACGAGAGTGCACTGTGGCCAGTCTCTCTGAGTCTCTGCAAGTCTCATGAGCAGATGAGGCTTCAGGTGGCTGCGCCTGGCAGTGTGTGGCTGATGAGGGAAGGCGAGTGGGGGCTGCATCCAACAGGGTTCAGTGGGAGGATAGTGGGGAGTGGGACTGCCAGCCCCCACTGGCCTCCCCCTGGGCCCTACAGCCCCCACTAGCAGCTTCCTCCCCCCTGGACCCTGCAGTCCCCCAGTCCCCACTAGCCTCCCCCTGGACCATGCAACCTCCAGTCCCCACCAGTCTCCCCTCGGGGCCTCCAGCCCCCTCCAGTCTCCCCTCGGGGCCCTGCAGCCCCCACTAGCCTCCCCCTGGGCCCTGCAGCCCCCACTTGCCGCTGCCTCCCCCCTGGACCCTGCAGTCCCCCAGTCCCCACTAGCCTCCCCCTGGACCATGCAACCTCCAGTCCCTACTAGCCTCCCCTCTGGGTCCTGCAGCCCCCAGCCCCCACCAGTCTCCCCTCGGGGCCCTGCAGCCCCCACTAGCCTCCCCCCTGGGCCCTGCAGCCCCCACTAGCCGCTGCCTCCCCCTGGAGCCCCCCAGTACCCCCCGAGCCTCCACCTGGACCATGCAACCTCCAGTCCCCACTAGCCTCCACGCTGGGCCCTGCAGCCCCCAGTCCCACTAGTCTCCCCCTGGACCTTGCAGCCCCCAGTCCCCACCAGCCTCCCCTCTGGGCCCTGCAGCCCCCAGTCCCACTAGCCTCCCGCTGGACTCTGCAGCCCCCAGTAGCCTCCCCCATGGGCCCTGCAGCCCCAAGTCCCCACTAGCCTCCCCCTGGGCCCTGCAGCCCTGTAGCCTTCCCCCTGGGCCCTGCAGCCCCAAGTCCCCACTAGCATCCCCCTGGGCTCTGCAGCCCTCTAGCCTCCCCCTGGGCCCTGCAGCCCCAAGCCCCACTAGCCTCCCCCTGGGCCCTGCAGCCCCCAGTCCCACTAGCCTCCCGCTGGACTCTGCAGCCCCCAGTAGCCTCCCCCCTGGGCCCTGCAGCCCCCAGTCCCCACTAGCCTCCTCCTTTGCCCTGCAGCCCTCTAGCCTTCCCTGGGCCCTGTTAGATGTGGCAGCCAGTCATGGACTGGGGCCACATCCAACAGGGCCCAGGGCGAGGCTGGTGGGAACTGGGGGCCACGTCCAACAGGGTGAGGGGAGGCTGCGCAGTGGAGTGAGGGGAGGCTAGTAGGGGAAGGGTGCTAAGGGGAGTGTGCAACCAGCAGGCGGAGATTGCTAGGGTGAGTCTGCGTCCTGCAGGGGGAATCTGTTGCGGGGAGTCTGCGTCCCATTGGTGGAGGCTGCTAGGGTGAATCTGCATTCCGCAGGAGGAATCTGCTGCGGGGAGGCTGTGGAGACGGCGAGGACAACCAGGGCTAGTCGACGATGCGTTTCAAGAGGGTGCCAACCTCTGCGAACAGGTAGCAAACAAGAATAGTTGACTATTGTAAAGAGTTGTGGAATTAATGGTGCTATAAAAGTAAAATAAATAATAATAATTCTTATTTATATAGCGCCAACATATTCCACAGCACTTTACATTATAGAGGGGACCTGTACAGACAATAGACATTACAGCATAACAATAGACACAAATCAAAACAGATACCAGGATGAATGAGGGCCCTGCTGCTCGCAAGCTTACAATCTATGAGGAAAAGGGGAGACACGAAAGGTGGATGGTAACAATTGCTTTAGTTATTTGGACCAGCCATAGTGTAAGGCTCGGGTGTTCATGTAAAGCTGCATGAACCAGTTATCAGCCTAAGTATGTAGCAGTACAGACACAGAGTGCTATTAACTGCATAAAGTGTATGAGAACATGATCCAAGGAACCTGATTATGGTTTACATTTTTTTAATAGGCCACACAGGGATGGTTAGGTTAATGCGTTGAAGTGGTAGGCCAATCTGAACAAATGAGTTTTTAGGGCACGCTTAAAACTGTGGGGATTATAGATTAATCGTATTAACCTGGGTAGTAAATAAATGGGGTGATCACCCCTTTACTGTTGACTACTTTTTATTTTTTATACGATCACTTTGAGTTAAGTTTTGAGGTGTATTTATGTTTTACACTTTATAGATTTTTAATAAATACCAATAAAGATATTTTTTAGTTTTGCATAATCGGTGATTATATATGCAATAATATACACTGTTTCCATTTATTTGGTGGGCAGGCTGAGGTGGCAGCGGTGGGCAGGCTGAGGCGACCATTAGATTCTTCTTGACTGGGTGGTGCGCGCTGTGGCAACATCGGCTGTGTGAGTAAATAACAAGTCCATGTATTTTTGTCCACTATTTCAGTACGTGATTGTATGATACAATCATTCCTTCCCCCTCCCCCTTCCACTCCCCAACAGCAATGTATATATGTTACTGGATGATCCTGACCTGCTGCAAAACCTAATGCCCAGATATAACATCAGGCAGCAGCTCAGGATCATCCAGTAACTTACAAGTTTTGGTTGGGGTTGGGAAGTGGGGTGGAGAATTATTGATGCAAGTGAGTATATATGATTGGGAAGCATCTTTATTATTATGGCAGCGTAATGTTTGAAAGGGGGAAATCGGTCTGCGCTCACACAGCAGTGCATGGATCGGGTGCCGATCTCCTGACCAGCATCCTCATACATGCTATGAGGCTGCTGAGTTCATGTCAGGAGATCCGCGGCCCATCCCAAGTGCAGAACGATATTCACCAACGGTTCCACTAGTCAGATTCCTCTAGTTAGATCAAGAGTCTACCTTGTCGTGGTGGCGGCTTAAAAAAATCTTTTGGTCAAAACAAAAGCTGATGGCTATGTATGTGATATGGTGTTAATGTGTGATTGGCGAGGACGGGGTGCAGAAGTGGAGTTTTTCCAAGAGTGGGCGGTGGGACTGTGGAAGGTTCGATGGGTGGAGGCGGAGCTAGGGTGGAGGTGGAACTGGGGGTGGAGCCTGGGCGGAGTTTTGATGGGGGGCCCCGAAATTTTGACAGTATGGGGCCCTGAAATCCCTAGTGGCAGCCCTGCCTGCCATGCACCCAATTAGATGCATTTTCCCACATATAGGGTAGCGGCGTACTAATCAGAAAATGTACAACAACTTGTGGGGTTAATTTTCTCCTGTTAACCTTGTGAAAATAAAAAAAAAAATGGTTTATAAGTACACATTTGTTGGTAGAGTGTTAGTTTTTTATTTTCACAGCTTTACGTTATAAACTTCTGTAAAGCACCTGGGGGTTCCAGGTGCTCATTACATATCTAGATAAGTTCCTTAAGGTGCCTAGGTTCCAAAATGTGGTGACTTGTGGGGGAGTTCCACTGTTTAAGCGATTCAAGCCATTTTGCGTTCAAAAAGTCAAATGGCACTCCTTCCCTTTGAGCCCTGCCGTACACCCAAACACTGGATTCCCCCCCATATATGGAGTATCAGCATGCTAAGAGGAAATTGCACAATAAATTTTAGGGTTCATTTTCTCCTGTTACCCTTGTGAAAATGGCAAATTTGGAGCTAAAGTCAAATTTTTATGAAAAAATGTTACATGTTCATTTTTTTCTTTCCACATTGCTTTAGCTCCTGTGAAGCATCAAAAGGGTTAATAAACTTCTTGAATGTTGTTTTGAGTACCTTGGGTCGTGCAATTTTTAGAATGGTGTCAATTTTGGTATTTACTGTCATATAGGCCCCCCAAAGTCACTTTAAATGTGAGGTGGTCTCTAAAAAAATTGTTTTATAAATTTTGTTGGCAAAAATGAAAAATCACTGGTCAAATTTTAAGCCTTATAACTTCCTAACAAAAAAAATGACATTTAAAAAATTGTGCTGGTGTAAAGTAGACATGTGAGAAATGTTATATATTAACTATTTTGTGTGACATAATTGTCAGATTTAAGGGCAGAAGAATAAAAAGTTTGAAAATGGCAACATTTTCAAATTTTTCGCCAAATTTCCGATATTTTCACAAATAAACGCAAGTCATATCAAAGAAATGTTAACACTGTCATGAAGTACAATAAGTAATAAAAAAAATCTCAGAATCAGTGGGATCAGTTTAAGCGTTCCAGAGTTAAAGCCACATAAAATGAAACTGGTCAGAATTCAAAAATTTGCCTTGGTCATTAAGGTCAAAATTGGCTCCATCACTAAGAGGTTAAAGAGGTTGCTTCATGACAGACATTTATGAAATATCCATAGGATAAGAACATCAGGAACAATTTTACAAAAAACACACTGATCAATAAAATAACAGCTTCGAAGTGTGAAGATTCACTAATATGTGCTCATCAAACATACATTGTAGAACTAGTCGAATTTGAGGTTTCGAAGAGTGAATTATACATATTTTAGCTCTTCCAATAACTGCTGATCTGTCATGTGTAGGTTTTGCAACTAAATCTTGTGAAGCAAATAAAGCTTTCCTCATAAATAATAGTACAATATAATCTCATACTGCTCTGTGAAATAGATGAATAGGTTTTTGATTTATCTGGTTTTCTTTCTGATCTTATATAAAGCTATAAACTGTTCTTTTCACCAAAGCAAATATACAGTGCTGTGTGCTTAGCTGACTGTCTCTAGGGAACCAAAGCTCTATTATGTGTAAACAAAGGGGCTTATTGTCTTCAAGGGAAATATTATAATCTACTCACAGACAAGGCATCCAGTAGGAAAAAGCTTCTTAGTGTTTTTTCAATATTAAATCAGTGTATGTGTTCTAGGAAAATTCAGTTACCGTATTTATTAAATTGTCTAAAAATCTAATATCACATTGATACAGTTATAGTACTCAATCCATATAACACCATATTATAAACATTATTGGGGTGATTCATCAAAGCTTGTGTGCTAGAAAATTGACCTAAAATGCTTTAAAAAGCCACACAATCTTTGTACAACACAGAGTAAAAACATATCTGACTGCAAACATGATTGAAACATCAATTTTAAAGGAATTGTCCACTATTCTGGCATCCCTGCTATATTTCTCCCCCAGTAAATTAATAACACCTACAGCTCAGGCAAAAATTAAGAGACCACTGCAAAATGTTTAGTTTGTCTGATTTTTCTCTTTATAGGTATATTTTTGAGTAAAATGTAAATTGTTCTTTTAGTCTATAAACTTCTGACAACGTCTCTGAATTTCCAAGCAATACATTTTGTATTTTTTTTTCTGAAAAGCAGAAATGGTCAAATTTAAAAACAAAACAGTGCTTTCAGACCTGAAATAATGCAAAGAAAACAAGTTCATAATCATTTAGAAGCAGCAATACTAATGTTTTCACTGAGGAAGAGATCAGGAATCAATATTTTGTGGAATAGCCATGATTTTTATTCACAGCTTTCATGCGTCTTGGCATGCTTTCCACAAATCTTGCACACTGCTTCTGGTGCAAAAATTTAAGCAGTTCTTCGTTTGATGGTTGGTGACTATCCGTCGTCCTCTTGATTACATTCCAGAGGTTTCCAATGGGGTTCTGGTCTGGAAATTGGGCTGGCCATGACAGGGCTTTGATGTGGTGGTCTCTTAATTTTTGCCACAGCTGTATATTCACCTCTTCTGACCGTGCCAGTCCAGCAGTGTCGGCTCTGGCTCTCCCGGGGCTCGCATCACATTATTATGTCATGCATTCCCTGTGGCAATAAATGTTGCCTTTACTCTCCCCTCTTTCGGACAAACCATATATCCGGAGGAATTGAGCTGTGACTGCACTCTTACTTCATCCTGATGTTAATTATGTCTGAAGAAGGAGAGAGTAAAGCTAGCGCTGATCGGTTGCAGGGATTGTTATGTCAAGTGAGCCCCAGGAGAGCCAGTGTGGACAACCACAAAACCTCATGGGCACTAGAGGTGAGTATAAGGCTATGTGCGCATGTTGAGTATTTGTTAGCAGAAATTTCTGCAAGGTTTCTGCATCTCTTGGCAGGAAAAATGCTGCAGCAAAAACATGCGTGTTTGCCAAATGTTTGGTGATTTTTTACATGCAGTTTTGTACAGCAATGAATGATTTTTTCAGCTAAATAAAGATATTTAAAAAAAGTTTTGTGATGTAATTTCTTGGTTCAGCACGACATTTTTCATGCTGATGCAGTAACCATCAGGGTTAGGGGTTTAGGGATTAAGGCCCCGTCTCACATAGCGAGATCGCTAGCGAGATCGCTGCTGAGTCACAAGTTTTGTGACGCAACAGCGACCTCAGTAGCGATCTCGCTATGTGTGACACGTACCAGCGATCAGGCCCCTGCTGCGAGATCGCTGGTCGTGTCAGAATGGCCTGGGCCGTTTTTTGGTCGTTGAGGTCCCGCTGACATCGCTGAATCGGTGTGTGTGACACCGATCCAGCGATGTCTTCACTGGTAACCAGGGTAAACATCGGGTTACTAAGCGCAGGGCCGCGCTTAGTAACCCGATGTTTACCCTGGTTACCAGCGTAAATGTAAAAAAAAACAAACAGTACATACTCACCATCTGATGTCCGTCAGGTCCCTTGGCGTCTGCTTCCTGCTCTGACTGCCGCCGTAAAATGAGAGCACAGCAGTGACGTCACCGCTGCGCTCTGCTCTCACTGTACGGCGGCACACAGTCAGAGCGGGAAGCAGACGGCAAGGGACCTGACAGACATCAGATGGTGAGTATGTACTGTTTGTTTTTTTTGGTAACCAGGGTAAACATCGGGTTACTAAGCGCGGCCCTGCGCTTAGTAACCCAATGTTTACCCTGGTTACCCGGGTGCTGCAGGGGGACTTCGGCATCGTTGAAGACAGTTTCAACGATGCCGAAGTCGTTCCCCTGATCGTTGGTCGCTGGAGAGAGCTGTCTGTGTGACAGCTCCCCAGCGACCACACAGCGACAAAACAGCGACGCTGCAGCGATCAGCATCGTTGTCTGTATCGCTGCAGCGTCGCTGTGTGAGACGGGGCCTTTAGTGTCAGCAGCTGTCATTGACACCTAGCTCTAGGTTTAGTAATAAAAAGGTGTCGCCCCCTCATTACAAAGTTGATAAGTAAACACAAACACATAAACACACACACATTGTCACCAGTCTATGTAGGAGCCTTAAAAGAACAAAAGTACATAGGCTGTAACTAGACAGCCAAGATCGATGAAAAAGAAGAAAAACAGTGGCACTCACCAGTTTGAAAGCAAATATTCAGTCCAGGTGACCCGTTGAAGCATTCAGTCATGAAATAGCCATGGTCCACTTGTCCTCCCCCTGCATGCCTCTTTGAGCCTGCACATCCACATGTCGCATGAACACACCATGAAGGGTGTAATAAAGGATTGAATATTTGCTTTCAAACAGGTGAGTGCCTCTGTTTTTCTTCTTTTTCATCAATCTTGGATGCATATGAATTTTTCTTCAGCTGAAGCACCATCTATTGTTTGAATTTAGGCTGTGATATTTCAGTTATTAAGGGGATCCACATTTATAACAGTGCTTGAAGCTATTGCTCTGGCGCGGTTCTGCTGTTTTCCTATGCCTGCATTTGTAACTGGACAGTAGCTGTTAATTTTAAAGAAAAAAATTAAAAAACAATTGCGTGGGTTCCCAGATAGTTTTAATAACCAGCAGAGGGAAAGCCGATGGCTGTTACTGATGTTAATATTCTGGGAAGGAGCTAATAGCCATAAAGGTTCCCAGGCTATTAATATTACTTCACAGTTGTTTGTTAACCATTTACTGGATAGTTTACAGGGGGACCCCAGAATAATTGACATAAGGTCCCCCTATAAAATCTAACCAGCAAAGGCTAGGCAGTCAGCTGCCGGCTGATATTAATAGCCTAGGAATGTACCATGGATATTGGCCCCTCCCAGACTAAAAACATATGCTCTCAGCCACCCCAGAAAAGGCGCATCTATAAGATGCACCAAATCTGATGCTTAGCCTTGCTCTTCTTACTTGCAATCTAGCGGTGGCAAGTGGGGTTCATATTTGGGGGTTGATGTCACCTTTGTATAGTCAGAGGACATCAAGCCCACAGGTTAGTAATAGAGAGGCATCTGTAAGACACCTATCCATTAGTAACCCAATAGGGATAATGTAAAAATACACACACACAGAACAAAGTCCTTAATTTGCAATAATGACAGACTCCTTTAATGAATCTTAATGAAACCATTCTTACCGAATGCTTAATCCACCAAAGCCAATGTCATCTGCAACAAAAATAAAATAATAAACCACGATATTCCTCATCTGTCTGCAGAGAATGTATTCCATAATGTCCCACGACAATCCTGATCACGTTGAGAGCAATCACTGATGTGACTTCTCTCAAAGAATGTTCTCACGCAGCGGTGCCATAAGGGAGAGCACTGGTGCTGATGAACTCCGGTGAACTCTCATGGCAGCTCAGTGATACACTGCAGGAGTGATTACCTCCTGTCAGTGTATCGCCGGTGGCTGATTATAGCGGTCACATCTCCCTATGTGGCTGTTCTACAAGTGAGATCGCCGTGCGACACTCGGGATTACGTACACTACAGCAGACAGATGGGTATATGTTGGTTTATTATTTTACATTATTTCTAGGAGACGAGGACATTGGGGATTTGGTGCATAATGGGTTTTTATTTTTATTTGAACATGTATGTAATTATTTTACTTTTTATTTTTTACCGTGACCACAGGCGCCGGTAGATGAGACAACATCTCCCATCAGCAGCACCTGCTGTAACTGTTTTCAGTGACAGCAAACAAAACACGTTGGAAACTGTAGTCTCATCAGCCCACATCTGCTGACCTGCGGTAAGTTTTTTACCACAGGTCATCGCTGCGGGTGACAGTCACAGCTGTGGGGTCATGCTGACATCTGACAGCTTTACCATGCAGCGCTCTGACCATCAGTACCGGTGGTAGCATTAGCGCGGGTCTCAGTCACAGCTGCAGGGTCACGCTGTTATCTGACAGCATGACCCGGCAGTGCTCTGACTGATGTCTTACCAGCGGTAGCGTTACTGCCAATATGAACCACTGAATCGGTGTTTCCCATGCTGTCACACAGATTACAGCGAGCGTGGGAAACACCATAGGAAGGTGGTAAAATGCAAAACAAAAACTCAGCAAATCCGCAAACATTTTTATACCTACTTTTTTGTTGCGGATTTGACTGACTCAATTGAAGTCAATTGGTGAAAAACACTGCAGAAAGGCACAAAGTATTGACAGGCTGCAGAAAAAAACACACTGCAAATACTTAAGGAAATTAACTATCATGTGCACAACACTTCAGGATTGTCATTGAATTAGCTTGCATAAGGATTCCATAGCATTTTTGGCCCATTTCTGTGTGGAAAAAAACACAGCAAGTGCATCAAAAATGCACTGTGTGCACATAGCTTAAAGGGACTCTGTCACCTGAATTTGGAGGGAACAATTTTCAGTCATATGGGCGGGGTTTTTCGGGTGTTTGATTCACCCTTTCCTTACCCGCTGGCTGCAATATTGGATTGAAGTACATGCTCTGTCCTCCGTAGTACATGCCTGCACAAGGCAATCTTGCCTTACGCAAGCGTGTACTATGGAGGACACAGAATGAACTTCAATCCAATATTTCAGCCAGCATGCAGCCAGCGGGTAAGGAAAGGGTGAATCAAACAACCGAAAACCCCGCCCATATGACTGAAATTTTTTCCCTCCAAATTCAGGTGACAGAGTCCCTTTAAGTGTTATTATTTTTCTAAGGGAGAAACATTGGGATTGAGAAGTGGTTGCCTGTTGTGAATTGGATTATTTGGCTCCCTCTTGTGGTCACTAGCGACATGACACTTTGAGTTTCTTTCCCCAGCTTGGTACCCACCTGGCTCGTTAGTCCAGGGGTGTTGCTATTTAAGCTTCCTGGATTTTCAGTCTGGTGCCTGGCATCGTTGTAATCAGTTCCTTTCTGTTTGCTCCTGTCTGCTGGTCCTGGATCTTGCAAAATAAGCTAAGTCCTGCTTCCTTGTTTTTTGGTTATTTGCATTGCTCTTATTTTTTGTCCAGCTTGCACTAAATGTGATTCCTGATTTTGCTGGAAGCTCTAGGGGGCTGATATTCTCCCCCCGGGCCGTTAGACGGTTCAGGGGTTCTTGAATATTCAGCGTGGAAATTTTGATAGGGTTTTTGCTGACCGTATAAGTCATCTTACTATATTCTGCTATTAGTCAGTGGGCCTCTCTTTGCTAAAAACCTAGTTCATTCTTACATTTGTCTTTTCTTCTTACCTCACCGTTATTATTTGTTGGGGGCTTGTATCCAACTGTTGGGGTCTTTTCTCTGGAGGCAAGAAAGGTCTATCTTTTCCCTTTTAGGGTTAGTTAGTTCTCCGGCTGGCGCGAGACGTCTAGAACCAACGTAGGTACGTTCCCCGGCTGCTGCTATTTGTGGTGCTAGGATCAGGTATACGGTCAGCCTAGTTACCACTGCCCTATGAGCTGGTTTTTTGTGTTTGCAGACTTGGTAATAACTTCTGAGACCCTCTGCCATTGGGGTCAAAACAGTATGCCAGGCCGAAGGTGAATGTGTAATGCATTGCAGAAGTGGGATAATAAGAAAGGAAATTCTGAGTTTTTTTTCTTTTTTTTTTTTTCTTCTCTTTCTTCCTCCCCTTTACCTCTGAGAGGCTTGAGCTTGCTGCAGACATGAATGTCCAGACTTTGATTACTAGTGTGGATCAGCTTGCTGCTCGTGTGCAGGGCATTCAAGATTTTGTTACCAGTAGTCCTATGTCTGAACCTAAAATACCTATTCCTGAACTGTTCTCTGGAGACCGATTTAAGTTTAGGAATTTCAGGAATAATTGTAAATTGTTTCTATCTCTGAGACCCCGTTCGTCTGGAGACTCAGCTCAGCAAGTTAAAATTGTTATCTCTTTCTTGCGGGGCGACCCTCAGGATTGGGCCTTCTCGTTAGCGCCAGGAGATCCGGCATTGGCAAATATTGATGCGTTTTTTCTGGCGCTCGAGTTGCTTTACGAGGAACCCAATCTTGAAATTCAGGCAGAAAAAGCCTTGCTGGCTATCTCTCAGGGCCAGGATGAAGCTGAAGTGTATTGCCAAAAATTTCGGAAATGGTCCGTGCTTACTCAGTGGAATGAGTGTGCTCTGGCCGCAAATTTCAGAAATGGCCTTTCTGAAGCCATTAAGAATGTGATGGTGGGTTTCTCCATTCCTACAAGTCTGAATGATTCCATGGCGCTGGCTATTCAAATTGACCGGCGTTTTGCGGGAGCGCAAAGCCGCTAATCCTCTGGTGGTGTTGTCTGAACAAACACCTGATTTAATGCAATGTGGTAGAATTCAGACTAGAAATGAACGGAAAAATCATAGACGTCAGAATGGGTTGTGTTTTTACTGTGGTGATTCTACACATGTTATATCAGCATGCTCTAAACGCCTAACAAGGGTTGTTAGTCCTGTCGCCATTGGTAATTTGCAACCTAAATTTATTTTGTCTGTGACTTTAATTTGCTCATTGTCTTCCTACCCTGTTATGGCATTTGTGGATTCAGGTGCTGCCCTGAGTCTTATGGATCTGTCATTTGCCAAGCGCTGTGGTTTTGTTCTTGAGCCGTTGGTAAATCCTATTCCTCTTAGAGGTATTGATGCTACGCCATTGGCGGAAAATAAGCCGCAGTTTTGGACACAGGTAACCATGTGCATGACTCCTGAACATCGGGAGGTGATTCGTTTTCTTGTTCTGCATAAAATGCATGATTTGGTCGTTTTGGGTCTGCCATGGTTACAGACCCATAATCCAGTCTTGGATTGGAAGGCAATGTCTGTGTCAAGTTGGGGCTGTCAGGGAATTCATGGTGATTCCCCGCCGGTGTCTATTGCTTCCTCTACTCCTTCGGAAGTTCCTGAGTATTTGTCTGATTATCAGGATGTATTCAGCGAGTCCAGGTCCAGTGCTCTTCCTCCACATAGGGACTGTGACTGCGCTATAGATTTGATTCCAGGTAGTAAATTTCCTAAGGGAAGATTATTTAATCTGTCTGTACCTGAGCATACCGCAATGCGTTCGTATATCAAGGAGTCTCTGGAGAAGGGGCATATCCGTCCATCCTCTTCCCCTCTTGGTGCGGGATTCTTTTTTGTGGCCAAGAAGGACGGATCTTTGAGACCTTGTATAGACTATCGGCTTCTGAATAAAATCACTGTTAAATTTCAGTATCCTTTGCCTCTGTTGTCGGACTTGTTTGCCCGGATTAAGGGTGCCAAGTGGTTCACCAAGATAGATCTTCGTGGTGCGTACAACCTTGTGCGCATTAAGCAAGGAGATGAATGGAAAACTGCATTTAATACGCCCGAAGGTCATTTTGAGTACTTGGTGATGCCTTTTGGGCTCTCTAATGCTCCTTCAGTGTTTCAGTCCTTTATGCATGATATCTTCCGGAAGTATCTGGATAAATTTATGATTGTTTATCTGGATGATATTCTGTTTTTTTCTGATGATTGGGACTCCCATGTAAAGCAGGTCAGGATGGTGTTTCAGGTTTTGCGTGAGAATGCTTTGTTTGTTAAGGGCTCAAAGTGTCTCTTTGGAGTACAGAAGGTTCCCTTTTTGGGTTTTATTTTTTCCCCTTCTGCGGTGGAGATGGACCCAGTCAAGGTCCGAGCTATTCATGATTGGACTCAACCCACGTCAGTTAAGAGTCTTCAGAAGTTCTTGGGTTTTGCTAACTTCTACCGTCGTTTTATCGCTAACTTTTCTAGCATTGTTAAACCTTTGACGGATATGACCAAGAAAGGTTCTGATGTTGCTAACTGGGCTCCTGCAGCCGTGGAAGCTTTCCAAGAGCTGAAGCGCTGGTTTACTTCGGCGCCTGTTTTGTGCCAGCCTGATGTCTCACTTCCCTTTCAGGTTGAAGTGGATGCTTCTGAGATCGGGGCAGGGGCCGTTTTGTCGCAGAGAGGCCCTGGTTGCTCTGTAATGAGACCATGTCCTTTTTTTTCTAGGAGGTTTTCACCTGCTGAGCGGAATTATGATGTTGGCAATCGGGAGTTGTTGGCCATGAAGTGGGCATTTGAGGAATGGCGTCATTGGCTCGAGGGTGCTAAGCATCGTGTGGTGGTCTTGACTGATCACAAAAATCTGATGTATCTCGAGTCTGCTAAACGCCTGAATCCTAGACAGGCCCGTTGGTCATTGTTTTTCTTCCGTTTTGACTTTGTGGTCTCGTATTTACCAGGTTCAAAGAATGTGAAGGCTGATGCTCTTTCAAGGAGCTTTGTGCCTGACTCTCCTGGAGTCTCAGAGCCAGCTGGTATTCTTAAAGAGGGAGTAATCTTGTCAGCCATTTCTCCGGATTTGCGACGTGTGTTGCAGAGATTTCAGGCTGGTAGACCTGACTCTTGTCCACCTGACAGACTGTTTGTTCCTGATAAATGGACCAGCAGAGTCATTTCCGAGGTTCATTCCTCGGTGTTGGCAGGGCATCCGGGGATTTTTGGCACCAGAGATTTGGTGGCTAGGTCCTTTTGGTGGCCTTCCTTGTCACGGGATGTGCGGTCATTTGTGCAGTCCTGTGGGACTTGTGCTCGAGCTAAGCCTTGCTGTTCTCGTGCCAGCGGGTTGCTCTTGCCCTTGCCTGTCCCGAAGAGGCCTTGGACACACATTTCCATGGATTTCATTTCAGATCTTCCGGTGTCTCAGGGCATGTCTGTTATCTGGGTGGTATGTGATCGCTTTTCCAAGATGGTCCATTTGGTGTCTTTGCCTAAGCTGCCTTCCTCTTCCGATCTGGTTCCTTTGTTCTTTCAGAATGTGGCTCGTTTGCACAGCATTCCTGAGAATATCGTGTCTGACAGAGGATCCCAGTTTGTTTCCAGGTTCTGGCGATCCTTTTGTGCTAAGATGGGCATTGATTTGTCGTTTTCGTCTGCCTTTCATCCTCAGACTAATGGCCAAACGGAGCGAACAAATCAGACTCTGGAGGCTTATTTGAGGTGTTTTGTTTCTGCAGATCAGGATGATTGGGTGACCTTCTTGCCATTGGCTGAGTTTGCCCTTAAGAATCGGGCTAGTTCCGCTACTTTGGTTTCGCCATTTTTCTGCAACTCTGGTTTTCATCCTCGTTTTTCCTCGGGACATGTTGAGCCCTCTGACTGTCCTGGGGTGGATTCTGTGGTGGATAGGTTGCAGCGGATCTGGAATCATGTGGTGGACAACTTAAAGTTGTCACAGGAGAAGGCTCAGCGTTTTGCCAACCGCCGCCGCGGTGTGGGTCCCCGACTTTGTGTTGGGGATTTGGTGTGGCTGTCTTCTCGGTTTGTTCCTATGAAGGTCTCCTCTCCTAAATTTAAGCCTCGCTTCATTGGTCCTTATAAGATTTTGGAAATCCTTAATCCAGTGTCCTTTCGCTTGGATCTTCCGGTGTCGTTTGCCATTCACAACGTGTTCCATAGGTCTTTGTTGCGGCGCTACGTTGTGCCTGTGGTTCCTTATGTTGAGCCTCCTGCTCCGGTGTTGGTTGAGGGCGAGTTGGAGTACGTGGTGGAGAAGATCTTGGATTCTCGTCTCTCCAGACGGAGGCTTCAGTATCTGGTCAAGTGGAAGGGCTATGGTCAGGAGGATAATTCCTGGGTGGTCGCCTCTGATGTTCATGCGGCCGATTTGGTTCGTGCCTTTCACGCTGCTCATCCTGATCGTCCTGGTGGTCTTGGTGAGGGTTCGGTGACCCCTCCTTAAGGGGGGGGTACTGTTGTGAATTGGATTACTTGGCTCCCTCTTGTGGTCACTAGCGACATGACACTTTGAGTTTCTTTCCCCAGCTTGGTACCCACCTGGCTCGTTAGTCCAGGGGTGTTGCTATTTAAGCTTCCTGGATTTTCAGTCTGGTGCCTGGCATCGTTGTAATCAGTTCCTTTCTGTTTGCTCCTGTCTGCTGGTCCTGGTTCTTGCAAAATAAGCTAAGTCCTGCTTCCTTGTTTTTTGGTTATTTGCATTGCTCTTATTTTTTGTCCAGCTTGCACTAAATGTGATTCCTGATTTTGCTGGTAGCTCTAGGGGGCTGATATTCTCCCCCCGGGCCGTTAGACAGTTCGGGGGTTCTTGAATATTCAGCGTGGAAATTTTGATAGGGTTTTTGCTGACCGTATAAGTCATCTTACTATATTCTGCTATTAGTCAGTGGGCCTCTCTTTGCTAAAAACCTAGTTCATTCTTACGTTTGTCTTTTCTTCTTACCTCACCGTTATTATTTGTTGGGGGCTTGTATCCAACTTTTGGGGTCTTTTCTCTGGAGGCAAGAAAGGTCTATCTTTTCCCTTTTAGGGTTAGTTAGTTCTCCGGCTGGCGCGAGACGTCTAGAACCAATGTAGGTACGTTCCCCGGCTGCTGCTATTTGTGGTGCTAGGATCAGGTATACGGTCAGCCTAGTTACCACTGCCCTATGAGCTGGTTTTTTGTGTTTGCAGACTTGGTAATAACTTCTGAGACCCTCTGCCATTGGGGTCATAACAGTTGCCCACTTTAATAAATTGAGCTGAGGGTAAGGCTGTGTGCCCACGTTGCGTTTTTTATGCATTTCTGCCGTGTCTTTTGCCACAGTGGAAATGCTTAAAAACGCATTCCCATGCAATCCTATGGGATTCTGCAGTTGCTGTGCCCATGCTGCTGATTTTCCTGCTAAAGAATCGCATAGCGGTAAAATCCACAGCATGTTCATTATTTCTGCAGAATCGCGGCGATTCGGCAGCCATAGGATTGCATTGAAATGCTCATTTTACGCATGTGGCTATGCCCACTTTGCGTAAAGTGAGTGCTTCATGTGCAAATGGTACCCAGAATTTGGAGGAGACTCTCCTTCAGGCCCTGGGATCCATATTTATGTAAAAAAAAGAATTAAAATAAAAAATAGGGATATACTTACCTTGTGATGGCCCCCAGAGTCCTCCCGGCTCTCAGCGGTGCATGCAATAGCTTCCGTTCCCAGGGATCCATTGCCTGGAATCACCTGAGATGATGTCGCGGTCACACGACCGTGACGTCACAAATGTCCTTTGCGCAAAGCATCCCTGGGAACGGAACGTACCAGGAGCCCCACTGAGGAGATCAGATAGGTGAGAATAACCATATTTTTTATTATTTTTAACATTCTATCTTTTACTATTGATGCTGCATAGGCAGCATCAATAGTAAAAAGTTGTTCACACTTGTCAAGCACTATGCTTCACAAGTGTGACCAACCTGTCAATCATTTTTTCCAAGGGATGTTTCAAATTGCTTGGAAAATGCAAGCATTCTGCAAGCTAAAAACGCTTGCAATACGCTTATGTTTTGCGGGATAACGCATGCGAATTCCGCATGTATTTTACCCGCGGCAGGGAGTTGCAGAAATGCTGCAGACATTTCCGCAGCATTTCTGCAACGTGCGCACATAGCCTAAAGTTTCTCTTTTTAGAACTTTGATGTTTTTATTATTGTCTTGAACTGAGAGTTTTCATTTACAAACATTGAAGACATATTAAGCTGCCATATTTGTATGTGAACATCAGCACACTGATGTCGGAAACATTTGTCAAAAGCACTGTCACTTCAGTAGACAAGCAAAGCTTGATTAATATTTACTTGACAACCATAACTTTTAAAAGGGAAATAATGCATGAATCTGCGTTGTGAACTTTTTACATTATCCATGTAAATTACCATAACTGATATGAGAGATGCACTGTATTTATAGCGTGCTTTTCTTCGGTTCTGGGGAAAAAAAGGATATTTTCCACTAAATGACATGCATTCATTCAAAGCAATCTAATTATACTGGTTTTAACATTTAGCTTTTTCTACTTACTGCAAGTACTATGCATTATCGCAATTACGTATGTTTAGAAAACTTTGTATTGTATATTTAGTATCGCCATACACATAGGAAGAGTGGGAGGATTTTATTGTACTATTGAAAAAAAAAAAGACTTTCTTTCAGTATCAGATTAAAGCCCCATCTGTACTGCAAAATGAAAAAAATATATATATTAATCTTTGTCATTATAAAAGGTTACATTTGACTGTGGCCATTTAGACAACTAAAGACCCTGGCCTTAAGGTCGGTGTCACACTTGTGTGTGCAATGCGAGAAACTCACGCGAGTCTCTCTCATCAATACCCGACACTGCCGCCAGCACTCAGGACCGGAGTGTGCGGCTGCATGTATTTCTATCAGCTGAACGCTCGGGACCGAACCGCCGGCAGCAGTGCCGGGTATTGAAGCGTGAGTTTTTCGCATTGCCCACGCAAGTGACACCAGCCTAAAGGAAAAAATCTTGCTGCTTGTAAATTTCCATTTTAATAAGCTTTCGTGCCTTTGCTGGTAAAACCACAATTTAACCCACAAACTTGTGTGGCACTTGCCATTGTATATAGGTGTGGCACCCTACATGGGAATATATTCCAACGTTTCATGTACAGATCCAGGGAATTTGTCTGGTGGCCATATATATCGTCTCAGGAAAAAAAAAATCTTTTAATATGGGGCAATTAGCATCTGCCTCATGAGGTTTTTATCTTTATACCTTAGACTAAATTAACGTGTAAGGTTATAGCATGAACTAGATGGACTTTTGTCTTTTTTTAACTAAAATATGCAAATTCTGTTATACCTTATGAGACAATGTGTTTACAAAGAATTCTCCCTTATGAGTATTGCTTTATGTGCCACCATACCATGTGCATGAGACCTAAGGATGAGTAAATATTCCTCATAGTAAAAATATCTAAACTAGTGATGAACGACCACTAAAATGTTAGTGTACTCGTTACTTGAGTCAAGCAAATTGTAATGCTCAGGTGCTCGACCTGAGTAACAAGTATAATAGAAGTCAAAGGGAAACTCAAGCCTTTTTCCGGTGGCTACCCCACAGATGTCTGGAGGGGGAATAAAAATTCCTTAAATCAATGAAAACAGTGCTGAAATGACATGGGAACGGCATGGGGAAGACCCCAGAAAGCATTTCTGAATCCTAGGTCGGTGCTGAGAACAATGTTGCCAGAGTATTACACCACTTTTACGTATTTACAATAAAACATACAATACCAAAGTTAAAATGGATTTTACTGGAAAAAATTTTAGGAAACATTTTTTCCTGTATAATGATTTGTATATTAGGCCTAATAAATAAGAGGAAAAAAAATGCTCATCCATACCTTGGGCTATGTTCACATGCAGTGCTTTTGCTTATTTTTTGCATATTCACATTGCTTTCAAAGGATAAAAAATCATTAAACAGGAAATGTCATTTTATCATTTTATGTGGTGTGTGAGACATGATCAGACACATCCTGTTTAATGTATGAAGGGAGACTTTGAATTCACTATTTTATTTTTCAGGGCAGCCAGGCAGCCATCACTGTTTGCAGTGTGCCATCAGGCCGCCCTTACTATTGTTGAAGGGCCAGCAGTCAACCCTCACTATTGATAGACGGTCAAGAGGTGGCCCTCACTATTGTCAGAGGGCCATCAGGCGGCCCTCACTCTAATTTTACAGGGCTAGCAGCCAGCCATTTTTAAGCAATTTTGGAGGGCCAGCAGCTTTTACATAGCAATATATTGCTACCGCAATATAATTTAGCCATCTGAGGTGGGCAAATTTTCTTTTTCATATTAGTAGTGTAAAGTTTTAAGTTTTATGGGCCAGCAGGTTGCCCCCACAATTTATAGAGGCCCAGCAGGAGGCCCCCGGTATTTTTAGAGAGCCAACAGTCATCTTGTGGACAGATGATACCAAGGTAGAGGTTTTTGGCAAAGCACATCATTCTACTGTTTACTGTAAATGAAATGAAGCATACAAATAAAAGAACACAGTATTTACAGTCAAATATGGTGGATGTTCAAAGATATTTTGGGTTTGTACTGCTGCCTCTGGATTTGAGTTTATGTTCTGATGTTGTCATCTGGTGGTCCTTATAAATCTGTCCCAATCCAGCCATTGTTCATTTTGATTTTGAGATTTGGCATTTTCAATTGTCAGGCGGATGCGCCTATCTGTTATAATACCCCAGGAGCACAAAAAATCGGCTCTGACAAAACGCTGCCGGAAAGCCAGGACCTCCAAGGCATAGAGAGACAGTTCATTCCATGTATATCTAGCATGGATACCAATAGTTGTAAGGCTCAGAGGAATAACAAAGGACACTAGTACACTTGGCTAGGTACTGCTTCATTATCTTCCAAAACTTTTCCCTCCTTGTCAGACTACCCCAGGCATCAGGGCCTGGATGCTAATAAGGTATGAGGAACCTGTCACAGACTTTTAAGAGTGTTCCCCTACCTCTGATGCATCTGTTGTGTGTCTCCCTCATCTCCATTCCTTGGTTGTTCAAGGAAATGCGACCATTGATGCCAACATAGTCAGATGAGAATTTTTGTAACAATTCTTCAACTATGGCCTTCTTGTACTGCAACATTTTATTAGACCTCTACGCCATGGGAAGGAGAGATGTAGAGTTCTCCTCTAGCATGTGTCTAGAAGGGTGACCAACCAGTAATTACTGATCACCATAGAGACTGAAGCATAACAACTCCCAAGAAATATGTAAAAAAGGAAAGTATATTTTAATGACACTAAAAATAAAAAATTACGATCCAATATAATAACACATTACGATCCAATAATAAATCAAGCATAATATCACAACCAGAGCTATTTGAATATAAGGTATAGGTGCAGCAAACACAAAGTGTTGCAGCATGGAGGTAAAATAAGGGCATAAATTGTAACAGAGCGAGTCACTATAGCCACCTATTACAGCATACTAAAGTGCCAGTGCATAATCAATATAAGGACAACTACATTACCCTACTGTTGCATAGGTTTAAAAGGGGAATATCCCTATGGTTCAGTGACCACACAATGTAGCACATGCAAAAAGGGACTAATATTTCCATTATGCACTCTTACCCATATCTTTGTCCATTAGTGCAAACACACACCCCTAGGCGCGTTTCGCCCACAGCTTCATCAGCGGGCTCTCCTCCTCATCTTCTGGCCATCCATGCTGAACAGAGAGGATGAAGGTAGTGTGGGTAGTACTGTTTGTATCGCAGGCAACCCGCTCATTTTCCTTCTCCTCCTACTCATTATCATTCAATCCACATTGAGATGAGACTGGGCTGTGTATCATCACCCAGTATAGCTTCTTGCTCCATCTCAACTTGCTCCACCTGCAAAGCCTCCTCTTTAGTGATGAGCAAGCATGCTCGCCACTACTGGGTACTCGCCCGAGTATCATGGTACTCGGTGTACACGGTGAGCACAGAGCATTTCCGGGATTATTGGGTGGGGGCTCAGGTCTCCACCTTTAAATTTTGGTGCTTTTTAGAGTGCCAATGAACATGCAGGGATTGTCTGCCGTGCACTGTAAAACTGCAGCCATCTTTGTTGAGGTATTACAGTGATAGGCTGGCCGCACACCGTCATCAGGTCTATAAGAGACCTGACGCCGCCCTGCTCGGCGCATTCTGCTCTGGACTCAGCTAGTGTAGGGAGAGCTGTTGCTGAGATAGGGTCAGATTCTTACTTTTATTAGTTAGTGTGGGTCTATTATTGTTCAATCAACAATCCCGATAAACCAGCGGTCCTTTTTAGGGCTAAATCGGGGGTATATAGATTGCAGTGCTAGGTAGGCAGGGGAGTCTATGTGCACATATCCACATCAGTGCAAGGCATGCAGGCACTGTATGTGAGTATATATATCTCACTGCATACATCAAAAGCCTCCATTACTGTCTGCTGCTTCATGTTTTATATATACCTAGCTGCAGTTATCCGTGGCTAGTTTTTTTTTTTTTTTGCACCTTAGAAACATTTTTGGACACCATGTTGCTGACCCAGAAATCTTTAGCTGGCCCAAAAATATTTAGCTACAGGTCTTATGTTTATCACTGTGATTTGTACGCCACACGCATCGCATATCATTGCGCTAAATATTTTTCAATTTTGGTACTCTAATTTTTTTTTTAGTGTCATAGCCTACTTATTGACACAATTTTGGTGGGCCCAAAAAATCAAGGCCACATTTTGATCAGTCTGTTATCTCCGTCAGACGCCAGGTCTATCTGTGGTCTACAAATACTTGCTTTTCAGGCATACATTCCACTTTTTTGTCTGTCTGCTACCCTTGGTCTATACAGTATTTTGGGGTAAAAACAAATGTAAAAAACTCCATGCCATGCCATATATTGAAACAGTCTGTTATCTCAGTCAGATGCCTAGTCTATCTGTGGTCTCCAAATACTTGCTTGTGAGGCATACATTCCACTTTTTTGTCTGTCTGCTACCCTAGGTCTATACCGTATTTTGGGGTAAAAAATTTTTAAATAACTCCAGGTCACATATTACAACAGTATGTTATCTCCGTCCATCGCCTGGTCTATCTGTGCTGTACAAATACTTGCTTTTCAGGCATACATTTCACTTTTTTGTCTGTCTGCTACCCTTGGTCTATACAGTATTTTGGGGTAAAAAAACCCCTCCAGGCCACATATTACAACAGTATGTTATCTACGTCCGATGCCTGGTCTATCTGTGGTCTCCAAATACTTGCTTTTCAGGCATACATTCCACTTTTTTGGCATTGTGTTAGCCTACTTTGTGACAGTAATTTTTTTTTGGGGGAAAAAAAAAGGCCACATATTGAACATTGTGGTTTCTCTGTCTGGCTCCTCCTCTATCTGTGGGTTAAAATGGTTGCAATTGAGTGCTCCTTTGAACTGGTTTTGGTGTATATTACACTAGTTATTAATAAAATTTGTTAAAAACAAAATAAAAAACTTACCAACATTCCATTGAATTAAAAGTGTGTTTTTGGCACACTGATCACATATAAGTTTTCTCCAAATTAATCCTTTTGTATTGAACTTTTAAAATATTCCAGTAGTCCATATAAAATGAGGAAGGCAAGGGGCAAGGGATGGGGAAGTGGATGTGATGCTGATGATGCATGCAGAGGACGAGGCCGTGGCTAAGCTGAGAGTGGGCCACAACAAAGACCCACATCTTCTCGCTTGACCTTCCTGTCCCAGTTTCTAGGGGACCGCAGCACACCATTATTGAAACGAGAGCAGTGTGAAACAGTTGTTGGTTGGATAGCGGATAATGCTTCCAGTCACTTAGCCACCACTACCACGTCTTCCACACGGTCAAGTAGGAATAGCCATGAGTCTGGACTGCATATTACTCACCCTGATCCTCCTTCCTCCCATCATGCCAAGTGCTCTGAGACAGATGACCTCACACTTGGACACTTCAAAGAGCTGTTCACTTTTCCCTTAAAAGATTCTGGACTCTCGGCCGGTCAACTTGAAGTGGGGCAAGATGAGATCGCATGTAGCGATACCCAAAGATTTGAGCCTCCATGGTCACCGAAGGCGATGGTGAGAAAGTGTCACAAGAGGAGGACGATGATGAGACACAATTGCCAGAAAGTCAGGTGGAAGACGAGGTGGTGGATAACATTGTAACTGACCCTAACTGGCAGGAGGATATGCAGAGCGAGGACAGCAACACACATGGGGAAGGAGGCATAGCACCCCAACAGGCAGGAAAAAGCAGTGTGGTGGCCGCAGACAGAAGGCGTGCATCCGTTCCCTGTAACACCAATATCCGGACCTTCAACAGTCACAGTTGACAAATGTGACGGAGCGAGTGGACCCACAGAATTGCTGATTGTGGAATGAAATCATACTTGTGTGTGAGCACTGCATGTATGTGGGCAGCATAGCCCCAAATGAAAAAATATACCTTAAAATATCAGGACATAAGTGCCGTGCCTGTGTGGGATGCGGAATCCACCACTAGTCCACACCATTAAATCACCTGTCTTACGTTAAGTTGAGTGCCGAGTTTTTGCTATATACTACGGTGTGGGAACCTACTCTGGCACCTCTTTACGGCAGTGCACATGTCTACATTTTCATCATGGTTATTTATTAAAGACTCTGACGATAACCCCAAACAGGCCATCTGCAGCACCTGCCATTCCCGCACCAGCAGGGGTAGCAAAACTACAAGCCTGACCACCAACAGCATGATCAAGCACATGGCAGCAAAGCACCCAAATTTGTGGGCCGAACCCCAGGATCCAGGAACACTGTCTGCAGAAGACACCACTGCTTCTTCCACTGTTTTGCGTACAAGTCAATCCCCAGTCCACGGTGCATGGGAAGATGCCTCACGCTCTGCACCTCTTGTTAACCACAGTCATCTAGTACCGTCATCAAGCCCGTCCATGTCCTTGTCCATGTGCGGCCTTTAGTTGTCTATACCCCAGTCATTGGAATACAAGCGGAAATACGCAGCCAATGCCCCACAGGCCACAGTACTAAATTCTCGCTCTTCTCATCTGCTTGCACTCGAAATGTTGCCTTTTAGGCTCATTGAGATGGAATCTTTCCACAACCTGATGGCAGCGGCCATCCCAAGGTACTCGGTCCCCAGTCGCCACTATTTCTCCCGGTGTGCCGTACAGGCAGTACAACAGCACTTGTCCCACAACATAACCTGTGCCCTGAACAATGCTGTTACTGGGAAAGTCCACCTAACCACGGACACGTGGACAAGTGCTTGCAGGCAGGGATGGTTCATCTCTCTGACGGCACACTAGGTTAACATAGTGGAAGCCAAGAACCAGTCAGACCTTGGCGTGGAACACATCCTCCCAACGCCGAGGATTGCGGGCCCTACATCAATCAGTCTACAGCTCCTGCACCTCCTCCTCCTCCTCTTCAGCCTCCATCTCAGAAATAAGCACATCAGTCAGAATTTGGAAGCACTGCAGCACTGCCTCAGCCAAGCGGCAACAGGCTGTGCTGAAGCTAATCTGCTTACGTGACGAACCGCACAATGATGAAGAGTTGTGGACAGCGCTGAAAGAGCAGTCAGATTTTTGTCTGACACCACTGAACCTATAGCCAGGCCTGGTTGTGTGTGACAAAGGCCGCAACCTGGTGGCAGCTCTGAGGCAAGGTGAGCTCACACACTTACCTTGCCTGGCCCATGTGCTTAACCTCGTCATTCAACGTTTTGTCAAAAGCTACCTAGTGCTGCCAGATCTACTAGTGAAAGTATGCCGCCTGTCTGCCCATTTTAGAAAGTCAACTACACCTTCAGATGCCCTTGCTGTGCTTCAGTAGCGTTTGCAGCTTTCGGCTCACCCACTGGTGTGTAATGTCCCCACACGTTGGAACTCTACACTGCATATGTTGGAAAGGATTTTGTGAGCAGAAGAGGGCAGTTGTTGACTATCAGCACCAACAAAGCCGTCGTTATTCAGCTCAGACTCCACACATAAGACTTCAGGAGTAGACATGGATGTCAGACATATGTACCATCCTCCAAAACTTTGAAGACTGCACCAAGATGGTGAGTGGTGATAACGCCATAATAAGTGCCACAATCCCGCTTCTCAGTATTCTGAAAACCTCTCTGCTCACAATTAAAGAGGATGCATTGCAGGCAGAGCACGAGGACATGGAGCAAGGAACCATACAGGGTGAATACAAACAGCCCAGCCTCCATGAAGAGGATGAGGAGGAAGAACAGGAGCTACTTTCATGTGCTATAAATGGTACTACAAGTACGACTGTCATACCGTCTGTTCAGCGTGGATGGCCTGAGGACAGGGAGGAGGAGAATGAGGAGGAGGAGGACAGCATGCTCAGTCATCCTGTTGGTGAGGACATGGAAGTCTTGCCTGTTTGTAGTCTGGCATGCATGGCTGACTTAATGTTGCGCTGCGTTTCCCGTGACCCTCGCATTATTAAAATTTTCAGTGACACTCATTACTGGTTGGTGACACTTCTAGACCCACGCTACAAGGAGAACTTTCAATCTCTTCTTCCAGAGGCAGACAGTTGTACTAAAATGTTGCAGTACCAGAGGGCCCTTGTAGCTGAATTACTGAAAAAATTCCAATCTGAGAACACTGGCAGCAAATGTCAGTTTGTTGTACAACCAACGAGTACACGCGAGAGAGACAGAAGTTCAATCCATCTTAGGGGCGAGGGGCGAGGGTATTTACTAAGTTAAAAGCTCACAGACGCACAAAGAGGACTTAAAAATCCTCCAGAAAATTGACAAAAAAAAAATCACAGAGAAAAAAGCAGAGATGGTTACCTGCTGAAGCCTCCAAACAAATGCACCAGCAGGGCGCATCGGACCCAATAAATGATGGCAAAAACACAGGTGCAAAAAATACCGATGAAACAACCACTTTCAATCCAGTATTGGTTGTTTGGCATTAGTGCACAAAAGAATAAGCGATAATAGTCTGTATGTGGCATTGTTCACGCAAGCAATGCAGAGCATCTGGTCTACAGCCTATTACTAACTGTAAACTGTAGGCCTCTATTCACACAGCATGCATTTTGTAGCACTGGGCAGCCCGCCTGTATGTGCGTTAGTAATAGGCTGTAGACCAGATGCTCTGCATTGCTTGTGTGAACAATGCCACATACAGACTATTATCGCTTATCCTTTTGTGCACTAATGCCAAACAACCAATACTGGGTTGAAAGTGGTTGTTTCATCGGTATTTTTTGCACCTGTGTTTTTGCCATCATTTATCGGGTCCGATTCGCCCTGCTGGTGCATTTGTTTGGAGGCTTCAGCAGGTAACCATCTCTGCTTTTTTCTCTGTGATTTTTTTTTTTGTCAATTTTCTGGAGGATTTTTAAGTCCTCTTGGTGCGTCTGTGAGCTTTTACTCAATGTTTAGCGTTAGGACCGGCAAAAATGTAAGGACCCTTGACGTGGGTTGCCGGCTTACGTATTGAGGCCCCAATATAAACTAATACCTTACATACAGTACATTGATATGTGTTGTTTTTTTTGCACTTTATCTTGCAGGGCGCAGTCGGACCAAGATGGCTCTGTAAACTGTAGGCCTCTATTCACACAGCATGCATTTTGTAGCACTGGGCAGCCTGCCTGCATGTGCGTTAGTAATAGGCTGTAGACCAGATGCTCTGCATTGCTTGTGTGAACAATGCCACATACAGACTATTATCGCTTATCCTTTTGTGCACTAATGCCAAACAACCAATACTGGATTGAAAGTGGTTGTTTCATCGGTATTTTTTGCACCTGTGTTTTTGCCATCATTTATTGGGTCCGATGCGCCCTGCTGGTGCATTTGTTTGGAGGCTTCAGCAGGTAACCATCTCTGCTTTTTTCTCTGTGATTTTTTATTTACTAAGTTAGATCTGTGGGGTGCTTACAACCTGATTCACATCTGTGAGCGGGGCAAATGGAAGACGGCTTTTAATACCAGGGATGGGCACTATGAGTATTTGGTGATGCCCTTTGGGCTCTGTAATGCCCCAGCCGTCTTTCAAAACTTTGTGAATGACATCTTCCAGGATATGCTCTCCACCTCGGTGGTAGTCTATCTGGATGATAGCTCATCTACTCTCCAGATATAGATTCCTACCGGAGAGATGTTTGCAGAGTCTTCGACCTCCTACTGCAAACTTCCTCTATGCCAAACTGGAGAAGTGTGTGTTTGAGCAGGAGTCCTTGCCTTTTCTGGGCTATATCATCTCAGCCCTGGGGATTAGCTATGGATCCTGCCAAGCTACAAGCAGTGATGGACTGGCAGGAACCTCATTCTCTCAAAGCGGTGCAGCGCTTTATGGGGTTCATAAATTATTATCACCAGTTCATTCCCCACTTCTCCACTTTGGTAGCTCCCTTGGTAGCCCTCACCAAGAAGGGTGCAAATCTCAAATTGTAGTCAGAGGAGGTCTCCAAGGCCTTCTTATCTGTTAAGTCCCATTTTTCTAGCACTCTCATTCTGCATCATCCCGATGTAGATAAGCCCTTCATTATTGAGGTGGATGCTTCAACTGTCGGTGCTGGAGCGGTCCTCTTCCAAAAGGATGCTCAAGGTCGGAAGCATCCTTGCTTCTTTTTCTCCAAGACCTTCACTCTGGCGGAGAGGAATGAGCAATGAAGTTGGACTTTTCAGAGTGGAGAAACCTCCTGGATGGGGCTCGCTTTCCCTTCCAATATTACACTGACCACAAGAATTTGTTGTATTTTCAAGCAGCAGAGCGGCTAAATTCTCACCAGGCTAGATGGTTACTTTTCTTCTCCCGGTTCCACTTCACGCTTCATTTCCTATCCCGGGAGAAGAACATTCGCGCCGATGCTCTCTCCCGCTCTGTGGTGTTATCAGAGGAGGAAAAGGAGGAGCCTCAGCTAATTGTCCCCTCTGAGACTCTGAAAACAGTGGCTCTGGTGTCACTAGAGTCTGTACCCCTGGGCAAGACTTTTGTGCCACCTAATTTGTGACTGGAGGTTCTCTCTTGGGCTCACTCTTCCAGGGGGTGGACATTTCGGGATCAAGAGGACATCAGAGCTTCTGGCGAGGACATGCTGGTGGCCGCATATGGACCATGACGTTGGAGACAATATTCGGGCATGTGTCTCCTGCGCCAAGAATAGGTCTCCTCGACAACCACCTGCTGGGCTACTTTACCCCCTACCGGTGGCTGATAGGCCCTGGGAGATGGTCGGGATGGACTTTGTGGTTGGCTTACCCAAGTCCCGTAGCTGCACCGTTATTTGGGTAGTTACCGATCATTTCTCTAAAATGGTGCATTTGGTGCCTCTCCCACAGTTACCTTCTGCATGGGCCTTGACGGCATTGTTTGTCAAACATGTCTTCCGCTTACACGGTATGCCTGACAAGACTGTCAGTGACCGGCTCCCCAGTTTGCGTCTCAGTTCTGGAGAGAGCTTTTTTGCCTACTTAGTATTGAGCTGAATCTCTCTTCAGTGTACCATCCCAAGACGAATGGGTTGGTAGAGAGGGCCAACCAGACCCTGCTCACATACCTATGACATTTTGTCTTGGCCAGGCAGGATGACTGGGCTTCCCTGCTACCATGGGTGGAAAAACACTGTAGCCGACTCCACTGGGCAGACCCCATTCCTCCCTAATTACGGCCAGCATCCGTGGGTTCCTGTGCTCATGCCCGTGTCTTCTGCCAACTCTAGGGTGGCAGACTGGGTAGTGGAAGCACGGGACATCTGGGACTGCACACAGGATGCCATCTGGGCCTCCAAGGAGAGAATGAGGGTCTCCGCCAATGCACATCGGTGCCACGCTCCGACCTTTGCTCCTGGCGACTTAGTGTGGCTCTCCGCCCGCAATATCAGGCTGCGAGTTGAGTCCACTAAGTTTGTGCCTCACTACTTAGAGGCTTTCAAGGTCGTTTACCTTCGAAACGCATTGGTTACTCTCCTCTTTCTGGTCCTAATGCCGCTCAGTAGCAGTGTGACGTCACATTCAGGCACGCGCGAGCAGGTAACAGCAGCCATCTTCCTCCAGCTGTAACCAGGGACACCTTCGACCGAGGCTCCCGTGTTGTTGCGGAAGCTGTGGCGCACCCCCCCGCTCCCTGCCCTCGATGCTCACCAGCAGCAAGCAGCAGACTCAATATCTTCCCCCCGCATACTCAATGCGACCAGTCATGCTATCCTGAGGTATCCTGACCCATAGGATGCACGTTCACAGCAAGTAGGGTAAGCGCTGACCTTTATAATTATTCATGCAATTTAGTAGCTAACAAGGGGAACTTGCTCACTTCGCCATTTAGTCTATCTCCGCGGTGCATAGTCACCAGTGACACTTGGTGAGGCATCATTAGTAACCTAAACCCTAAGCGCGGCATCACACATCATGTAGAACAAATCTATTATGTTTATATCCTGCCTGGCAGTCCAAAGATTGATTTTTCAATATAGATTTTTTAAAAGTACCATGAAATTATTTTTTGTTCCAGGTATACACCTTGTTATTTTTATAATCCATAATGTCTCTAGAGAGTTTGGATTTTTTAGTCTTGATTATCCTCTCTTCCATGGGCTTGAAGTTATCCTGGACTTTTTTCATGCTGTTGTCAAATTCAGACCGAGATTTAAAGCCATTCAAATCAACATTAACCACATCAATCTCATTTTTAAATTGGACAAGTCGAGTCGCTTCATAAAAAAATAATAAGTTTGTGTTTGTATACCCAATATTGGTCTACTTTGTCTAATATTTGTGAGTGGTACAATCCGGGTAGAGATAATCTGACGTGACAATTTAGCAGGGGCAATAATCTTCATTACTCTGCATTTAGAATGTGTCAGCAAGGTGAAATAAAAAAAATATAATTTTCTGTTGGTTTAAAAAATAGTGTTTCTTTATCTAGCAGTTATGTGACTGGTGCGAAGCCTGAAGAGATTTGCAAACGTCACTATTTACCTGTAGTTTACGTCAGTCTGCTATTGCCTTGTATAATCAAGCTGTGATCTCCAAAAAAATAGCCACACATTGCTAGATACAGTGAATTTGTACACAAGATATTTGTAAGGGTACTTGTGAAAATAAAGTATTTTTTGGTTTCATAAGCATAACGCATTCAAGATGAGAAGGGGTGACGTTAAGGGTCGTGGATGTGGTGTGTTATGACCCCAATGGCAGAGGGTCTCAGAAATAGTTTCTAAGTCTGCAAACACAAAAACCAGCTCATAGGGCAGTGGTAACTGATCTGACCATATATCTAATCCTAGCACCACAAATAACAGCAGCCGGGGAACGTGCCTACGTTGATTCTAGACGTCTCGCGCCAGCCGGAGAACTAACTAACCCTAGAAGGGAAAAGAAAGACCTTTCTTGCCTCCAGAGAAAAGACCCCAAAAGTTGGATACAAGCCCCCAACAAATAATAACAGTGAGGTAAGAGGAAAAGACAAGCGTAAGGATGAGCTAGGTATTTAGCAAAGAGAGGCCCACTAGCTAATAGCAGAATATAGTAAGATAACTTATATGGTCAGCAAAAACCCTATCAAAAATATCCACGCTGGATATTCAAGAACCCCCGAACCGTCTAACGGCCCGGGGGGAGAACACCAGCCCCCTAGAGCTTCCAGCAAGGTCAGGAATCACATTTAGTACAAGCTGGACAAAAATGAGAGCAAGCAAATAACCCAAAAAACAAAGAAGCAGGACTTAGCTTAATTTTGCACGAACCAGGACCAGCAGATAGGAGCAAACAAAAAGGATCTGATTACAACGATGCCAGGCACTGGACTAAGGATCCAGGAGGTTTATATAGCAACACCCCTGGACTAACGACCCAGGTGGGTGCAAACTGAGGAAAGAAAATCCCAGAGTCATATCACTAATAACCACCAGAGGGAGCCAAGAAGTCTAATTCACAACAGTACCCCCCCCTTAAGGAGGGGTCACCGAACCCTCACCAAGACCACCAGGGCGATCAGGATGAGCAGCGTGAAAGGCACGAACTAAATCGGCCGCATGCACATCAGAGGCAACCACCCAGGAATTATCCTCCTGACCATAGCCCTTCCACTTGACCAGATACTGAAGCCTCCGTCTGGAGAGACGAGAATCCAAGATCTTCTCCACCACGTAATCCAACTCGCCCCCAACCAACACCGGAGCAGGAGGCTCAACAGAAGGAACCACAGGTACAACGTACCGCCGCAACAAGGACCTATGGAACACGTTGTGAATGGCAAACGACACCGGAAGATCCAAGCGAAAGGACACAGGATTAAGGATTTCCAATATCTTGTAAGGACCGATGAAGCGAGGCTTAAATTTAGGAGAGGAGACCTTCATAGGAACAAATCGAGAAGACAGCCATACCAAATCCCCAACACGAAGTCGGGGACCCACACCGCGGCGGCGGTTGGCAAAACGCTGAGCCTTCTCCTGTGACAACTTTAAGTTGTCCACCACATGATTCCAGATCTGCTGCAACCTATCCACCACAGAATCTACCCCAGGACAGTCAGAAGGCTCCACATGTCCCGAGGAAAAACGAGGATGGAAACCAGAGTTGCAGAAAAATGGTGAAACCAAAGTAGCGGAACTAGCCCGGTTATTCAGGGCAAACTCAGCCAACGGCAAGAAGGTCACCCAATCATCCTGATCTGCCGAAACAAAACACCTCAAATAAGCCTCCAGAGTCTGATTAGTTCGCTCCGTTTGTCCATTAGTCTGAGGATGAAAGGCAGACGAAAACAACAACTCAATGCCCATCCTAGCACAAAAGGATCGCCAGAACCTGGAAACAAACTGGGATCCTCTGTCAGACACAATATTCTCAGGAATGCCGTGTAAACGAACCACATTCTGAAAGAACACAGGAACCAGATCGGAAGAGGAGGGCAGCTTAGGCAAAGGCACCAAATGGACCATTTTGGAAAAGCGATCACATACCACCCAGATGACAGACACGCCCTGAGACACCGGGAGATCAGAAATGAAATCCATGGAAATGTGTGTCCAAGGCCTCTTCGGGACAGGCAAGGGCAAGAGCAACCCGCTGGCACGAGAACAGCAAGGCTTAGCTCGAGCACAAGTCCCACAGGACTGCACAAATGACCGCACATCCCGTGACAAGGAAGGCCACCAAAAGGACCTAGCCACCAGATCTCTGGTGCCAAAAATTCCCGGATGACCTGCCAACACCGAGGAATGAACCTCGGAAATGACTCTGCTGGTCCACCTATCAGGAACAAACAGTCTGTCAGGTGGACAAGAGTCAGGTCTACCAGCCTGAAATTTCTGCAACACGCGTCTCAAATCAGGAGAAATGGCTGACAAGATAACTCCCTCTTTAAGAATACCAACTGGTTCTGCGACTCCAGGAGAGTCAGGCACAAAGCTCCTTGAAAGAGCATCAGCCTTCACATTCTTTGAACCTGGTAAATACGAGACCACAAAGTCAAAACGGGAGAAAAACAATGACCAGCGGGCCTGTCTAGGATTCAGGCGTTTAGCAGACTCGAGATACATCAGATTTTTGTGATCAGTCAAGACCACCACACGATGCTTAGCACCCTCGAGCCAATGACGCCACTCCTCAAATGCCCACTTCATGGCCAGCAACTCCCGATTGCCGACATCATAATTCCGCTCAGCAGGCGAAAACTTCCTGGAGAAGAAAGCACATGGTCTCATTACCGAGCAACCAGGGCCTCTCTGTGACAAAACGGCCCCTGCCCCAATCTCAGAAGCATCCACTTCGACCTGAAAGGGAAGTGAGACATCAGGCTGGCACAAAACAGGCGCCGAAGTAAACCGGCGCTTCAACTCTTGGAACGCCTCCATGGCTGCAGGAGCCCAGTTAGCAACATCAGAACCTTTCTTGGTCATATCCGTCAAAGGTTTAACAACGCTAGAAAAGTTAGCGATAAAACGACGGTAGAAGTTAGCAAAACCCAAGAACTTCTGAAGACTCTTAACTGACGTGGGTTGAGTCCAATCATGAATAGCTCGGACCTTGACTGGGTCCATCTCCACAGCAGGAGGGGAAAAAATAAACCCCAAAAAGGGAACCTTCTGTACTCCAAAGAGACACTTTGAGCCCTTAACAAACAAAGCATTCTCACGCAAAACCTGAAACACCATCCTGACCTGCTCCACATGTGAGTCCCAATCTTCAGAGAAAACCAGAATATCATCCAGATAAACAATCATAAATTTATCCAGATACTTCCAAAAAATATCATGCATAAAGGACTGAAACACTGAGGGCGCATTAGAGAGCCCAAAAGGCATCACCAAGTACTCAAAATGACCTTCGGGTGTATTAAATGCAGTCTTCCATTCATCTCCTTGCTTAATGCGCACAAGGTTGTACGCACCACGAAGATCTATCTTGGTGAACCACTTGGCACCTTTAATCCGGGCAAACAAGTCCGACAACAGAGGCAAAGGATACTGAAATTTAACAGTGATTTTATTCAGAAGCCGATAGTCAATACAAGGTCTCAAAGATCCGTCCTTCTTGGCCACAAAAAAGAATCCCGCACCAAGAGGGGAAGAGGATGGACGGATATGCCCCTTCTCCAGAGACTCCTTGATATACGAACGCATTGCGGCATGCTCAGGTACAGACAGATTAAATAATCTTCCCTTAGGAAATTTACTACCTGGAATCAAATCTATGGCGCAGTCACAGTCCCTATGAGGAGGCAGAGCACTGGATCTGGATTCGCTGAATACATCCTGATAATCAGACAAATACTCAGGAACTTCCGAAGGAGTAGAGGAAGCAATAGACACCGGCGGGGAATCAGCATGAATTCCCTGACAGCCCCAACTTGACACAGACATTGCCTTCCAATCCAAGACTGGATTGTGGGTCTGTAACCATGGCAGACCCAAAACGACCAAATCATGCATTTTATGCAGAACAAGAAAACGAATCACCTCCCGATGTTCAGGAGTCATGCACATGGTTACCTGCGTCCAAAACTGCGGTTTATTTTCCGCCAATGGCGTAGCATCAATACCTCTAAGAGGAATAGGATTTACCAACGGTTCAAGAACAAAACCACAGCGCTTGGCAAATGACAGATCCATAAGACTCAGGGCAGCACCTGAATCCACAAACGCCATAACAGGGTAAGAAGACAATGAGCAAATTAAAGTCACAGACAAAATAAATTTAGGTTGCAAATTACCAATGGCGACAGGACTGACAACCCTTGTTAGGCGTTTAGAGCATGCTGATATAACATGTGTAGAATCACCACAGTAAAAACATAACCCATTCTGACTTCTATGATTTTTCCGCTCATTTCTAGTCTGAATTCTATCACATTGCATTAAATCAGGTGTTTGTTCAGACAACACCACCAGAGGATTAGCGGTTTTGCGCTCCCGCAAATGCCGGTCAATTTGAATAGCCAGCGCCATAGAATCATTCAGACTTGTAGGAATGGGGAAACCCACCATCACATTCTTAATGGCTTCAGAAAGGCCATTTCTGAAATTTGCGGCCAGAGCACACTCATTCCACTGAGTAAGCACGGACCATTTCCGAAATTTTTGGCAATACACTTCAGCTTCATCCTGGCCCTGAGAAATAGCCAGCAAGGCTTTTTCTGCCTGAACTTCAAGATTGGGTTCCTCGTAAAGCAATCCGAGCGCCAGAAAAAACGCATCAACATTTGCCAATGCCGGATCTCCTGTCGCTAGCGAAAAAGCCCAATACTGAGGGTCGCCCCGTAAAAAAGAGATAACAATTTTCACTTGCTGAGCTTGATCTCCAGATGAACGGGGTCTCAGAGAAAGAAACAATTTACAATTGTTCCTGAAATTCCTAAACCTAAATCGGTCTCCAGAAAACAGTTCAGGAATAGGTATTTTAGGTTCAGACATTGGACTACTGGTAACAAAATCTTGTATGCCCTGCACACGAGCAGCAAGCTGGTCTACACTTGTAATCAAGGTCTGGACATTCATGTCTGTAGCAAGCACAAGCCACTCAAAGGTAAAGGGGAGGAAGAGAGGAAAAAAAACAAAAAAAAAAACTCAGAATTTCCTTTCTTATTATTCCACTTCTGCAATGCAATAAACATTCAATGTTGGCCTGGCATACTGTTATGACCCCAATGGCAGAGGGTCTCAGAAATAGTTTCTAAGTCTGCAAACACAAAAACCAGCTCATAGGGCAGTGGTAACTGATCTGACCATATATCTAATCCTAGCACCACAAATAACAGCAGCCGGGGAACGTGCCTACGTTGATTCTAGACGTCTCGCGCCAGCCGGAGAACTAACTAACCCTAGAAGGGAAAAGAAAGACCTTTCTTGCCTCCAGAGAAAAGACCCCAAAAGTTGGATACAAGCCCCCAACAAATAATAACGGTGAGGTAAGAGGAAAAGACAAACGTAAGGATGAGCTAGGTATTTAGCAAAGAGAGGCCCACTAGCTAATAGCAGAATATAGTAAGATAACTTATATGGTCAGCAAAAACCCTATCAAAAATATCCACGCTGGATATTCAAGAACCCCCGAACCGTCTAACGGCCCGGGGGGAGAACACCAGCCCCCTAGAGCTTCCAGCAAGGTCAGGAATCACATTTAGTACAAGCTGGACAAAAATGAGAGCAAGCAAATAACCCAAAAAACAAAGAAGCAGGACTTAGCTTAATTTTGCACGAACCAGGACCAGCAGATAGGAGCAAACAAAAAGGATCTGATTACAACGATGCCAGGCACTGGACTAAGGATCCAGGAGGTTTATATAGCAACACCCCTGGACTAACGACCCAGGTGGGTGCAAACTGAGGAAAGAAAATCCCAGAGTCATATCACTAATAACCACCAGAGGGAGCCAAGAAGTCTAATTCACAACAGTGGTGTAGCCCGCCATGGCTGTGTGACAGATCCGAAGGTGACTGAATCTCATTTTAGGTTCCAGTCAAAATTTGGTCAGTGCGCTACACCACTAACAAATCCTGACAAGTGCGAGGACATATGACCCCAGTGCTGGCCACTTTGTCCTTTAAAGAGGGTCATGAGGAGGTGGAGTACAGTGATGCACAAACATTTGAGCACCTACGGCCAGGAGTAACTTTTGTTACTGACCAAATACTTATTTTCCACCATAAATTGCAAAATAAATCTTGCCAAATCAGAGAAGGTGATTTTCTGGATTTGTTTTCTCATTTTAACTCTCATAGTTGTGGTCTACCTATCATGTCAATTACAGGCCTCTATCATCTTTTTAAAAGGGAGAATTTGCACAATTGGTGGCTGACCAAGTACTTTTTTTCCCACTGTATTCTTCAGTGATGCTTTTTAACAGCGCTGAGAAATAAGGTTATAGCCACTTCCAGCTTCAGAAATTCTCCAATGTTTCGGCTACTAGTGGTAGCTGAGTCCCCAGAGAACATGATTCAGGTCAGTTTTTACCAACTTCAGTGTTGCAACCACCATTATTCACGGAACAAAGGCGACCGCCAAAAAAAAGTCCAATTTCCCATTTAATTTATCTCTCCTCTAATATGATCTAGCACATCTTAGGAGAGAGAAATGGGGTCCCCCAAGCACACCCCAGTACCTCCGGTGTCAATGGATACTCCTTTATCCCCCAGTCCTGTCCCCTGGCCTTCAGCATCTTCTTCCTGGAAGAAAATGGTGGAACCATGCGCAGTGCGCCCGCCGAGATCTGCCGGCCAGCGCTCGGCAGCAATTGGAAAATTTTCCTATTGGTTAATTTTGATCACTGTGATAGACCCTATCACAGTGATCAAAATAAAAAAATAGTAAATAAACCCCCCATTATCACCAACTTAATTAGGTAAAAATGATAATATTTAAAAAATGTATTTTTTCCATTAGGGTTAGGGTTAAGGTTGGGGCTAGGTTTAGCATTGTGGCTAGAGCTATGGTTAGAGTTGGGCTAGGGTTAATGTTGAGCTAGGGTTTGGGTTGTTAATAGGGTTAGGGTTGGGCTAGGGTTAGGGTAGGGCTAGGGTTAAGTTTGGGGCTAGGGTTAGAGTTGCGCCTAGAGCTATGGTTAGGGTTAGCCTAGGGTTGGGGCTAGGGTTATGGTTGGGCTAGGGTTATGGTTGGGCTAGGGTTGGGGCTAGGGTTAGGGTTGGGGCTAGGGTTAGGGTTTTAGTTAGGTTTATGTTGGGGTTAGGGTTATGGTTAGGGTTATAATTAGTGTTGAGCATTCCGATGCTGCAAATATCAGGTATCGGCCGATATTCGCTGTATCGGAGTTCCGATACCGAGTTCCGATATTTTTGTGATATCGGAAATCAGAATCGGAAGTTCATATAAGTTCCCAGTCATCTTTGTCGTGTGCGGTGCGTATGGTTCCCAGAGTCTGGAGGAGAGGAGACTTTCCTTCAGGCCCTGGGATCCATATTCATGTAAAAAATAAAAATATGGATATACTCACCCCTCCGATGGCCCCTGGCTCTCAGCAGTGCAACCGGCAGCCTCCGTTCCTAAGAATTCAGTGAGTGTAGGACCTGCGATGACGTCGCGGTCTTGTGATTGGTCGCGTGACCGGCGCGTGACCGCGATGTCATTGCAGGTCCTTCACTCACTGCATTCTTAGGAACAGAGACAGACGCTTGCACCGCTGAGGTCCAGGGTCCGTCGGAGGGGTGAGTATATCCATTATTTTTTTTTATTCTTTATTTTTTACATGAATATGGATCCCAGGGCCTGAAGGAGAGTTTCCTTTCCTTCAGACCCTGGGAACCATCCAGGATCGCTTCCGATATTTGTATCCCATTGACTTGTATTGGTATCGGGTATCGGTATCGGCGATATCCGATATTTTTTGGATATCGGCCGATCCAATCCAATACCGATACTTTTGAATATCGGAAGGTATCGCTCAACACTAGTTATGATTGTATTTATGGTTAAGATTGCGGCGAGGGTTGGGATTAGAGTTAGGGGTGTGTTAGGGTTAGGGTTGTGGTTAGGGTTATGGTTAGGGTTGGGATTAGGGTTACAGTGTGCTAGGGTTAGGGTTGGAGTTAGAATTGGGGGTTCCACTGTTTAGGTATATCAGAGGGTCTCCAAACCCAACATGGCGCTCACCATTGATTCCAGCCAATTTTGAGTTCAAAAAGTCAAACAGTGCTCCCTCCCTTCTGAGCCTTGGGATGCACCCAAACAGTGGCTTTCCCACACATACGGGGTATCGGCATACTCAGGAGAAAATGCACAACAAATTTTGTGATCCATTTTCTCCTGATACCCTTGTGAAAATGAAAAAAAAATTGTTTCAAAATTTTTTTGTGAAAAAAGTAAAATGTTCATTTTTTTCTTACACATTGCTTTAGCTCTCGTGAAGCCCTGAAGGGTTAATAAACTTCTTGAATGTGGTTTTGCGCACATTGAGGGGTGCAGTATTTAGAATGGTGTCGCTTTTGGGTATTTTCTGTTATATTGGCCATCCAAATTTGGTAAATTTTGTTGGAAAAATGAGAAATCGCTGGTCAACTTTTAACCCTTATAATGTCCTAACAAAAAAAAATAGTTTCCAAAATTGTGCTGATGTAAAGGTGACATGGGAATTGTTATTTATTAACTATTTTGTGTGGCATCACTCTCTGATTTAAGGGTACAAAAATGAAAAGTTTGAAAATTGCAAAATTTTCAACATTTTTGCCAAATTTTCATTTTTTTGCATAAATAAACGCGTTATATCAAAGAAATTTTACCACTAACATGAAGTACATTATGTCACGAAAAGACAAGCTCAGAATCAGTGGGAAGCGTTGAAGCATTCCTGAGCTATAACTTCATAAAGTGACAGTGGTCAGAATTGTAAAAATTGGCTTGTTCATTAAGTACCAAATTGGCTCTTTCACTAAGGGGTTAAGTGTGTATCTGGCTGCCTGATGTTGTTTTTGGGGTCTGCACTTGGACATTTTGAAATATAAATGCATTAATATGTTTCACACAATTCTTCACGTTTCAGTCTTACACAGAATATTAATATGAATAATGAAACATGATCTATGTATATGCTGCTAGTTCAAAAATCTTACCCACACATCCTTTTATAAATGGAAATTCGACATAATACCTCCATTAGCATACGCCATATACTGCTCATATACGCAGCACCCCAGTAGGTGGGCAGCATACCTGGGTGCAAAATCTGTGTCTGACGGTGAAACCACTGGCCTTTCCCCTGTGTTACAACATTTCCACTGCTCTATCCAGGAAGGAGGCACTGAGGCCACCTGTCCGTAAGCTGCAGTTGCACAGACACAACAGTCAACAATCATGTACAGTTCATTGTCCCAGCGCAGCGTTTAGATGTCCCTTGTCAGTATATGCTGTATGTTTGTTTACAAATTGTTAGTTAGATAGGGCTTGCATATTGGTTAGCAATTTACATTTTCCGGTGCTGGATAAAGACCGTTGCTGACTTTTCCAGGTTCCTACATGAGACTTGTGTCTCTTTATTAAACTGTCGCTTCACTTAAATTTTCTACATTTGGGTCCTTACAAAAAAATGGTGGTGGGGCATTGGCCAGTTTCTGCATATTTAAGCACGTCAAGAGACTGCGTTAATACGCTCCACAGACTTAATCAGGCAGCAGCCTTAGACATATTGGAACATCGTCATTGCCACGCTAAGGCCTTTACCTGAGCTCCTTAGCACTGCCTGTCACCTGAGTAATACACTCATATCCTGTAATTACTCCATTGTTGCTCAAAACCATGCAAAAGATACATTCTGCCTGGTTGCGTAGTTTTCAGAAGGTGTGTAGGCTTGTGCAGAATGGTCAATGCCACTCCTGGCTCTTTCCTTGAGGAGGCTGCTTCCAAGTAAAATAAGGCTTGTGCATGTTTCTGACATGGGTTTCAGGCCTGACAGACTGACAACAAAGCAGGCCCTTGCTTGCATACACTATATTTCGGATTATATTCTAATGCTTTTGGTGTCTGGTAGAATCCAATTTACTGACATTGATCATACAGCCCGCCCAACTCCTGCATTATATTCACCTTACAGCGGCTTCAACCACTATGACAGTGGTTCCATTGGGATCCGGAGGCAAAAGTGAACAGTAGACCTTACAAAACACAGGTTTCACAGCACCTGATGGCCCTCTGAAAATTAAAAACAAGGGCCACATAATGTTATAGCAGTGGACATGGTGGTGGTGAGCAAAGCCCAAAATTCAAATGCTCGTGTTTGAAATGGCATAGTAAAGGGAAGGGGGTTATGTATTCCACTCTCATGCCAACTATTTGACATGAAGGAGTGACCTCCCAAATATATGAGTGAGATCCCTCACAAAAGGTAATGCAAAAACTAAAGCCAAAACGCTCCATGAACATATGCTAAAGGGGAGGTATAATTTTTTTTATTTTGTTTTGTATTTAGGGTTATTTACATCTAATTATGAAGGAAAAAAATTTTCTTAGCATTTTTCGCTTTAAAAAAAAATGTAGGCTTGGCTTGGTAGGTCTTTTAAAAATCCGTAAAACCGGCGCAATAGTCTGACAACATTATTCCCAGATACCATATGTGAGTCAAAGAGGCATGCAGGCATCTTCTCCATGCTGTTCCCATTTAGTTTTAGCACTTTCCAATCAATTGCAGCTTTTTATCCATGCCCCTAGATCTGTTCGGATGGTCCAGCAGAATTAATGCAGCAGAAAAGAGGCAGCAGTGCTTACCTGACCTTGTCTCCAGACAAATGCACTCTCAGGATTCAGCAAACCCATGTACTGTAGTAAAGATGGCGGCAACACATGTGAAAAATACTGATATGACAACTACTCATAGCCTCCCAATTCATTGAGGGGGTGATTGCTTAGTATATGATTGCACAAAAGCGGCTTGTATAGGATGCTGTTCATATACAGGTAATGCACAGTATCTGGTTTACAGCCTATTAGTGATGCTCATACTATTAGATCAGGAGGGCTGCCCAGTACTATCTAAATGCATCCCATGTAAACAGACACCCCAGTTTACAACCCCAAAATATTAGAAATTATCCGGGTCGATTTTCCCGAATCCAAATATTTCACTATTCGATCATCACTACTAATATTCTATGCAAACAAGTGTCAAGGTGAAATAAGTTAAAAGCTCTGTGTGACAAATTTTAGCTATGTTTCATATGGCAATTTGACATTTTTATCATAATTGATTTTTTTTCTTGATTATTGTAAACAAATAAATATAGAATTTTTTAAAAAAATGTGTTTTTTCATGTCTGAAAAGTTTAAATGTTAGTATCCTACTGTTTAACGGGCTCAAGTGCTGAAAGCTTTTTCATGCAATTACCTAACACTTCATTACTTGTAAGGTTGTTCATTTTTGTGCATTAATCGATGGCTTTGTCCTACGCTGCAATAGCACATTATTTTACAGAGAAAACAACCTTAAACATTTTAATTAGTATGATTTGCATATCTCGTTGAATCACAGATGTATTCTTTCATTCTGAAAATGCTCCATTATAAGGCCGGCGTCACACTGGCGTGTTTTACGGACGTATGAGAGGCGCAGAAAATACGGATTGCATACGGTACCATGATTCTCTATGGCCCTGCTCCTATCTGCCGTATTTTACTGATCCGTATTATACGGTCTTGTACAGCCATAGAAAATCGCAGCATGCTGCGTTTGTCAGCGTATTGCACAAAAAATCCGCCAATGAAAGTCTATGGGGGCGAGAAAATTACGGATTACACATGGACCATGCGTGTGACTTGCGAGAAATATGCAGCGGTGTTCTCTAGAAAAGCCGGCAATTCAGTGCGGTGTACAGTAAAATCACACTGACAGAATAGAATAGGTAGAATAAATGTGTACACATAGAATAGTTATATATATATATATATATATATATATATATATATATATATATATATATATGTCAGTGAGACACATATATATACAGTACAGACCAAAAGTTTGGACACACCTTCTCATTTAAAGATTTTTCTGTATTTTCATGACTATGAAAATTGTAAATTCACACTGAAGGCATCAAGACTATGAATTAACACATGTGGAATTATATACTTAACAAAAAAGTGTGAAACAACTGAAAATATGTCTTAAATACTAGATTCTTCAAACCACCTTTTGCTTTGATGACTGCTTTGCACACTCTTGGCATTCTCTTGATGAGCTTCAAGAGTAGTCACCGGAAATGGTCTTCCAACAATCTTGAAGGAGTTCACAGAGATGCTTAGCACTTGTTGGCCCTTTTGCCTTCACTCTACGATCCAGCCCACCCCAAACCATCTCGATTGGGTTCAGGTGTGGTGACTGTGGAGGCCAGGTCATCTGGCGTAGCACCCAATCACTCTCCTTCTTGGTCAAATAGCCCTTACACAGCCTGGAGGTGTGTTTGGTGTCATTGTCCTGTTGAAAAATAAATGATGGTCCAGCTAAATGCAAACCGGATGAAATAGCATGTCGCTGCAAGGTGCTGTAGTAGCCATGCTGCTTCAGTATGCCTTCAATTTTGAATAAATCCCCAACAGTGTCACCAACAAAGCACCCCCACACCACCTCCTCCATGCTTCACGGTGGGAACCAGGCATGTAGAGTCCATCTTTTCACCTTTTCTGCATCGCTCAAAGATACGGTGGTTGGAACCAAAGATCTCAAATTTGGACTCATCAGACCAAAGCACAGATTTCCACTGGTCTAATGTCCATTCCTTGTGTTCTTTAGCCTAAACAATTCTCTTCTGCTTGTTGCCTGTCCTTAGCAGTGGTTTCCTAGCAGCTATTTTACCATGAAGGCCTGCTGCACAAAGTCTCCTCTGAAGTTTTTGTAGAGATGTGCCTGCTGCTAGAACTCTGTGTGGCATTGACCTGTCTCTAATCTGAGCTGCTGTAAACCTGCGATTTCTGAGGCTGGTTACTTGGATAAACTTATCTTCAGAAGCAGAGGTGACTCTTGGTCTTCCTTTCCTGGAGTGGTCCTCATGTGAGCCAGTTTCTTTGTAGCGCTTGATAGTTTTTGCAACTGCACTTTCAAAGTTTTCTTAATTTTTCAGACGGACTAACCTTCATTTCTTAATGTAATGATGGCCACTCGTTTCTCTTTACTTAGCTGCTATTTTCTTGCCATAATGCAAATTCTAAAGAAACTGGCTCACATGAGGACCACTCCAGGAAAGGAAGACCAAGAGTCACCTCTGCTTCTGAAGATAAGTTTATCCAAGTAACCAGCCTCAGAAATCGCAGGTTTACAGCAGCTCAGATTAGAGACAGGTCAATGCCACACAGAGTTCTAGCAGCAGGCACATCTCTACAAAAACTGTTCAGAGGAGACTTTGTGCAGCAGGCCTTCATGGTAAAATAGCTGCTAGGAAACCACTGCTAAGGACAGGCAACAAGCAGAAGAGAATTGTTTAGGCTAAAGAACACAAGGAATGGACATTAGACCAGTGGAAATCTGTGCTTTGGTCTGATGAGTCCAAATTTGAGATCTTTGGTTCCAACCACCGTGTCTTTGAGCGATGCAGAAAAGGTGAAAAGTCATTAGTCATTAGTCATTTCATAGTCATTAGTCAGTAGGACTATCAGCTGTGTATCCACGAGACTTCTGCTCAACACAACTGATGGTCCCAACCCCATTTATAATGCAATAAATCCCACTTATTAAACCTGACAGGGCACACCTGTAATGTGAAAACTATTTCCGGTGACAATCTCTTGAAGTTCATCAAGGGAATACCAAGAGTGTGCAAAGCAGTCATCAAAGTAAAATGTGGCTACTTTGAAGAACCTAGAATATAAGACATAATTTCAGTTGTTTCACACATTTTTGTTAAGTATATCTAGCTATTAAATTAAAGGGTTAAATCCTGGAAAAATTGGCGTGGGCTCCGCCAGAGTGGGAAAGCCAGTGACTGAGGGCAGATATTAATAGCCTAGGGAGGTACCATGGTTATAGGACCCCCCTGGCTAAAAACATCTGCCCCCTGCCACCCTAGAAAAGGCACATATGGAACATGCGCCTATGCTGGCACTTAGCCTTTCTCTTCCCACTCCCATGTAGCAGTGGGATATGGGGTAATGAAGGGTTAATGTCACCTTGTTATTGTAAGGTGACATTAAGCCAGGTTAATAATGGAGAGGCGTCAATTATGACACCTATCCATTATTAATCCAATAGTATGAAATGGTTAATAAAACACACACACCACACATTATTAAAAAGTATTTTAATGAAATAAAGACACAGGGTGTTTTAATATTTTATTATACTCTCCTTTTAAGAAAAGTTCCCACAGTCAAGTTCATATGAGTTCATCTAGCAGGGGGCGCATCACCGCAACTCGAGGTAACTACAGGACATTCCCTTGCATTCCATTCATTCACCAAATTTTACAGACAACGGATCAGTCATTTTCATAAGTCGCCGACTTTTGGCAAAGTCGGCGTCTCATGAAACCCGACCCGATCCCTGTGTGGGGTCAGCCATGCGGTACGCGACTTTCGCGCCAAAGTCGCGTTTCAATTATGCTAAAAGCGCCATTTCTCAGCCAATGAAGGTGGACGCAGAGTGTGGGCAGCGTGATGACATAGATCTCAGTCCCCACCATCTTAGAGAAGGGCATTGCAGTGATTGGCTTGCTTTCTGCGGCGTCACAGGGGCTATAAAGGGACGTTCCCGCTGACCGCCATCTTACTGCTGCTGATCAGAGCGTAGGGAGAGGTTGCTGCCGCTTCGTCAGAAGCAGGGATAGTGTTAGGCAGGGTACATTCACCCCCAAACCGCTTGTGCTGTAGCGATTTCCACTGTCCAACACCACCTTTTGTTTGCAGGGACAGTGTAGGCTAGATTTTTTTTTTCCTCAGCACTGTAGCTCATTGGGCTGCCCTAGAAGGCTCTCTGATAGCTGCGTTGCTGTGTGTGTACGCCGCTGTGCAAACCAACTGCTTTTTTCAAAGCACAAATCCTGTTGTTCCTTCCTTTATGCATAGCTATCTTGTTTGTTTGTCCACACTTTTGTGTGCAGCAGTCCTTTTTATAGCTGCCTGCCATACTTTTCTGAGATTACTGCAGGGAGATAAAGATTGGCAAGTCTGCCTCTGTGCCAGTGCTGTGTGTGGCATCTGTCTCTCATTGTGTGCCACAGAAAACCTAGTGTGTAATACTGGGCCATTTTTTATTTTTATTTTTATTGTCCCTGAAAAAAATAAATAAATAGTGGGAGATAAAGATTGGCAAGTCTGCCTCTGTGCCATTGCTGTGTGTGCCATCTGTCTCTCATTGTGTGCCACAGAAAACCAGTGTGTAATACTGGGCCATTTTTTTTTTTTTTGTAAATTCTCCCTGAAAAAAAATAAATAAATAGTGGGAGATAAAGATTGGCAAGTCTGCCTCTGTGCCATTGCTGTGTGTGGCATCTGTCTCTCATTGTGTGCCAAAGAAAACCAGTGTGTAATACTGGGCCATTTTTTTTTTTTTGTAAATTCTCCCTGAAAAAAAAAATAAATAGTGGGAGATAAAGATTGGCAAGTCTGCCTCTGTGCCAGTGCTGTGTGTGGCATATGTCTCTCATTGTGTGCCACAGAAAACCTAGTGTGTAATACTGGGCCATTTTTTTTTTTTTTCTATTCTCCCTGAAAAAAAAAAAAAAATAGTGGGAGATTAAGATTGGCATTTCTGCTTGAGTGCCGGTCGTGTGGGTGCCATCTGTCTCAAATTATTGGGGCACAGAAAACCTAGTGTGTAACATTGGGCCTGGTTTTCCTTTCAGTATCAGCCACCTATAAAGGTGTATATAAATCCTACAGAAGTTAGAGTTCACCTTATAAGTTGTTTTACAGTAACAAATACCGTTACTTTGGTTACGTTTTGCAAACAATGAGGAAGTCTGGTGGAAGAGGTCGTAGCCGTGGGCGGTCATTGTCAGCTGGTAATGATGGTAGTGGTGGTGGAGCATCAGGTGGTCATGGTAAAAGCAGTACAGCACCTAAGTTTCGAGTTGTTGAGCCAGGTTCGTCGTCTGGCTACACAAGGCCTCGAAAGCTCCCTTTTCTGGGAGTAGGAAAACTGCTTTTAAAGCCGGAGCAGCAAGAACAATTTTTGGCTTTCCTTGCTGACTCAGCCTCTAGCTCTTTTGCCTCCTCTTCTGAAAGTGCAAAATGTAAAAGCAGCACGTCGTTAGTGGGTGTTCATGGTCAGGGACAAGTCGCTTCCTTGTCTTCTTCACCCAGAACAAGAGAGAAGGATGCGTCAGGAGACACAACGGCTTACTCCATGGAGCTCTTTACACATACCGTTCCTGGGTTAGACAGTGAAACAGTTAACAGGCCATGCCCATTAGAAGTTGAATCGGACATGGAGTGCACTGATGCACAGCCACAGCCAGATTACTATGCTGTTCCTTTGACTCAGACCAGAACATTGCCCTCGCAGTGTACTGAGCCAGAATCAAACCCAGCTGAGACTATGGAGCCCAGTCACGAACGCTATACCACCGGCTTACACGGTGACACAGACGAAGTTGCACACGAGATAGAAGAGGAGGTCATAGATGACCCAGTTGTTGACCCCGATTGGCAGCCATTGGGGGAACAGGGTGCAGGCGGCAGTAGTTCTGAAGTGGAGGAGGAGGAGGAGTCGCAGCAGGCATCAACATCACAACAGGTTCCATCTGCCGGGCCCGTATCTGGCCAAAAACGCGTGGCAAAACCAAAACCAGTTGGAGGACAGCGTGGCCATCCGGTTAAAGAAGCTCAGTCTGCAATGCCTGAAAAGGTATCCGATAGTAGAAAGAGTGCAGTCTGGCATTTTTTTAAACAACATTCAAATGATCAGCGCAAAGTCATCTGTCAAAAATGTTCAACTACCTTAAGCAGAGGTCAGAATCTTAAAAGTCTAAATACAAGTTGCATGCATAGACATTTATCCACCATGCATTTGCAAGCCTGGACTAACTACCAAACGTGCCTAAAGGTTGCAGCACCCTCGGCCAATGAAGCTAGTCAGCAACGCTACATCCCTTCCCTCACTGTAAGCCCACCATTTCCCGCAACACCTGCAGTATCTGTGCAGCTTTTGTCTCCAGGCCAAAGCAGTCAGGGAATCACCAGGTTCGTAGTAGGAAACACTGCATGTAGGGCACCGGCAAGAATACCATCTCCAACCCTCTCTCAGTCTGCCATATCCACCGGCACCACCGCTAGTTCCACGATCTCCAGCTCTCCAGTCCAGCTCACCCTACATGAGACTCTTGTTATGAAAAGGAAGTACTCATCCTCGCATCCGCATACACAGGGTTTGAACGCCCACATTGCTAGACTAATCTCATTAGAGATGATGCCCTACCGGTTAGTTGAAAGCGAAGCTTTCAAAGCGCTGATGGACTACACTGTACCACGCTACGAGCTACCCAGTCGACACTTCTTTTCTAGAAAAGCCATCCCAGCCCTCCAACAGCATGTTAAAGACCGCATCGTCCATGCACTCAGGCAGTCTGTGACTACAAAGGTGCACCTGACAACAGATGCATGGACCAGTAGGCATGGCCAGGGACGTTACGTGTCCATCATGGCACACTGGGTGAATGTGGTGGATGCAGGGTCCACAGGGGACAGCAATATTGGGACAGTTCTGCTTAGCCCACGGTCAAGGAAAGAGTTGGATGTAGGCGTTCACCCCCCCTCCTCCTCTTCCTCATCCTCCTGCAGAAGCGAGAGCTCGTCCACAGACCGCAGTCGCACATCCACTCCATCCGCAGCTGCCACTGTTGCACACCAGGTGTGCCATTATGGGACAGCTAGTGGCAAGCGTCAGCAGGCTGTATTGGCAATGAAGTGTTTGGGCGACAACAGACACACCGCGGAAGTTCTGTCCGAGTTCTTGCAGAAAGAAACTCAGTCATGGCTGGGCACTGTACATCTTGAGGCAGGCAAGGTAGTGAGTGATAACGGAAGGAATTTCATGGCTGCCATAGCCCTTTCCCAACTGAAACACATTCCTTGCCTGGCTCACACCTTAAACCTGGTGGTGCAGTGCTTCCTGAAAAGTTATCCGGGGTTACCCGACCTGCTCCTCAAAGTGCGCAGACTTTGCTCGCATATCCGCCGTTCGCCCGTACACTCCAGCCGTAAGCAGAACTATCAGCGGTCTTTGAACCTTCCCCAGCATCGCCTAATCATCGATGTTGCAACAAGGTGGAACTCCACACTGCACATGCTTCAGAGACTGTGCGAACAGAGGCGTGCTCTTATGTATTTGTGGGAGTATACACGGGCAGGCAGTTGGATGGCAGACATGGAGTTGTCAGGTGTGCAGTGGTCGAAGCTACAAGACCTGTGTCAAGTCCTTCAGTGTTTTGAGGAATGCACACGGCTGGTTAGTGCAGACAACGCCATAATAAGCATGAGCATCCCCCTAATGCGTCTGCTGATGCAAAGTTTGACGCACATAAAGGAGAAGGCGTCTGCAGCCGAGGAAGAGGAAAGCCTTGATGACAGTCAGCCATTGTCTGGTCAGGGCCGTGTAGAAGACGCGGTAGCGGGCGAAGAGGATGAGGAGGACGAGGAGGATGATGGGGATGAGTACTTTTTTAATGAGGAAGCTTCTCCTGGGCCAACAGAAATTAGTGGCGTTGCAAGGCCGGGTTCTGGTTTTTTAAGGAAGACAAGTGACGTAAATTTGCCTGTTACTGCCCCTCAAACCAGCACAACCGCAGATTTGACAACTGGAACTTTGGCCCACATGGCGGATTATGCCTTACGTATCCTCAAAAGGGACCCACGCATTATTAAAATGATGACCGATGACGATTACTGGTTGGCCTGCATCCTTGACCCTCGCTATAAAGGCAAATTGCAAAATATTATGCCACATGAGAACCTCGAACAAATATTAGCAACCAAACAAGCAACTCTTGTAGACCGTTTGATTCAGGCATTCCCAGCACACAGCGCCAGTGATGGTTCTCACACGAGCTGCAGGGGGCTACAGGGCAGAGGTGTTAGAGGTGCACAAATCAGAAGTGGCGTTGGACAGAGGGGTTTTCTGACCAGGTTGTGGAGTGATTTCGCAATGACCGCAGACAGGACAGGTACTGCAGCATCTATTCAAAGTGACAGGAGACAACATTTGTCCAGTATGGTTACTAACTATTTTTCATCCCTTATCGATGTTCTCCCTCAAACGTCATTCCCATTTGATTACTGGGCATCCAAATTAGACACCTGGCCTGAATTGGCAGAATATGCATTGCAGGAGCTTGCTTGCCCAGCAGCTAGTGTGCTATCAGAAAGAGTATTCAGTGCTGCTGGTTCAATATTAACCGAAAAAAGGACTTGTCTGGCTACCCAAAATGTGGATGATCTAACCTTCATTAAAATGAACCACTCCTGGATTTCAAATTATTTTGCCCCGCCTTTCCCGGCTGACACCTAGCTTTCCTATAAAAAGGTCTTGCTTGTGGACTGGTCTTACTGAGTGTTCCAATCTCTTAATTTGCAGCAGCAGTTTGTCCAGCATACGACATGTTTACACCTCCCTCAATGGGAAAACTCCCCCCACGGGGCCGTGGTCTCGCCACTTGGCGCAAGCACCCGTTAGAGTGCCGTTTGTCTGAAGAGGTGGGTGTGCCCACTTTTGGTCGACGGCACTGCCACTGGGTCCCTCATAGTACAATAAAGTGTCTCTGGCGGTGGTGGCGCGCACCCAACGTGAGACACACCGTTGTAACATGAGGGGCCCTGGGACGGTACCGCCGGCCACAAGAGAGTTCACCCCCCCCAGCTCAAACTGTGCTCTACCATGTGCAAAATTATCTCTCACAGCTCCACCAATGTTTAGTCTATGCGCTGACATCATTCAATGCCTGGCACTGACAATACCAATTTGTTGACATCTATGATGCTAGTTAAAGTAGTCTGGGTCAGTGTCCTATATTGACACCAGTAAATACTTACTGCCAAATTACTATGTCAGAAACTCAGCAGATGAGCCCACCCCTGTACCTAAGTATGCCACACTTTTTTTTTGTTGTTGTTGTTTTGCGAGACATTAACATCTATTTATTTTTTGTGAGTACTAACTGTGTCAGACACTCCTTGCAATCGTCCTCCGCTGACCACACCAATGCTGCCTGTGTACCCCTGCGAGATAACTCTAAGTGCCTTGAGCCTATTTTTATTTATTTTAGGCCTAGTAAGCCTGTCTGCGGTCCCTCCTTGCAATCCTCCTCCACTGACCACAACAATGCTGCCTGTGTACCCATGTAACCTATTTAAAACTGCATAGAGCCTATTTTTATTTATTTTAGGCCTAGTAAGCCTGTCTGCGGTCCCTCCTTGCAATCCTCCTCCACTGACCACAACAATGCTGCCTGTGTACCCCTGCGAGATAACTCTAAGTGCCTTGAGCCTATTTTTATTTATTTTAGGCCTAGTAAGCCTGTCTGCGGTCCCTCCTTGCAATCCTCCTCCACTGACCACAACAATGCTGCCTGTGTACCCCTGTGAGATAACTCTAAGTGCCTTGAGCCTATTTTTAGTTATTTTAGGCCTAGTAAGCCTGTCTGTGGTCCCTCCTTGCAATCCTCCTCCACTGACCACAACAGTGCTGCCTGTGTACCCATGTAACCTATTTAAAACTGCATAGAGCCTATTTTTATTTATTTTAGGCCTAGTAAGCCTGTCTGCGGTCCCTCCTTGCAATCCTCCTCCACTGACCACAACAATGCTGCCTGTGTACCCCTGCGAGATAACTCTAAGTGCCTTGAGCCTATTTTTAGTTATTTTAGGCCTAGTAAGCCTGTCTGCGGTCCCTCCTTGCAATCCTCCTCCACTGACCACAACAATGCTGCCTGTGTACCCATGTAACCTATTTAAAACTGCATAGAGCCTATTTTTATTTATTTTAGGCCTAGTAAGCCTGTCTGCGGTCCCTCCTTGCAATCCTCCTCCACTGACCACAACAATGCTGCCTGTGTACCCCTGCGAGATAACTCTAAGTGCCTTGAGCCTATTTTTAGTTATTTTAGGCCTAGTAAGCCTGTCTGCGGTCCCTCCTTGCAATCCTCCTTCACTGACCACAACAATGCTGCCTGTGTACCCATGTAACCTATTTAAAACTGCATAGAGCCTATTTTTATTTATTTTAGGCCTAGTAAGCCTGTCTGCGGTCCCTCCTTGCAATCCTCCTCCACTGACCACAACAATGCTGCCTGTGTACCCCTGCGAGATAACTCTAAGTGCCTTGAGCCTATTTTTATTTATTTTAGGCCTAGTAAGCCTGTCTGCGGTCCCTCCTTGCAATCCTCCTCCACTGACCACAACAATGCTGCCTGTGTACCCATGTAACCTATTTAAAACTGCATAGAGCCTATTTTTAGTTATTTTAGGCCTAGTAAGCCTGTCTGCGGTCCCTCCTTGCAATCCTCCTCCACTGACCACAACAATGCTGCCTGTGTACCCCTGCGAGATAACTCTAAGTGCCTTGAGCCTTTTTTTTTAGTTATTTTAGGCCTAGTAAGCCTGTCTGCGGTCCCTCCTTGCAATCCTCCTCCACTGACCACAACAATGCTGCCTGTGTACCCATGTAACCTATTTAAAACTGCATAGAGCCTATTTTTATTTATTTTAGGCCTAGTAAGCCTGTCTGTGAGTACAAAGGTGCACCTGACAACAGACGCATGGACCTGAAGGCATGGCCATGGAAGGTTACGTGTCCATTACGGCGCAATGGGTTAATGTGGTGGATGCATGGTCCACAGGGGACAGCCTACTAAGTCTGTCTGCAGTCCCTAATTCAAATTGTCCTCCACTGTATAAATCTGAGCTTCAACCTTCTGGCTCTCATTAAGTGCTGTTTTTTAAAAATTTGGTGGTTGGGGCCTACTAACGGTGTCTGCCACTCCCTGGTGTTGTCCTCCACTGTATAAATCTGAGCTTCAACCTTCTGGCTCTAATTAAGTGCTTTTTAAAAAAAAAAAAAGTTTGGTGGTTGGGGCTTACTAACGGTGTCTGCCACTCCCTGGTGTTGTCCTCCACTGTATAAATCTGAGCTTCAACCTTCTGGCTCTCATTAAGTGCTGTTTTTTAAAAATTTGGTGGTTGGGGCCTAATAACGGTGTCTGCCGCTCTCTGGTGTGTCCTCCACTGTATAAATCTGAGCTTCAACCTTCTGGCTCTCATTAAGTGCTTTTTAAAAAAAATTTGGTGGTTGGGGCCTACTAACGGTGTCTGCCGCTCCCTGGTGTTGTCCTCCACTGTATAAATCTGAGCTTCAACCTTCTGGCTCTCATTAAGTGCTTTTTCAAAAAAAAAAAGTTTGGTGGTTGGGGCCTACTAACGGTGTCTGCCGCTCCCTGGTGTTGTCCTCCACTGTATAAATCTGAGCTTCAACCTTCTGGCTCTCATTAAGTGCTGTTTTTTAAAAATTTGGTGGTTGGGGCCTACTAACGGTGTCTGCCACTCCCTGGTGTTGTCCTCCACTGTATAAATCTGAGCTTCAACCTTCTGGCTCTCATTAAGTGCTTTTTAAAAAAAAAAATGTTTGGTGGTTGGGGCTTACTAACGGTGTCTGCCACTCCTTGGTGTTGTCCTCCACTGTATAAATCTGAGCTTCAACCTTCTGGCTCTCATTAAGTGCTGTTTTTTAAAAATTTGGTGGTTGGGGCCTACTAACGGTGTCTGCCGCTCTCTGGTGTTGTCCTCCACTGTATAAATCTGAGCTTCAACCTTCTGGCTCTCATTAAGTGCTTTTTAAAAAAAATTTGGTGGTTGGGGCCTACTAACGGTGTCTGCCGCTCCCTGGTGTTGTCCTCCACTGTATAAATCTGAGCTTCAACCTTCTGGCTCTCATTAAGTGCTGTTTTTTAAAAATTTGGTGGTTGGGGCCTACTAACGGTGTGTGCTGCACCTTGGTGTTGTCCTGTGTTATTTTCCTGACCTTTAATCTTCAGGCTTTCGGCCTTCATTTGTAATATTAAACTGCATAGGGCCTACTAGGTGGGTTGGGCCTACTAACGGTGTCTGCCGCTCAAAGGTGTTCTCCTCCACTGAACAAAGCAGTGCCGCCTGTTTACTCCTGTTACCAATTTTGAACTTTATTTTGCCCACTTTATTATTTGGGCCTACTAACTGTGTCTGCCTCTCATTACAGTTGTCCTCCACTGAACTAAGCAATGCTGCCTGGTTAGTCCTGTTACCAATTTTGAATTGCATTTAGCCCACTTTATTATTTGGCCCTATATCAGTGTTTCCTCCTCATCCTGCCCATTGCCCAGCCGGTGCTACATGAGTCTTGTGGTACTTTGACCCAGACCACTACATTCCCCTTGCACGCTACACAGCCACAATCTGACCCTGCTGAAAGTCAGGTTCCCCTTCCCGCATACTATACCACCTTACACAGGGACAAAGAGGAAGGTGCAAATGAAAGTGCAGGTTTCTTTAACAGGTAGGGGGCATACTCGTTGGCGACATCACAGTCACAGGGCCCCTCAGAGTACGCAAAAGTGTCGCTGCCGGTGGGAGGCGCCCCCGCCATGCAAACACACCGCTGTACTTTGAGGGGCCCTGTGCCAGTGCCAATGCGAACGAGTGGGCCCCCCCTGCTTTCTCAGGATCACAGCACTTGCAACGTTGAAATACTTACCTCTCCCTGCTCCACCGCCGTGACGTAGTCCACGTTTCCTGGGCCCACTAAAACCTTGAACCAGCCCTACCCCCCACAACTTTTGCCAAATGACCCCCAATTTCCAATGCTCAACTATTATTATAAAGTTAATTAAGATTGACAAGCTTCAGAAACAAGAATGGATGTTTTTGGCATTAAAATGGGCACTGTAGGTGTTTTCCTGGCCTCCACTCACTGCCGACTATGCTTCCCCATTGACTTGCATTGGGTTTCGTGTTTCGGTCGATCCCCGACTTTTCGCGATAATCGGCCGACTGCACTCGACTCGACTTTGGACAAAGACGGGTTTCGCAAAACCCGACTCGATCTTAAAAAAATGAAAGTCGCTCAACCCTACTCCTGGGTGTAAAATGATTTAACCCCTTCAGATGGATTTACAGCGTGGGACAAGACTGATCAACGGAAGGTATGGAATATTGTTGTTTGTTTTGTTTAACTTTATTTCAGATGACCAAGGGTCTTCAGGTGGATTGAGAGTATAATAAAATATTAAAACACCCTGTGTCTTTATTTCATTAAAATACTTTTGAATAATGTGTGTGTGTTTTATTAACCATTTCATAATATTGGATTAATAATGGATAGGTGTCATAATTGACACCGCTCCATTATTAACCTGGCTTAATGTCACCTTACAATAGCAAGGTGACATTAACCCTTCATTACCCCATATCCCACCGCTACACGGGAGTGGGAAAAGAGAGGCTAAGTGCCAGAATAGGCGCATCTTCCAGATGTGCCTTTTCTGGGGTGGCTGGGGCAGATGTTTTTAGCCAGGGGGTCCTATAACCATGGTACCTCCCTAGGCTATTAATATCTGCCCTCAGTCCCTGGCTTTCCCACTCTGATGGAGAAAATTGCGCAGGAGCCCACGCCAATTTTTTCTGGGATTTAACCCTTTAATTTAATAGCTAGAGCTTCAAAATTTTACACACAGACACTTGTTACATTACTAAAGAGAAATATGTAAAAAAAAAAAAAAAGGGATATGAGATGGTTTACTGTATGTAAACCATGTCTCATATCCTGTCGGGTTTGTGAAGTAGAGAGCAAAAGCCGACAATTGAATTACCGGCTTTTATGCTATCTTGCGCTGAATTAAATATAAATATATATATATATATGTGTGTCTCACTGACATATATATATATATATATATATATATATATATATATATATATATATATATATATATATATGTTTTTAGGAATATTTTAGCTGATGGATCCATGATTTGTCCATTTTGCAAGCCTGCGCAAAAATATCGCCGTACGGAAGCCATACGGATGCCATATGGATGCATTTGTCTGTAAAATTTGCATCCTCGCATTGAATACGGAACAGTGTTTTGTGAAAATTACTGAGTATTACGGCCGTAAAATACGGACCGTATTTCCCTACACTGAGTGTGACGCCAGCCTAAGACTCCCAAAAAAGGAGATATGTCTAAAGAAAGTTAAAGTAGTTGTCTCAAAATGAACATTAAAAAAGCACTCCCATCAAAGTATTCATCCTTTCAATATATTGCAGTCATCATATTATATAGTAATGTGTACTTACAATTGCTCATTTTGCCTTTCTGGAGAGTTAACTGTTCTATTATTCATTAGGTCAATGACATCACATGATTAGAGACTTACCATATGAATCCTTTTAATCTCTATGTTGAAATAGGAAGTCTCTTTTCTTTGCATGAGTCATCATTAGAATTATTATTCAATGTTACTGCAAAGTCCCTGGCAGCCCAGCTCCACCACCTCTTCATCTCCTGACACTGCTGCCCCACTCCTCCCCACTGCCAGGGATTTTGCAGCAAAGAAGAACAGTAGTTCTAATGATGACTCATCATTCAGGGAAAAGAGGCATCCTGTTTCTACATAAACCTTAAAATGATTCAGCTAGTTAGTTTTTAATCACAAACAAAAAGAAACAGCAAATGCCATATAGAATGGGGATCACCAGACAGCATGGATTGGTGCAACAAACACAACTTTATTTATCAACATGCCGGCGCCTGCGCAGTGGCTACAGCTTGTCAATGGGGTGCCAGGACATTGGCGCCTGCGCAGACCCTGCCGCCGTGAGTAGTACCCTATCGCAAGCCGCTTATGCTAGTGTGCGGATGCAGCCTGCACGTGGTCACTGATACTTAGTGCCGGTTGGCTCCGGCATTGACACGCTGATGCTTGCGCAGTTAATAATGCTGTCTAATGACATATGCCATTTGTCCACCACTGCTCTGCCATGTTCAGAAAAATCAACACAGCTGCCTCAACTTACACGCTGTAATTTAAGGTATTTATACATGGGCATTTGTAGCGAAAAAACCACACCCCTGATGAAGCCACCGCAGTGGCGACACGCGTAGGGTATTCGCTCTTGCCTTGTCCCTGTTACTAATACTTGGTTATTATACCCTTTTGTTGTTGTTTTTTTGGGGAAATGATGGGTGTGCATACTTTGCATCTAGATGGCTGGCTCCCTTGGAGCGCAGCACTTTGAGTGTGTATCGGCTTGTTTTAAGCATTGAAATATCCAGGATTATTTTTTCTGCTATATATTTGAGTATCACCACTCTATGTGCATTTATTGCTTGCCACACTCTGTGGCCTGATTTCAGGCCTTCTTTGTGACCTATTTTAGTTGTTACATTGCATGCACTTCTCATCTGTGTACTTCAGACTCATATAGGTTCTATGTGTCCATTTATATGGTATATACATTGTTAAATATACTGTCCATATAGGACTTGAAGCACAGCACTTTGATTGTGTACCGGTTTGCTTTAAGCATTGAAATATTTAGGATTATTTTTCCTGTTACATATTTGAGTACCATCAATTTATGTGCATTTATTGCTTGCCACACTCTGTGGCCTGATTTCAGGCCTCTTTTTGTGACCTATTTAAGTTGTTATATCATATGCACTCCTCATCGGTGTACTTCAGACTCATATAGATTTTATGTGTTCATTTATATGGTATATACATTGTTTAATATGCTGTCCATATAGGAGTCTGAGGATTACCTGTACACTTACATTTCATCCATTTCCCCTTTATTTGTATACAGGCAAGGCACTGTTTCTAATTGTTTTTAGATGTTTTTAATGTTCATGTCTTGTGTTACACCGTAATAAAGTTGTGTTTGTTGCACCAATCCATGCTGTCTGGTGATCCCCATTCTATATGGCCTTTGCTGTTTCTTTTTGTTTTTGATATGTCCACTTTCTAAGGTCAAGGTGGGATCCCAGCTTTATATATTAAAACTGTGGTGCCCCCATATCATATTATTCTAGTGCTTGTTGTGTATGTAGTTGCTTTTTCCACTACATCTTCCGGGTGTTGGCACACAGATTGACTTTTTACTGTAGGGTTATTTATATATTGCTTCTTTCCATCTTGTCAGCATGGATTTGGCAGCCAGGGAAGCTGCGTGGAGTAGTCAGGCGAGTGGCATTTTTTCTGATGGTTTTGAGGTGACCAAAAGCACTGGCAGTGAGGGTGATTTTCAGCATGTGGCTAGAGAGTTAACCAATTTACATAAGTCTTTGACTAAATCGTGGTGGAATGTGAAAACATTGGAGGAGTATAAAAAGATTGGGATAAGTCCCAGAGGCCTCAGGGTGCAAATTTTTCCAGCCTGGGAGGCCGATGAGGAGTTTCAGAACACTTGGGAAACTGGTCTATTGACCTGTTCTAATGTTATTATTGATATGCTGTTAACACATGACCGGGGTGTTTTGGACTCTCTGAAAGAGAAAATTAAGATATGTGAAGGCAAATTGGATAAATTTGATAAAAAAACTGTGGTGGAACCTTTTCAGGTTCAATTGAAATCTACAATTGATGCCTTTGAGAAGGAAGTTATTGATAGAAAAAAGTCAAAATGTAGAAGGACCCAGCTTGATTTTAAACATGGACGGGCCTTTAAATGGGTACACAGAGGTAACAAGAGGTCTAGTGGCAACAAGGTGTCCACTGAAGGAACCACCACTATCACTCATGACCAACCATCAAGTGATGATTTTTTATCTTCCGAACTGAGCGACATCGAAGGCGCAACAGGAGGGTCCGTAGGAGGAGACACGGTCCGAAAGAAGTACTCTCGGAATTACAGAGCCTGGTCCCCTCGTCACAAGCGGGAGACTCGATCGAACAAGAAATACTAGCCCTAGATGCCCCGGTGGAATCTGGGGTTGATCCTGGTAAGCTGCAAATCCTCAATCTGTCTAAATACGCTCTTTCTGAATTGGAAATTAAAGTTCTGGAAAAAGGCTTGTCGTTCTGCCCTACCAGTGGCCTTGATAAATTTACTGTGATAAAAGATGTCTATTTGTTTTGCAGACAACTCACCTTCAAGCTGTTATTTCACCAACCGTCCGTTTTGGATGATCATCCTATGGCTGATAGATTGGTCCTCAGAGATCTTTTGGACCTGCTTGAGGAGGGAGATGAGTGTTGTCCTAGGAGAAGGTTCACTGGTAGGTTGCCTTCACAAGCCACTCCCGCTTTTTCACTTTTTCCAGTGATCCAAAACTTCTTTAGTGCTGTGGTGCGTGAGGTACAGCAATTAAAACTGGACCCACACAGGGGCAAAAATATCAGTAAGGCTGAGCAGGCTGCTATTGCCAGTTTGGGTTCTAATTGGGAATTTGTCATTCGAGAGGCAGATAAGGGGGAAAATTTGGTCATCTGGCCATTAGATCTATACTTGGAGGAAGCCAGACGTCAACTGTTCAATCAAGATTGCTATCAGACTCTTCCCTCTGACCCCTCGGATGTGTTCCAGACAAAATTACTTCGCCTTTTGGAAGCCGCTTTTTCGTGTAACATCATTAACAAACGAGAAAGGGACTTTATGTTTAACAGCTACCCCAAAATTCCCACCTTTTATATGCTCCCAAAGGTGCATAAGTCCCTTGTAGTTCCCCCAGGCAGGCCTATAATATCTGGGATAGGTGGGTTGTTGGAAAGACCGTGCATATATGTCGATTTCGTCTTGCAGCCTTTGGTCGCCTCGCTTCAATCGTTTGTCAGAGACTCTACTTTCCTGATACAACAGGTGCAAGATTTGGCAGTCCCCGTTGGAACTTGGTTAGTGACTCTCGATGTAGAGTCACTCTACACCTGTATAGGACATGATCTAGGGACGCAAGCCGTGTACTTTTTCCTCGATCAGAACACATCTGGGGACAGAAGGCATGACTCTTTTCTATTGGACCTTCTCAGGTTTATCCTGGACCAAAATTACTTCACCTTTGATCGTGCTTATTACAGGCAAGTGAGGGGTACAGCCATGGGTGCCCGATGTGCTCCGTCATATGCCAACCTATTTTTAGGTTGGTGGGAGACCACCAGGGTGTACTGTCTGGAGGGATTCTCTTTACATGTTATCAAATGGTTACGTTATATTGATGACGTTTTATTCCTCTGGACAGGCACCCTGGATGAATGCCAAAACTTCATCGGGACCCTGAATGACAATCCCTGGAATATTCGCCTCACCTCGCATATGTCACAAACTGAGATAGAATTTCTTGATCTAAAACTCAACCTGAGGGACTCTAAAATTACTACAAGCCTATATCGTAAGCCCACGGCAACCATCAGCTTGTTGCACTTCTCCAGCTTCCACCCACAGCACCTAAAAGAGGGGATACCGAAGGGCCAGTTCTATAGAGTCAAGAGAAATTGTACCCGACAAGAGGACTTTTTGAAACATTCTCGTGAATTGACCTCGAGGTTCAAAGAAAGAGGATATCCAAAAAAGGTAATCTTGCGCGCTTACATTGTGGCTAGAGACCAAGATAGGGTCAATTTACTGTGTCCCCGGGCTGTGACCTGTTGTGGATTCTGTTTGTGGGCTCCCTCTGGTGGTTGCTGCTGGTACTGGGTGACTTTGGTGGGTTGCGGCCTTTGGTTTCCACCTGTCCATCAGAGGCTGGGTGTTTCCTATTTTACCTGGCCTTTCTGTCATTCCCTTGCCGGCTATCAATGTATTCAGATGTGCTCTGTTTGGTTCCTGCCTACCTGCTCCCAGATCTTTCAGGATAAGCTAAGTGCTGATTTTCAGTTGTTTGGTTTTTTGTCCAGCTTGCTTATTATGTCTCTATGCTAGCTGGTAGCTCTAGTGGACTGAGGTTCTCCCCATGTGCCATGAGTTGGCACATGGGTTCTTGTAATCTCAGGATGGTATTTTTGATTAGGGTTTTTTGCTGACCGCTCAGTCCCCTTTTGTATCTTTCTGCTTTCTAGTTTACAGCGGGCCTCAATTTGCTAAAGCTATATATATCATCTCTATGTGTGTGCCTTCCTCTCATTTCACCGTCAATACATGTGAGGGGGCAACTATATCTTTTGGGGTTCATTCCTCTGGAGGCAAGTGAGGTCTTATTTTCTCTGCAGTACTAGTTAGCTCTTAGGCTGGTGCGTGGCGTCTAGAACCAACGTAGGCACGCTCCCTGGCTATCTCTAGTTGCGTTTGTCAGGCGTAGGGCAGCGGTCAGCCCAGGTTCCATCACCCTAGAGCTCGTCCGTTATTTATTTGTACTTTGTTTGTCCTGTGCTATCCCTAGCCATTGGGGATTCATGACAGTATAGCCGGCCCACAAAGTGTTAATATTTTGGGCTGAAGCAGGAGAAATAGAAGTGTTTAAGGGAAATTTTTTTTTTTTTCCCTTCAGAGTTTTGCTGCCTAGCCCTTAATTGCTGTCTAGCTGCTTCTTACCTCCTCTTAACCCTTGAATGGCTCTGATCTTAGCTGTTTAACATGGATGTCCAGAGTTTGGCTTCCAGCCTGAGTAATCTTGCGGCAAAAGTTCAAAACATACAGGATTTTGTTGTTCACACTCCCATGTCTGAACCTAGAATTCCTATTCCAGAGTTCTTTTCTGGAGATAGATCTACCTTCCTGAATTTCAGGAACAATTGTAAATTGTTTCTTTCTTTAAAATCTCGCTCCTCTGGAGACCCTGCTCAACAGGTCAAGATTGTAATATCTTTCCTGCGGGGCGACCCTCAGAATTGGGCATTTGCATTGGCACCAGGGGATCCTGCATTGCTCAGTGTGGATGCGTTTTTTCTGGCATTGGGATTGCTCTATGAGGAACCTAACCTGGAGATTCAGGCTGAAAAGGCTTTATTAGCCCTCTCTCAGGGGCATGATGAAGCGGAAATATATTGTCAAAAATTTCGGAAATGGTCGGTGCTTACTCAGTGGAATGAGTGCGCCCTGGCTGCAAACTTCAGAAATGGTCTTTCTGAGGCCATTAAGGATATTATGGTGGGGTTCCCTACGCCTACAGGTCTGAATGAGTCTATGGCTATGGCCATTCAGATTGATCGGCGTTTACGGGAGCGCAAACCCGTGCACCAGTTGGCGGTGTCTTCTGAACAGGCACCTGAGACTATGCAATGTGATAGAATTCAGTCCAGAAGTGAACGGCAAAATTATAGGCGGAAAAATGGATTGTGTTTTTATTGTTGTGATTCAGCTCATGTTATATCAGCATGCTCTAAACGCACAAAAAGGGTTGATAAATCTTTTGCCATTGGTACTCTGCAGCCTAAGTTCATTTTGTCTGTGACTCTGATTTTTTCACTGTCTTCCATTTCCGTCGATGCCTATGTGGATTCGGGCGCTGCCCTGAGTCTTATGGATTGGTCATTTGCTAAACGCTGCGGTTTTAGTCTGGAGCCTCTGGAAGTTCCTATTCCTCTGAAGGGAATTGACTCTACACCATTGGCTATGAATAAACCGCAGTACTGGACACAAGTGACCATGCGCATGACTCCCGTTCATCAGGAGGTGATTCGCTTCCTTGTACTGTATAATTTACATGATGTACTAGTGCTTGGTCTGCCATGGTTACAAACTCATAATCCTGTCCTGGACTGGAAAACAATGTCTGTGTTAAGCTGGGGATGTCAGGGGGTTCATGGTGATGCACCTCCGATTTCAATTGCTTCATCTACTCCTTCTGAGATCCCTGCGTTTTTGTCTGACTATAGGGATGTTTTTGAGGAGCCTAAGCTCAATTCGCTCCCTCCTCATAGAGAGTGTGACTGTGCTATAGAATTGATTCCTGGCAGTAAGTTCCCTAAGGGTCGTTTATTTAATCTGTCACTGCCAGAGCATACTGCTATGCGGAATTATATTAAGGAGTCCTTGGAAAAGGGACATATTCGTCCATCTTCATCCCCTCTGGGAGCAGGTTTTTTTTTCGTGGCAAAAAAAGATGGTTCCCTGAGGCCTTGTATAGATTATCGCCTTTTGAATAAGATTACAGTCAAATATCAGTATCCATTGCCATTATTAACTGATTTGTTTGCTCGCATTAAGGGGGCTAGGTGGTTCACTAAGATAGATCTTCGCGGTGCGTATAATCTGGTGCGGATAAAACAGGGTGATGAGTGGAAAACCGCATTTAATACGCCTGAGGGCCATTTTGAGTATTTGGTAATGCCTTTTGGACTCTCCAATGCTCCGTCAGTCTTTCAGTCCTTTATGCACAATATTTTCCGTGAATATCTGGATAAGTTTATGATTGTGTATTTGGATGATATTTTGGTGTTTTCTGATGACTGGGAGTCTCATGTTCTACAGGTCAGGAAGGTGTTTCAGGTTCTGCGGGCCAATTCTCTGTTTGTGAAGGGCTCAAAGTGTCTCTTCGGAGTCCAGAAGATTTCTTTTTTGGGGTACATTTTTTCTCCTTCTACTATTGAGATGGATCCCGTCAAGGTTCAGGCTATTTGTGACTGGACACAACCTACATCTGTTAAGAGCCTTCAGAAGTTCTTGGGGTTTGCTAATTTTTATCGTCGGTTCATTGCTAATTTTTCCAGTATTGTTAAACCTTTGACTGATTTGACTAAAAAGGGTGCTGATGTTGCTGATTGGTCTCCTGCGGCTGTGGAGGCCTTTCAGGAACTTAAGCGCCGGTTTTCTTCTGCTCCTGTGTTGTGTCAACCAGATGTTTCACTTCCTTTTCAGGTTGAGGTTGATGCTTCCGAGATTGGAGCGGGGGCGGTTTTGTCGCAGAGAAGTTCTAATGGCTCGGTGATGAAGCCATGTGCATTCTTCTCTAGAAAATTCTCGCCCGCCGAGCGCAATTATGATGTGGGTAATCGGGAGCTTTTGGCCATGAAGTGGGCATTTGAGGAGTGGCGTCATTGGCTTGAGGGTGCTAAACATCGTGTGGTGGTCTTGACTGATCACAAGAATCTCATTTACCTTGAGTCAGCCAGGCGTTTGAATCCTAGACAGGCTCGTTGGTCGTTGTTTTTTTCTCGTTTCAATTTCGTGGTTTCATACCTGCCAGGTTCAAAGAATGTAAAGGCAGATGCTCTTTCCAGGAGTTTTGTGCCTGACTCTCCTGGAGACTCTGGGCCTACTGGTATCCTTAGGGATGGGGTAATATTGTCCGCCGTATCCCCAGACTTGCGACGTGCATTGCAGGAGTTTCAGGTGGATAAACCGGATCGTTGTCCACCAGAAAGACTGTTTGTCCCGGATGATTGGACCAGTAGAGTCATCTCCGAGGTCCATTCTTCTGTGTTGGCTGGTCATCCTGGAATATTTGGTACTAGAGACTTGGTGGCCAGGTCTTTTTGGTGGCCTTCCTTGTCTAGGGATGTGCGTACCTTTGTGCAGTCTTGTGAAGTGTGTGCTCGAGCTAAGCCTTGCTGTTCTCGGGCCAGTGGGTTGTTGTTATCCTTGCCCATCCCGAAGAGGCCTTGGACGCACATTTCCATGGATTTTATTTCTGATCTCCCGGTTTCACAGAAAATGTCCGTTATCTGGGTTGTGTGTGACCGTTTTTCTAAGATGGTTCATTTGGTGCCCTTGCCTAAGTTGCCCTCCTCCTCTGAGTTGGTCCCGTTATTTTTTCAGAACGTGGTTCGTTTGCATGGGATTCCGGAGAATATCGTTTCTGACAGGGGATCCCAGTTTGTGTCTAGATTTTGGCGGACGTTTTGTGCCAAGATGGGCATTGATTTGTCTTTTTCGTCTGCATTCCATCCTCAGACGAATGGCCAGACGGAGCGAACTAATCAGACCTTGGAAACATATTTGAGGTGTTTTGTTTCTGCTGATCAAGATGACTGGGTTGCTTTTTTGCCACTGGCCGAATTTGCTCTTAATAATCGGGCTAGTTCTGCCACGTTGGTCTCTCCTTTTTTTTGTAATTCGGGGTTTCATCCTCGTTTTTCCTCTGGTCAGGTGGAGTCTTCGGATTGTCCTGGAGTGGACGTGGTGGTGGACAGGCTACATCAGATTCGGAATCAGGTGGTGGACAATTTGAAGTTATCTCAGGAGAAGACTCAGCAGTTTGCTAATCGCCGTCGCCGCGTGGGTCCCCGACTTCTTGTTGGGGATTTGGTGTGGTTGTCTTCTCGTTTTGTCCCTATGAAGGTCTCTTCTCCTAAGTTCAAGCCTCGGTTCATCGGTCCTTATAGGATCTTGGAGATTCTTAACCCTGTATCTTTTCGTTTGGATCTCCCAGCATCGTTTGCTATTCATAATGTGTTCCATCGGTCGTTGTTGCGGAGGTATGAGGTACCCGTTGTTCCTTCGGTTGAGCCTCCTGCTCCGGTGCTGGTGGAGGGAGAATTGGAGTATGTTGTTGAGAAGATCTTGGATTCTCGTGTTTCCAGACGCAAACTCCAGTATTTGGTTAAGTGGAAGGGTTATGGTCAGGAGGATAATTCCTGGGTGGTCGCCTCCGATGTTCATGCGACTGATTTGGTCCGCGCCTTCCATAGAGCTCACCCTGATCGCTCTGGGGGTTCTCGTGAGGGTTCGGTGACCCCTCCTCAAGGGGGGGTACTGTTGTGGATTCTGTTTGTGGGCTCCCTCTGGTGGTTGCTGCTGGTACTGGGTGACTTTGGTGGGTTGCGGCCTTTGGTTTCCACCTGTCCATCAGAGGCTGGGTGTTTCCTATTTTACCTGGCCTTTCTGTCATTCCCTTGCCGGCTATCAATGTATTCAGATGTGCTCTGTTTGGTTCCTGCCTACCTGCTCCCAGATCTTTCAGGATAAGCTAAGTGCTGATTTTCAGTTGTTTGGTTTTTTGTCCAGCTTGCTTATTATGTCTCTATGCTAGCTGGTAGCTCTAGTGGACTGAGGTTCTCCCCATGTGCCATGAGTTGGCACATGGGTTCTTGTAATATCAGGATGGTATTTTTGATTAGGGTTTTTTGCTGACCGCTCAGTCCCCTTTTGTATCTTTCTGCTTTCTAGTTTACAGCGGGCCTCAATTTGCTAAAGCTATATATATCATCTCTATGTGTGTGCCTTCCTCTCATTTCACCGTCAATACATGTGAGGGGGCAACTATATCTTTTGGGGTTCATTCCTCTGGAGGCAAGTGAGGTCTTATTTTCTCTGCAGTACTAGTTAGCTCTTAGGCTGGTGCGTGGCGTCTAGAACCAACGTAGGCACGCTCCCTGGCTATCTCTAGTTGCGTTTGTCAGGCGTAGGGCAGCGGTCAGCCCAGGTTCCATCACCCTAGAGCTCGTCCGTTATTTATTTGTACTTTGTTTGTCCTGTGCTATCCCTAGCCATTGGGGATTCATGACAGTGACCCCAGGTAGACCATTGGGGATAATAACATTGTTCAATAACCAATGGCATGACATACGTAATATCCTGTCTAGGTATTGGGGCCTGTTATTGAGTGAATCAAAGCTGGTACCACATATCTCGCCCAGACCCAACTTGATAGCCAGGAGAGCCAAAAACCTTAAAGATTGCGTCAGCCATAGTCACTTTCAACGTCCCACTGTGAGTACAAGTGGTGGATTCCGCCTTCGTGGCACTTTCCCGTGCGGTAATTGTAACATCTGCCCTTTCACAGCTGGTGACACTAACGCTATGTTACCCTCTTTACCTTTGCCGATTGTTCCCAGAACATATTTTAATTGTAAGACCAAAAATCTTGTTTACGTCTTGGTGTGTCCGTGTCCAAAGGTTTACGTGGGGCAAACTATGCAAGAGCTGAGGAAAAGAATCCAGCAACATTTCTTGAATATTACAACGGCAAAGAGAGACAAAACGAAAGGAAAGACCCTTACGTCCGTTGCTTCACATTATTTGATGGAACACAACTCACTTTGGAATGGAACTAGGATCTTGGGCCTGGATAAGGTCCCAATAAACATCAGAGGTGGCAACATTACCTCAGAACTACTCAGACGTGAATCAAAGTGGATTTTTGACTTGAACTGTGTGGCCTGTTATGACCCCAGTGGACAGGGTCTCAGAGGAACGTGTAAGTCTGCGAGATTCAAAAATCCAGCTCATAGGGCTGTGGTAACTGGGTTGACCAAATAGCTACTCCTAACGCCAACACTAGAAGTAGCTGGGGATCATGCCTACGGTGATCGCTAGATGACTCGCGCCAGCCGGAGAATCTAACTACCCCTAGGAGAAGAAAACAAAGACCTCTCTTGCCTCCAGAGAAAGGGACCCCAAAGCAAGATACAAGCCCCCCACAAATAATAACGCTGAGGTAAGAGGAAATGACAAACACAGAAATGAACCAGGTTCAGCAAAGAGAGGCCAGCTTACTAATAGCAGAATATAGCAAGATAACTTATCTGGTCAACAAAAACCCTATAAAAATCCACGCTGGAGATTCAAGAACCCCCGAACCGTCTAACGGTCCGGGGGGAGAACACCAGCCCCCTAGAGCTTCCAGCAAAGGTCAGGATACAGATTGGAACAAGCTGGACAAAAATACCAAACAAAACAAAAGCAAAAAGCAAGGAAGAAGACTTAGCTGAAATACAGGAACCAGGATCATAGGACAAGAGCACAACAGATTAGCTCTGATTTCAACGATGCCAGGCATTGAACTGAAGGTCCAGGGAGCTTATATAGCAACGCCCCTGAACTAACGGCCCAGGTGAGGATATAGGAAAAGACAGAAGCTCCAGAGTCAAATCACTAATGACCACTAGAGGGAGCAAAAAGCAAAATCACAACAGTACCCCCCCCTTAGTGAGGGGTCACCGAACCCTCACCACGACCACCAGGGCGATCAGGACGAGCGGCGTGAAAGGCACGAACTAAATCGGCCGCATGAACATCAGAGGCGACCACCCAGGAATTATCTTCCTGACCATAGCCCTTCCACTTGACCAGGTACTGAAGCCTCCGCTTGGAGAGACGAGAATCCAAGATCTTCTCCACCACGTACTCCAACTCGCCCTCAACCAACACCGGAGCAGGAGGCTCAGCAGAAGGAACCACAGGCACAACGTACCACCGCAACAAGGACCTATGAAACACGTTGTGGATAGCAAACGACACAGGAAGATCCAGGCGAAAGGATACAGGATTAAGGATTTCCAATATCTTGTAAGGACCAATAAAACGAGGTTTAAATTTGGGAGAGGAAACCTTCATAGGAACAAAGCGGGAAGAAAGCCACACCAAATCCCCAACACGTAGTCGGGGACCCACACCGCGGCGGCGGTTGGCAAAGCGCTGAGCCCTCTCCTGTGACAACTTCAAGTTGTCCACCACAAGATTCCAGATCCGCTGCAACCTATCCACCACAGAATCCACCCTAGGGCAGTCAGAAGGCTCCACATGACCCGAAGAAATACGAGGGTGGAAACCAGAGTTGCAGAAAAACGGCGAAACCAAGGTGGCGGAACTAGCCCGATTATTAAGGGCAAACTCAGCTAACGGCAAGAAGGTCACCCAATCGTCCTGATCAGCAGAGACAAAACACCTCAAATAAGCCTCCAAAGTCTGATTAGTTCGCTCCGTCTGTCCATTAGTCTGAGGATGGAAAGCAGACGAAAACGACAAGTCAATGCCCATCCTACTACAAAAGGATCGCCAGAATCTGGAAACGAACTGGGATCCTCTGTCTGACACAATATTCTCAGGGATGCCTTGCAAACGAACCACGTTCTGGAAAAACACAGGAACCAGATCGGAAGAGGAAGGCAGCTTAGGCAAAGGAACCAAATGGACCATCTTGGAGAAGCGATCACATATCACCCAGATAACAGACATGCCTTGAGACACCGGAAGATCAGAAATGAAATCCATGGAGATATGTGTCCAAGGTCTCTTAGGGACAGGCAAGGGCAAGAGCAACCCGCTGGCACGAGAACAGCAAGGCTTAGCTCGAGCACAAGTCCCACAGGACTGTACAAATGACCGCACATCCCTAGACAAGGAAGGCCACCAAAAGGATCTGGCCACCAGATCTCTGGTGCCAAAAATTCCTGGGTGACCTGCCAACACCGAGGAATGAACCTCGGAAATGACTCTGCTGGTCCACTTATCAGGCACAAACAGTCTGTCAGGTGGACAAGAATCAGGCCTATCAGCCTGAAATCTCTGCAACACACGTCGCAGATCTGGAGAAATAGCTGACAAGATAATATCATCCTTAAGAATACCAACAGGTTCAGCGACTCCAGGAGCATCAGGCACAAAGCTCCTGGAAAGAGCATCGGCCTTCACATTTTTTGAACCTGGTAAATACGAGACAACAAAGTCAAAACGGGAGAAAAACAATGACCAGCGGGCCTGTCTAGGATTCAGGCGTTTAGCAGACTCGAGATACATCAGATTTTTATGATCAGTCAAGACCACCACACGATGCTTAGCACCCTCGAGCCAATGACGCCACTCCTCAAATGCCCATTTCATGGCCAACAACTCCCGATTGCCCACATCATAATTTCGCTCCGCAGGCGAAAACTTCCTAGAGAAAAAGGCGCAAGGTCTCATAACAGAGCAACCAGGGCCTCTCTGCGACAAAACGGCCCCTGCTCCAATCTCTGAAGCATCCACCTCAACCTGAAAGGGAAGCGAGACATCAGGCTGGCACAAAACAGGCGCCGAAGTAAACCGACGTTTCAACTCCTGGAAAGCCTCCACGGCAGCAGGAGCCCAATTAACCACATCGGAGCCCTTCTTGGTCATATCCGTCAAAGGTTTCACAATGCTAGAAAAGTTAGCGATAAAACGACGGTAGAAGTTAGCGAAACCCAAGAACTTCTGAAGACTCTTAACTGACGAGGGCTGAGTCCAATCAAGAATAGCTCGGACCTTGACTGGGTCCATCTCCACAGCAGAAGGGGAAAAAATGAACCCCAAAAAGGGAACCTTCTGTACACCAAAAAGACACTTTGAGCCCTTGACAAACAAAGAATTTTCACGCAAAATTTTAAAGACCATCCTGACCTGCTCCACATGCGAGTCCCAATTATCAGAAAAAAACAGAATATCATCCAGATAAACGATCAAAAATTTATCCAGATAGTTCCGGAAAATGTCATGCATAAAGGACTGAAAAACTGAAGGGGCATTAGAGAGCCCAAAAAGCATCACCAAGTACTCAAAATGACCTTCGGGCGTATTGAATGCGGTTTTCCATTCATCCCCTTGCTTAATGCGCTCAAGGTTGTACGCACCACGAAGGTCTATCTTGGTGAACCACTTGGCACCTTTAATCCGGGCAAACAAGTCAGACAACAGCGGCAAAGGATACTGAAATTTGACAGTGATCTTATTTAAAAGCCGATAGTCAATACAAGGCCTCAAAGATCCGTCCTTTTTAGCCACAAAAAAGAATCCCGCACCAAGAGGGGAAGAAGACGGACGGATGTGTCCTTTCTCCAGAGACTCCTTGATATATGAACGCATAGCGGTATGTTCAGGTATCGACAGATTAAACAGTCTTCCCTTAGGAAATTTACTGCCTGGAATCAAATCTATTGCACAGTCACATTCCCTATGAGGAGGCAATGCACTGGACCTGGACTCGCTAAAGACATCCTGATAATCAGACAAATACTCCGGAACTTCCGAAGGCGTAGAAGAAGCAATAGACACAGGCAGGGAATCCTCATGAATACCATGACAGCCCCAACTAGACACTGACATAGCCTTCCAGTCAAGGACTGGATTATGGGTCTGTAACCATGGCAGCCCCAAAACAACCAAATCATGCATTTTATGTAGAACGAGAAAACGTATCACCTCGCGGTGTTCAGGAGTCATGCACATGGTAACCTGTGTCCAATACTGCGGTTTATTTTCTGCTAATGGCGTAGCATCAATACCCCTAAGAGGGATAGGATTTTCTAATGGTTCAAGAATAAAACCACAGCGCTTAGCAAATGAGAGATCCATAAGACTCAGGGCAGCACCTGAATCTACAAACGCCATGACAGGATAAGATGACAGTGAGCAAATCAAAGTTACAGACAGAATAAACTTAGGATGCAAATTACCAACGGTGACAGGACTAACAACCTTAGATATACGTTTAGAGCATGCTGAGATAACATGTGCAGAATCACCACAGTAGTAGCACAAGCCATTCCGGCGTCTATGAATTTTCCTCTCATTTCTAGTCAGGATTCTATCACATTGCATCAAATCAGGTGTCTGTTCAGACAACAACATGAGGGAATTTGCGGTTTTGCGCTCCCGCAACCGCTGGTCAATTTGAATAGCCAGGGACATGGTATCATTCAGACCTGTGGGAATGGGAAAACCCACCATAACATTCTTAATGGCCTCAGAAAGGCCATTTCTAAAATTAGCGGCCAGTGCACACTCGTTCCAATGTGTCAGCACGGACCATTTCCAAAATTTTTGGCAATACACCTCAGCCTCGTCCTGGCCCTGAGACATAGCCAGCAAGGCTTTCTCTGCCTGAATCTCAAGATTGGGTTCCTCATAAAGTAAACCGAGCGCCAGAAAAAACGCATCAATATCAGCCAATGCCGGATCTCCTGGCGCCAACGAAAAAGCCCAATCTTGAGGGTCACCCCGTAAGAATGAAATAACAATTTTTACTTGTTGAGCAGAGTCTCCAGACGAACAAGGTTTCAGGGACAAAAACAATTTACAATTATTCCTGAAATTCCTAAACTTAAATCGGTCTCCTGAAAACAGTTCAGGAATCGGAATCTTGGGTTCAGACCTAGGATTTCTGGTAACATAATCTTGTATGCTCTGCACACGAGCGGCAAGCTGGTCCACACTTGTAATCAAGGTCTGGACATTCATGTCTGCAGCAAGCTTAAGCCACTCTGAGGTAAAGGGGAAAAGAAAAAAAAAAAAAAAATGAGAGAGGGAAAAAAAAAACTCAAAATTTTCTTTCTTATAATCCCACTTCTGCAATGCATTAAACATTTAATACTGTCCTGGCATACTGTTATGACCCCAGTGGACAGGGTCTCAGAGGAACGTGTAAGTCTGCGAGATTCAAAAATCCAGCTCAAAGGGCTGTGGTAACTGGGTTGACCAAATAGCTACTCCTAACGCCAACACTAGAAGTAGCCGGGGATCATGCCTACGGTGATCGCTAGATGACTCGCGCCAGCCGGAGAATCTAACTACCCCTAGGAGAAGAAAACAAAGACCTCTCTTGCCTCCAGAGAAAGGGACCCCAAAGCAAGATACAAGCCCCCCACAAATAATAACGGTGAGGTAAGAGGAAATGACAAACACAGAAATGAACCAGGTTCAGCAAAGAGAGGCCAGCTTACTAATAGCAGAATATAGCAAGATAACTTATCTGGTCAACAAAAACCCTATAAAAATCCACGCTGGAGATTCAAGAACCCCCGAACCGTCTAACGGTCCGGGGGGAGAACACCAGCCCCCTAGAGCTTCCAGCAAAGGTCAGGATACAGATTGGAACAAGCTGGACAAAAATACCAAACAAAACAAAAGCAAAAAGCAAGGAAGAAGACTTAGCTGAAATACAGGAACCAGGATCATAGGACAAGAGCACAACAGATTAGCTCTGATTTCAACGATGCAAGGCATTGAACTGAAGGTCCAGGGAGCTTATATAGCAACGCCCCTGAACTAACGGCCCAGGTGAGGATATAGGAAAAGACAGAAGCTCCAGAGTCAAATCACTAATGACCACTAGAGGGAGCAAAAAGCAAAATCACAACAGTGGCCCCGATGGGCCTAAATGAGGACTTGCTGTTCACTGGCTTCTATAAATGTATATGATTCTATGTTTTGGTTGGGATCATGTACAGCTATTCTATTCAAGCCCCTACATAGGGTATTTGAATCTCTAAACTTGATATACTCTATGTTTGTACAATGTGTCTTCGTTCTTACCCAGAGGTCCTCATTATTTAATTGAACTATATGGACAGCATATGTATTTCTCTGGTAGATTTCTAGCTTTCATGCTTGTTGGTAACATATATTTGCCTTCCTGTATACCAGTGATTTGTGTGTGCCAAATGGTATGGCGAAATGTGGTTATCTATTTATTTACTGTGCTTATTAGCTATTGTTATGCAGTGCATGTTAATGTCTTTTCTGTTACAGGCTTTACACCAGTAAAATGCTATGCATGTCGCATGTGGCCCCTTCCCCCCCCCCTTTTTTCAGGGTGGCCAACTTTACACTGTGTGTCTCCCCTGGGTCTGGCCCACCTTCGGGGAGCACATGGTTATATGTAGGTTTGATATTTTGGCACTCAGGCTTTTTTGAGATTTTGGATGGTTGGACAATTCTGCAGCATAAAAGTTGTGTGATTATTCTAAAAATGTGTTTGTTGCTGTTCAAAAGAGTCTTTATCACACACAGACGTCTGCCTTTTTATGTATTGTAGTGCGTACAAGGCATTTTCCTGGATGCTCTTATGTTGGTGCCGCAACAGAGTTTGTTTTGTATGCATCTCTATGTATCATTGTTGTCCAACTGTCTGCTGCTATTGCGCAGGCAGTGTGTCCATGCATCTGTATTGATGTTTTGTTGCTTGGTACCGGTTACTTCCGGTCTCATTATCTCGGCGCTTGCGCAGACCTAGCCTCTCTAAATAAGATGTCATTACATGCCGCCATTGTCTAAGTGGTGGCGCGTCGTATATGCGTCCTTTGTTGATATGCGCCGGTCAGTCATCGGCATCAACATGCCGGCGCCTGCGCAGTGGCTACAGCTTGTCAATGGGGTGCCAGGACATTGGCGCCTGCGCAGACCCTGCCGCCGTGAGTAGTAACCTATCGCAAGCCGCTTATGTAAGTGTGCGGATGCAGCCTGCACGTGGTCACTGATACTTAGTGCCGGTTGGCTCCGGCATTGACACGCTGACGCTTGCGCAGTGAATAATGCTGTCTAATGACATATGCCGTTTGTCCACCACTGCTCCGCCATGTTCAGGAAAATCAACACAGCTGCCTCAACTTACACACTGTAATTTAAGGTATTTATACATGGGCATTTGTAGCAAAAAAACCACACCCCTGATGAAGCCACCGCAGTGGCGACACGCGTAGGGTATTCGCTCTTGCCTTGTGCCTGTTACTAATACTTGGTTGTTATACCCTTTTGTTGTTGTTTTTTGGGGGAAATGATGGGTGTGCATACTTTGCATCTAGAAGGCTGGCTTCCTTGGAGCGCAGCACTTTGAGTGTGTATTGGCTTGTTTTAAGCATTGAAATATCCAGGATTATTTTTTCTGCTATATATTTGAGTATCACCACTCTATGTGCATTTATTGCTTGCCACACTCTGTGGCCTGATTTCAGGCCTTCTTTTTGTGACCTATTTAAGTTGTTATATCATATGCACTCCTCATCGGTGTACTTCAGACTCATATAGGTTCTATGTGTCCATTTATATGGTATATACATTGTTAAATATACTGTCCTAATAGGATTTGAAGCACAGCACTTTGAGTGTGTACCGGCTGGCTTTAAGCATTGAAATATTTAGGATTATTTTTCCTGTTACATATTTGAGTACCATCAATTTATGTGCATTTATTGCTTGCCACACTCTGTGGCCTGATTTCAGGCCTCTTTTTGTGACCTATTTAAGTTGTTATATCATATGCACTCCTCATCGGTGTACTTCAGACTCATATAGATTTTATGTGTTCATTTATATGGTATATACATTGTTTAATATGCTGTCCATATAGGAGTCTGAGGATTACCTGTACACTTACATTTCATCCATTTCCCCTTTATTTGTATACAGGCAAGGCACTGTTTCTAATTGTTTTTAGATGTTTTTAATGTTCATGTCTTGTGTTACACCGTAATAAAGTTGTGTTTGTTGCACCAATCCATGCTGTCTGGTGATCCCCATTCTATATGGCCTTTGCTGTTTATTTTTGTTTTTGATATGTCCACTTTCTAAGGTCAAGGTGGGATCCCAGCTTTATATATTAAAACTGTGGTGCCCCCATATCATATTATTTTAGTTTTTAATCACGTAATGTCATAGACCTAATGGAAAAGAGAAGAATTAAAGAGTGCTTTATAATATGATAATTGCAATATATAAAAAGGATAAAAACTTTGATGGGCGTGCTTCTTTAATTGGTTACTGTTATTATCTGCCAAGAATGTCTCATTGGTCGGCATCCAACTCCCACTCATTGTACATTGATGTGATATTGGCGCTACATAATATCAGTGTTAGTGATTAGACAACCACTTAAGGTTTTACAACAAAGTACAATTGAATCAATAGATCTTGGAATAATAATAATAAGTTCCACAATTGGATGTGTTACAAAATATGCTTAGATAATCTTATAAATGTGACCCCTGCTATGTACTGTGCTTTGTCTGACCGTACAGCGACATGGTCTGATCATACCACATCTCCTGGGCAAGGGAGGAAGCAAGATAGTATACAAACAGGACAGCATGGGATTGCAGATGCTGCTTTCTGTAAGGAAAAACACGTTTTTAAACAAGCAGTGAAATGTTTTACCTCACTGTCATTCCTCTGCAACATATTATTTTTCTATAATAAATTGCATGTTTTCAAGGCCTGGTTGAATGGCCTCAACAGTCAACAGACCTTACCCAATGGACATTTTATTTTAGAGAGTTATCAGAGATTATGTATATTCATTAAAACCATGCATAATTGATAACATCATTATAAATCAACTATCATTTAAATTACAGGGTGTGCCATTTATATGGATACATCTAAATATAATGGGAATGGTTGGTGATATCAACTTCCTGTTTGTGGCACATTAGTATATGGGAGGGGAAAACATTTTCAAGATGGGTGGTGACCATGGAGACCATTTTGAAGTCAGCCATTTTGATCCAACTTTATTTTTTCCAATGGGAAGAGGGTCATGTGACACATCAAACTTATTTAGAATTTCACAAGAAATACAATGGTGTGCTAGGTTTTGACATAACTTTATTCTTTCAAGAGTTATTTACAAGTTTATGACCACTTAAAAAATGTGTTCAAAGTGCTGCCCATTGTGTTGGATTGTCAATGTAACCCTCTTCTCCCACTCTTGACACACTGATAGCAACACCTTAGAGGAAATGCTAGCACAGGCTTCCAGTATCGGTTGTTTTAGATGCTGCACATCTCGTATCTTCACAGCATAGACAATTGTCTTCAGATGACCTCAAAGATAAAAGTCTAAGGGGGTCATAAATTTGTAAATAACTGATGACAGAATAAAGTTATGTTAAAACCAAGCACATCATTGTTTTTCTTGTGAAATTCTCAATAAGTTTGATGTGTCACATGACCCTCTTCCCATTGAAAAAAATAAAGTTGTATCCAAAATGGCTGACTTCAAAATGGCCGCCATGGTCACCACCCATTTTGAAAAATTTTCCCCTCCCATATACTAATGTGCCACAAACAGGAAGTTGATATCACCAACCATTACCATTTTATTTAGGTGTATCCATATAAATGGCCCACCTTGTATATACCTACTTCTCCACCCCCTGTGTCACCAAAACATTGCCATCCCTATGGGCCATTAAATTTTTAAAATTTTTCTAATTTGGGTGTGCTGTCTCTATTTTTTACAGATATTTGAGGATTGGTTTATGCCTGGGAGGCTTTTGCACCCCTGCTTGTTCGCTGGTACGACTTTGATTTCATATTTATATATATGCAAAAGTATTCACCTCCATAGCATTGTTCATGTTTTGCTACCTCACAACCTGAAATTCCAATGGGTTTTTTGAGGGTTTGCATCAGTTCATGTAAATAAGATTCCTACAACTGTGAACATTTGGTTTTCTTTTTTTGCGAAGCAAACAACAAATAGGACAAAATAACTGGAAACTTCAGTGTGCATAACTATTCACCCCCCTAAAGTCAGTACTTTATAGAGCCACCTTTTGTGGAAATTAGTGCTGCAAGTTGCTTTGGATAAGTCTCTATGAGCTTTCCACACCTTGCCACTCGGATTGTTGTCCATTCCTGAAGGTAAAACTGCTTAAGATCCTTCAAGTTTGATGGTTTCCTCTGGTAAACATCACTCTTCATGTCTGACCACAATTCTCAATTAGATTTAGGTCTGGCCTTTGACTAGGCCACTCCAAAACAGTTATGAGCTTCCACTTAAACCACTCGAGTGTTGCTTTAGCAGTATGCTCTGAGCCATTGTCCTGTGGGAAAGTGAACCTCTGTTCCAGTCACAAATCTCTGACAGACTGAAACAGGTTTTACTCAAGAATATCCCTGTATTTCGCACCATCCATCTTTCCCTCGACTCAGACCATTTTCCCTGTTCCCACAGCATGATGCTGCTACCACATGTTTCACTGTGGTGATGCTGTTCTTGGGTGATGATGAACTGTGTTGGTTTCACACTAGACATACAGTAGCGTTTACCTTGGTAGACAAAATGTTCAGTTTTGATCTGACCACAGCAACTTCCTCCATACATTTTAGAAGTCTCCCGCATGTCATTTGGCAACCTAAAAACATGCCTTACATTTGTGCTTAAGTAAAGGCTTTTCTTTTGTCCACTCTTCCGTAAAGGCCACCTCTATGTAGTGTATGGCTTATTGTGGTCATATGGACAGATACTCCAGTCTCTGTCTGTGAACTCTGTAGCTTCTTCAGGGTTAGCTTTGGTCTCTGTTCTGCCTCTCTGATTAATGCCCTCCTTGCTGGGCTGAGAATTTTAGTGGGCGGCCCTTTCTTAGCAGATTTTTTGCTCTACCATGCTCTTTCCATGTGATGATCATGAATTTGATGGTGCTATGGGGGATCATAAGAGATTGGGATTTTTTCGTATAACCCAACACTGACTTGTTCTTCTCAACAACTTTGTCCCTGACTTGTTTGGAGATCTCCTTGATCTTCATGGTGTTGTTCAGGAATGTTTCTTGTTTAATGGTGTTGCAGCCTCTGTATCCTTTCAGAAAAGGTGTGAATATATTATTTAGGGGTGCATGCGTGTGAGGTGCTTGCATGCATCTCTTCAGCAAAGTATCCCTGTAGCTAAGTATCTAGAAGTAGCATTTAATTCAATGGCAGTTAGTCAGGACAGGAGACAGGTAACCCACACTTTGCACACCCTTTTAGCCATGTGCATTATTTCTATCACCCTGTGTGCCCTTGCAATCCACATTCACCGCCCCATCCCTCCTCCATCACTCCTCATACACATCAGCCCCTCTCTACTTCCCTCTCCCATGTACAGCTCCCATGCACTTCTCAATTTCCTGAAAAACCTCAGGCCGTCTTGTCCAAAGACATTGCACAAAAAATAAATTCCAAGAACTACTTGCTCTTTCTCTTTCTACTGCTGCTTATTTCAGGGGATATCTCTCCGAACCATGGTCCACTCTCTGCCAATCTCGACCCCTCCCACTCCTCACATAGAAACCTCTCTAACCTTATTAATATTAGCTGTACTCCTTCATCTCCCTCTTTTAATTGTGCACTCTGGAATCCATGGTCTGTATGCAATAAGCTTCTTTTCCTGCAAAAATAGTTTATAAACAAGTCTCTTAATTGGTTGGCCCTCACTGAAACCTGGATTCAGGATTCTGACATTGTCTCCCCTGCTGCCATTTCCCATGGTGGCTTACATTTCTCCTATTCTCAAGACCCGCAAACAGACTTGATGGTGAAGTTGGCATACTCCTGTCCCCACAATACTCTCATTCCCTTCTTTTGAGGTCCACACCATCAGGCTTTTCCATCCCCTCTCCCTCAGATTAGCGGTTATATACCGTCCCCCAGGCTCAACCACCCACTTTCTTGACCATTTATTTGCCTGGCTGCCACACTTCATGTCCTCAGAATTACCAACCCTTTACCTGGGAGACTTCAAGATCCCCATAAACAGTCGAACTTCCCCATCTACATCCCAGCTTCAATCTCTAACCATTTCTCTTGGCCTCTCACAACTCTCAACCTCAGAAACACACAAAGATGGTAACACCCTTGATCTTGGTCTTTGTACAACTTTGTTCAATCTCCTGCCTAGATAACTCACCTCTTCCCCTCTCTGACCACAATATCCTCTCCTTCAGGCTCACAAACCCTCGCCCACCCCAGCACACTCCTACCTACCACACATTCGGAAGTCTACAAGCCATTAACCCTCATTCACTTACAGACTACCTACACTCATCACTGCCCCATCTCCTCTTTTTCCTGTCCTGATCTGGCTGTACACCACTACATACCTCAATCTAGAGCCTCTCACCTAGACAAATCAGTTCTCATGCTTAGCACTGACGAGGGCCAACAGCCTGAAACATCATGTCTGCGAATTGAGATACCGATTTGGCTCTTATCCTAAGTCATATTGCAAGACTTGTTAAAGGGTTGATTGTGACTTGCAGGATCACTACTTCCAATAGATGGCGCTAGAGAGTTCAAGTCCTCTTTTTCTCTGATGAGGCAATTTGCATACACAGCTACATAGACACTCTCAGAAGCACCCTGGACCAAGTAGTGCCCTCACCCTCAAAACCTCCAAACACGGAGTAAAACAGCCCTGGCTTAAATTGCAAACTCAATTTCTCCAGCGATGCTCTAGGAGTGCTGAATACCTATGCAAGAAAACTTGCACACCATAAAACTTAAAAAAAAAAAATATGCTGAGGACCTATAACTCGCCCGTCACCTCACCAGACGTACTTCACCACTGATTTCCTCACTATCTAACAACCCCAAAAAAACTTTTTGACACCTTTCACTCCCTCTTCAGTCCAGAAATGCAGGCTCCTATAACAGACATCTGCGCTGAAGACCTGGACTCCCACTTGATAGGGAAAATAAAGAATATCCATCAGGAAATCCCTTCCCAGCCACCAAGTGCTGTGACTCCCATTCCCCACTGCTTCTCCCTGGCTCTCTCAACATCTATGATCCCATCACAGAAGAAGTCTCCAGGCTTCTCTCTTCTCCTCCTACTACATGCACTACCGATCCCATTCCCTCACATCTCCTCCAGTCTCTCTCTCCAGTCATCACTACTTGCCTAACTACAATCTTCAACCTCTACCTCTCTTCTGATATTTTCCCCTCCTCCTTCATACACTTTATCATTATTCCACAATTAAAAAACCCTCTCTCGACTAATCCTGCACCAATAACTACTGACCAATCTCCAACCTCCCCTTCATCTCTAAACTATTGGAGCCCCTGGTCTACTCCTGTCTTACCCATTTCCTCTCCGCTCACTCTCTCCTAGATCCATCAAAGTCTAGCTTCTGTCCCCTACATTCAACAGAATCTGCACTCATCAAAGTGACTAACGACCTTCTGACAGCAAAACGTAACGGTGACCACTCTCTGCTCATTCTTCTCAACATTTCTGCAGCTTTTGACACTGTTGACCACCATCTCATATTCTCTTTGCTCCACTCAATAGTCATTAAGGACAATGGTCTTTCCTGATTCTTTTCCTATATTTCTGACCACTCCTTCAGTGTATCGTTTGCTTGCTCCACTTCATCTACTCTTCCTCTCACTGTTGGGGTTCCTCAGGGCTCAGTTCTTGGCCCCTTTCTCTTCTCTCTCTACATGGCCCCAATTGGGCAGACCATCAGCAGATTTGGCTTTCAGTATCATCTTTATGCTGAGGACACACAACTATACACATCATCCCCTGACCTTGCCCCTGCTGTACTACAGAACATCAGTGACTGTCTGTCCACAGTCTCAAACATCATGTCCGATCTCTATCTGAAACTCAACCCTTCCAAAACTGAACTTCTTCTGCTCCTGTCGTCTTCTAACCTCCCTAAATCTGACATCTCCCTCTCCGTTGTTGGCACCATAATAACACCTAGGTAGCAGATGCGCTGTCTGGGTGTTATGTTTGACACCAATCTTTCCTTCACCTCCCATATGCAATCTCTTGCCTGCTCTTGCCGCTTACACCTAAAGAACATCTCTAGAATCTGTCCATTTCTCACCATAGAAACCACAGAAACCCACACGGTTGTCCTTATTCACTCTCGCCTGGACTACTGTAATGCTCTATTAATTGGCCTCCCCCTCACTTGACTTTCCCCTCTCTAGTCCATCTTCAATGCAGCAGCCAGGGTTGTGTATCTGGCAAATCAGTACTTGGACGCTTCCGTTCTTTGCCAGTCATTGCACTGGCTGCCCATTCATTATAGAATCCAATTCAAAATGCTTGTTCTCACCCATGGGAAACCCACAAAGTTCTCCACAGTGCGGCACCATGTTACATCTCCTATCTTATTTCTTTTTATTGGCCTACCCGCTCGCTACGCTCTGCAAGCGATTTTCGACCAACATCCGCACTAATCTGTACCTCCCATTCCTGTCTCCAAGACTTCTCCCGCATTGCACCAATCCTCTGGAATGCTCTACCCCAAGAAATTAGGACTATCCACAACTTACACTTACAGTTTTAGTCGCTTCCTCAAACACATCTGTTCAGAGTGGCCTATTACATTCCCTAATCTAAGTCTGTGTGTGTGTGTGTGTGTGTGTGTGTGTGTGTGTGTGTGTGTGTGTGTGTGTGTGTGTGTGTGTGTGTGTGTGTGTGTGTGTGTGGCCCATTCACTATCTATCTGAGAATAATCCTGCATAAAACTCCACCGCACCCTACAGCAACACAAATACTGGCTGGTGACTGCCTCATGTAGCCTTTATCTATCCCTTACTCGGACCTCAAGATGGCTGGACCATCATTGTAAATAAGCCCCTGTACTTTGTCTCACCCCACCTCATTATATATTGTAAGCTCTCATGAGCAAGGTCATCTTACTTTGCTTTAGTTATTGTATTATTTTAAATATTGTTACTTATGACTTCTGTAAAGTGCTGTGGAATATGTTGGCACTATATAAATAAAGATTATTATTACTTGTCAACAACTTTGTCCCTGACTTGTTTGGAGATCTCCTTGGTTTTCATGGTGTTCTATGGTTTGTGGCGCCTCTTGCTTAATGGTGTTGCAGCCTTTGTGGCCTTTCAGAAAAGATGTGTTTATACTGACAAACTATGTGACACTTAAATTGCACATAGGTAGACTTCCTTTCAGTAAGCACATCTATATATATAATTGTCTAAGGGGTACTTCCGTCTTTCTGTCTGCAACTTCCGTCACAGAAATCCCGCGTCGCTGATTGGTCTCGCCAGCTGCCTGTCATGGCTGCCGTGACCAATCAGCGACGGGCACAGTCCAATTAGTCCCTCCCTACTCCCCTGCAGTCAATGCCCGGTGCCCGCTCCATACTCCCCGCAGTCAGTGCCTGGCGCCTGCTCCATACTCCCCTCACCGCTCACACAGGGTTAATGCCAGCAGTAACGTACCGCACTATGCCGCGGGTAACGTTATCGCTGCTATTAACCCTGTGTGTCCCCAACTTTTTACTATTGATGCTGCCTATGCAGCATCAATAGTAAAAACATCTAATGTTAAAAATAATAAAAAACCAAAAAACCTGCTATACTCATCCTCCGTAGTCCGATGATGCGCTCGCGGCTGCCGCCATCTTCCGTTACCAGAGATGCTTTGTGAAATTACCCAGAAGACTTAGCGGTCTCACGAGACCACTAAGTCATCTGGGTAATTTCGCAATGCATCCTGGGAACGGAAGATGGTGGCAGCCGCGCGTATAGGGACAGCTTCGCTGGATCCCAGGGGGTGAGTATATAACTATTTTTTGTTTTAATTATCTTTTTTTAACACGGATGTGTGCCCACACTGCTATATACTACGCGGGCAGTGTTATATAGCATGTGGGCTGCGTTATATACAGCGTGGCTGCTATATACTACGTGGCCAGAGTTATATACTATGTGGCTGTGTTCTATATCACGTGGGCAGTGTTATATACCGCGTGGGCTGCGTTATATACCATGTGGGCTGCTATATACTATGTGGGCAGTGTTATATACTATGTGGGCAGTGTTATATACCACGTGGGCTGTGTTATATACCGCGTGGCTGCTATATACTATGTGGCCAGTGTTATATACTACATGGGCAGTGTTATATACCGCATGGGCTGCGTTATATATCGCATGGCTGCTATATACTACATGGCCAGTGTTAGATACTATGTGGACTGTGTTATGTACTGCATGGCCTGTGCTATATATTACGTGACCACTGTTATATACTGCATGGCCTGTGTTATATACTACGTTGCCTGTGTTATATACTGCGTGGCTGCTATATACTGCGTGGGCTGTGTTATATACTATTTGGGCTGTGTTATATACTGCGTGGCCACTGTTATATATTGCGTGGCCTGTATTAACGCATCGGGTATTCTGCAATATGTATGTATATAGCAGCCACATAGTATATAGCACAGGCCACGTAGTATTTGTCTGCTATTTACTACATGGCTCCTATATACTACGTGGCCTGTGCTATATACATACATACATACATACATATTCTAGAATACCCGATGCGTTAGAATCGGGCCACCATCTAGTGACATATAAACATAATTGCTTGCACCAGAAATTTTTACAGTTTTTATAAATTTATATAAGTTATACATTGTGATTTTCTGGATTTTATTTTTGACATTCCATTTCTCAATGTTAAAATTAAACTACCCTTAAAATTATAGACTGTTCATGTCTTTGTCTGTGGGCAAACTTACAAAATCAGCAAGGGATCAAATACTTATTTCCCCCACGATAGATAGATAGATAGATAGATACAGTGCCTTGCGAAAGTATTCGGCCCCTGGAGCTTTTCCACTTTTTCCCACATATCATGCTTCAAACATAAAGATACCAAATGTAAATTTTTGGCTTGAGAAAGGCTCAGTTGAGCCGAAACGTCGCTGAGACATGTGGGTTCATTAAAGTCCTGCATATTTTTCTGAAAACGGAGTGCTGCCTGCTTTTTTGAATATTGATTGAAGACGACCGGTGGACGGGTGGTCTATGGGCATTGCACCTGAAGCTAAGTATAGGAGTTGTGCTGTTCCATTTTTGGGGTATTAGATAGATAGATAGATAGATAGATAGTCTTCAAGACTTTTCACGTGCTGCGCCATTTCTTTGGAATGCAGTACCCAGGTTAATATGATTAATAACCAATCCTCACAGTTTTAAGCGTGCCCTAAAAACACATTTGTTCAGACTGGCCTACCGCCTCAACCATTAACCCAACTATCCCTGTGTGGCCCATTCAAAAAACTTAAATCATAATCATGTTCCTCGCATCATGTTCTCATACGCTCTATGCAGTGGCGTAACTACAAAGTTATGGGCCCCGGTGCGAACTTCCAAATGGGGCCCCCCCGCCATAAAATTCAATGTAAGCCCCATAGAATACAATGCAGCCCCCCTCATAGTATAATGCAGCCCCTCCATACAGGGGCAGTGACAAAGACACGAGCAAATGGTGACGAGGGGGCAGAGGAGAGGGAACAAGGGGGCAAGGAAGACAGGCACTAGGGGACACATGGGGGCTAGGAGGCAGGGGAGAAGGATACAAGGGGTCTAGTGGGCAAGGGAGACTGACACAAGTGGGCAAGGGAGACTGACACAAAGGGCACACGGGGACTAGTGGACAAGAGAGACTGGCACACGGGGACACGGACTAGTGGGCAAGGGAGACTGACACACGGGGAATAGTGGGCAAGGGAGACTGATACAAGGGGACTAGTGGGCAATGGAGACTGACACACGGGGACAAGGGACAAGCACAAGGGGACAAGGGAGACAGGCACAAGGGGACACATAGGGACTAGTGAGCAAGAGACTGACACAAGGGGACAAGGGATACAAGCACAAGGGGACACACAGGGACAAGTGGGAAAGGGAGACTGACACACAGGGACTAGTGGGCAAAGGAGACTGACACAAGCACAAGGGGACAAAGGAGACTGATACAAGCACAAGGGGACATAGGAGACAGGCACATGGGGACACACAGGGACTAATGGGCAAGGGAGACTGGCACACGGGGACACAAGCATAAGGGAGACAGGCTCAAGGGGACACACAGGGACTAATGGGCAAGGGAGACTGGCACACGGGGACAAGGGACACAAGCATAAGGGGACAAGGGAGACAGGCACATGGGGACACACAGGGACTAATGGGCAAGGGAGACTGGCACATGGGGACACAAGCATAAGGGAGACAGGCTCAAGGGGACTCACGGCCCCCTGACCTGCCAGAGCCGCTTGCAGCTGCGACCGTAGTAGTTACGCCGCTGCCTCACACACACACATACTACAGATATCACACACACACTACAGATATCACACACACACATCATACTACAGATATCACACACACACACACACATCAGTTATTACACACACTACAGATATCACACACACATCATATTACAGATATCACACACATACTACAGTTATCACACACACACACTACAGATATCACACACACACACAGACATACTACAGATCTCACACACACACACACATCATACTACAGATCTCACACACACACACACATCATACTACAGATATCACACACACACACACTACAGATAACACACACACACACACTACAGATAACACACACACACACACTACAGATATCACACACACACACATACACACACTACAGATATCACACACACACACACACATACACACACTACAGATATCACACACACACACATCATACTACAGATATCACACACATACTACAGTTATCACACACACACTACAGATACCACACACACACACACACACACACCAGAGATACCAGCTCATATACACAACTCACAATCTCCTCTCTGGTACAGGGGTGGCTGATGTAAACCGGCTGCAGCTCCTCAGCTTCTCCTGACTAAGGCTAGTTTCACACTAGCGTCGGGAACAACCCGTCGCTGTGCGTCGGGCCGACGTTCCCGACGCTAGTGTGGTCTCCGCCGCATAACGGGGGCAGCGGATGCATTTTTCCCACGCATCCGCTGCCCCATTGTGAGGTGCGGGGAAGTGCGGGGAGGTGGGGGCGGAGTTCCGGCCGCGCATGCGCGGTCGGAAAAAGTGGACCGTCGGGAGCAAAAAACGTTACATGTAAGGTTTTTTTCTCCCGACGGTCCACTACCACACGCCCAAGCATCGCAAAACGGACGCGACCTTTGGCAATGCGTCGCAAATGCGTCGCTAATGTTAGTCTATGACGAAAAAACGTATCCAGCAAGAACTTTTGCTGGATGCGTATTTTCGGCAAAACGACGCATTTGCGACGTATTGCAGTTAACGCTAGTGTGAAACTAGCCTAAAGCGGCTCTGTCCCGCACCTCCCCCCTGCTCTCGCCTTCTGTCCCGGGGTTATTTTGGCTTTCTCTTAAAGGGAACCTGTCACCCCGTTTTTTCCGTATGAGATAAAAATACTGTTAAATAGGGCCTGAGCTGTGCATTGCAATAGTGTATTTTGTGGACCCCGATTCCCCACCTATGCTGCCGAAATACGTTACCAAAGTAGTCGTTTTCGCCTGTCAATCAGGCTGGTCTGGTCAGATGGGCGTGGTGTCTTCCCCCAGATCTTGCTTAGTTTTCCGTTGGTGGCGTAGTGGTGTGCGCATGCCCAAGGTCCCGAATCCACTGCACAGGGGAGTGAAAATAGCGTGATGTGCGACATTTCATTGGTGATCGGTGGGGGCGGCCATCTTCCTTTGGCCGCGCGTGCGCAGAAGCGGCGCTCTGCTGGCCGCGGCTTCAGGAAAATGGCCGCAGGATGCCGCGCGTGCCCAGATGGAGATCGCGGCGGCCATTTTCCTGAAGCAGAGATGCGACACCTCGTACACACCCGACTCCGCTCCGTACACCCCCGGCTCCGCTCCGTACACCCCCGGCTCCGCTCCGTACACCTCGTGCACACCCGGCTCCGCTCCGTACACCTCGTGCACACCCGGCTCCGCTCCGTACACCTCGTGCACACCCGGCTCCGCTCCGTACACCTCGTGCACACCCGGCTCCGCTCCGTACACCTCGTGCACACCCGGCTCCGCTCCGTACACCTCGTGCACACCCGGCTCCGCTCCGTACACCTCGTGCACACCCGGCTCCGCTCCGTACACCTCGTGCACACCCGGCTCCGCTCCGTACACCTCGTGCACACCCGGCTCCGCTCCGTACACCTCGTGCACACCCGGCTCCGCTCCGTACACCTCGTGCACACCCGGCTCCGCTCCGTACACCTCATGCACACCCGGCTCCGCTCCGTACACCTCATGCACACCCGGCTCCGCTCCGTACACCTCATACACACCCGGCTCCGCTCCGTACACCTCATGCACACCCGGCTCCGCTCCGTACACCTCATGCACACCCGGCTCCGCTCCGTACACCTCATGCACACCCGGCTCCGCTCCGTACACCTCATGCACACCCGGCTCCGCTCCGTACACCTCATACACACCCGGCTCCGCTCCGTACACCTCATGCACACCCGGCTCCGCTCCGTACACCTCATGCACACCCGGCTCTGCTCCGTACACCTCATGCACACCCGGCTCCGCTCCGTACACCTCATGCACACCCGGCTCCGCTCCGTACACCTCATGCACACCCGGCTCCGCTCCGTACACCTCATACACACCCGGCTCCGCTCCGTACACCTCATGCACACCCAGCTCCGCTCCGTACACCTCATGCACACCCAGCTCCGCTCTGTACACCTCATACACACACTGCTCTGCTACATCCACCCAAACCCCTCCTGACCTCACACAAAAGCTTACCCTCCTCGAGCATGATGACAACCAGCACTGCACTACTGTCCTGCACTACACGGAAGCCCTTGATCATGTGACTCCGACTCCTCCCCTCCTGTGACCTCATCACAGGTCCTGTGCGCACAGAGCAGTGGCAGCTATAGTAGTGGTGTGCGGCTCTCTGCGGTGGAGGGGCTCTGCTGCGGGTCAAGTGCAGTCCCACCCGTGATCGCGAGTGCACGCGCAGCAGGGCCTGTAAGGAAGAATTATTTAAAGGGCCGGCGGCCCATTTTGTAGCTTAGAGTTCTTAGGAGCCCGCCCAGTCTGCTGGACTGGGTGGGCCCCTAAGCACTGCGGACCCCGTCGCAATTGCGACCCCTGCGACCGCGGTAGTTACGCCCCTGGCTCTATGCATTTAATAGCCCTCTGTTTCTGTACTGTTACATATTTAGGCCAATAACCGGTTCATGCAGCATTACATGAACACCTGATTCTTACACTATGGCTGGTCCGAACAGCGAAAGCAATTGTTACCATCCACCTCTCGTGTCTCCCTTTTTTTCTCATAGATTGTAAGCTTGCGAGCAGGGCCCTCATTCCTCTTGGTATCTGTTTTGATCTGTGTTTATTGTTATGCTGTAATGTCTATTGTCTGTACAAGTCCCTTCTATAATGTAAAGCACTGCGGAATATGTTTGCGCTATAGAAATAAAATTATTATTATTATGATAGATAGATAGATAGATAGAGAGATAGAAAACTGTTCATAAATCTAGTAAGAATTTAAAGTATGCTGTGAAATATATATATTTTTTAAACATTTGGATTGTAGAATTGTCAAAACGCTCTAAATAAATTGCAATAGCCTTCAAAATCAGATATTCATCAACAAAGATGTTCAGACACATTACTCATAAACATTTTGGGTGGGTGCCATTTTTTTGCTAAAATTAAGATGTTGACATTTATTTCTAAATGTACCATGTGCTGCTGTTCTCTAAATGTTGTTTTGTTACAACATAAGTACAGTGACATTGCAATCTCCTGCACAAAAATCCATGATTTTGAACCATAATTACAGTGATGAATAGAACCATATAGCTCAATTGATAGGAAGCATAAAGTAGACATCACATCTTTAGATTGGTTACTATAATATGCAGTAAATTTCTTGTTATTTGGCTTAAATTGGACTTCATAAATTATTGTGGATTACTGGAAGGTCTTTAAGGTATATAAAACTTTTTTAGTAATGATAGAGATGAAGACAGCTAAAACTAAAAGAATGTCAACCAAACATCAATCACTTTGCTTTTGCATCTTACTTGTAGAGAAGTTTAATTACAGTATAGTTATGTTCCATAGAATATATTGATCAGCCATAAAAATAAAACCACCTCTCTTTTATTGTAAACGTCCTATTTCCCTATTCTGTAAAAACAGCTCTAAATCATAGAGTTATGGGCTTTACAACTTTTTTGAAGATTGATTTTGGTATCTAGTGCTAAGATCTTAGCAGCAGACCCGAGATCTGGGATACTTAGAGGTAAAGTCTATAGCTTGAAGTCTTTGACATGTTTCTCAACCATTTTGAATTGCTGTAGGATGAAATAGCCACCGTTTTGAAACAGAACATTGTACAGAGCATCATACTGTCTCAGCCAGCTTGCCTTCTTTCTATGGAACACTATGGTACCAGCACCTGAGAGGATAAGTGCGGCATGCACACATACTCGGCAAGCAGACCAGGTTCCTTAAATTTTTTTTTTCTTTGTATAATCTTTATTGTCTGAAAATCATTTTGCTGCTTAATCATGAATGGTTTTCACTACGTACAATTCTCTTTTGTTTTTAAAGAGGGATTTTTCACCAATTTTTTTGTGTTTTTTTATTTTGCCTGTCCATTGCAGAGATATTAGAAATCAGGTCATTTGGCACTCAATGAGTTAACTTTTTCAAAGTCCAAGTGGGTGTTACTTTTCACTAGGGGCATCTACTTCTTCTCTCTATATGAGTCATATAACACCCACTTGAGCTTAACCCCTTAATCCCATATGACATACTATCCCGTCAAGGTGACCTGGGACTTAATTTCCAGTGACGGGATAGTACGTCATATGCGATCGCAGCTGACAACTATCGCAGCTGACTATCGCAGCTGACATCCGGCACTATGTGCCAGGAGCAGTCACGGACTTCCCCCAGCACATTAACCCCCAGCACACCACGATCAAACATGATCGCGGTGTGCCGGCGGTACAGGGATGCATCGAGCAGGGAGGGGGCTCCCTGCGTGCTTCCCTGAGACCCCCGGAGCAACGCGATGTGATCGCGTTGCTGCGAGGGTCTCTTACCTCTCCACCCTGCAGCAGGCCTGGATCCAAAATGGCCGCGGCATCCAGGTCCTGCAGGGAGGGAGGTGGCTTACCAATTGCCTGCTCAGAGCAGGCGCTGGTAAGCCTGCTGTGCTTTAAGTCAAATCGCCGATCTAACAGAGTGCTGTGCAAACTGTCAGATCAGAGATCTGTGATGTCCCCCCCTGGGACAAAGTAAAAATGTAAAAAAAAAAATTTCCAAATGTGTAAAAAAAAAAAAAAATTCCTAAATAAAGAAAAAGAAAAAAATATTATTCCCATAAATACATTTCTTTATCTAAATGAAAAAACAAACAATAAAAGTACACATATTTAGTATCGCCGCGTCCGTAGCGACCCAACCTATAAAACTGTCCCACTAGTTAACCCATTCAGTGAATAAAAAAATGATATAAATGAGATATCGCTGTAATCGTACTGACCCGTGGAATAAAAATGCTTTATCAATTTTACCAAACGTGGAACGGTATAAACGCCCACCCCAAAAGAAATTCATGAATAGCTGTTTTTTTGTCGTTCTGCCTCACAAAAATCGGAATAAAAAGCGATCAAAAAATGTCACGTGAAATACTTGGGGGTTCAAAGCTCTCAAAACACATGTAGATAAGTTCCTTAGGGGGTCTACTTTCCAAAATGGTGTCACTTGTGGGGGGTTTTAATGTTTAGGCACATCAGGGGCTCTCCAAACGCGACATGGTTTCCCATCTCAATTCCAGTCAATTTTGCATTGAAAAGTCAAATGGCGCTCCTTCCCTTCCAAGCTCTGCCATGCGCCCAAACAGTCGTTTACCCCACATATCAGCTATCAGCATACTCAGGACAAATTGCACAACAACTTTTGGGGTCCAATTTCTCCTCTTACCCTTGGGAAAATAAAAAATTGGGGGCAAAAAGATCATTTTTGTGAAAAAATATGATTTTTTATTTTTACGGCTCTGCATTATAAACTTCTGTAAAGCACTTGTTGGGTCAGAGTGCTCACCACACATCTAGATAAGTTCCTTAAGGGGTCTACTTTACAAAATGGTGTCACTTGTGGGGGGTTTCAATGTTTAGGCACATCAGGGGCTCTTCAAACGCAACATGGCGTCCCATCTTAATTCCAGTCAATTTTGCATTGAAAAGTCAAATGGCGCTCCTTCCCTTCCGAGCTCTGCTATGCGCCCAAACAGTGGTTTACTCCCACATATCGGGTATCAGCGTACTCAGGACAAATTTCAAAACAACTTTTGGGGTCCAATTTCTTCTCTTACCCTTGGGAAAATAAAAAATTGGGGGCGAAAAAATCACTTTTGTGAAAAAATATGATTTTTTATTTTTTCGGCTCTGCATTATAAACTTCTGTGAAGCACTTGGTGGGTCAAAGTGCTCACCACACATCTAGATAAGTTCCTTAGGGGGTCTACTTTCCAAAATGGTGTCACTTGTGGGGAGTTTCAATGTTTAGGTACATCAGGGGCTCTCCAAACGCAACATGGCGTCCCATCTCAATTCCTGTCAATTTTGCATTGAAAAGTCACATGGCACTCCTTCCATTCTGAGCTCTGCCATGCGCCCAAACAGTGGTTTACCGCCACATATGGGGTATCAGCGTACTCAGCACAAATTGTACAACAACTTTTGTGGTCCATTTTCTCCTGTTACCCTTGGTAAAATAAAACAAATTGGAGCTGAAATAAATTTTGTGTAAAAAAAAAGTTAAATGTTAATTTTTATTTAAACATTCCAAAAATTCCTGTGAAACACCTGAAGGGTTAATAAACTTCTTGAATGTGGTTTTGAGCACCTTCAGGGGCGCAGTTTTTAGAATGGTGTCACACTTGGGTATTTTCTATCATATAGACCCCTCAAAATGACTTCAAATGAGATGTGGTCCCTAAAAAAAAATAGTGTTGTAAAAATGAGAAATTGCTGGTCAAATTTTAACCCTTATAACTCCCTAACAAAAAAAAAATTTGGTTCCAAAATTGTGCTGATGTAAAGTAGACATGTGGAAAATGTTACCTATTAAGTATTTTGTGTGACGTATCTCTGGGATTTAAGGGCATAAAAATTAAAAGTTGGAAAATTGTGAAATTTTCAAAATTTTCGCCAAATTTCCATTTTTTTCACAAATAAATGCAAGTTATATCAAAGAAATTTTACCACTATCATGAAGTACAATATGTCACGAGAAAACAGTGTCAGAATCGCCAAGATCCGTTGAAGCGTTCCAGAGTTATATCCTCATAAAGGGACAGTGGTCAGAATTGTAAAAATTGGCCCGGTCATTAATGTGCAAACCACCGTCGGGGCTTAAGGGGTTAAAAAAGTTAATGTGATATGTGTCCATGCCTGCCCTTCCTGCCTCTGCTAATGTCGCCAGGTGGAACCATGCTCTCATTGCAGGTGATGTGGACAACAGTTCCAGTTCCAATTTCTCTGGGATTTGTACAGTCCAATCCATACTGGGAGACTAAGAGTTAACTGCTGTGTGGTTTGAGTGCGACTGCAAACTAAGATCCTAAAATCCTGCAGTCCACTGAAACTTACAGTATATTCTGACTTGGTTCAGTGTAACCTGCCTTGCTATTTCCCCAGTAGACAGTCCCGACTTTTGGCCTTGACTTGTTTTTTCACTATTCTCATTCTTTAAGATTTTGTCCCTGTACCAACCTCCTGATTCTGGCTCCAGCTTGAATACTCACTGCCCGCTTGACTTTGATATTGTAATTGACGCGACTTCTAGGCTTTGACCCTGCTTTGCAACCTTTCCTGCCTCTGGACAGCAGCCCTTCTGTGATAGCTATCCACTGGATCCCGTTGTTAAATCAGATCCCTCCATAAGATTTAAAGGGTATCAGAGTTTCTCTAGAATCTGGGGGCAGGGCTAATTACTTTACGGGCACATTTTGCTAGGATGCTACCGTTTTCCATTTATGTTTAAATAAAGTTAATTTTATTGAATTAATAAAAGTTGTACTTGTACTATTCTTTTAAGACACTAAGTTCGGGCCTTGATTTTTGGTGTTTTGTATATTCCGAATGGTCTGCCATTCTTCCATCTAGCAACTATACCCTTCTTTTATTTGATACATAATTTTTTTATTATTATTTATTTTAATACTAATTTTAAAGATATTGGTATTGATTGTTTTTCTATTTTTTCATAGATTGACATGTCAAGAAGAGATCCCCTTTCAGCAGTCACCTCATTATCATAACAAGCAAGATTACAATGACAGATAACAGAATCCACCATTCACAGTAGGTAGTGTCACTGCTCACCTCTTCCTCCTTCCTGCACAATGGCATCTGCATGTCACTAAATATGAGAACATGTATAGAAAACTGTCGCAAGGAAATAGAGTCCCATATAATGTCTTGTGATATACTGTATATAAATGCATATGCCTAATGTCCATATCTCCGAACAGGCTTCAGGGCAGATTTCATAAATGTACAGAAAACAGAACACAATAATCTGCAATCAGAAATACAGATTATAAAAAAATTATCAAAACCTGGTTTCAATTAGATTAAAAAATGTATGTGACTCATTCCCTTAAAGAAAAGTAAAATAAAATATACCTGGAAAGAGTATTGGATATTTTATGAATTTTTAAATAGGTTAGAGTAGAGTAGTGCTCAGCCAGAAAAGCCTACCTTGTCATGATGGCAGGCTTGAAAAATCTTTTGTCCTAAACAAAAGCTGATGGCTGTGAATGCAATATAGTGTTCGATGGGTACTGTTAATGTGTGATTGGTGAGGACGTGGTGCAGAAGTGGTGTTTTTCCAAGAGTGGGTGGTGGGACTATGGAAGGTTCGAGGGGTGGAGGTGGATCTGGAGTGGAGCCTAGGTGGAGTTTCTAGGGGGCCTAAAATTTTGCCAGAATAGGACCTTGAAATTTCTGATGAAAGCTCTGGCGCCAAGTCTGTCCAAGGTAGCCAGTTAACTTATTAGGAGCTAATACTTTGATTTACACAAAAAAAGCATGGACTTAACCTCCAAAAAATCATACATTGATCTAATGAACATGAGGCTTTTAGTTTAACATTTTAATCAAACTGTACGAAGCCCACTGCCACGTCATGGCAAACCTTTAAGTGGATCCTAACTTCTATCACCTTAAAGAAGCAGCGCCATGCGCTTACCACCCTCGTCTCGATGATGCACCAGCAGGGTAGGTGGCCTGGTACCTCACAGGAACCATGCTGCAAGATTGAGTCCCCATGACTCCAGACCGCACTACTTCACAAGCACAAAATCACAGCAACAATTGCCACTACACAGCACCATCAGCAAATGAAAGGGTAATTGAAACTAACCTTCCTCAAGATCTCAAGTGAGAGCAAAAATAGGCTGGACCTCTTTTTTTCAGTCTCCTGCTAACTTAAAATCACCTGTGCAAAATGGGAGGAGTGCTGATCCAAAAAAGAGGACAGAAAATGCAATACACAAAAAAAGGAGCCTGCCATGCTGGTGCATTGCCTTTCTGATGGAAGCTAGCACACGGCGCCTCTATTTTAAGGCAAAAGATGTTAGGATCCACTTAGAGATTCACTGTGATGTGGCAGTGGGCTTCATACAGTCTGATCAGTGTTAACCTAAGAACCTCATGTTCAGTAATATATTTTAGCCTAGCGGCATTAGATCAATGTATGATTTTTTGGAGGTGCGGTCCACTTTCTTTTTTTGTCTAATACTTTGATTGCTAATATCTACTCAAGTAGAGGTGAAATTATAAAGAAAAAAATAAATGTTTTATTCTTCTCTGCAGCCACTACTACATTGTGTGTTAAGATCAACATGAAATATTTGGTGAAAGGTCCTCTTTAATTGTTTTCATGCCCTGAAATGATTTGCTATTGAGTTTGAGTTTTAAAAATATGTATTTTGCTCATGTCAAATGTTTGAGCCTTATATTTGTTGCGCTATTTATTGTTTTGCTTTTGATTAGGCTTATTTCATTATTCCATAGTTCAGTTTTGATACTCGCTTGCCCATTGTAAGCCTTTTTACAGGCGGACAAGAGTCAACATGGGCATTTTGAACAGTCTGAGGCTACTGAGCTCCTTTATCTATCAAGGTGTAAAGTACTTTGTACTCTGACACCTTTAGTATCATAGAAACAATTATGTCTTTCATCAATTTTCCCTAGACCCATCAGTAAGTTGTGGGTATATATGACTTTGTGCATCCATGAATCATTTTTCTAGCTACTAACTTCTGCATTTCTACAGCACTACACAAAACCTGCTGTTTTGGAAATGTTCTAACCAAGTATTATACATGGTACAAGCCTGGTGATAGATTTCCAAAAGTGTATTGACTGCTTCCTTGGCATACTCTGAGATGTTGGGCATACTTTAAATGGCTTTGTTGAGATTTTATAATTCACTGAAGTCTGGTTCATTTTTTGGAAATTAGTGTTCCAAAATTTTGGCTACTTATCCTAAATTGTGTGATAAGGCTCTTTAAAGGGACAATATTGAGGTTTACAATTACTACATCTAACAGGCACTCTATTAGAGCCCTCTCACCCAGCTAAATCAGACTTCTTGCTTTGTGTAACAACCCTGCTGGCATCACTGCATGGCCTCCCATCCCCTGCCTGCATTACACTCAAACTCACTTACTTCACTGGACCTTGTTGTGACTTCTCTCTGCTCCCAGCTCCATGCTGTGTGCCTCATGTCTGCTGCTTGCTTTGTGCATGCTCTGTTTGTGTGCATAGTGGGGCGGCGCAGGCAACTCCTGTGTCTTATTGGGACTGTGTGCACCTTGCTAAGGTTTACCCGGCCAATCGCCATGAGCCTTCCTGTATTTAAGACATCTCCACCCATTGGTGGGGGCCTGTGCAACTTAATCCCTCAGTTAGTTCTTAGCTGCTGAGGTGTTAGGCCCTGTCTCTGTTACTCTTATGTCCACCACCCAGGGAGGCGTTGTACCCTGGTCTGTGTCCTGTGTTTGCCATCCAGTGGGGCTTCGTACCCTGGCCTATATTCACCACCCAGACCCCCTCGTACCTTGTACGTAAGTCGTACCCTGGCTTGTGTCCATGTCTCTGTGCCTTGTCCTGTTCCTGACTTTGTCTTAGCCTAGTCCTGTTCCTGTGTCCGTTTATATCCCTGCCTTGGTTTCCTTTCCCTGCTGTGCGTACTCTGTGTCCTGCTTTGCTCTGCTTTTGGCTTTGCTCTCTGCGACCTTGCTTTGCTCTCTGGTTTTGCTCTAATAATTAATTTACATAATAATGTAAATGGTGATCAAAATGATGTCAGCGTGATATAGCCCATATACAAAGAGATGGGCCCAGAAAAATGGGAGAAAAAAGCCACCTGGTATTTACCTGCTGAGGATGGTGGAAGTCCGTAAGATGTGCCTTGCCCTGATGCGCATTTCGGCATCTGCCTTCGTCAGGTTCTTACCTGTTTTACATATATGCCTGCAGATCGGTCCCTACCGGTTCTTCCAGTGTACCAGCCTTGTCCGCCTGTCCTGCCAGAGAGCCAGCCTTACCTGCCTGCCTACCAGAGAGCCAGCCGTGCCCTCCTGCCAGTGTCTCTGTTGTACCCATCTGCCTGCCTGTGTCCCAGCCATGCCCGCCTGTCTGCCAGAGTGCCAGCTGTGCCTGCTTGCCTGTCTATGTTCCGTTCTCCGGTGGGATCAGCAGCCACAGCTAGACACAACCCTGGAGTAGCACCTGGTAGCTTCCTGCCACACAAGTCTGACCTTACCATCAGAGGCTCCAGCGAATACAAAGGGAGCTACTTAGTTATGCCCCTTCCAGGGTAGTCTGGTCTGTGGTCCAGTGGGGCCACACCCTCGCACACCGCGCCAACCAATCTGGGTGCGAGCGTGACACTTTACACTGATGAAGGGCAAACATCCCAACAAATGTGTCTGCAAATAAAGTTTCTGGATTTGATTCTTATTCTAACTAATGATTGTTACATCCAGCTGATGGCCATAGAGTTCCTGCCTTCTTCCTCTCTGAAGAGGCTACTTGTGTACCAAAATTTACGAAACTGTTGTAAAATTCCTGGTGTAAAGATAATATAAACCACAATCCGCCATCACTTGGACATTCCAAGAAAAGGGCCAAATTATAAATTCAACTTTGAATGTACTTTGTTAGGACAAAAAATTTATTTATGCAAAGGATTTTAGGGTCACGTTACTTTGTTAATATTTTTCTTTAAATGTACTGGTATTGAATGATAACTTTAGTTCAATTCTTGTTATATTGACAAATCTGCAACATAATTATAAATGTCATAGGACACGATAAATTTGAGCAACCAGAACTGTAGAAAAATGTAAAGGTATACATTATTTTATCACAGAAAACCGTGATGTATTGATTCATATATGATATGAGTTACTCAACCTTTTCAAAGATTTTTCATTTCTAAGGTATGTGATTAATTTTAATGTTATACTCTGAAGCCTAAATGCTGTAAATCTAAATATATTTTCTTTCAAATTTCACCTTTTCTGTTGCATTTGACCAAAGCACCCCTTTATATAGGTTTAAACATAACTATAAGCCTGGTTATGAAAACTAAATTACAAACACATTTGCTACCTGTAGACAAGCCCCATGTGTTATCTTGTTAGCATTTCTTCCATGCTGTCAGAGTGCTAAAAGCAAGCCATCAAAGTTCTAACAAATTCACACATGTAAATATATTTTTCACAGTACATTAGAAGGTCGAGGATATGCAAAAAAAAAAATACAGCTTATGAAAAGTCATTAAAATATGCAATAAAAGTGACCGCAATAAGCCAAAAGTGTTTATACATTTTTTTCAAGAAATTCAGTCTTCTAATGGATCGACACATAAAGATAACACTAGAGGGTTCATAACATTCTTAAATAACTTTTAAAAACATGTGAGTGTCATTTCATTGGTGGCATTTTCTAGTTTTCTCTGGTATGGTATGAGACTTAATACCTATAAAAATGCTGAAAAATGTATTATGTTTGCACCAAGCAGCACAGGTGGCTCTGTAGTTAGCTGAGATATTGACCTGAAATTGCGTCTAGGACAATATCTTCAAGGAGTTTGTATGTTCTCTCTGTGTTTGTGTGGGTTTCCTTCCACACTCCAAAGCCACACCATTAGGCAATTTAGATTGTGAGCCCGAATAGGGAATAGTGATAATAATGTCTGTAAAGAGCTGCGGAATATGATAGGGCTATATAAGCAAAGCACAATGAATATGTAGGAGGTGTAGCCCTTTAACGACCATGGATACATCTTTTAATGGAGGTCATTAAGTTGTTCTCTTCCTCAGAATGTACATTAATTTACTATCACTTTTATTGCATTTTTTGTGAGCCTGGATGAGCAAAACAGTAATTCTTTTCATTTTTCTCGGCTTTCACTTTATGAAATAAGTAATGATATAGTTTTTTGGTATGGCTGAACATGATTAGTGACATTCAATTTATAATATTTTTTATGTATTACTTCTTTATTTTGCACTAGCTGAAGAGCCCGGCGTTGCCTGGGCATAGTAAATATCTGTGGTTAGTTATAGCACCTCACTTCTCTTATATTCCCATCAGGCCTCTCATTTAGCACCTCACTTCTCTCATTTTCCCATCATGCCTCTCATTTTCCCCTCACATCTTTCATTTTCCCCCTCACATCTCTCATTTTCTCCCTTACACCTCTCATTTTCTCCCTCACTCCTCTTTTTTCCCCCCTCACTCCTCTCATTCCCCCCTCACTCCTCTTATTCCCCCTAACACTTGTCATTTCGACCTCACATCTGTCATTTTCCGATCACTCCACTATTTTCCCTCACTCCTCTCATTTTGCACTCACACCTTTTCATTTTCACCTCACACCTCTCATATTCACCTCACACCTCTCATTTTCCCCTCAGTATATACATGTTTGTCATCTCCCTTATATAGTATACACCTGTATGTCATCTCCTGCATATAGTATATACCTATATGTCATCTCCCCTGTATATACTGTAGTATATACCTGCATGTCATCTCCCCTGTAAATAGTATATACCTGCTTTATGTCATCTCCTCCTGTATATTGTATATACCTATGTGTCATCTCCTGTATATAGTATGTACCTGTATGTCATCTCTTCTGTATATAGTATATACCTGTATGTCATCTCCTCCTGTATATAGTATATGCCTGTATGTCATCTCCCCTGTATATAGTGTATACCTGCTGTATGTCATCTCCTCCTGTATATACTTATGTGTCATCTCCTCTTTTATATAGTATATACCTGTATGTCATCTCCTCCTGTATATAGTATATACCTGTGTCATCTCCTCCTGTATGTAGTATATATATATATATATATATGTATGTCATCTCCTCCTGTATATAGTATATACCTGTATGTCATCTCCTCCTGTATATAGCATATACCTGTAAGTCATCTCTTCCTGTATATAGTATTTACCTGTGTGTTATCTGCGCCTATATATAGTATGTACCTGTGTGTCATCTCCTCCTATATTTAGTATATACCTGTGTGTCATCTCCTCCTGTATATAGTATGTACCTGTGTGTCATCTCCCCTGTATATAGTATATACCTGAATGTCATCTCCTCCTGTATATAGTATATACCAGCTGTATGTCATCTCCTCCTGTATATAGTATGTACCTGTATGTCATCTCCTCCTGTATATAGTATATATCTGTGTGTCATCTCCTCCTGTATTAGACCTCGTTCACACGTTATTTGGTCAGTATTTTTACCTCAGTATTTGTAAGCTAAATTGGCAGCCTGATAAATCCCCAGCCAACAGGAAACCCTCCCTCCTGGCAGTATATAATAGCTCACACACACACATAATAGACAGGTCATGTGACTGACAGCTGCCAGATTTCCTATATGGTACATTTGTGGTACGTTTTGAGTATGTGCAAGTTTTGTGTGAGGCAACTTTTGCATATGTTGCAACTTTTGTGCATGTGGCAATTTTTCCGAGTGTGCAAATTTTGCGCGTGGCGAGTTTTCCATGAGGTGAGTTTTGCACTTGTGGCTAGTTTTGTGTGTGGCGAGTTTTCCATGAGGTGAGTTTTGCATTGTGGCGAGTTTTGCGTGAGCCTAGTTTTGCATGTGGCGAATTTTGTGCGTGGCGAGTTTTGAGTGGTGACTTTTGTGTTTTGACTTTTATGTGGCGAGGTTGGTGTATGTGTGGTGAAATGTGTGCTGAGGGTGGTATATGTGTTCAAGCACGTGGTAGTGTGTGGTGCATTTTGTGTTTGTGTTCATATCCCCATGTGGTGAGTATCCCATGCCGGGGCCCCACCTTAGCAACTGTACGGTATATATTCTTTGGCGCCATCGCTCTCATTCTTTAAGTCCCCCTTGTTCACATCTGGCAGCTGTCAATTTGCCTCCAACACTTTTCCTTTCACTTTTTCCCCATTATGTAGATAGGGGCAAAATTGTTTGGTGAATTGGAACGCGCGGGGTTAAAATTTTGCCTCACAACATAGCCTATGACGCTCTTGGGGTCCAGACGTGTGACTGTGCAAAACTTTGTGGCTGTAACTGCGACGGTGCAGATGCCAATCCCGGACATACACATACATACATACACACATTCAGCTTTATATATTAGATTATATCCTTGGGTCCATATAGTGTGTATTTTTTCTTCAAAATATGCGTCTGAGAATTTTTTTGTGTTTTTGCATAGCAAATTCCAGTTTTTATTTGCACCATTTTTGGTATATACACAACACATCTCTCTAAATGTCCCAAAGAAGATATAATACCCTATGGGTGACCAGTATGATACCAATAAATTTGGAACAAAATTTTGGAGGCTTATATAGCAAGTAAATGTATGCATGCAAGAAGATGTAATACCCTATGGGTAAGCAATTTGATACTGATACATTTGGAAAAAGTTTTTGGTGGCTTATATAGTAATTAAATGTACCCAAGAAGATGCAATTGTCCCGGGTGTGTCAGGTGCGACAGACAGTCATCCTGAATCTCGCCGTGGAGGGTCTTAGTGATTAGCTCAAGCAAATTCTTGATTTTTGTATATTTGTTGTGGAATGATATCCCTCTCCCGTTAGGACCCAATGATTACCTCCACCTTCTGCTGCTAATTAGACACCTGTCCTGTAGGTTTATATTATTTCCGTGTCTGCAGCATGTTGCTGGTGTTAGCTCTTATTTGGGTGTCCTAACAGTCAGTAAGTTCCTTCTCAGAGGACCCTTGGAGGATTTCTGGTGTGACATCTCAGTTATCTTCTCAAGCTAAGGGTTCTCCTTGTTCGTCTACCCTCTTTGTCTTTAGTTGCAGTGGGGACTGACTAGTGCAGACCCCATCCCCTCCCTAACCAAGTCCTATCTCTAGGGTCAGGCAAGGATTAGGCTCCTGCTCGGCGATAGGTGCAGAACTTATATAGGGACGGTTAGGGCACACTTGGTGATTAAAGATCTGCTTATGGGTATCCACTCCCCACTTTCCTATTGTTTGAACTCCCCCTCCCTTTTCCCTTTGTTGTGCACTTACTTTTTCATCACCCAGCATGGCAATAATACCCTATGGGTGAGCAATATGATACCGATACATTTAGAAAATGTTTTTGGAGGCTTATATAGTAACTAAATGTACTCAAGAAGATGTAATAACCTATGGGTGAGCAATATGATACCAATAAATTTGGAATAAGTTTTTGTAGGATTAGATAGCTACAAAATGTACTCCAGATCACAGAATAGACTATTGGTGAGCAGTAAAACAGCAATACTTTTTTAAATACGTTTTTTGAGGCTTACATAGCAACTAAATGTACCCAAGATACATTTGGAAAAAGGTTTTGGTGGCTTATATAGTAACTAAAATGTACCCAAGAAGATGTAATACCCTATGGATGAGCAATATGATAGTGATACATTTGTAACAACTTTGTTGAGGCTTATGTAGCAATAAAATGTACCCAACCATATGTAATACCCTATGGATGAGCAATATAATACTGATATATTTTTATCACTTTTTTTGAGGCTTTTATAACAACAAAATGGTCTCCAGGCTACGGAATAGTCTATGGGTGAGCAATATAATACTGATACATTTTTAAACAAGTTTTTGGAGGCTTATGTAGCGACTAAATGTAACAAAGAATATGTAATACCCTATGGGTGACTATTATGGAACCGATAAATTTAGAACAAGTTTTTTGAGGCTTATATAGCAACACAATGTTTCCCCAGAATATGTAATACCCTATGGATGAGCAATATAATACCAATATATTTTTTAACACTTTTATGAGGCTTTTATATCGACAAATTGTACTCCAGACCACAGAATAGTCTATGGGTGAGCAATATAATGTCAATACATTTTTTACCAAGTTTTTTGAGGCTTTTATAACACAGAAATGTACTTCATACCACTGAATAGTCTATAAGGGAGCATTATAATACCAATAAATTTTGAACACGTTTTTAGAGGCCTATATAGTAAGTAAATATACCTAAGAAGGTGTATTACCCTATGAGTGAGCAAGATGATACTGATAAATTTGGAACAAGTATTTTGAGGCCTTAATAGCAACTAAATGTACCCAAGAAGATGTAATGCCCTATGAGTGAGCAATATAACAACAATAAATTAAGAACAAATATTTTGAGGGTTATATACAAAAGAAAAGAACTCCAGACCATGGAATAGTGTATAGGTAAGCAATATAAAACTATAAAATTTATACATTTTTTTGAGTCTTATATAGCAACAAAATGTACTCTAGAACACAAAATAGTCTATGGGTGATCAATATAATAACAGTAAAATTTTAAAAGTTTTTGGAGGGTTAAATACCTTTGAAATGTACCTGTTAAATATTAATTATTAATTGAATTATTCTTATTCTCAATTCTGTACTGAGCACATTGCCTCTCGCTGACATTACAAAAGCTATTACTGTATATATGGCTCAGAGTAAGTTAACACCATATAGAGAGAACATGTGCTCTCTGGGACATATATATAATCACGTCTCTTAGGAGGTGGAGGAGCTGTCACGTCATGCTGTCACCTCCTGCCTTCTCCATCATTCTCCATGGACTTCAGACAACTTACAGAAAGAATGAACAACTGGTAGCCATGATGACTTCTACTGAAGACAGACAGACGTTTTTTACCATCTCAGGAAAAATGAGGAACAAATGAACAATCTGTTCGTAACTATTTCACCTATTTTATGTTTTGCTGCAATGTGGTTTTTCTGTGGACAATCCAATAAACCACTACATTTTTTATGAAAATATCATGACCTTTTTTTCTTTAAGAGTAACGCATCTTGTAAAGAGTCCTGATTAAATAAATGTGCAAAATTAGCATATTTAACAGTACCCAAGAACATGTAATCCTGTATGGCTGAGAAATATAACCCAACAAAATTTTTAAACTTTTTTTGGAGTCTTATATACAGTATCACAAAAATGAACCCCAGAACATGAAATTTTGTAAGATATGTGAAGAAAGAATCTACATTTTCAAACCTTTTTTTCTACTCTTATATGGCACAAAAATGTGACATAAAGCATGTAATACTGAATGGATGAGCAATCTAATCCTGAACTATATTTCTACGCTTTTTGTACTTTTCATAACTTTGTAATGCAACAATTATCATGTTAAACTGTATGGATGAATCACTGAATCTGAAGCAACATGTTGAACGAAAATATTTTGAAAGTGTAGTTGATGTACTTATACAGTCATAAAGGCTTTGCAGAAAGTGCAAAGCCAGACAGAAAATATGATTAGGGTCTTCCATAGATCCTTGAAACTGGTGGGCCTTGTTAAAATATTGAATATTGCAAGCACTTTATGTGCTGCTGTCATCTGGTGGTGTAGAAAAGTGTGGACTAATCCCGGCTTTGTTCATTTTTATGAGAGTGAGCCTGTCTGCATTCTCTCTTGACATGCAAAGGCACCTGTTGGCTATAATTCCCTGGGCGGCGCTAAAAACTCACTTAGACAAGATGTTAGCGGCATGGCAGCACAACACCTTCAAGGCATAGAGGAACAGATCATGCCTGGTGTCCAGCTTTGAGACCCAATAGTTGAAAGTCACAGCAGAATTAGGGAGTACGCTAGTTTGGTCGGCCAGATATTGCTTGACCAGCTTTAAAAACTTTTCCCTCCTTGCCAAAAATACCTGGCCGTGGGCAGTGGGCTGGTGTCATGAAATTGGTCAATGCCTTCAACAGTGTTCCCCTGCTTCTGCTGTATGTCTTCCTGGACTCTCCTCCTTGGATGGGCAAGGAATCTTGCCCCATGATGCCAGCATTGTCCTAGTGGTGTGGTTCGCTTCCTCCAGGCTGGGTCTTACAAGTGGCCCATGGCCACAGATTTAATTTAAAAGCCTTGCAGCAAAGAGTTGGGTGTGCCAGTCTTGGTTTGCAATCTTGCAGAGCAGGTGGCTCTGAAAAGCTCAGCCTGTTTGAGGAAAGACAGAGCCAAGCAGAGCCAAAAGGTCTGCCACCCCTCAGCATAGCACGATGATGCAGTCGCCGATGGCAACCGATCTCGTATACAGGCTGTCTTGATTTCCCAGCTGCGATCCAGAGCATACCATGTGCTGTTCATTTTGTGTTTGTTGGTTGGACATTAAATACGTTTGCTGTGACCTTTCCTGGTTGGAGAATGTGGGCAGCGTGAACTGAGGCACATGCCAAAGTATGCTGCCAGTCAGTGATCAGGCCTGCAGTGCTGCAGCCCAAGACTGCCGATAAGATGGAGGAGCTTTTGAAGCAGTTGGTCCTCAGTAGTGGCAGTAGGAACAGCAGCTGCACTTTCAGCGGCAGCAGGAGTAACTCCAGTTTCAGTGGCAGCAGCGGGAGCAGCAGCAATGTCAACAGACAAATAACCTGTTGATACAGCAGATCACGGATCTGCGAGAGACATCCACACCGGTGACCATGTTCCATTTGGAGGCCCGGTATAAAGTCCTTTCAGGAAGATGAGTCCTGAGGATGATTTGGAGGCTTTCCTCACAGTGTTTGAATGCACATTAGAGTGGGATAGCCTGCCGATGACCCAGTGGGCTGAAATGGTGGCCCCCTTCCTGACGGGAGATGCCCAGAAGGCCTGCCTGCACCTCAGTCGGGATGATGCACTGGACTCTGAGAGGCTGAGAGGTGAAATCCTTGTCTGAATGGAGGTTAATACATATGTGCGGTATCAGCGGGTGTACCAGTGGTCCTTTGCGGAGTCTCATCCCACCAGGTCTCGGGCATATGACTTGCTGCAGCTGGTAAAAAAATGGCTTCAGCCTGAGACCTTAACCCCTTTCCAGATGGTAAAGAGGGTGGTGGTCGAGCGGCTGGTGAGGGCCCTGCCAGCAGCCATACAGCATTGGGTGAGGCAAGGGGACGCAGGCACTCTGGACCAAGTGTTTGGACTGGTTGAGCGGTATACAGCCACTCAGGACTTTATACGGGACATTGCTCCACTTTGGCTGTCACATTGGGCACCACCTGGGAAAGGTCCCTGACCCTCTGCTGGGGCCAACCAGGACCGAGCCTGTAATGAGAGGGTAAAACAAAGTGAGAGTGACAAGACACCCGTTTCCCCTAAAATGGCTCCAAGGTCTAGTCGTGCAGCAGCTATTAAGTGTTGGCGGTGCCAAGGGCCTGGACAGGTGGCTGCCAACTGCCCCCTGACAGCTGAACCCATGGACTGTGGGTATACTCACCATGTGTCTATGTATGCCCAGTGAGATTGCACCACAACTACAGTCACTGCCGGCAGCGAACCCCACCTGTGCCAGGTACTCGTCAATGGGTACCTAAGGGAGACTCTCTTGTACTTGGGGAGATTAGTGACTCTGGTCCATGGGTCCCTTGTTGCCAGGGACAACCCCAATAGACAGAAAGTAGGGGTGGTGTGTATACATTGGGAACTCTGAGAGTACCCAACCATGGAGGTGAATTTTTCCACACTGTGTGGAGAAATAAAACATGTAGTGGAAGTGGTGAAGAAGCTTCCATATGGGACTATGTTGGAAAGAGACTTGCTCCTCTTCTGGTCCCTGTGAGAGAGGGTTAACCCTCACAAGGTAAATGTTATTCCAGGAGTGCAACCTGAAGATCCTGAGTCGAGGATACCTGCCGTAGGGGTCGCCAACCTAGAGACAGCATGACCCCAAATAGGTTTTCCCTAGAGGTATTGGCAGGAGAGGTCAAGGAGACCCCAATGATCCCCGAACTGGAAATGTCCCATGGTAAGTTCCGGACAGCTCAGCTCCAGTATCCCACTCTGGCGCGAGCATGAGGAAGGGTGATAGAAATAAATGGAGTGGCTCAGCAACTGGGTGCTGAGACAGTTTTTCCCCGCATGGCTATCCACCAGGATTTGTTATACAGGGTGGATAAAATCCGGGATGAAGTGGTGGAACAACTAGCAGTTCCACAATCCTACCATCGGGCAGTGCTCAAAATGGCTCACACCCACATGCTGGGAGGGCACTTGGCGTTTTTTTGGCCTGGGATATATGCAGATTATTCAAATCAGCTGACATGTGCTGGAACAGTTGGGGGCTCATAGCAGTTCGGTTTGTCTTCAAGACAAATTAGTTTCAGCAGAGCCTGTTGCGGCTTCGCTATGGCAGTATTACACAGCTTCCAGATTTTGGCTGCTGTAAAATAACATGCTCCGAGATACCACATCAGAGATGGAGGATGAGGAGGAGCGGAGGCTGCAGCAGGTTGAGGAAACCCTGATAGAAGTAGGGCCAGCAATCTTCAGTATCTGGAGCACATGCATCATTCCACGGTGTGACTCGGTCCCAGCCTCCACAATATTCACCCAGTGTGTTGTCAAAGAAATATAGGGTCCCTGGTGCTTGTCTACTTGTAGGTCACTAAGTGGACAATGCCAATAATTGCGTTGATAAGGTTGCTTTTTCTGAACATGTGCTGGTTCAAAGCGGGAATGCCACACCGGTACAAAAAGGGTGGCTGGGGACGGAGCACCAAGGGACACTGGCACTATGAGTTTGAAGAAATCTTCCATGTCTCCCAGCCTAAATGGCAACACACCATGTTCCAAATTATTATGCAAATTGGATTTAAGTGTCATAAACAGTGATGAGCGAGTGTACTCGTTGCTCTGGTTTTCCCGAGCACGCTTGGGTGACCTCCAAGTATTTATGACTAGGGTTGAGCGAAACGGATTGGACATTTTCAAAAGTCGCCGACTTTCAGCAAAGTCGGGTTTCATGAAACCCGACCCGATCCCACTGTGGGATCGGTCATGCGGTCGGCGATCTTCGCACCAAAGTCACGTTTCATATGACGCTTTCCCCGCCATTTTTTCAGCCAATAAAGGAGTGTGGGCAGCGTGGTGACATAGGTTCCGGCTTGCTTTCTGCGGCGTCACAGGGGGTAAAACCGCCATCTTAACGTTTGGGATATAGCGATTTGCACAGTGAAACACAAACTTTGCAGGGACTGAGGAGAGAGAGAGAGAGAGAGAGAGAGAGAGAGAGAGAGAGAAAAAAATCTCCCCATTGACCTGCATTGGGTTTCGTGTTTCGGTTGGCCCCCGACTTTTCACAATAATCGGCCGATTTCACACGATCCGACTTTCGAGACAGTCGGGTTTCACGAGACCCGACTCGATCCTAAAAAAGCAAAAGTCGCTCAACCCTATTTATGACTGTTCGGAGATTTAGTTTTCATCCCAGCAGCTGAATGATCTACAGCTACTAGCCTGCTTGTTTATATGTGGGGATTCCTTAGCAGCCAGGCAACCCCCACATGAACTCAGCCTGGCTAGTAGCTGTAAATCATTCAGCTGCCGTGATGAAAACTAAATCTCCGAACAGTCATAAATACTAGGAGGTCACCTGAGCGTGCTTGGGGAAAACCCCTGTGCTCCTGTCACCCTGATCCTTCCCCATATATCTCCCTCTGTGATGCTGGAGGTGACTGTCTCTCCCCATGTGTGCTCTCCATCCCCTTGTGCCTGGTCTCTCTCCCCAATGTGTGTTCTCTATACCCCTGTGTGCTCATCCTCCTGTGCCTGGTCTCTCTCCCAATGTGTGCTCTCTATCCCCCTGTGCCTGGTCTCTCTCCCCATGTGTGCTCTCTATCCCCCTGTGCCTGGTCTCTCTCCCCATGTTTGCCCTCTATCCCTCCTGGGCCATGTCTCTCTCCCCATGTGTGCTCTCTATCCCCCTGTGCCTGGTCGCTCTCACTCCTATGCACTCCTCTCCCCATGCATGTTTCTCTCCCCATGGGTCACTCTCCCTCCTCTCCCCCATGCATGTCTCTCCCCATGTGTCGCTCTCACTCCTATGCACTTCTCTCCCCCCTGCATGTCTCACTCCTCATGGGTCTCTCTGCCTCCTATGCACTCCTCTCCCCCTGCATGTCTTTCCATATTGCCCACACAGCTCAGTGCATGAGATAACAGGAACTGCGGGGATCATGGTGTCACATGTCAGCGTCACCCCACTGGTAACACTACCGCCGGCACTGTTGGTCATAGCGCTGCGGGATAGGGTTGAGCAAAACGGATCGGACAAATTCAAAAATCGCCGACTTTCGGCAAAGTCGGGTTTCATGAAACCCGACCCGATCCTAGTGTGGGATCTGCCATGTGATCGTCGATCAGCGCGCCAAAGTCACGTTTCATATGACGCGTTCAGCGCCATTTTTCAGCCAATGAAGGAGGACGCAGAGTGTGGGCAGCGTGATGACATAGGTCTCAGTCCCCACCATTTTAGAGAAGGGCATGATAGTGATTGGCTTGCTTTCTGCGGCGTCACATTCAAATTCTCACAAAGTAGATATACTTCTGTCCTGTTAGTTTGTCGTATATCAGCCAGCCACCTGCTGCCACTCACGTTACATTGTTTTATACACTGGGCCTGAGTTTTGGTTCAGTCTCCCCCCAAAAAAGGGAGATTCAAATTCTCACAAAGTGGATATATTTCAGTCCTGCTAGTTTGTCGTATATCAGCCAGCCACCTGCTGCCACTCACATTGCGTTGTTTTATACACTGGGCCTGAGTTTTGGTTCAGTCTCCCCCCCAAAAAAAGGGAGATTCAAATTCTCACAAAGTGGATATACTTCTGTCCTGTTAGTTTGTCGAATATCAGCCAGCCACTTTCAGCCACTTACATTGCGTTGTTTTATACACTGTGCCTGAGTTTTGGTTCAGTCTCCCCCCATAAAAGGGAGATTCAAATTCTCACAAAGTGGATATACTTCTGTCCTGTTAGTTTGTCGTATATCAGCCAGCCACCTGCTGCCACTCACATTGGGTTGTTTTATACACTGGGCCTGAGTTTTGGTTCAGTCTCCCCCCAAAAAAAGGGAGATTCAAATTCTCACAGAGTGGATATATTTCAGTCCTGTTAGTTTGTCGTATATCAGCCAACCACTTGCTGCCACTGACATTGCGTTGTTTTATACACTGGGCCTGAGCTTTGGTTCAGTCTCCCCCCAAAAAAAGGAAGATTCAAATTCTCACAAAGTAGATATACTTCTGTCCTGTTAGTTTGTCGAATATCAGCCAGCCACCTGCTGCCACTCACATTGGGTTGTTTTATACACTGGGCCTGAGTTTTGGTTCAGTCTCCCCCCAAAAAAAGGGAGATTCAAATTCTCACAGAGTGGATATATTTCAGTCCTGTTAGTTTGTCGTATATCAGCCAGCCACTTGCTGCCACTGACATTGCGTTGTTTTATACACTGGGCCTGAGCTTTGGTTCAGTCTCCCCCCCAAAAAAGGAAGATTCAAATTCTCACAAAGTAGATATACTTCTGTCCTGTTAGTTTGTCGAATATCAGCCAGCAACCTGCTGCCACTCACATTGCGTTGTTTTATACACTGGGCCTGAGTTTTGGTTCAGTCTCCCCCCAAAAAAAGGGAGATTCAAATTCTCACAAAGTGGATATATTTCAGTCCTGTTAGTTTGTCGTATATCAGCCAGCCACTTTCAGCCACTTAGATGGTGTTGTTTTAAGCACAGGGCCTGAGTTTTGGTTCTGTCCCCCCAAAAAAACCCGGAGATTTAAATTCTCAACAAGTTTATATACACGTCGCCGCTACAATACACATAATTTCTTCTTTAGTTTATATACACCTTCTACCTTGTTTCACAGTACCATATAACGGTTGTTATTTTGGTTAGATTTTAAAAAAAATAAGGAAGTCTGGTGGAAGAGGCCGTGGGCGTAGGTTGCCAGCTGGTACTGATGGTGGTGGTGGTGCATCTGGTGGTAGTGGGAAAAGCACAATAGCACCTAAGGCTGGAGGTGTCGAGCCAGCATCATCGTCTGGCTTCACAAGGCCTCAAAGGCTCCCTTATCTGGGAGTAGGAAAACATCTTTTAAAGCCGGAGCAGCAGGAAAAAGTTTTGGCTTTCCTTGCTGACTCAGCCTCTAGCTTTTTCGCCTCCTCTTCAGAAAATTCCAAATATAAAAGCAGCGAGTCGTCAGTGGATGCTCCCGGTCAGGAACTAGACGTTTCCTTGTGTCCTTCACCCAAACCAAAAGTGAAGGATGCGTCAGGCGACACTTCAGGTTACTCCATGGAGCTCTTTACACATACCGTGCCTGGGTTAGAAAGGGAAATTGTTAACTGCCCATTACAAGATGAATCGGACATGGTGTGCACTGATGCACAGCCACAGCTAGATTATTATGCTGTTCCATTGACTCAGATCACTACATTGCCCTCGCAGTGTACTGATCCTGAATCTGACCCTGAATTTGACCCTGATGAGACTTTGGTGCCCCGTCCCGAACGCTATAGCACCTTACACGGTGACACAGAGGAAGGTCCACATGATATTGAAGAGGAGGTGATAGATGACCCAGTTATCGACCCAAATTGGCAGCCATTGGGGGAAGAGGGTGCCGCTGTCAGTAGCTCAGAAGCGGAGGAGGATGATCCGCAGCAGCCATCTACATCGCAGCTGTCATCTGGCAGGCCCGTATCAGGCCAAAAACGTTTGTCAAAAACAAAAACAGTTTTAGGACAGTGTGGCCATCCGGTGAAAGTCGCACAGCGTGCAATGCCTGAAAAGGTATTCCATAGTAGGAAGAGTGCAGTGTGGCAATTTTTTAACCAAGATCCTAATGATCAGTAAAAATTTATCTGTAAGAAATGCTCAAAGACCTTTAGCAGAGGGAAGAATCTTCAAAATTTAAATACAATGTGCATGCTTAGACATTTAACCAGCATGCACCTGCAAGCCTGGACTAACAACCAAACTTCCCGTACTGTTGGTGCACCTGCTCAGAATGAAGGTAGTCAGCAACATTACATTGCTTCCCTCACTGTAAGCCCACCGGTTAGGACACTACCAGCAGCAAATGTGGAGGTATCGTCGCAAGGCCAAAGCAGTCAGGGAATCACAAGGTTCTTGGTAGGAAACACTGTATGTAGGCCAACTGTTATGATCCTAGTGGCTGAGGATCACCAAACGGACTAGCTAAGTTAATGAACATAGACACGAGCTCTAGGGAGGTGGTAATTGGACTGACAGCAAACCTGATCCTAACCAACACACTAAAGGTAGCCGGTGAACGTGCCTAAAAATCCTGGACATCTCGACGCAGCCTGAGAAACTATCTACTCCTGGAGGTAAAGTAAGACCTCACTTGCCTCAAGAAAATCACCCCAAAGATATAGGAAGCCCCCAACAAATAATAACGGTGAGGTAAGGGGAAAACACAAACGTAGAATGAAAACAGATTCAGCAAATGAGGCCCGCTAATACTAGATAGCAGAAGACAGATAAGGAACTGTGCGGTCAGTAAAAAACCCTATGCAAAATATCCACGCTGAGAATACAAGAACCCCCACACCAACTAACGGTGTGAGGGGAGAAACTCAGCCCCCTAGAGCTACCAGCAAGCAAGGAAATCACATATTAGCAAGCTGGACAAGAAACAAAAATAAACCAAGAAACATATGACCACTGATGGTCAAAAAATGAACCAAGCAAAACTTAGCTTCTCTTGAAGAGACTGATAACAAAGGACTGCAGGAGAGCTCCAAAATAGCACTGAGGACATTGGCAGCAGGCAACAACTGAGAGTCCAGATGAACTAAATAGGAATCAGCTAACAGATAACGAGACAGCTGATCCAGCCTCAGACCTGCAGAATGACACAAAGAACCACCAGAGGGAGCCCAAAGACAGCACTCACACAGTACCATGTTGTGATTTTGCTTTTTGCTCCCTCTAGTGGTCATTAGTGATTTGACTCTGGAGCTTCTGTCTTTTCCTATATCCTCACCTGGGCCGTTAGTTCAGGGGCGTTGCTATATAAGCTCCCTGGACCTTCAGTTCAATGCCTGGCATCGTTGAAATCAGAGCTAATCTGTTGTGCTCTTGTCCTATGATCCGGGTTCCTGTATTTCAAGCTAAGTCTGCTTCCTTGCTTTTTGCTTTTGTTTTGTTTGGTATTTTTGTCCAGCTTGTTCCAATCTGTATCCTGACCTTTGCTGGAAGCTCTAGGGGGCTGGTGTTCTCCCCCCGGACCGTTAGACGGTTCGGGGGTTCTTGAATCTCCAGCGTGGATTTTTATAGGGTTTTTGTTGACCAGATAAGTTATCTTGCTATATTCTGCTATTAGTAAGCTGGCCTCTCTTTGCTGAACCTGGTTCATTTCTGTGTTTGTCATTTCCTCTTACCTCACCGTTATTATTTGTGGGGGGCTTGTATCTTGCTTTGGGGTCCCTTTCTCTGGAGGCAAGAGAGGTCTTTGTTTTCTTCTCCTAGGGGTAGTTAGATTCTCCGGCTGGCGCGAGTCATCTAGCGATCACCGTAGGCATGATCCCCGGCTACTTCTAGTGTTGGCGTTAGGAGTAGCTATTTGGTCAACCCAGTTACCACAGCCCTATGAGCTGGATTTTTGAATCTCGCAGACTTACACGTTCCTCTGAGACCCTGTCCACTGGGGTCATAACAGTATGCCAGGCCAGTATTAAATGTTTAATGCATTGCAGAAGTGGGATTATAAGAAAGAAAATTTTGAGGTTTTTTTTCCCTCTCTCATTTTTTTTTTTTTTTTCTTTTCCCCTTTACCTCAGAGTGGCTTAAGCTTGCTGCAGACATGAATGTCCAGACCTTGATTACAAGTGTGGACAAGCTTGCCGCTCGTGTGCAGGGTATACAAGATTATGTTACCAGAAATCCTAGGTCTGAACCCAAGATTCCGATTCCTGAACTGTTTTCAGGAGACCGATTTAAGTTTAGGAATTTCAGGAATAATTGTAAATTGTTTTTGTCCCTGAAACCTTGTTCGTCTGGAGACTCTGCTCAACAAGTAAAAATTGTTATTTCATTCTTACGGGGTGACCCTCAAGATTGGGCTTTTTCGTTGGCGCCAGGAGATCCGGCATTGGCTGATATTGATGCGTTTTTTCTGGCGCTCGGTTTACTTTATGAGGAACCCAATCTTGAGATTCAGGCAGAGAAAGCCTTGCTGGCTATGTCTCAGGGCCAGGACGAGGCTGAGGTGTATTGCCAAAAATTTCGGAAATGGTCCGTGCTGACACATTGGAACGAGTGTGCACTGGCCGCTAATTTTAGAAATGGCCTTTCTGAGGCCATTAAGAATGTTATGGTGGGTTTTCCCATTCCCACAGGTCTGAATGATACCATGTCCCTGGCTATTCAAATTGACCGGCGGTTGCGGGAGCGCAAAACCGCAAATTCCCTTATGTTGTTGTCTGAACAGACACCTGATGTGATGCAATGTGATAGAAAAACCGCAAATTCCCTCATGGTGTTGTCTGAACGGACACCTGATTTGATGCAATGTGATAGAATCCTGACTAGAAATGAGAGGAAAATTCATAGACGCCGGAATGGCTTGTGCTACTACTGTGGTGATTCTACACATGTTATCTCAGCATGCTCTAAACGTATATCTAAGGTTGTTAGTCCTGTCACCGTTGGTAATTTGCATCCTAAGTTTATTCTGTCTGTAACTTTGATTTGCTCACTGTCATCTTATCCTGTCATGGCGTTTGTAGATTCAGGTGCTGCCCTGAGTCTTATGGATCTCTCATTTGCTAAGCGCTGTGGTTTTATTCTTGAACCATTAGAAAATCCTATCCCTCTTAGGGGTATTGATGCTACGCCATTAGCAGAAAATAAACCGCAGTATTGGACACAGGTTACCATGTGCATGACTCCTGAACACCGCGAGGTGATACGTTTTCTCGTTCTACATAAAATGCATGATTTGGTTGTTTTGGGGCTGCCATGGTTACAGACCCATAATCCAGTCCTTGACTGGAAGGCTATGTCAGTGTCTAGTTGGGGCTGTCGTGGTATTCATGAGGATTCCCTGCCTGTGTCTATTGCTTCTTCTACGCCTTCGGAAGTTCCTGAGTATTTGTCTGATTATCAGGATGTCTTCAGCGAGTCCAGATCCAGTGCATTGCCTCCTCATAGGGAATGTGACTGTGCAATAGATTTGATTCCAGGCAGTAAATTTCCTAAGGGAAGACTGTTTAATCTGTCGATACCTGAACATACCGCTATGCGTTCATATATCAAGGAGTCTCTGGAGAAAGGACACATCCGTCCGTCTTCTTCCCCTCTTGGTGCGGGATTCTTTTTTGTGGCTAAAAAGGACGGATCTTTGAGGCCTTGTATTGACTATCGGCTTTTAAATAAGATCACTGTCAAATTTCAGTATCCTTTGCCGCTGTTGTCTGACTTGTTTGCCCGGATTAAAGGTGCCAAGTGGTTTACCAAGATAGACCTTCGTGGTGCGTACAACCTTGTGCGCATTAAGCAAGGGGATGAATGGAAAACCGCATTCAATACGCCCGAAGGTCATTTTGAGTACTTGGTGATGCCTTTTGGGCTCTCTAATGCCCCTTCAGTTTTTCAGTCCTTTATGCATGACATTTTCCGGAACTATCTGGATAAATTTTTGATAGTTTATCTGGATGATATTCTGTTTTTTTCTGATAATTGGGACTCGCATGTGGAGCAGGTCAGGATGGTCTTTAAAATTTTGCGTGAAAATTCTTTGTTTGTCAAGGGCTCAAAGTGTCTTTTTGGTGTACAGAAGGTTCCCTTTTTGGGGTTCATTTTTTCCCCTTCTGCTGTGGAGATGGACCCAGTCAAGGTCCGAGCTATTCTTGATTGGACTCAGCCCTCGTCAGTTAAGAGTCTTCAGAAGTTCTTGGGTTTCGCTAACTTCTACCGTCGTTTTATCCCTATCTTTTCTAGCATTGTGAAACCTTTGACGGATATGACCAAGAAGGGCTCCGATGTGGTTAATTGGGCTCCTGCTGCCGTGGAGGCTTTCCAGGAGTTGAAACGTCGGTTTACTTCGGCGCCTGTTTTGTGCCAGCCTGATGTCTCGCTTCCCTTTCAGGTTGAGGTGGATGCTTCAGAGATTGGAGCAGGGGCCGTTTTGTCGCAGAGAGGCCCTGGTTGCTCTGTTATGAGACCTTGCGCCTTTTTCTCTAGGAAGTTTTCGCCTGCGGAGCGAAATTATGATGTGGGCAATCGGGAGTTGTTGGCCATGAAATGGGCATTTGAGGAGTGGCGTCATTGGCTCGAGGGTGCTAAGCATCGTGTGGTGGTCTTGACTGATCACAAAAATCTGATGTATCTCGAGTCTGCTAAACGCCTGAATCTTAGACAGGCCCGCTGGTCATTGTTTTTCTCCCGTTTTGACTTTGTTGTCTCGTATTTACCAGGTTCAAAAAATGTGAAGGCCGATGCTCTTTCCAGGAGCTTTGTGCCTGATGCTCCTGGAGTCGCTGAACCTGTTGGTATTCTTAAGGATGGTATTATCTTGTCAGCTATTTCTCCAGATCTGCGACGTGTGTTGCAGAGATTTCAGGCTGATAGGCCTGATTCTTGTCCACCTGACAGACTGTTTGTGCCTGATAAGTGGACCAGCAGAGTCATTTCCGAGGTTCATTCCTCGGTGTTGGCAGGTCACCCAGGAATTTTTGGCACCAGAGATCTGGTGGCCAGATCCTTTTGGTGGCCTTCCTTGTCTAGGGATGTGCGGTCATTTGTACAGTCCTGTGGGACTTGTGCTCGAGCTAAGCCTTGCTGTTCTCGTGCCAGCGGGTTGCTCTTGCCCTTGCCTGTCCCTAAGAGACCTTGGACACATATCTCCATGGATTTCATTTCTGATCTTCCGGTGTCTCAAGGCATGTCTGTTATCTGGGTGATATGTGATCGCTTCTCCAAGATGGTCCATTTGGTTCCTTTGCCTAAGCTGCCTTCCTCTTCCGATCTGGTTCCTGTGTTTTTCCAGAACGTGGTTAGTTTGCACGGCATCCCTGAGAATATTGTGTCAGACAGAGGATCCCAGTTCGTTTCCAGATTCTGGCGATCCTTTTGTAGTAGGATGGGCATTGACTTGTCGTTTTCGTCTGCTTTCCATCCTCAGACTAATGGACAGACGGAGCGAACTAATCAGACTTTGGAGGCTTATTTGAGGTGTTTTGTCTCTGCTGATCAGGACGATTGGGTGACCTTCTTGCCGTTGGCTGAGTTTGCCCTTAATAATCGGGCTAGTTCCGCCACCTTGGTTTCGCCGTTTTTCTGCAACTCTGGTTTCCACCCTCGTTTTTCTTCGGGTCATGTGGAACCTTCTGACTGCCCTGGGGTGGATTCTGTGGTGGATAGGTTGCAGCGGATCTGGAATCTTGTGGTGGACAACTTGAAGTTGTCACAGGAGAGGGCTCAGCGCTTTGCCAACCGCCGCCGCGGTGTGGGTCCCCGACTACGTGTTGGGGATTTGGTGTGGCTTTCTTCCCGCTTTGTTCCTATGAAGGTTTCCTCTCCCAAATTTAAACCTCGTTTTATTGGTCCTTACAAGATATTGGAAATCCTTAATCCTGTATCCTTTCGCCTGGATCTTCCTGTGTCGTTTGCTATCCACAACGTGTTTCATAGGTCCTTGTTGCGGCGGTACGTTGTGCCTGTGGTTCCTTCTGCTGAGCCTCCTGCTCCGGTGTTGGTTGAGGGCGAGTTGGAGTACGTGGTGGAGAAGATCTTGGATTCTCGTCTCTCCAGGCGGAGGCTTCAGTACCTGGTCAAGTGGAAGGGCTATGGTCAGGAAGATAATTCCTGGGTGGTCGCCTCTGATGTTCATGCGGCCGATTTAGTTCGTGCCTTTCACGCCGCTCGTCCTGATCGCCCTGGTGGTCGTGGTGAGGGTTCGGTGACCCCTCACTAAGGGGGGGGTACTGTTGTGATTTTGCTTTTTGCTCCCTCTAGTGGTCATTAGTGATTTGACTCTGGAGCTTCTGTCTTTTCCTATATCCTCACCTGGGCCGTTAGTTCAGGAGCGTTGCTATATAAGCTCCCTGGACCTTCAGTTCAATGCCTGGCATCGTTGAAATCAGAGCTAATCTGTTGTGCTCTTGTCCTATGATCCGGGTTCCTGTATTTCAAGCTAAGTCTGCTTCCTTGCTTTTTGCTTTTGTTTTGTTTTGTATTTTTGTCCAGCTTGTTCCAATCTGTATCCTGACCTTTGCTGGAAGCTCTAGGGGGCTGGTGTTCTCCCCCCGGACCGTTAGACGGTTCGGGGGTTCTTGAATCTCCAGCGTGGATTTTTATAGGGTTTTTGTTGACCAGATAAGTTATCTTGCTATATTCTGCTATTAGTAAGCTGGCCTCTCTTTGCTGAACCTGGTTCATTTCTGTGTTTGTCATTTCCTCTTACCTCACCGTTATTATTTGTGGGGGGCTTGTATCTTGCTTTGGGGTCCCTTTCTCTGGAGGCAAGAGAGGTCTTTGTTTTCTTCTCCTAGGGGTAGTTAGATTCTCCGGCTGGCGCGAGTCAACTAGCGATCACCGTAGGCATGATCCCCGGCTACTTCTAGTGTTGGCGTTAGGAGTAGCTATTTGGTCAACCCAGTTACCACAGCCCTGTGAGCTGGATTTTTGAATCTCGCAGACTTACACGTTCCTCTGAGACCCTGTCCACTGGGGTCATAACAGTACCAGTTGTGACCACAAGAGGGAGCCCAAAAACAGAGTTCACAACAGTACCCCCCCCTTGAGGAGGGGTCACCGAACCCTCATCAAAACCCCCAGGGCGATCAGGATGAGCCACATGGAAGGCATGAACCAAATCGGCCGCATGAACATCAGAGGCGACAACCCAGGAATTATCCTCCTGACCATAGCCCTTCCACTTAACCAAATACTGAAGCCTCCGTCTAGAAATACGAGAGTCCAAGATCTTCTCCACCACGTACTCCAATTCACCCTCAACCAGCACTGGAGCTGGGGGTTCAACAGAAGGAACCACAGGCACCACATACCTCCGCAACAAAGACGTATGGAACACGTTATGAATGGCAAACGACGCTGGGAGGTCTGTTATGATCCTTAATGGCTGAGGATCACAAATAGACCAGCAAGTGAATAAACTAAGGACAAGCTCTAGGGAGATGGTAACTGGACTGATCGCAAATCTAAACCTTTCCAACACAACTAGATGCAGCCGGTGAACGTGCCTAAAAAATTCCTAGACGTCTCGAGCCAGCCTGAGGAACTAGCTACCCCTAAAGAGAAAGAAAGACCTCACTTGCCCCCAGAGAATTAATCCCCAAAGATATAGAAGCCCCCAACAAATATTAACGGTGAAGTAAGAAGAAGGCACATACATAGGGATGAAATCAGATTCAGCAAAAGAGGCCCACTAGTACTAGAAAGCAAAACATAGAGCAGGGGTCTATGCGATCAATAAAAACCCTTACAAAATATCCATCCTGAGATTTCAAGAACCCACACACCAACTAACGGTGTGTGGGGAGAAACTCAGCCCACTAGAGCAACCAGCAAGCGAGGGCATTACATTTTAGCAAGCTGGACAAGAAAACATGATAAACACTGCTGATCAAAAAATGAGCAAACAAAACTTAGCTTATCCTGGATGGACTGGGAGCAAGGTAGTCAGAAGGAATCTGAGTAGCACTGATTACATCGACAGCCGGCAACAAGTGGAAGTAAAACAGAGCTATATAGGAACCTCCGAGAGGATAACGAACCAGCTGATAGCCAGAGACCAGCAGGATAACAGACAAAGCCACCAGGGGGAGCCCAAAGCAAAAGTCACACCATACCACCAGTGACTACAAGAGGGAGCCTGAAAACAGAGCTCACAACAGTACCCCCCCCTTGAGGAGGGGTCACCGAACCCTCATGAAAACCGCCAGGGCAATCAGGATGAGCCACATGGAAGGCACGAACCAAATCGGCCGCATGAACATCAGAGGCGACAACCCAAGAATTATCCTCCTGACCATAGCCCTTCCATTTAACCAAATACTGGAGCCTCCGTCTAGAAATGCGAGAATCCTAGATCTTCTCCACCACGTATTCCAATTCTCCCTCAACCAGCACCGGGGCAGGAGGTTCAACCGGAGGAACCACAGGCACCACATACCCCCGCAACAACGAGCGATGGAACACATTATGAATAGCAAATGATGCCGGGAGGTCCAGACGAAATGACACAGGGCCAAGGACTTCCAGAATCCTATAAGGACCGATAAACCGAGGCTTGAACTTAGGAGAGGAGACCTTCATAGGAACGAAGCGAGAAGACAACCACACCAAGTCCCCAACGCGAAGTCGGGGACCCACACAGCGACGGCGGTTGGCAAAGAGCTGAGCCTTCTCTTGAGACAGCTTCAAATTGTCCACCACATGATTCCAAATCTGATACAACCTATCAACCACAACATCCACACCAGGACAGTCAGAAGGCTCCACCTGACCCGAGGAAAAACGAGGATGAAACCCCGAATTACAAAAAAAAGGAGAAACCAAAGTAGCAGAACTATCCCGATTATTAAGGGCAAACTCGGCCAACGGCAAAAAAGTAACCCAGTCGTCCTGATCAGCAGAAACAAAACATCTTAAATAAGTCTCCAAGGTCTGATTAGTTCGCTCGGTTTGGCCATTCGTCTGAGGATGGAAGGCCGACGAAAAAGACAAATCAATGCCCAATTTAGCAGAAAAGGTCCGCCAAAATCTAGACACAAACTGGGATCCTCTGTCAGAAACAATGTTCTCAGGAATCCCGTGCAAACGAACCACATTTTGAAAAAACAGTGGAACCAACTCGGAGGAGGAAGGCAACTTAGGCAAGGGCACCAAATGGACCATCTTAGAAAAACGATCACACACCACCCAGATGACAGACATTCTCTGAGAGACAGGGAGATCTGAAATAAAATCCATGGAAATGTGTGTCCAAGGCCTCTTCGGGACAGGCAAAGGTAACAGCAAACCACTGGCTCGAGAACAGCAAGGCTTAGCTCGAGCACAAATTCCACAAGACTGCACAAAGGAACGCACATCCCGCGACAAGGAAGGCCACCAAAAAGACCTGGCCACCAAGTCTCTGGTACCAAATATTCCAGGATGGCCCGCCAACACCGAAGAATGAACCTCGGAGATGACTCTGTTGGTCCATCTATCCGGGACAAACAGTCTCTCCGGTGGACAGCAATCAGGTCTATCTGCCTGAAACTCTTGCAGCACACGTCGCAAATCTGGGGAGATGGCACACAAAATCACCCCTTCTCTAAGGATACCAGCCGGCTCTGAATCTCCAGGAGAGTCAGGCACAAAACTCCTAGAAAGAGCATCAGCCTTCACATTCTTCGAACCAGGCAGGTACGAAACCACGAAATCAAAACGAGAGAAAAACAACGACCAACGAGCCTGTCTGGGATTCAGCCGCTTGGCCGACTCGAGGTAAATCAAATTCTTGTGATCAGTCAAGACCACCACACGATGCTTAGCTCCCTCGAGCCAATGTCGCCACTCCTCAAATGCCCACTTCATAGCCAACAACTCCCGATTACCGACATCATAATTCCGCTCGGCAGGCGAAAACTTTCTTGAAAAGAAAGCACATGGCTTCATCACAGAGTCATCGGAGCTTCTCTGTGACAAAACAGCCCCCGCTCCAATCTCGGAAGCATCAACCTCCACCTGGAAAGGAAGTGAGACATCTGGCTGACATAAGACCGGAGCCGAAGAAAACCGGCGCTTCAGCTCCCGAAAGGCCTCCACAGCCGCAGAGGACCAATTAGTCACATCAGAACCTTTCTTGGTCAAATCCGTCAAAGGCTTAACAACACCAGAAAAATTAGCTATGAAGCGACGGTAAAAATTAGCAAAACCGAAGAACTTCTGAAGACTCTTAACAGATGTAGGCTGCGTCCAGTCATGAATAGCCTGAACCTTGACTGGGTCCATCTCAATAGTAGAAGGAGAAAAACTGAAACCTAAAAAAGAAATCTTCTGGACTCCAAAAATACATTTTGAGCCCTTCACAAATAAAGCATTGTCACGCAGGACCTGAAAGACCATCCTGACCTGCTTAACATGAGACTCCCAATCATCCGAAAAAAACAGAATATCATCCAGATACACAATCATAAACTTATCCAGATATTCACGGAAGATGTTATGCATAAAGGACTGAAAGACTGAAGGAGCATTAGAAAGTCCAAAAGGCATCACCAGGTACTCAAAATGGCCTTCAGGCGTATTAAATGCAGTTTTCCATTCATCACCCTGTTTTATATGCACAAGGTTATACGCACCACGAAGATCTATCTTGGTGAACCAACTAGACCCCCTAATGCGAGCAAACAAATCAGTTAACAATGGCAAAGGATACTGAAATTTGACCGTGATTTTATTCAAAAGGCGATAATCAATACAAGGTCTCAGGGAACCATCCTTCTTAGCCACAAAAAAGAATCCTGCACCAAGAGGGGAAGAGGATGGGCGAATATGTCCCTTCTCCAAAGACTCCATTATATAACTCCGCATGGCAGCATGCTCTGGCACAGATAAATTGAAAAGTCGTCCCTTAGGAAACTTACTACCAGGAATCAAATTTATAGCACAATCACAGTCCCTATGAGGAGGTAGAGAATTGAGTTTGGGCTCCTCAAATACATCCTGGTAGTCTGACAAAAACGTAGGGACTTCAAAAGGAGTGGACGAAGCAATTGACACCACAGGAGCGTCACCATGAATTCCCTGACAACCCCAACTTGACACAGACATAGCTTTCCAATCCAGGACTGGATTATGAGTCTGCAACCATGGTACACCCAACACGACGACATCATGCAAATTATGCAATACAAGAAAGCGAATCACCTCCTGATGAACAGGAGTCATGCACATGGTCACTTGTGTCCAGTACTGAGGTCTATTCGTAGCCAATGGTGTAGAGTCAATTCCCCTTAGTGGAATAGGGAATTTTAAAGGCTCCAAATCAAAACCACAGTGCCTGGCAAATGACCAATCCATCAGACTCAGGGCAGCACCTGAATCTACAAAGGCATTAACCGGGTAAGATGACAGGGAACAAATCAGGGTAACAGACAAAATGAACTTAGGCTGTAAAGTACCAATGGTGACAGATTTATCAACCTTTTTTTTGCGCTTAGAGCATGCTGAGATAACATGAGCTGAGTCACCACAGTAAAAGCACAACCCATTTTGCCGTCTATAATTTTGCCGTTCACTTCTGGTCAGAATTCTGTCACATTGCATAGATTCAGGTGTCTGTTCAGAAGACACCGCCAAATGGTGCACAGGTTTGCGCTCCCGCAACCGCCGATCAATCTGAATGGCGAGAGTCTTTGACTCATTCAGACCTGCAGGCGTAGGGAACCCCACCATGACATTCTTAATGGCTTCAGAAAGACCTTCTCTGAAATTAGCAGCCAGGGCACACTCATTCCACTGAGTAAGCACCGACCATTTCCGAAATTTCTGGCAGTACACCTCTGCTTCATCTTGCCCCTGCGAGAGGGCCAATCATGCTTTTTCAGCCTGGTTCTCAAGATTAGGTTCCTCATAGAGCAATCCAAGGGCCAGAAAAAACGCATCTACACTAAGCAATGCAGGATCCCCTGGCGCCAATGCGAAGGCCCAATCTTGTGGGTCACCACGCAAAAAGGAAATGATAATCTTAACTTGCTGAACGGCATCACCAGAGGAACGAGGTTTCAAAGAAAGAAACAACTTACAATTGTTCTTAAAATTCAGGAACCTAGATCTATCTCCAGAAAACAACTACAGAATAGGTATTCCAGGCTCAGACATAGGACTGTGAACAACAAAATCCTGAATACTTTGAACCCTAGCAGCAAGATGATCCAGACTGGAAGCCAAGCTCTGGACATCCATGTCAGCAGCTGAATTTAGAGCCACGCCAAGATTAAGAGGAGGAGAGAAGCTAGCACAGCAGCTAGACACACGGCAACAACAAGAAAAAAAAAAAAAATTCTCAAGGCTTCTTTTCTCCTGCTTCTGCCATGCAATTAACACTTTGTGGGCCGGCTGTACTGTTATGATCCTTAATGGCTGAGGATCACAAATAGACCAGCAAGTGAATAAACTAAGTACGAGCTCTAGGGAGATGGTAACTGGACTGATCGCAAATCTAAACCTATCCAACACAACTAGAGGCAGCCGGTGAACGTGCCTAAAAAATTCCTAGACGTCTCGAGCCAGCCTGAGGAACTAGCTACCCCTAAAGAGAAAGAAAGACCTCGCTTGCCTCCAGAGAAATAATCCCCAAAGATATAGCAGCCCCCAACAAATATTAACGGTGAAGTAAGAAGAAGGCACATACATAGGGATGAAATCAGATTCAGCAAAAGAGGCCCACTAGTACTAGAAAGCAGAACATAGAGCAGGGGTCTATGCGATCAATAAAAACCCTTACAAAATATCCATCCTGAGATTTCAAGAACCCACACACCAACTAACGGTGTGTGGGGAGAAACTCAGCCCACTAGAGCAACCAGCAAGCGAGGGCATTACATTTTAGCAAGCTGGACAAGAAAACATGATAAACACTGCTGATCAAAAAATGAGCAAACAAAACTTAGCTTATCCTGGATGGACTGGGAGCAAGGTAGTCAGAAGGAATCTGAGTAGAACTGATTACATCGACAGCCGGCAACAAGTGGAAGTAAAACAGAGCTATATAGGAACCTCCCAGAGGATAACAAACCAGCTGATAGCCAGAGACCAGCAGGATAACAGACAAAGCCACCAGGGGGAGCCCAAAGCAAAAGTCACACCATACCACCAGTGACCACAAGAGGGAGCCTGAAAACAGAGCTCACAACAGAGGTCCAAACGAAATGACACCGGGTTAAGGATTTCCAAAATCTTATAAGGACCGATGAAGCGAGGCTTGAATTTAGGAGAGGAAACCTTCATAGGAACATACCGAGAAGACAGCCATACCAAATCCCCAACAAGAAGTCGGGGACCCACACCGCGACGGCGGTTGGCAAAGCGCCGAGCCTTCTCCTGTGACAACTTCAAATTGTCCACCACATGGTTCCAAATCTGTTGCAACCTATCCACCACAGAATCCACCCTAGGACAGTCAGAAGGCTCCACCTGACCCGAGGAAAAACGAGGATGAAAACCAGAATTGCAGAAAAAAGGCGAAACCAAAGTAGCAGAACTAGCCCGATTATTAAGGGCAAACTCGGCCAATGGCAAAAAAGTCACCCAATCATCCTGATCAGCAGAAACAAAACATCTTAAATAAGATTCCAAGGTCTGATTAGTTCGCTCGGTTTGGCCATTCGTCTGAGGATGGAAGGCCGACGAAAAAGACAAATCAATGCCCATCTTAGCACAAAAGATCCGCCAAAATCTGGACACAAACTGGGATCCTCTGTCAGACACAATATTTTCAGGGATGCCGTGCAAGCGAACCACATTCTGAAAAAATAGAGGAACCAAATCGGAGGAGGAAGGCAACTTAGGCAAGGGCACCAAATTGACTATTTTGGAAAAACGATTACACACCACCCAGATGACAGACATTCTCTGAGAGACTGGAAGATCCGAAATAAAATCCATGGAAATGTGCGTCCAAGGCCTCTTCGGGACAGGCAAAGGCAAAAGCAAACCGCTGGCACGAGAACAGCAAGGCTTAGCCCGAGCACAAATCCCACAGAACTGCACAAAGGAACGCACATCCCGCGACAAGGAAGGCCACCAGAAGGACCAAGACACCAAATCTCTGGTACCAAAAATCCCAGGATGGCCTGCCAACACCGAAGAATGAACCTCGAAAATAACTCTGGTGGTCAATCTATCTGGGACAAACAGTCTCTCTGGTGGGCAACGGTCAGGTCTATCCGCCTGAAATTTCTGCAGCACTCGTCGCAAATCTGGGGAAATGGCAGACAAAATCACTCCCTCTCTGAGGATATCAGCCGGCTCTGAAACTCCCGGAGAGTCAGGCACAAAACTCCTAGAAAGAGCATCAGCCTTCACGTTCTTCGAACCAGGCAGGTACGAGACCACGAAATCGAAACGGGAGAAAAACAATGACTAACGAGCCTGTCTAGGATTCAGCCGCTTGGCAGACTCGAGATAAATCAGATTTTTGTGATCAGTTAAGACCACTACACGATGCTTAGCTCCCTCAAGCCAATGTCGCCACTCCTCAAATGCCCACTCCATAGCCAACAACTCCCGATTACCAACATCATAATTCCGCTCGGCAGGCGAAAACTTTCTTGAAAAGAAAGCACAAGGCTTCATCACAGAGCAATCAGAGCTTCTCTGCGACAAAACAGCTCCTGCTCCAATCTCAGAAGCATCAACCGCGACCTGAAAAGTAAGAGAGACATCAGGTTGACACAAAACTGGAGCCGAAGAAAACCGGCGCTTCAGCTCCCGAAAGGCTTCCACGGCCGCCGGAGACCAATTAGTCACATCAGAACCCTTCTTGGTCAAATCCGTCAAGGGTTTAAGCACGCCAGAAAAATTAGCAATGAAGCGATGGTAAAAATTAGCAAAACCCAAGAACTTCTGAAGACTCTTAACAGATGTAGGCTGAGTCCAGTCATGAATAGCCTGGACCTTGACTGGGTCCATCTCAATAGTAGAAGGAGAAAAAATAAAACCCAAAAAGGAAACCTTCTGTACTCCGAAGAGACATTTTGAGCCCTTCACAAATAAGGCATTAGCACGCAGGACCTGAAATACCATCCTGACCTGCTTCACATGGGACTCCCAGTCCTCAGAAAAGACCAAAATGTCATCCAGATACACAATCATAAATTTATCCAGATATTCTCGGAAGATGTCATGCATGAAGGACTGGAACACAGAAGGAGCATTAGAGAGTCCAAAAGGCATCACCAAGTACTCAAAATGGCCTTCGGGCGTATTAAATGCTGTTTTCCATTCATCCCCCTGCTTAATGCACACAAGGTTATACGCACCACGAAAATCTATCTTGGTGGACCAACTGGACCCCTTAATCCGAGCAAACAAATCAGACAACAATGGCAAAGGATACTGAAATTTGACCGTGATTTTATTTAGAAGACGATAATCTATACAAGGTCTCAGAGAACCATCCTTCTTGGCCACAAAAAAGAATCCTGCACCAAGAGGGGAGGAGGACGGGCGAATATGTCCCTTCTCTAAAGACTCCTTTATATAGCTCCGCATTGCGGCATGTTCAGGTACAGACAAATTAAAAAGTCATCCCTTAGGGAACTTACTACCAGGAATCAAATTTATAGCACAATCACAATCCCTGTGAGGAGGCAGGGCACCGGATCTGGGCTCATCAAATACATCCTGGTAGTCCGACAAAAACTCAGGGACCTCAGAAGGAGTGGAAGAAGCAATTGATACCAAAGGAGCATCGCCATGAATCCCCTGGCAACCCCAACTTGACACAGACATAGCTTTCCAATCCAGAACTGGATTATGGGCCTGCAGCCATGGCAGACCCAACACGACAACATCATGCAAATTATGCAGCACAAGAAAGCGAATCACCTCCTGATGCACAGGAGTCATGCACATGGTCACTTGAGTCCAATATTGAGGCTTATTCTCAGCCAATGGTGTAGCATCAATTTCCCTTAGTGGAATAGGGAATTCCAAAGGCTCCAGGACAAAACCACAGCGCCTGGCAAACGACAAATCCATCAGATTCAGGGCAGCACCCGAATCCACAAAAGCCATAACCGAGTAGGATGACAAAGAACAAATTAAAGTAACAGACAAAATGAATTTAGGCTGTATAGTACCAATGGTGACAGGTTTAGCGATTTTTTTAACGCGCTTAGAGCATGCTGAGATAACATGAGTTGAATCACCACAGTAAAAGCACAACCCATTTTGACGTCTATGATTTTGCCGCTCAATTCTGGTCAGAACTCGGTCACATTGCATAGTCTCAGGTCTCTGTTCAGAAAACACCGCCACATGGTGCGCAGATTTGCGCTCCCGCAAACGCCGATCAATCTGAATGGCCAAAGCCATTGAGTCATTCAGACTTGCAGGCGTGGGGAACCCCACTATAACATTCTTAATGGCTTCAGAAAGACCTTCTCTGAAATTTGCAGCCAGGGCACACTCATTCCATTGAGTAAGCACCGACCATTTCCGAAATTTTTGACAATACACCTCAGCTTCATCCTGGCCCTGAAAAAGAGCCAGCAAGGCCTTTTCTGCCTGGTTCTCAAGATTAGGTTCCTCATAATGCAGTCCAAGCGCCAGAAAAAATGCATCCACATTCAGCAATGCAGGATCTCCTGGCACCAGAGAGAAAGCCCAATCTTGAGGGTCGCCACGTAACAGGGAGATAACAATTTTAACTTGCTGAGCGGAATCCCCAGAGGAACGAGGTCTCAAAGATAGAAATAATTTACAATTATTCTTAAAATTCAGGAACCTAGATCTATCTCCAGAAAACAACTCAGGAATAGGTATTTTTGGCTCTGACATAGGGCTATGAACAACAAAATCCTGAATGCTTTGCACCCTTGCAGCAAGATGATCCACACTAGAAGTCAGACTCTGAATATCCATGTCTGCAGCTGAACACAAAACCACCCAGAGATTAAGGGGATGAGAGAAGCTGGACAGACTGCAGCAAAGATAGAGAGGAAAAAAAAAATTGCACTCAGGGCTTCTCTTATCCCACTTCTGCGATGCATTAAACACTTCTGGCCTGCTGTACTATTATGATCCTAGTGGCTGAGGATCACCAAACGGACTAGCTAAGTTAATGAACATAGACACGAGGTCTAGGGAGGTGGTAACTGGACTGACCGCAAACCTGATCCTAACCAACACACTAAAGGTAGCCGGTGAACGTGCCTAAAAATCCTGGACGTCTCTACGCAGCCTGAGAAACTATCTACTCCTGGAGGGAAAGTAAGACCTCACTTGCCTCAAGAGAAATCACCCCAAAGATATAGGAAGCCCCCAACAAATAATAACGGTGATGTAAGGGTGTAAGGGGAAAACACAAACGTAGAATGAAAACAGATTCAGCAAATGAGGCCCGCTAATACTAGATAGCAGAAGACAGATAAGGAACTGTGCGGTCAGTAAAAAACCCTATGCAAAATATCCATGCTGAGAATACAAGAACCCCCACACCAACTAACGGTGTGAGGGGAGAAACTCAGCCCCCTAGAGCTACCAGCAAGCAAGGAAATCACATATTAGCAAGCTGGACAAGAAACAAAAATAAACCAAGAAACATATGACCACTGATGGTCAAAAAATGAACCAAGCAAAACTTAGCTTCTCTTGAAGAGACTGATAACGAAGGGCTGCAGGAGAGCTCCAAAATAGCACTGAGGACATTGGCAGCAGGCAACAACTGAGAGTCCAGATGAACTAAATAGGAACCAGCTAACAGATAACGAGACAGCTGATCCAGCCTCAGACCTGCAGAATGACACAAAGAACCACCAGAGGGAGCCCAAAGACAGCACTCACACAGTACCAGTTGTGACCACAAGAGGGAGCCCAAAAACAGAGTTCACAACAGCCAACATCAAGAATACCATCACCAACCCTCTCTCAATCCGCCATGTCCACCACCACCCTCACCGCTAGTTCCACCATATGCAGCTCTCCAGTCCAGCTGACCCTACATGAGACTCTCGTTAGGAAAAGAAAGTACTCATCCTCTCATCCGCGTACACAGGGTTTGAACGCCCACATTGCTAGACTAATCTCGTTAGAGATGATGCCCTACCGGTTGGTTGAAAGTGAAGCTATCAAAGACCTGATAGCCAATGCAGTACAACGCTATGACCTACCCAGTCGGCACTTCTTTGTGAGAAAAGCCATCCCAGCCCTCCACCAGCATGTCAAAGACCGCATTGTCCATGAACTGAGGCAATCAGTCAGTGGAAAGGTGCACCTCACAACAGATGCATGGACCAGTAAGCATGGCCAGGGATGTTACATGTCCATCACGGCGCACTGGGTTAATGTGGTGGATGCAGGGTCCACAGGGGACAGCCATAGTGGGACAGTTGTGCCTAGCCCACGGTCTAGGAAACAGTTGGCTGTAGACATTCGCCACCCCTCCTCCTCCTCCTCCTCCTACAGAAGCGAAAGCTCATCCACAGAGCGCAGTAGCTTGACCACTCCATCCACAGATGCCAGTGTTGCACACAAGGTGTCCCATTATTGAACAGCTAGTGGTAAGCGTCAGCAGGCTGTGTTACAAATGAAGTGTTTGGGCGACAACAGACACACCGCGGAAGTACTGGAAAAGTACTTGCAGCAACAAACGCAGTCATGGCTGGGCAGTGTACATCTTGAGGCAGGCAAGGTAGTCAGTGATAACGGAAGGAATTTTATGGCTGCCATAGCCCTTTCAGAACTGAAACACATACCTTTCCTGGCTCACACCTTGAATCTGGTGGGGCAGTGCTTCCTCAAAAATTATCCAGAGTTACCAGCTGTGCTCCTGAAGGTGCGAAGACTTTGCTCGCACATCCACTGGTCACCCGTACACTCCAGCCGTATGCTGAAACATCAGCGTTCGCTAAATCTTCCCCAGCACCGCCTAATAATCGACGTTGCAACAAGGTGGAACTCCACACTGCACATGGTTCAGAGGCTGTGCGACCAGAGGCGTGCTGTAATTAATTTGTGGGAGGATACACATACACGGGCAGGCACTTGGATGGCAGACATAGAGTTGTCTGATGTGCAGTGGTCGAAGCTACAAGACCTCTGTCAAGTCCTTCAGTGTTTTGAGGAATGCACACGGCTGGTAAGTACAGATGACGCCATCATAAGCATGAGCATCCCACTAATGCGTCTGCTGATGCAAAGTTTGACGCACATTAAGGAGCAGGCGTCTGCAGCTGAGAAGGAGGGAAGCCTTCATGACAGTCAGCCATTGTCTGCTCAGGGAACTCTCCTGGACGAGGTGGCGGACGAAGAGGAGGAGGAGGAGGATGGGGATGAATATTTATGGGAGGAGGATGCTTCTCTGGGGTCAATAGAAACTGGTGGCATTGCAAGGTCAGGTACAGGGTTTTTGCAGGACACAAGTGATGTTGATTTGCAAAAAAGTGCTCCTCAACCCAGCACAAGCAGTGAATTGACACCTGGAACATTGGCCCACATGGCTGAGTATGCCTTGTTTATCCTAAAAAGGGACCCCCGCATTATCAAAATGATGACCGATGACGATTACTGATTGGCCTGCCTCCTGGATCCACGATATAAAGGAAAATTACAAAATATCATGCCACATGAGAACCTTGAGCAAATATTGGCTACCAAACAAGCAACTCTTGTAGACCGTTTGGTTCAGGCATTCCCAGCACACAGCGGCGGTGATGGTTCTCACACGAGCCGTAGGGGGCAACATGGCAGAGGTGTTAGAGGTGCACAAATCCAAAGTGGCGTTGGACAGAGGGGTTTTTTGACCAGGTTGTGGAGTGATTTCGCAATGACCGCTGACACGACAGGTTCCCACTGCATCGATTCAAAGTGACAGGAGACTGCATTTGTCCAGCATGGTTATGAACTACTTTTCGATGTTCTCCCTCACAGGTAATTTCCCTTTGATTACTGGGCATCTAAAATAGACACCTGGCCTGAATTGACAAAATATGCATTACAGGAGCTCGCTTGCCCTGCTGCTATTATCAGAAAGAGTCTTCAGTGGTTCAATACTGACCGAAAAAAGGACACGTCTGGCTACCCTAAATGTTGATGATCTAACCTTCATTAAAATGAACCAATCATGGATTTCAAATTATTTGGCCCCACCTTCCCCTGCTGACACGTAGCTTGCCTGAAAAATGTCTCGCTCTTGGCCTCCTTACTGACTTCTCCAATTCCTCCATTTGCAGCTGCTGAATGTCCACTATAGGCCATTTTTATACCTCCCTAAATGGGCTGGCTCCCCCACAGGACCGTGGTAACCACCTGGCGCAAGCACCCTTGTGAGTGCCATTTGCCTGGACAGGTGGGTGTGCCCACTCTTGGGCGACGGCACTGGCACAGGGTCCCTCATAGTACAATGAAGTGTCTCTGACGGTGGTGGTGCACAACCAATGTCAGACACACCGTCGTAATATGAGGGGCCCTCTGCCAGTACCGCCGCCCACGAGAGAGTGTTCCCCCCAGCTCGAACAGTGCTCTACCACTTGCAAAACTTACCTCTCCCTGCTCCACCACTGTGTAGTCTGTGCTGTTAAATCTTTCAATGGCACTGCCAATACAAATTTGTTGAAATGATAGATGATAGTTAAAATATACAGGGGCCCTGCTCTCCATTTAGACCAGTTAATATTTTGCACCTTCTACCACTGTCTGCCACTCAGTAGAGGAGCCCACCCCTGTACCTAGCTATGCCACCTGTTTATTTCTGAACAATTTTTTGGCAGACATTTAGCCCACTTTATTATTTGGGCCTGCTAACTTAGTCTGCTACTCATTACAGTTGTCCTCCGCTGAACAAAGCAATGCCGCCAGTTTAGTCCTGTTACCAATTTTGAACTGCATTTAGCCCACTTTATTATTTGGGCCTATTAACTGTGTCTTCCAGTCCTTACAGTTGTCCTCTGCTGAACAAAGCAATGCCGCCTGTTTAGTCCTGTTACCAATTTTGAACTGCATTTAGCCCGCTTTATTATTTGGGCCTACTAACTGTGTCTGCCACTCCTTACAGTTGTCCTCCGCTGAACAAAGCAATGCTGCCAGTTTAGTCCTGTTACCAATTTTGAACTGCATTTAGCCCGCTTTATTATTTGAGCCTACTAACTGTGTCTGCCACTCCTTACAGTTGTCCTCCGCTGAACAAAGCAATGCCGCCTGTTTAGTTCTGTTACCAATTTTGAACTGCATTTAGCCCACTTTATTATTTGGGCTTACTAACTGCGTCTGCCACTCCTTACAGCTGTCCTCCACTGAACAAAGCAATGCCGCCAGTTTAGTCCTGTTACCAATTTTGAACTGCATTTAGCCCTCTTTATTATTTGGGCCTACTAACTGTGTCTGCCACTCCTTACAGTTGTTCTCCGCTGAGCAAAGCAATGCCACCAGTTTAGTCCTGTTACCAATTTTGAACTGCATTTAGGCTACTTTATTATTTGGGCCTACTAAATGTGTCTGCCACTCCTTACAGTTGTCCTCCGCTGAACAAAGCAATGCCTCTGAAAGCCGGAGGAGTGACTGCTCCAGTAAGGAGGGAAATAGGAGAGCAGGGCAGGCCAGACAGGTGCTGGTAGTGGGGGACTCAATTATTAGGGGAACAGATAGGGCAATCTGTCACAAAGACAGGGATCGTCGGACGGTGTGCTGCCTACCTGGCGCTCGAGTCCGACACATCACTGATCGGGTGGACAGACTACTGGGAGGGGCTGGTGAGGACCCAGCGGTCATGGTGCACATTGGCACAAATGACAAAGTTAGAGGTAGGTGGAAGGTCCTTAAAGATGATTTCAGGGAATTAGGCTGCAAGCTGAAAGCAAGGACCTCCAACGTGGTATTTTCCGAAATACTGCCTGTACCACGTGCCATGCCAGAGAGGCAACGGGAGATTAGGGAGGTTAATAAGTGGCTCAAGAATTGGTGTAGGAAGGAGGGGTTTGGGTTCCTGCAGAACTGGGCCGACTTCTCAGTTGGCTACAGGCTCTACGCTAGGGACGGGCTGCACCTCAATGGGGAAGGTGCAGCTGTGCTGGGGGAGAAAATGGTTAGAAGGTTGGAGGAGTGTTTAAACTAGGGATTGGGGGGGAGGGTATTCATTTTATAGGAGGGGAAGATAGTGCAGATAGAGACCTGGGCACAAATAAGGAAGTTGGGGGTGGCGGTGGCATGGGGGGTGGGGTAAGAACAGTTAATAATTTAAGAAAGAATAGAGGTACAGAGAGTAACATCAAGTGCATGTATACTAATGCCAGAAGCCTCGCCAACAAAATGGATGAATTAGAACTAATGTTGTTGGAGCATAATTATGATATGGTGGGGATATCTGAAACGTGGCTGGATGAGAGCCATGACTGGGCTGTTAACTTGCAGGGCTATAGCCTGTTCAGAAATGACCGTACAGATAAGCGAGGGGGAGGGGTGTGTCTATATGTAAAATCTTCCTTAAAACCCATCCTGCGTGATAATATAGGTGAATTTAATGAAAATGTAGAGTCCCTGTGGGGGAAGATAAGGGGAGGGGGAAAAAATAATAAATTACTGATAGGGGTTTGTTATAAATCTCCAAAAATAATGGAAGCAATGGAGAATATCCTCGTAAAGCAAATAGATGAAGCTGCGACTCAAGGAGAAGTCATTATTATGGGGGACTTCAACTACCCTGAAATAGATTGGGGAACAGAAACCTGCAGTTCCAGCAAAGGTAATCGGTTTTTGACAACTATGAGAGACAATTACCTTTCACAACTGGTTCAGGACCCAACAAGGAGGGGGGCACTGCTAGACCTAATATTAGCCAACAGGCCAGACCGCATATCAAATATAAGGGTTGGGGGTCACTTGGGGAATAGTGATCACAAAATAATAAGTTTTCATGTAACCTTTAATAAGATGGGTAGTAGGGGGGTTACACGGACACTAAATTTCAGGAGGGCAAATTTCCAACGGATGAGAGAGGATCTTGGTGCAATTAACTGGGATGATATCCTGAGACATAAAAGTACACAAAGAAAATGGGAGACGTTTATTAGCATCCTGGATAGGACCTGTGCACAGTATATACCGTATGGGAATAAACATACTAGAAAAAGGAGGAAACCAATATGGCTAAATAGAGCTGTTAGGGGCGCAATAAGGGACAAAAAGAAAGCATTTAGAGAATTAAAGGAAGTAGGTAGTGATGAGGCATTAAATAAATACAGAAAATTAAATAAATTCTGTAAAAAGCAAATCAAGGCAGCAAAGATTGAGACAGAGAGACTCATTGCCAGAGAGAGTAAAAATAATCCCAAAATATTCTTTAACTATATAAATAGTAAGAAAGTAAAAAATGACAGTGTTGGCCCCCTTAAAAATAGTCTGGGTGAAATGGTGGAAGAGGATGAGGAAAAAGCCAATATGCTAAATGACTTTTTTTCATCAGTATTTACAAAAGAAAATCCCATGGCAGACAAAATGACTAGTGATAAAAATTCCCCATTAAATGTCACCTGCTTAACCCAGCAGGAAGTACAGCGGCGTCTAAAAATCACTAAAATTGACAAATCTCCGGGCCCGGATGGGATACACCCCCGAGTACTGCAGAATCTAAGTACAGTCATTGATAGACCATTATATTTAATCTTTAAAGAGTCCATAATTACAGGGTCTGTACCACAGGACTGGCGTATAGCAAATGTGGTGCCAATATTCAAAAAAGGGGCAAAAACTGAACTCGGAAATTATAGGCCAGTAAGTTTAACCTCTACTGTGGGTAAAATCCTGGAGGGCATTCTAAGGGAAGCTATACTGGAGTATCTGAAGAGGAATAACCTCATGACCCAGTATCAGCACGGGTTTACTAGGGACCGCTCATGTCAGACTAATTTGATCAGCTTCTATGAAGAGGTAAGTTCCGGACTGGACCGAGGGAACCCAGTGGACGTAGTGTATATGGACTTTTCCAAAGCTTTTGATACGGTGCCACACAAAAGGTTGTTACATAAAATGAGAGTAATGGGGATAGGGGAAAATATGTGTAAGTGGGTTGAGAGCTGGCTCAGGGATAGGAGACAAATGGTGGTTATTAATGGAGCACACTCGGACTGGGTCGCGGTTAGCAGTGGGGTACCACAGGGGTCAGTATTGGGCCCTCTTCTTTTTAACATATTTATTAATGACCTTGTAGGGGGCATTCAGAGTAGAATTTCAATATTTGCAGATGACACTAAACTCTGTAGGGTAATTAATACAGGGGAGGACAATTTTATATTACAGGATGATTTATGTAAACTAGAAGCTTGGGCTGATAAATGGCAAATGAGCTTTAATGGGGATAAATGTAAGGTCATGCACTTGGGTAGAAGTAATAAGATGTATAACTATGTGCTTAATTCTAAAACTCTGGGCAAAACCATCAATGAAAAAGACCTGGGTGTATGGGTGGATGACAGACTCATATTCAGTGGCCAGTGTCAGGCAGCTGCTACAAAGGCAAATAAAATAATGGGAAGTATTAAAAGAGGCATAGATGCTCATGAGGAGAACATAATTTTACCTCTATACAAATCACTAGTTCGATCACACTTAGAATACTGTGCACAGTTCTGGTCTCCGGTGTATAAGAAAGACATAGCTGAACTGGAGCGGGTGCAGAGAAGAGCGACCAAGGTTATTAGAGGACTGGGGGGTCTGCAATACCAAGATAGGTTATTATACTTGGGGCTATTTAGTTTGGAAAAACGAAGACTAAGGGGTGATCTTATTTTAATATATAAATATATGAGGGGACAGTACAAAGACCTTTCTGATGATCTTTTTAATCATAGACCTGAGACAGGGACAAGGGGGCATCCTCTACGTCTGGAGGAAAGAAGGTTTAAGCATAATAACAGACGCGGATTCTTTACTGTAAGAGCAGTGAGACTATGGAACTCTCTGCCGTATGATGTTGTAATGAGTGATTCATTAATTAAATTTAAGAGGGGACTGGATACCTTTCTGGAAAAGTATAATATTACAGGGTATATACACTAGATTCCTTGATAAGGAATTTTTTTCCCCATGGTGGAGTTACTCTTTGCCACATGGGGTTTTTTTGCCTTCCTCTGGATCAACATGTTAGGGCATGTTAGGTTAGGCTATGGGTTGAACTAGATGGACTTAAAGTCTTCCTTCAACCTCAATAACTATGTAACTATGTAATGCCGCCAGTTTAGTCCTGTTACCAATTTTGAACTGCATTTAGGCTACTTTATTATTTGGGCCTATTAACTGTGTCTTCCACTCCTTACAGTTGTACTCCGCTGAACAAAGCAATGCCACCTGTTTAGTCCTGTTACCAAATTTGAACTGCATTTAGGCTACTTTATTATTTGGGCCTACTAACTGTGTCTGCCACTCCTTACAGTTGTCCTCCGCTGAACAAAGCAATGCCGCCAGTTTAGTCCTGTTGCCAATTTTGAACTGCATTTAGGCTACTTTATTATTTGGGCCTACTAACTGTGTCTGCCACTCCTTACAGTTGTCCTCCGCTGAACAAAGCAATGCCGCCAGTTTAGTCCTGTTACCAATTTTGAACTGCATTTAGCCCACTTTATTATTTGAGCCTACTAACTGTGTCTGCCACTCCTTACAGTTGTCCTCCGCTGAACAAAGCAATGCCGCCAGTTTAGTCCTGTTACCAATTTTGAACTGCATTTAGCCCACTTTATTATTTGGACCTATATCTGTGTTTCCTCCTCATCCTGCCCATTGCCCAGCCACTGCTAGATGAGTCTGCTGGTACATTGACCCAGACCACTACATTCCCCTTGCACTCTACACAGCCAGAATCTGGCCCTGCTGAAAGTCATGTTCCCCTTCCCGCATACTATACCACCTTACATGGGGACAAAGAGGAAGGTGCAGATGAAAGTGCAGGTTCCTTCATCAGGTGGGGGGCATACTCATTGGCGACATCACTGGCACAGGGCCCCTCATAGTACACAAAAGTGTCTCTGCCGGTGGGAGGCGCCACCCGCCGTCAAACACACCGCCGTACTATGAGGGGCCCTGTGCCAGTGCCAATGCCAACGAGTGGGCCCCCTTGCTTGCTCAGGATCACAGCACTTGCAAAGTTGAAATACTTACCTCTCCCTGCTCCACCGCCGTGACGAATTCCTGGGCCCACGAAAATCTTGAGCCAGCCCTACCCCCCACAACTTTATCCAAATGACCCCCAGTTTTCAATGCCTAACTATTATTATAAAGTAAATTAAGATTGACAAGCTTCAGTAATAAGAATTGATGTTTTTGGCATTAAAATGGGCACTTTAGGTGTTTTCCTGTCTTCCACTCACTGCCGACTTTGATTCCCCATTGACTTGCATTGGGTTTCGTGTTTCAGTCGGCCTCCGACTTTTCGCAATAATCGGCTGATTTCACCCGACCCAACTTTCAACAAAGTCGGGTTTCGCGAAACCCGACTCTATTTCAACTCTATCCCAAAAAAGTAAAAGTTGCTCAACACTACTGCGGGATCATGCTGGCAGATGTCAGCGTGATTCCGCAACTGACTGTGATCTGCATCGGTGATCTGTGGTAAAAAAGCAGGCACGGACCGATGAGACTACTGTTCCCATCGGGCTATGTTTGATGGGAGAGTAGTATCATCTGCCGATGCCTGTGCTCACAGTTACATTACATACATATTCACATAAAAATTGTAAAAAAAATTACACTCACGGAGGCACAGTGATACACAGCAGGGGGGGATCACCTCCTGTCAGTCTGTCACCTGCTGTCTTTGAGAGCATAGTCATAGTAGATCGGACCTATTACATGGAGGAAATATGTACACAGCTCAGTGACGTTGAGACTTATTTACCTATTGCTAACAATCCTACTTTTGATATAGCTAGAGCTATTAAGGAACTTGTTACTTACCATAGCAGAATAGGGACTATAGATGACAAACTAGGGGAATTTTTGATCAATCATCATCCTGTGATACCGGTGTTCTACACCCTCCCTAAAATTCAGAAACATCCGTCGAAACCACCAGGACGTCCCATAGTTGCTTACACCAATTCTATTCTTTCGCCACTAGCTATGACGTTAGAAAAAATTCTGTCTCCATTAATACCATCAATCAAATCTTATTTAAAGGACACAACAGATTTTTTGACATCTTTAAAAAACATTGGCAGTCTACCAGAAGATTGCAAGTTAGTATCTATGGATGTAAACAGTTTATATACTAGTATAGGTCACCAAGATGGTATAGAATCTGTGATGTCCTTTCTTTCCTGCCATACAGACTTTGATAATTACCAGCGCCAATTTTGCAAAGATTTACTTACGCTAATACTTACTCAGAATTTTTTCCTATTTGAAGATCAATTCTATATTCAGAAAAAGGGCACGGCTATGGGGTCCAACGTGGCACCCCCTTATGCCAACATCTTCATGGCACAATTTGAAACGGCATTTGTATACCCGCATCCCAGTTTTATGTCACACGCAATATATTGGCGGCGCTATATAGATGACATTTTCATCATTTGGACTGGGGACGAAGACTCTCTTCTTTCTTTTTACAGTGACCTGAATTCATGTATACCGGGTTTGACATTTTCTATTAATCATGATACTAAAAAAATAAATTTTTTGGACACGATGGTTATTATTAGGGATGACAGAAACATCGAAACAGATTTATACGTGAAATCCACAGACAGAAACAGCTTATTAATGTATGACAGCTGTCATCCTAAACATGTCAAAAAGGCACTCCCTTAATCTCAACATGATAGGATTGACAGAATAGTGTCCAACCCCGACACACGTCACATCAGACATATTGAAATGAATAAAAAATTTTCCCAGAGAGGATATCCTGACTATATTTCAACCAACACAGTTAGTGAAACTCAGAGAACTACAACGGAACACAAAGTACCAAGATTAGCCTTTGTTCATACATTTCACCCTTTTAATTATCGTATCAACCAATGTATATTCAAACATTGGGATATTTTACAAAAGGCATATCCTCAAGTTATTGAATTTAATACTAAGCCCATCGTCTGCAATAAAAGGTCCCAAAATATTAGAAATCATCTTGTTAGGGCAGATGTTGGCCCATCCAGAAAGGAATCCATACAGACTGTTCTTAGTACACCTAGACACGGGACCTTTCCATGTCTGAGCTGCCTTCAATGCTCCAATATCACAAAGGGGGACTCGTTCACACATGTCGGAGATATGCTATTAAAGGTCACTGTACATGCAACTCTTCCTATGTCATCTACTTAATAAAGTGTCCATGCGGTCTCGGATATGTTGGGGAAACTACCCAGCATATCCGGGACCGCATTTCCAAACATAAATCCACTATAAGATGTGGAAAAGTTTACCTTCCTATCCCGGCACATTTCCATGAACATCATCATGGAAGCACTCAATTAAAATACCAGGTCATAGATCATGTGCCTATCCTCAGAAGAGGAGGGGATAGAGTGAAAATATTGAAGGAACGGGAATCCTTCTGGATATATACACTCCAAACCCTATCCCCATTAGGGCTTAATAGGGAATATGAAATCTCTTATTAAAACAAATTTTCCATGCCTATATTTCACTACGGTCTACATCACTGTAGTCTCAATTCCAGTTATTATCAAAATCTTCAGATTCTAATATTACTATATGATACTTTACTAATATATTGAAATTCATTGTGATTCCCTATATAGATGTATATAGATGTATGTATACCGATCTAGCATTTGTGATACATTCTTTGTTTTTCATTATAGTGTAATATTGAGTAGTTTTATCTTTTCATAATGATGACACAATTGGGAATACTCTTGTAAGGCATTGATTCTTCTATTATTGTTTTCACAGTTTGCAGGCGGCGATCCAAGATAAGACCACGCACGCGCACTTACCATCCACTACTAAGACAGTCGGCTATTTTTGGAGTATTCCGCAGGACGCATGCGCAGAACACACCTTCCTGTCAGACACACTTCGGCTTTTTCCAGATTATCGCATGTCTCAACCACGCGTGCACACCGAGCTTCAGTTGATTCGGGTCTCTCCATTTAGCACATGCGCTATAGCACACTGACAACAACTTGCTTTTCCACCGGAAGTTATACGATACCGGAAATATATATAAAAGCCGGTACTTGGCGTTCTTTCTCCATCAGACTCACCACACATACCGTGGACGTCTCCTGTGGTTTCACCGCCCTTCATTACTTGTACACCCTTCCGTTACCCTTGGGCTTTTGGTTACCAGGTAAACTGATTCTGCGCATTTTTTGTAGCTCTTTTTTTGTAGCTCTTTTTTTGTATTAGCGGTATTGCCCGCTTCATATTTTTTGTTTATTCAGTTCTTCCCACATAGTGACTCACTGTTTCTCCCACAACGGAGTAAAAATCAAGTAAAGTATTATATTTTATTTTTTGCTATTCTATGGTATACATTTACTCCATAACACTAGCGTCAACCCTCAACAGGTTTCTTTCCCATTGTGGTCTCTGGTGTAACACTGATTATATGGGATGCACTACTATTATTGGTATGATTTTATAGAACATATCACGTATATTTTCTTCTTTTCCCGAAATCTTGACTTTTGGTTGTCGTCGTCTGTGACATCTCTTAAACTATATAAGTTGCTCATATCTAATGTTTATATAATGTTGTCTAAATATATTTCAGATAACAGACATTTCTTGAGAAAGGCGAAAGAGCCGAAACGTTGAATTTATTATGTGTCTGTAAGAACCTCCAGATATATTTTTTCGTTTTGAGTCTGAACTTTGGAAAGGATTATTGCAATAAAATTTTTCAACTGTTAAAATTATTTTCTGAGTGCCGGAGTTTTTCTATTATTTGGACTTTATTTTCTCCAGAGCACCACCAAACAGTGTAGCACTCCCTTAATCCTATATCTGTCTTTGAGAGCAGTCATATCACTGATGTGACTGCTCTCAAATTGATCAGGATCATTGTGGGACATTATGGATTATTTTCTCGGCAGACAGGTGAGGAATATCTGTGGTTTATTTTTTTATTTTTGTTGCAGGAGATGAGGGAGTCAGGGATTATGTGTTCGGTAAGTATGGTTAAATTAAGATTAAGAAAGGACTTTATTCTGGCTGTGTCTTTATTTACTATACAACTGTAGGATTAGTAATGGATAGGTGTCCTATAGACGCCTCTCCATTACTAAGCCACGGGTTTGATGTCACAGGACAATACAAAGGTGACATCAACCCAACAAATATGAACCCCACTTGCCACTACTACAGAGCAAGTGGGAAGCACCAGAAAGGGCGCATCTATTAGATGCACCATTTCTTGGGTGGCTGAGAGCTGATGTTTTTAGCCAGGGGGGCAATATCCATGGCCAATTCCTAGGCTATTAATATTATCCTGCAGCTGTCTGCATAACCATTGCTGGTTATTAATTATAAGGGGACCCCACGTCATTTTTTTTGTCTGGGGTCCCCCATTTTAATAGCCAGTAAAGGCTAAGTATACAGTTGTGAACGTGTGGGTCAGCAAGTGAGCGTCGGTGTGTGAGTGTGAGCGTGAGCGTCAGTGTGAGCACACTCCTCCCATAGACCAGCACACTGCTCTCCTGAAATACACTGTGCTCCTGTCACCCTGCTCCCTCCACCATATATCTCTCTCTGTGACCCCCATAGACCAGCACACTGCCATATAGATCACACATGATGCCGCCATAAATATTTTTTACATAGTACTGCCATATAGACCACACTTGATGCTGCCAAGTATTATGTGTGAACTGTATTACGGCATTATGTGTGATCTATATGACGGTATTATATGTGATCTGTATGGTGGTATTATGTTTGATCAGTATGGTGGAATAATGTCAAATTTATATGACAGTATTATATGAGAACTATATTGTGGGATTATGTGTGATCTATGTGGCAGTATTATGTGAGAATTATATGGTGGTTTTATGTGTGATCTACATGGTGGTATTGTGTGTGATCTATATGACGGTATTATGTGTGATCTATATGGTGGTATTTTGTGAGAAGTATATGGAGGTATTATGTGAGAAGTATATGGCGGTATTATATGAGAACGCTATGGCGGTATTATGTGTGATCTATATGACGGTATTATATGAGAACTATATGGCAGCATTATGTGTGATCTATATGGTGGTATTATGTGAGAACTATATGAAGTTTATAGCCTAGGAAGGGGTTAATGCATATGGATCTTCCCAGGCTATGAATATCAGCCCGCAGCTCTAATTTTATCCTTTATTGGCTATTAAAATAAGGGGACACCCCAAAAAAACAATGTGGGGTTCCCCTATAATTAATAACCAGAAAAGGCTATGCAGACAGCTTCGGGCTGATAGCCTAAGAAGGGGCCTATGGATATTGCACCCGCCACGGCTGCAAACACCAGCTCACAGCTGCCTCAGAAATGGCGTATCTCTAAGATGCGCCAATTCCAGCACTAGGCTCTCTCTTCCTGCTGCCCTGTAGTGGTGTCATATTTGTGGGGTTGGTGCCACCTTTATTATTCAGCTAATCCATGCGAGGACCTCGATCTCCTGTAAAAAAAAAATAAACCAACAGTATAGTCCCTGTTCCCGCACACACCCGCACACACATATACATGCAGATACACAGACGCCTGCACAAAGACACGCACATATTCACCACTCACACACAGTATCTGCCTACACACTCTTCCTCCTCCCTATCTGCAGTGTTTCTTGCACGCAACTCCACAGCAAAACCGTAGATTTTTAAACCTGCGGTTTTCTTGCAGATTTGCCTGACTCAAAGGTAGTCAATGGGTGCAGAAACGCTGCAGATCTGCAAAAAGAATTGACGTGCTGCGGAAAATAAAAACCGCTTCAAATCTGCACGTATTTTTCCGCAGCATGTGCACACCAATTCTCAATTTCCCATTGACTACCATGGATGTGCACTACACTGTGGATTTGATGTAATTCCGCGCATCCAAAAACGCTGCGGAAACGCATCAAAATCCACAATGTGTGAACATAGCCCAAGTGTCTCACGCCTGCTATTCCATGTACATCTCTCTCCCCTGATATTTGATATGTATCTCTCTCCCCATCACGCTCCAAGTATCTCACCCCTGCTAATCCATGGGTATCTCTCCCCATCATGCTCCATATGTGTCTCACTCATCATACTACATGTCTCTCTCCCCATCACACTCCAAGTATTTCACCCCTGCTAATCCATGGGTATCTCTCTCCCCATCACACTCCATATGTGTCTCACTTATCATACTACATGTCTCTCTCCCCATCACACTCCAAGTGTCTCACCCCTGCTCTTCCATGTATATCTCTCTCCCCATCATGCTCCATATGTGTCTCACTCATCATACTACATTTCTCTCTCCTCATCACTAGTGTTGAGCAATACCTTCCGATATTTGAAAGTATCGGTATCGGATTGTATCGGCCGATATTCGAAAAATATTGGATATCGCCGATACCGATACCCGATACCAATACAAGTCAATGGGACACAAATATCAGAAGTGATCCTGGATGGTTCCCAGGGTCTGAAGGAGAGGAAACTCTCCTTCAGGCCCTGGGATCCATATTCATGTGTAAAATAAAGAATAAAAATAAAAAATAGGGATATACTCACCCTCTGACGCGCCCTGGTAGTAACCGCTGCGACCGGCAGCCTTCGTTCCTAAGAATGAGCGAGTGAAGGACCTTCGATGATGTGGCGGCTTGTGATTGGTCGCGTGACCGCTCATGTGACCGCTCACGCGACCAATCACAAGACCGCGATGTCATCGCAGGTCCTTCACTCGCTCATTCTTAGGAACGGAGGCTGCCGGTTGCAGCGGTTACTACCAGGGCGCGTCAGAGGGTGAGTATATCCATATTTTTTATTTTTATTCTTTATTTTACACATGAATATGCATTCCGATCCCGATTCCCGATATCGCAAAAATATCGGAACTCGGTATCGAAATTCCGATACCGCAAATATCGGCCGATACCCGATACTTGCGGTATCGGAATGCTCAACACTACTCATCACACTCTAAGTGTGCTATTCCAAGTATATCTCTCTCCCCATTATGCTCCATATGTGTCTCACTCATCGTACTACATGTCTCTCTCTCCCATCAGTCTATCTCAGGCAGATTACGTGATTCTCTCCCCATCCACAATGCCTGGCCATTCACTGCAGACCTGGAGCTCCTTCTTATCTTACTGAGGGATGAGTCACAGACAGCTCTGCTCAGATAATGCTATAATGCTGCTCCATACACACCAGATGTCTTCACTCTACCTCAAGTCCACAATGCTGCTGAGTCCACTGTCTTCTGCTCCTCTGTAAACAAGATGTGCTTCTGATACAGTAACTGCTGTGATTGCAGGTCACAGGGCAGTCACACACATAATGGCGCTGCCCTGTGATGCTACTCTTCATTCTGCCCCAGGGATACTAGACCACCCAAAAGGGGAGGGAAATGGTGATGTCAGCAGTTACTGACCCAATTTTCCAGCTAAGAGTAAAGCTGGTAAGTCTCACTATAGCTGCTTGAGGTCTAAAACGGAAAATGCTCCCCTAGTGGTAATTATATATATTTGTAAGAAAATATACATTTTTCATATAGAACTGTGTGCAAACAGTGCAAACATTGAATTAATACATTTTAAATATGATTTTAAGCTTAATTTCACAAAAAACAAACTACAAGAAATCTGGTGGCACCTTCCCTTTAACGACCACTGATACACCTTTTAACAGCGGTAGTTAAGGGTATTTAAACCACAGAAAAGAGTATATAGCACCCCCAGAGTCGGAATATCTCTGGGGTCTCGGCTGCCAGGGGTAGCCGAGACCCCAGAGAACATGATTGGGGTCGGTTTTTACCAACATCGGGGTTGCAAACGCCATTATTAATGGTATAATGGCGACCGCAAAAAGCAGTTCAATTTTCTATTTAATTTCTCTCTTCTCTGATGTGATCGCACACCAGAGGAGAGGGAAATAGGGTTCCCGATTCTCCAGTACCTCCTGGTGTCCCTGGATCCTCCTGCTTCCCCCCACTGCCACCAGCATCTTATTCCAGTAACAAAATGGCAGGCACATGCGCAGTGCACCTGCCGAGATCTGCCGGCACCCAGCAACAATAGGAGATGTTTCCTATTGGTTCATTTTGATCACTGTGATAGGGTCTATCACAGTGATCAAAATAAAAATAGTAAATCAAACCCCCTTTATCACCCCCTTAGTTAGGGAAGACTAAAATTAAAAAAATGTATTTATTTCCATTTTCCCATTACTGTTAGAGTTGGGCTAAAGTGAGTGGGAATAAAGTTAGGATTAGGGTTGGGGCTAAAGTTAGGGTTAGGGTTGGGGCTTAAGGTAAGGTTGGGGCTAAAGTTAGGGTTAGGGTTGAAGTTAAAGTTAGGATTTGGATTGGGGCTAAAGTTTGGGTTAGGGTTGAGGCTAAAGTTAGGGTTAGGGCTAGAGTTGGGTTTAAGGTTAGGGTTTGGATTACAGTTATGGTTGGGATTAGGGTTAGGGTTGGGATTAGGGTTAGGGGTGTGTTAGGTTTGTGGTAAGGGATTAAAGTTATGGGTGTGTTGGGGTAAGGGTTGTGGTTAGGGTTAAGGTTAGGGTTGGGATTAGGGTTAGGGGTGTGTTGGGGTTAGTGTTGTGCTTAGGGTTATGGATAGGGTTGGGAATAGGGTTAGGGGTGTGCTGGGGCTAAGGTTGGAGTAAGAATTGGGGGTTTCCACTGTTTAGGCACATCAGTTTCTCTCCAAACGCGACATGGCGTCTGATCTTAATTCCAGCCAATTCTGCGTTGAAAAAGTCAAACGGTGCTCCTTCCCTTCCGAGCTCTGCCATGCGCCCAAACAGTGGTTTACTCCCACATATGGGGTATCAGCATACTCAGAACAAATTGAACAATAACATTTGGGGTCCAACTTCTCCTGTTGCCCTTGTGAAAATAAAAAATTGGGCGCTTTAAAATCATTTTTGTGAAAAAAAATATTTTATTTTCATGGCTCTGCGTTATTAACTTTAGTGAAACACTTGGGGATTCAAAGTTCTCACAACACATCTAGGTAAGTTCCTTGGGGGGTCTAGTTTCAGACCATGGTCACTTGTGGGGGGTTTCTACTGTTTAGGCACATCAGGGGCTCTGTAAACGCAACATGATGCCTGCAGACCATTCATTCAAAGTCTGCATTCCAAAATAGCGCTCCTTCACTTCCAAGCTCTGCCATACTCTGAAAAAGTGGTTCCCCCTACATATAGGGTATCAGCGTACTCAGAAGAAATTGCACAACCAATTTTCTGGTTTATTTTCTCTTTTTACATTTCAGAAAATAATAAAAACTGGTTCTGAAGTAAAATGTTTTTGAAAAAGAAAGTTAAATGTTCATTTTTTCTTTCCACATTGCTTCAAACATGTGGGAAATGCTATTTATTATCTATTTTGTGTGACATATCTCTGATTTAAGGGAATACAAATTAAGTTTTAAAATCGTGACATTTTAAAAATTTTCACCATATTTCTGTTTTTTTCAAAAATAAACACAGGTCATATCAAATTTTTTTTACCACTAACATGAAGTACAATATGTCATGAAAAAACAACCTCATCTGTTAAATCTGTTCCAGAGTTATAGCCATATAAATTGACAGTGGTCAGAATTGTAAAAATTGGCTTGGTCATTAAGTACAAAATTGGCTGTCACTAAGGGGTTAAAGCCCCACACTGGGGAACACCTTACTTTTTGAAGGTGAAATTCAGGACTGTCAATGCTCTGCAGAACAGTTGCCCATCTTCTCCTCTGGTCACCCCATTGCCTCTTCCTGTCTGTTACGGTGCTGCCGATCTATCTACCTCAGTGCTTCTGGCCTCACTATGCATGCCAGCTTCCTAAGTTGGGTTGATGACTTAATCATCCACCGCCTTATCTTCCACTACAGCACCCTGATCCTCCTGACTTTGTGACTTAACAACAACAAGGTTCATAATCTTTCTCTTACTTATACAAAAATTTGCAGTTCCACACCGTCATGTTATTATGGCCGTGGATGCTCTAAATTTTGTGCATCACTATACAGCATGTCGTACTGTCCCTCTTGGAGCATGCAGGTTGAGAGGGGGCAATCAAGAATTGTTGTGGTAAACAGCTCCTCAAAGTTTTCTAGTGCGGGATCACTAGTCTCCTGTATGTCTGGAAAAATGGAAGCCTACAAAATTTGTGAAAGCTTTTGTTAACTTTTAGAGATCACAGAAATGTTCACAGACACACACTGCATGTCTGAGAAATTGGGGCCTACACAATTTTTCAAAGCTTTTTTTTGCAGTTTTACAGATCACAAAAATGTTCAAAGACTTTGTAAGGGCTCATTCCCACAAGTGCAATCCGATAAAAAATCAGATTGCACTTGCCCCAATGTTTCTCTATGGTGCAGCTCACATCTGCGATTATTTTCTCATGCCGATTCGGCATGCGAAAACAATCACAGCATGCTGCAATTGCAGCCGAGAATCAGAAGGCATGCACTCATATCAGTCTATGGGTACGTGTCAAAAATCACCCTGCACTAGGATATCACCCGAGTGCAGTGCGATTTATGACAAAACAGGCAACAGAGGAGATGGAGAAATTACTTTCTCCGTCTCTTCCTCATCTTTGCTGCGATCCTCTCATGCTAGAGCATCGGAGCACAGAGCACTGACTTTCGACTCCTGCTCACAGTAGAGCAGGAGCTAAGTCTCATTAGCATATCGCATTCGTTGCTCTCACATGAGAGAATCATCGGATGCCATACACTAATGGGACCCTGGCCTAACACTGTATGTCTGAGAAATATAGGCCCACAAAGTTTTTAAAAGCTTTTTTTCACTGTGAACACAGAAATTTACTGCACACTACGGAATAGTGTACAGATCACAAATTTACTCCACACTATGGAATAGTGTATGACTGAAAAATGTAGCCCAGGAAAATGTTTAAACGATTTTTAGGTGTGATATATAACACAAAAAAAGGACCTCAAAGCACATAATACTTGATGGATCAAAATCTATTAATTTTTTCCAACACCCACAAAAAACCCTTCAGTTATATATTTGCCAATGGACTGGACAGGCCTAATCCCTGTCTACAGACTGGATTCTGTCACTCTGCCTGCTCCTGCGATTCTCTCTTCCTCCCTAGGCTAAATGCAGATTATATGTGCTGTAAATAATTAGCATTTAGAAGTGCTGTTAGAATGATGGCTCAGCTTCAGCACCAATATCAAAACTACTGGCCTCTGATTCATTACACTGTGCAGACAGTCCTTGTAAAGCACTCTCTTCCTCCAATACGAAATGTCATAGAGCTGTCCAAAGACGTCAGTGTGACGATCCAGCCGGTGCCTGTCCTTTCATAACCACTGATCATGTCACATGTCCAGCAAATCACAGTAATGCCACAACCAAGTTAACAACGGCATTACAGTGACTCACAGACAATCCCTGCATGCTTATTGGCTTTGTAACAGAATTAAAGTTTTTCATTGAGCACCAACCATTACTTGCCAAGTAATGAGCACTTCCAAGCAAAGTGATACTCGAGTGATAACCAATTATCACTGAGTATGTTGGCTGATGCCTAATCTTCATGCTTTAAAAGGGGGTGTTGCACAGGCATGCAGGCACTTTTTTCCTCTTTCCAATGTTCCAATGTTTCTTTTCATGTTTGGATTGCTGCTGAAATACTGAAAACATCGGATGAAAATGGTGAATACTTTGTTTCCCTAATGCCATGCATTTATTGTCCATGCCATATTGCAGGTTTAGTTAATAAAGAAACACACTGAGTAAAGAAAAAAGTGGACTATATGCATGTTATTTAGGCATAAAATGACTATTTGGCTTGACAAATTCAGTTAGGCTAAGTTCACACTGTGTCTGTGCGCTTATCCTACAGTGCACATTGGGAGCTCTTCCATACACATACTGTAACATTGCTATAAGCCACCTTTAACCAGATGGAAACCAAAAGTGTTAATTCGACCTCCATCTGGCATGTATGCCTTTTCATACCATTTCTATAATTTTATAGGAAAGTACAACAGACTGATTTTTCCTGTACAGAATGCTACTGCAAAGAAACATATACCATGAGGTATATACTGTATATTTCTTTACAGTGGGTCCCTATAGTTTGACGGATGCCTCAAACACACTATGAAAGTGACTGTCATGGGTCATATATTCTGAGCATATACGCCTAACAGCCTCAAAGTAATGTGTACGTTGCCTTACTTCTTTACCAAAATAATCCAGCAAGTACTTTTTGCAGTATTAACACATCTGAGGATTTTAAAGTGTTAATCCCAAAACAATTTCGACATGAGATTGTGGTGGTCATAGCTTTCAAGCATGTCAATGTTTCCTAATTTTCACAGACTGTGCTCTGAAAGTTTTGCTTATGGGTTTTTTTCCATCTTAATTTGGATTTGTAATGAGAATAATGTCCTCAAGGAATTTCAGTTCCCATATCATAGAAAATAAGATTGGTTTGGAATATCAATCTGGCATAAATGCTAAAGCCTGAGGCCAAAGTACGCTGTGCACTGCTTAGTTATTGGGAGATAGTTTTATTTTTAAAAGTTGTTATTATTGTTTATCTGTGTAATTTGCCTTTGCTTTCACTAGTCAGATGCCAAAATATTAACTTTTATTATTTATTTGGTTTCTGGCATATCTGAAAATTTGTCTAAGAAAAATATTTTTACCTTCTTCTACACAGAGCAGATCACTTGTCAATATATCAAAATTATTCATAACAGATTTATTTCATCATACTGACAAATATTCTATAATATTGCCAGTCAACCAGTAGGCTTTAAATTAAAAAAATAAAATAAAATAAAGAAAATCAAACTATACTCCTATTGGTGAATTGTGGCACTCTTCATTTCAGTTAGTACATTCAAATTATTTTAAAAAGTAAAATGATAAATCACATGACTTTCCTTGTGATGAATATAACTTTATTGTGGGAAGCATAATAGAATGATTAAGACTGTGTGGCTACAATAAGTTTTTAATGAGTTTTTGACACTGCGTTTTCTTACATGCTTTTCTATTATGTTTTTGACACTGCATTTTTGGACTATTGTTGGTATGTCACTCTTTAAATTAATCTGCCGTGTTTTTGATTCTTCCTGTCAATTCATTTTGACTAATGGGGATCCTATGGGGAGTACACCGTGGACAGAATCGGTACGGAAAAAAATAAGAAGGAACTGTAGCACCAAGTCTATTCTTAAAGGGAACCTGTAATAATAATAATAATAATAATAATTTTTATTTATATAGCGCCAACATATTCCGCAGCACTTTACAATTAAATGTCATGTCCCCAAATGACATTAACCTGCTGACATGGCGTTAATCTGCAGATTAATAGCGTTGTTAAGCTGCTCGGCTGCTGGGAGGATGTGAACTGCATTCTTCCTGTCAGTCTCCGGTATTCAGTCATACAGACGCTGCCGGTGTGGTTTCAATCACTGCTCAGTACATAGTGAGTGGGAGTTATATTCATGCCCTGGCACTGAATGACAGCCGATTCTGTATTGTTGCACTGCTAAGCCAGCTGTCAGTCAGGCATTGGTTTCAGCCACTGTTCACTGTGTACTGAGCTATAAATTATGCCGCACCAGCTGCACCTTTATGACTAAAAGCTTGAGGCTGGCAAGAGGAATAAAGCTAATTTTCTTTAATGAGCCAGGCTTTCATTTCAGTAGCCGGGCATTTGTGAAACCTGCAGATTAACCTCATAGCTGCAGGTTAATAGCATTTTGGGATGTGACAGGTTACCTTTAAGAGCATTAGAATCTAGGCAAATGGGAGCGTATCAAATAATGGCATATTCAGGCAATATGGAATAACTAGGGATAAGCGAACCTGAGTTTGGGACTTGTACCGGACACCTCTGAACCCCAAACACGGACTTTGTACTGTACGTCTATGTTACTGTTCAAGTTCGGCAGCCTAATAAAGCTTGTTGAAAGTCTACAGCACAGCCAATCAACAAGCTTTACAGCCCCTATAGACTGGAACACCAGTGACTGCCGGGTCTCACACTTTCAGTAACATGAGACATAACCGCGAACAAGGCTCCATATGTCACTCCCGGTCATGTCACCGCTCATTATTCCGGCTCTCACGCTGTACTCAGAAAGATCTGGTGGAGTACAACATGAAATCTGACAGTAGCTGCTGCTCCAGTCTCTGTCTACTAATCTATATATTATATGGGTTTCAGGTTTGGGTAAAGTTCTGGTACCCGAACTAAACTTTGGACTCAAGTTCGGCTGAAGCCAACAAACCTGAGCTTCACCTGGTTCGCTCAACCCTAGTGATAACATATATGCCAGAAACATAGTGTTGATTCTTGCGATGGAGTTGCCACCAGCGATTTTTCTTTTTTGAGTGTATATATAAAGTAGTGAGCAGCTGAAAACACCTGTAGAATAGTAAGATGGCTTTTTGCAGCTCCTTCATTACTATCGAGACCTGATGTAGTTAAAATAAAAGGTCAAACAGACTAAGCATATCCATAGCATCTCGTTTTGACATTGAAGTACATATGTCGATTGTTTTTAGCACTTTTTCCATTTTTTTTCAGACAAATTTAACAACATGTTCATAAACTCTTATGGGTAGGTACAGCACTCAAATTACCAAGAGTTAAAATTAGAAATGTCATGGTTAGGACAAAGTTAATGTCCTGTACTCTCAGGGTTAATGTTCTTAGCCTTTCTTTCAAGATGAGAGGGCTATTTACTGTATACTCACTCCTAACCTGGTATCCTTGTCAGCTATAGGTGTTTCTGTAGTCTGTATGCTTGACCTCTGAAGTGTGTGCTGTCTTGCTTAGTGCTTTGCTGTCACGTGCTTTATTCATCTTCCTGGATTTCTGACCCCTGGCTTGGCTTCTGACTATTCTCTGACTCTCCCTGTTAGTATCTTGTAATCTCCTGGCTATGACCTCTGCTTGTTTCACTATTCTTTTATGCTTGTTCCTTCTCTGTTTTCCAGCGTCTGGCTCTGCCCCCTGACCGCCTGCCACTCTGTCACATGATCTTAGGTCCTTTTGCTTTACCTGATCACTCTGTCTCATGTGAAAGGTCCCGTTGGTGTTCTGTTCATGTTAGTTACCCAGTTTCTGGTCCAGCTCCGCTGCTGCTGGGTTCAGTTTCACCTGCAGCATTAATACCCAGGAATCGTGACATTATAGCTGACCTGATTTCTCCCTAGTGTGGGGGGTGGTGTTTGTATGCCATGGACCCGGTACAGGCTCTCACGGGACAGGTTAATGAGCTTTCTCAGCTTTTGCAGTAGCTGTCTGTGGAACAGCAAGCCCTGGTCCACTTGCACTAACAGGTGCAGAGAGATGTGGCAGGTGCTTTACAGGTGACTGCTCCATTTTGGTCCCGGGAGGGGGGTCCCTCTGATGTATCCTTAGCGGACCCCGAACCGCCGGTAAAATTACCCGACACTTTTTCTGGGGATAAAAAATTGTTCAGGGTCTTTAAGAAGGGATGTAAGTTGTTTTTTGAGTTGCATCACCAGGCCTCTGGAAACGAAAGGCAGAGGGTGGGGGTAGTTATGTCTTCATTAAGGGGGTCCCCGCAGGAATGGGCCTTCTCTCTCTTCCTCTGCTCCTGAATGTATGTCTGTGAACCTGTTTTTTGAGTCTTTGGGGCACATTTATAATGAGCCTGATAGAGTGCATCTTGCAGAAGATATGATGATGAGTGTAACACAGGGGAAGCACTCCGCTGAATGGTTCTGCTCAGAGTTTAGGCGCTGGGCAGCTGAAATTTCTTGGAACGATGCAGCCCTGAGAGGGGTTGTTCCGCATGGGTCTGTCTGACCATCTGAAGGACACCCTGGCACTTCATCTTCCTCCTGATACCCTGGAGGACGCCATGACACAGGCAGTTCAAATGGCCCGGAGACTCCGTGCTAGAGGAATAATGCAACAGGAGACTTCCTTGTTCTCTAAATTATATGATGCCGCACCTGTATCTGAGCCCATGGAGATTGGGTCAGTCTCAGTCTCTGAGAGAGAGAGAGAAGACACCGCAGAGACAATCAACTGTGTTTTTACTGTGGAGCCTCTGGACATTGGAAAAGGAACTGTCCATCCTGCCCTTCTGTGAAACCATCTGAGAAACGACTGAGTCTGGGCAACAAATCGAGGAGGTACATGTTTTCTCACTTACAAAACTTGTGCTCCAGGTGAAATTGGAACTTGCTGGCGGTCCTGTGGTGACCACCGCTTTTGTTGACTGCGGTTCTTCCGTTAGTTTGATTGATGCCCAAGTTGTGACTCGTAATAAGATAGGGACAGTTAGGTTGAAAAACCCTGTTAAAATTGTGGCTGCTGATTCGTCCCCTCTTACTCGGGATGGAATTTGTTTCAAAACTGATGTTTTTTCTCTGAAAGTGGGTTCCACGTGGAGGAATTAAGTTGTTTTGTATTGAATAATCTGCCTGCTGGACTGGTTCTGGGAATGCCCTGGCTGCAACACCACAATCCTGCCATTGATTGGGTGGCGGGGGAGATTACTCAATGGAGATGTAAGGGTAATGGTCCGTGTTGTAACTGGGACCTTTTGTTAACACAGGTAAAGTCTGTATCTATGTCGTCTGTAGGGTATTCCGGAGTACCTGAAAGACTTTGATGAAGTGTTTTCCAAAAGTGAGGCCGAGGCGCTTCCACCACATTGACCTGGTGATTGTGCTATTAATTTAATCCCAGGAGCCAAATTACCCAAGTCTCATTTCTATAATTTGTCTGGGCCCGAGATCCAAGTCATGAGAGAGTACATCACCAAGAGTCTCCGCAAGGGGCATATTCGGCCTTCTGTTTCAACTGTCGCAGCGGGGTTTTTCTTTGTGAAGAAAAAAGATGGTGATTTGCGACCGTGCCTCGACTTTCGGGAACTGAATAAGATTACTGTGAAAAACACGTATCCTCTTCCTCTGATTCCTGATTTATTATCAACTCACTGGGGCTAAATGGTTTTCTAAGCTTGACTTATGAGGGGCTTATTACCTGATAAGGATTCGAGTGGGAGATGAATGGAAAACAGCGTTTCTGACTACCGAGGGCTTATTTGAAAATTTGGTTATGCCCTTCGGTCTCACTAACGCCCCTGCTGTGTTCCAAAATTTCATTAATGTTGTTTTTTCTGACCTGATTGGGCACTGTTGTCATTTACCTGGATGACATCTTGATATACTCAGAGGACAGTCAGTCTCACTTACACCATCTTCAGACAGTTCTTGAGAGACTCAAGGAGAACCATTTATACGCAAAACTGGAGAAGTGCTCATTCTTTAAGCAAGAACTGTCTTTTTTGGGATTAATTGTATCTGGGGATGGGTTCCGCATTTATCTGGGGAAGGTTCAGGCCATTTCAGATTGGGTGCAACCTCATGACCTGAAGGGGTTGCAGCGATTTCTGGGCTTCGCTAACTATTATAGGAAGTTAATTAAAGGGTTTTTGCAGGTGGTGAAACCCTTAACGGACCTTACACTCAAAGGGGTGGAGGTAAAAAATTGGTCTGAGGCCGCAAAAAATTCCTTCCAGACACTGAAGAAATAATTTATTTCAGCCCCCATGTTGATACAACCCGATCCGTCGAGACCTTTTATCGTGGAGGTTGACGCATTAAAGGTGGGCGTGCGGGCAGTGTTGTCTCAGGGCCCGTCCACCCTTACTAACCTTAAACCCTGTGCCTTTTTCTCTAAAAAAATTATCTTCGGCTGGGAGAAATTATGATGTCGGCAACAGGGAATTATTGGCAATTAAATTGGCCTTCGAAGAATGGAGGAATTTTTTGGAGGGGGCTGTTCATCCGTTTACAATCATCACTGATCATAAAAATTTGGCCTATATCGAGTCTGCAAAGAGATTGACCCCCAGACAGGTTCGGTGGGCACTTTTTTTTTCTCGGTTTCATTTTACCATTACGTTCTGACCAGGGTCTAAAAATGTAAAGGCGGATGCCTTATCCCGAAGTTTTGATTGTGTGTCCCCTCCAGAACCTCCTTCCTTCAACCTTGAGTGGTTGTGGCTGAAATCTCATCTGAGTTACAGAGAGAGATTTTGGAAGCACAGTCACAAGCTCCCAAGAATAAACCCTCTGGCAAATTGCTTGTACCCGATCATTTCCATCTCACACTTCTGCAAGAATTTTATGACTTTGTGTTGAGTGCACACCTGGGATTGCAGCTACCCAAGGGGCAGTAGCTAGGAATTTTTGGTGGCCTTCTATTGGTACTGATATTAAAAAAATTGTGAATACTTGTGGGGTGTGTGCTCGCTCTAAGAGCTCTCCGGTCTGGCCGGCCGAGGAATTGGTACCTTTGACAATTCTGGATTTGCCTTGGACACACCTGTCCATGGATTTTATCACTAATCTTTCTCAAAGGGCAACTCTATAGTCTGGGTAGTGGTTGATAGGTTTTCTAAACAAGCCCACTTTGTGCCATTATCTGTGTTGCCTTCTACTGAAACCTTAGCTCGTTTGTTCATTCAGCATATAGTTCAGTTGCATGGGGTCCCTGTGAATGTGGTGTCTGACAGTGGTGTGCAATTTGTTGCTAGATTTTGGAGGGGTTTTTGTAAGAAGTTGGGGGTTACGTTGTCTTTCTCCTCTGCTTATCACCTGGAATCTAATGATCAGACTGAACGCACCAACCAGTCGTTGGAACAAATTTTAAGATGCCTTGCCTCTTCCAGACAGGAGGACTGGTGTGAGGTATTACCCAGGGCAGAATTTGCGTTCAACTGTCATATTAATTAGTCTACTGGCAAATCTCCTTTTCAGGTCAATTATGGATTTGCTCCACAATTTGGAGAATTTTCCCGCATGGATTCTGGTTGCCCTGGTGTGAGGGTCTGGTGCAACAGTTAAGAACCCTTTGGAGGAAGGTTCAGGGTAATATCTCCAAAGCTCAAAGGAGGTACAAACATTTTGCAGACAGGAGGAGGGGGTCAGCTCCTACACTGACGGTGGGGGAGAAGGTGTGGTTGGCTACCCGTAACATCAAACTTAAAGTACCCTCTATGAAGTTGTGCCCCAGGTTTATAGGTCCATACAAGATTATAGAGGTGATCAACCCAGTGGCCTATAGATTACAGTTGTCCTTCAAAATATCAAATGTCTTCCACAGGTCCCTATTAAAACCTGTGGGAGCAGCTAGAGAAGATTCCTTATCCAATGTTCCGCCAGTGTTGGTAGAGGGTCAGCCGGAGTACGAGGTAGGGTGCATCATTGATTCATGGTGGATGCGTTGAAGGCTTCAGTACTTAATACATTGGAAGGGATATTCTATTGAGGATCAGTCATGGGTTCCGGCCAGTTCTGTGCATGCTGATCGACTGGTGCGGGCTTTTCATGCCAGGCACCCTGAGAAGCCTGGGGGTCCAGTGGCCCCCCCATTAAGGGGGTACTGTCATGGTTAGAACAAGGTTAATGTCCTGTGCGCTCATGGTTAATGTTCTTAGCCTCCCTTTCAAGATGGGAGGGCTATTTATACTCGCTCCTAACCTGGTATCCTTGTCAGCTATAGGATTTTCTGCAGTCTGTATGCTTGACCTCTGAAGTGTGTGCTGGCTTGCTTAGTGCTTTGCTGTCACGTGCTTTATTTGTTTTCCTGGATTTCTGACCCCTGGCTGGGCTTCTAACTATTCTCTGACTCTCCCTGTTAGTATCTTGTAATCTCCTGGCTATGACTTCTGCTTGTTTCATTATTCTTTTATGCTTGTTCCTTCTCTGTTTTCCGGCATCTGGCTCTGCCCCCTGACCGCCTCCCACTCTGTCACATGATCTTAGGTCCTTTTGCTTTACCTGATCACTCTGTCTCATGTGAAAGGTCCTGTTGGTGATCATGTTAGTTACCTGGTTTCTGGTCCAGCTCCGTTGCTTACAAAAACAAACACACAAAAATAGTATTTCAGGCAAAACCATGACAAAAATTTCACCTATGCAATGGAGTAGAAAAAAGGTGAATGAAAGAAGGTGAGCTACTCTGTCACCTAACAGAAATTAGGGGTAATCCTCTATCAGTGCTTGTTGAAGATTATACAAAAAGTTTCTTAATTTTGCATTTTTAGAGAACAAATGTAAAAGAGAAAGTGCCTTTAACCCCTTCCCGACATGTGACGGAATAGTACGTCACATGTCGGGACCCCCGCTTTGATGTGCGCTCCGGCGGTGAGCGCACATCAAAGTCGCGACATGTCAGCTGTTTTTTACAGCTGACATGTGCGCGCAATAGCGGCGGGTGAAATCGCGATCACCCGCCGCTATTAACTAGTTAAATGCCGCTGTCAAACTCAGACAGCGGCATTTAACTACCGCATCCGGCCGTGCGGCCGGATATGAGCGCATCGCCGACCCCCGTCACATGATCGGGGGTCGGCGATGAGTCAGGAAGGTAACCATAGAGGTCCTGGAGACCTCTATGGTTACTGATCGCCGGTGGCTGTGAGCGCCCCCCTGTGGTCGGCGCTCACAGCACACCTGCATTTTAGCTACATAACAGCGATCTGATGATCGCTGTTATGTAGCAGAGCCGATCGGGCTGTGCCTGCTTCTAGCCTCCCATGGAGGCTATAGAAGCATGGTAAAAGTAAAAAAAAAAAGTAAAAAAAAATGTGAAAAAAATAAAAAAAATATAAAAGTTTAAATCACCCCCCTTTCGCCCCAATCAAAATAAATCAATAAAAAAAAAACCCAACCTACACATATTTGGTATCGCCACGTTCAGAATCGCCCGATCTATCAATAAAAAAAAAGCATTAACCTGATCGCTAAACGGCGTAATGAAAAAAAAAATCGAAACGCCAGATTTACGTTTTTTTGGTCGCCACGACATTGCATTAAAATGCAATAACGGGCGATCAAAAGAACGTATCTGCACCAAAATGCTATCATTAAAAATGCCAGCTCGGCACGCAAAAAATAAGCCCTCACCCGACCCCAGATCACGAAAAATGGAGACGCTACGGGTATCGGAAAATGGCGCAATTTTATTTATTTATTTTTTTGCAAAGTTTGGAATTTTTTTTCACCACTTAGGTAAAAAAGAACCTAGTCATGTTAGGTGTCTATGAACTCGTACTGACCTGGAGAATCATAATGGCAGGTCAGTTTTAGCATTTAGTGAACCTAGCAAAATAGGCAAGCAAAAAACAAGTGTGGGATTGCACTTTTTTTGCAATTTCACTGCACTTGGAATTTTTTTCCCGTTTTCTAGTACACGACATGGTAAAACCAATGATGTCGTTCAAAAGTACAACTCGTCCCGCAAAAAATAAGCCCTCACATGGCCAAATTGACAGAAAAATAAAAAAGTTATGGCTCTGGGAAGGAGGGGAGCGAAAAACGAAAACGGAAAAACGGAAAAAGCTCCGGGGGTGAAGGGGTTAAGCTTTACGTATGTTTTTTGGGCTGTTTTCAAGCTAATACAGAGGAGGTGAAATGGAGAGAAGTATTAAGGCTGAGTCACACATAACGATATCGTTAACGATATCGTTGCAACGTCACGCTAACGATCTCATTATGTGTGACAGCGACCAACGATCAGGCCCCTGCTGGGAGATCGTTGGTTTCTTGGGGAATGATCAGGACCATTTTTTGGTCGCTGATCACCCGCTGTCATCGCTGGATCGGCGTGTGTGACGCCGATCCAGCGATGTGTTCACTTGTAACCAGGGTAAATATCGGGTTACTAAGCGCAGGGCCGCGCTTAGTAACCCAATATTTACCCTGGTTACCATTGTAAAAGTTAAAAAAAAAACAGTACATACTCACATTCTGATGTCTGTCACGTCCCCCGGCGTCCACAGGGTTAAAACTGCTTTCGGCAGGAGCGCTGCTAATGCACGCACTCCGGCCGAGAGCTTCCCTGCACTGACTGTGTCAGCGCAGGGAAGCTCTCGGCAGCAGCACGTGCATTAGCAGCGCTCTTGCCGAAAGCAGTTTTAACCCTGTGGATGCCGGCGGGGGACGTGACAGACATCAGAATGTGAGTATGTAGTGTTTTTTTTTTTTACTTTTACAATGGCAACCAGGGTAAATATCGGGTTACTAAGCGCGGCCCTGCACTTAGTAACCCGATGTTTACCCTGGTTACCCGGGTGCTGCAGGGGGACTTCGGCATAGTTGAAGACAGTTTCAACGATGCCGAAGTCGTTCCCCTGATCGTTGGTCCCTGGAGAGAGCTGTCTGTGTGATAGCTCCCCAGCGACCACACAACGACTTACCAACGATCACGGCCAGGTCGTATCGCTGGTCGTGATCGTTGGTAAGTCGTTTATTGTGACTCCAGCTTTAGTCTTTTGTTTGTGTGCCCTTGACTTTTGCACAAAACACTGCATTCAAAGCTGCATGTTTTGCAGCTGAGACTAAGTTTACATGAGTGTATAAAAAAATTGTCCAATTTTCATCCACAAAAAATGGACAATTTTTCATCTGCATTGTCATCCAAATGGCATCCATTTTTATAAATAATCAGTTAATAAAACTTACAAGACTGAAGAGTTTCCTATGTCTAAGAATTGCAATGTGTCTGTAAAATTCAGATGATCTATATGGGATCCAATATTTCTGCACATCCATAGACTTGAATACGCAAGTCTCATCCAAAATATGAAAAACAAAATGACGACATGCTGTGATTTCTTTTTACATGGACATTTGATGCAGGTAAAATAATAGTCATCCAAAAAGCCCTATTGAATAACATTAGTCCGAATGCTGTCAGTTTTTCCCACGAATGGCACTTGGAGCAAAAATATGGTGTGTACGTAACCTAAAGAAAGAGTTAACGTACATTTTAGTGAGTACTCAGGATCAACAATAAGCTAAAGGTTTCTCTAATATAAAATGCATGTACTTCAGCAGGGTCATTTATTTCTATAATGTAACTTAGATGAAATAAGCATTTAAAAGCATTTTGTTAGAAATATTCAGATCATAGAAAAACTCACACAAATTTTCAAGATTCTCATTTGTCTGTTTAAAAGGTTTTGAACAGATAGACACTTTCTTAACAATGTGCCCCAGTAGGTACTAAAATAAAACAGGAAATTACTCCCTGAGAAAATAAATTATGCATACAAATGGTTAGAAAATCAGAAATACTACTTCACACAAGTGCATTTCTTTCACAAAGGATGATTACAAAGTAAGACAAAATTATGCAGGTAATTCTTACACTTATGAAAGATGTAACTTTAGAAATGGGTTAATTGCTAGTTGACTATATAAAGTCATGTGCTCCGGAGATGTTACAATAAATTCAGGCAAAAAGCATCACATTTTTACTTTATTATACTATTTTATTTTTTTCAGTTAATATTTTCTGTTAGTCTTCTAACACAAAAACACTATATATATATATATATATATATATATATATATATATATATATATATATATATATATTTAATAGAAAGCATAAAAAGTGATGTTTGGTGTCCGTATATTATTCACTAAATTACTTGGGTTTCCTGTGTGTGCTCCAAATACCCACATAGGGTGGTTATATAACCCCAGCTAGACTGAAGATATCATGCTGCACAAACATTGGGTAGGATGATGTAATATGGGCTGAACATTTTTATTAAACACCTTTCATCAGATTTTTCATGCTGAACTGAACACACAATATTAGGCCTCCTTCACACCTGTATAAAACACGTACGTGAACAACTTATACCGATGTCATCAATGTTTTGCATCAGAGTGCCATCAGTGTGACATCCGTGTAACATTTTTAGCTGGTATTCAAAATGAATTAACACAGGCAGATTTTATCCCCCAATCGAGGACCAATCAAATACATACTAGTCAACTGGCACCTGGGTAAATAGACCCTAAGGGCCAAATTTCCAGGCAGAATGCTATCCGACAAAACAGCAGATTGCACCCGAATGTTAGTCTATAGGGCCATGCACATGTCAGATTTGTCGAAGTTAGATCCGATATTCGGATTGCACTGGACCATGCAAGTAAATGAGTCAGTGAAAACTTGATTGCGCTCGGATGACACTTGAGTGCAGTCCGATTTTTTGCACGCTGACACAATTGAGAAGATGTAGAAATTTTATTCTCCATCTTTTCCTCACAGTGTGTTCCAATGAGAGAATCAGATCACACTATGCTGACACTCAGATCAGAGTTTGATTAAAGTTTCATTTGCGCAATTGGCCTAATTCTATCGGATAAGTTGTCTTTGAGTGTTGCTGTCAGCTTATGATTGGCCAATGTCATACAGGAATAAGAAATAGTGAGAACTGTCTAACACCTGTTTGGACTTAAAACAGTTAAGTCATTCGGAGCCAAATACTTTGTTTACTAATATCTCTGCAATGGAGAAACAAAGTTTTTAAAAAAGTTTTATTCCCCTCTGCAGACACTATTACATCCCAGGTCCCTTTCAACAAGAAAATTTGGTGAAATGTCTTCTTTAATATAATTTTCCCTTAATAGTCCCTTAACCCTCATCTGTCGATATAACCATATGGGGGCTTGTTTTTTTGGGAGACGAGTTGTACTTTTGAATGACATAATCTGTTTTATCATATGATGCACTGGAAAGCAGGAAAAAAAATCAAATTATTATTACTTACAGCATTCATTTTACAGAATAAATGATCTGGCAAAATGATTCTTCAAGACAGCATGATTAAGCAAATCCCACACATGTATAGTTTTTGTTTTATTTAAGTGGTGGAAAAATTCAGATATTTGTAAAAAAAAAAAATGGTTTGCTTGTGTCGCCATTTTCCGAGAGCCATAATGTTTTTAATATTTGGGATATGGGTCTGTGTGAGGGCTTGTTTTTTTGTGCACTTAGATGGTGTTTTTACTTATATATTTTTGGGATATATATGATGTTTTCATCCCCTGTTATTACTTTTTTTTGCTGTTTTAGGGGCCAAAAAACTGCAATTTTGTCATTTTTATTTTTTTCTTTGTATGCAGTACACCAATTAGGTTAATTTAGTTTAGATCTTGTTAGATTGGATTTTGGCGAATGCTTTGATACCAAATATGTATGTTTTTTTTCTATTTCTTAATATTTAATTGGAGAAAAAGGGAAGGACTGCGATCATCTGATGGCTTGGGCTTGTAAGGGGCACAAGGTGTCCGTAAATATTAATGTTTGCCTTCCTTGTTATGCTATTGTAAATAATTCACGTTGTGCATATATATGATTACTATTATAGTTGAAGGGAAAGCATAGTACCCTAGTTTGGCCACTAGATGGGGGTGCAGAGTTATTAAGCTTGTAAACAGTTAAGTGGGAGGAGCTAACGACAGTTAATCTATGAAACATCTGGAAATTTGAATCAGTTGGGCAGGAGCGCCCTGTGAGAGCCGTCAGCTCTGCAGAAGTCCAAGGTCCAGTCAGGCAGCAGCAGGGCCAGGAAGGCCAGCCGAGAGAGAAGGGCATTGAAAGAGTCACTGACAGAGCAGTATAAGTGGCACTGTGGCTGACAGGGAAGAAAGAACTAAGCAGTACGAACAGGTCACTCATAATGTGGCAGCTTGCTAAGTGGATTTATGTACTCGAGACTAGGGCAAAATGGTTTAGAGGAGTCCCCTGGGCACAGAGGATGCTGGAGGATGCTGGGGGACCAATAGGCACGGTCCGTTCCAGAAGCGAGCTTAGTAAAGATGAAGGAGAGGCAGAGAATGAGAAGAAGCTGTGTAAAGCGAAGACAAATATAAATGCTGGCAGGATCAGAGAGTAGCTGAAGATCAGGGGGATCTTAGTCCAAAATTAATGGAGTACTCCGGAGAAAAACTAGTATATATAGATTAATCCGAAGACTCTTTTGATCGAATCAAAATTTAATTTATTAAGTTACAACCAGTCACACACCATATTATGCCAACGTTTCGGCAGAAAAGCCTTTATCACGGCATTTATCTATAAAATAATAAATGGAAATAATTACAGATACAGAAAATTAACAATACAGACAGGTTGTATATATATACATATATCAAAACCAGAAAGGAACTCAATACATAAGTGGATATATTACATATCATATATCATAAAATATGTACCATAAATGAATAATGGGATAAATGTATGTCCTGATTGCAAAAGGAAAACAACAACACGTATCCATGTATCAAGGAGCAAACCATATAACTCAGATGGCATGCCCCGAGTATAGCAAAAATAGGATATATAATGGTCCAAAAGAAAATTGAAAGAGGAAAAATGAGGGTCCAGCACCGGTAGGCAGCAAAGGATCAATTATTATATGTGAGAGCACCTCCATCTGTGAAGAGTGATAGAAAACAAAGAGAAAATATTACCTGTATGGTGGTGAGGATAAGGCTAAGGAGTAGATAAACAGGGATAATGTTAGGATGGAGAATGAAATCCGAAAGGTAGAGACACCGGAAAGTATATACATACCTGCAGCGTGGAGGAGAGAGGAAGACGTAGGCACTACCGCTCAGGAAACAGGGTGAAAGAAAGAGAGGAACGGAGCTCTATTTAAGGAAACGCTGACCTATGGCCCGGAAGTGAATAAACCTAATAGCCGTGCACACATCAAATGCGGAGCATGCGCAAAAGCTACCAGCTGACGGAAGTGGGGCAAAACCAGTCCAAAAGACCGGAAAAGGACGGCAACAGGCATAAATAAGGAAAAAGAGACGGCACAATAGAGAGGGATGTAAAAAAACCAAGCGCTTGCGCAATGAACTAGAAACAATGACCAAATGTCACTATAAGTCATATACGCATAAGACTATATTAGATATACTGAAAGGAAAAAGAGGACACAAAAAGAAATAAGTATAGAACCGGAGTCCCACAAACCTGTGCAGTGTAATATAACACTAGAGGGTGATGGACCGCTGGATCTAAGTCTACAAGGAAATAAAAGGGCAAAATAATATTAGGACAAAATATTATATACATATTATACACATATATACATATATTCATATAGAGCATACTTGGAAAGAAATAAACTCAAACAGGACACAAAATAGGCCACATTATATTAAGGCCAACCAACGGGGAAATAATAAAATTAGTAATATTATTATAACAGTATATACTAGAGGGATCTTGTGAAAAATCCTATAATATGAAATATACTCAATAGAAAGTCTCATACTCCCGATTGAGACCATGTGGTTCCAAAGTTTGGAGCACATGGATCCAATAGGACTCTCTCTGCTTTAATTTAAGAATCCTATTACCACCTCTTCTGGCTATAGGAATGCTTTCAATAACTTGGTATCGTAGCTGTGCGACACTGTGATTATGTGAAATAAAATGGGCTGGTATTGGTAGAAGAAGTCTTTGACACCGAATCGTGGACTTATGTTGTGCAATACGGTCTCGGATGTGCTGGGTAGTTTCACCAACATATCCGAGGATCAGAGAGTAGACAGGGACAGCAAGGAAATTGTTTAAAGTAAAGCCTGCTGTAAATGCTGAAGAGAACCGTTATGTGCCCATCTTTAGTAAGGTTTATTGTTCAAGCGTTCAATGGGACTGTAACTCTGTCAATTCTGCTTTGGCTGAGGAAAACATGCAGATCTTTATAGGAAGCCCCGAGAAAAAATAAGTAGCAGGTATGCTGACTGGGGGTCATGGAGTGTATGTGAGTGGAGGTCAGGGTGTGATGGAGAAGGAGTCCTCAGCCATGGCTACCACCCTGTCTGACCCTTGCACGCTATATACAGCAATGTCGCAACATTTCTGTATTTAACAGACATAACGAGCTGGCTTTCACAGGAGTAGAGTGATGACAGACGTTCGGGTCTTCAGTAGATTCCTGGCTGTCATGGCAATCCATTGGCGCCCCACAGTAACGGTGCATCGATGTGCACATGGAATAATGCTCACCCTGTGAGCACGCATTAAATTCCTATGTTACAGCTTGACTGCAGCATTTAACAGGTTAAGGGCAGCAGAGGGAGTTTTTCTCCCCTGGTGGCTGTCAGAGGCAGATGATGGCTGAGTAACATAGTCATCATCTGCCTGGAAAGATGTGGGCTCAACATGCTAAGACAAGGGAGGGAGCCAACTTATGACAGACATTTTCCATCATAAATCGATAAGGGGTTAAAATGATTATCCAGAATTATTAATAAAAAAGCTCACAGTTCATAGGTTTATTTTGGTGATACATTTCAGCTTCATTGAAGGTAATGGGGCTGAGCTACAATGCCACAAACGATCCAAAGACGAATGTGTGATGTCATTATGTAATATTCATTCATTCACAGAGCCACAAAGAATGTCTTAATTTCATATACTGTATTCAATTAACAATTAACCATTCATAAAAGATGACATAACAGTACCTGCCACAAATACCATATAGCATGATTGCCCTCCACGCTGTTTAACAATGCCACAGATGGCCCCATCCAGTAACTCAGATGCTCTCCACAATGGATTCCACAATGTCCTATTAGTAAAAAATCCTTAAACAATCACCAATAGTTAAATGTGGCAGATATTCTAATTGTGCACCTCTCTACAATTGGACTGATGTTGGTGCTCCTCTGTACAGCAACGCAAAATATGTTGACAGTGTATAAATGGGAATTAACAGGGGATCAAAAAATGAGATTGAAAAAGTTAATATTATTCGATCTCTCCTTTTACATGTAAAAGAAAGATGTGTCCTAGTTATAATAATCGACGCAAATGAAGCTGTAGAAAATTGTTTTATTTACTGATTAGACCCCGCAAGACACTTCTGTTATTTCTCAGTATGATATATGGTTATTGCAGAAGGTTACCTCAGGAAACATGGAAGCTTGACAAAACCACCAGATCAACCATAATACAGCCCAGCTTTTGTGAAATAACACTAGCATACCAATTGAATCAAGCCCTCAGAAAACAGAGACTGCATCTGTCTGCAAAACAAACAAGACTGGGATTTCAACCCATTTAAACATTGGGCTAGTAACACAGAACAGGCGACTTACCCAAAGCCTGAAAATACGAAGGAGCACAGCGCTGAATATTAAACATCACCCTGAGAACGCACATTAGGAAATAACGTAGACTCACCCATTAACTTGTTAATCAAAATAAATTAAAAATTAATGATTATTTATATTTATTATATTGAGTAAATATTTAGACACATGAAATTGAAAATGACCGGTTGTTTAACTCCTTCATAACATTTGAAAAAAGTATACATCATGGTCGGAAAAGGGTTCCCTCAAAGTGACGTACATTTACATCATGGCAATCGCCGCCAGGAACTCAACTTAAGGCAAAGCCAAGCCTCGGCTGCCACTGCCAGGACAGGGTCATTTATTCCCATAAGTGCCACGATCAATAGCGATTGCAGCATTTAGAAGACAGGGAGAGGAAGGGGCTCCCTCTCTCTTCAGATTGGCACCCCCACGACATGATTGTGAGGGCCCCATCATTTCCATGGTTACCTGAGGTCATCATGACAACATCTGGGTCAGCCAGCTACTGCAAGCCTATTAGACCATGCCCGGGGCATGCTCTAAGAGATTGCTGTAAGTCCAGCACTGACAGGAATAATGCATTGCAAGGCTGGTGCATTGCAACACATTATACCAGCGATCAGACTAATAAAAGTTCCCATAGATGGACTAAGTAAAAAGTAAAAAAAAAAACTAAACAAAAAAAAATTCCAGAAATATTTTTTAAAAAATCTTAAAACAAATAATAAAAAGAAGAAAAAATATTGAACAAATAAATAGGTATGTTAATGTAAAATAAACAAAACCATGGTGGAGAATGGTTGAACTTGATGGACCTGGGTCTTTTTTAAACCTATGTAACTATGTACACATATTTGGTATCACCGCTTCAGAAACGACCCAGCCTACAAAGCTGTCATGCTATTTTATCCCTTCAGTGAACTTTCTGAAAAATATTAATAAAAAATGCGGCAAACAATTAGGCTTTTTCATCACATTAGAGACAACAATCAAAAAGCACGTTCTATATTCATAGGCTGAGAGCATGAGGCAATTTCAGCTCTCCCATTAAGTCAATAATACATTTTTACAGGTGGAGTACTCCAATAATACCATAGTAAACACAAGAAGGAGTAACAAAAGCACCAGTCAATAAAAAAGAATGATTGAAGCAGGTAGATCACCTGATTTTTTTTTATCATTGACTCCTAAAAATGTATCAGTTAAAAATGGATGAAACTATGATGGAATTCTGCGGTACCAAGTATGTCTTCAGTGTGTCATCAGTTTCTCAAGGTTCCCCATAGACTTTAATGGCCAAGTCTAATCTGCAATACAGATGAGAATACGATATGTTCTGAGTCTCGTGAACCAAAGACACAGACCTGTTTTTAAAACTCATATGTATATGGGTCATTGAAAGTCTATTGATGAGTGTGTTGCCTGAGAAAAAATAGGCAGCACAAGGACATGTCACTGTAGCCCTAGGCCATGTTCACACAGCAGTATTTGGTCAATATGTCATATTAGTATTTAAAGCCAAAATTAGGAGTGGGTCAAAAATGCAGAAGTGATGCAAAAGTTTGTTAGGTCTCATTCACACCTGCATAAAAAATATCGATCCGATGTTGATCCAGAAGTGTAGGATGAGTGTCATGCGATTGCCAGGCGTATGTCACTTCATATGTCATGCGAGTGCAATGCGAGTGTGCATTTTTTTTTTTGCCTAGCATCCATATGACATGTATATACAATCTGCATGCATTGCATTTTTTACATCATTTTTCACATACTTACGTTATGTAACTTAAAGCTAATTTACAAACTTAATAAAGCACTCTTATATAAAGATATACATTGATGATAGAAAGATATAAGATATAAAATAGATAATACATAGATAGAAGAGATAAATTGAATAGATACATAGACTAGATAGATATAATATATAGTTATCCTGTAGATACATCATTTCACAAGCCCCTTCATATAATAAACTGGCACCGTATAGTGACTTTCATGTGTCACTAAAGGACGCTTAGCTTTGTTTAGCCTAAGAAATGAATAAAAAAAAACTTGGAGTCCCCTCCATTTGTGATAACCAGCAAAGGTAAAGCAGACAGCTGTGGGCTGATATTATTAGGATGGGAAGCCACATGGTTATTGGGCCCGTCCCAGCCCAAAATTTACAAGCCTGCAGGCGCTTTAGAAGTGGAGCATCACAATAGATGCACCAATTCTAATGCTTTGCCTGGTTTTTCCCGATTGTCCTGGTCTGGTGGTAATCAGGATAATGGTAGTTGGGGTTAATATCAGTTGTGATTTGTCAAAAATAATTTATTTGAAAAAACACTCCAGGTTGAGTACGTGAGCCATGCAAATAGAAACCTGAAAAACATTAAAAAAAACAAAGAAAGACAAGACACTGTCCCTCATTCATCAATTTACTATAAAACAAAAAGTTCCCACGCAGGTCCGATATAGTCCTTGGTATTCCCACAGCAATCCCCAAATCCGACGTCCAAAGGCTACAGAGCCTTGTAATGTCAGCAACTATACTGCTCATCTGAGTCGTCATATGGCATAGAGGGCAGCGTGGCTCTGCAACTCTGATGAGCTGTATAGTTACTGATGTCATCAGTAGGGTTGAGCGAAACGGGTCGATCATTTTCAAAAGTCGCCGACTTTTGGCTAAGTCGGCGTCTCATGAAACCCGATCCGACCCCTGTGCTTGTCGGCCATGCGGTACGCGACTTTCGCGCCAAAGTCGCGTTTCAATGACGCGAAAAGCGCCATTTCTCAGCCAATGAAGGTGAACGCAGAGTGTGGGCAGCGTGATGACATAGATCCTGGTCCCCACCATCTTAGAGAAGGGCATTGCAGTGATTGGCTTGCTGTCTGCGGCGTCACAGGGGCTATAAAGGGGCGTTCCCGCCGACCGCCATCTTACTGCTGCTGATCTGAGCTTAGGGACAGGTTGCTGCCGCTTCGTCAGAAGCAGGGAGAGCGTTAGGCAGGGTCCACTAACCACCAAACCGCTTGTGCTGCAGCGATTTCCACTGTCCAACACCACCTTCGGTGTGCAGGGACTGTGGAAGCTATTTTTTTTTTTTTTTCCCCTCAGCGCTGTAGCTCATTGGGCTGCCCTAGAAGGCTCCGTGATAGCTGTATTGCTGTGTGTACGCCACTGTGGAAACCAACTGCTTTTTTCAAAGCACATATCCTCTTGTTCATTCCTTTCTGCACAGCTATCTTTTTTGTTTGTCCACACTTTTTATTTAATTTGTGCATCAGTCCACTCCTATTGCTGCCTGCCATACCTGGCTTAGATTACTGCAGGGAGATAGTAATTGTAGGACAGTCCCTGTTTTTTTTTTGTTTTTTTTGTGGGAGATTAAGATTGGCATTTCTGCTACAGTGCCATCCCTGTGTGTGCCATCTCTCACTGAGTGGGCCATAGAAAGCCTATTTATTTTTTCCGTGATTTGTGTTCTAAATTCTACCTCAACACAAAAACACTACATCAATCAGTGGGAGAAAAATATTGGCCTCAGTCAGGGCTTGTGTGCCACTGCTGTGTGTGCTATCTCTCATTCAGTGGGCTATAGAAAGCCTATTTTTTTTTTTTTTTTTTTTAATATTATTTGGTTTCTAAAGTCTCCCTGAAAAAAAAAAAAAAACCTAAAAAAACAGTGGGAGAGTAATATTGCCCTTTCAGCTTGTGTGCCAGTCTTGACTCCTGGGTGTGCCACCTCTCTCTCTCATTCAGTGGGCCATAGAAAGGCTATTTTTTTTTTTTGGTTTTTTTAATATTATTTGGTTTCTAAAGTCTCCCTGAAAAAAAAAAAAAAAACATAAAAAAACAGTGGGAGAGTAATATTGCCCTTTCAGCTTGTGTGCCAGTCTTGACTCCTGGGTGTGCCACCTCTCTCCCTCTCATTCAGTGGGCCATAGAAAGCCTATTTATTTTATTTTTTTAAATATTATTGGGTTTCTAAAGTCTCCCTTAAAAAACCAAAAATACATAAAAAAACAGTGGGAGAGTAATATTGCCCTTTCAGCTTGTGTGCCAGTCTTGACTCCTGGGTGTGCCACCTCTCTCTCATTCAGTGGGCCATAGAAAGCATTTTTTTTTTTTCCTTTATTTGTGTTCTAAAATCTACCTCAACACAAAAACACTACATCAATCAGTGGGAGAAAAATATTGGCCTCAGTCAGGGCTTGTGTGCCACTGCTGTGTGTGCTATCTCTCATTCAGTGGGCTATAGAAAGCCTATTTATTTATTTATTTTTTTTCTTATTATTTGGTTTCTAAAGTCTCCCTGTAAAAAAAAAAAAAAACATAAAAAAACAGTGGGAGAGTAATATTGCCCTTTCAGCTTGTGTGCCAGTCTTGACTCCTGGGTGTGCCACCTCTCTCCCTCTCATTCAGTGGGCCATAGAAAGCCTATTTATTTATTTTTTTTAAATATTATTGGGTTTCTAAAGTCTCCCTTAAAAAACCAAAAATACATAAAAAAACAGTGGGAGAGTAATATTGCCCTTTCAGCTTGTGTGCCAGTCTTGACTCCTGGGTGTGCCACCTCTCTTTCTCATTCAGTGGGCCATAGAAAGGCTATTTTTTTTTTTTGTTTTTTTAATATTATTTGGTTTCTAAAGTCTCCCTGAAAAAAAAAAAAAAACATAAAAAAACAGTGGGAGAGTAATATTGCCCTTTCAGCTTGTGTGCCAGTCTTGACTCCTGGGTGTGCCACCTCTCTCCCTCTCATTCAGTGGGCCATAGAAAGCCTATTTATTTATTTTTTTTAAATATTATTGGGTTTCTAAAGTCTCCCTTAAAAAATAAAAAATACATAAAAAAACAGTGGGAGAGTAATATTGCCCTTTCAGCTTGTGTGCCAGTCTTGACTCCTGGGTGTGCCACCTCTCTCCCTCTCATTCAGTGGGCCATAGAAAGCCTATTTATTATTTTTTTAAAATATTATTGGATTTCTAAAGTCTCCCTTAAAAAACAAAAAATACATAAAAAAACAGTGGGAGAGTAATATTGCCCTTTCAGCTTGTGTGCCAGTCTTGACTCCTGGGTGTGCCACCTCTCTCTCATTCAGTGGGCCATAGAAAGCATTTTTTTTTTCCTTTATTTGTGTTCTAAAATCTACCTCAACACAAAAACACTACATCAATCAGTGGGATAAAAATATTGGCCTCAGTCAGGGCTTGTGTGCCACTGCTGTGTGTGCTATCTCTCATTCAGTGGGCTATAGAAAGCCTATTTATTTATTTATTTTTTTTCTTATTATTTGGTTTCTAAAGTCTCCCTGAAAAAAAAAAAAAAACATAAAAAAACAGTGGGAGAGTAATATTGCCCTTTCAGCTTGTGTGCCAGTCTTGACTCCTGGGTGTGCCACCTCTCTCCCTCTCATTCAGTGGGCCATAGAAAGCCTATTTATTTTTTTTTTTAAATATTATTGGGTTTCTAAAGTCTCCCTTAAAAAACAAAAAATACATAAAAAAACAGTGGGAGAGTAATATTGCCCTTTCAGCTTGTGTGCCAGGCTTGACTCCTGGGTGTGCCACCTCTCTCTCTCATTCAGTGGGCCATAGAAGGGCTATTTTTTTTTTGGTTTTTTTAATATTATTTGGTTTCTAAAGTCTCCCTGAAAAAAAAAAAAAAAAAACATAAAAAAACAGTGGGAGAGTAATATTGCCCTTTCAGCTTGTGTGCCAGTCTTGACTCCTGGGTGTGCCACCTCTCTCTCATTCAGTGGGCCATAGAAAGCATTTTTTTTTTTTCCTTGATTTGTGTTCTAAAATCTACCTCAACACAAAAACACTACATCAATCAGTGGGAGAAAAATATTGGCCTCAGTCAGGGCTTGTGTGCCACTGCTGTGTGTGCTATCTCTCATTCAGTGGGCTATAGAAAGCCTATTTATTTATTTATTTTTTTTCTTATTATTTGGTTTCTAAAGTCTCCCTGAAAAAAAAAAAAAACATAAAAAAACAGTGGGAGAGTAATATTGCCCTTTCAGCTTGTGTGCCAGTCTTGACTCCTGGGTGTGCCACCTCTCTCCCTCTCATTCAGTGGGCCATAGAAAGCCTATTTATTTTTTTTTTAAATATTATTGGGTTTCTAAAGTCTCCCTTAAAAAACAAAAAATACATAAAAAAACAGTGGGAGAGTAATATTGCCCTTTCAGCTTGTGTGCCAGTCTTGACTCCTGGGTGTGCCACCTCTCTCTCTCATTCAGTGGGCCATAGAAAGGCAATTTTTTTTTTTTGTTTTTTTAATATTATTTGGTTTCTAAAGTCTCCCTGAAAAAAAAAAAAAAAACATAAAAAAACAGTGGGAGAGTAATATTGCCCTTTCAGCTTGTGTGCCAGTCTTGACTCCTGGGTGTGCCACCTCTCTCCCTCTCATTCAGTGGGCCATAGAAAGCCTATTTATTTATTTTTTTTAAATATTATTGGGTTTCTAAAGTCTCCCTTAAAAAACAAAAAATACATAAAAAAACAGTGGGAGAGTAATATTGCCCTTTCAGCTTGTGTGCCAGGCTTGACTCCTGGGTGTGCCACCTCTCTCCCTCTCATTCAGTGGGCCATAGAAAGCCTATTTATTTTTTTTTTTAAATATTATTGGGTTTCTAAAGTCTCCCTTAAAAAACAAAAAATACATAAAAAAACAGTGGGAGAGTAATATTGCCCTTTCAGCTTGTGTGCCAGTCTTGACTCCTGGGTGTGCCACCTCTCTCTCATTCAGTGGGCCATAGAAAGCATTTTTTTTTTTTCCTTGATTTGTGTTCTAAAATCTACCTCAACACAAAAACACTACATCAATCAGTGGGAGAAAAATATTGGCCTCAGTCAGGGCTTGTGTGCCACTGCTGTGTGTGCTATCTCTCATTCAGTGGGCTATAGAAAGCCTATTTATTTATTTATTTTTTTTCTTATTATTTGGTTTCTAAAGTCTCCCTGAAAAAAAAAAAAACATAAAAAAACAGTGGGAGAGTAATATTGCCCTTTCAGCTTGTGTGCCAGTCTTGACTCCTGGGTGTGCCACCTCTCTCCCTCTCATTCAGTGGGCCATAGAAAGCCTATTTATTTTTTTTTTTAAATATTATTGTGTTTCTAAAGTCTCCCTTAAAAAACAAAAAATACATAAAAAAAACAGTGGGAGAGTAATATTGCCCTTTCAGCTTGTGTGCCAGTCTTGACTCCTGGGTGTGCCACCTCTCTCTCTCATTCAGTGGGCCATAGAAAGGCTATTTTTTTTTTTGGTTTTTTTAATATTATTTGGTTTCTAAAGTCTCCCTGAAAAAAAAAAAAAAAAAACATAAAAAAACAGTGGGAGAGTAATATTGCCCTTTCAGCTTGTGTGCCAGTCTTGACTCCTGGGTGTGCCACCTCTCTCCCTCTCATTCAGTGGGCCATAGAAAGCCTATTTATTTTTTTTTTAAATATTATTGGGTTTCTAAAGTCTCCCTTAAAAAACAAAAAATACATAAAAAAACAGTGGGAGAGTAATATTGCCCTTTCAGCTTGTGTGCCAGTCTTGACTCCTGGGTGTGCCACCTCTCTCTCTCATTCAGTGGGCCATAGAAAGGCTATTTTTTTTTTTTGTTTTTTTAATATTATTTGGTTTCTAAAGTATCCCTGAAAAAAAAAAATAAATAAAGTAGGTGGGAGATTAATATTGACATTAGTGCTTGAGTGACAGTCCTGCGTGTGTGTCATCTCTGTGATTTTGTGCCACAGAAAACAGAGTGTGTAACATTGTGCCTGATTTTCCTTGTGGTCTCACCAACCTGGGATATTGAAATCATACTGAAGTTATAGCTCACCGTGTAAGTTGTTTGACAGCAACAAATAAAGTTACTTTGGTTAATATTTTAAAACAATGAGGAAGTCTGGTACAAGAGGTCGTCGTGGGCGTTCATTGTCAGCTGGTAATGATGGTAGTGGTAGTGGAGCATCAGGTGGTCGTGGGGATAAAAATATTCCACCTAAGTCTGGAGCTGTGGAGCCAGTTTCGTCGTCAGGCTACACAAGGCCTCGAACGCTCTCTTTTCTGGGAGTAGGAAAACCGCTTTTAAAGGCGGAGCAGCAACAGCAAGTTTTGGCTTACATTGCAGACTCAGCCTCTAGCTCTTTTGCCTCCTCTTCCGAAACTGGTAAATGTAAAAGCAGCGCGTCGCTTGTGGATGTTCACGGTCAGGGACAAGTCGCTTCCTTGTCCTCCTCAGCAAAAACTACAACAAGAGAGAAGGATGCAGCAGGCGACACAACGGGTCACTCCATGGAGCTCTTTACACATACCGTCCCTGGCTTAGAAAGTGAAACATTTAACAGGCCATGCCCATTACAAGTATATTCTGACATGGAGTGCACTGATGCACAGCCACAGCCAGAGTACTATGCTGCTCCTTTGACTCAGACCACCACATTGCCCTCTCAGGGTACAGATCCACAATCAGACCCTGATGAGACTATGTTGCCCCGCCACGAACGCTATACCACCGACCGACACAGTGACACAGACGAAGTTGCACACGAGCTCGAAGAGGAGGTAATAGATGACCCAGTTATTGACCCCGATTGGCAGCCATTGGGGGAACAGGGTGCAGGCGGCAGTAGTTCAGAAGCGGAGGTGGAGGAGGGGCCGCAGCAGGCATCAACATCGCAACAGGTTCCATCTGCCGGGCCCGTATCTGGCCCAAAACGCGTGTCAAAGCCAAAACCTGTTGGAGCACAGCGTTGCCATCCGGTTAAAGCTCAGTCTGCAATCCCTGAAAAGGGATCCGAGTCTAGGAAGAGTGCAGTCTGGCATTTTTTTAAACAACATCCAACTGATCAGCGCAAAGTCATCTGTCAAAAATGTTCAACTAGCTTAAGCAGAGGTCAGAATCTGAAAAGTCTAAATACTAGTTGCATGCATAGACACTTAACCACCATGCATTTTCAAGCCTGGACTAACTACCAAACATCCCTCAAGGTTGTAGCACCCTCGGCCAATGAAGCTAGTCAGCAACGCAACATCCCTTCCGTCACTGTAAGGCCACCATTTTCCGCACCACCGGCAGTATCTGTGCAGGTTTCTTTGCCAGCCAAAAGCAGTCAGGGTCAGGGAATCACCAGTTTTGTAGGAGGAAATATTGCATCTAGGGCACCGGCGGAAACAATACCGTATCCAACCGTCTCTCAGTCTGCCATGTACACCGGCACACCCAAAAGTTCCACGATCTCCAGCTCTCCAGTCCAGCTCACCCTACATGAGACTCTGGTTAGAAAAAGGAAGTACTTATCCTCGCATCCGCGTACACAGTGTTTTAACGCCCACATAGCTAGACTAATCTCGTTAGAGATGATGCCCTACCGGTTAGTTGAAAGCGAAGCTTTCAAAGCCCTGATGGAGTACGCTGAACCATGATACGAGCTACCCAGTCGACACTTTTTTTCCAGAAAAGCCATCCCAGCCCTGCACCAGCATGTTAAACAGCGCATCGTCCATGCACTCAGGCAATCTGTGAGTACAAAGGTGCACCTGACTACAGATGCATGGACCAGTAGGCATGGCCAGGGACGTTATGTGTCCATCACGGCACACTGGGTGAATGTGGTGGATGCAGGGTCCACAGGCGACATCAATTTAGGGACAGTTGTGCCTAGCCCACGGTCTAGGAAACAGTTGGCTGTAGGCGTTCGCACCCCCTTCTCCTCCTCCTCCTCGTCCTCCTGCAGAAGCTACAGCTCTTCCACAGAACGCAGTCTGCCAACCACTCCATCGGCAGATGACACTGTTGCACACCAGTTGTCCCATTATGGGCCAGCTACTGCCAAGCGTCAGCAGGCTGTATTGGCTATGAAGTGCTTGGGCGACAACAGACACACCGCGGAAGTTCTGTCCGAGTTCTTGCAACAAGAAACGCAGTCGTGGCTGGGCACAGTAGATCTTGAGGCAGGCAAGGTAGTGAGTGATAACGGAAGGAATTTCATGGCTGCCATCTCCCTTTCCCAACTGAAACACATTCCTTGCCTGGCTCACACCTTAAACCTGGTGGTGCAGTGCTTATTGAAAACTTATCCTGGGTTCTCCGACCTGCTCCTCAAAGTGCGTGCACTTTGCTCACATATCCGACGTTCGCCTGTACACGCCAGCCGTATGCAGACCTATCAGCGGTCTTTGAACCTTCCCCAGCATCGCCTAATCATAGACGTTGCAACAAGGTGGAACTCAACACTGCACATGCTTCAGAGACTGTGCGAACAGAGGCGTGCTGTTATTTATTTGTGGGAGGATACACGGGCAGGCAGTAGGATGGCAGACATGGAGTTGTCAGGTGTGCAGTGGTCTAAGATACAAGACATGTGTCAAGTCCTTCAGTGTTTTGAGGAATGCACACGGCTGGTTAGTGCAGACAACGCCGTAATAAGCATGAGCATCCCCCTAATGCGTCTGCTGATGCAAAGTTTGACGCACATAAAGGAGCAGGCGTCTGCACCAGAGGAAGAGGAAAGCCTTGATGACAGTCAGCCATTGTCTGGTCAGGGCAGTGTACAGGACGAGGTAGCGGGCGAAGAGGAGGTGGAGGACGAGGAGGATGATGGGGATGAGTATATTTTTAATGCCGAACCTTTCCCGGGGGCACAGGAAATTGGTTGCATGTCACGGCCGGGTTCTGGTTTTTTGAGGGACACAAGTGACGTAGATTTGCCTGCAACTGCCCCTCAACCAATCACAACCGGAGATTTGACAACTGGAACTTTGGCCCACATGGCGGATTATGCCTTACGTATCCTAAAAAGGGACACACGCATTACGAAAATGATGAACGATGACGATTACTGGTTGGCCTGCCTCCTTGATCCACGCTATAAAGGCAAATTGCAAAATATTATGCCACATGAGAACTTGGAACTAATATTAGCAACCAAACAATCAACTCTTGTTGACCGTTTGCTTCAGGCATTCCCAGCACACAGCGCACGTGATCGTTCTCACACGAGCTCCAGGGGGCAGCAGACTAGGAGTGTTAGGGGTGCACACATCAGAAGTGGCGTTGGACAGAGGGGTTTTCTGACCAGGTTGTGGAGTGATTTTGCTATGACCGCAGACAGGACAGGTACTGCTGCATCAATTGAAAGTGACAGGAGACAACATTTGTCCAGTATGGTTACTAACTATTTTTCATCCCTTATCGATGTTCTCCCTCAACCGTCATTCCCATTTGATTACTGGGCCTCCAAATTAGACACCTGGCCAGAATTGGCAGAATATGCATTGCAGGAGCTTGCTTGCCCGGCAGCAAGTGTCCTATCAGAAAGAGTATTCAGTGCTGCAGGTTCAATATTAACCGAAAAAAGGACTCGTCTGGCTACCCAAAATGTTGACGATCTAACATTCATTAAAATGAACCACAACTGGATTTCGAAATCTTTTGCCCCACCTTGCCCGGCCGACACCTAGCTTTCCTATGAAAGGCTCTTGCCTGTGAATTACTTTTCTAATGTCTAATTTGCTGCAGCTGATTGTACAGCATACGACATGTTTACACCTCCCTAAATGGCCAAACTCCCCACACGGGGCCGTGGTATCGCGACTTGGCGCAAGCACCTGTGAGACTGCTGTTTGTCTGAAGAGGTGGGTGTGCTCGCTTTTGGTTGACGGCATTGCTACTGGGTCCCTCATAGTACAATGTAGTGTCTCTGGCGGTGGTGGTGCGCACCCAACGTCAGACACACCGTTGTAACATGAGGGGCCCTGGGGCGGTCCCGCCGGCCTCTAGAGAGTTCCCCCCTACCCCAGCTCAAAATGTGCTCTACCACATGCAAAATTATGTCGCACAGCTCCACCAATCTTTAGTCTATTCGCTGACATCATTCAATGTCTGGCACTGACAATACAAATTTGTAGACATCTATGATGCAACTTAAAGTAGTCTGTGTCTGTGTCCTATATTGGCACCATTAAATAGTTACTGCCAAATTACTATGTCAGAAACTCAGCAGATGAGCCCACCCCTGTACCTAAGTATGCCACCTTTTTTTTTGTTTTGGTTGTTTTGCGAGACATTAACATCTATTTATATTTTGGGAGTACTGGGACAGACACTCCTTGCACTACTCCTCCACTCACCACCAAGCTGCCCGTGTATCCATGTAACCGCTGTAAAACTGCCATGAGCCTATTGTTTGTTATTTTAGGCCTTTGAAGCCTGTCTGCGGTCCCTCCTTCCACTAGTCCTCCACTGACCAGACCACTGCTGCCCGTGTACCCCTGGAACCAATTATAAAGTGCCTACAGCCAGCCCATTTTTTTATGTTAGGCCTTTGAAGCCTGTCTGCGGTCCCTCCTTCCACTAGTCCTCCACTGACCAGACCACTGCTGCCCGTGTACCCCTGGAACCAATTATAAAGTGCCTACAGCCAGCCCATTTTTTTATGTTAGGCCTTTGAAGCCTGTCTGCGGTCCCTCCTTCCACTAGTCCTCCACTGGCCAGACCACTGCTGCCCGTGTACCCCTGGAACCAATTATAAAGTGCCTACAGCCAGCCCATTTTTTTATGTTAGGCCTTTGAAGCCTGTCTGCGGTCCCTCCTTCCACTAGTCCTCCACTGACCAGACCACTGCTGCCCGTGTACCCCTGGAACCAATTATAAAGTGCCTACAGCCAGCCCATTTTTTTATGTTAGGCCTTTGAAGCCTGTCTGCGGTCCCTCCTTCCACTAGTCCTCCACTGGCCAGACCACTGCTGCCCGTGTACCCCTGGAACCAATTATAAAGTGCCTACAGCCAGCCCATTTTTTTATGTTAGGCCTTTGAAGCCTGTCTGCTGTCCCTCCTTCCACTAGTCCTCCACTGGCCAGACCACTGCTGCCCGTGTACCCCTGGAACCAATTATAAAGTGCCTACAGCCAGCCCATTTTTTTATGTTAGGCCTTTGAAGCCTGTCTGCGGTCCCTCCTTCCACTAGTCCTCCACTGGCCAGACCACTGCTGCCCGTGTACCCCTGGAACCAATTATAAAGTGCCTACAGCCAGCCCATTTTTTTATGTTAGGCCTTTGAAGCCAGTCTGCGGTCCCTCCTTCCACTAGTCCTCCACTGACCAGACCACTGCTGCCCGTGTACCCCTGGAACCAATTATAAAGTGCCTACAGCCAGCCCATTTTTTTATGTTAGGCCTTTGAAGCCTGTCTGCGGTCCCTCCTTCCACTAGTCCTCCACTGGCCAGACCACTGCTGCCCGTGTACCCCTGGAACCAATTATAAAGTGCCTACAGCCAGCCCATTTTTTTATGTTAGGCCTTTGAAGCCTGTCTGCGGTCCCTCCTTCCACTAGTCCTCCACTGGCCAGACCACTGCTGCCCGTGTACCCCTGGAACCAATTATAAAGTGCCTACAGCCAGCCCATTTTTTTATGTTAGGCCTTTGAAGCCTGTCTGCGGTCCCTCCTTCCACTAGTCCTCCACTGACCAGACCACTGCTGCCCGTGTACCCCTGGAACCAATTATAAAGTGCCTACAGCCAGCCCATTTTTTTATGTTAGGCCTTTGAAGCCTGTCTGCGGTCCCTCCTTCCACTAGTCCTCCACTGGCCAGACCACTGCTGCCCGTGTACCCCTGGAACCAATTATAAAGTGCCTACAGCCAGCCCATTTTTTTATGTTAGGCCTTTGAAGCCTGTCTGCGGTCCCTCCTTCCACTAGTCCTCCACTGGCCAGACCACTGCTGCCCGTGTACCCCTGGAACCAATTATAAAGTGCCTACAGCCAGCCCATTTTTTTATGTTAGGCCTTTGAAGCCTGTCTGCGGTCCCTCCTTCCACTAGTCCTCCACTGACCAGACCACTGCTGCCCGTGTACCCCTGGAACCAATTATAAAGTGCCTACAGGCAGCCCATTTTTTTATGTTAGGCCTTTGAAGCCTGTCTGCGGTCCCTCCTTCCACTAGTCCTCCACTGACCAGACCACTGCTGCCCGTGTACCCCTGGAACCAATTATAAAGTGCCTACAGCCAGCCCATTTTTTTATGTTAGGCCTTTGAAGCCTGTCTGCGGTCCCTCCTTCCACTAGTCCTCCACTGGCCAGACCACTGCTGCCCGTGTACCCCTGGAACCAATTATAAAGTGCCTACAGCCAGCCCATTTTCTTATGTTAGGCCTTTGAAGCCTGTCTGCGGTCCCTACTTTAAATACTCCTCCACTGATCACCAAGCTGCCTGCCCGTGTATCCATGTAACCGCTGTAAAACTGCCATGAGCCTATTGTTTGTTATGTTAGGCCTTTGATAGCCTGTCTGCGGTCCCTACTTTAAATACTCCTCCACTCACCACCAAGCTGCCTGCCCGTCTATCCATGTAACCGCTGTAAAACTGCAATGAGCCTATTGTTTGTTATTTTAGGCCTTTGATAGCCTGTCTGCGGCCCCTACTTGCAATACTCCTCCACTGACCACAATGCTGCCTGGAGTGCCTGCCTGTGTATCCATGTAACCGATGTAAAACTGCCATGACTGCCTACTGTTTGTTATTTTAGGCCTTTGATAGCCTGTCTGCGGCCCCTACTTGCAATACTCCTCCACTGACCACAATGCTGCCTGGAGTGCCTGCCTTTGTATCCATGTAACCGATGTAAAACTGCCATGACTGCCTACTGTTTGTTATTTTAGGCCTTTGATAGCCTGTCTGCGGCCCCTACTTGCAATACTCCTCCACTGACAACAATGCTGCCTGGAGTGCCTGCCTGTGTATCCATGTAACCGATGTAAAACTGCCATGACTGCCTACTGTTTGTTATTTTAGGCCTTTGATAGCCTGTCTGCGGCCCCTACTTGCAATACTCCTCCACTGACCACAATGCTGCCTGGAGTGCCTGCCTGTGTATCCATGTAACCGATGTAAAACTGCCATGACTGCCTACTGTTTGTTATTTTAGGCCTTTGATAGCCTGTCTGCGGCCCCTACTTGCAATACTCCTCCACTGACCACAATGCTGCCTGGAGTGCCTGCCTTTGTATCCATGTAACCGATGTAAAACTGCCATGACTGCCTACTGTTTGTTATTTTAGGCCTTTGATAGCCTGTCTGCGGCCCCTACTTGCAATACTCCTCCACTGACAACAATGCTGCCTGGAGTGCCTGCCTGTGTATCCATGTAACCGATGTAAAACTGCCATGACTGCCTACTGTTTGTTATTTTAGGCCTTTGATAGCCTGTCTGCGGCCCCTACTTGCAATACTCCTCCACTGACAACAATGCTGCCTGGAGTGCCTGCCTGTGTATCCATGTAACCGATGTAAAACTGCCATGACTGCCTACTGTTTGTTATTTTAGGCCTTTGATAGCCTGTCTGCGGCCCCTACTTGCAATACTCCTCCACTGACCACAATGCTGCCTGGAGTGCCTGCCTGTGTATCCATGTAACCGATGTAAAACTGCCATGACTGCCTACTGTTTGTTATTTTAGGCCTTTGATAGCCTGTCTGCGGCCCCTACTTGCAATACTCCTCCACTGACCACAATGCTGCCTGGAGTGCCTGCCTGTGTATCCATGTAACCGATGTAAAACTGCCATGACTGCCTACTGTTTGTTATTTTAGGCCTTTGATAGCCTGTCTGCGGCCCCTACTTGCAATACTCCTCCACTGACCACAATGCTGCCTGGAGTGCCTGCCTGTGTATCCATGTAACCGATGTAAAACTGCCATGACTGCCTACTGTTTGTTATTTTAGGCCTTTGATAGCCTGTCTGCGGCCCCTACTTGCAATACTCCTCCACTGACCACAATGCTGCCTGGAGTGCCTGCCTGTGTATCCATGTAACCGATGTAAAACTGCCATGACTGCCTACTGTTTGTTATTTTAGGCCTTTGATAGCCTGTCTGCGGCCCCTACTTGCAATACTCCTCCACTGACCACAATGCTGCCTGGAGTGCCTGCCTGTGTATCCATGTAACCGATGTAAAACTGCCATGACTGCCTACTGTTTGTTATTTTAGGCCTTTGATAGCCTGTCTGCGGCCCCTACTTGCAATACTCCTCCACTGACCACAATGCTGCCTGGAGTGCCTGCCTGTGTATCCATGTAACCGATGTAAAACTGCCATGACTGCCTACTGTTTGTTATTTTAGGCCTTTGATAGCCTGTCTGCGGCCCCTACTTGCAATACTCCTCCACTGACCACAATGCTGCCTGGAGTGCCTGCCTGTGTATCCATGTAACCGATGTAAAACTGCCATGACTGCCTACTGTTTGTTATTTTAGGCCTTTGATAGCCTGTCTGCGGCCCCTACTTGCAATACTCCTCCACTGACCACAATGCTGCCTGGAGTGCCTGCCTGTGTATCCATGTAACCGATGTAAAACTGCCATGACTGCCTACTGTTTGTTATTTTAGGCCTTTGATAGCCTGTCTGCGGCCCCTACTTGCAATACTCCTCCACTGACCACAATGCTGCCTGGAGTGCCTGCCTGTGTATCCATGTAACCGATGTAAAACTGCCATGACTGCCTACTGTTTGTTATTTTAGGCCTTTGATAGCCTGTCTGCAGCCCCTACTTGCAATACTCCTCCACTGACCACACCAATGCTGCCCGTGTACCCCTGGAACCTATTTAAAAGTTCATAGAGCCTAGTTATATATTTTATTTACTATTAATAAGGCCATGATGGACTACGCTGTACCACGCTACAAGCTAACCAGTCGACACTTCTTTTGCGAGAAAAGCCATCCCAACCCTCCACCAGCATGTAGAAGACCGCATTGTCCATGCACTCTGGCAATCTGTGAGTACAAAGGTGCACCTGACAACAGACGCATGGACCTGTAGGCATGGCCACGGAAGATTACGTGTCCATTATGGCGCAATGGGTTAATGTGGTGGATGCATGGTCAACAGGGGACAGCCTACTAAGTCTGTCTGCAGTCCCTAATTCAAATTGTCCTCCACTGTCTAAATCGGAGCTTCCACCTTCTTGCTTTCGGCCTATAGTATCAGAAATTAAACTGCATTTGGCCTTCAACTTTGGTTAGGGCCTACTAACGGCTTCTGCCCCTCCCTGGTGTTGCCCTCAACTAAATAAAGCTGAGCTTCAACCTTCTGCTCCAAATTACCATTTTAAAAAATGCAATAGGCTTTTCCGGCCTACTAAAGGTGTCTGTCTGTGTGCCCCTGCCTGGTGTTGTCCTCAACTAAATAAAGCTGAGCTTCAACCTTCTGCTCCAAATTACCATTTTAAAAAATGCAATAGGCTTTTCCGGCCTACTAAAGGTGTCTGTCTGTGTGCCCCTGCCTGGTGTTGTCCTCAACTAAATAAAGCTGAGCTTCAACCTTCCGGCTCTCATTAAGTGGTTTTAAAAAAAAAAAATGGTGGTTAGGGCCTACTAACGGCTTCTGCCCCTCCCTGGTGTTGCCCTCAACTAAATAAAGCTGAGCTTCAACCTTCTGCTCCAAATTACCATTTTAAAAAATGCAATAGGCTTTTCCGGCCTACTAAAGGTGTCTGTCTGTGTGCCCCTGCCTGGTGTTGTCCTCAACTAAATAAAGCTGAGCTTCAACCTTCTGCTCCAAATTACCATTTTAAAAAATGCAATAGGCTTTTCCGGCCTACTAAAGGTGTCTGTCTGTGTGCCCCTGCCTGGTGTTGTCCTCAACTAAATAAAGCTGAGCTTCAACCTTCTGCTCCAAATTACCATTTTAAAAAATGCAATAGGCTTTTCCGGCCTACTAAAGGTGTCTGTCTGTGTGCCCCTGCCTGGTGTTGTCCTCAACTAAATAAAGCTGAGCTTCAACCTCCTGCTCCAAATTACCATTTTAAAAAATGCAATAGGCTTTTCCGGCCTACTAAAGGTGTCTGTCTGTGTGCCCCTGCCTGGTGTTGTCCTCAACTAAATAAAGCTGAGCTTCAACCTTCTGCTCCAAATTACCATTTTAAAAAATGCAATAGGCTTTTCCGGCCTACTAAAGGTGTCTGTCTGTGTGCCCCTGCCTGGTGTTGTCCTCAACTAAATAAAGCTGAGCTTCAACCTTCTGCTCCAAATTACCATTTTAAAAAATGCAATAGGCTTTTCCGGCCTACTAAAGGTGTCTGTCTGTGTGCCCCTGCCTGGTGTTGTCCTCAACTAAATAAAGCTGAGCTTCAACCTTCTGCTCCAAATTACCATTTTAAAAAATGCAATAGGCTTTTCCGGCCTACTAAAGGTGTCTGTCTGTGTGCCCCTGCCTGGTGTTGTCCTCAACTAAATAAAGCTGAGCTTCAACCTTCCGGCTCTCATTAAGTGGTTTTAAAAAAAAAAAAATGGTGGTTAGGGCCTACTAACGGCTTCTGCCCCTCCCTGGTGTTGCCCTCAACTAAATAAAGCTGAGCTTCAACCTTCTGCTCCAAATTACCATTTTAAAAAATGCAATAGGCTTTTCCGGCCTACTAAAGGTGTCTGTCTGTGTGCCCCTGCCTGGTGTTGTCCTCAACTAAATAAAGCTGAGCTTCAACCTTCCGGCTCTCATTAAGTGGTTTTTAAAAAAAAAAATGGTGGTTAGGGCCTACTAACGGCTTCTGCCCCTCCCTGGTGTTGCCCTCAACTAAATAAAGCTGAGCTTCAACCTTCTGCTCCAAATTACCATTTTAAAAAATGCAATAGGCTTTTCCGGCCTACTAAAGGTGTCTGTCTGTGTGCCCCTGCCTGGTGTTGTCCTCAACTAAATAAAGCTGAGCTTCAACCTTCTGCTCCAAATTACCATTTTAAAAAATGCAATAGGCTTTTCCGGCCTACTAAAGGTGTCTGTCTGTGTGCCCCTGCCTGGTGTTGTCCTCAACTAAATAAAGCTGAGCTTCAACCTTCTGCTCCAAATTACCATTTTAAAAAATGCAATAGGCTTTTCCGGCCTACTAAAGGTGTCTGCCCCTCCCTGGTGTTGTCCTCAACTGAACAAAGCTGAGCTTCCACATTCTGGCTTTCGCCCTATACTATCAGATATTAAACTGCATTTGGCCTACTAGTGTGGTTAGGCCCTTGAAACAGTGTCTGCTGCTCTTGGGTTTGCTACTCCACTGAACAAAGCAATGCCGCCTGTTTAGTCCTGTTACCAATTTTGAACTGCATTTAGCCTACTTTATTCTTTGGCCCTATATCTGTTTCCTCCTCATCCTGCCCATTGCTGTCATGTTCTCAATGGCAAGAGAACATAGCATCAGCATATATAGGAACTAGCTCTTGGAAGATGGGAACTGAGCTGACCATGAACTAAACCTAACGCACAACTAGCCGTGGCCGGGTAGCATGCCTACGTTGATTCTAGATGCCCAGCACCAGCCGGAGGACTAAATAATGCTAGCAGAGGAAAATATTAGTCCTAGCTCACCTCTAGAGAAATACCCCGAAAGGAGACAGAGGCCCCCCACATGTATTGGCGGTGAATTAAGATGAAATAACAAACGTAGTATGAAAATAGGTTTAGCAAATTTGAGGTCCACTTACTACATAGCAGAAGACAGAAAGGACACTTTCATGGTCAGCTGAAAACCCTATCAAAACACCATCCAGAAATTACTTTAAAACTCTGGCATTAACTCATAACACCAGAGTGGCAATTCCTGTTCACAAGAGCTTTCCAGACACAGTAACGAAACTACAGCTGTGAACTGGAACAAAAATGCAAAAACAAACATGGACAAGAGTCCAACTTATCTAGTAGTTGTCTAGGAGCAGGAACAAGCACAGAGAGGCTTCTGATAACATTGTTGACCGGCAAGCAACTAACAGAGCAGCAAGGTTATATAGCGACTCCCACATCTTGATGGGAACAGGTGAACAGAGAAGATGAAAACACCAGTTCAATTCCACCAGTAGCCACCGGGGGAGCCCAGAATCCAAATTCACAACAGTACCCCCCCCTCAAGGAGGGGGCACCGAACCCTCACCAGAACCACCAGGGCGATCAGGATGGGCCCTATGAAAGGCACGAACCAGATCAGAGGCATGAACATCAGATGCATTCACCCAAGAATTATCCTCCTGGCCGTATCCCTTCCACTTGACCAGATACTGGAGTCTCCGTCTGGAAACACGAGAGTCTAAGATTTTCTCCACAACGTACTCCAACTCACCCTCAACCAACACCGGAGCAGGAGGCTCAACGGAAGGCACAACCGGTACCTCATAACTGCGCAATAATGACCGATGAAAAACGTTATGAATAGAAAAGGATGCAGGGAGGTCCAAACGGAAGGAAACAGGGTTAAGAATCTCCAATATCTTATACGGGCCGATGAACCGAGGCTTAAACTTAGGAGAAGAGACCCTCATAGGGACAAAACGAGAAGACAACCACACCAAATCCCCAACACAAAGCCGAGGACCAACACGACGGTGGCGGTTGGCAAAAAGCTGAGTCTTCTCCTGGGACAACCTCAAATTGTCCACCACCTGCCCCCAGATCTGATGCAATCTCTCCACCACAGCATCCACTCCAGGACAATCCGAAGATTCCACCTGACCAGAGGAAAATCGAGGATGAAACCCCGAATTACAGAAAAACGGGGACACCAAAGTGGCAGAGCTGGCCCGATTATTGAGAGCGAACTCTGCCAATGGCAAAAAAGCAACCCAATCATCCTGGTCAGCAGACACAAAACACCTCAGATATGTCTCCAGGGTCTGATTAGTCCGCTCGGTCTGGCCATTCGTCTGAGGATGGAAAGCGGACGAAAAAGATAAATCTATGCCCATCCTAGCACAGAATGCCCGCCAAAATCTAGACACGAATTGGGTCCCTCTGTCAGAAATGATATTCTCAGGAATACCATGCAAACGAACAACATTTTGAAAAAACAGAGGAACCAACTCGGAAGAAGAAGGCAACTTGGGCAGAGGAACCAAATGGACCATCTTAGAGAAACGGTCACACACCACCCAGATGACAGACATCTTCTGAGAAACAGGCAGATCTGAAATAAAATCCATCGAGATGTGCGTCCAAGGCCTCTTAGGAATAGGCAAGGGCAACAATAATCCACTAGCCCGAGAGCAACAAGGCTTGGCCCGAGCACAAACGTCACAAGACTGCACAAAGCCTCGCACATCTCGTGACAGGGAAGGCCACCAGAAGGACCTTGCCACCAAATCCCTGGTACCAAAAATGCCAGGATGACCTGCCAACGCAGAAGAATGAACCTCAGAGATGACTCTACTGGTCCAATCATCAGGAACAAACAGTTTATCAGGTGGGCAACGATCCGGTCTATCCGCCTGAAACTCCTGCAAGGCCCGCCGCAGGTCTGGAGAAACGGCTGACAATACCACTCCATCCTTAAGGATACCTGTGGGCTCAGAGTTACCAGGCGAGTCAGGCTCAAAACTCCTAGAAAGGGCATCCGCCTTAACATTCTTAGAACCCGGTAGGTATGACACCACAAAATTAAACCGAGAGAAAAATAATGACCAGCGCGCCTGTCTAGGATTCAGGCGCCTGGCGGTCTCAAGATAAATCAAGTTTTTGTGGTCAGTCAATACCACCACCTGATGTCTGGCCCCCTCAAGCCAATGGCGCCACTCCTCAAAAGCCCACTTCATGGCCAAAAGCTCCCGATTCCCAACATCATAATTCCGCTCAGCGGGCGAAAATTTACGGGAAAAGAAGGCACAAGGCCTCATCACGGAGCAGTCAGAACTTTTCTGCGACAACACTGCCCCAGCTCCGATCTCAGAAGCGTCGACCTCAACCTGAAAAGGTAGAGCAACATCAGGCTGGCGCAACACAGGGGCAGAGGAAAAACGGCGCTTAAGCTCCCGAAAGGCCTCCACAGCGTCAGGGGACCAATCAGCAACATCAGCACCCTTCTTAGTCAAATCGGTCAATGGCTTAGCAATATCCGAAAAACCAGCAATAAATCGACGATAAAAGTTAGCAAAGCCCAAAAATTTCTGAAGACTCTTAAGAGAAGAGGGCTGCGTCCAATCACAAATAGCTTGAACCTTGACAGGATCCATTTCAATGGAAGAGGGAGAAAAAATATATCCCAAAAAGGAAATCCTCTGTACCCCAAAAACACACTTAGAACCCTTCACACACAAAGAATTAGACCGCAAAACCTGGAAAACCCTCCTGACTTGCTGGACATGAGAGTCCCAGTCATCCGAAAAAATCAGAATATCATCCAGATACACAATCATAAATTTATCCAAATAATCGCGAAAAATATCATGCATAAAGGACTGGAAAACTGGCGGAGCATTTGAAAGACCAAAAGGCATCACTAAATACTCAAAGTGGCCCTCGGGCGTATTAAATGCGGTTTTCCACTCATCCCCCTGCCTGATTCGCACCAAATTATACGCCCCACGAAGGTCAATCTTAGAGAACCACTTGGCCCCCTTTATGCGAGCAAACAAATCAGTCAGCAACGGCAATGGGTATTGATATTTTACAGTGATTTTATTCAAAAGCCGATAATCGATACATGGTCTCAAAGAGCCGTCTTTTTTTGACACAAAGAAAAAAACGGCTCCTAAGGGAGATGACGATGGACGAATATGTCCCTTTTCCAAGGACTCCTTTATATATTCTCGCATAGCAGCATGTTCAGGCACAGACAGATTAAATAAACGACCCTTTGGGTATTTACTACCCGGGATTAAATCTATGGCACAATCGCACTCTCGGTGCGGAGGTAATGAACCAAGCTTGGATTCTTCAAAGACGTCACGATAGTCAGACAGGAACTCAGGAATTTCAGAGGGAATAGATGATGAAATGGAAACCACAGGTACATCCCCATGAGCCCCCTTACATCCCCAGCTCAACACAGACATAGCTCTCCAGTCGAGGACTGGGTTGTGAGATTGCAGCCAAGGCAATCCTAGCACCAAATCATCATGTAGATTATACAGCACCAGAAAGCGAATAATCTCCTTGTGATCCGGATTAATACGCATAGTTACTTGTGTCCAGTATTGTGGTTTATTATTAGCCAATGGGGTGGAGTCAATCCCCTTCAGAGGAATAAGAGTCTCCAAAGGCTCTAAATCATACCCACAGCGTTTGGCAAAGGACCAATCCATAAGACTCAAAGCGGCGCCAGAGTCGACATAGGCGTCCGTGGTAATAGATGACAAAGAGCAAATCAGGGTCACAGATAGAATAAACTTAGACGGTAAGGTGCAAATGGAAACAGATTTATCAAGCTTTTTAGTGCGCTTAGAGCATGCTGATATAACATGAGTAGAATCACCACAATAGAAACACAACCCATTTTTCCGTCTAAAATTCTGCCGCTCGCTTCGGGACAGAATTCTATCACACTGCATACTCTCTGGCGACTTCTCAGTGGACACCGCCAGATGGTGCACTGGTTTGCGCTCCCGCAAACGCCTATCGATCTGAATAGCCATTGTCATGGACTCATTCAGACCCGCAGGCACAGGGAACCCCACCATAACATCCTTAATGGCATCAGAGAGACCCTCTCTGAAAGTCGCCGCCAGGGCGCACTCATTCCACTGAGTAAGCACAGACCATTTACGGAATCTTTGACAGTAAATTTCCGCTTCATCTTGCCCCTGAGATAGGGACATCAAAGTTTTTTCTGCCTGAAGCTCCAAATGAGGTTCGTCATAAAGCAACCCCAAGGCCAGAAAAAACGCATCCACATTGAGCAACGCAGGATCCCCTGGTGTCAATGAAAAAGCCCAGTCTTGAGGGTCGCCCCGGAGCAAGGAAATCACAATCCTGACCTGCTGTGCAGGGTCTCCGGCAGAGTGAAATTTCAGGGACAAAAATAATTTGCAATTATTTCGAAAATTCTGAAACCCAGATCTATTCCCCGAGAAAAATTCCGGCAAAGGAATTCTCGGCTCAGATACAGGTGCATGACAAACAAAGTCTTGCAAATTTTGTACCTTCGTGGCGAGATTATTCAAACCTGCAGTTACACTCTGAAGATCCATTACAAACAGGTGGACACAGAGCCATTCAAAGATTAGAAGGAGAAAAAAAAAAAAAAAAAAAAAAATTCTCAGCAGACTTCTTATTTCTCTCCTTTCTCAGCCAAGGATTTTAACCCTTTAGTGGGCCGGTCAAACTGTCATGTTCTCAATGGCAAGAGAACATAGCATCAGCATATATAGGAACTAGCTCTTGGAAGATGGGAACTGAGCTGACCATGAACTAAACCTAACGCACAACTAGCCGTGGCCGGGTAGCATGCCTACGTTGATTCTAGATGCCCAGCACCAGCCGGAGGACTAAATAATGCTAGCAGAGGAAAATATTAGTCCTAGCTCACCTCTAGAGAAATACCCCGAAAGGAGACAGAGGCCCCCCACATGTATTGGCGGTGAATTAAGATGAAATAACAAACGTAGTATGAAAATAGGTTTAGCAAATTTGAGGTCCACTTACTACATAGCAGAAGACAGAAAGGACACTTTCATGGTCAGCTGAAAACCCTATCAAAACACCATCCAGAAATTACTTTAAAACTCTGGCATTAACTCATAACACCAGAGTGGCAATTCCTGTTCACAAGAGCTTTCCAGACACAGTAACGAAACTACAGCTGTGAACTGGAACAAAAATGCAAAAACAAACATGGACAAGAGTCCAACTTATCTAGTAGTTGTCTAGGAGCAGGAACAAGCACAGAGAGGCTTCTGATAACATTGTTGACCGGCAAGCAACTAACAGAGCAGCAAGGTTATATAGCGACTCCCACATCTTGATGGGAACAGGTGAACAGAGAAGATGAAAACACCAGTTCAATTCCACCAGCAGCCACCGGGGGAGCCCAGAATCCAAATTCACAACACATTGCCCAGCCACTGCTAAATGAGTCTGCTGGTACATTGACCTAGACCACTACATTCCCCTTGTACTCTACACAGCCAGAATCTGACCCTGCTGAAAGTAAGGTTCCCCTTCCCGCATGTTATACCACCTTACACAGGGACAAAGAGGAAGGTGCAGATGAAAGTGCAGGTTCCTTCATCAGGTGGGGGGGCATACTTGTTGGCGACGTCACTGGCACAGGGCCCCTCAGAGTACGCAAAAGTGTCGCTGCTGGTGGGAGGCGCCCCCGCCATGCAAACACACCGCCGTACTTTGAGGGGCCCTGTGCCAGTGCCAATGCGAACGAGTGGGCCCCCCCCTGCTTGCTCAGGATCACAGCACTTGCAACGTTTAAATACTTACCTTTCCCTGCAACACCGCCGTGACGTAGTCCGCATTTCCTGGGCCCACGAAAAACTTGAGCCAGCCCTACTCCCCCCACAACTTTCCCCCAATTCCCTATGCCCAACTATTATTATACAGTTAATTAAGATTGGCAAGCTTCAGAAACAAGAATGGATGTTTTTGGCATTAAAATGGGCACTGTAGGTGTTTTCCTGGCCTCCACTCACTGCCGACTATGCTTCCCCATTGACTTGCATTGGGTTTCGTGTTTCGGTCGATCCCCGACTTTTAGCGATAATCGGCCGACTGCACTCGACTCGACTCTGGACAAAATCGGGTTTCCCAAAACCCTACTCGATCTTAAAAAAATGAAAGTCGCTCAACCCTAGTCATCAGTGTTCAGAGCTGCTGAGACTCATGGAGCACAATGGAAACCGGCAACTGTGATGAGCGGTGATGTCAGTGCTTGGAGCCTGTGAATAGCAGTAACGTTACTTTCAGCTATTCACAGTCACTGGGTCCTAATTCAGGGAAAGCTGGACTACATCGTAGCTGCAAGGGAACATTTTTTAAAGTATTGGTCCACTAGGGTCTTGTCTTTTTATTTATTTTTATATTTTTCAGGTATCCATTTGTGGACTACGGGAGATTCAGTGGACTGCGGAGAATTCCATGAACTACTGTGGATCTGCAGGGCTTATTTTTTAATAAGTTGGGGAATCATGGAAAGTGAAGGGGGGATTTTTTTTCAAATGAAGTACTTTTTGTGTGTGTTTTTATTTTGTACTAGCTGAAGAGCCCGGCATTGCCTGGGCATAGTAAATACTGTATCTGTGGTTAGTTATAGAACCTCACTTCTCTCATTTTCCCATCACGCCTCTCATTTTCCCCCTCACATCTGTCATTTTCCCCCTCACTCCTCTTATTTTCCCCCTCACTCCTCTCATTCCCCCACATCTGTCATTTTCCGATCACTCCACTATTTTCCCTCACTCCTCTCATTTTGCACTCACACCTTTTAATTTTCACCTCACACCTCTCATTTTCCCCTCAGTATATACATGTTTGTCATCTCCCTTATATATAGTATACACCTGTATGTCATCTCCTGTATATAGTATATACCTGTATGTCATCTCCTCCTGTATATAGTATATACTTGTATATCATCTCCCCTGTATATAGTATATACCTGCTCTATGTCATCTCCTTCTGTATATACCTATGTGTCATCTCCTCCTGTAAATAGTATATACCTGTATGTCATCTCCTCCTGTATATAGTATATACCTGTATGTCATCTCTTCTGTATATAGTATATACCTGTATGTCATCTCCTCCTATATATAGTATATACCTGTATGTCATCTCCCCTGTATATAGTATATACCTGCTGTATGTAATCTCCTCCTGTATATACCTATGTGTCATCTCCTCCTGTAAATAGTATATACCTGTATGTCATCTCCTCCTGTATATAGTATATACCTGTATGTCATCTCCTCCTATATAGTATATACCTGTATGCCATCTCCCCTGTATATAGTATATACCTGCTGGATGTCATCTCCTCCTGTATATACCTATGCGTCATCTCCTCTTTTATATAGTATATGCCGGTATGTCATTTCCTCTTGTATATAGTATATACCTGTGTGTCATCTCCTCCTGTATATAGCATATACCTGTATGTCATCTCCTCCTGTATATAGTATATACCTGTATGTCATCTCCTCCTATATAAAGTATATACCTGTATGTCATCTCCTCCTGTATATAGTATATACCTGTAAGTCATCTCCTCCTGTATATAGTATATACCTGTGTGTCATCTGCTCCTCTATATAGTATATACCTGTGTGTCATCTCCCCTGTATATAGTATGTACCTGTATGTCATCTCATCCTGTATATAGTATATACAGTATCTGTGTGTCATCTCCTCCTGTATTAGACCTCGGTCACACAATATTTGATCAGTATTTTTACCTCAGTATTTGTAAGCTAAATTAGCAGCCTGATAAATCCCCAGCCAACAGGAAGCCCTCTCCCCTGGCAGTATACACTATGTTCCAAATTATTATGCAAATTACACTTTTATCAGATTTTCCTAAATGGTCGGTGCAGATGACAGTCAGTCTAATAAAAGTCATCACCCGTTAGATTATACATTGAATTTTATTGAAGAAACCTCCCAATGATAACAGTATAATCTCCAAAATGAATAAAAACTCAAAATGCACTGTTCCAAATTATTAGGCACAGTAGAATTTCTAAACATTTGATATGTTTGAAAGAACTGAAAATGCTCATTTGTGGAATTTGCAGCATTAGTAGGTCACATTCACTGAACAAAAAAGCTATTTAATGCCAAAACATCCCAACAGGCCAAGTTACATGTTAACATAGGACCCTTCTTTGATGTCACCTTCACAATTCTTGCATCCATTGAACTTGTGAGTTTTTGGAGAGTTTCTGCTTGTATTTCTTTGCATGAAGTTGGAATAGCTTCCCAGAGCTGCTGTTTGGATGTGAACTGCCTCCCATCCTCATAGATCTTTTTGCTTGATGATCCTCTAAAGGTTCTCTATAGGGTTGAGGTCAGGGGAGGATGGTGGCCACACCATGAGTTTATCTCATTTTATGCCCATAGCAGCCAATGACTCAGAGGTATTCTTTGCAGCATGAGATGGGGCATTGTCAGCATGAAGATGATTTTGCTCCTGAAGGCACGTTTCTGCTTTTTAGACCATAGAAGAAAGTTGTCAGTCAGAAACTCTATATACTTTGCAGAGGTCATTTTCACACCTTCAGGAACCTTAAAGGGCCTTACCAGCTGTTTCCCATGATTCTGGCCCAAAACATGACTCCTCCACCTCCTCGCTGACGTAGCAGCCTTGTTGGGACATGGTGGCCATACACCAACCATCCACTACTCCATCCATCTGGACCATCCAGGGTTGCTCAACACTTATCAGTAAACAAGACTGTTTGGAAATTAGTCTTCATGTATGTGTGGGCCCAATACAACCATTTCTGCTTGTGAACACTGTTTAAGGGTGGCCGAATAGTAGGTTTATGCACCACAGCAAGCCTTTGAAGGATCCTACACCTTGAGGTTTGAGGGACTCCAGAGGCACCAGCAGCTTCAAATATCTGTTTGCTGCTTTGTAATGGCTTTTTAGCAGCTGCTCTCTTAATCCGATGAACTTGCCTGGCAGAAATCTTCCTCATTATGCCTTTATCAGCACAAACACATTTGTGCTCAGATACAGCCACAAATCTCTTAACAGTATGATGATCACGCTTATGTTTTTGGAAAATTTCTAATGTTTTCATCCCTTCACCAAGGCATTGCACTATTTGATGCTTTTCAGCAGCAGAGAGGTCCTTTTTCTTTCCCATGTTACTTGAAAACTGTGACCTGCTTAATAATGTGGAACATCATTTTTAAGTAGTTTTCCTTTAATTAGAATCACCTGGAAAACCAATTGTCACATGTGTTTAAGATTGATTTCAGTGATCCATTGAGCCCCGAGACACAATACCATCCACAAGTTTATTTGAAAAACAAAACAATTAAATCTTTATGACACTTAAATCCAATTTGCATAATAATTTGGAACACAGTGTATATTAGCTCACACATACACATAATAGTTAGGTCATGTGACTGACAGCTGCCTTATTTCCTATACTGTGTGGTACATTTATTGCTCTTGTAGTTTGTCTGCTTATTAATCAGATTTTTAATTTTTAAAGGATAATACCAGACTTGTGTGTGTGTTTTAGGGCGAGTTTCATGTGTCAAGTTGTGTGTGTTGAGTTGGGTGTGGCGACATGCATGTAGCGACTTTTGTGAGATGAGTTTTGTGTGGCAACATGCGTGTAGCAACTTTTTGTGTGTCGAGTTGCATGTGACACGTTAGTGTAGCAAGTTGTGTGCAACAGGTTTTGCGCATGTCAAGTTTTGCGTGTGGCGAGTTTAATGTGTGGTGCATTTTGAGTATGTGCCAGTTTTGTATGAGGCAACTTTTGCATGTGTTGCAACATTTGCATGTGTTGCAACTTTTGTGCATGTGGCAATTTTTCCGCGTGTGCAAGATTTGCATGTGGCGAGTTTTCCATGAGGTGAGTTTTGCACGTGTGGCAAGTTTTGCATGAACCTAGTTTTGCATGTGGCGAGTTTTGCATTTGGCAAATTATGTGAGTGGCGAGTTTTGAGTGGCGACTTTTGTGTTTCGACTTTTATGTGGCGAGGTTGGTGTATGTGTGATGAAATGTGTGCTGAGGGTGGTATATGTGTTCAAGCACGTGGTAGTGTGTGGCACATTTTGTGTGTGTGTTCATATCCCCGTGTGTGGTGAGTATCCCATGTCGGGGCCCCACCTTAGCAACTGTATGGTATATACTCTTTGGTGCCATCGCTCTCATTCTTTAAGTCCCCCTTGTTCACATCTGGCAGCTGTCAATTTGCCTCCAACACTTTTCCTTTCACTTTTTCCCCATTAGATAGGGACAAAATTGTTTGGTGAATTGGAACGTGCGGGGTTAAAATTTCACCTCACAACATAGACTATGACGCTCTCGGGGTCTAGACGTGTGACTGTGCAAAATTATGTGGCTGTAGCTGCGACGGTGCAGATGCCAATCCTGGACATACACACACACATACATACATACATACATACATATTCAAATTGCCTCTTCTGAGAAAAAGAGGACTTAAACTCTATAGCGCCACCTGTTGGAAGTAGCGATTCTACAAGTCACAATCAACCCTTTAACGAGTCATGCAATATGACTTAGGATAAAAGCCAAATCAGTATCTCAATTGGCAGACACGATGTTTCGGGCTTTTGGCTTTCGTCAGTGCAAAGCATGAGAACTGATTTGGCTAGGTGAGAGGCTTTGGACTGGGGTCTAAGGGGTAACGTTTCTCCTTATGGAGAGTGACATACCAGCTGGCTTGTCAAGGTAAGGAGGCTTATTCGCCATGCAATGCTCCTCTGGGAAATTAAATATTCAAATTGCCTCTTCTGAGAAAAAGAGGACTTAAACTCTATAGCGCCACCTGTTGGAAGTAGCGATCCTACAAATCACAATCAACCCTTGCAATGCATTGCACGGCGAATTAAAGTGAACCTGCTACCATGAAAATGCAGTGTAATCTGCAAGCACCATGATATAGAGCAGGTAAAGCAGATTAGATTAATGCGTAGTTTTGTGAAAAAAGCTTCAGTATAATGTGAGAATCATTTAACCCTCTGCTCTTTGTGGGATTATGGGACCACTGGGCGGTCCTATCAGTGACTGACAGCTTTCTTTGTATAAGTGTGCATACTGAGATAGCTGTCAATCACTGATATGACCGCCTACTGGACCTAAAATCCCAGAAAGCAGAGGTTTACATCACTAAAACCCAGGTTATACGGAATCTTCTCTCACAAAACGATATACAGCTCTTAGCCCAGTTCACTATGTATTGATTTAGGCCTTCGCCGGAATTTTTTGGAGAGTCTGAAAACTATACATTTTTGGAAAGGTTATAGTATAAGCAATACGAAAAACAATGTTTCCATTTGCCCCGAGTCCCACGTGACCGCCATATTGGATTTTACAAAATGGCTGACGTAAAACCAATTTTCGTTAATATCTCAGCTTATAAATAACATAAAAATAAAATTTGACAGCTAAACATACATTTTAGGATGGTCCGGATACAACTCACTGTTGTCCGAAAGCAAGCGATTTACCAACGTTGGAGCCTTACCACTGCTACCAGAGCTAGCACACGAGTGGTCAACCTTGCTGACTGTGATCATGCAAGCAAGTGAACTGAGGAAGTTGACTGTTGGTGAAGATCACCCCACTGTTATTTCATTTGATATGGCTCTGTATGAGAAGGTTGTCCAACTTCTAGATGCAAGACCTGATCTGAAACGCACCGTTGTTCCACGACTGGGAGAGCTACATGTTGTAATGGCTGCCCTGCGTGCTCTGGGTACCTCTACGGAGAACTCGGGTATTGATGATGCATGGATAGAAGGTGATGTGTATGGGTCTGCAACAACAAGGCAAATACTGAAATGTACCCATTACAAGCGTGCTCTTCGTGCTCACACATATACATATGTTGCTCTGTATGAACTGTTGCTGGACGAGTTCTTCATTGATAATCCAGAACTAAAACAGGTGTGTTTGATGGCAACAGAGGGAATTGAAGCTGCCTGTTCTGAGGAAAACAAGAACACAAAAAGTAAGTCAGTGAAACAAGCAAGCACTTCCCTACTAGAGGCCTTGACCACTGCTGACATAATCACAGTCTTTCAAACATGGGTGAAACAGAGATCCAAAAATGCAATGTTCAAGTCAATGATGAACTACCTACAGCGAGTGGAAACAATCCTTTTATTTGTTGCTGCAACCAGGAATGCAGACCTTGAGCTTCATCTTCAAGCCGGAGAGCAGCTCAGCAAGCTCTTCTTTGCATTTGACCGGATGAAATACAAGCGATTGTGGCCAAGGTATATCACGGACATGCATGACATTAAAATAAATCACCCTCAAACATGGGAAGAAATGAAAGCGGGTAACATTTCAGTCACGAAAAGTGCTATCCCATTTGTATCCATTGGGGCGGACCATGCATGCGAGCATCTGAACAAGCTGATGAAAATCCATGCTGGCATAGTCGGCATCTCGAACAATGCCAATGCTCGTCAGAGATTCTTCATGGCCACACCTGAACTCTCCCGAGTTGTCAAAGAATATACCAGACAGTTTGATTTAGAACGTGACAAAACCAGAGAGCATCACGATCTTGGGCCAAGTGCAGTCAAGAAGTGTCATCATGTTATTGACAAGATTAAGGAAGCAATTTTGAAACATGGCAACCCATTTGCTGTTGTAGGTGACAAGTTGCACAATGTAATCACCCATGCCTACATCCCTGATGAGTACGTAAAAATGATCCTGAATGCAGATGAGACAGGTCAAAAGCTGTATGAAGACTATGTGTTGGCGCGAATCAATGGGGATGTTAGCCTATGGGCACCAGTAAAGAAGGAGAACAACAGGATGTTCATGTCGGCAAACAAGAAAACCACAGTAAAACTCCGAGACAAGACTGTTGATCTTAAGGAGACCAAGGACTTGTATGGAAGAATGATGGTTTTGGCAAGGTCCAACAGAGACATAAACCAGAAAGTGGCCATTGGGAACTACGAATTCACTCTGACCCCAAGAGCCTTTTTTGCTCCAGATGGTACAATGTTACCATGCCATGACAAATCAAAACTGATCAGTCTCCTTAACAAGTTGGTTATAGTAGAAACTCCACAGAAAGATCTGCAGCCAGAAGATAGGATGGACACAAGATCAGATGCTCCAAGTCGCAAGATAGCCCTGGTAGATGGAATGGTTCTTCTGCAAAAGATGGCCAAGAAACCGGCAACACTAGTGACAGTCAAAGATCTCAGTTACTGCTTCAATGACAGGCTTATGTCTCTCACAGAAAATTACGATGAAATAATCCTTGTGTTTGATACGTATAGGGAAAATTCTCTCAAGGATGCTACCAGGGATAAAAGAAGAAAAGGAAAGGCACCAATTCAGTACCAGGTCAGAGATGAAACAAACATTAATCATATTCCAATGAACAGGTTCCTTTCACATGACAAGACAAAGGCTGACCTGACCAACTATCTTGCTGCAAAGACTCTAGAGTTCAACAGTTCATCACAAAAACTAGTCATCACTTGTTCTTCAGGGTGTACCAGGAGCAACAAAAACTTAGTTTTCGACGACAACAATCACGAAGAAGCAGACACACTGTTGATCTACCAAGCTGTCTTGGCAACACAACGAAACCCACCGGATGCAAGGATGGTTTTCTTCTCCCCTGATACCGATGTACTGGTGTTGGTCATAGCTAACTATGACCTCATGCTGAAGAATACATCGATTTCAATGGTCTCTGGGATGATCGAGATAGAGCCAATAAGGCGAGTCATAGGGGCAGGCAGAGCAAAGGCTTTGACAGCCTTCCATGCATTCACTGGTGCTGACACAACTGGAAGGTTCTCTCGAATTGGCAAAGCAATCTGGCTGCAAGCTTACATGAACGCAACACCAGATGTAATCAGTTCTCTGCAGATGCTTTCGACTGAAAAAGAAGTGAGCGAAACTATGTTGTCAACTCTTGCTACCTTCGTATGTTTTGCTTACTCTCCAAAAGGCATTTTTATTAAGAATATTCCCGAACTGCGATGGCATCTATTTTGCAAGCATATGGCAGAAAGTGACAGGTTACCTCCTACACTCGGAGCTCTAAAACAACATGTCCTCAGAGTCCATATCCAAGCCAGAGTGTGGGGACAAGCTAACATTGCTTTGCAGGATTCTCAGCTGGATCCCGAGAAGAATAGCTATCACAAAGGGTTGGATGGACAGTTGAAACCAACCATGACAGATGTTCTTCCAGCTCCAAAAGCAATAATCGAGATGATTAGTTGTCAATGCAAACATGACTGTTCTTCTTCAAGGTGTTCGTGCCGAAAAAATAACTTATCCTGTACCGATCTTTGTCAGTGTGACAGCGAGTGTATGAATGACGAGGACACTCAGACCAAATATGAAACTGATGATGACAGTGATGGTGGCGATATGTAAAGACACTCTGGTTGTTCAAAAGTTAAAAACATTAACTCTCTGCTTTTCGAGTTCGAAAATTTGTTCAAATATAAACCGATACAATTTGTAGTTGTATATAGAGTATTTATTTGGATACCACTGCATTTCTTAGTACTCAAAATGTATGTTTAGCTGTCAAAATTTAAGTTTTACGTTACTTACAAGCTGAGATATTAACGAAAATCGATGTAAATCAGCCATTTTGTAAAATCCAAGATGGCGGCCACTTAGGACTCGGGGCAAATGGAAACATTGTTTTTCTTATTGCTTATACCATAGCCTTTCCAAAAATGTACATATTTGAAACTCTCCAGAAAATTCCGGCGAAATTACATAGTGAACCGGACTATCTGGCAAAAATTAAGAGACCACTGCAAAATGTTCAGTTTGTCTGATTTTTCTCTTTATAGGTTTATTTTGGAGTAAAATGTAAATTGTTCATTTATTCTATAACCTTCTGACAACATGTCTCTGAATTTCCAAGCAATAAATTTTGTGTTTTTGTTCTGAAAAGGAGAAATTATCAAAATAAAAAAAACAAAAAACAGTGCTTTCAGACCTCAAATAATGCAAAGAAAACAAGTAATCATTTAGAAACAACAATACTAATGTTTTAACCCAGGAAGAGTTCAGAAATCAATATTTTGTGGAATAAAGATGATTTATAATCACAGCTTTCATGTGTCTTGGCATACTTTCCACCAGTCTTTCACACTGCTTCTGGCGCAAAAATGTAAGCAGTTCTTCTTTGTTTGATGGCTTGTGACTATCCATCATCCTCTTGATTACATTCCAGAGATTTTCAATGGGGTTCAGGTCTGGAGATTGGGCTGCCCATGACAGGGTTTTGATGTGGTGATCTCTTAATTTTTGCCAGAGCTGTATCAATCTGTCCGATCGCTTTGCATAATAACATGATGCCTGCAGATTGTACTGCATTTTCATAGTGATAAAGCAAAGGTTTTGTCCATGAGACAAGACATAAACTAAATGGTATCAGATATTTGGGATACCTTGGAGAGAGTGCATATTTCAACAGCAAATCATATTTTTTTATTATTGATAAAGATTCTGTGTTTTTTTTTATCAGATAACATACAGATAATTCACTGGCCAACGCAATTTTTCTGGCAAAAGGTTTTAAAACATATTTTAAGTCAATTTTGGCTGCTGATTACGAATATGAACTCCGTTTTTGGCTATCACATCAGGATTTTAAGATATTTTCAATTTTTGATGAAAATTACTCCTATCTAATGTTTTATGATAACAACACATGATTTTCGATACTACATTGTATATTTTAAATCAAGGAATAACAAAGATTACAACGTCTATGTACAGCAAATCAAATATACTTACAGAATTAAACTACAAAATATAAAAACACATATATATGGCACACAGATGAATGACAAATGGCAGTTATTTGAACTTTCTTTTCTTGGCTGATCTGTGATGTACAGCTTCTGGGTTGTCTCTCATCAAGCTCCAGCAATAGTCAGCCATCATCTGTGAGTCCCACCGGCCTTGATACCGTTCTTCCATTGTTTTAATGTCCTGATAAAAACGCTCCCCTTGTTCCTCGCTCACATCCTCAAGGTTCTCTGGAAAAAAGTCCAAATGGCTGTGTAAATAGTGAATCTTGATACTCATTCTACATCCAAGATTTTGCAGACTCATTAGTAGCTCTTCCACAATCTTTTCATAGTTGTCTGCTTTCTTATTCCCTAGAAAATTCTGCACCACATTACAAAATGCATTCCAAGCTCTTTCTTCTGTCTCATTCATTGATGTGATAAAATTTGGGTCTCTCATAAGTGTTCTTATTTGAGGTCCAACAAATATTCCAGCCTTTTTCTTCTCTTCACTAAGACCAGGAAAAGTTGAACATACAGTATATAGTTAAAGCATTCTCCACTGTGATTGAGAGCTTTGACAAACTGCTTCATCAATCCAAGTTTTATGTGTAAGGGAGGAAAGACAATGTCCTTCCTATCCACTAGAGGATCATGGATGACATTCTTATCGCCAGATGCCAAACTCTGTCACTGAGGCCATTCAGTTTTCACCCAATGCTCTGCTGTAGCTCTACTGTTCCAGTAGCACAGAAAACAAGGGTGTTATCATAACAAATGGGAATTATGCATGTTCAAAGAAAACAAAGATATTCTCACATTTATTGGGAGACTAAATGAAAACTAAATTTACCTTAGTGAACCGTATAAACTGGCACTTTTCATACACTACTTATATTTATCATGGAATTCTTGAAAATGGGCTATATACATATAGCGCAAAAACGTGATGTGATAGAGAAATTATAAGATCAGATTTGAATTCAACACCCTCAAATTAGTCTAAAACTGTTCTTAAAGTCAATGCCAGAATTTTTTTTTTTTTTTTTCTGTGTGTAGACCAGTGTAATGTACCGTTGACACTTTCTAGCTTGTTTCCAAATTCATGGCAGGTGTTATAGGGATTTTAGCATTTTATCATTTCAGTTGTATTTTTTCATTTTTAATACAATTATTCACAATTGCTTCTGATTCTAGTTGCATTTTGTCTTTGACTTACCTACTGCTAAGCAATAGTGTAATTATGTATCAATCTCAGTTTACTAAAATAGCTATCATATCCTAATTGCCATAAAGGGCATCTTATTGAAGCAAAAGGATACAGCATAACGAAAACAGCTTAATTTATTTATCAAGTCAATAGATACTGAAAGGTCAGCTAAGTAAAGGATGATGTTTTTGCCTTTTAATGCCAATAAAATCCTAACCATCAAGATATTTTCTCATTTTGTTAGTTTCAATGTATAAGTGGCTAAAACTATAGTTATGAAATCTTTTAGCACTCGATGTAGTTTAGCATTTGCCTAAAGATCACAAGCAATTGTGAATGAAAGCATTTTGAGACATAAACAGAATATTTTTAGATTCTAGATTAAATATATTCTAGTTTCAATCCATGCATACAGCGCTGTGCACATGTTGTAGGCAGGTGTGGAAAATATGCTGCAATGTTGAAATGCTCTAAAAAATAGAAGTGTTAATAGTTTATTGTTATCAATTAACAAAAGGACAAACAAATGTATTGAGAGAAATCTAAACCAAATCCATATTTAGTGTGACCATCACGTGTCTTGAGAAGAGCATCAATTCTTTTTTTAGGTACACTTGTACGCAGTGAGGAATTTTGCAGGTTAAAAACTTCAGTGTGTTAGGACTGGCGGAAAGCACCAAATAAATATAAGTACGGAAATAAGGTGCGTTCACAGCCCGTGGTCCACCGTGCAGAGATGGTACCTGCTGCTGAGTAATGAAGGCACTCTATGGCGGTATTACAAAAAAGTACACACGGGTTAACGTCACCCGGAGTGAACAGACGCGAACCCTGTTGCTTCACAGAGTCGCAGACCACAATAGAACGCTGTACCCTGTTAGCTGACAAAGGGCACAGCAGAGTAGGAGCTAGTGGGATCCCTAGTGCTCTCCCCCTGCACTGGAGGTTGAGCCCGCTCTGTCCCTCAGTGGCTTTTGAGCCCGCGCCTGAGGACGCCCGGAGACAGATGCTGGGTAGAAGCGGGAATTCCTACCCTACTCTAACAAAGGAATTGTGCTCAAATAATTAATGCAGATGCAACTACGAACCGATAAAGGAAAGCAATAGCGCATGGAGTGCATGCAGCATCACGCTTGCGTACGCTGCTAATGACGCTGACCTAGTGTGTGGTGGAGGCTTAGCCACTGACTGCTGCTGTATCTTAGCTCCACTCACACTGATGTTCAAGCAACAACCAGAGGGAAGGGGAGCATTCACCAGATACAATTACACAAGCTCACACACACCATTTAGGTTTATACTAGCGCATGGTGGAGCGGCCATGCCAGCTGTTTATAGATGTAGCCTTCTGGGACCTTCTTAGTGGTCCAATCAGAGCCACTACAGGACCTGAGCATGTGACCTCCGACCTCCAATGAGAGGTCATCCTGCGGGCATGTTCAGTAAACAAAAAGCAGGACTTAGTCCCTGGAAAAACTGCTCGCCGCCTATCAAAGCTGGTTACAAAGGCTGAACCTGGGGTGGTAGCTGTAACCAGATGCACAGTATCAGCTTGAGACAAATGCTGGGATCGATGTCTCTGCTGAGCAGAGTCCACTCCAGCTGGGGAAAAATGGGAGACAGCAGAGGACATGGTTCAAGATTCCCCCTATGCAGCGGCGGGAACTTGACACCTAACATTACCACCCCTCCTAGGGACCCCCTCCTTGGACTTTGCTATGCTCAAAAGCTGCAAAGAGCTGAGGAGCCCGATTGTGCTCAATGGGCTCCCAGGTCCTTTCCTCGGGACCAAGACCCTTCCAGTCCACCAGATAGTACCTTTTGCCCCATACCACCTTGCACCCAATGATAGCGTTCAACTCATAATCGTCCATGGACGAACCCGATGTCCCGGCAGGTGACTCAGAAAACAGGGACATGTGTACTTGCTTTAGGAGGGACACATGAAAGGTATCGGTGATACCAAGGCATGGAGGAAGGGCCAGGAGATAAACTACAGGATTTACCTGTTCCAGGACCTTGAAGGGGCCTATTTAGTGAGGTGCAAACTTAGTGGACTCAACTCGCAGCCAGGAACAAAGGTCAGAGCTGGGTGTCAGTGTGCATGGGCGGAGACCCTCATTCTCTCCTTGGAGGCCCGGATGGCACCCTGTGTGCGGTCCCAAATGTCATGGCCTCCACCACCCAGTCTTCCACCCTAGAATCGGTGGACAACATGGGCATAGGAACAGGGACATATGGATGCTGGCCGTAGTTAAGGAGGAACGGGGTCTGCCCAGTGGAGTGTCAGGACTCTGAACATGTTTATTACCTTTTGTGCATTACTGCCCTTTTCCAAGATGGCGTCTTTGGTCTCATGTGCACTGTGTCTTCCTGCTATAAAACTCCACCCCAGCCTTCAGTCTGTGCTAGAGTATTCTGCCTTGCATCCAGCTCCTGACCTCTGATCACTCCCTGGCTATACACCTGCTCATGTGAACCTGTGTGGTGATCCTGCTACTCTGCTCTGAGTTCCTGCTGCATATACAAATTTCCAGTAATCCTCCTTCATCTGCTGCTCGTGTTTACTTCATCTGCATTTGCTGGACATGTAAGCTGTGCTGCTCTGCAATAACCTGAGACTATTAACCAGGCCTCCCTGGTTGAGCTAAAGATATGATTTGAACTGCCTTATAAGCATATCTATCTGTGTTTGGACTAAGACAAGGATTTATTCGTGTCAAGTTCCCTCAAGAATAATTATGCTTCATAGACTTTCTGCGTGATTGCATTGTCCTCTGAAGTTTCCTATAGACTGCTAAGCTGTGTTTATTATTTGCACCAAGTGTTGTGGACTTGAGTTTCTCTCTGCACCTGTTTGAATCACCATGTGATAATATAGACTTTACCACTTATAAAACTGTGTCCTGTAGTTGTCTTGTTCCACGCAAAGAGTCTCCTGAGTTATCCCCTATAATTATTACATGGAGTCGGTTACAGCGTTGTTCAGCGCAAACTCCGCTCACGGTAGCAAGGATGCCCAGTCATCTTGCCTGGCCAACACAAAATGTCACAGGTATGTGACAAGGGTCTGGTTGGCCCTCTCTACCAACACGTTCATCTCGGGATGGTAAGCTGAAGAGAGATTCAGCTCAATGCTAAGTAGACAACAGAGCTCGCTCCAGAACCCAGACGCAAACTGGGGTCCCCGGTCACTGACAATTTTGTCAGGCATACCGTGCAGGCAAAAACGGCTTAATAAACAACGCCGCTAAAGCCCATGCAGAAGGTACCCGGGGAAGAGGAACCAAGTGCACAATTTTGGAAAAATGGTTGATGACTACCCAGATGACAGTGCAGCTACGAGACTTGGGTAAGCCCACCACAAAGTCTATCCTGACCATTTCCCAGGGCCTGTCTGCCACCGGCAGGGGTAAAGTAGCCTAGCAGGCTGTTGCCGAGGAGACCGGTTCTTGGCATAGGAGACACATGCTCGAATATAGTTTTCGATGTCACGAGCCATATGTGGCCACCAGTACATCCCCACCAGGAACTTGGATGTCCTCTTGGTCCCAAAATGTCCACCCACCCTGGACGAGTGAGCCCAAGAGAGAACCCCAGCTCGCAAATTGGATGGAACAAAATTCTTGCCCGGGGGCACAGACTCTAGCGAGACTTGAGCTACAGTTCTCAGACTCTCTGAATTGGACAATTAGCCAAAGCTCATCCTCCTCTGATGACACTATGGAGCAGGAGAGAGCATCGGCATGAATGTTCTGCTCCCCGGAGAGAAAATGGAGGGTGAAATGGAACAGGGAGAAGAACAGGGACCATCTAGCCTGGCGAGAATTTAGCCGCTGGGCAGTTTTGAGGTGTATCAAATTCTTGTGGTCGGTGTAAAGGAAGGGGATCTTCATAGCTAGCAACTCCCTGTCCTGGATGGAATAATTCCTCTCCGCCGGTGTGCAGGTCTTGGAGAAAAAGAAGCAAGGATGCTTCCAACCTAGAGCATCTATCTGGAAGAGGACTGCTCCAGCACCGACAGAAGAAGCGTCCACTTCCATAATAAATAGTTTATCAACATCGGGGTGATAGTGAAGTATGACTTGATAGAGAGAAAGGCCTTGGAGACCTCCTCCGACCACAATTTGGGATTTGCTCCCTTCTTGGTGAGGGTAGTCAGGCGAACTACCAAAGTTGAGAAGTGGGGAATGAACTGGCAATAATAGTTAATGAACCCCATAAAGCACTGCACCGCTTTGAGAGAATGGGGTTCTTGCCAGTCCATCACAGCCTGTACCTTGGCAGGATCCATAGCCAATCCCTTGGTGGAGATAATATAGCCCAGGAAAGGCAAGGACTCCTGCTCAGACACACACTTCTCCAACTTGGCATAGAGGGAGTTTGCCTGTAGGAGGTCGAAGACTTTGCAAACATCTCTCCGGTTGGAGTCTGTATCTGGAGATTAGATGAGAATATTATCTAGATAGGCTACAATCAAGATGGTCAGCATATCCCAGAAGATATCGTCCACAAAGTCTTGGAAAATGACAGGGGCATTACAGAGCCTGAAGGGCATCACCAGGTATTCATAGTGCCCATCCCTGGTGTTAAATGCCATCTTCCATTCGTCCCCCTCACGGATGCGAATCAGGTTTTAAGCACCCCAAAGATCAAGCTTAGTAAATACCCTCACTCCCCTCCACCTATCAAAGAGCTCAGATATCAGGGGCAGAGGGTACTTGTTCTTAACGGTGATGGCTTTAAGACCCCTGTAGTCTTTGCTTGGACGTAGTTCTCCATTATTCTTCTGCACAAAGAAGAACCCCGCCTCTGCAGGTGACACTGACTTCCTAATGAATCCTCTTGCCAGATTCTCTTGGATGTATTGGGTCATCTCCAGGAGAGATAGAGGATAGACTCGACCCCGAGGAGGCTTTGCACCAGGCAAGAGGTCAATAGGACAGTCATGTGAGGCGGAAGATTCTCCGCAGCCTTCTTGGAGAACACGTCCACATAGGAAACATGGAAAGTGAAAGGGGCGTTTTTTTCAAATGAAGTATTTTTTTGTGTGTGTTTTTATTTTGTATTACTCTGTTAGTAATAGGAGTGTCTGATAAACATCTCTTCCTTACTAACCCGAGGGCTAGATGCCAGCTGTGATTTTAAACAAATCACAGCTGACATCAACTCCAACTGCCATAACCCTGATTGCCACCATACCAGGACAATCAGGAAGAGCCAGGCAAAGTGCTAGAATTGGAGCATCTAATGTGATGTTCCACTTCTGGGGCACCTGCAGGTTTGTAGTTTGTGGGCTGTGCAGGGCCCGATAACCAGGGACCTCCCCAGCCAGATAATATCAGCCTACGGCTGTCTGCATTATCTTTTGCTGTTTATCAAAAATAGGGGGTACCCTAGAATGTTTTTTTTTTATTATATACTTATTCATTAGGTTAAACAAAGCTAAATACCCTTTAGTGCCATACGAAAGGCACGAAAGGGTGGAAGTTTATTTTATGTAGAAAACTTGTGAAATTATGTATATACAGGATATCTACCAAATCTATCTACCTACTACCTACTGTCTGAATGTTGTGGCTATGAATTTACTATACTTGGCTAATGAAATTTCCTGGTTCCTTTGAGATGTGTGCAAGAAAAAAAACAGACAGCATATGCATGGTCCGTGTGCCGTCTGTTTTTTTCTCCCACCCATTGACTTGCATTGGCGAATCTCCTCTGTTATACACAGCCACTCGCAGCATGCTGCAATCGTTTTCCTCAGCCAGATTCCAGCTGAAGAAAAATTTGCAGATGAACACGGATTCATTGATTAACATTTCTGCAAGGGAAATGTGATTTTTTTTATCACATTGCAGTTGCCAATTTTATCCGCAAGTGGGAGCAAGGCCTTATACTTTTCCACTGCTTACAAATACTGATGTAAAATACAGATTAACGTAGAAATGTGGCATTTCACAGCCATCATGTGTCAAAGATTCAGGCTCAGCTTCTTTTTCTCATATTCAGATAAATTCCCACACTAGAGTTCATATGAGTTTATTCCACCAGGGGGCGCGGCTTCTATGACGACACTGCAAGTCAACAAAGCTGCATTCCATTCATTCCCAGTTTTTACAGCCAGGGGCGGCTGCATTAGCAGGCTCCTGGTTGTAAATTTATTTAACCCCTTCAGATGGATTTACATCGTGGGACATGACTGTACGGCGGACAGGTATGGGATACTGTTGATTTTTTATTTTCCTTTTTTTCCAGAAGAACGAGGGTCATCAGTGGATTGAGCATACAATAAAGATATTAAAACCCCATGTGTTTATTTATTTCATTAAAATACTTTATTCATAATGTGTGTGCATTTTTGACCCTTTATTACTATTGAATTAATAATGGATAGATGTCTTATTGACATCTCTCCATTATTAACCTGGCTTAATATCATCTCACAACAGCAAGGTGACATTAACCCCTTATTACCCTATATCCCACCGCTTCTCGGGAGTGGGAAGAGAGAGGGTAAGTGCCAGAATAGGTGCATCTTAAAGATGTGCCTTTTCTGGGGTGGTTGGGGGCAGATGTTATCAGCCAGGGGGACAATAACAATGGTCCCTCTCTAGGCTATTAATATCTGCCCTCAGTCACTGGCTTTCCTACTCTGGCGGAGAAAATTGCGCGGAGCCCACACCAGTTTTCTCCGTGATTTAACCCTTTATTTTAACACCTAGAGCTCCCAAATTTTGCACATACACACTACTAAAATTATTAGTGAGGAATATGTAAAAATATAATGGATATGAAATGGTTTACTGCATGTACACCATGTCTCATATCCTGTCGGGTTTGATAAGGAGATAGCAAAAGCCGGTAATTGAATTACCGGCTTTTAAGCTATCTAGCTCTGTATTAAATATAAATATATATATATATATATATATATATGTGTGTCAATGACATATACAGTATATATATATATATATATATATATATATATATATATATATATAGTAAAAAAAAGGGAAACAGCACAAAAAGATGTAAAAAAGAGGACTTTAGTGCCCTGTGGCGTAGCAACGTTTTGGATATAACAAATCCTTTCTCAAGCCTTGGTCTGGCTTGAGAAAGGATTTGCTTTATCCGAAACGTTGCCACTCCACAGGGCAATAAAGTCCTCTTTTTTACATCTTTTTGTGCTGTTTCCCTTTTTGTTTACTGTCTGGAACGCCATTGGAATGCTGGTCAGGGAAGCGTGCACGCTTTAAGGTATTTTTTCTGGTGCTGTTCCTCTAATATATATATATATATATATATATACCTAGTCTATGTGTAGACATTTATTTTATCTATTCTATTCTAACCTGTCAGTTTGACTTTACTGTACACCTCACTGAATTACTGGCTTTTCTATAGGACACCGGTGCGTATTTCTCACAAGTCACACTATGGTCCATGTGTAATCCATATTTTTCTCACCCCCATAGACTTTCATTGGCGGATTTTTTGCGCAATACACTGACAAACGTAGCATGCTGCGATTTTCTCAGCCCATAACATACGGCCGAGAAATATACAGCTGATGGAAGCTGCCCCATAGAGAAACATTGGTCCGTGAGCAATGCGTTGCTTTTGTGCCACTCCCTCATCCGTATTCCTCTCTAGTGTGACCCCGGCCTAATGTGTAGTTTTGTGAAAAAAGCTTCAGTATAATCTGAGAGTCATTTAACCCTCTGCTCTTCATGGGATTTTGAGACCACTGGGCGGTCCTATCAGTGACTGACAGCTTTCTTTGTATAAGTGTGCATACTGAGATAGCTTTCAATCACTGATATGACCGCATACTGGACCTAAAATCCCAGAAAGCAGAAGTTGAAATAACTAAAACCCAGGTTATACGGAATCTTCTCTCACAAAACGATATACCGCTCTGGCAAAAATTAAGAGACCACTGCAAAATGTTCAGTTTCTCTTTATAAGTAAATTTTTGAATAAAATGTAATTTGTTCATTTATTCTATAAACTTCTAACAACATGTCTCCGAATTTCCAAGCAATAAATTTTGTATTTTTGTTCTGAAAAGGAGAAATGATCAAAATTAAAAAAAAACAAGAAACAGTGCTTTCAGACCCCAAATACTGCAAAGAAAACAAGTTCATAATATTTTAGAAACAACAATTCTAATGTTTTAACTCAGGAAGAGTTCAGAAATCAATATTTTGTGGAATAACCATGATTTTTAATCACAGCTTTCATGCGTCTTGGCATGCTTTCCACCAGTCTTTCACACTGCTTCTGGCGCAAACATTTAAGAAGTTCTTCTTAGTTTGATGGCGTGTGACTATCCATCATCCTCTTGATTACATTCCAGAGGTTTTCAATGAGGTCCAGGTCTGGAGATTGGGCTGCCCATGACTGGGTTTTGATGTGGTGGTCTCTTAATTTTTGCCAGAGCTGTATCAATCTGTCCGATCTCTTTGCATAATAACATGATGCCTGCAGGTTGGACTGCATTTCCATAGTGATAAAACAAAGGTTTTGTCCATGAGACAAGACATAAACTAAATGGTTTCAGATATGCAGGATACAGAGGCTTAGTTAGGGTTTTGGTTCAGAGGGGGCGAAGCTTCTGAGTGGGCCCCTAACCAGGTAACCTTGATTACAATTCGGTGACGCACCCTAATAGTGGAGGAGTGGAGGAGAACCAACATAGATATTACCACTATACGGTCAGTGGTAAATACAGTCCTACAGAACATATAAGAGATCACAGCACAGTTACAGATAATGTCTTACCGCTTATGTTTTCTGATGGAGTTGTTCACTTTTCCCGTCTTTTCCATCTGGCCCAGACTGACATGACAACTTCTTCCAGCCAGGACTCGTCTGCAGAGAATACAACAAAGACACATTTCACATCTCACATTTCAGCCCCATCATCATCTATTCCCAACCTGCACAAACTCCTCATCCTGCTGATACCCCGATACTGAGCCGCTGCTGCCATATGTGTCCCTATTACTGCCCCTGATACCCCAATACTGAGCCGCTGCTGCCGTTTCTGTTCCTATTACTGCCCCTGATACCCCAATACTGAGCCGCTGCTGCCATATGTGTCCCTATTACTACACCTGATACCCCAATACTGAGCCGCTGCTGCCGTTTGTGTCCTTATTACTGCACCTGATACCCCAATACTGAGCCGCTGCTGCCGTATGTGTCCCTATTACTGCACCTTATACCCCAATACTGAGCCGCTGCTGCTGTATGTGTCCCTATTACTGCACCTGATACCCCAATACTGAGCCGCTGCTGTAGTATGTGTCCCTATTACTGCATCTGATACCCCAATACTGAGCCGCTGCTGCTGTATGTGTCCCTATTACTGCACCTGATACCCCAATACTGAGCCACTGCTGCCGTATGTGTCCCTATTACAGCCCCTGATACCCCAATACTGAGCCGCTACTGCCGTATGTGTCCCTATTACTGCACCTGATACCCCAATACTGAGCCGCTGCTGCCGTATGTGTCCCTATTACTGCACCTGATACCCCAATACTGAGCCACTGCTGCCGTATGTGTCCCTATTACAGCCCCTGATACCCCAATACTGAGCCGCTACTGCCATATGTGTCCCTATTACTGCACCTGCTGTGTAAATTCTAAAACACCCCCTCTATAATATTGTAATGCCAGGTGCAAGTGCCCTAGAAAACACTGCCCATATTTTGCCCCTAGAAAGTAATATTGCCCTGTGTGCCCCTTTGATAGTCACAGTAACCCGAGTTCCCTTATAACAATTAGTGCCCACTTTATATTTAATAATGTCCTGAGTCTCCCCCTGTACAGCTCCCCTATACACAGCATGATGCTCCTTCACTGTTTAGTACCACCCACACAGTATACTGACCCCTTAGTAGACTCCAAACTGTTTGATGGCTCCAACACTGTATGATGGCCCTGTCACTGTAATCCCCACACTGTATGATGGCCCCATAAATAACCACCATATAGTATAATGTGCCAGATAGTCCTCAATATAGTACAAGACAGTACCCCTATAGGCAGACCCTGTAGTATAAGGCAGTACCTCTATAGGCAGACCCTGTGGTATAAGGCAGCACCCCCATAGGCAGATCCTGTAGTGTATAAGGCAGCGCCTCCCCATAGGCAGATCCTGTAGCATTAGGCAGCACCCCCCATAGGCAGATCCTGTAGTGTATAAGGCAGCAGCCCCCCATAGGCAGATCCTGTAGTGTATTAGGCATTAGCCCCCATAGTCAGATCCTGTAGTGTATTAGGCAGCAGCCCGCCATAGTCAGATACTATAGTGTATTAGGCAGCAGACCACCATAGGCAGATCCTGTAGTGTATTAGGCAGCAGCTCCCCCCATAGTTAGATCCCATAGTGTATTAGGCAGCAGACCCCCCATAGGCAGATCCTGTAGTGTATTAGGCAGCAGCCCCCACATAGTCAGATCCTATAGTGTATTAGGCAGCCCCCATAAAAAAACTCACAATACTCACCTCTCTTCCTCCTTGTTCCAGCGGCGCTCCCTGCTCCCGCTCTTGTCCTGACAGCGGGCGCAGGGTGGTGACGTCACCGCTCCCACTGTCAGTGTTGGCATCTGCAAGTGACGTCAGACGCTGACAGAGTGATGATGGGGGAAGGAGCGCAGCGCAGCACTCCTTCCCTCATCAATGCGGTGAGCTGTATCGACTAGTTGCCGATATAGCTCACCATGCAATGACGGCGGGGGCCTACTGCTGGCACCGGGCCCCCCGCCTGCTCAGGGGCCCCATAGCGGCAGAGCAGGGAGATTGATTCTCCCTGCTCTGCTGCAGAATGTAACTGCATTGGCACGCTGCGTGCGCCGATGCAGTTACAGTAGCGCAGCTCCGTGTGGGCCCCCTCAGAGCATGGGGCCTGGGGCGATTGCCCCCTCTGCCCCCCCCAGTAGCTACGCTACTGGCGGGATACCTTGGAGAGATGGCATTTTTCAACAGCAAATCATAGTTTTCCATGATTGATAAAGATTCTGTGTTTTTTTTATCAGACAACATACAGATAATCTACCGTTGTCACTTTCTAGCTTGTTTCCAAATTCATGGCAGGTGTTATAGGGATTTTAGCATTTTATCATTTCAGTTGTATTTTTTCCTTTTTAATACAATTATTCACAATTGCTTCTGATTCTAGTTGCATTTTGTCTTTGACGTACCTACTGCTAAGCAACAGTGCAATCATTTATCAATCTCAGCTTACTAAAATAGTCATCATATCCTAATTGCATAAAGGGCATCTTATGGAAGCAAAAGGATACAGCATAACGAAAACAGCTTAATTTATTTATCAAGTCAATAGATACTGAAAGGTCAGCTAAGTAAAGGATGATGTTTTTGCCTTTTAATGCCGATAAAAACCTAAGCATCAAGATATTTTCTCATTTTGTAAGTTTCAAAGTGTAAGTGGCTAAAACTATAATTATGAAATCTTTCAGCACTCAATGTATTTTAGCATTTGCCTAAAGATCACAAGCAATTGCGAGTGAAAGCATTTTCAGACATAAACAGGCAGAATATTTTTAGTTTCTAGATTAAATATATTCTAGTTTTAATCCATGCATACAGCGCTGTGCACATGTTGTAGGCAGATGTGGAAACTATGCTGCAATGTTGAAATGCTTTAAAAAAAATTGAAGTGTTAATAGTTTATTGTTATCAATTAGCAAAATGCCAAACAAATGTAATGAGAGAAATCTAAATCAAATCCATATTTAGTATGATCACCCCTTGTCTTCAGAAGAGCATCAATTCTTATAGGTACACTTGTACGAAGTGAGGAATTTTGTAGGTTAATAACTTGAGTGCTTGCAAAAAGTCTGCAGCAAGATTTTATGACACCAGGCACTGATGGTTCAGTTTACACTGTAAGGCCATGTTCACACATTCAGTATTTGGTCAGTATTTTACATCAGTAATTGTATACCAGAAACAGGATTAATCAGAGGAAAAGTATAATAGAAACATGTGCACACTTCTATATTTCTCACCAACTCCTTGTCATGGCTTTACCATGACAGTAAGGAGCCAGAAGACCGCAGCGTCTGATTTCTCCTACTCCTGCACAGTTTTTAAGCACTTCACCTTCATATTAAACAGGTTTCTTTTAGCAATGCAGGGGTTAATCTGCTCAACTGAGAGCTTCCTGTACGTAGGCTCTCAGCTATTCACTGTTAGCCACCCCCATCTCCTATATAACCTGGGCCTTTGCTAGCACTCATTGTCAGAGGCTAGCTTATGCTGCATGGTTAGGAGATGGTGGTTTGTGGTTGTTGGTTGAGAAGGAGTTTGGTGGATTTATCTGAGACTGTTGCTAGGTTTCAGGTGTGTGCTAATTCCCCTCCTTCCCCTACTTTGGTTTTACCCCATCCTCCAGTCCCCGGTGTTTACCTCTGTTGTTTGTGTGAGTATATTTATATGATTGGTATTTTCCTTTATTGCATTAACTTGTTAATCTGGTTGGTGTATAACAATACACTACTACTACCCTCTTCCCTGGGTGGGTGAAGAGTACAGACTGAGGGCAGATTCAGGAGCTAAGGCAAGGTACATGGCCCCAGCTTCTTCACCATCAGATGTAATTTGGGGAACAGGGTGAGCTAGGGTACCCCAAGCATTAGGGACAGAGAAGGAGACCCTAGTCCAGAAAACCTGACAACAGAGTCGTGACATTCTTGCTCTTGTCTTGATACTGATGTAAAATACTGACCAAATGAATATCTGAACCTGGCCTAAGTCACATACTAAAGTTTGAAAGTCTTCCAAGACATACACTGCTACTGATCTGCCCAGCGGTTTGACCAGCGATTTCTCATTTTTACAATGAAATTTACAAAACCATTTTTTTAGGGACCACCTCACATTTGAAGTAAGTTTGAGGGGTCTATAAGGCTGAAAATACCCAAAAGTGACACCGTTCTAAAAACTGCACCCCTCAAGAAGTTTATTAACCCTTCAGGTGTTTCACAGCAGCAGAAGCAACATGGAAGGAAAAAATGAACATTTAACTTTTTAGTCACAAAAATGATCATTTAGCAACGATTTTTTTATTTTTGCAAGGGTAAAAAGAGAAACCTGACCTGAAAAGTTATTGTACAATTTGTCCTGAGTACAACGATACACCATATGTGGGGGGGAACCACTGTTTAGGCACACGACAGGGCTCAGAAGGGAAAGAGCGCCATTTGACTTTTTCAATGAAAAATTAGCTCCAATCGTTAGCGGACACCATTTCGCGTTTGGAGAATGTTTGTGTGTCTAAACATTGGAGCTCCCCCACAAGTGACCCCATTTTGGAAACTAGACCCCCAAAGGAGCTTATCTAGTGCATAGTGAGCACTTTGAACCCCCTGGTACTTCACAAATTGATCCGTAAAAATGAAAAAGTACTTTTTTTGACAAAAAATTTACCTTAGCCTCAATTTGTTCATTTCCACATGGGCAACAGGATAAAATGGATCCTAAAATTTATTGGGCAAATTCTCCTGAGTACACTGATACCTCAAATGTGGGGGTAAACCACTGTTTGGGCACACGGCAGGGCTCAGAAGGGAAGGAGCGCCATTTGACTTTTTGAATGAAAAATTTGCTCCAATCTTTAGCGGACACCATGTCGCGTTTGGAGAGCCCCTGAGTGCCTAAACATTGGAGCTCCCCCGCATGTGACCCCATTTTGGAAACTAGACCTCCCATGGAACTAATCTAGATATGTGGTGAGCACTTTGAACCCCCAAGTGCTTCACAGAAGTTTACAGCGCAGAGCCGTGAAAATAAAAAATCATTTTTCTTTCCTCAAAAATGATGTTTTAGCAAGCAATTTTTTATTTTCACAAGGGTAATAGGAGAAATTGGACCGCAATACTTGTTTCACTGTTTGCCCTGAGTATGCTGGTACCCCATATGTGGGGGTAAACCACTGTTTGGGCACTCGTCGGGGCTCGGAAGGGAAGTAGTGATGTTTTGAAATGCAGACTTTGATGAAATGGTCTGCGGGCATCACGGTGCGTTTGCAGAGCCCCTGATGTGACTAAACAGTAGAAACCCCCCACAAGTGACCTCATTTTGGAAACTAGACCCCACAAAGAACTTATCTAGATATGTGGTGAGCACTTTGAACCCCCAAGTGCTTCACAGAAGTTTACAACGCAGAGCCGTGAAAATAAAAAATAATTTTTCTTTCCTCAAAAATTATGTTTTAGCAAGCAATTTTTTATTTTTGCAAGTAACAGGTAACAGGAGAAATTGGACTCCAATAGTTGTTGCCTAGTTTGTCCTGAGTATGCTGGTACGTCGGGGCTTGGAAGGGAAGGAGCACCATTTGACTTTTTGAACGCAAGATTGGCTGGAATCAATGGTGGCGCCATGTTGCGTTTGGAGACCCCTGATGTGCCTAAACAGTGGAAACCCCTCAATTCTAACCCCAACACACCCCTAACCCTAATCCCAACTCTAACCATAACCCTAATCACAACCCTAACTCCAACACACCCCTAACCACAACCCTAACCCCAACACACCCCTAACCCTAATCCCAACCCTAACCCTAATCCTAACCCTAATCCCAACCCTAACCATAACCCTAACCCCAACACACCTCTAACCCTAACCATAACCCTAACCACAAGCCTAATATTAACCCTATTTCCAACCCTAGCCATAATTACAACCCTCACTCTAATTCCAACCCTAACCCTAAGGCTATGTGCCCACGTTGCGGATTCGTGTGAGATTTTTCCGCACCATTTTTGAAAAATCCGCAGGTAAAAAGCACTGCATTTTACCTGCGGATTTACCGTGGATTTCCAGTGTTTTTTGTGCAGATTTCACCTGTGGATTCCTATTGAGGAACAGGTATAAAACGCTGCGGAATCTGCACAAAGAATTGACATGCTGCGGAAAATACAACGCAGCATTTTCGCGTGGTATTTTCCGCACCATGGGCACAGTGGATTTGGTTTTCCATAGGTTTACATGGTACTGTAAACCTGATGGAAAACTGCTACGAATCCGCAGCGGCCAATCGGATCTGCAGCCAAATCTGCACCATCTGCACATAGCCTAATTCTAACCCTAACCCTAGTTCTAACCCTAATTCTAACTCTAGCCCTAACCCTAGCCCTAACCCTAACTCTAGCCGTACCCTAACCCTAGTTCTAACCCTAACCCTAGTTCTAACCCTAACGCTAGTGGAAAAATAAAAGCAAATATATTTTCTTTATTTTATTATTGTCACCTATGGGGGTGATAAAGGGGTGGTTCATTTACTATTTTTTTTCTCTTGATCACTGTGATTGGTTTTATCACAGTGATCAAAATGTACCTGGAACGAATCTGCCGGACTGCAGATTCGGCGGGCGCACTGCGCATACGGCTGCCATTTTGGAAGAAAAGACGGATGGACACCGGGATGGAGAAGATGGATGGACATCGGGAGGCTCGGTAAGTATGAGGGGGTGGGATCGGAGCACTGGGGGTGGATCGGAGCATGGGGGGAGCGGACAGGAGGATGGGGGGAGCAGACCACAGTACGGGGCAGAATGAAGGACTGGGGAGGAGATTGGTGGCAGTGGTGGGGGGCAGATCAGGATTTCCAGCCATGGCCGATGATATTGCAGCATCGGCCAAGGCTGGATTGCAATATTTCACCACTTTTCATAGGTGAAATATTACAAATTGCTCTGATTGGCTGTTTCACTTTCAACAGCCAATCAGAGCGATCGCAGCCACGGGGGGGGGGGGGGCAAAGGCACCCCCCCTGGGCTGAAGTACAACTCCCCCTGTCCCTGCAGATCAGGTGAAATTGGAGTTAACCCATTTCACCCGATCTGCAGATACGTGAACCCTCCATGACACCACATAGGCGTCACAGGTCAGATTGGCACCGACTTTCATTATGCCTAGGTGGCATCACAGGTCAGGAAGGGGTTAAAATAGGCCCAATTCAAAGGAGCAGGTCTCCAAGACTTGTAATGTCCATACACTTAATGTATGGACTGACAAACATTTCCCAATGAGGGGTAATTTTTTATTTTTAAAAATTGTTTACGGGCATCATAAACACCCTTGCAAAAAGCTAGAGTGGCTGTAGCAGCACAGAACACGTTAACCCTGGTGATCTATTGGCGGTGGATGATGAGATGTGGAGGAAGGCCTCATTAAAAAATAGGCCAAATTTAAAGGAGCAGGTCTCCAAGACTTGCAATGCCCATACACTAAGTGCATGGGCTGACAAACATATCCCCATGGGGGGTACATTTAATAAATATTTTTTATGGGGATCATAGAAACCCTTGCCAAAAAATTGAATGGCAGCATAGAAAATGCTCACTCTGGTGTTCTAGTGATAGTGGATGATGAGTATGAGGACAAGGAGGAGTGCACCAAATAGCGAAAATCAGGAAGCGTATACCCATGTGTGGGTGTGAAGAGGAGCATCGGAATACACCTCTCACAAAGACACTGTATTGGAAGTTATGTTTCGCTATCATTTGGTGGTGTAGAGAAGTCTGGCCCAATCCAGCCTTTGTTCATTTTTATAATAGTCAGCCTGTCTGCATTTTCCTTTTACAGGCGAATGCGCTTATCTGTGATAATTCCACCAACGAAACTAAAAACCCGCTCTGACAAAACGCTAGCGGCAGGGCAGGCCATGACCTCCTAGGCATAGAGAGACAGTTCATGCCACGTGTCCAGCTTGGATACCCAATAATTAAAAAGCACAGAGGAATCACGAAGGAAAGGTCGGAAAGGTACTCCCTCAGCATCTTAGAAAACATTCCATTCCTTGTGACATTACCCCGTACCTCAGAGCCAGGGAGATGGGAGGGTCTGAGAAAACTGTCCCAGAACTTTGCCAGTGTTCCCCTGCTTCTGCTGGATAGGAGTTGTCTCTCTGGCCTGTACTCCTTGGTTGTCCAACGAACTGTTATGTCTGCCATCAGGGTTTTGAGTTGGGATTTTTTAATACATTTTAATACACCTGTCTGCCTCTGGAAGAAGAGATTGAAAGTTCTCCTTGTAGCGTGTGTCTAAAAGTGTCACTACCCAGTAATGACTGTCAACCAAAATTTTTACAATACGAGGGTCACGTGAAAAGCAGCGCAACATAAAGTCAGCTATGCATGCCAGACTGGTAACAGGCAACCTTCTGTGTCATCACCAACAGGATGACTGACCAAGGTGTCCTCCTCCTCTTCCTCCCTGTCCTCAGGCCATCCACGCTGAACAGATGTTATGACAGTTGAGCTTGTAGTACTGTCTACAGCTCTTGAAAGTAGCTCCTGTTCTTCCTCCTCTTCCTCTTCCTCATTGTCAAAAAATCCACGTTGGGATGACATGAGACTGAGCTATGTGTAATCACCCTGTATGGTTCCTTGCGCCATGTCCTCCTGCTCCACCTGCAATATATCCTCTTTTATTGTGAGCAGAGAAGTTTTCAGAATGCAGAGAAGCGGGATGGTGTCACTAATTACGGCTCACTCCTCAAAGTTTTGGAGGATGTTACATATGTCTGACATCCATGTCCACTCCTGAGGTCTTATGTGTGGAGTATGACCTGAAAAACGACGGCCTTGTTGATGCTGGTATTCAACAGCTGCCCTCTTCTGCTCACAAATCCTTTCCAACATCTGCAGTGTTGAGTTCCAATGCGTGGGAACATCACACACCAGTCGGTGAGCTGGAAGCTGTAATCGCTGCTGAAGCACGGCAAGGGCGGCTGAAGCTGTAGCTGACTTTCTAAAATGGGCACACAGATGGTGTACTTTGGTAAGCAGATCCGGCAGCTCTGGGTAGCTTTTTAGAAACCATTAAACAAAGAGGTTAAGCACATGGGCCAGGCATGGTGCCTGTGTCCGTTCGCCTCGCCTCAGAGCCACCACCAGGTTCCTGCCATTATCACACACAACCATGCCTGGCTGGAGGTTCAGCAGTGTCAGCCACAGATCTGCCTGCTCTTTCAGAGCTGTCCACAACTCTTCAGGATTGTGCGGTTTGTCACCTAAGCAGATTAGCTTCAGCACAGCCTGTTGCCACCTGGACTTGGCAGTGTTGCAGTGCTTCCAGCTTGGGACTGCTTATTTCAGACGTGCTTATTTCAGAGATGGAGGCTGAACAGGAGGAGGTACAGGAGCTGTAGACTGTGGGGGCAACGCTGATTGAGTTAGGGCCTGCAATCCTTGGCATCAGGGGGAGGTGTTCCATCCCAAGGTCTGACTGGGTCCTGGCTTCCACTATGTTAACCCAGTGTGGCATCAGCGAGATGTACCATCCCTGGCCACAAGCACTTGTCCACGGGTCCGTGGTTAGGTGTACTTTCCCAGTAACTGAATGGGTAATGTTGTGGGACACGTGCTTGTGTAATGCTGGGATGGCACAGCTGGAGAAATAGTGGTGGCTGGGGATCGAGTACCTTGGGACAGCCGCCGCGATCAGGTTGTGGAAAGATTCTGTCTCCACGAGCCTAAAAGCAACATTTCCAGCCCAAGCAGATGAGAAATATGTGAATTTAGTCCTGTGGCCTGTGGGGCTTTGGCTGCGTATTTCCACTTGCGTTCCAATGACTGGAGTATGGACAACTGAAGGCTGAAAAAACAGCAACAAAAGGCAGAGATTCTTACCTGCCTAGGCCTCCAAACAAATGCACTAACAGGATGCAGTGGACCCATGTGGTTAAAATGGAAACAACACAGGTGCAGCATAACCGATGAGGCAGCCACTCACCAGCTACCAAACTAATGGAGAGGGTGGCTGCTTGGCACATTGCTGCACATAAAAACTTGCATGTGGCGCTGTTCACACAATGGAGATGCACAGCATCCAGGCAGGCCTAGTAGTGACACCCTTCTATTAGATCAAGCGGGCCTGCCCAGCGCTATCCAAATGCACCCCATGTGTACAGACACCACAGTTTACAAGTAGAAAAATGGGCCCAACTGCACCCCGAAAAAAGTGCAAAAAACACATAAAAAAATTATGTGAGGCATTAGTTTATATTCTGGCCAAAATACGCAAGCTCATAACCCACGTCAAGGGTCCTCACGCTTATGAGTCCTATCTCTAAACAGCAAAAGCACAAAAAGAGGATTCGGAGATCCTCCAAAAATTAGAAAAAACAGCAACAAAAGGCAGAGATTCTTACCTGCCTAGGCCTCCAAACAAATGCACTAACAGGATGCAGTGGACCCATGTGGTTAAAATGGAAACAACACAGGTGCAGCATAACCGATGAGGCAGCCACTCACCAGCTACCAAACTAATGGAGGGGGTGGCTGCTTGGCACATTGCTGCACATAAAAACTTGTATGTGGCGCTGTTCACACAATGGAGATGCACAGCATCCAGGCAGGCCTAGTAGTGACACCCTTCTATTAGATCAGGCGGGCCTGCCCAGCGCTATCCAAATGCACCCCATGTGCACAGACACCACAGTTTACAAGTAGAAAAATGGGCCCAACTGCACCCCGAAAAAAGTGCAAAAAACACATAAAAAAATTATGTGAGGTATTAGTTTATATTCTGGCCAAAATACGCAAGCTCATAACCCACGTCAAGGGTCCTCACGCTTATGAGTCCTATCTCTAAACAGCAAAAGCACAAAAAGAGGATTCGGAGATCCTCCAAAAATTAGAAAAAACAGCAACAAAAGGCAGAGATTCTTACCTGCCTAGGCCTCCAAACAAATGCACTAACAGGATGCAGTGGACCCATGTGGTTAAAATGGAAACAACACAGGTGCAGCATAACCGATGAGGCAGCCACTCACCAGCTACCAAACTAATGGAGGGGGTGGCTGCTTGGCACATTGCCGCACATAAAAACTTGTATGTGGTGCTGTTCACACAATGGAGATGCACAGCATCCAGGCAGGCCTAGTAGTGACACCCTTCTATTAGATCAGGCGGGCCTGCCCAGCGCTATCCAAATGCACCCCATGTGCACAGACACCACAGTTTACAAGTAGAAAAATGCATTTGTGCATTTGTTTGGAGGCCTAGGCAGGTAAGAATCTCTGCCTTTTGTTGCTCCGCAGACACTGTTCCTGGAGCCTGGGGTTGGGCTCACAAAGTCAGGTGCTTTGCTGCCATATGCCTGATCATGCTGGTTGTTGTAAGGCTGGTAGTTTTGCTGCCCCTGCTGATGCTGGCATGAAAGGTGTTGCAAATGGCCTGTTTGGGGTTATCGGCCAAGTCTTTAAAAAATAACCAGACTCTGGAAGACCTAACAGTTGGAATGGCCACTTCCGTCATGTTGCTGTTACGGGGAATGGTTGCCCATCTTCTGTCTGCAGCCACCACACTGCTTCTTCCTGCCTGAAGGGGTGCTATTGCCTCCCTCCCCCTGTGTGCTGCTGTCCTTGCTCTGCATGTCCTCCTGCCAGGTTGGGTCAGTTACTATATCATCCACCACCTCATCTTCCACTTCCGCACCCTGGTCCTCCTCCTGACTTTCTGGCAATTGTGTTTCATCATTGTCCACCTCTTGTGACCATGGCTGCTCAAATATTTGGCCATCACTACATGGAATCTCATCTTGCCCCTCTTCAAGTGGACCGGGCGAGAGACCCGAATCTATAAATGGAAAAGTGAACAGCTCTTTGGAGCATCCGAGTGTGGGATCAGTTGTCTCAGGGCACTCAGCATGGTTTGTGGAAGGAGGATCAGGGTGAATAATATGCGGTCCAGATTCATGGCTAATCTGGCTTGACTGTGTGGTAGACAGGGTGCTGGTGGCAAAGTAACTGGAAGTATTATTTGCTATACAACCAACAACCTTTTCACACTGCTCTGGCTTTAAAAGTGCTGTCTTGCTGCGGTCCCCTAGGACTTTGGACATTAAGGTCCAGCAAGAAGATATGGGTGTTTTTTGTGGCCCAATTTCAGCTTGCCAACGGCAAATGACTGAAATGGGAGGGAACTTGTATGTGATACGTGTGCGGGGAAACCACATTTTAAACTTTCTGGACTGTAGTTAAAAATGTTTTTTTGGTTATCAAATTGGTGTCAATAAGTAGGGATAGATATACCTTAGACATCCAACATACCTTAAATGGGACAGTTTCCATCCAAAACACATAAAAAACTCTATTGTCTACAGCCAAGCCATCAGATACAATCGTATATGTTCCAACCCAATGGATAGAGATGAACACCTTGGTCGCCTCAGAAAGACCTTTTTGAATCAGGGCTACCATCCAAGAACAATTGAAAACCAGATTACAAGAGCCACCAGAATATCAAGGAATCACCTGCTACATTACAAAGCTAAAGAAGAAAATAACCAGGTACCTCTAGTAGTTACCTACAATCCAAATCTGGAGGTGCTAAGGGGAGCTGCACGGAAATTACAACCTTTACTGCAAAAAGATTCCCGCTTACAATCCATTTTTCCAGACCCCCCACTACTGTGTTTTAGGCAGCCCCCAAATCTAAGAAGCATCATTGTCAAGAGCTCCTTGCCCTCTCCAACAGCTGCAGGAACCTTTCCTTGCAACCAGAAAAAATGTAAAACCTGTCCATTTATAATGACCACGGACAAGATAAAGATCCCCAATTCACATCAGGACAACTAGATCCCAGGTACTTTCAGCTGCATCACTTCTAATGTGGTGTACCTAATTACTTGTACTAAATGTCCAACTGGGGGTCTGTATGTGGGGGAGACAGGGCAAAAGCTTAGAACAAGAATGAATTCTCACCATCACACAATAAGAGAAAAAAGAATGGATCTACCTGTGGCAATACATTTTTGTCTCCCAAATCATAACATTATGGACATGAAATTACTTGTGTTAAAAGGTAGCTTCAAATCCCAGAGAGACAGAAGAGTCTGGGAATATAAACTGATGACTACCTTTGACACTTTCACTGCAGGAATGAATGTGTCGCACGGATTCATGTCTTTTTACATCAACTAAGGAACTTGCCCCTCAGACCATGTGGGGTCATCACAACAGAACAAGACCCCAATAAAACAATCCTTATCTAAGAACTGGCCCAATATCTTATGGACATAACTGTTTATCACCCATGGTAAGTCTGCTTCATGTCACTTGTCTTATCCATGGTTTTTCCCTTTTTTTTTTTTTCTATGCTGTTATGCATAAATATGTGATTCTTCAGAATTTGTTTTAGTCTTTGCCTGATGAACAGACCTGTGTAGTCTCGAAAGCTTGCAATTTGTTACCATCTTTTCAGTTAGCCATTAAAAGGTATCAACCACTGAGGACTCTCAATTCTAAATATTTTTCTATCTACTGGCTAACACGGTACTCAGATCAGATATATTTCTTTCCTGTATCAATAAGTAGGGAAACAGACAGCAAAAGCTCTAGAATATGTAGGCGTAAAATGGCCAAATTTTGAACACAGATAGTTGAGGACTGTCACGGAAATACCACACTGCCAAATATGTGGCCTTTATTTTTTATTTTTTTTTAAAAGCAAAATAGTGCTGTATATAAGTAGAGTAACAGACAGGAAAAAACTGGACTAACGGCCTAAAATACCCAAACTTGGAGCGCGCAGATATATGAGGCCTGTCATGGAATTACCACACTGCCAAATATGTGGCCTGTATTTTTGGGGGGTCTGCAAAATAGTGCTGTATATAAGTAGAGTAACAGACATGAAAAACACTGTAATAACGGCCTAAAATGTCCAAACTAGGAGCACGCAGATATATAAGGCCTGTCACAGAAATAACAAACTGCCAAATATGTGGCCTGTATTTTTTATTTTTTTAAATGAAAAATAGTGCTGTATATAACTAGAGTAACAGACAGGAAAAAATGGAATTTAGGCCTAAAATGCCCACATTTTTAGCACACGGATATATGAGGCGTGTCACAGATATACCACACTGTAAAATATGTGGCCTGTATGTATTTTTTGGGGGGTTCAGCAAAATGGTGTGAAGAAATTGTGTAAGACACTCAAAAAAAATTCAACTCTACCGTACCACAAATTAATGAAAGATTTTTCTGTGCACTCATAAGTGATTTTTGTGAACCCTTTAAAATTGTTTGATTTTCACGCTGTGCTATGAAAAGTATCTGGCTGTATTGTGCAGTTTCAAAAAGCAAATGTATAAAAAAAAGGGATCTGGATTGTTTTGCAATAAAATAATCTCTATTAACCTGGCAAAAAAATGTTTCCTAGCCAATTAGACCTGGGGCTAGGTATATACGGTCAATATATGCTATAGGTAGCAGCAGCAGACACTAATGGAATGGACCCTCTTGATGTATGCAGTGAGATCTATATGCACACATACAGTGCCTGCAGGCCTTGCACTGATATGTATAGAGGTACATACACTCCCCTGCCTACCTAACACTGCAACCTATATACTCCGGAATTAGTCCTTAGAAGGACTGTTGGTTTAGCTGGATTTGAGTAGTTTAGGATGGTAGGTCCCACAATGACTAAGAAATCCCCAAATCTGACCCTATCTCAGCAGCAGCTACACTGTCTGATTCCAGAGCTGAATGCACCAAGCAGGGCGGCATCTGGTCTCTTATACCTCTGGTGATGCTGTGCGGCCAGTCAATCACTGCACGACCACAACAAAGATGACTGCAGCATTACAGTGCCTGGCAGACAATCCCTGCAGCATGACTGGGTCTTTAAAGTCCGCCAAAAATGCAGGGTGGAGATCCGAGTTCCCACCGAGTAATCCCGGAAATTCAGTGATACTCGGGCGAGTATCGAGTAGTGGCGAGCACGTTCGCTCTCTCTAGCAATGACCTCTCAACTAGGTGAGAAAAAATAGAAAAATATATATTTTTTGGGATGTGGAACATATCTACATTCATAAAATGAAAAAACTATTACAATGTCTTTTTATCAAGTCATCCAGAAATTATCCCGTTTTTTAAAGAACAGGAACATGTTAGCTGTCTTTAACGTGAGGAAGCAATAGAATGTCAACAATTATTGCTCTTTTAGCAGTAGCTTCATGTTGGTATATACAACACACTAGACAAGCAGAGCACATGTGGGTGGGTATCTTGTAGCAGTGGCAGCAAAAGTGGCAGCAGCAGCAGAAATCTCGCACAGTGAAACAGTATGAGGCACACAACAAGATGTCTGGCAGTGTAAGGTCAGTTTTTGGCTTTCTCAGTAGCAGCAGTATGTAATAGCACTATAAAACACAATGGACAAAAAAGACACGTGTGGCAGTGGTGGCGTCAAGTAGTAGTTGAAGAAGCCACATAGTAATTAAACATGACAAGATGTGTGGCAGTATAAGGTCAGCACTGGCAGCAGAAGCACAATATAGGTGACACAGTGTACAAGGAGTAGATGCCTGGCTAGGCATGGGTCATTGGTCCTAGTGGCAGAAAAACAGTGTAGAAAACAATGGGAAGGCGGCTGGACAGATTCTATTGTAATATAATCATTGGTATAAGCTGTGGGCGAATGAAAATCAGCATTGATTCATTTTGACAAAGGGTAAGGTTTTCCATGCTGTTGGATGATAACCTTGTTCATTTTGCCACAGGAATACACTTTCTCTGACAGAAGACTGGCGATTGGGCAGTACACTAAGCCCATAGCAAACTTGGCAAGTTGTTGACAATAGTCCAGTATCATGACCCAAATACCCGTGGCATCAGAGCTCAAGATATGTCCCAGAAAGGACAAAGTGTAGTTATGACTGACCCTGGCTGTTCAAAAAGTTCATCTCTTTTTGCTGAAGGGTATCCGGTTAAAACAGTGGCTGATAAAAAATCTAACCCATCATTTCCAATATACTGTAGTCCTTGTTGCCTTGGCTACTTGTTTCAGTGCTAAAAGTGGCACAGACGGGGAGGACTGGAAATGCAGGGATCAGAGAGGGGTTTCCTAGTCAGCTGTGTGGTCAGCAGACATCCATTCAGCAAAAGTTTTGCGGAACAGGGAACACAGCTTATCCCGATAAAACGCCAATTTTGACTACCTATCAAAAAGTGGAAAACATTGCCCTATTTGTTTTTCTTTTTAGCAAGCATGGCTATCCAATAGTGATCCACTTTCTATTGATGCTAATGATATGCATGTCAACCTGCAAGCATTCAAACATACAGCTTTCCATGCTAGCCAGCATGATGGAGGGCCATGTTGGTTCACAGTTAGTGTAGTCAGACTGTGGAATGACCTACCAGAAGAGGCAGATACTATAGCAGGATGAAAATAGGGCTGGATGCTTTTCCTGCAACAAACTACATTGTGGGTTATAAATATTCTAGTGATAGAGAATGTATAACTAGTCAAGAAAAGTTGAAATTGATGGATCTGTGTCTTTTTTTCAACCTATATAAATATTGAACTTTGTGATGGCATGAAAGTGTTCACTTAAACAAATATCTGGCAACATGCCCGACATCTTTGAAAATTTTAAGAATGCCGTTAGATTAACCAATAAAAATTCAAAAGATTTATATATTGCTTCATACTTGTAATTTAGGTATAAATAATACAATATATGAATGTGTGCTAATTGCGATAAATTACAAAACGCAATTTACTACACTTAAAATAATGTAACTATATAATAGTTCAGGAAAAAGGTATTTCATTAGCAATATAACTGCTCACAGTTCTTGAAGGAGCTAATTTAATGTGTATGCACCTTACTTATTACTGTATAATCAATAAAGAAAAAACATAAATTGAATTACAACTTAATTAAAAAGACGTAATTGTTAATTAGAATCTTAGGTCCAGTAAATATAAACTTGTACATTTTTATAGGGTAATTATGCACTTCTAATTAATCACGTATAACATAGATAATAAAGATTATTATTAGTAATAAAACTAGTATTGATGATAATAATAAAGGCAAGCATATTGAACAACATAAAAAAGGAAAAATTAAATAATTAGAACAATATGATAAGAATATAACTGAGGGAAACAATGGATTTGTACCTTAAAGGGGCTGTCCGGTCTAAAATGAAAAGTCTGCAGTGACTCTGTGTGAGTGAAGACTTTTAACCCCTTTCTGACATTAGATGTAATAATCTGTCCATGTGATCTGGGCCTATTTGACAAAGGACGGATTATTATGTCTGTGCAATCGCCCACGCACATGGTCATGCACCGCTCCCAGCACTTTCATCCCCAAAATTCTGCGATCAAACCAGATCACAGCATTCCGGGAGCCGGCAGAGGGCTGACAGCCCCTCTGCCTTTCCATCATAGACCTCTTGGCATGATGCGGGGTCCCGATCACTGCCATGTGCAGTGCATGATCAGCAAGTTTCTCTGTCAGTGCACAGCAGACAGTTTCTACAGCATGAGAATGCTGCTGCATCCCCATGCTGTTGAAGCATTCAGTCTGCAAAAAATGATAGTTCCATAGCGGGACTAAGTAAAAAAGTAAAGAAAAAAGTACAAATATTTTTTTAAATAATTGTAAAAATATTTAAAAAAAAAGATAATAAAAAATAAAAAAATATTGCATCTATAAATAAGTATTTGAATGAAAAAAAAATTTAAACAATAAAAGAACACATATTTGATATCACTGCGTCTGCAACAACACGACCTATAAAACTTTCCCACTAGTTAACCTCTGTAGTGAATGTCATAAAAAAAGTGAAAAGCAAGACAAAAAATAATGCTTTATCATCATACCGCCGAACAAAAAGTAGAATAAAATGCGATCAAAAAGTCATATATAAATATCCTTAGTACAGCTGAAAATATAATCTTGTCCCGCAAAAAGCAAGCTGCAATACAGCTCCATCATAGAAAAAAGAAAAAAGTTATAGCTCTCAGAATAATGTGATGCAAAAATAATTATTTTGCCTATAAAATAGTTTTTGTTGTGTAAAAGCACCAAAACATGAAAAATTATATAAGTAGGGTATTGCTGTAATCGCACCGACCCGATGAATAAAGTTGCCTAATCACTTATACTGCACGAGGAATGGCATAAAAAATAAATAAAGCCAATTCTTCAACTGCTGTTGATTTTTTAATTTTGCCTCTCAAAGATCGCAGTAAGTCACACTAAACGTATGAAAAATCGGTCCAAGTCTCCCTGCCGAGAGTCGCACGAGTGTCATGCAAGTTCAATACGATTTTTCACAATTAGCATCCAATTTACATATGAATGTAGTACGATTGCAATGCGATTTTAACATGAGCTTTTACATACAAAAATTCCCTATGTCACTTACAGATCATTTTCAAAAGAAATATTCATCAAAACCCACCACACACACACACACACACACACACACACACACATATATAATAGATAGAATAAAAGCCGGCAATTCATGTGCCACGAACAGCAGTATCACAAAGTGACAGGTTACAATAGAATAGATATATGCACATAGAATACATACCGTATATACTCGAGTATAAGCCGAGACCCCTAATTTTGCCACAAAAAACTGGGAAAACGTATTGACTCAAGTATAAGCCTAGGGTGGGAAATGCAGCAGCTACTGGTAAATTTCAAAAATAAAAATACATACTAATAAAAGTAAAATTGATTTAGACATCAGTAGGATAAATGTTTTTGAATATCCATATTGAATCAGGAGCCCCATAAGATGCTCCATACAAAATACGCCCCATATAATGCTCCATAAAGTTCATGATGGGCCTCATAAGATGCTCCAAGCAAAAAATATGCCCCATATAATGCTGCACAAAGGTTAATAATGGCCCCATAAGATGCTCCATATTAAAATATGTCCCATATAATGCTGCATAAAAGGTTAATGATGGCCCCTGTTATGATCCGGTGACCTTGGAGCCGCATGAGAGACTTTCTCAGGAGTAGGTGGTACCTGTACTGACCGCAAACCCTAAACTAACACCGCAACTAGAAGTAGCCGTGGGATGTGCCTAACACGTCCTAGACACCTCGACACAGCCGGAGGACTAAATACCTCTATAGATGGAAATGGGAATTCTATCTTGCCTCAGAGCAGAACCCCAGAGAATAGGCAGCCCCCACAAATATTGACTGTGAGTATAAGAGGAAAAACACATGCAGGCAGAAAAACAGGATTTAGCAAAAGAGGCACTTCTAGCTAAACAGAAAAGGATAGGACAGAATTCTAAGCGGTCAGTATTAAAATCCTAAAAATATCCACAGCAGATAATACAAATATACTACATCTAACTAAAGACATAGAAAGTATATCTGCATCTCCTGAGAATCCAGCATGACTGAAAAATCCAAACAAAGTCTAAGCTGGACAAAAACACAATGAATAGCACTGAATTGCAAAGCACACTGCATGTGTGCACAGAGACAAAAAAACAGACACTTATCTTAGTTGAATTGGCAGCAGGGCATGAGGAGCCAGAGAGAGAAGCAATCCCTCCAAGTACAATGGACAACTGGCATTGACTCATGGATCCTGCACACCTAAATACCTAATAGAGCTGCAATCAGCAGAAACACCTGCCCTGGATTACAACCCCAAGACAACTGCACTACCACCAACAACCACCGGAGGGAGCCCAAGAGCAGAATTCACAACAGTACCCCCCCTTGAAGAGGGGTCACCGAACCCTCACCAGAGCCCCCAGGCCGATCAGGACGAGCCAGATGAAAGGCACGGACCAAATCAGCAGCATGGACATCAGAGGCAAAAACCCAAGAATTATCCTCCTGGTCATAACCCTTCCATTTGACAAGGTACTGAAGCCTCCGCCTCGAAAAGCAAGAATCCAAAATCTTCTCAACCACATACTCCAACTCCCCATCAACCAACACAGGAGCAGGAGGATCAACCGAGGGAACAATGGGCACCACATATTTCCGTAATAAAGATCTATGGAAAACATTATGGATGGCAAAAGAGGCCGGAAGGGCCAAACGAAAGGACACAGGATTGATAATCTCAGAAATCCTATAAGGACCAATAAACCAAGGCTTAAACTTAGGGGAAGAAACCTTCATAGGAACATGACGGGAAGACAACCAGACCAAATCCCCAACCCGAAGCCGGGAACCAACACACCGACGACGGTTAGAAAAACGCTGAGCCTCCTCCTGAGACAACACCAAATTGTCCACCACATGAGCCCAAATCTGCTGCAACCTGTCAACCACAGAATCCACACCAGGACAATCAGAAGGTTCAACTTGCCCCGAAGAAAAACGAGGATGAAAACCAAAATTACAAAAGAAGGGCGAAACCAAGGTACACAAACTAGCCCGATTATTAAGGGCAAACTCGGCCAATGGCAAGAAAGCCACCCAATCATCCTGATCAGCAGACACAAAGCATCTCAAATAAGTTTCCAAAGTCTGATTAGTTCGCTCGGTCTGGCCATTTGTCTGAGGATGAAATGCGGAAGAAAAAGACAAATCAATGCCCAGCCTAGCACAAAAGGCCCGCCAAAACCTAGAAACAAACTGGGAACCTCTGTCGGACACAATATTCTCCGGAATACCGTGCAAACGAACCACATGCTGAAAAAACAACAGAACCAAATCAGAAGAGGAAGGCAATTTAGGCAAAGGCACCAAATGAACCATCTTAGAAAACCGGTCACAAACCCCCCAGATAACCAACATCCTCTGGGAAACTGGAAGATCTGAAATAAAATCCATAGAAATATGCGTCCAGGGCCTCTCAGGGACCGGCAAAGGCAAAAGCAACCCACTAGCATGGGAACAACAAGGCTTGGCCCGCGCACAAGTCCCACAGGACTGCACAAAAGAACGCACATCACGCAACAAAGAAGGCCACCAAAAGGACCTACCAACCAAATCTCTGGTACCAAAAATACCAGGATGGCCAGCCAACACAGAACAATGAACCTCAGAAATCACTCTACTAGTCCATCTATCAGGAACAAACAGTTTCCCCACTGGACATCGGTCAGGTTTGTCAGCCTGAAATTCCTGCAGAACTCGTCGCAAATCAGGGGAAATGGCAGAAAGGACCACCCCTTCCTTCAGAATGCTGACTGGCTCCAATACCTCAGGAGAATCAGGCAAAAAACTCCTAGAGAGGGCATCAGCCTTAACATTCTTAGAACCCGGAAGATACGAGACCACGAAATCAAAATGGGAGAAAAACAGGGACCATCGAGCCTGTCTAGGATTCAACCATTTGGCAGATTCGAGGTAAATGAGATTTTTATGATCGGTCAAGACCACAATACGGTGCTTGGCTCCCTCAAGCCAATGTCGCCATTCCTCAAACGCCCACTTCATAGCCAACAACTCCCGATTGCCGACATCATAATTGCGCTCAGCAGGCGAAAACGTACGGGAAAAGAAGGCACACGGTTTCATCAAGGAACCATCAGAATTCCTCTGGGACAAAACGGCCCCTGCCCCAATCTCAGAAACGTCAACCTCAACCTGAAACGGAAGAGAAACATCTGGCTGACGCAACACCGGGGCAGAAGTAAATCGGCGTTTAAGCTCCTGAAAGGCAGAGACAGCCACAGGGGACCAATTTGTTACATCAGCGCCTTTCTTCGTCAAATCGGTCAGGGGTTTAACCACACTGGAGAAGTTAGCAATGAAACGGCGATAAAAATTAGCAAAGCCCAAAAATTTCTGAAGGCTCTTCACAGATGTGGGCTGAATCCAATCATGAATGGCCTGAACCTTAACCGGATCCATCTCTATAGATGAGGGAGAAAAAATGAAGCCCAAAAAAGAAACCTTCTGCACTCCAAAGAGACACTTAGACCCCTTCACAAACAAAGCATTATCACGAAGGATCAGAAATATCATCCTGACCTGTTTCACATGAGACTCCCAATCATCGGAAAAATTAAGATGTCATCCAAATATACAATCATGAATTTATCAAGATAATTCCGGAAGATATCATGCATGAAGGACTGAAAAACAGATGGAGCACAAGAGAGCCCGAATGGCATCACAAGGTATTCAAAATGGCCTTCGGGCGTATTAAACGCAGTTTTCCATTCGTCACCCTGCTTAATACGAACAAGATTATATGCCCCCGAAGGTCAATTTTAGTAAACTAACTAGCCCCCTTAATCCTGGCAAACAAATCGAAAAAGCAAAGGTAAAGGGTATTGAAACTTGACCGTGATCTTATTCAAGAGGCGATAATCAATACAGGGTCTCAAGGAGCCATCCTTCTTAGCAACAAAAAAAAATCCCGCTCCCAACGGTGAAGAAGATGGCCGAATATGCCCTTTCTCCAAAGACTCCTTAACATAACTCCGCATGGCGGTATGTTCCGGCACAGACAATTTGAAAAGTCGGCCCTTAGGAAACTTACAGCCTGGAATCAAGTCAATAGCACAATCACAATCCCTATGCGGTGGAAGGGAACTGGACTTGGGCTCATCGAATACATCCTGAAAATAAGACAAAAACTCTGGAACTTCAGAAGAGGAGGAAGAGGAGATTGACATCACAGGAACGTCATTATGAACCCCCTGACAACCCCAACTAGTCACAGACATAGACTTTCAATCCAACACAGGATTATGTATCTGCAACCTTGGAAAACCCAGCACAATACCATCATGCAAATTATGCAACACCAGAAAACGACAATCTTCCTGATGGGCTGGCGCCATGCACATGGTCACCTGTGTCCAAAACTGGGGTTTATTTTTAGCCAAAGGTGTAGCATCAATGCCCCTTAAAGGAATAGGGTTCTGCAAAGACTGCAAGGGGAAACCACAACACCTGGCAAATTCAAAGTCCATTAAGTTCAAAGCGGCGCCCGAAACCACAAACGCCATGACAGAAAATGACGACAATGAGCAGATCAAGGTCACAGATAACAGAAATTTAGGTTGTACAGTTCCGATGGTAACTGAACTAGCGATTCTCTTTGTATGCTTTGGGCAGACTGAAATGACATGAGAAGCATCGCCACAATAAAAACACAACCTATTCTGACATCTGAATCCTTGTTGTTCCGTTCTAGACAGAATCCTATCGCACTGCATAGGCTCAGGCATCTGCTCTGAGGACAACGCCACAGCGCGCACAGCTCTGCGCTCCCGCAAGCGCCGATCAATCTGAATGGCCAGAGACATAGAATCACTCAGACCAACAGGCGTGGGAAACCGCACCATAACATCTTTAACAGATTCAGAAAGACCCTTTCTGAAAATTGCCGCCAAAGCATCCTCATTCCATTTAGTCAGCACAGACCATTTTCTAAATTTCTGACAATACAATTCTGCCGCTTCTTGACCCTGAGACAGGTGTCATGGATCCCAATGGCTGGGGATAGCACTGGACAAGCAAAATAACATAAATAACGAACGAGCTCTAGGGTGATGGAACCTGGGCTGACCGCTGCCCTACTCCTGACAAACACAACTAGAAATAGCCAGGGAGCGTGCCTACGTTGATTCTAGACGCCACGCGCCAGCCTAAGAGCTAACTAGCACTGCAGAGGAAATAAAGACCTAGCTTGCCTCCAGAGGAATGAACCCCAAAAGGTATAGTTGCCCCCCACATGTATTGACGGTGAAATGAGAGGAAGGCATGCACATAGAGATGAAAATAGATTTAGCAAAATGAGGCCCGCTATAACTAGAAAGCAGAATGATACAAAAGGGGTCTGAGCGGTCAGCAAAAAACCCTAATCAAAAACCATCCTGAGATTACAAGAACCCATGTGCCAACTCATGGCACATGGGGAGAACCTCAGCCCACTAGAGCTACCAGCTAGCATAGAGTCATAATTAGCAAGCTGGACAAAAAAACCAAACAACTGAAAAACTGAACTTAGCTTATCCTGAGAGATCTGGGAGCAGGTAGTCAGGAACCAAACTGAGCACATCTGAGTACATTGATAGCCGGCAAGGGAATGACAGAAAAGCCAGGTCAAATAGGAAACACCCAGCCTCTGATGGACAGGTGGAAAGCAGAGACTGCAACCCACCAAAGTCACCCAGTACCAGCCGTAACCACCAGAGGGAGCCCAAAAACAGAATCCACAACAGTACCCCCCCCTTGAGGAGGGGTCACCGAACCCTCACGAGAACCCCCAGGGCGATCAGGATGAGCTCTATGGAAGGCGCGGACCAAATCAGTCGCATGAACATCAGAGGCGACCACCCAGGAATTATCCTCCTGACCATAACCCTTCCACTTAACCAAATACTGGAGTTTACATCTGGAAACACGAGAATCCAAGATCTTCTCAACAACATACTCCAATTCTCCCTCCACCAGCACCGGAGCAGGAGGCTCAACCGAAGGAACAACGGGCACCTCATACCTCCGCAATAACGACCGATGGAACACATTATGAATAGCAAACGATGCTGGGAGATCCAAACGAAAAGATACAGGGTTAAGAATCTCCAAGATCTTATAAGGACCGATGAACCGAGGCTTGAACTTAGGAGAAGAGACCTTCATAGGGACAAAACGAGAAGACAACCACACCAAGTCCCCAACAAGAAGTCGGGGACCCACGCGGCGACGGCGATTAGCAAACTGCTGAGTCTTCTCCTGAGACAACTTCAAATTGTCCACCACCTGATTCCAAATCTGATGTAGCCTGTCCACCACCACGTCCACTCCAGGACAATCCGAAGGCTCCACCTGACCAGAGGAAAAACGAGGATGAAACCCCGAATTACAAAAGAAAGGAGAGACCAAAGTAGCAGAACTAGCCCGATTATTAAGGGCAAATTCGGCCAGTGGCAAAAAGGCAACCCAGTCATCCTGATCAGCAGAAACAAAACACCTTAAATAAGTTTCCAAGGTCTGATTAGTTCGCTCCGTCTGGCCATTCGTCTGAGGATGGAATGCAGATGAGAAAGACAAATCAATGCCCATCTTAGCACAAAACGTCCGCCAAAATCTAGACACAAACTTTGATCCCCTGTCAGAAACGATATTCTCCGGAATCCCATGCAAACGAACCACGTTCTGAAAAAATAAAGGGACCAACTCAGAAGAGGAAGGCAACTTAGGCAAGGGTACCAAATGAACCATCTTAGAAAAGCGGTCACACACAACCCAGATAACGGACATTTTCTGTGAGACAGGGAGATCTGAAATAAAATCCATGGAAATGTGCGTCCAAGGCCTCTTCGGGATAGGCAAGGATAACAACAACCCACTGGCCCGAGAACAGCAAGGCTTAGCCCGAGCACACACTTCACAAGACTGCACAAAGGTGCGCACATCCCTTGACAAGGAAGGCCACCAAAAAGACCTGGCCACCAAGTCTCTAGTACCAAATATTCCAGGATGACCAGCCAACACAGAAGAATGGACCTCGGAGATGACTCTACTGGTCCAATCATCCGGAACAAACAGTCTTTCTGGTGGACAACGATCAGGTTTATCCGCCTGAAACTCCTGCAATGCACGTCGCAAGTCTGGGGAGACGGCGGACAATATTACCCCATCCCTAAGGATACCAGTAGGCCCAGAGTCTCCAGGAGAGTCAGGCACAAAACTCCTGGAAAGAGCATCCGCCTTCACATTCTTTGAACCTGGCAGGTATGAAACCACAAAATTGAAACGAGAAAAAAACAACGACCAACGAGCCTGTCTAGGATTCAGACGCCTGGCAGACTCAAGGTAAATCAGATTTTTGTGATCAGTCAAGACCACCACACGATGTCTAGCACCCTCAAGCCAATGACGCCACTCCTCAAATGCCCACTTCATGGCCAAAAGCTCCCAATTACCCACATCATAATTGCGCTCGGCGGGCGAGAATTTTCTAGAAAAGAATGCACATGGCTTCATCACCGAGCCATTGGAACTTCTCTGTGACAAAACCGCCCCCGCTCCAATCTCGGAAGCATCAACCTCAACCTGAAAAGGAAGTGAAACATCTGGTTGACATAACACAGGAGCAGAAGAAAACCGGCGCTTAAGTTCCCGAAAGGCCTCCACAGCCGCAGGAGACCAATTAGCAACATCAGCACCCTTCCTAGTCAAATCAGTCAAAGGTTTAACAACACTGGAAAAATTAGTAATGAACCGACGATAAAAATTAGCAAAACCCAAGAACTTCTGAAGACTCTTAACAGATGTAGGTTGTGTCCAGTCACAAATCGCCTGAACCTTGACGGGATCCATCTCAATAGTAGAAGGAGAAAAAATGTACCCCAAAAAAGAAATTTTCTGGACTCCGAAGAGACATTTTGAGCCCTTCACAAACAGAGAATTGGCCCGCAGGACTTGAAACACCTTCCTGACCTGTAGAACATGAGACTCCCAGTCATCAGAAAACACCAAAATATCATCCAAATACACAATCATAAACTTATCCAGATATTCACGGAAAATATTGTGCATAAAGGACTGAAAGACTGAAGGAGCATTAGAAAGTCCAAAAGGCATTACCAAATACTCAAAATGGCCCTCAGGCGTATTAAATGCGGTTTTCCACTCATCACCCTGTTTTATCCGCACAAGACTATTCGCACCGCGAAGATCTATCTTAGTGAACCACCTAGCCCCCTTAATGCGAGCAAACAAATCAGTCAATAATGGCAATGGATACTGATATTTTTCTGTAATCTTATTCAGAAGGCGATAATCTATACAAGGCCTCAGGGAACCATCTCTTTTTGCCACGAAAAAAAACCCTGCTCCCAGAGGGGACGAAGATGGACGAATATGTCCCTTTTCCAAGGACTCCTTAATATAATTCCGCATAGCAGTATGCTCTGGCACTGACAGATTAAATAAACGACCCTTAGGGAACTTACTGCCAGGAATTAATTCTATAGCACAGTCACAATCCCTATGAGGAGGGAGCGAATTGAGCTTAGGCTCCTCAAAAACATCCCGATAGTCAGACAAAAATGCAGGGACCTCAGAAGGAGTAGATGAAGCGATTGAAATCAGAGGTGCATCATCATGAACCCCCTGACATCCCCAGCTTAACACAGACATTGTTTTCCAATCCAGGACAGGATTATGAGTTTGTAACCATGGCAGACCAAGCACTAGTACATCATGTAAATTATACAGTACAAGGAAGCGAATCACCTCCTGATGAACGGGAGTCATGCGCATGGTCACTTGTGTCCAGTACTGCGGTTTATTCATAGCCAATGGTGTAGAGTCAATTCCCTTCAAAGGAATAGGAACTTCCAGAGGCTCCAGACTAAAACCGCAGCGTTTGGCAAATGACCAATCCATAAGACTCAGGGCAGCGCCCGAATCCACATAGACATCGACGGAAATGGATGACAGTGAACAAATCAGAGTTACAGACAAAATGAACTTAGACTGCAGAGTACTAATGGCAAAAGATTTATCAACCTTTTTTGTGCGTTTAGAGCATGCTGATATAACATGAGCTGAATCACCACAATAAAAACACAATCCATTTTTCCGCCTATAATTTTGCCGTTCACTTCTGGACTGAATTCTATCACATTGCATAGTCTCAGGTGCCTGTTCAGAAGACACCGCCAACTGGTGCACAGGTTTGCGCTCCCGTAAACGCCGATCAATCTGAATGGCCATAGTCATAGACTCATTCAGACCTGTATGCGCAGGGAACCCCACCATAATATCCTTAATGGCCTCAGAAAGACCATCTCTGAAGTTTGCAGCCAGGGCGCACTCATTCCACTGAGTAAGCACCGACCATTTCCGAAATTTTTGACAATATACTTCCACTTCATCATGCCCCTGAGAGAGGGCTAATAAAGCCTTTTCAGCCTGAATCTCCAGGTTAGGTTCTTCATAGAGCAATCCCAGTGCCAGAAAAAACGCATCCACACTGAGCAATGCAGGATCCCCTGGTGCCAATGCAAATGCCCAATTCTGAGGGTCGCCCCGCAGGAAAGATATTACAATCTTAACCTGCTGAGCAGGGTCTCCAGAGGAGCGAGATTTCAAAGAAAGAAACAATTTGCAATTGTTCCTGAAATTCAGGAAGGTAGATCTATCTCCAGAAAAAAACTCTGGAATAGGAATTCTAGGTTCAGACATGGGAGTGTGAACAACAAAATCCTGTATGTTTTGAACTTTTGCAGCAAGATTACTCAGGCTGGAAGCCAAACTCTGGACATCCATGTTAAACAGCTAAGGTCAGAGCCATTCAAGGGTTAAGAGGAGGTAAGAAGCAGCTAGACAGCAATTAAGGGCTAGGCAGCAAAACTCTGAGGGGAAAAAAAAAAATTCCCTTAAACACTTCTTTTTCTCCTGCTTCAGCCCAAACAATTAACACTTTGTAGGCTGGCTATACTGTCATGGATCCCAATGGCTGGGGATAGCACTGTACAAGCAAAATAACATAAATAACGGACGAGCTCTAGGGTGATGGAACCTGGGCTGACCGCTGCCCTACTCCTGACAAACACAACTAGAAATAGCCAGGGAGCGTGCCTACGTTGATTCTAGACGCCACGCGCCAGCCTAAGAGCTAACTAGCACTGCAGAGGAAATAAAGACCTAGAGTGAGGGGCGGGATTATGTGTGGTGATGTGTTGGAGGCGGGATTATGTGTGGTGATGGGGGGGTCGGATTATGTGTGGTGATGTGGTGTGTGGGCGGGATTATGTGTGGTGATGTGGTGGGGGCAGGATTATCTGTGATAATGTAGTGGGGGCGGGATTATCTATGGTAATGAGGTGGGGGGTGGGATTATATGTGGTAGGGGGCGGGATTATGTGTGGTGATCTGGTGGGGGGGTTGGATTATGTGTGGTGATGTGGTGGGGGTGGGATTATGTGTGGTAATGGGGTGAGGGGGCGGAATTATGTGTGGTAATGTGGTGGGGGGTGGGATTATGTGTGGTAATGTGGTGAAGGGCGGGATTATGTGTGGTGATGTGGTGGAGGGGCCAGATTTTGTGTGGTGATGTGGTGGGGGGGTGGTATTATGTGTAGTGATGTGGTGGGGTCGGGATTATGTGTGGTAATGTGGGGGCGGGATTATGTGTGGTAATGTGGTGGGGGGCGGGATTATGTGTGGTGATGTGGTGGGGGGTGGGATTATGTGTGTTGATGTAGTGGGGGGCGGGATTATGTGTGGTGATGTGGTGGGGACGGGATTATGTGTGGTAATGTGGTGGGGGGCAGGATTATGTGTGTTGATGGGGCGGGGGTGTGGGATTATGTGTGGTGATGTGGTGGGGGGGCGGGATTATGTGTGGTGATGTGGTGGGGGGGCGTAATTATGTGTGGTGATGTGGTGGGGGTGGGATTATGTGTGGTGATGTGGTGGGGGTGGGATTAAGTGTGGTGACGTGGTGGGGGGGCGGTATTAAGTGTGGTAATGGGGTGGGGGGCAGGATTATGTGTGGTGATGTGTTGGGGGCAGGATTATGTGTGGTGATGTGGGGGGGTCGGATTATGTGTGGTGATGTGGTGGGTGGGCGGGATTATGTGTGGTGATGTGGTGGGGGCAGGATTATCTGTGGTAATGTGGTGGGGGTGGGATTATCTGTGGTAGTGAGGTGGGGGGTGGGATTATATGTGGTAGGGGGCGGGATTATGTGTGGTGATCTGGTGGGGGGGTGAGATTATGTGTGGTGATGTGGTGGGGGGCGGGATTATGTGTAGTGATGTGCTGGGGGGCGGGATTATGTGTGGTAATGTGGTGGGGGGTGGGATTATGTGTGGTAATGTGGTGGGGGGTGGGATTATGTGTGGTAATGTGGTGGGGGTGGGATTATGTGTGATAATGTGGTGGGGGTGGGATTATGTGTGGTGATGTGGTGGGGGGCGGGATTATGTGTGGTGATATGGTGGGGGGCGGGATTCTGTGTGGTAATGTGGTGGGGGGTGGGATTATGTGTGTTGATGTAGTGGGGGCGGGATTATGTGTGGTAATGTGGTGGGGGGCGGGATTATGTGTGGTGATGTGGTGGGGGGTGGGATTATGTGTGTTGATGTAGTGGGGGGCGGGATTATGTGTGGTGATGTGGTGGGGACGGGATTATGTGTGTTAATGTGGTGGGGGGCAGGATTATGTGTGTTGATGGGGCGGGGGTGTGGGATTATGTGTGGTGATGTGGTGGGAGGGCGGGATTTTGTGTGGTGATGTTGTGGGGGGGCGTAATTATGTGTGGTGATGTGGTGGGGGTGGGATTATGTGTGGTGATGTGGTGGGGGTGAGATTATGTGTGGTGATGTGGTGGGGGGCGGTATTAAGTGTGATAATGGGGTGGGGGGCGGGATTATGTGTGGTGATGTGTTGGGGGCGGGATTATGTGTGGTGATGTGGGGGGGGTCGGATTATGTGTGGTGATGTGGTGGATGGGCGGGATTATGTGTGGTGATGTGCTGGGGGCAGGATTATCTGTGGTAATGTGGTGGGGCGGGATTATCTGTAGTAATGAGGTGGGGGGTGGGATTATATGTGGTAGGGGGTGGGATTATGTGTGGTGATCTGGTGGGGGGGTGGGATTATGTGTGGTGATGTGGTGGGGGCGGGATTATGTGTAGTGATGTGCTGGGGGGCGGGATTATGTGTGGTAATGTGGTGGGGGGTGGGATTATGTGTGGTAATGTGGTGGGGGGTGGGATTATGTGTGGTAATGTGGTGGGGGTGGGATTATGTATGGTAATGTGGTGGGCGTGGGATTATGTGTGGTGATGTGGTGGGGGTGGGATTATGTGTGGTGATGTGGTGGGGGGGCGGTATTAAGTGTGGTAATGGTTTTGGGGCGGGATTATGTGTGGTGATGTGTTGGGGGCGGGATTATGTGTGGTGATGTGGGGGGGTCGGATTATGTGTGGTGATGTGGTGGGTGGGCGGGATTATGTGTGGTGATGTGGTGGGGGCAGGATTATCTGTGGTAATGTGGTGGGGGCGGGATTATCTGTGGTAATGAGGTGGGGGGTGGGATTATATGTGGTAGGGGGCGGGATTATGTGTGGTGATCTGGTGGGGGGTGGGATTATGTGTGGTGATGTGGTGGGGGGCGGGATTATGTGTAGTGATGTGCTGGGGGGCAGGATTATGTGTGGTAATGTGGTTGGGGGTGGGATTATGTGTGGTAATGTGGTGGGGGGTGGGATTATGTGTGGTAATGTGGTGGGGGTGGGATTATGTGTGGTAATGTGGTGGGGGTGGGATTATGTGTGGTGATGTGGTGGGGGGCGGGATTATGTGTGGTGATATGGTGGGGGGGCGGGATTCTGTGTGGTAATGTGGTGGGGGTGGGATTATGTGTGTTGATGTAGTGGGGGCGGGATTATGTGTGGTAATGTGGTGGGGGGCGGGATTATGTGTGTTGATGTAGTGTGGGGCGGGATTATGTGTGGTGATGTGGTGGGGGTGGGATTATGTGTGGTAATGGGGTGAGGGGGCGGAATTATGTGTGGTAATGTGGTGGGGGGTGGGATTATGTGTGGTAATGTGGTGAAGGGCGGGATTATGTGTGGTGATGTGGTGGAGGGGCCAGATTTTGTGTGATGATGTGGTGGGGGGGTGGTATTATGTGTAGTGATGTGGTGGGGTCGGGATTATGTGTGGTAATGTGGGGGCGGGATTATGTGTGGTAATGTGGTGGGGATGGGATTATGTGTGGTAATGTGGTGGGGGGCAGGATTATGTGTGTTGATGGGGCAGGGGTGTGGGATTATGTGTGGTGATGTGGTGGGGGGGCGGGATTATGTGTGGTGATGTGGTGGGGGTGGGATTATGTGTGGTGATGTGGTGGGGGTGGGATTAAGTGTGGTGACGTGGTGGGGGGGCGGTATTAAGTGTGGTAATGGGGTGGGGGTCAGGATTATGTGTGGTGATGTGTTGGGGGCAGGATTATGTGTGGTGATGTGGGGGGGTCGGATTATGTGTGGTGATGTGGTGGGTGGGCGGGATTATGTGTGGTGATGTGGTGGGGGCAGGATTATCTGTGGTAATGTGGTGGGGGTGGGATTATCTGTGGTAGTGAGGTGGGGGGTGGGATTATATGTGGTAGGGGGCGGGATTATGTGTGGTGATCTGGTGGGGGGGTGAGATTATGTGTGGTGATGTGGTGGGGGGCGGGATTATGTGTAGTGATGTGCTGGGGGCGGGATTATGTGTGGTAATGTGGTGGGGGGTGGGATTATGTGTGGTAATGTGGTGGGGGGTGGGATTATGTGTGGTAATGTGGTGGGGGTGGGATTATGTGTGATAATGTGGTGGGGGTGGGATTATGTGTGGTGATGTGGTGGGGGGCGGGATTATGTGTGGTGATATGGTGGGGGGCGGGATTCTGTGTGGTAATGTGGTGGGGGGTGGGATTATGTGTGTTGATGTAGTGGGGGCGGGATTATGTGTGGTAATGTGGTGGGGGGCGGGATTATGTGTGGTGATGTGGTGGGTGGTGGGATTATGTGTGTTGATGTAGTGGGGGGCGGGATTATGTGTGGTGATGTGGTGGGGACGGGATTATGTGTGTTAATGTGGTGGGGGGCAGGATTATGTGTGTTGATGGGGCGGGGGTGTGGGATTATGTGTGGTGATGTGGTGGGAGGGCGGGATTTTGTGTGGTGATGTGGTGGGGGGGCGTAATTATGTGTGGTGATGTGGTGGGGGTGGGATTATGTGTGGTGATGTGGTGGGGGTGAGATTATGTGTGGTGATGTGGTGGGGGGCGGTATTAAGTGTGATAATGGGGTGGGGGGCGGGATTATGTGTGGTGATGTGTTGGGGGCGGGATTATGTGTGGTGATGTGGGGGGGGTCGGATTATGTGTGGTGATGTGGTGGATGGGCGGGATTATGTGTGGTGATGTGGTGGGGGCAGGATTATCTGTGGTAATGTGGTGGGGCGGGATTATCTGTAGTAATGAGGTGGGGGGTGGGATTATATGTGGTAGGGGGTGGGATTATGTGTGGTGATCTGGTGGGGGGGTGGGATTATGTGTGGTGATGTGGTGGGGGCGGGATTATGTGTAGTGATGTGCTGGGGGGCGGGATTATGTGTGGTAATGTGGTGGGGGGTGGGATTATGTGTGGTAATGTGGTGGGGGGTGGGATTATGTGTGGTAATGTGGTGGGGGTGGGATTATGTATGGTAATGTGGTGGGCGTGGGATTATGTGTGGTGATGTGGTGGGGGTGGGATTATGTGTGGTGATGTGGTGGGGGGGCGGTATTAAGTGTGGTAATGGTTTTGGGGCGGGATTATGTGTGGTGATGTGTTGGGGGCGGGATTATGTGTGGTGATGTGGGGGGGTCGGATTATGTGTGGTGATGTGGTGGGTGGGCGGGATTATGTGTGGTGATGTGGTGGGGGCAGGATTATCTGTGGTAATGTGGTGGGGGCGGGATTATCTGTGGTAATGAGGTGGGGGGTGGGATTATATGTGGTAGGGGGCGGGATTATGTGTGGTGATCTGGTGGGGGGTGGGATTATGTGTGGTGATGTGGTGGGGGGCGGGATTATGTGTAGTGATGTGCTGGGGGGCAGGATTATGTGTGGTAATGTGGTTGGGGGTGGGATTATGTGTGGTAATGTGGTGGGGGGTGGGATTATGTGTGGTAATGTGGTGGGGGTGGGATTATGTGTGGTAATGTGGTGGGGGTGGGATTATGTGTGGTGATGTGGTGGGGGGCGGGATTATGTGTGGTGATATGGTGGGGGGGCGGGATTCTGTGTGGTAATGTGGTGGGGGTGGGATTATGTGTGTTGATGTAGTGGGGGCGGGATTATGTGTGGTAATGTGGTGGGGGGCGGGATTATGTGTGTTGATGTAGTGTGGGGCGGGATTATGTGTGGTGATGTGGTGAGGGTGGGATTATGTGTGGTAATGGGGTGAGGGGGCGGAATTATGTGTGGTAATGTGGTGGGGGGTGGGATTATGTGTGGTAATGTGGTGAAGGGCGGGATTATGTGTGGTGATGTGGTGGAGGGGCCAGATTTTGTGTGATGATGTGGTGGGGGGGTGGTATTATGTGTAGTGATGTGGTGGGGTCGGGATTATGTGTGGTAATGTGGGGGCGGGATTATGTGTGGTAATGTGGGGGCGGGATTATGTGTGGTAATGTGGTGGGGATGGGATTATGTGTGGTAATGTGGTGGGGGGCAGGATTATGTGTGTTGATGGGGCAGGGGTGTGGGATTATGTGTGGTGATGTGGTGGGGGGGCGGGATTATGTGTGGTGATGTGGTGGGGGGTGGGATTATGTGTGTTGATGTAGTGGGGGGCGGGATTATGTGTGGTGATGTGGTGGGGATGGGATTATGTGTGGTAATGTGGTGGGGGGCAGGATTATGTGTGTTGATGGGGCGGGGGTGTGGGATTATGTGTGGTGATGTGGTGGGGGGGCGGGATTATGTGTGGTGATGTAGTGGGGGGGCGTAATTATGTGTGGTGATGTGGTGGGGGTGGGATTATGTGTGGTGATGTGGTGGGGGTGGGATTATGTGTGGTGATGTGGTGGGGGGGCGGTATTAAGTGTGGTAATGGAGTCAGGGGCGGGATTATGTGTGGTGATGTGTTGGAGGCGGGATTATGTGTGGTGATGGGGGGGTCGGATTATGTGTGGTGATATGGTGTGTGGGCGGGATTATGTGTGGTGATGTGGTGGGGGCAGGATTATCTGTGATAATGTAGTGGGGGCGGGATTATCTGTGGTAATGAGGTGGGGGGTGGGATTATATGTGGTAGGGGGCGGGATTATGTGTGGTGATCTGGTGGGGGGGTTGGATTATGTGTGGTGATGTGGTGGGGGGTGGGATTATGTGTGGTAATGTGGTGGGGGGTGGGATTATGTGTGGTAATGTGGTGGGGGTGGGATTATGTATGGTAATGTGGTGGGCGTGGGATTATGTGTGGTGATGTGGTGGGGGTGGGATTATGTGTGGTGATGTGGTGGGGGGGCGGTATTAAGTGTGGTAATGGTTTTGGGGCGGGATTATGTGTGGTGATGTGTTGGGGGCGGGATTATGTGTGGTGATGTGGGGGGGTCGGATTATGTGTGGTGATGTGGTGGGTGGGCGGGATTATGTGTGGTGATGTGGTGGGGGCAGGATTATCTGTGGTAATGTGGTGGGGGCGGGATTATCTGTGGTAATGAGGTGGGGGGTGGGATTATATGTGGTAGGGGGCGGGATTATGTGTGGTGATCTGGTGGGGGGTGGGATTATGTGTGGTGATGTGGTGGGGGGCGGGATTATGTGTAGTGATGTGCTGGGGGGCAGGATTATGTGTGGTAATGTGGTTGGGGGTGGGATTATGTGTGGTAAAGTGGTGGGGGGTGGGATTATGTGTGGTAATGTGGTGGGGGTGGGATTATGTGTGGTAATATGGTGGGGGTGGGATTATGTGTGGTGATGTGGTGGGGGGCAGGATTATGTGTGGTGATATGGTGGGGGGGCGGGATTCTGTGTGATAATGTGGTGGGGGTGGGATTATGTGTGTTGATGTAGTGGGGGCGGGATTATGTGTGGTAATGTGGTGGGGGGCGGGATTATGTGTGTTGATGTAGTGTGGGGCGGGATTATGTGTGGTGATGTGGTGGGGGTGGGATTATGTGTGGTAATGGGGTGAGGGGGCGGAATTATGTGTGGTAATGTGGTGGGGGGTGGGATTATGTGTGGTAATGTGGTGAAGGGCGGGATTATGTGTGGTGATGTGGTGGAGGGGCCAGATTTTGTGTGATGATGTGGTGGGGGGGTGGTATTATGTGTAGTGATGTGGTGGGGTCGGGATTATGTGTGGTAATGTGGGGGCGGGATTATGTGTGGTAATGTGGGGGCGGGATTATGTGTGGTAATGTGGTGGGGATGGGATTATGTGTGGTAATGTGGTGGGGGGCAGGATTATGTGTGTTGATGGGGCGGGGGTGTGGGATTATGTGTGGTGATGTGGTGGGGGGGCGTAATTATGTGTGGTGATGTGGTGGGGGTGGGATTATGTGTGGTGATGTGGTGGGGGTGAGATTATGTGTGGTGATGTGGTGGGGGGCGGTATTAAGTGTGATAATGGGGTGGGGGGCGGGATTATGTGTGGTGATGTGTTGGGGGCGGGATTATGTGTGGTGATGTGGGGGGGTCGGATTATGTGTGGTGATGTGGTGGATGGGCGGGATTATGTGTGGTGATGTGGTGGGGGCAGGATTATCTGTGGTAATGTGGTGGGGCGGGATTATCTGTAGTAATGAGGTGGGGGGTGGGATTATATGTGGTAGGGGGTGGGATTATGTGTGGTGATCTGGTGGGGGGGTGGGATTATGTGTGGTGATGTGGTGGGGGCGGGATTATGTGTAGTGATGTGCTGGGGGGCGGGATTATGTGTGGTAATGTGGTGGGGGGTGGGATTATGTGTGGTAATGTGGTGGGGGGTGGGATTATGTGTGGTAATGTGGTGGGGGTGGGATTATGTATGGTAATGTGGTGGGCATGGGATTATGTGTGGTGATGTGGTGGGGGTGGGATTATGTGTGGTGATGTGGTGGGGGGGCGGTATTAAGTGTGGTAATGGTTTTGGGGCGGGATTATGTGTGGTGATGTGTTGGGGGCGGGATTATGTGTGGTGATGTGGGGGGGTCGGATTATGTGTGGTGATGTGGTGGGTGGGCGGGATTATGTGTGGTGATGTGGTGGGGGCAGGATTATCTGTGGTAATGTGGTGGGGGCGGGATTATCTGTGGTAATGAGGTGGGGGGTGGGATTATATGTGGTAGGGGGCGGGATTATGTGTGGTGATCTGGTGGGGGGTGGGATTATGTGTGGTGATGTGGTGGGGGGCGGGATTATGTCTAGTGATGTGCTGGGGGGCAGGATTATGTGTGGTAATGTGGTTGGGGGTGGGATTATGTGTGGTAATGTGGTGGGGGGTGGGATTATGTGTGGTAATGTGGTGGGGGTGGGATTATGTGTGGTAATGTGGTGGGGGTGGGATTATGTGTGGTGATGTGGTGGGGGGCGGGATTATGTGTGGTGATATGGTGGGGGGGCGGGATTCTGTGTGGTAATGTGGTGGGGGTGGGATTATGTGTGTTGATGTAGTGGGGGCGGGATTATGTGTGGTAATGTGGTGGGGGGCGGGATTATGTGTGTTGATGTAGTGTGGGGCGGGATTATGTGTGGTGATGTGGTGGGGGTGGGATTATGTGTGGTAATGGAGTGAGGGGGCGGAATTATGTGTGGTAATGTGGTGGGGGGTGGGATTATGTGTGGTAATGTGGTGAAGGGCGGGATTATGTGTGGTGATGTGGTGGAGGGGCCAGATTTTGTGTGATGATGTGGTGGGGGGGTGGTATTATGTGTAGTGATGTGGTGGGGTCGGGATTATGTGTGGTAATGTGGGGGCGGGATTATGTGTGGTAATGTGGGGGCGGGATTATGTGTGGTAATGTGGTGGGGATGGGATTATGTGTGGTAATGTGGTGGGGGGCAAGATTATGTGTGTTGATGGGGCGGGGGTGTGGGATTATGTGTGGTGATGTGGTGGGGGGGCGGGATTATGTGTGGTGATGTGGTGGGGGGTGGGATTATGTGTGTTGATGTAGTGGGGGGCGGGATTATGTGTGGTGATGTGGTGGGGATGGGATTATGTGTGGTAATGTGGTGGGGGGCAGGATTATGTGTGTTGATGGGGAGGGGGTGTGGGATTATGTGTGGTGATGTGGTGGGGGGGCGGGATTATGTGTGGTGATGTAGTGGGGGGGCGTAATTATGTGTGGTGATGTGGTGGGGGTGGGATTATGTGTGGTGATGTGGTGGGGGTGGGATTATGTGTGGTGATGTGGTGGGGGGGCGGTATTAAGTGTGGTAATGGAGTGAGGGGCGGGATTATGTGTGGTGATGTGTTGGAGGCGGGATTATGTGTGGTGATGGGGGGGTCGGATTATGTGTGGTGATGTGGTGTGTGGGCGGGATTATGTGTGGTGATGTGGTGGGGGCAGGATTATCTGTGATAATGTAGTGGGGGCGGGATTATCTGTGGTAATGAGGTGGGGGGTGGGATTATATGTGGTAGGGGGCGGGATTATGTGTTGTGATCTGGTGGGGGGGTTGGATTATGTGTGGTGATGTGGTGGGGGGTGGGATTATGTGTGGTAATGTGGTGGGGGGTGGGATTATGTGTGGTAATGTGGTGGGGGTGGGATTATGTATGGTAATGTGGTGGGCGTGGGATTATGTGTGGTGATGTGGTGGGGGTGGGATTATGTGTGGTGATGTGGTGGGGGGGGCGGTATTAAGTGTGGTAATGGTTTTGGGGCGGGATTATGTGTGGTGATGTGTTGGGGGCGGGATTATGTGTGGTGATGTGGGGGGGTCGGATTATGTGTGGTGATGTGGTGGGTGGGCGGGATTATGTGTGGTGATGTGGTGGAGGCAGGATTATCTGTGGTAATGTGGTGGGGGCGGGATTATCTGTGGTAATGAGGTGGGGGGTGGGATTATATGTGGTAGGGGGCGGGATTATGTGTGGTGATCTGGTGGGGGGTGGGATTATGTGTGGTGATGTGGTGGGGGGCGGCATTATGTGTAGTGATGTGCTGGGGGGCAGGATTATGTGTGGTAATGTGGTTGGGGGTGGGATTATGTGTGGTAATGTGGTGGGGGGTGGGATTATGTGTGGTAATGTGGTGGGGGTGGGATTATGTGTGGTAATGTGGTGGGGGTGGGATTATGTGTGGTGATGTGGTGGGGGGCGGGATTATGTGTGGTGATATGGTGGGGGGGCGGGATTCTGTGTGGTAATGTGGTGGGGGTGGGATTATGTGTGTTGATGTAGTGGGGGCGGGATTATGTGTGGTAATGTGGTGGGGGGCGGGATTATGTGTGTTGATGTAGTGTGGGGCGGGATTATGTGTGGTGATGTGGTGGGGGTGGGATTATGTGTGGTAATGGGGTGAGGGGGCGGAATTATGTGTGGTAATGTGGTGGGGGGTGGGATTATGTGTGGTAATGTGGTGAAGGGCGGGATTATGTGTGGTGATGTGGTGGAGGGGCCAGATTTTGTGTGATGATGTGGTGGGGGGGTGGTATTATGTGTAGTGATGTGGTGGGGTCGGGATTATGTGTGGTAATGTGGGGGCGGGATTATGTGTGGTAATGTGGGGGCGGGATTATGTGTGGTAATGTGGTGGGGATGGGATTATGTGTGGTAATGTGGTGGGGGGCAGGATTATGTGTGTTGATGGGGCGGGGGTGTGGGATTATGTGTGGTGATGTGGTGGGGGGGCGGGATTATGTGTGGTGATGTGGTGGGGGGTGGGATTATGTGTGTTGATGTAGTGGGGGGCGGGATTATGTGTGGTGATGTGGTGGGGATGGGATTATGTGTGGTAATGTGGTGGGGGGCAGGATTATGTGTGTTGATGGGGCGGGGGTGTGGGATTATGTGTGGTGATGTGGTGGGGGGGCGGGATTATGTGTGGTGATGTAGTGGGGGGGCGTAATTATGTGTGGTGATGTGGTGGGGGTGGGATTATGTGTGGTGATGTGGTGGGGGTGGGATTATGTGTGGTGATGTGGTGGGGGGGCGGTATTAAGTGTGGTAATGGAGTGAGGGGCGGGATTATGTGTGGTGATGTGTTGGAGGCGGGATTATGTGTGGTGATGGGGGGGTCGGATTATGTGTGGTGATGTGGTGGGTGTGCGGGATTATGTGTGGTGATGTGGTGGGGGCAGGATTATCTGTGGTAATGTGGTGGGGGCGGGATTATCTGTGGTAATGAGGTGGGGGGTGGGATTATATGTGGTAGGGGGCGGGATTATGTGTGGTGATCTGGTGGGGGGTGGGATTATGTGTGGTGATGTGGTGGGGGGCGGGATTATGTGTAGTGATGTGCTGGGGGGCAGGATTATGTGTGGTAATGTGGTTGGGGGTGGGATTATGTGTGGTAATGTGGTGGGGGGTGGGATTATGTGTGGTAATGTGGTGGGGGTGGGATTATGTGTGGTAATGTGGTGGGGGTGGGATTATGTGTGGTGATGTGGTGGGGGGCGGGATTATGTGTGGTGATATGGTGGGGGGGCGGGATTCTGTGTGGTAATGTGGTGGGGGTGGGATTATGTGTGTTGATGTAGTGGGGGCGGGATTATGTGTGGTAATGTGGTGGGGGGCGGGATTATGTGTGTTGATGTAGTGTGGGGCGGGATTATGTGTGGTGATGTGGTGGGGGTGGGATTATGTGTGGTAATGGGGTGAGGGGGCGGAATTATGTGTGGTAATGTGGTGGGGGGTGGGATTATGTGTGGTAATGTGGTGAAGGGCGGGATTATGTGTGGTGATGTGGTGGAGGGGCCAGATTTTGTGTGATGATGTGGTGGGGGGGTGGTATTATGTGTAGTGATGTGGTGGGGTCGGGATTATGTGTGGTAATGTGGGGGCGGGATTATGTGTGGTAATGTGGGGGCGGGATTATGTGTGGTAATGTGGTGGGGATGGGATTATGTGTGGTAATGTGGTGGGGGGCAGGATTATGTGTGTTGATGGGGCGGGGGTGTGGGATTATGTGTGGTGATGTGGTGGGGGGGCGGGATTATGTGTGGTGATGTGGTGGGGGGTGGGATTATGTGTGTTGATGTAGTGGGGGGCGGGATTATGTGTGGTGATGTGGTGGGGATGGGATTATGTGTGGTAATGTGGTGGGGGGCAGGATTATGTGTGTTGATGGGGCGGGGGTGTGGGATTATGTGTGGTGATGTGGTGGGGGGGCGGGATTATGTGTGGTGATGTAGTGGGGGGGCGTAATTATGTGTGGTGATGTGGTGGGGGTGGGATTATGTGTGGTGATGTGGTGGGGGTGGGATTATGTGTGGTGATGTGGTGGGGGGGCGGTATTAAGTGTGGTAATGGAGTGAGGGGCGGGATTATGTGTGGTGATGTGTTGGAGGCGGGATTATGTGTGGTGATGGGGGGGTCGGATTATGTGTGGTGATGTGGTGGGTGTGCGGGATTATGTGTGGTGATGTGGTGGGGGCAGGATTATCTGTGGTAATGTGGTGGGGGCGGGATTATCTGTGGTAATGAGGTGGGGGGTGGGATTATATGTGGTAGGGGGCGGGATTATGTGTGGTGATCTGGTGGGGGGTGGGATTATGTGTGGTGATGTGGTGGGGGGCGGGATTATGTGTAGTGATGTGCTGGGGGGCAGGATTATGTGTGGTAATTTGGTTGGGGGTGGGATTATGTGTGGTAATGTGGTGGGGGGTGGGATTATGTGTGGTAATGTGGTGGGGGTGGGATTATGTGTGGTAATGTGGTGGGGGTGGGATTATGTGTGGTGATGTGGTGGGGGGCGGGATTATGTGTGGTGATATGGTGGGGGGGCGGGATTCTGTGTGGTAATGTGGTGGGGGTGGGATTATGTGTGTTGATGTAGTGGGGGCGGGATTATGTGTGGTAATGTGGTGGGGGGCGGGATTATGTGTGTTGATGTAGTGTGGGGCGGGATTATGTGTGGTGATGTGGTGGGGGTGGGATTATGTGTGGTAATGGGGTGAGGGGGCGGAATTATGTGTGGTAATGTGGTGGGGGGTGGGATTATGTGTGGTAATGTGGTGAAGGGCGGGATTATGTGTGGTGATGTGGTGGAGGGGCCAGATTTTGTGTGATGATGTGGTGGGGGGGTGGTATTATGTGTAGTGATGTGGTGGGGTCGGGATTATGTGTGGTAATGTGGGGGCGGGATTATGTGTGGTAATGTGGGGGCGGGATTATGTGTGGTAATGTGGTGGGGATGGGATTATGTGTGGTAATGTGGTGGGGGGCAGGATTATGTGTGTTGATGGGGCGGGGGTGTGGGATTATGTGTGGTGATGTGGTGGGGGGGCGGGATTATGTGTGGTGATGTGGTGGGGGGTGGGATTATGTGTGTTGATGTAGTGGGGGGCGGGATTATGAGTGGTGATGTGGTGGGGATGGGATTATGTGTGGTAATGTGGTGGGGGGCAGGATTATGTGTGTTGATGGGGCGGGGGTGTGGGATTATGTGTGGTGATGTGGTGGGGGGGGCGGGATTATGTGTGGTGATGTAGTGGGGGGGCGTAATTATGTGTGGTGATGTGGTGGGGGTGGGATTATGTGTGGTGATGTGGTGGGGGTGGGATTATGTGTGGTGATGTGGTGGGGGGGCGGTATTAAGTGTGGTAATGGAGTGAGGGGCGGGATTATGTGTGGTGATGTGGTGGGGGTGGGATTATGTGTGTTAATGGGGTGAGGGGGCGGAATTATGTGTGGTAATGTGGTGGGGGGTGGGATTGTGTGTGGTAATGTGGTGAAGGGTGGGATTATGTGTGGTGATGTAGTGGGGGGCGGGATTATGTGTGGTGATGTGGTGGGGATGGGATTATGTGTGGTAATGTGGTGGGGGGCAGGATTATGTGTGTTGATGGGGCGGGGGTGTGGGATTATGTGTGGTGATGTGGTGGGGGGGCGGGATTATGTGTGGTGATGTGGTGGGGTGGGATTATGTGTGGTGATGTGGTGGGGTGGGATTATGTGTGGTGATGTGGTGGGGGTGGGATTATGTGTGGTGATGTTGTGGGGGGTGCGGTATTAAGTGTGGTAATGGAGTGAGGGGCGGGATTATGTGTGGTGATGTGTTGGAGGCGGGATTATGTGTGGTGATGGGGGGGTCGGATTATGTGTGGTGATGTGGTGTGTGGGCGGGATTATGTGTGGTGATGTGGTGGGGGCAGGATTATCTGTGATAATGTAGTGGGGGCGGGATTATCTGTGGTAATGAGTTGGGGGGTGGGATTATATGTGGTAGGGGGCGGGATTATGTGTGGTGATCTGGTGGGGGGGTTGGATTATGTGTGGTGATGTGGTGGGGGTGGGATTATGTGTGGTAATGGGGTGAGGGGGCGGAATTATGTGTGGTAATGTGGTGGGGGGTGGGATTATGTGTGGTAATGTGGTGAAGGGCGGGATTATGTGTGGTGATGTGGTGGAGGGGCCAGATTTTGTGTGGTGATGTGGTGGGGGGGTGGTATTATGTGTAGTGATGTGGTGGGGTCGGGATTATGTGTGGTAATGTGGGGGCGGGATTATGTGTGGTAATGTGGTGGGGGCGGGATTATGTGTGGTGATGTGGTGGGGGGTGGGATTATGTGTGTTGATGTAGTGGGGGGCGGGATTATGTGTGGTGATTAGTGTTGAGCATTCCGATACCGCAAGTATCGGGTATCGGCCGATACTTGCGGTATCGGAATTCCGATACCGGGATTCCGATACTTGGCGCGTATCGGATACCGGAATCGGAAGTTCCATGATTCAAAATTCAGAAATTCAGCCAATGAGAAAGATTCCAAGTGTGGGCACATCCTGTTTAGCATGGAGGGCATGAAACTACTGGCAAGGCTGTGATTGGCTGCTTAAATGATGTCATGATGCAGTTTAAAAGTCGCTGGCGCCATTTTGCGATCACTCTGCTGTGAATTCAGTTAGTGACAGGACGCTGTTTGCTGACTGAGGGACAGTTTAGAGATAGCGATTTGCTTCTTTGTGCTTTCCAAAGGCTAATTTAGCAACCGCTGTGTTCACCTACTAATCACCTTCCTTTTGCCTTGTAGCGCTGTTTTCACAGCGATCTGCAAGGTCTCTCTGTGTGTGTGTGTGAGTGCAGCCCACTCTCTAGTCTGAGTGCAGCCACATAGGCCATCCATAGCTGGTTGTATTCAGTTCAGGGAGGGTGGTTCATTGCCTCATACTGTCCTTTTTTTTTTTTTTTTTGAAGTAGTGCAGGCTGCTGCACATTTTTTCCAAAAATTCCTATTAGTGTCTTTCCACCCGTCTCCAGCTAATTTGTGGAAAAACACTACATAGGATAAAGTAGAGGAGGGTTTTTGGGCCTTGCAGCGCCGTTTACGGCTGTCTGCACGGTCTCCGTGTGACTGCAGCTCGCCCTGTAGTCTGTGAGCAGCCGTAGCTTGGTTGTCTCCAGCTCAGGGTTGTTCACTGCGTCATACCGCCAAATCAATTTTCATTTTGTTTTCAAGTAGTGTAGTCTGCTGCTAATTAATTTAAAAAAATCCTATTAGTGTCTTTCCACCCGTCTCCAGCTAATTTGTGGAAAAACACTACATAGGATAAAGTAGAGGAGGGTTTTTGGGCCTTGCAGCGCCGTTTACGGCTGTCTGCACGGTCTCCGTGTGACTGCAGCTCGCCCTGTAGTCTGTGAGCAGCCGTAGCTTGGTTGTCTCCAGCTCAGGGTTGTTCACTGCGTCATACCGCCAAATCAATTTTCATTTTGTTTTCAAGTAGTGTAGTCTGCTGCTAATTAATTTAAAAAAATCCTATTAGTGTCTTTCCACCCGTCTCCAGCTAATTTGTGGAAAAACACTACATAGGATAAAGTAGAGGAGGGTTTTTGGGCCTTGCAGCGCCGTTTACGGCTGTCTGCACGGTCTCCGTGTGACTGCAGCTCGCCCTGTAGCCTGTGAGCAGCCGTAGCTTGGTTGTCTCCAGCTCAGGGTTGTTCACTGCGTCATACCGCCAAATCAATTTTCATTTTGTTTTCAAGTAGTGTAGTCTGCTGCTAATTAATTTAAAAAAATCCTATTAGTGTCTTTCCACCCGTCTCCAGCTAATTTGTGGAAAAACACTACATAGGATAAAGTAGAGGAGGGTTTTTGGGCCTTGCAGCGCCGTTTACGGCTGTCTGCACGGTCTCCGTGTGACTGCAGCTCTATCCGTTGTCAGTTCAGCCCCAAAAAAATAAATAAATAATAAAGTTCACCAAACACACCAGTTACACCACTTTACATTTGTGTAGGCCACATTAGCTCATATTCAAGTCTAGTCCACACTTTAGAAAATTAGTGTGTCTTATACCTGTTAGGAGGAGTTGCTCAGGAATAAGCACACAAAGCCGTTAGTACTTTTCTGCTTATCTTTATCAGTCAACCAAGATGAAGAAGGCAGTGAGTAAGGCACGTGGGCGTGGGCGTGGGCGCGGAGCAGGGAGGGGACGTGGGGATTCTGTGCCTGCTGCGGGCACCGGTGAGTCATCAGCACCCACTTTCACAAGGGAACAGTCGTTCATGCGCAGCTTTGTCGCCGAGCGCCGTACACCGCTGCTGCGTCAAGACCAAATTGAAGCCGTTGTGGGATGGATGGCAGCTAATGCATCAACTTCCATTAGTGCCACATCCTCTCAGACACAGAGCACTGGAGAGCAGCCATCTGTCTCTTCACCACCTGCAAAATTGCCCAGGCAGACAGAGATCCCAGGACAGGAGCAGTCTCTACTTCTGTTCTCTGAATCATCTCTTGGCTTGGAAACAGGGGGCCAGCCAAGCAGCATTGGAGAAATGGAAGAAGAGGCAGGGTGCAGTGATGCCCAACCGCTTTTTCTGTCTTCCTCTGAAGAGGCGGGTGGGCCAGTGGCTCCGGTCACCACCTCGCAGGCCGCATCAGCTGATGATGACACTCAGGTGCCACTTACTGGTGCGTGCTCTGCTGCTGAGACTACCCAGGAGGAGCAGTTGGGGGCAGAGGGTAGTGTAGATGATGAGGTCCTTGACCCATCTTGGCGTCAGGGACAGGAAGGTGGTGGGAGCAGCTCTGAGGAAGAGATTCCCCGTACGGCCCAAAGAGGGAGAGGGAGGGGGAAGACTGCGGATCCTGCAGCCTCCGCTTTGGCACCCGTAAGGAGCATGTCTCTTCCAAAAGTCAAAAGGGGGGCTCCCAAGACTTGCAGTGCCTGGTCCTTTTTTGACACAGTTGCAGATGACATTTGCTATGTCAGATGCAAGGTGTGTCATCAAAAAATCAAAAGAGGTCAAAAAGTCGCCAACCTCAATACCTCCAACATGTGGAAACATGTGCGCAACAGGCACCCGGCGGAGTTAGACAAACACACTGAAGAGCTAGGCCAACCAACAGCGGCAGCTACCACCTCTTCAGCTCGTGTTGCCTCTTCCTCTAGCTCACACGCAGCTGGTTCGGCTTCCTCCCAGGATCGCCGTGGAAGAACCTCTGGCCCTGTTGTCCAGAGACCCGCTGTCATTCCACCCGCAGCACCACTTTCCCAGTCAACCACACACTCCCAGCCCAGTCTACAGCCATCGGTAGTACAGGCATGGGAGAAAAGGCGGCCTTTCTCGTCAAACCACCCACGAGCACAGGCTCTGACTGCAGGCATTGCCAAACTTCTGTCACTGGAAATGCTGTCATTCAGGCTGGTGGAGACTGACAGCTTCCGTGACTTGATGTCATTGGCAGTCCCACAGTACAGTGTGCCCAGCCACTTTTACTTCAGCAGGCAAGCCATCCCTGCCCTGCACAAGCATGTTGAGGGACACATAAAACACGCGCTACTGAACGCCGTCAGTAGCAAGGTCCACCTCACCACCGATGCGTGGACCAGTCAACATGGACAGGGGCGATACCTTTCCCTCACTGCCCATTGGGTTAATGTAGTTGAGCCGGGTACAGACCGTGCGAGTGGCGCAGGACGTGTCCTGCCCACTCCAAGGATTGCAGGAATCCATTCTGTACGCATTGACTCCTCCTCTTACACCAGTTCCTCAGAATCATCGCTGCAGGAGCCGTCACAGTCCACCTCCACATGGACCCGTGATGAACGTGTACCTGTTACGACCGACATGAGCACAGCCGTGGCCAAACGTCAACAGGCCGTCTTGAAATTAATTTTTTTGGGGAATCGTAGCCACACAGCGCAGGAGCTCTGGAATGCCATCAAGCAGGAGAGCGATGTGTGGTTTGAGCCAGCGAATCTCCAGCCAGGCATGGTAGTGTGTGATAATGGCCGAAATCTGGTGGCAGCCCTGGGCCTCGGCAACCTCACTCACATCCCATGTCTGGCACATGTGCTCAATTTGGTCGTGCAGAGTTTTTTGAGGGACTATCCGGATCTTGATGCACTGCTGCACAAGGTCCGCCTAGAGTGTGCTCACTTGCGGCGTTCCAGCACGGCAAAAGCGCGCATTGCGGCTCTGCAGCGCCGACACCGCCTGCCGGAACATCGCATCATATGTGACCTACCTACCAGGTGGAATTCCACGTTACATATGTTGGAGCGGTTGTGTGAGCAGCAGCAAGCTGTAATGGAGTACCAGCTGTATCAGGCGCAAAAAAGTCGCAGTCAGCGCCGTACAGACTTCACAACCACAGAGTGGGCCACTATGAAGGATGTCTGCCAGGTTTTGCGTCCCTTTGATTATTCCACGCGGATGGCGAGTGCAGATGATGCACTAGTCAGCATGACTGTCCCCCTTATCTGCCTGCTTGAAAAATCACTGCAAGCGCTAAGGGATGATGTTGTGGAAGAGGTGGAGGATGAGGATTCACCACTTCCATCATCTTCTGGACAGTCAGCGCCACGTGGTTCCTCACAAACGCGTAGGCAGGGGACAGTTTGTGAGGAGGATGAGGAGGAGTCAATGGAGGAGGAAGACATCCGTCCAGAGGAGGGAGTTCCCGAATTGTCCAGTACTCAGTGTGTACAGCGAGGGTGGGGTGATGACGAGCGGGCAGAGATCACGCCTCCAGCTGGGGACAGCGTTTCTTGGGCAGTTGGCAGTCTGCAGCACATGGTGGATTACATGCTGCAGTGCCTGAGAAACGACCGCCGCATCGACCACATTCTCAACATGTCTGATTATTGGGTGTTCACCCTCCTCGATCCTCGCTACCGGGACAACGTAGAAAGCCTCATCACACCGTTGAACCGGGAGCGAAAAATGCGGGAGTACCAAGACACACTGGTCAGTTCCATCATCTTCTCCATTCCAACTGAGAGAAGTGCTGCTACTGCATTCCAAAGCAGCTCAGTGCGTCCAGGCAGTGGTGGAGGCTCTGCACAAAGAGGGAGCAGAAGCAGTGCCTCTGCCCAAGGCAAGACCAGTATGGCCCAACTGTGGCACAGTTTTGTGTGCCCCCCACAAAAGTCTACACCATCACAGACGGCTCCAGTCAGCAGGAGGCAACGGTTCCGTCAGATGGTGACAGACTACATGTCTTGCCCTCTTGCTGTACTCCCAGACGGCTCTTCCCCTTTCAAGTTTTGGGTCTCAAAGCTGGATACATGGCCAGAGCTAAGCCAGTATGCATTGGAGGTGCTGTCTTGCCCTGCGGCCAGTGTATTATCGGAACGTGTCTTTAGTGCTGCAGGTGGTGTACTAACTGACCGTCGCATGCGACTATCCTCCGATAACGTTGACCGGCTTACTTTCCTGAAAATGAACAAGGCCTGGATCTCGCAGGAATTTGCCACTCCTCCTCCTGATTAAATAATTAGGTCACTGTATACGTTATCCAGGTCTCCTGTTGTGTTCATCTTTCTACCACCTGAACTTAAATTCCTGGGCTCCAACACCGCCAGTTGAGGCTCAGACGTGCCGTCTGCACAGTCAAAACATACGACCCAGTGTTATTGGGTTTCAGTAACGTCAGCTGATCCCCAGCTGTGTAGCCGGCAATGTGTCATGCGACCGCCACGCTGACACAACAACTGAAATGTAAGGGAATCTGTCCCCCCCCCCCCCAAGGCGTTTGTTACTGAAAGAGCCACCTTGTGCAGCAGTAATGCTGCACAAGGAAAAAGGTAGCTATTTTGGTTTTGCTCCTTGCACACGCAAAACTTAACACTTATAAAATGTGTCCACTGATACCGTAAAACCGTCCCGGAGGTGGGACTTTCCTTCGTAATATGACGCAGCACAGCCGTCATTCCTACCCCCCCGGCGCCGCGCCCCGGCTCCTCAGCGTTGTTTGATTCCGTCCCGGAGCCTGCGCTGTTATGTTATCCCGTGGCCAGGCACACTTAGCGCTGCCCGTCTTCTGGCATCATTTGGTGTCAGGCTGGCTGCGCCTGTGCGGCCACGCTGGCCGAGAGCCCGCCTCGCAGTGTCTTCTGATTTAATCCCACTGGGGGCCTGGGATCTATGGACATGCGCAGTGCATATCTGAACCTCCACCTCTCACTCATCTCCCTATGGCTTCTTCAGACTGTTCGGTGTCAGCTGGTCCCTAATAGCATGCCACGGCCGTGACACCGCACAGTCTGGAAAAGAAGCCGTAGGGAGGGGAGTGAGAGGCGAGGATATGCACTGCGCATGGCCATGGATCCCAGGCCCCCAGTGGGATTACATCAGAAGACACTGCGAGGCGGGCTCTCGGCCAGCGCGGCCGCACAGGCGCAGCCAGCCTGACACCAAATGATGTCAGAAGATGGGCAGCGCTAAGTGTGCCTGGCCACGGGATAACATAACAGCGCAGGCTCCGGGACAGAATCAAACAACGCTGAGGAGCCGGGGCACGGCGGCGGGGGGGGTAGTAATGATGGCTGTGCTGCGTCATATTACGAAGGAAAGTCCCACCTCCGGGACGGTTTCACGGCTTCAGGGGACACATTTTATAAGTGTTTAGTTCTGTGTTTGCAAGGAGCATGATGAAAAGAGCCACCTTTTCCTTTTGCATCTTTTGTGCTGCACAAGCTGGCTCTTTCAGCTACAAACGCCTTGGGGGGGGGGTTAAAGGTTCCCTTTCAACTTTCTCAGGCTTCGGCCTACATTGTGTTCCTCTGCTTTTCCACCTGCCCCTGGGCTCCAACACCGCTAGTTGCCGTCCAGAAGTGCTGTATGCACAGTCAACAGTCGCTCCTCTGTTATTGGGGTTCAGTAACGTCAGCTGTTCCCCTGCTGTGTGTGTGGCAATCCCTCCTACCTCCTCCAACCTCCTCCTCCTCCACCTGTCCCTGGGCTCCAACACCGCCAGTTGCCGTCCAGAAGTGCTGTACGCACAGTCAACAGTCCCTCCTCTGTTATTGGGGTTCAGTAACGTCAGCTGTTCCCCTGCTGTGTGTGTGGCAATCCCTCCTACCTCCTCCAACCTCCTCCTCCTCCACCTGTCCCTGGGCTCCAACACCGCCAGTTGCCGTCCAGAAGTGCTGTACGCACAGTCAACAGTCCCTCCTCTGTTATTGGGGTTCAGTAACGTCAGCTGTTCCCCTGCTGTGTGTGTGGCAATCCCTCCTACCTCCTCCAACCTCCTCCAACCTCCTCCTCCTCCACCTGTCCCTGGGCTCCAACACCGCCAGTTGCCGTCCAGAAGTGCTGTACGCACAGTCAACAGTCCCTCCTCTGTTATTGGGGTTCAGTAACGTCAGCTGTTCCCCTGCTGTGTGTGTGGCAATCCCTCCTACCTCCTCCAACCTCCTCCAACCTCCTCCTCCTCCACCTGTCCCTGGGCTCCAACACCGCCAGTTGCCGTCCAGAAGTGCTGTACGCACAGTCAACAGTCCCTCCTCTGTTATTGGGGTTCAGTAACGTCAGCTGTTCCCCTGCTGTGTGTGTGGCAATCCCTCCTACCTCCTCCAACCTCCTCCTCCTCCACCTGTCCCTGGGCTCCAACACCGCCAGTTGCCGTCCAGAAGTGCTGTACGCACAGTCAACAGTCCCTCCTCTGTTATTGGGGTTCAGTAACGTCAGCTGTTCCCCTGCTGTGTGTGTGGCAATCCCTCCTACCTCCTCCAACCTCCTCCTCCTCCACCTGTCCCTGGGCTCCAACACCGCCAGTTGCCGTCCAGAAGTGCTGTACGCACAGTCAACAGTCCCTCCTCTGTTATTGGGGTTCAGTAACGTCAGCTGTTCCCCTGCTGTGTGTGTGGCAATCCCTCCTACCTCCTCCAACCTCCTCCTCCTCCACCTGTCCCTGGGCTCCAACACCGCCAGTTGCCGTCCAGAAGTGCTGTACGCACAGTCAACAGTCCCTCCTCTGTTATTGGGGTTCAGTAACGTCAGCTGTTCCCCTGCTGTGTGTGTGGCAATCCCTCCTACCTCCTCCTACCTCCTCCAACCTCCTCCTCCTCCACCTGTCCCTGGGCTCCAACACCGCCAGTTGCCGTCCAGAAGTGCTGTACGCACAGTCAACAGTCCCTCCTCTGTTATTGGGGTTCAGTAACGTCAGCTGTTCCCCTGCTGTGTGTGTGGCAATCCCTCCTACCTCCTCCAACCTCCTCCTCCTCCACCTGTCCCTGGGCTCCAACACCGCCAGTTGACGTCCAGAAGTGCTGTACGCACAGTCAACAGTCCCTCCTCTGTTATTGGGGTTCAGTAACGTCAGCTGTTCCCCTGCTGTGTGTGTGGCAATCCCTCCTACCTCCTCCAACCTCCTCCTCCTCCACCTGTCCCTGGGCTCCAACACCGCCAGTTGCCGTCCAGAAGTGCTGTACGCACAGTCAACAGTCCCTCCTCTGTTATTGGGGTTCAGTAACGTCAGCTGTTCCCCTGCTGTGTGTGTGGCAATCCCTCCTACCTCCTCCAACCTCCTCCTCCTCCACCTGTCCCTGGGCTCCAACACCGCCAGTTGCCGTCCAGAAGTGCTGTACGCACAGTCAACAGTCCCTCCTCTGTTATTGGGGTTCAGTAACGTCAGCTGTTCCCCTGCTGTGTGTGTGGCAATCCCTCCTACCTCCTCCAACCTCCTCCTCCTCCACCTGTCCCTGGGCTCCAACACCGCCAGTTGCCGTCCAGAAGTGCTGTACGCACAGTCAACAGTCCCTCCTCTGTTATTGGGGTTCAGTAACGTCAGCTGTTCCCCTGCTGTGTGTGTGGCAATCCCTCCTACCTCCTCCAACCTCCTCCTCCTCCACCTGTCCCTGGGCTCCAACACCGCCAGTTGCCGTCCAGAAGTGCTGTACGCACAGTCAACAGTCCCTCCTCTGTTATTGGGGTTCAGTAACGTCAGCTGTTCCCCTGCTGTGTGTGTGGCAATCCCTCCTACCTCCTCCTACCTCCTCCAACCTCCTCCTCCTCCACCTGTCCCTGGGCTCCAACACCGCCAGTTGCCGTCCAGAAGTGCTGTACGCACAGTCAACAGTCCCTCCTCTGTTATTGGGGTTCAGTAACGTCAGCTGTTCCCCTGCTGTGTGTGTGGCAATCCCTCCTACCTCCTCCAACCTCCTCCTCCTCCACCTGTCCCTGGGCTCCAACACCGCCAGTTGCCGTCCAGAAGTGCTGTACGCACAGTCAACAGTCCCTCCTCTGTTATTGGGGTTCAGTAACGTCAGCTGTTCCCCTGCTGTGTGTGTGGCAATCCCTCCTACCTCCTCCAACCTCCTCCTCCTCCACCTGTCCCTGGGCTCCAACACCGCCAGTTGCCGTCCAGAAGTGCTGTACGCACAGTCAACAGTCCCTCCTCTGTTATTGGGGTTCAGTAACGTCAGCTGTTCCCCTGCTGTGTGTGTGGCAATCCCTCCTACCTCCTCCAACCTCCTCCTCCTCCACCTGTCCCTGGGCTCCAACACCGCCAGTTGCCGTCCAGAAGTGCTGTACGCACAGTCAACAGTCCCTCCTCTGTTATTGGGGTTCAGTAACGTCAGCTGTTCCCCTGCTGTGTGTGTGGCAATCCCTCCTACCTCCTCCAACCTCCTCCAACCTCCTCCTCCTCCACCTGTCCCTGGGCTCCAACACCGCCAGTTGCCGTCCAGAAGTGCTGTACGCACAGTCAACAGTCCCTCCTCTGTTATTGGGGTTCAGTAACGTCAGCTGTTCCCCTGCTGTGTGTGTGGCAATCCCTCCTACCTCCTCCAACCTCCTCCAACCTCCTCCTCCTCCACCTGTCCCTGGGCTCCAACACCGCCAGTTGCCGTCCAGAAGTGCTGTACGCACAGTCAACAGTCCCTCCTCTGTTATTGGGGTTCAGTAACGTCAGCTGTTCCCCTGCTGTGTGTGTGGCAATCCCTCCTACCTCCTCCAACCTCCTCCTCCTCCACCTGTCCCTGGGCTCCAACACCGCCAGTTGCCGTCCAGAAGTGCTGTACGCACAGTCAACAGTCCCTCCTCTGTTATTGGGGTTCAGTAACGTCAGCTGTTCCCCTGCTGTGTGTGTGGCAATCCCTCCTACCTCCTCCAACCTCCTCCAACCTCCTCCTCCTCCACCTGTCCCTGGGCTCCAACACCGCCAGTTGCCGTCCAGAAGTGCTGTACGCACAGTCAACAGTCCCTCCTCTGTTATTGGGGTTCAGTAACGTCAGCTGTTCCCCTGCTGTGTGTGTGGCAATCCCTCCTACCTCCTCCAACCTCCTCCTCCTCCACCTGTCCCTGGGCTCCAACACCGCCAGTTGCCGTCCAGAAGTGCTGTACGCACAGTCAACAGTCCCTCCTCTGTTATTGGGGTTCAGTAACGTCAGCTGTTCCCCTGCTGTGTGTGTGGCAATCCCTCCTACCTCCTCCAACCTCCTCCAACCTCCTCCTCCTCCACCTGTCCCTGGGCTCCAACACCGCTAGTTGCCGTCCAGAAGTGCTGTACGCACAGAGCCAAACACCTCGCCAATGTGTTAGTGGGGTTCAGCACCGCCAGCTGTTCCCCTGCTGTGTATACGGCAACGTGTACTGCGACCGCCACGCAGACACAACAAGTTAAATGTAAGGGAACCTGACCCCCCCCCCCCCCAGGCGTTTGTTACTGAAGGAGCCACCTTGTGCAGCAGTAATGATGCAAAGGGAAAAAGTGCCTCTTTTCGTGATGCTCCTTGCACATGCTGAACCTAACACTTATGAAATGTGTCCCCACACAGCGTTAAACCGTCCGGTAGGTGGAACTTTCCTTTGTCGTGTGACGCAGCACAGCCATCATTTTTACCCCCTTGGCGCCGTGCGCCCCCTCCTCAGCGTTGTTTGAATCTGTCCCGGAGCCTGCGCTGTTAGGTTAGCCCTTGGCCATGCACACATGTTGCGCTGCCCGTCTTCTGACCTCATTTGGTGTCAGGCTGGCTGCGCCTGTGCGGGTGCGCTGGCCGAGATCCCGCCTCGCAGTGTCGTCTAATGTAATCCCACCGCGGGCCTGTGATCCGTGCCCGTGCGCAGTGCATATCCTCTCCTCTCACTCCCCTCCCTACGGCTTCTTCAGACTGTGCGATGTCAGCTGGTCCCTAATAGCATGCCACGGCCGTGACACCGCACAGTCTGAAAAAGCCGTAGGGAGGGGAGTGAGAGGAGAGGATATGCACTGCGCACGGGCACGGATCACAGGCCCGCGGTGGGATTACATTAGACGACACTGCGAGGCGGGATCTCGGCCAGCGCACCCGCACAGGCGCAGCCAGCCTGACACCAAATGAGGTCAGAAGACGGGCAGCGCAACATGTGTGCATGGCCAAGGGCTAACCTAACAGCGCAGGCTCCGGGACAGATTCAAACAACGCTGAGGAGGCGGCGCACGGCGCCAAGGGGGTAAAAATGATGGCTGTGCTGCGTCACACGACAAAGGAAAGTTCCACCTACCGGACGGTTTAACGCTGTGAGGAGACACATTTCATAAATGTTAGGTTCCGCATGTACAAGGACCATAATTAAAAGAGCTAAGTTTACCTTTTCCAGCATTAGTGCTGTACACAATGGCTCTTTCAGCTACAAACGCCTGGGGGGGGGGGGGGGGGTTAAAGGTTTCCTTTCAACTTGCTCGAGTGCAGGCTTCGGCCTACACTCCGCTCCCCCTGCTCCTCCTGCTGACCCTGGGCTCTAACACCGCCAGTTTTTGCCCAGATGTGCTAGCTGCACAGAGAAAAACACCAGCCAATGTGTCAGTGGGGTTCAGCACCGCCAGCTGTTCCCCTGCTGTGTAGCCGGCAACGTGTCCTGCGACCGCCACGCAGACACAAGAACTGAAATTGAAGGGAACCTGTCCCCCCTCCCCCAGGCGTTTTTACGTTATCCAGCCACCTTGTACAGCGGTAATGCTGCATGTGTGCAAGGTGGCTCAGAAACGTATTCTCCTCGCACATGTGGAACTGAAAACACGTCTGAAATGTGTCCTCTGTGTGACCATTTAACCGTCCCGGTGGTGTGACTTTCCTTTGTAATGACACGCTGCAACCCCCTTGGTAGCGCTGCCCGTCTTCTGGCATCATTGTTTGGCTGCCTGCGCCTCTGCGGCCGCCCTGACCCACACAATGCCCCTCGGTGTCTTATTTATTGGGACTGCGAGGGTGTGATTCATGGGCAGGATCAGTGCATCAGTTCGCCTGTCCCTCCTCTCCTTCCGCCTTCTTCGGACTGTGCGGCTTCATGGCCGTGGCATGCGATAAGGGATCAGATGACGCCGCACAGTCTGAAGCGGGTGTAAGGACCCGAGTGTGAGAGGCCAACATATGTGCTGCGCCAGGCCCTGAATCCCAGCCCCGCAGTGTTTTAACAATGTTAAGACACTGCGGGGCTGGGATTCATGGGCATCGCGAACCGCACCGGCCGACATTACATGATGCCAGAAGATGGGCAGCGCTAACGGCGCTAGGCCAGGGGATAACACGACAGCGCAGACTCCTGTACAGCAAATAACAACGCTCGGGAGGCTGCACCCAGCACCAAGGTGGGATTCTTGACATCTGTGCTGCGTCTCATTACAAAGGGAACTCGCGCCTCCAACACAGTTTGACTGTATAAAGGGCTAAATGTTATACGTGTTTCATTCAGCGTGTGCAAGGAGAAAAATTAAAAGAGCAACCTTTGACTTGTGCAGCACTACTGCTGCATAAGCTGTGGCTCTTCTACTTTGTAACCCCTGAGGGGGGGTTAAAGGTGACTTTTGAAATCGGTTCAAGTAGGCTTCGGCCTACACTCTGCTCCCCCTGCAGAGCCCGGGCTCCAACAACGCTAGTTGCTGTCCGGAAGTGCTGGCTGCACAGAGCCAAACACCTCGCCAATGTGTCAGTGGGGTCCAGCACCGCCAGCTGTTCCCCTGCTGTGTAGCCGGCAACGTGTCCTGCAAAAGCCACGCAGACACAACAGACCCAAAGCTGCCGCCAGTGCAGGCTTCGGCCTACACTCCCCTCCCCCTGCTCCTCCTCCTCCTGCTCCTCCTCCTGCTGTCCCTGGGCTCTAACACACCGCCAGTTGGGGCCCAGATGTGCTAGCTGCACAGAGAAAAACACCAGCCAATGTGTCAGTGGGGTCCAGCACCGCCAGCTGTTCCCCTGCTGTGCAGCCGGCAACGTGTCCTGCAAAAGCCACGCAGACACAAGAACTGAAATTGAAGGGAACCTGTCCCCCCTCCCCCAGGCGTTTTTACGTTATCCAGCCACCTTGTACAGCGGTAATGCTGCATGTGTGCAAGGTGGCTCAGAAACGTATTCTCCTCGCACATGTGGAACTGAAAACACGTCTGAAATGTGTCCTCTGTGTGACCATTTAACCGTCCCGGTGGTGTGACTTTCCTTTGTAATGACACGCTGCAACCCCCTTGGTAGCGCTGCCCGTCTTCTGGCATCATTGTTTGGCTGCCTGCGCCTCTGCGGCCGCCCTGACCCACACAACGCCCCTCGGTGTCTTATTTATTGGGACTGCGAGGGTGTGATTCATGGGCAGGATCAGTGCATCAGTTCGCCTGTCCCTCCTCTCCTTCCGCCTTCTTCGGACTGTGCGGCTTCATGGCCGTGGCATGCGATAAGGGATCAGATGACGCCGCACAGTCTGAAGCGGGTGTAAGGACCCGAGTGTGAGAGGCCAACATATGTGCTGCGCCAGGCCCTGAATCCCAGCCCCGCAGTGTTTTAACAATGTTAAGACACTGCGGGGCTGGGATTCATGGGCATCGCGAACCGCACCGGCCGACATTACATGATGCCAGAAGATGGGCAGCGCTAACGGCGCTAGGCCAGGGGATAACACGACAGCGCAGACTCCTGTACAGCAAATAACAACGCTCGGGAGGCTGCACCCAGCACCAAGGTGGGATTCTTGACATCTGTGCTGCGTCTCATTACAAAGGGAACTCGCGCCTCCAACACAGTTTGACTGTATAAAGGGCTAAATGTTATACGTGTTTCATTCAGCGTGTGCAAGGAGAAAAATTAAAAGAGCAACCTTTGACTTGTGCAGCACTACTGCTGCATAAGCTGTGGCTCTTCTACTTTGTAACCCCTGAGGGGGGGTTAAAGGTGACTTTTGAAATCGGTTCAAGTAGGCTTCGGCCTACACTCTGCTCCACCTGCAGAGCCCGGGCTCCAACAACGCTAGTTGCTGTCCGGAAGTGCTGGCTGCACAGAGCCAAACACCTCGCCAATGTGTCAGTGGGGTCCAGCACCGCCAGCTGTTCCCCTGCTGTGTAGCCGGCAACGTGTCCTGCAAAAGCCACGCAGACACAACAGACCCAAAGCTGCCGCCAGTGCAGGCTTCGGCCTACACTCCCCTCCCCCTGCTCCTCCTCCTCCTGCTCCTCCTCCTGCTGTCCCTGGGCTCTAACACACCGCCAGTTGGGGCCCAGATGTGCTAGCTGCACAGAGAAAAACACCAGCCAATGTGTCAGTGGGGTCCAGCACCGCCAGCTGTTCCCCTGCTGTGCAGCCGGCAACGTGTCCTGCAAAAGCCACGCAGACACAAGAACTGAAATTGAAGGGAACCTGTCCCCCCTCCCCCAGGCGTTTTTACGTTATCCAGCCACCTTGTACAGCGGTAATGCTGCATGTGTGCAAGGTGGCTCAGAAACGTATTCTCCTCGCACATGTGGAACTGAAAACACGTCTGAAATGTGTCCTCTGTGTGACCATTTAACCGTCCCGGTGGTGTGACTTTCCTTTGTAATGACACGCTGCAACCCCCTTGGTAGCGCTGCCCGTCTTCTGGCATCATTGTTTGGCTGCCTGCGCCTCTGCGGCCGCCCTGACCCACACAACGCCCCTCGGTGTCTTATTTATTGGGACTGCGAGGGTGTGATTCATGGGCAGGATCAGTGCATCAGTTCGCCTGTCCCTCCTCTCCTTCCGCCTTCTTCGGACTGTGCGGCTTCATGGCCGTGGCATGCGATAAGGGATCAGATGACGCCGCACAGTCTGAAGCGGGTGTAAGGACCCGAGTGTGAGAGGCCAACATATGTGCTGCGCCAGGCCCTGAATCCCAGCCCCGCAGTGTTTTAACAATGTTAAGACACTGCGGGGCTGGGATTCATGGGCATCGCGAACCGCACCGGCCGACATTACATGATGCCAGAAGATGGGCAGCGCTAACGGCGCTAGGCCAGGGGATAACACGACAGCGCAGACTCCTGTACAGCAAATAACAACGCTCGGGAGGCTGCACCCAGCACCAAGGTGGGATTCTTGACATCTGTGCTGCGTCTCATTACAAAGGGAACTCGCGCCTCCAACACAGTTTGACTGTATAAAGGGCTAAATGTTATACGTGTTTCATTCAGCGTGTGCAAGGAGAAAAATTAAAAGAGCAACCTTTGACTTGTGCAGCACTACTGCTGCATAAGCTGTGGCTCTTCTACTTTCTAACCCCTGAGGGGGGGTTAAAGGTGACCTTTGAAATCGGTTCAAGTAGGCTTCGGCCTACACTCTGCTCCCCCTGCAGAGCCCGGGCTCCAACACCGATCGTTGCTGTCCGGAAGTGCTGGCTGCACAGAGCCAAACACCTCGCCAATGTGTCAGTGGGGTCCAGCACCGCCAGCTGTTCCCCTGCTGTGTAGCCGGCAACGTGTCCTGCAAAAGCCACGCAGACACAACAGACCCAAAGCTGCCGCCAGTGCAGGCTTCGGCCTACACTCCCCTCCCCCTGCTCCTCCTCCTCCTGCTCCTCCTCCTGCTGTCCCTGGGCTCTAACACACCGCCAGTTGGGGCCCAGATGTGCTAGCTGCACAGAGAAAAACACCAGCCAATGTGTCAGTGGGGTCCAGCACCGCCAGCTGTTCCCCTGCTGTGCAGCCGGCAACGTGTCCTGCAAAAGCCACGCAGACACAAGAACTGAAATTGAAGGGAACCTGTCCCCCCTCCCCCAGGCGTTTTTACGTTATCCAGCCACCTTGTACAGCGGTAATGCTGCATGTGTGCAAGGTGGCTCAGAAACGTATTCTCCTCGCACATGTGGAACTGAAAACACGTCTGAAATGTGTCCTCTGTGTGACCATTTAACCGTCCCGGTGGTGTGACTTTCCTTTGTAATGACACGCTGCAACCCCCTTGGTAGCGCTGCCCGTCTTCTGGCATCATTGTTTGGCTGCCTGCGCCTCTGCGGCCGCCCTGACCCACACAACGCCCCTCGGTGTCTTATTTATTGGGACTGAGAGGGTGTGATTCATGGGCAGGATCAGTGCATCAGTTCGCCTGTCCCTCCTCTCCTTCCGCCTTCTTCGGACTGTGCGGCTTCATGGCCGTGGCATGCGATAAGGGATCAGATGACGCCGCACAGTCTGAAGCGGGTGTAAGGACCCGAGTGTGAGAGGCCAACATATGTGCTGCGCCAGGCCCTGAATCCCAGCCCCGCAGTGTTTTAACAATGTTAAGACACTGCGGGGCTGGGATTCATGGGCATCGCGAACCGCACCGGCCGACATTACATGATGCCAGAAGATGGGCAGCGCTAACGGCGCTAGGCCAGGGGATAACACGACAGCGCAGACTCCTGTACAGCAAATAACAACGCTCGGGAGGCTGCACCCAGCACCAAGGTGGGATTCTTGACATCTGTGCTGCGTCTCATTACAAAGGGAACTCGCGCCTCCAACACAGTTTGACTGTATAAAGGGCTAAATGTTATACGTGTTTCATTCAGCGTGTGCAAGGAGAAAAATTAAAAGAGCAACCTTTGACTTGTGCAGCACTACTGCTGCATAAGCTGTGGCTCTTCTACTTTCTAACCCCTGAGGGGGGGTTAAAGGTGACCTTTGAAATCGGTTCAAGTAGGCTTCGGCCTACACTCTGCTCCCCCTGCAGAGCCCGGGCTCCAACACCGATCGTTGCTGTCCGGAAGTGCTGGCTGCACAGAGCCAAACACCTCGCCAATGTGTCAGTGGGGTCCAGCACCGCCAGCTGTTCCCCTGCTGTGTAGCCGGCAACGTGTCCTGCAAAAGCCACGCAGACACAACAGACCCAAAGCTGCCGCCAGTGCAGGCTTCGGCCTACACTCCCCTCCCCCTGCTCCTCCTCCTCCTGCTCCTCCTCCTGCTGACCCTGGGCTCTAACAAACCGCCAGTTGGGGCCCAGATGTGCTAGCTGCACAGAGAAAAACACCTCGCCAATGTGTCAGTGGGGTCCAGCACCGCCAGCTGTTCCCCTGCTGTGCAGCCGGCATCGTGTCCTGCAAAAGCCACGCAGACACTTGCTCTTGTACCTTCTGCTCCCCATCCTGGTTCCAGTACCGTCAGCTGGTTCCGGGCAGAGCCTTTGGCTTAGGTGCCTCCCTTTGGTATCCGAGTTCCACCAACGTCAGGTGGTCCTTGGTAGTGCTTTCAGGCACGGGTACCTCCTGCTTAGTAACCGGGTTCCAGTAACGTCAGCTGGTCCTCGGTAGTTCCATTGGCTCTTGGACCTTCGGCTACCCATCCGGGTTCCAGCACCGTCAGCTGGTTCTCGGCAGTGTCTTTTGCTCTTGTACCTTCTGCTCCCCATCCTGGTTCCAGTACCGTCAGCTGGTTCCGGGCAGAGCCTTTGGCTTAGGTGCCTCCCTCTGGGTATCCGAGTTCCACCAATGTCAGGTGGTCCTTGGTAGTGCTTTCAGCACAGGTACCTCCTGCTTAGTAACCGGGTTCCAGTAACGTCAGCTGGTCCTCGGTAGTTCCATTGGCTCTTGGACCTTCGGGTAGCCATCCGAGTTCCAGTTCCATCAGCTGGTTCTCGGCATTTTCTCAGCCTTCTTGTACCTTCTGCTACATTTCCAAGTTCAAGAGACTAAACACAATGACCCAGAAGACCACCCCTAAGATGACGACGACACCAGAGACGACAACCACCGTGATGACGACGACCCTGGAGACGATGACCCCGAAGACCACCCCGATGACGACGACCCCGGAGACGACGACCCTGAAGACCACCCCGATGACGACGACCCCGGAGACGACGACCCTGGAGACGACGACGACCTGGAAGACCGAGAAGCAGAAGAACAAGAGGCTGCAGAACAAAGAGCAGAAGGACATTAAGCATAACACAAAATATCAGAGCAAAAAATATTATGTAAATTATAAGCAGAAGAAGACTAAGCAGTGTATGGGGGTGAGTCCGTTCCTCCTCGTGGTGCCCCTGGATAAAGCCTGATGCTGCAGGCCAAACTGAACGCGGACAAATGTAACTGTTTTGTGACAGGCAGAACGGAAGGTGTAATCTTCAAACTTTTATAGATAACAACTACGGGAATGCCTGTCACAAATAAGAATATGATGAAGAAGTTGAATATGATGAAGATAATAGTAAAATAAAAAGAATATGAACAATGTAACCCAAAAAATAATAGGTAGAAGATGAAGAAGAAGATGAATAAGGTGAAGAAGTTGATGTCAAAGAAGCTGATGATGAGGATAATTAAGAAGAAAGCGTGGGAGAAGTAAAAAAGAAGGTGAAGGGCGTGGAAGTAGTGAAACATCAATATCTGACATAAAAAAAAAAAAAAACATAGTCAAATTCTTTCTAACGCCGAACTTCATAAAAAAAAAAAAAAAATCCTGCTATTCTATTACATTGGGCTAAACCTCTGTCCCTTTAATATCTCCGCCACGTCCCCCAATACATCCTACAATATTCTTAGTTGTTTTCCTGCATGTAGAATGAACCTACAAGTGTATAAAGGGTTTATTTTAATTCCGATATTTTCGTCCCATTGACTTGCATTGGGATCGGGTATCGGTATCGGATTGGATTCCGATACTGTGACGGTATCGGCCGATACTTTCCGATACCGATACTTTCCGATATCGGAAAGTATCGCTCAACACTAGTGGTGATGTGGTGGAGGGGCCAGATTTTGTGTGGTGATGTGGTGGGGGGGTGGTATTATGTGTAGTGATGTGGTGGGGTCGGGATTATGTTTGGTAATGTGGGGGCGGGATTATGTGTGGTGATGTGGTGGGGGTGGGATTAAGTGTGGTGATGTGGTGGGGGGGGCGGTATTAAGTGTGGTAATGGGGTGGGGGGCAGGATTATGTGTGGGGATGTGTTGGGGGCAGGATTATGTGTGGTGATGTGGGGGGGTCGGATTATGTGTGGTGATGTGGTGGGTGGGCGGGATTATGTGTGGTGATGTGGTGGGGGCAGGATTATCTGTGGTAATGTGGTGGGGGTGGGATTATCTGTGGTAGTGAGGTGGGGGGTGGGATTATATGTGGTAGGGGGCGGGATTATGTGTGGTGATCTGGTGGGGGGGTGGGATTATATGTGGTGATGTGGTGTGGGGCGGGATTATGTGTAGTGATGTGCTGGGGGGCGGGATTATGTGTGGTAATGTGGTGGGGGGTGGGATTATGTGTGGTAATGTGGTGGGGGGTGGGATTATGTGTGGTAATGTGGTGGGGGTGGGATTATGTGTGATAATGTGGTGGGGGTGGGATTATGTGTGGTGATGTGGTGGGGGGTGGGATTATGTGTGGTGATATGGTGGGGGGCGGGATTCTGTGTGGTAATGTGGTGGGGGGTGGGATTATGTGTGTTGATGTATTGGGGGCGGGATTATGTGTGGTAATGTGGTGGGGGGCGGGATTATGTGTGGTGATGTGGTGGGGGGTGGGATTATGTGTGTTGATGTAGTGGGGGGTGGGATTATGTGTGGTGATGTGGTGGGGACGGGATTATGTGTGTTAATGTGGTGGGGGGCAGGATTATGTGTGATGATGGGGTGGGGGTGTGGGATTATGTGTGGTGATGTGGTGGGAGGGTGGGATTTTGTGTGGTGATGTGGTGGGGGGGCGTAATTATGTGTGGTGATGTGGTGGGGGTGGGATTATGTGTGGTGATGTGGTGGGGGTGAGATTATGTGTGGTGATGTGGTGGGGGGCGGTATTAAGTGTGATAATGGGGTGGGGGGCGGGATTATGTGTGGTGATGTGTTGGGGGCAGGATTATATGTGGTGATGTGGGGGGGGTCGGATTATGTGTGGTGATGTGGTGGATGGGCGGGATTATGTGTGGTGATGTGGTGGGGGCAGGATTATCTGTGGTAATGTGGTGGGGCGGGATTATCTGTAGTAATGAGGTGGGGGGTGGGATTATATGTGGTAGGGGGTGGGATTATGTGTGGTGATCTGGTGGGGGGGTGGGACTATGTGTGGTGATGTGGTGGGGGCGGGATTATGTGTAATGATGTGCTGGGGGGCGGGATTATGTGTGGTAATGTGGTGGGGGGTGGGATTATGTGTGGTAATGTGGTGGGGGGTGGGATTATGTGTGGTGATGTGGTGGGGACGGGATTATGTGTGGTAATGTGGTGGGGGGCAGGATTATGTGTGTTGATGGGGCGGGGGTGTGGGATTATGTGTGGTGATGTGGTGGGGGGGCGGGATTATGTGTGGTGATGTGGTGGGGGGGCGTAATTATGTGTGGTGATGTGGTGGGGGTGGGATTATGTGTGGTGATGTGGGGGCGGGATTATGTGTGGTAATGTGGTGGGGGCGGGATTATGTGTGGTGATGTGGTGGGGGGTGGGATTATGTGTGTTGATGTAGTGGGGGGCGGGATTATGTGTGGTGATGTGGTGGGGACGGGATTATGTGTGGTAATGTGGTGGGGGGCAGGATTATGTGTGTTGATGGGGCGGGGGTGTGGGACTATGTGTGGTGATGTGGTGGGGGGGCGGGATTATGTGTGGTGATGTGGTGGGGGGGCGTAATTATGTGTGGTGATGTGGTGGGGGTGGGATTATGTGTGGTGATGTGGTGGGGGTGGGATTAAGTGTGGTGATGTGGTGGGGGGGCGGTATTAAGTGTGGTAATGGGGTGGGGGGCAGGATTATGTGTGGGGATGTGTTGGGGGCAGGATTATGTGTGGTGATGTGGGGGGGTCGGATTATGTGTGGTGATGTGGTGGGTGGGCGGGATTATGTGTGGTGATGTGGTGGGGGCAGGATTATCTGTGGTAATGTGGTGGGGGTGGGATTATCTGTGGTAGTGAGGTGGGGGGTGGGATTATATGTGGTAGGGGGTGGGATTATGTGTGGTGATCTGGTGGGGGGGTGGGATTATATGTGGTGATGTGGTGGGGGGCGGGATTATGTGTAGTGATGTGCTGGGGGGCGGGATTATGTGTGGTAATGTGGTGGGGGGTGGGATTATGTGTGGTAATGTGGTGGGGGGTGGGATTATGTGTGGTAATGTGGTGGGGGTGGGATTATGTGTGATAATGTGGTGGGGGTGGGATTATGTGTGGTGATGTGGTGGGGGGTGGGATTATGTGTGGTGATATGGTGGGGGGCGGGATTCTGTGTGGTAATGTGGTGGGGGGTGGGATTATGTGTGTTGATGTAGTGGGGGCGGGATTATGTGTGGTAATGTGGTGGGGGGCGGGATTATGTGTGGTGATGTGGTGGGGGGTGGGATTATGTGTGTTGATGTAGTGGGGGGTGGGATTATGTGTGGTGATGTGGTGGGGACGGGATTATGTGTGTTAATGTGGTGGGGGGCAGGATTATGTGTGTTGATGGGGTGGGGGTGTGGGATTATGTTTTGTGATGTGGTGGGAGGGTGGGATTTTGTGTGGTGATGTGGTGGGGGGGCGTAATTATGTGTGGTGATGTGGTGGGGGTGGGATTATGTGTGGTGATGTGGTGGGGGTGAGATTATGTGTGGTGATGTGGTGGGGGGCGGTATTAAGTGTGATAATGGGGTGGGGGGCTGGATTATGTGTAGTGATGTGCTGGGGGGCGGGATTATGTGTGGTAATGTGGTGGGGGGTGGGATTATGTGTGGTGATGTGGTGGGGGGCGGGATTATGTGTAGTGATGTGCTGGGGGGCGGGATTATGTGTGGTAATGTGGTGGGGGGTGGGATTATGTGTGGTAATGTGGTGGGGGGTGGGATTATGTGTGGTAATGTGGTGGGGGTGGGATTATGTGTGATAATGTGGTGGGGGTGGGATTATGTGTGGTGATGTGGTGGGGGGCAGGATTATGTGTGGTGATATGGTGGGGGGGCGGGATTCTGTGTGATAATGTGGTGGGGGTGGGATTATGTGTGTTGATGTAGTGGGGGCGGGATTATGTGTGGTAATGTGGTGGGGGGCGGGATTATGTGTGTTGATGTAGTGTGGGGCGGGATTATGTGTGGTGATGTGGTGGGGGTGGGATTATGTGTGGTAATGGGGTGAGGGGGCGGAATTATGTGTGGTAATGTGGTGGGGGGTGGGATTATGTGTGGTAATGTGGTGAAGGGCGGGATTATGTGTGGTGATGTGGTGGAGGGGCCAGATTTTGTGTGATGATGTGGTGGGGGGGTGGTATTATGTGTAGTGATGTGGTGGGGTCGGGATTATGTGTGGTAATGTGGGGGCGGGATTATGTGTGGTAATGTGGGGGCGGGATTATGTGTGGTAATGTGGTGGGGATGGGATTATGTGTGGTAATGTGGTGGGGGGCAGGATTATGTGTGTTGATGGGGCGGGGGTGTGGGATTATGTGTGGTGATGTGGTGGGGGGGCGGGATTATGTGTGGTGATGTGGTGGGGGGTGGGATTATGTGTGTTGATGTAGTGGGGGGCGGGATTATGTGTGGTGATGTGGTGGGGATGGGATTATGTGTGGTAATGTGGTGGGGGGCAGGATTATGTGTGTTGATGGGGCGGGGGTGTGGGATTATGTGTGGTGATGTGGTGGGGGGGCGGGATTATGTGTGGTGATGTAGTGGGGGGGCGTAATTATGTGTGGTGATGTGGTGGGGGTGGGATTATGTGTGGTGATGTGGTGGGGGTGGGATTATGTGTGGTGATGTGGTGGGGGGGCGGTATTAAGTGTGGTAATGGAGTGAGGGGCGGGATTATGTGTGGTGATGTGTTGGAGGCGGGATTATGTGTGGTGATGGGGGGGTCGGATTATGTGTGGTGATGTGGTGGGTGTGCGGGATTATGTGTGGTGATGTGGTGGGGGCAGGATTATCTGTGGTAATGTGGTGGGGGCGGGATTATCTGTGGTAATGAGGTGGGGGGTGGGATTATATGTGGTAGGGGGCGGGATTATGTGTGGTGATCTGGTGGGGGGTGGGATTATGTGTGGTGATGTGGTGGGGGGCGGGATTATGTGTAGTGATGTGCTGGGGGGCAGGATTATGTGTGGTAATGTGGTTGGGGGTGGGATTATGTGTGGTAATGTGGTGGGGGGTGGGATTATGTGTGGTAATGTGGTGGGGGTGGGATTATGTGTGGTAATGTGGTGGGGGTGGGATTATGTGTGGTGATGTGGTGGGGGGCGGGATTATGTGTGGTGATATGGTGGGGGGGCGGGATTCTGTGTGGTAATGTGGTGGGGGTGGGATTATGTGTGTTGATGTAGTGGGGGCGGGATTATGTGTGGTAATGTGGTGGGGGGCGGGATTATGTGTGTTGATGTAGTGTGGGGCGGGATTATGTGTGGTGATGTGGTGGGGGTGGGATTATGTGTGGTAATGGGGTGAGGGGGCGGAATTATGTGTGGTAATGTGGTGGGGGGTGGGATTATGTGTGGTAATGTGGTGAAGGGCGGGATTATGTGTGGTGATGTGGTGGAGGGGCCAGATTTTGTGTGGTGATGTGGTGGGTGTGCGGGATTATGTGTGGTGATGTGGTGGGGGCAGGATTATCTGTGGTAATGTGGTGGGGGCGGGATTATCTGTGGTAATGAGGTGGGGGGTGGGATTATATGTGGTAGGGGGCGGGATTATGTGTGGTGATCTGGTGGGGGGTGGGATTATGTGTGGTGATGTGGTGGGGGGCGGGATTATGTGTAGTGATGTGCTGGGGGGCAGGATTATGTGTGGTAATGTGGTTGGGGGTGGGATTATGTGTGGTAATGTGGTGGGGGGTGGGATTATGTGTGGTAATGTGGTGGGGGTGGGATTATGTGTGGTAATGTGGTGGGGGTGGGATTATGTGTGGTGATGTGGTGGGGGGCGGGATTATGTGTGGTGATATGGTGGGGGGGCGGGATTCTGTGTGGTAATGTGGTGGGGGTGGGATTATGTGTGTTGATGTAGTGGGGGCGGGATTATGTGTGGTAATGTGGTGGGGGGCGGGATTATGTGTGTTGATGTAGTGTGGGGCGGGATTATGTGTGGTGATGTGGTGGGGGTGGGATTATGTGTGGTAATGGGGTGAGGGGGCGGAATTATGTGTGGTAATGTGGTGGGGGGTGGGATTATGTGTGGTAATGTGGTGAAGGGCGGGATTATGTGTGGTGATGTGGTGGAGGGGCCAGATTTTGTGTGATGATGTGGTGGGGGGGTGGTATTATGTGTAGTGATGTGGTGGGGTCGGGATTATGTGTGGTAATGTGGGGGCGGGATTATGTGTGGTAATGTGGGGGCGGGATTATGTGTGGTAATGTGGTGGGGATGGGATTATGTGTGGTAATGTGGTGGGGGTGGGATTATGTGTGGTGATGTGGTGGGGGTGAGATTATGTGTGGTGATGTGGTGGGGGGCGGTATTAAGTGTGATAATGGGGTGGGGGGCGGGATTATGTGTGGTGATGTGTTGGGGGCAGGATTATATGTGGTGATGTGGGGGGGGTCGGATTATGTGTGGTGATGTGGTGGATGGGCGGGATTATGTGTGGTGATGTGGTGGGGGCAGGATTATCTGTGGTAATGTGGTGGGGCGGGATTATCTGTAGTAATGAGGTGGGGGGTGGGATTATATGTGGTAGGGGGTGGGATTATGTGTGGTGATCTGGTGGGGGGGTGGGACTATGTGTGGTGATGTGGTGGGGGCGGGATTATGTGTAATGATGTGCTGGGGGGCGGGATTATGTGTGGTAATGTGGTGGGGGGTGGGATTATGTGTGGTAATGTGGTGGGGGGTGGGATTATGTGTGGTGATGTGGTGGGGACGGGATTATGTGTGGTAATGTGGTGGGGGGCAGGATTATGTGTGTTGATGGGGCGGGGGTGTGGGATTATGTGTGGTGATGTGGTGGGGGGGCGGGATTATGTGTGGTGATGTGGTGGGGGGGCGTAATTATGTGTGGTGATGTGGTGGGGGTGGGATTATGTGTGGTGATGTGGGGGCGGGATTATGTGTGGTAATGTGGTGGGGGCGGGATTATGTGTGGTGATGTGGTGGGGGGTGGGATTATGTGTGTTGATGTAGTGGGGGGCGGGATTATGTGTGGTGATGTGGTGGGGACGGGATTATGTGTGGTAATGTGGTGGGGGGCAGGATTATGTGTGTTGATGGGGCGGGGGTGTGGGACTATGTGTGGTGATGTGGTGGGGGGGCGGGATTATGTGTGGTGATGTGGTGGGGGGGCGTAATTATGTGTGGTGATGTGGTGGGGGTGGGATTATGTGTGGTGATGTGGTGGGGGTGGGATTAAGTGTGGTGATGTGGTGGGGGGGCGGTATTAAGTGTGGTAATGGGGTGGGGGGCAGGATTATGTGTGGGGATGTGTTGGGGGCAGGATTATGTGTGGTGATGTGGGGGGGTCGGATTATGTGTGGTGATGTGGTGGGTGGGCGGGATTATGTGTGGTGATGTGGTGGGGGCAGGATTATCTGTGGTAATGTGGTGGGGGTGGGATTATCTGTGGTAGTGAGGTGGGGGGTGGGATTATATGTGGTAGGGGGTGGGATTATGTGTGGTGATCTGGTGGGGGGGTGGGATTATATGTGGTGATGTGGTGGGGGGCGGGATTATGTGTAGTGATGTGCTGGGGGGCGGGATTATGTGTGGTAATGTGGTGGGGGGTGGGATTATGTGTGGTAATGTGGTGGGGGGTGGGATTATGTGTGGTAATGTGGTGGGGGTGGGATTATGTGTGATAATGTGGTGGGGGTGGGATTATGTGTGGTGATGTGGTGGGGGGTGGGATTATGTGTGGTGATATGGTGGGGGGCGGGATTCTGTGTGGTAATGTGGTGGGGGGTGGGATTATGTGTGTTGATGTAGTGGGGGCGGGATTATGTGTGGTAATGTGGTGGGGGGCGGGATTATGTGTGGTGATGTGGTGGGGGGTGGGATTATGTGTGTTGATGTAGTGGGGGGTGGGATTATGTGTGGTGATGTGGTGGGGACGGGATTATGTGTGTTAATGTGGTGGGGGGCAGGATTATGTGTGTTGATGGGGTGGGGGTGTGGGATTATGTTTTGTGATGTGGTGGGAGGGTGGGATTTTGTGTGGTGATGTGGTGGGGGGGCGTAATTATGTGTGGTGATGTGGTGGGGGTGGGATTATGTGTGGTGATGTGGTGGGGGTGAGATTATGTGTGGTGATGTGGTGGGGGGCGGTATTAAGTGTGATAATGGGGTGGGGGGCTGGATTATGTGTGGTGATGTGTTGGGGGCAGGATTATATGTGGTGATGTGGGGGGGTCGGATTATGTGTGGTGATGTGGTGGATGGGCGGGATTATGTGTGGTGATGTGGTGGGGGCAGGATTATCTGTGGTAATGTGGTGGGGCGGGATTATCTGTAGTAATGAGGTGGGGGGTGGGATTATATGTGGTAGGGGGTGGGATTATGTGTGGTGATCTGGTGGGGGGGTGGGATTATGTGTGGTGATGTGGTGGGGGCGGGATTATGTGTAGTGATGTGCTGGGGGGCGGGATTATGTGTGGTAATGTGGTGGGGGGTGGGATTATGTGTGGTAATGTGGTGGGGGGTGGGATTATGTGTGGTAATGTGGTGGGGGTGGGATTATGTATGGTAATGTGGTGGGCGTGGGATTATGTGTGGTGATGTGGTGGGGGTGGGATTATGTGTGGTGATGTGGTGGGGGGCGGTATTAAGTGTGGTAATGGTTTTGGGGCGGGATTATGTGTGGTGATGTGTTGGGAGCAGGATTATGTGTGGTGATGTGGGGGGGTCGGATTATGTGTGGTGATGTGGTGGGTGGGCGGTATTATATGTGGTGATGTGGTGGGGGCAGGATTATCTGTGGTAATGTGGTGGGGGCGGGATTATCTGTGGTAATGAGGTGGGGGGTGGGATTATATGTGGTAGGGGGCGGGATTATGTGTGGTGATCTGGTGGGGGGTGGGATTATGTGTGGTGATGTGGTGGGGGGCGGGATTATGTGTAGTGATGTGCTGGGGGGCAGGATTATGTGTGGTAATGTGGTTGGGGGTGGGATTATGTGTGGTAATGTGGTGGGGGGTGGGATTATGTGTGGTAATGTGGTGGGGGTGGGATTATGTGTGGTGATGTGGTGGGGGGTGGGATTATGTGTGGTGATATGGTGGGGGGGCGGGATTCTGTGTGGTAATGTGGTGGGGGTGGGATTATGTGTGTTGATGTAGTGGGGGCGGGATTATGTGTGGTAATGTGGTGGGGGGCGGGATTATGTGTGGTGATCTGGTGGGGGGGTGGGATTATGTGTGGTGATGTGGTGGGGGGCGGGATTATGTGTAGTGATGTGCTGGGGGGCGTGATTATGTGTGGTAATGTGGTGGGGGGTGGGATTATGTGTGGTAATGTGGTGGGGGGTGGGATTATGTGTGGTAATGTGGTGGGGGTGGGATTATGTGTGATAATGTGGTGGGGGTGGGATTATGTGTGGTGATGTGGTGGGGGGCGGGATTATGTGTGGTGATATGGTGGGGGGCGGGATTCTGTGTGGTAATGTGGTGGGGGGTGGGATTATGTGTGTTGATGTAGTGGGGGCGGGATTATGTGTGGTAATGTGGTGGGGGGCGGGATTATGTGTGGTGATGTGGTGGGGGGTGGGATTATGTGTGTTGATGTAGTGGGGGGTGGGATTATGTGTGGTGATGTGGTGGGGACGGGATTATGTGTGTTAATGTGGTGGGGGGCAGGATTATGTGTGTTGATGGGGCGGGGGTGTGGGATTATGTGTGGTGATGTGGTGGGAGGGCGGGATTTTGTGTGGTGATGTGGTGGGGGGGCGTAATTATGTGTGGTGATGTGGTGGGGGTGGGATTATGTGTGGTGATGTGGTGGGGGTGAGATTATGTGTGGTGATGTGGTGGGGGGCGGTATTAAGTGTGATAATGGGGTGGGGGGCGGGATTATGTGTGGTGATGTGTTGGGGGCGGGATTATGTGTGGTGATGTGGGGGGGGTCGGATTATGTGTGGTGATGTGGTGGATGGGCGGGATTATGTGTGGTGATGTGGTGGGGGCAGGATTATCTGTGGTAATGTGGTGGGGCGGGATTATCTGTAGTAATGAGGTGGGGGGTGGGATTATATGTGGTAGGGGGTGGGATTATGTGTGGTGATCTGGTGGGGGGGTGGGATTATGTGTGGTGATGTGGTGGGGGCGGGATTATGTGTAGTGATGTGCTGGGGGGCGGGATTATGTGTGGTAATCTGGTGGGGGGTGGGATTATGTGTGGTAATGTGGTGGGGGGTGGGATTATGTGTGGTAATGTGGTGGGGGTGGGATTATGTATGGTAATGTGGTGGGCGTGGGATTATGTGTGGTGATGTGGTGGGGGTGGGATTATGTGTGGTGATGTGGTGGGGGGGCGGTATTAAGTGTGGTAATGGTTTTGGGGCGGGATTATGTGTGGTGATGTGTTGGGGGCGGGATTATGTGTGGTGATGTGGGGGGGTCGGATTATGTGTGGTGATGTGGTGGGTGGGCGGGATTATGTGTGGTGATGTGGTGGGGGCAGGATTATCTGTGGTAATGTGGTGGGGGCGGGATTATCTGTGGTAATGAGGTGGGGGGTGGGATTATATGTGGTAGGGAGCGGGATTATGTGTGGTGATCTGGTGGGGGGTGGGATTATGTGTGGTGATGTGGTGGGGGGCGGGATTATGTGTAGTGATGTGCTGGGGGGCAGGATTATGTGTGGTAATGTGGTTGGGGGTGGGATTATGTGTGGTAATGTGGTGGGGGGTGGGATTATGTGTGGTAATGTGGTGGGGGTGGGATTATGTGTGGTAATGTGGTGGGGGTGGGATTATGTGTGGTGATGTGGTGGGGGGCGGGATTATGTGTGGTTATATGGTGGGGGGGCGGGATTCTGTGTGGTAATGTGGTGGGGGTGGGATTATGTGTGTTGATGTAGTGGGGGCGGGATTATGTGTGGTAATGTGGTGGGGGGCGGGATTATGTGTGTTGATGTAGTGTGGGGCGGGATTATGTGTGGTGATGTGGTGGGGGTGGGATTATTTGTGGTAATGGGGTGAGGGGGCGGAATTATGTGTGGTAATGTGGTGGGGGGTGGGATTATGTGTGGTAATGGAGTGAGGGGCGGGATTATGTGTGGTGATGTGTTGGAGGCGGGATTATGTGTGGTGATGGGGGGGTCGGATTATGTGTGGTGATGTGGTGTGTGGGCGGGATTATGTGTGGTGATGTGGTGGGGGCAGGATTATCTGTGATAATGTAGTGGGGGCGGGATTATCTGTGATAATGAGATGGGGGTGGGATTATATGTGGTAGGGGGCGGGATTATGTGTGGTGATCTGGTGGGGGGGTTGGATTATGTGTGGTGATGTGGTGGGGGCGGGATTATGTGTAGTGATGTGCTGGAGGGCAGGATTATGTGTGGTAATGTGGTGGGGGGTGGGATTATGTGTGTTAATGTGGTGGGGGGTGGGATTATGTGTGGTAATGTGGTGGGGGTGGGATTATGTGTGGTAATGTGGTGGGGGTGGGATTATGTGTGGTGATGTGGTGGGGGGCAGGATTATGTGTGGTGATATGGTGGGGGGGCGGGATTCTGTGTGGTAATGTGTTGGGGGGTGGGATTATGTGTGTTGATGTAGTGGGGGCGGGATTATGTGTGGTAATGTGGTGGGGGGCGGGATTATGTGTGGTGATGTGGTGGGGGGTGGGATTATGTGTGTTGATGTACTGGGGGGCGGGATTATGTGTGGTGATGTGGTGGGGACGAGATTATGTGTGTTAATGTGGTGGGGGGAAGGATTATGTGTGTTGATGGGGCGGGGGTGTGGGATTATGTGTGGTGATGGGGTGTGGGGGCGGGATTATGTGTGGTGATGTGGTGGGGGGGCGTAATTATGTGTGGTGATGTGGTGGGGGTGGGATTATGTGTGGTGATGTGGTGGGGGTGGGATAATGTGTGGTGATGTGGTGGGGGGGTGGTATTATGTGTGGTAATGGGGTGGGGGGCGGGATTATGTGTGGTGATGTGTTGGGGGCGGGATTATGTGTGGTGATGTGTGGGGGGGTCGGATTATGTGTGGTGATGTGGTGGGTGGGCGGGATTATGTGTGGTGATGTGGTGGGGGCGGGTTTATCTGTGGTAATGTGGTGGGGGCGGGATTATCTGTGGTAATGAGGTGGGGGGTGGGATTATATGTGGTAGGGGGCGGGATTATGTGTGGTGATCTGGTGGGGGGGCGGGATTATGTGTGGTGATGTGGTGGGGGGCGGGATTATGTGTAGTGATGTGCTGGGGGGCGGGATTATGTGTGGTAATGTGGTGGGGGGTGGGATTATGTGTGGTAATGTGGTGGGGGGTGGGATTATGTGTGGTAATGTGGTGGGGGTGGGATTATGTGTGGTAATGTGGTGGGGGTGGGATTATGTGTCGTGATGTGGTGGGGGGCGAGATTATGTTTGGTGATGTGGTGGAGGGCAAAGTTATGTGTGGTGATGTGGTGGGGGGCGAGATTATTTGTGGTGATGTGGTGGGGGCAGGATTATGTGTGGTGATATGGTGGGGGGGCCGGATTCTGTATGGTAATGTGGTGGGGGGCGGGATTATGTGTGGTAATGTGGTGGGGGCAAGATTATGTGTGGTAATGTGGTGGGGGGCAGGATTATGTGTGGTAATGTGGTGGGGGGTGGGATTATGTGTGGTGATGTGGTGGGGGAGCGAGATTTTGTTTGGTGATGTGGTGGGGGGCAAAATTATGTGTGGTGATGTGGTGGGGCGAGATTATGTGGTATTGTGGTCAGGGGGTGGGATTATGTGTGGCAATGTGGTGGGGGGCAGGATTATGTGTGGTAATGTGGTGGGGGGCGGGATTATGTGTGGTAATGTGGTGGGGGCGGGATTATGTGTGGTAATGTGGTGAGGGCGAGATTGTGTGGTGATGTGGCGGGGGGCGGGATTATGTGTGTTGATGGGGCGGGGTGTGGGATTATGTGTGGTGATGTGGTGGGGGGGCGTAATTATGTGTGGTGATGTGGTGGGGGTGGGATTATGTGTGGTGATGTGGTGGGGGTGGGATTATGTGTGGTGATGTGGTGGGGGGGCGGTATTATGTGTGGTAATGGGGTGGGGGGCGGGATTATGTGTGTTGATGTGTTGGGGGCGGGATTATGTGTTGTGATGTGTGGGTGGGTCGGATTATGTGTGGTGATGTGGTGGGTGGGCGGGATTATGTGTGGTGATGTGGTAGGGGCGGGATTATCTGTGGTAATGTGGTGGGGGCGGGATTATCTGTGGTAATGAGGTGGGGGTGGGATTATATGTGGTAGGGGGCGGGATTATGTGTGGTGATCTGGTGGGGGGGCGGGATTATGTGTGGTGATGTGGTGGGGGGCGGGATTTAGTGTAGTGATGTGCTGGGGGGCGGGATTATGTGTGGTTATGTGGTGGGGGTGGGATTATGTGTGGTAATGTGGTGGGGGGTGGGATTATGTGTGGTAATGTGGTGGGGGTGGGATTATGTGTGGTAATGTGGTGGGGGTGGGATTATGTGTGGTGATGTTGTGGGGGGGCGGGATTATATGTGGTAATGTGGTGGGGGGCGAGATTATGTGTGGTGATGTAGTGGGGGGTGGGATTATGTGTGGTGATATTGTGGGGGGCGGGATTCTGTGTGGTAATGTGGTGGGGGCAAGATTATGTGTGGTAATGTGGTGGGGGGCAGGATTATGTGTGGTAATGTGGTGGGGGGTGGGATTATGTGTGGTGATGTGGTGGGGGGGCGAGATTATGTGTGGTGATGTGGTGGGGGGCAAAATTATGTGTGGTGATGTGGTGGGGGGGCGGGATTATGTGTGGTAATGTGGTGGGGGCGAGATTATGTGTGGTAATGTGGTCGGGGGTTGGATTATGTGTGGTATTGTGGTGGGGCAGGATTATGTGTGGTAATGTGGTGTGGGGCGGGATTATGTGTGGTAATGTGGTGGGGGCGGGATTATGTGTGGTAATGTGGCGAGGGCGAGATTGTGTGGTGATGTGGCGCGGGGCGGGATTGTGTGTGGTGATGTGGTGGGGGCAGGATTATGTGTGGTGATGTGGCAGGGGGGTGGGATTATGTGTTTTGATGGGGCAGGGGGCAGGATTGTGTGGTGATGTGGCGGGGGGCAGTATTATGTGTGGTGATGTGGTGGGGGCGGGATTATGTGTGGTGATGTGGCGGAGGGATTATATGTGTTGATGGGGCGGGGGTGGGATTATGTGTGGTATAGTGGTGGGGGTGGGATTATTTGTGGTAATGTGGTGGGGGGCGGGATTATGTGTGGTAATGTGGTGGGGGCGGTATTATCTGTGGTATTGTGGTGGGGGGTAGGATTATGTGTGGTGATGTGGTGGGGGTGAGATTATGTGTGGTGATGTGGTGGGGGGCAGGATTATGTGTGGTGATGTGGTGGGGGGCGGGATTATGTGTGTTAATGTGGTGGGGGGTAGGATTATGTGTGGTAATGGGGTGGGGGGGCGGGATTATGTGTGGTGAGGTGTGGGGGGGCCAGATTATGTGTGGTGATGTGGTGGGCAGGATTATGTGTGGTCATGTGGTGGGGCGGGATTGTGTGTGGTAATGGGGTGGGGGGCGGGATTATGTGTGGTGATGTGGTGGAGGCGGAGCTAATGTACAGGGTGCGGGATTAGCGAGTAATCACGATGCCTCATATATATAGATGTTGAACAAAGCGTATAGTTCAATTTCCTGATTTAACCCTTTCGAAGCTAGACTGTCCAATAAAAAAATCCATCTGGATTCAACCCTTGACATTTGTTTTAAAAAGTCCCACCCTTTTGTTTTGCTGGACAAGTTGAATGCCACAGGAAGTGGTCCCCTTTAGGACCGCTTATGTACCTCCAAGAATTGACGAGAAAGGGGGTGACCTTTAAAGCCCTTATTTATATAGTCCAAATGTTCTTTGATGCTATCTTTTAGATGTCTCTGTTCTTCTAATATAAATTTTGTCACAGGGGCATTTTTGCATATAGATTACTCTTGTGGATAGGCAGGTAATGGTAGACTTAATGTTGTAAGTTTTGATTTTATTAGAGTCTGTAGAAGTAGTTTGAAGTGTTTTCCTCATGGATGTACGTGTGCAGCAGGAGCACTTGCCGCACGGACTGAAGCCTATTTTGGTTGATAAGAAATGTTTGACCGTTTGCCTCTTTATTGGCTGGATTGATTTCATTGTAGGGGTTAGAAGAAGACCCAAATTTTGGGCTTCACTATATACAAATTTGGGATTTTGGGGTAGTAGATCCCCTATGATTCTATTGCCCTGGAGAATAGTCCAGTACTTGCGGATAATTCTATTAAATTTCCCGCACCCTGAGTGATATTGGGCTTCAAGTGGTAATTCATAAATTTGTTGTTCCAAGCTGGGTGGATCGTCATTGGGTATTACCTTGTGGATGAGTTTTTCCCTAGGAATATTTTTCACAATGTATCTGGCTTTTTCTAGTATAGATAATTAGTATCCTTTTTCTATAAAATATTGAAGTTGCTGTTGTTCTTCCTTGTATTAATCTTCAATCTTAGTGAAATTATGCCTGATTCTGGTGTACTGTCCTCTAGGAACATTAGTGAGCCATATAGGTAGATGGCAGCTATTCACATGCATAAAACTATTAGTCCACATATTTCGTGTAACCTTTAGTCATTAGATTGTTGTCCTCAAAATAAATGGTGAGGTCTAAAAAGTGGAGAGTGGACTGACTGATGTTTGGTGTCAATTCTAGGCCATATGAGTTGTCATTGAGGCCTGAAATAAACCTATTCAAATCTTTCTCTTTTCCTTCCCAAACAAAAAGGATATCGTCGATAAAGCAGAACCATAACTTTAATTCTCTGTGTAGTTGGCCAGTGGAATAGATACAAAAGGCCTCCCATTTTCCTATACACAAGTTAGCATAACAGGGCGCGAAACGCGTCGCCATTGCCGTGCCCCATGTCTGTAAATACTACTGACGTTCATACAGGAAATAGATATGGGTCAAAATGAATTTAATGCTTTCTACAATGAAGCTAATTTGATTTTCCTCATAAATCCCCAAGTTGTGGATGAAAAAATTGGCTGCTTCACAACCTTTTTGGTGATCAATGACAGTATAGAGTGATTTGATGTCTAAAGTACCAAGGAAGCAGTTTTGATTCCACTGAAAGGATTCCAAAATTTGTAATGTATGAGTTGTATCTTTTAAATATGCTGGTAATTGTGGCATACATTTTTGAAGGTGTTTATCAACATATCTCGACAGATTAATGGTTCAGCAATTGATACCAGATATAATGGGTCTCCCTGGGGGACATGAGATACTCTTGTGTATTATTGGGACGTCATAAAATACTGCCGTGCTAGGGGTTTTGTTCAGTATGTAATAGAATTCTTTCTTGTTGCAAATGCCCGTGGATTTACTTTTTATGGCTAAATTATTAAGTTGTTTAGTAAAATTTGAGGTTGGGTCATAGGTAAGTTTTTTACATGTGACTTTGTCTCCTAGTAATCTAAGAGATTCTTGATGGTATGAACTTCAATCAAGAATAACAATACTGCCTCCTTTGTCAGCTGGACGGATAATAATGTTATTATTTTCTTGAAGGTCAATAATGGACTTCCTTTCTTTACTGCTGAGGTTATGTTGTATGAATCTTAGGTTATTTTTGTAGACTTTTCTGATCTCGGCCATTACCATGGTATCAAAGGAACAAAATGCGTTTGAGTATTCGTTGATTGGGTTAAATGTGGATGGTTTAGACAGAGCGATTTGTATGTATTGGTGTGAGGGTTGAAAGGTGCTTGTGATATCCGTTCCTTGTGTGGCTTTAGATTTTTTTTAGAAAATATTTTTTTAAAGCCAGATTGCGAAATAATTTTTTCACGCTCATTTATAAATTGAAAAGTTTTGCTGTGGCAGTTGGGGCAAATTTTAATACCTTTTGTAATAATGATTCTTCTTTCTGGGAAAGTGTATACATGCTCAGGGTTGAATCCAGATGGATTTTTTTATTGGACAGTCTAGCCCCAAAAGGGTTAAATCAGGAAATTGATCTATATGCTTTTTAATGTTCTACATGTATTATATTTCTTTTAAATACCTCTCCTCATCTATTTTTTGTGAGAATTCTTTATTATTTATATTCCCTTGGGATACTATATCGTTGTAGTTGATATAATTTTTTTTTATATTCCTTTATTGATGCCTTACGAAGAATCATGTCAGAATATATATTGTTTATACAATGCTTCTAGTAAGTATTTATATATACATATATATATATACTGCTAGCTCATATTTTATTTATTAATGTACTTCTATAGATAAAAAAAAATATTTTGCAACTATAATTCTATATCCTATCTATTTGTTTTTTACATGTACTCTATTTTAAAATTATTTGAAATAAATTATATATTTAAAGTGTTGACCTTCTTAATAACACAATAAAATAATCATTTTTGCAGCCCACATATTCACCTATATGGTCTGTATACATTTAGGACTCATACTCACTTGCGTGAAATATGGCCGAGTCTCGCATGTGAAAACCCGGCTCTGCCGCCGGCACTCCAGAGCGGAGCGTGTGGCCGCATAGCAATACATGGAGCTGCACGCTCCGCTACCAAGTGCCGGTGGCAGAGCCGGGTGTTACCATGCGAGACTCGGCCATATTTACGCAAGTGACTATGAGCCCTTATACACCATGGTTGCTTCCTGTGAGCCCACACAATATGCAAATACTACATTTCTGTTTTTTTCAGTCAAGATGGGGTGCAGTGTTGTGAATTAGACTTTTTTGGCTCCCTCTTGTGGTCACTAGTGATATGACTCTGGGATTGTCTTTCCTCAGTTTGGCACCCACCTGGGTCGTTAGTCCAGGGGTGTTGCTATATAAACTTCCTGGATTCTCAGTCCTGTGCCTGGCATCGTTGTAATCAGTTCCTTTCTGTTTGCTCCTGTCTGCTGGTCCTGGATCTTGCAAAATTAAGCTAAGTCCTGCTTCCTTGTTTTTTGGTTATTTGCATAGCTCTTATTTTTTGTCCAGCTTGTACTAAATGTGATTCCTGATTTTGCTGGAAGCTCTAGGGGGCTGGTGTTCTCCCCCCGGGCCGTTAGACGGTTCGGGGGTTCTTGAATATCCAGCGTGGAAATTTTGATAGGGTTTTTGCTGACCATATAAGTCATCTTACTATATTCTGCTATTAGTCAGTGGGCCTCTCTTTGCTAAATATCTAGTTCATTCTTACGTTTGTCTTTTCTCCTTACCTCACCGTTATTATTTGTTGGGGGCTTGTATCCAACTTTTGGGGTCTTTTCTCTGGAGGCAAGAAAGGTCTATCTTTTCCCTTCTAGGGTTAGTTAGTTCTCCGGCTGGCGCGAGACGTCTAGAACCAACGTAGGCACATTCCCCGGCTGCTGCTATTTGTGGTGCTAGGATTAGATATATGGTCAGCCCAGTTACCACTGCCCTAAGAGCTGTTTTTTTTGTGTTTGCAGACTTGGTATGTACTTTTGAGACCCTCTGCCATTGGGGTCATAACAGTATGCCAGGCCAAGGTTGAATGTTTAATGCATTGCAGAAGTGGGATTACAAGAAAGGAAAGTCTGAGGTTTTTTTATTTTTTTTCCTTCCTCTCTTTTTTCCTCCCCTTTACCTCTGAGTGGCTTGTGCTTGCTGCAGACATGAATGTCCAGACTTTGATTACAAGTGTGGATCAGCTTGCTGCTCGTGTGCAGGGCATACAAGATTTTGTTACCAGTAGTCCAATGTCTGAACCTAAAATACCTATTCCTGAACTGTTCTCTGGAGACCGATTTAAGTTTAGGAATTTCAGGAATAATTGTAAATTGTTTCTATCTCTGAGACCCCGTTCATCTGGAGACTCAGCTCAGCAAGTAAAAATTGTTATCTCTTTCTTACGGGGCGACCCTCAGGATTGGGCCTTCTCGCTAGCGCCAGGAGATCCGGCATTGGCAAATATTGATGCGTTTTTTCTGGCGCTCGGATTGCTTTACGAGGAACCCAATCTTGAAATTCAGGCAGAAAAAGCCTTGCTGGCTATTTCTCAGGGTCAGGATGAAGCTGAAGTGTATTGCCAAAAATTTCGGAAATGGTCCGTGCTTACTCAGTGGAATGAGTGTGCTCTGGCCGCAAATTTCAGAAATGGCCTTTCTGAAGCCATTAAGAATGTGATGGTGGGTTTCTCCATTCCTACAGGTCTGAATGATTCCATGGCGCTGGCTATTCAAATTGACCGGCGTTTGCGGGAGCACAAAGCCGCGAATCCTCTGGTGGTGTTGTCTGAACAAACACCTGATTTAATGCAATGTGGTAGAATTCAGACTAGAAATGAACGGAAAAATCATAGACGTCAGAATGGGTTGTGTTTTTACTGTGGTGATTCTACACATGTTATATCACCATGCTCTAAACGCCTAACTAGGGTTGTTAGTCCTGTCGCCATTGGTAATTTGCAACCTAAATTTATTTTGTCTGTGACTTTAATTTGCTCATTGTCTTCCTACCCTGTTATGGCGTTTGTGGATTCAGGTGCTGCCCTGAGTCTTATGGATCTGTCGTTTGCCAAGCGCTGTGGTTTTGTTCTTAAGCTGTTGGTAAATCCTATCCCTCTTAGAGGTATTGATGCTACGCCATTGGCGGAAAATAAACCGCAGTTTTGGACACAGGTAACCATGTGCATGACTCCTGAACATCGGGAGGTGATTCGTTTTCTTGTTCTGCATAAAATGCATGATTTGGTCGTTTTGGGTCTGCCATGGTTACAGACCCATAATCCAGTCTTAGATTGGAAGGCAATGTCTGTGTCAAGTTGGGGCTGTCAGGGAATTCATGGTGATTCCCCGCCGGTGTCTATTGCTTCCTCTACTCCTTCGGAAGTTCCTGAGTATTTGTCTGATTACCAGGATGTATTCAGCGAGTCCAGGTCCAGTGCTCTTCCTCCTCATAGGGACTGTGACTGCGCTATAGATTTGATTCCAGGTAGTAAATTTCCTAAGGGAAGATTATTTAATCTGTCTGTACCTGAGCATACTGCAATGCGTTCGTATATCAAGGAATCTCTGGAGAAGGGGCATATCCGTCCATCCTCTTCCGCTCTTGGTGCGGGATTTTTTTTTGTGGCCAAGAAGGACGGATCTTTGAGACCTTGTATTGACTATCGGCTTCTGAATAAAATCACTGTTAAATTTCAGTATCCTTTGCCTCTGTTGTCGGACTTGTTTGCCGGGATTAAAGGTGCCAAGTGGTTCACCAAGATAGATCTTCGTGGTGCGTACAACCTTGTGCGCATTAAGCAAGGAGATGAATGGAAAACTGCATTTAATACGCCCGAAGGTCATTTTGAGTACTTGGTGATGCCTTTCGGGCTCTCTAATGCTCCTTCAGTGTTTCAGTCCTTTATGCATGATATTTTCCGGAAGTATCTGGATAAATTTATGATTGTTTATCTGGATGATATTCTGTTTTTTTCTGATGATTGGGACTCGCATGTAGAGCAGGTCAGGATGGTGTTTCAGGTTTTGCGTGAGAATGCTTTGTATGTTAAGGGCTCAAAGTGTCTCTTTGGAATACAGAAGGTTCCCTTTTTGGGTTTTATTTTTTCCCCTTCTGCGGTGGAGATGGACCCAGTCAAGGTCCGAGCTATTCATGATTGGACTCAACCCACGTCAGTTAAGAGTCTTCAGAAGTTCTTGGGTTTTGCTAACTTCTACCGTCGTTTTATCGCTAATTTTTCTAGCGTTGTTAAACCTTTGACGGATATGACCAAGAAAGGTTCTGATGTTGCTAACTGGGCTCCTGCAGCCATGGAAGCTTTTCAAGAGTTGAAGCGCCGGTTTACTTCGGCGCCTGTTTTGTGCCAGCCTGATGTCTCACTTCCCTTTCAGGTTGAAGTGGATGCTTCTGAGATTGGGGCAGGGGCCGTTTTGTCGCAGAGAGGCCCTGGTTGCTCTGTAATGAGACCATGTGCTTTTTTCTCTAGGAAGTTTTCGCCTGCTGAGCGGAATTATGATGTTGGCAATCGGGAGTTGTTAGCCATGAAGTGGGCAATTGAGGAGTGGCGTCATGGGCTCGAGGGTGCTAAGCATCGTGTGGTGGTCTTGACTGATCACAAAAATCTGATGTATCTCGAGTCTGCTAAACGCCTGAATCCTAGACAGGCCCGCTGGTCATAGTTTTTCTCCCGTTTTGACTTTGTGGTCTCGTATTTACCAGGTTCAAAGAATGTGAAGGCTGATGCTCTTTCAAGGAGCTTTGTGCCTGACTCTCCTGGAGTCGCAGAACCAGTTGGTATTCTCAAAGAGGGAGTTATCCTGTCAGCCATTTCTCCGGATTTGCGACGTGTGTTGCAGAGATTTCAGGCTGGTAGACCTGACTCTTGTCCACCTGACAGACTGCTTGTTCCTGATAAGTGGACCAGCAGAGTTATTTCCGAGGTTCATTCCTCGGTGTTGGCAGGGCATCCGGGAATTTTTGGCACCAGAGATCTGGTGGCTAGGTCCTTTTGGTGGCCTTCCTTGTCACGGGATGTGCGGTCATTTGTGCAGTCCTGTGGGACTTGTGCTTGAGCTAAGCCTTGCTGTTCTCGTGCCAGCGGGTTGCTCTTGCCCTTGCCTGTCCCGAAGAGGCCTTGGACACACATTTCCATGGATTTCATTTCAGATCTTCCGGTGTCTCAGGGCATGTCTGTCATCTGGGTGGTATGTGATCGCTTTTCCAAGATGGTCCATTTGGTATCTTTGCCTAAGCTGCCTTCCTCTTCCGATCTGGTTCCTTTGTTCTTGCAGAATGTGGTTCGTTTACACGGCATTCCTGAGAATATTGTGTCTGACAGAGGATCCCAGTTTGTTTCCAGGTTCTGGCGATCCTTTTGTGCTAAGATGGGCATTGATTTGTCGTTTTCGTCTGACTTTCATCCTCAGACTAATGGACAAACGGAGCGAACTAATCAGACTCTGGAGGCTTATTTGAGGTGTTTTGTTTCTGCAGATCAGGATGATTGGGTGACCTTCTTGCCATTGGCTGAGTTTGCCCTTAATAATCGGGCTAGTTCCGCTACTTTGGTTTCGCCATTTTTTTGCAACTCTGGTTTCCATCCTCGTTTTTCCTCGGGACATGTGGAGCCTTCTGACTGTCCTGAGGTAGATTCCGTGGTGGATAGGTTGCAGCAGATCTGGAATCATGTGGTGGACAACTTAAAGTTGTCACAGGAGAAGGCTCAGCGTTTTGCCAACCGCCGCCGCAGTGTGGGTACCCGACTTCGTGTTGGGGATTTGGTATGGCTGTCTTCTCGATTTGTTCCTATGAAGGTCTCCTCTCCTAAATTTAAGCCTCGCTTCATCGGTCCTTACAAGATATTGGAAATCCTTAATCCTGTGTCCTTTCGCTTGGATCTTCCGGTGTCGTTTGCCATTCACAACGTGTTCCATAGGTCTTTGTTGCGGCGGTACGTTGCACCTGTGGTTCTTTCTGTTGAGCCTCCTGCTCCGGTGTTGGTTGAGGGCGAGTTGGAGTATGTGGTGGAGAAGATCTTGGATTCTCGTCTCTCCAGGCGGAGGCTTCAGTATCTGGTCAAGTGGAAGGGCTATGGTCAGGAGGATAATTCCTGGGTGGTTGCCTCTGATGTGCATGCGGCCGATTTAGTTCGTGCCTTTCACGCTGCTCATCCTGATCGCCCTGGTGGTCTTGGTGAGGGTTCGGTGACCCCTCCTTAAAGGGGGGGTACTGTTGTGAATTAGACTTTTTTGGCTCCCTCTTGTGGTCACTAGTGATATGACTCTGGGATTGTCTTTCCTCAGTTTGGCACCCACCTGGGTCGTTAGTCCAGGGGTGTTGCTATATAAACTTCCTGGATTCTCAGTCCTGTGCCTGGCATCGTTGTAATCAGTTCCTTTCTGTTTGCTCCTGTCTGCTGGTCCTGGATCTTGCAAAATTAAGCTAAGTCCTGCTTCCTTGTTTTTTGGTTATTTGCATAGCTCTTATTTTTTGTCCAGCTTGTACTAAATGTGATTCCTGATTTTGCTGGAAGCTCTAGGGGGCTGGTGTTCTCCCCCCGGGCCGTTAGACGGTTCGGGGGTTCTTGAATATCCAGCGTGGAAATTTTGATAGGGTTTTTGCTGACCATATAAGTCATCTTACTATATTCTGCTATTAGTCAGTGGGCCTCTCTTTGCTAAATATCTAGTTCATTCTTACGTTTGTCTTTTCTCCTTACCTCACCGTTATTATTTGTTGGGGGCTTGTATCCAACTTTTGGGGTCTTTTCTCTGGAGGCAAGAAAGGTCTATCTTTTCCCTTCTAGGGTTAGTTAGTTCTCCGGCTGGCGCGAGACGTCTAGAACCAACGTAGGCACGTTCCCCGGCTGCTGCTATTTGTGGTGCTAGGATTAGATATATGGTCAGCCCAGTTACCACTGCCCTAAGAGCTGTTTTTTTTGTGTTTGCAGACTTGGTATGTACGTTTGAGACCCTCTGCCATTGGGGTCATAACAGTGCAGAGTGTACATTATTGAGAAAAAAAAGAACTTTTTTAATTTACCATATGGCTGCAATGAAACAAAGAGTGAAACATTTAAAGGAATATGAATACTTTTCTTACCCACTGTATATATATTAAATAGATAGATAGAAGAAAAGCTGGCAATTCATCTGCTGTGTCCTGTAAAATCACAGCAGGAACTGACAGAATAGAATAGATGGATTTCATACAGTAAATACCGTATTTTCCGGCGTATAAGACGACTGGGCGTATAAGACGACCCCCCAACTTTACCAGTTAAAAAATAAAATCTTCTTAAAAGTTGGGGGTCTTCTTATACACCGTATGTCGTCTTATAGGGCCGGTGAATATGTGCCTTTTGGGGGGGGGGGGGAGTGATCCTGATGAGGACGAGGGGGCGTCTCACAGGAAAGTGAGTATCCCCCATTACCTTATCATAGCGCTGCAGCGTGGGGTCTCTGTGCTGGGAGCGGCGGCTGCTGTGCTGTGCTGTGGCGGCTCCTCTTCTGCAGTGTGGGGCCTCTGGTGCTGTGGGGCAGTGGCGGCGGCGTATCTTCATGCAGTCGGGGCTCCTCCGGCATCTCAGCCTGGAAGCCCCGCCGGCAACTCCATCGGTACAATGCGGTCAGGTGGCCTCCGGGAAAATGGCCGCTGCTCAGATTCAGATCTCGTCCCGAGATCTCGGGAGACGAGATCTGAATCTGAGCAGCGGCCATTTTCCCGGAGGCAGCTCAATAGGTGCGATGCGGTGGCCCGGCCGCTGGGGGCTGTGCATGCTCAGATTCAGATCTCGTCCCGAAATCTCGGGACACGAGATCTGAATCTAAGCAGCGGCCATTTTCCCGGAGGCCAGCGCATTACACCGATGGAGTTGCCGGCGGGGCTTCTAGGCTTTGAGATGCCGGAGGAGCCCCGACTGCATGAAGATACGCCACCGCTGCCACCGCCCCACAGCACCAGAGGCCCCACACTGCAGAAGAGGAGCCGCCACAGCACAGCACAGCAGCCGCCGCTCCCAGCACAGAGACCCCACGCTGCAGCGCTATGATAAGGTAATGGGGGATACTCACTTTCCTGTGAGACGCCCCCTCGTCGTCATCAGGATCACTCCCCCCCCCACCCACCATATACACCCGGCGTACAAGGCGATTCCCGGCGTACAAGACGACCCCCGACTTTTAAGAAGATTTTCAGGGGTTAAAAAGTCGTCTTGTACGCCGGAAAATACGGTACATATAGAATAGATAGATATATAGATGTCAGTGACAAATACAATTAGTGTAGTTTGTGTGCAAATTACTATACATGTATTTAATTAAACAAAGATTAATTTTTGTTAAAAAATGATGTGGGCTCCCGCTCTATTTTTGTAACTAGCAGAGGGAAAGATGATGGCTGAGAGCAGATGTTTTTATCCTGGGAAGGGGGTAATTCCCATGGAGCTTCCCAGGCCATTACTATTAGCTCATAACTGTATATTTAACCTTTACTGGCTATTAAAATGGGGGACCCTAAAAAAAATTAATAACCAGCAAAGGCTATGCGGACAGCAGCGGGCTGATATTAATATCCTAGGAAGGGGCCATGTATATGGGCCCCTCCTAGGCTAAAAACATCATCTCTCAGCTGCCCCAGAAAAGGCACAACTCTAAGATGCTCCAATTTTGGCACTGAGCCTCGCTCTTCCCACTTGCCTTGTAGCGGTGGCAAGTGAGGTGATAGTTGAGGGGTTGATGTCACTTTTGATTTGTCAGGTGAAATCAAGCCCTTAGGTTAGTAATGGAGAGACATCAATAAGATGCCCCCATTATTAACCCTGTAGTCACATTGGAAGAAACACAAACACCCAGAAAAAAGTCCTTTAATTGAAAGAATGACACAAACTCCTGTAATAATCTTAGTTAAACTATACTTATGACCTGGCTCATTCCCCCGATGCCCTCATCTGCAAAAGAGTTAAAAAAACAATATTCCTCACTTTTCCACAGAAATGCTGCTAATCCTTTTGTCCCACGATGGGTCCAGCTCTGCTTCGCCTAGATGGCAGGCTGCATAGTTGCATGATGTGACCATGCAGCCTGTCATCAGGCAGACACACTGAGCATCTCTTCTATCCTGTCATCTCTTGAAGTGATTTTACAGTACACGGCAGATGAATTGACGGCATTTCTTCTATCTATCTATCCATCTATCTATCTATATCTATCTATCTATCTATCTATCTATCTATCTATTTATCTATGCAATATAAATACATATACTGTAAGTATGTGTGTGTGTCACTGACATCAATATATATATGTATTCTATGTGTATATATCTATTCTATCTATTCTGTTCTAGCCTGTCAGTGCAATTCTACTGTGCGCGGCACATGAATTGCCGGATTTTGAAAGGACATCTGTGCTTAAAAATCGGACAGCACTTGCATGGTCTGAGTGCTGTGTGATTTTATTCTCGTACCCGCAGGCTTGCATTGGCAAGTCTCGACTGAGTCTCAGTGACAATCGCAGCATGCTGCAATTTTACACACATGCTGAATACGCCCGAGAAAATAAACCATGATGTGAGCTGCCCCATAGATTAAAACTGGTCCTAGTGCTATGCAATGATTTTTTTGGGGGGGCAGTGTGACTTCGGCACAAATTTATCCTGCACTCTGTGTTGAGTGCTTGCATTAGGGTTTTATTTATTTATTTTACACATTTATATAGCGCCATTAATTTCACACACTTTACAAACATTATTGGCACTGTTCCATTTGGGGCTCACAATCTAAAATCCCTATCAGTATGTTTTTGGAATGTGGGAGGAAACCAGAGTACCCAGAGGAAATCCACACAAACACGGGGAGAACATACAAACTCCTTGCAATTGTTGTCCTTGGTGGGAGTTGAGCTCAGGACCCCAGCAATGCAAGGCTGAAGTGCTAACCACTGCGCTACCAGGCTGCACCAGTTTAATTTTCTGAAATACATGATCCAAATGGAACCCCTGGCAGAAAATTCCCTATAATGATGCAGATGGTGGCACTGTGGACGTCGTCTCACTTGTAATCCGGCGGTGTCTGTCTTTTTAAGATTGCATAAAAGTGCTGTCGGCCACAGTTTTGTGCACTTCTGAAAAGGACATCGCTGAACAGAGGCCAGATGGAGTCCAGCTTAACTCTGCTCCCTCATTATAGTAAATGAATCCCTTGGGGGTTTCATCTGAATCATGTCACTCAGATATTTAGATGGATACCCCAAAGTTAAGTGCTCAGCATAAGGCGTCGATTAAATGTGATCCCAAACGTTATGTAAAATGTTCCCAATAAAAGCTTCAACTCAATCCACAAAAACAGTCCCCACTCAGATCTGTCACCTGTTAACAAAAATATAGGGGCTTCCATGTTGCTGGTGGTACAAAAGCTCCACAAACATGAAATGCCTCCTTACCCACTAAAAGAAATTCAGCAAATTCTGCGCTCCAAATGCCCCCTCCCTTCTGAGCCCTAAAATGTACCTAAACCACATATTGCGTCTATGTTTGGCATTTCTGAAGCAATGAGATCCCGCCTAACGTACAGGTGCATGCCTCCGGAAGGACAGGCTGGGCATAATGTACTGGTAACTGCAACATACTGGTCACTACAGCGTACTGGTCAATACAACGGCAGTTTGCAATTTTCACTCAGCAACATTCATTGCTGCTTGTTTCTGGAATATATACATGGAGTCAAAATCGTCATTACACCTGTAAATCATCACTACACCTGTAAATAAATTCACCAAAGGGTATAGTTTCCAAAATGGGATCACTTAAGAGGGGACTCTGCTCTTCTAGCAATTAGGGGCTGCAAACTGTTCTAGGAAAATCTGTGCTGCAGGAGGCAAATAGCGCTCCATTCCTTCCGAGTCTCTCCATATGGCTAAGTAATACTGTACAACCACATATGGGGTATTGCTACAAATGTTAGTGCCATTTTTCCCACTTTTTGTGTGAAAATGTAAAATCTGGGGCTAAAGCTAAGTTTTGGTGGAAAAATTTTGTTTTGTTTTTTCACTGCCCGAATGTATGAAATTCTGTGACACATGCATGTAATCAATATGATCAGTGCACTCCTAGATGAATTCATTGAGAGATGTAGTTCATAAAATGGGGTCACTTATGCAGAGTTCTGTTTTTCTGGCACCTCGTGGACTCTCCCAGTAGGACATGGTACCTGCAAACTATAACAGTAAAATCTGGCACTCTTTGCCTTCTGGGCTTTGCACTGTACTTGAAAAATATTTCCCGATTACACTCAGGAAAAAACGGACCTCAGTTTGTTTTAAAAAAAAATCCTATCAGCTCTTAGAAAAATTAAAATCTTGCGACTAAAGCAACATTTTAGTGGTAAAAATTGTATTTATTCTTACTTCACTGCTCAGTGGTATACGATTCTGTGAGACTCATTTGTCAGTTTCTGAGTCGGGAATGGCGATGATGCATGCAATAGGTATACTTCCAAAGCCATCTAGTCGGCGCGGTCTCGCTCGATACAAATTTTAGGAGTGAGGCCACGCTAACTAGAGGGCCTCGCCCACTGGACAGCCATTTCCACTAGATGGCCAAATATTCGCTCCATAAACTTGTACAGTAATGAGCAAAGCTGCACCCACTACATGGCTTCTGCCTGGGCATACACATATTGCATACATCGCCACGGTTCTTGGTTCAGAAACTGGTGAATTTTCACAGCACAGAGTACTTGCACTGGTGGAATTTATAAGTCTGCATTCACACATAGTGACTGCAGACTTTTCAATTTAGACTGGAAAACCCCTTTACAGAGAATGTGCCAGCTCTCCTGACATACAGCCATGGTCTAAAGTGTTGGCACCCTTGATATTGATTCAGAAAAAAAGTATTTTCCCCAAAAATTATTGCAATTACACATGTTTTTATATACAAATGTACATTTCCTTTGTGTGTAATGGAACAACACAAAAAAACTGCTAAAAAGGCAAATTGGACATAATTACACACAAAACCCACAAAATGAACAGGACAAATTGTTGGCGCCTTTCCAAAAATGTGTGTAAACAACTTTGTTCCAAGCATGTGATGCTCATTCAAACTCACATGGGCAAGTAACAGGTTTGGGCAAAATGAAAATCACACCTAAAACCAGATAAAAAGTGAAGACGTTGACTCAGTCTTTGCATTGTGTGTCTGTGTGTGCCAAGCTAAGCATGGAGGATAGGAAGAGGAGAAGAGAACTGACATGAGAGGACATGAGAACCCAAATTACTGACAAATATCAGCGCAACTAAGCAGCGCCGTATGGTTCATTTTTAGACATATTAAATATCAACAATCTTAAGGTTACAAGTCCATCTCCAGAGATCTTGATGTTCCTTTGTCCACAATGTGCAACATAATCAAGAAGTTTACACACTATACTTTGGATACACAAAGGTCAATGGGTGCTCCCATCCCCCTGCCTGTCTGTCTTTAGAAACACCACATGAACAAAGGCTCATCCCTCTGAATGCCCATACGCCTTCCCTATGGGCAAATTAGTACTTTGACAACACAGGGTGAGGGAAACACAGTATTAGGGTTGGTGGATTGCACTAAATAAATTATAAATTAAAGTGCAATCACAACCCGGGTCCACCATGCAGAGATGTATAACTGCTGCTAGTGTGAACAATGGCGGAACGCAGCAGTGAACATAAACCTTAATCAGACTGCGTTAACTCCACACAGTATGAACAGAATGCAAAGCACCAAACTCAGTTACTTCACTGAGTGGTACTGCATTCTATATGCTGAGTACTGTACCTTTTAACTTTCACAGGGATGAGAGCAAGTGGGTAACTAATGTGATGCTAGGTGCAAATCCCTGACGCATTCCCTGAGAGGTGTAGCCTGAGGGTTGGACTTGCTCTGTGACTCAGCTGTGCTAACTGCATACAGATGCTAAGCCAAGGGTAAGTGTTATGACCCCAGTGGACAGGGTCTCAGAGGAACGTGTAAGTCTGCGAAATACAAAAATCCAGCTCATAGGGCTGTGGTAACTGGGTTGACCAAATAGCTACTCCTAACGCCAACACTAGAAGTAGCCGGGGATCATGCCTACGGTGATCGCTAGATGACTCGCGCCAGCCGGAGAATCTAACTACCCCTAGGAGAAGAAAACAAAGACCTCTCTTGCCTCCAGAGAAAGGGACCCCAAAGCAAGATACAAGCCCCCCACAAATAATAACGGTGAGGTAAGAGGAAATGACAAACACAGAAATGAACCAGGTTCAGCAAAGAGAGGCCAGCTTACTAATAGCAGAATATAGCAAGATAACTTATCTGGTCAACAAAAACCCTATAAAAATCCACGCTGGAGATTCAAGAACCCCCGAACCGTCTAACGGTCCGGGGGGAGAACACCAGCCCCCTAGAGCTTCCAGCAAAGGTCAGGATACAGATAGGAACAAGCTGGACAAAAATACCAAACAAAACAAAAGCAAAAAGCAAGGAAGCAGACTTAGCTTGAAAAACAGGAACCAGGATCAGAGGACAAGAGCACAACAGATTAGCTCTGATTTCAACGATGCCAGGCATAGAACTGAAGGTCCAGGGAGCTTATATAGCAACGCCCCTGAACTAACGGCCCAGGTGAGGACACAGGAAAAAACAGACGCTCCAGAGTGAAATAACTAATGACCACTAGAGGGAGCAAAAAGCAAAATCACAACAGTACCCCCCCCCTTAGTGAGGGGTCACCGAACCCTCACCACGACCACCAGGGCGATTAGGATGAGCGGCGTGAAAGGCACGAACTAAATCGGCCGCATGAACATCAGAGGCGACCACCCAGGAATTATCTTCCTGACCATAGCCCTTCCACTTGACCAGGTACTGAAGCCTCCGCCTGGAGAGACGAGAATCCAAGATCTTCTCCACCACGTACTCCAACTCGCCCTCAACCAACACCGGAGCAGGAGGCTCAGCAGAAGGAACCACAGGCACAACGTACCGCCGCAACAAGGACCTATGAAACACGTTGTGGATAGCAAACGACACAGGTAGATCCAGGCGAAAGGATACAGGATTAAGAATTTCCAATATCTTGTAAGGACCAATAAAACGAGGTTTAAATTTGGGAGAGGAAACCTTCATAGGAACAAAGCGGGAAGAAAGCCACACCAAATCCCCAACACGTAGTCGGGGACCCACACCGCGGCGGCGGTTGGCAAAGCGCTGAGCCCTCTTGTTGTGAAATTGGATTCTGGGCTCCCCCGGTGGCCACTGGTGGAATTGAACTTGTGTGCATCATCCTCTCTGTTCACCTGTTCCCATCAGGATGTGGGAGTCTCTATATAACCTTGCTCCTCTGTCAGTTTCATGCCGGTCAACAATGTAATCAGAAGCCTTTCTTTGCATGTTCCTGCTACTAGACAACTCCCAGCTAAGTTGGACTTTCGTCCTTGTTTGTTTTTGCATTTTGTTCCAGTTCACAGCTGCTGTTTCGTTACTGTGTCTGGAAAGCTCTTGTGATCTGAAATTGCCACTCTGGTGTTATGAGTTAATACTAGAGTCTTAAAGTAATTTCTGGATGGTGTTTTGATAGGGTTTTCAGCTGACCATGAAAGTGCCCTTTCTGTCTTCCTGCTATCTAGTAAGCGGACCTCGATTTTGCTAAACCTATTTTCATACTACGTTTGTCATTTCATCTAAAATCACCGCCAATATATGTGGGGGCCTCTGTCTGCCTTTTGGGGAAATTTCTCTAGAGGTGAGCCAGGACTGTATTTTTCTCTGCTAGGATTAGTTAGTCCTCCGGCTGGCGCTGGGCGTCTAGGGATAAAACGTAGGCACGCTACCCGGCCACTGTTAATTGTGCGGCAGGTTTAGTTCATGGTCAGTTTAGATTCCATCTTCCAAGAGCTAGTTCTTATATATGCTGGGCTATGTTCTCTCGCCATTGAGAATCATGACAGTTTGACTGGCCCAAAAGGGTTAAATTATTGGCTGAGAAAGGAGAGAAAAAAGAAGTCTGCTGAAATTTTTTTTTTTTTTCTCTAGTTCTGAGTGTGCTCATAATTGAATCACTTGCTAGTCTGCCTATACTGCAGCCTCCCTCTCTTTCTCTCCTTCTAATCCTTGAATGGCTCTGTGTTCACCTGTTTGAAATGGATCTTCAGAGTGTAGCTACAGGTTTGAATAATCTCGCCACGAAGGTACAAAATTTGCAAGATTTTGTTGTTCATGCACCTATGTCTGAACCTAGAATTCCTTTGCCTGAATTTTTTTCAGGGAATAGATCTTGCTTTCAAAATTTTAAAAATAATTGCAAATTGTTTTTGTCCCTAAAGTCTCGCTCTGCCGGAGATCCTGCACAGCAGGTCAGGATTGTAATTTCCTTGCTCCGGGGCGACCCTCAAGATTGGGCTTTTGCATTGACACCAGGGGATCCTGCGTTGCTCAATGTGGATGCGTTTTTTCTGGCCTTGGGGTTGCTTTATGAGGAACCTCATTTAGAGCTTCAGGCGGAAAAAGCTTTGATGTCCCTATCTCAGGGGCAAGATGAAGCTGAAATATACTGCCAAAAATTCCGTAAATGGTCTGTGCTTACTCAGTGGAATGAGTGCGCCCTGGCGGCGATTTTCAGAGAAGGTCTCTCTGATGCCATTAAGGATGTTATGGTGGGGTTCCCTGTGCCTGCGGGTCTGAATGAGTCCTTGACAATGGCTATTCAGATCGATAGGCGTCTGCGGGAGCGCAAACCTGTGCACCATTTGGCGGTGTCTACTGAGAAGACGCCAGAGAATATGCAATGTGATAGAATTCTGTCCAGAAGCGAGCGGCAGAATTTTAGACGAAAAAATGGGTTGTGCTTCTATTGTGGTGATTCAACTCATGTTATATCAGCATGCTCTAAGCGTACTAAGAAGCTTGACAAGTCTGTTTCAATTAGCACTTTACAGTCTAAGTTTATTCTATCTGTGACCCTGATTTGTTCTTTATCATCTATTACCGCGGACGCCTATGTCGACTCTGGCGCCGCTTTGAGTCTTATGGATTGGTCCTTTGCCAAACGCTGTGGGTATGATTTGGAGCCTTTGGAAGCTCCTATACCTCTGAAGGGGATTGACTCCACCCCATTGGCTAGTAATAAACCACAATACTGGACACAAGTAACTATGCGTATTAATCCGGATCACCAGGAGATTATTCGCTTTCTGGTGCTGTATAATCTACATGATGTTTTGGTGCTAGGATTGCCATGGCTGCAATCTCATAACCCAGTCCTCGACTGGAAAGCTATGTCTGTGTTAAGCTGGGGATGTAAAGGGACTCATGGGGACGTACCTTTGGTTTCCATTTCATCATCTATTCCCTCTGAGATTCCTGAATTCTTGTCTGACTATCGTGACGTTTTTGAAGAACCCAAGCTTGGTTCACTACCTCCGCACCGGGAGTGCGATTGTGCCATAGATTTGATCCCGGGTAGTAAATACCCTAAGGGTCGTTTATTTAATCTGTCTGTGCCTGAACACGCTGCTATGCGAGAATATATAAAGGAGTCCTTGGAAAAGGGACATATTCGTCCTTCGTCATCTCCCTTAGGAGCCGGTTTTTTCTTTGTGTCTAAGAAAGATGGCTCTTTGAGGCCGTGTATTGATTATCGGCTTTTGAATAAAATCACGGTTAAATATCAATATCCGTTACCACTGCTGACTGATTTGTTTGCTCGTATAAAGAAGGCCAAGTGGTTCTCTAAGATTGATCTCCGTGGGGCGTATAATTTGGTGCGAATCAAGCAGGGGGATGAGTGGAAAACCGCATTTAATACGCCCGAGGGCCACTTTGAGTATTTAGTGATGCCTTTTGGTCTTTCAAATGCCCCTTCAGTCTTCCAGTCCTTTATGCATGACATTTTCCGCGATTATTTGGATAAATTTATGATTGTGTATCTGGATGATATTCTGATTTTTTCGGATGACTGGGACTCTCATGTCCAGCAGGTCAGGAGGGTTTTTCAGGTTTTGCGGTCTAATTCCTTGTGTGTGAAGGGTTCTAAGTGCGTTTTTGGGGTTCAAAAGATTTCCTTCTTGGGATACATTTTTTCCCCCTCTTCCATCGAGATGGATCCTGTCAAGGTTCAGGCTATTTGTGATTGGACGCAACCCTCTTCTCTTAAGAGTCTTCAGAAATTTTTGGGCTTTGCTAACTTTTATCGTCGATTTATTGCTGGTTTTTCTGATGTTGTTAAACCATTGAGTGATTTGACTAAGAAGGGTGCTGATGTTGCTGATTGGTCCCCTGATGCTGTGGAGGCCTTTCGGGAGCTTAAGCGCCGCTTTTCTTCCGCCCCTGTGTTGCGTCAGCCTGATGTTGCTCTTCCTTTTCAGGTTGAGGTCGACGCTTCTGAAATCGGAGCTGGGGCGGTGTTGTCGCAGAGAAGTTCCGACTGCCCCGTGATGAGACCTTGTGCTTTTTTTTCCCGTAAATTTTCGCCCGCCGAGCGGAATTATGATATTGGGAATCGGGAGCTTTTGGCCATGAAGTGGGCTTTTGAGGAGTGGCGTCACTGGCTTGAGGGGGCCAGACATCAGGTGGTGGTATTGACTGACCACAAAAATTTAATTTACCTTGAGTCTGCCAGGCGCCTGAATCCTAGACAGGCGCGCTGGTCGTTGTTTTTCTCTCGGTTTAATTTTGTGGTGTCATACCTACCGGGTTCTAAGAATGTTAAGGCGGATGCCCTTTCTAGGAGTTTTGAGCCGGACTCCCCTGGTAATTCTGAGCCCACAGGTATCCTTAAGGATGGAGTGATATTGTCTGCCGTTTCTCCAGACCTGCGGCGGGCCTTGCAGGAGTTTCAGGCGGATAGACCGGATCGTTGCCCACCTGGTAGACTGTTTGTTCCTGATGATTGGACCAGTAGAGTCATCTCTGAGGTTCATTCTTCTGCGTTGGCAGGTCATCCTGGAATCTTTGGTACCAGGGATTTGGTGGCAAGGTCCTTCTGGTGGCCTTCCCTGTCACGAGATGTGCGAGGCTTTGTGCAGTCTTGTGACGTTTGTGCTCGGGCCAAGCCTTGTTGTTCTCGGGCTAGTGGATTGTTGTTGCCCTTGCCTATTCCGAAGAGGCCTTGGATGCACATCTCGATGGATTTTATTTCGGATCTGCCTGTTTCTCAGAAGATGTCTGTCATCTGGGTGGTATGTGACCGTTTCTCTAAGATGGTCCATTTGGTTCCCTTGCCTAAGTTGCCTTCTTCTTCCGAGTTGGTTCCTCTGTTTTTTCAAAATGTTGTTCGTTTGCATGGTATTCCGGAGAATATCGTTTCTGACAGAGGGACCCAATTCGTGTCTAGATTTTGGCGGGCATTCTGTGCTAGGATGGGCATAGATTTGTCTTTTTCGTCTGCTTTCCATCCTCAGACTAATGGCCAGACCGAGCGGACTAATCAGACCTTGGAGACATATTTGAGGTGTTTTGTGTCTGCGGATCAGGATGATTGGGTTGCTTTTTTGCCATTGGCGGAGTTCGCCCTCAATAATCGGGCCAGCTCTGCCACCTTGGTGTCCCCGTTTTTCTGTAATTCGGGGTTTCATCCTCGATTTTCCTCCGGTCAGGTGGAATCTTCGGATTGTCCTGGAGTGGATGCTGTGGTGGAGAGGTTGCATCAGATTTGGGGGCAGGTAGTGGACAATTTGAAGTTGTCCCAGGAGAAGACTCAGCTTTTTGCCAACCGCCGTCGTCGTGTTGGTCCTCGGCTTTGTGTTGGGGACTTGGTGTGGTTGTCTTCTCGTTTTGTCCCTATGAGGGTTTCTTCTCCTAAGTTTAAGCCTCGGTTCATCGGCCCGTACAAGATATTGGAGATTCTTAACCCTGTGTCCTTCCGTTTGGACCTCCCTGCATCTTTTTCTATTCATAATGTTTTTCATCGGTCATTATTGCGCAGGTATGAGGTACCGGTTGTGCCTTCCGTTGAGCCTCCTGCTCCGGTCTTGGTTGAGGGTGAGTTGGAGTACGTTGTGGAAAAGATCTTAGACTCCCGTGTTTCCAGACGGAAACTCCAGTATCTGGTCAAATGGAAGGGATACGGTCAGGAGGATAATTCTTGGGTGACTGCCTCTGATGTTCATGCCTCCGATCTTGTCCGTGCCTTTCATAGGGCTCATCCTGATCGCCCTGGTGGTTCTGGTGAGGATTCGGTGCCCCCTCCTTGAGGGGGGGGTACTGTTGTGAAATTGGATTCTGGGCTCCCCCGGTGGCCACTGGTGGAATTGAACTTGTGTGCATCATCCTCTCTGTTCACCTGTTCCCATCAGGATGTGGGAGTCTCTATATAACCTTGCTCCTCTGTCAGTTTCATGCCGGTCAACAATGTAATCAGAAGCCTTTCTTTGCATGTTCCTGCTACTAGACAACTCCCAGCTAAGTTGGACTTTCGTCCTTGTTTGTTTTTGCATTTTGTTCCAGTTCACAGCTGCTGTTTCATTACTGTGTCTGGAAAGCTCTTGTGATCTGAAATTGCCACTCTGGTGTTATGAGTTAATACTAGAGTCTTAAAGTAATTTCTGGATGGTGTTTTGATAGGGTTTTCAGCTGACCATGAAAGTGCCCTTTCTGTCTTCCTGCTATCTAGTAAGCGGACCTCGATTTTGCTAAACCTATTTTCATACTACGTTTGTCATTTCATCTAAAATCACCGCCAATATATGTGGGGGCCTCTGTCTGCCTTTTGGGGAAATTTCTCTAGAGGTGAGCCAGGACTGTATTTTTCTCTGCTAGGATTAGTTAGTCCTCCGGCTGGCGCTGGGCGTCTAGGGATAAAACGTAGGCACGCTACCCGGCCACTGTTAATTGTGCGGCAGGTTTAGTTCATGGTCAGTTTAGATTCCATCTTCCAAGAGCTAGTTCTTATATATGCTGGGCTATGTTCTCTCGCCATTGAGAATCATGACACCCTCTCCTGTGACAACTTCAAGTTGTCCACCACAAGATTCCAGATCCGCTGCAACCTATCCACCACAGAATCCACCCCAGGGCAGTCAGAAGGCTCCACATGACCCGAAGAAAAACGAGGGTGGAAACCAGAGTTGCAGAAAAACGGCGAAACCAAGGTGGCGGAACTAGCCCGATTATTAAGGGCAAACTCAGCTAACGGTAAGAAGGTCACCCAATCGTCCTGATCAGCAGAGACAAAACACCTCAAATAAGCCTCCAAAGTCTGATTAGTTCGCTCCGTCTGTCCATTAGTCTGAGGATGGAAAGCAGACGAAAACGACAAGTCAATGCCCATCCTACTACAAAAGGATCGCCAGAATCTGGAAACGAACTGGGATCCTCTGTCTGACACAATATTCTCAGGGATGCCGTGCAAACGAACCACGTTCTGGAAAAACACAGGAACCAGATCGGAAGAGGAAGGCAGCTTAGGCAAAGGAACCAAATGGACCATCTTGGAGAAGCGATCACATATCACCCAGATAACAGACATGCCTTGAGACACCGGAAGATCAGAAATGAAATCCATGGAGATATGTGTCCAAGGTCTCTTAGGGACAGGCAAGGGCAAGAGCAACCCGCTGGCACGAGAACAGCAAGGCTTAGCTCGAGCACAAGTCCCACAGGACTGTACAAATGACCGCACATCCCTAGACAAGGAAGGCCACCAAAAGGATCTGGCCACCAGATCTCTGGTGCCAAAAATTCCTGGGTGACCTGCCAACACCGAGGAATGAACCTCGGAAATGACTCTGCTGGTCCACTTATCAGGCACAAACAGTCTGTCAGGTGGACAAGAATCAGGCCTATCAGCCTGAAATCTCTGCAACACACGTCGCAGATCTGGAGAAATAGCTGACAAGATAATACCATCCTTAAGAATACCAACAGGTTCAGCGACTCCAGGAGCATCAGGCACAAAGCTCCTGGAAAGAGCATCGGCCTTCACATTCTTTGAACCTGGTAAATACGAGACAACAAAGTCAAAACGGGAGAACAACAATGACCAGCGGGCCTGTCTAGGATTCAGGCGTTTAGCAGACTCGAGGTACATCAGATTTTTGTGATCAGTCAAGACCACCACACGATGCTTAGCACCCTCGAGCCAATGACGCCACTCCTCAAATGCCCATTTCATGGCCAACAACTCCCGATTGCCCACATCATAATTTCGCTCCGCAGGCGAAAACTTCCTAGAGAAAAAGGCGCAAGGTCTCATAACAGAGCAACCAGGGCCTCTCTGCGACAAAACGGCCCCTGCTCCAATCTCTGAAGCATCCACCTCAACTTGAAAGGGAAGCGAGACATCAGGCTGGCACAAAACAGGCGCCGAAGTAAACTGACGTTTCAACTCCTGGAAAGCCTCCACGGCAGCAGGAGCCCAATTAACCACATCGGAGCCCTTCTTGGTCATATCCGTCAAAGGTTTCACAATGCTAGAAAAGTTAGCGATAAAACGACGGTAGAAGTTAGCGAAACCCAAGAACTTCTGAAGACTCTTAACTGACGAGGGCTGAGTCCAATCAAGAATAGCTCGGACCTTGACTGGGTCCATCTCCACAGCAGAAGGGGAAAAAATGAACCCCAAAAAGGGAACCTTCTGTACACCAAAAAGACACTTTGAGCCCTTGACAAACAAAGAATTTTCACGCAAAATTTTAAAGACCATCCTGACCTGCTCCACATGCGAGTCCCAATTATCAGAAAAAAACAGAATATCATCCAGATAAACGATCAAAAATTTATCCAGATAGTTCCGGAAAATGTCATGCATAAAGGACTGAAAAACTGAAGGGGCATTAGAGAGCCCAAAAGGCATCACCAAGTACTCAAAATGACCTTCGGGCGTATTGAATGCGGTTTTCCATTCATCCCCTTGCTTAATGCGCACAAGGTTGTACGCACCACGAAGGTCTATCTTGGTAAACCACTTGGCACCTTTAATCCGGGCAAACAAGTCAGACAACAGCGGCAAAGGATACTGAAATTTGACAGTGATCTTATTTAAAAGCCGATAGTCAATACAAGGCCTCAAAGATCCGTCCTTTTTAGCCACAAAAAAGAATCCCGCACCAAGAGGGGAAGAAGACGGACGGATGTGTCCTTTCTCCAGAGACTCCTTGATATATGAACGCATAGCGGTATGTTCAGGTATCGACAGATTAAACAGTCTTCCCTTAGGAAATTTACTGCCTGGAATCAAATCTATTGCACAGTCACATTCCCTATGAGGAGGCAATGCACTGGACCTGGACTCGCTAAAGACATCCTGATAATCAGACAAATACTCAGGAACTTCCGAAGGCGTAGAAGAAGCAATAGACACAGGCAGGGAATCCTCATGAATACCACGACAGCCCCAACTAGACACTGACATAGCCTTCCAGTCAAGGACTGGATTATGGGTCTGTAACCATGGCAGCCCCAAAACAACCAAATCATGCATTTTATGTAGAACGAGAAAACGTATCACCTCGCGGTGTTCAGGAGTCATGCACATGGTAACCTGTGTCCAATACTGCGGCTTATTTTCTGCCAATGGCGTAGCATCAATACCCCTAAGAGGGATAGGATTTTCTAATGGTTCAAGAATAAAACCACAGTGCTTAGCAAATGAGAGATCCATAAGACTCAGGGCAGCACCTGAATCTACAAACGCCATGACAGGATAAGATGACAGTGAGCAAATCAAAGTTACAGACAGAATAAACTTAGGATGCAAATTACCAACGGTGACAAGACTAACAACCTTAGATATACGTTTAGAGCATGCTGAGATAACATGTGTAGAATCACCACAGTAGTAGCACAAGCCATTCCGGCGTCTATGAATTTTCCTCTCATTTCTAGTCAGGATTCTATCACATTGCATCAAATCAGGTGTCCGTTCAGACAACACCATGAGGGAATCTGCGGTTTTTCTATCACATTGCATCACATCAGGTGTCTGTTCAGACAACAACATGAGGGAATTTGCGGTTTTGCGCTCCCGCAACCGCCGGTCAATTTGAATAGCCAGGGACATGGTATCATTCAGACCTGTGGGGATGGGAAAACCCACCATAACATTCTTAATGGCCTCAGAAAGGCCATTTCTAAAATTAGCAGCCAGTGCACACTCGTTCCAATGTGTCAGCACGGACCATTTCCGAAATTTTTGGCAATACACCTCAGCCTCGTCCTGGCCCTGAGACATAGCCAGCAAGGCTTTCTCTGCCTGAATCTCAAGATTGGGTTCCTCATAAAGTAAACCGAGCGCCAGAAAAAACGCATCAATATCAGCCAATGCCGGATCTCCTGGCGCCAACGAAAAAGCCCAATCTTGAGGGTCACCCCGTAAGAATGAAATAACAATTTTTACTTGTTGAGCAGAGTCTCCAGATGAACAAGGTTTCAGGGACAAAAACAATTTACAATTATTCCTGAAATTCCTAAACTTAAATCGGTCTCCTGAAAACAGTTCAGGAATCGGAATCTTGGGTTCAGACCTAGGATTTCTGGTAACATAATCTTGTATACCCTGCACACGAGCGGCAAGCTGGTCCACACTTGTAATCAAGGTCTGGACATTCATGTCTGCAGCAAGCTTAAGCCACTCTGAGGTAAAGGGGAAAAGAAAAAAAAAAAAAAAATGAGAGAGGAAAAAAAAAACCTCAAAATTTTCTTTCTTATAATCCCACTTCTGCAATGCATTAAACATTTAATACTGGCCTGGCATACTGTTATGACCCCAGTGGACAGGGTCTCAGAGGAACGTGTAAGTCTGCGAGATACAAAAATCCAGCTCATAGGGCTGTGGTAACTGGGTTGACCAAATAGCTACTCCTAACGCCAACACTAGAAGTAGCCGGGGATCATGCCTACGGTGATCGCTAGATGACTCGCGCCAGCCGGAGAATCTAACTACCCCTAGGAGAAGAAAACAAAGACCTCTCTTGCCTCCAGAGAAAGGGACCCCAAAGCAAGATACAAGCCCCCCACAAATAATAACGGTGAGGTAAGAGGAAATGACAAACACAGAAATGAACCAGGTTCAGCAAAGAGAGGCCAGCTTACTAATAGCAGAATATAGCAAGATAACTTATCTGGTCAACAAAAACCCTATAAAAATCCACGCTGGAGATTCAAGAACCCCCGAACCGTCTAACGGTCCGGGGGGAGAACACCAGCCCCCTAGAGCTTCCAGCAAAGGTCAGGATACAGATAGGAACAAGCTGGACAAAAATACCAAACAAAACAAAAGCAAAAAGCAAGGAAGCAGACTTAGCTTGAAAAACAGGAACCAGGATCAGAGGACAAGAGCACAACAGATTAGCTCTGATTTCAACGATGCCAGGCATAGAACTGAAGGTCCAGGGAGCTTATATAGCAACGCCCCTGAACTAACGGCCCAGGTGAGGACACAGGAAAAAACAGACGCTCCAGAGTGAAATAACTAATGACCACTAGAGGGAGCAAAAAGCAAAATCACAACAGGGAAGCTACCCAGACCTAACCCTACCTGCCAATGTAAGAACTCTCACTGTATAGAGCATCACATGCAAATAGAGTAGTAGAGTATCGACTCACAAACACCACACAAAAGTGATACTAGCGCACCCACGTTCGCCGCAGAGACTTTAAACTCTAGGCTCAACCCCAAACACTCACGCACAGCCGGCCGTGACATCACCCGCGCACCACTCCGGAGCCACCACATCATCAGAGCAACTAACGTCCAACCACCAATGAGAAGACGCTACATCACGGACATGCTCAGTAAGGTGATATCTGGACTTGGACTCAGGAGCCCAGGACTGCCCGATAATATCACTGTTTACCATAGACTTGACTGGAGAGCCAGCAGTAACCAAGTGTGTATCACAATCCTGAGCAAGACGCTGGGACTGATGTCTGTACTGAGCAGCACTTGCCTCGGCCGGACTTGAATGGGAAACAGCAGGAGCAGATAATGCTTGGGATCTATCCCTCACGGCAGGAGAATCCTGACACCTAACACACAGTGTGGCAATACTTTATTGAACCACCAACAGACAATCACATATAGTACAGTCCCAGCAAATACATAAGGTGATGTCTCACCCTTCCTCTGGATCTCCAGGAATAGAGCAGGTGTGACTTGGGGCATTCAGGGCCTACTACCCCAGCCAGTAGCACCCTACTTTTGGAGGGCACCCACAGAAAGTAAGTAGCAGCCTAGGAAGCTGACCAAGTACAGCGAGGTATGTAGCCAGGTGACCTGTTTGTCCCAAACTGGATTCTCCAAATGTCTTTGAAGGTTCAGTGATTGTTAATGGAGAAAATCTGTATTCTTCCAGCTGGGGCCATGATCCCGTAAGCTGACATCTTGTAGAGTGTGTGGAAACAGAAGCCAATCCTCCTTTTATAGTTCACAGCTCTTATTCAGGCATTTTCCACAAGATTGGGGGAAGGTGGAAGGAGGTCATCTCTCATTGTTCGAGTGTTCAAATAAAATACATAGTTTAGCCCTCAATATTTGCAGAACAACAACCTGCATGGACAAATACAATAAGTAGTTAGCAAGCATTCACCTAATTAACGATCATCAATTGTTCAATTATCCTGTGCCTTTGTTCCCCAATGATAGCAGAAAAATAAGCTGATAAAATATGCAAACAGCAGCCTTTCAATAATTCAAGAATCATCAAATCAATCTACAACAAGAGTCAACGTTCAGACTCATATGAACAATATCTCATCCCTGTTCCTACTAAATAATACATCTGGCATAATTAAGATGAAATGATGTGTCATCACAAATGCACCATAGCTAATCTCCCTGGATGGGGACTGCAGAGAAAATTGATGAAAGGCTGCAATGCCGGATACTCTGGATAATAGATAAGCATCCCCAATCATGCACCAAAGAAATTCAAGCTATCCTGCACACTCAGGTTGCATCAGTGTCAGCGCGAACTATCCGCCGACATTTGAATGAAGTGCTATAACAGGAGAGCCAGGAGGATTCCACTGCTGACACAGACAAAAGAAGCTAGACTGCAGTTTGCCAAAATGTACGTGAGTAAGCCAAATTTCATCTGGAAAAGCGTATTGTGGACAGATGAGACCATGAATGCTATCTGGTAAAGCATACCATTCTGGGTGTGTTAACTATGTGCAAGGCATCATAAAATCTGAAGATTACCAAAGGTTTTTGGATAGCAATGTAGTGACCAGTATCAGAAAGCTGGGTTTACATCCTAGATCATGGTTCTTCTAGCAGGACAATGACCCCAACCATAAAAGAAGAAGCACCCAGAAATGGATGGAAACAAAATGCTGGAAAGTTCTGAAGGGGCCAACAATGAGTCCAGGTCTAAATCCCATTGAACGTCTGTGGAGAGATCTTAAAATAGCTGTTTGCAAAAGAAGAGTAGTCCAGAGTTGAGAGGAATAAGAAGCTTGTTAATGGTTATTGGAAGCAATTCATTGCAACTATTTATTCCAATGGGAGTGCAACCAAATATTAACCCCTTTACCCTCAAGGGTCGTTTGCATGTTAATGACCAGGCCACTTTTTGCAATTCTGACCACTGTCCCTTTATGAGGTTATAACTCTGGAACGCTTCAATGAATCCCAGTGATTCTGACAATGTTTTCTTGGGAGATATTGTTCTTCATGATAGTGGTAAAATTTATTTTGTATGACTTGAGTTTATTTGTGAAAAAAATGGAAATTTGGTGAAAATTTTGAACAATTCGCAATTTTCCAAATTTAAATTTTCATGCCCTTAAATCACACAGATATGTCACACAAAGTACTTAATAAGTAACATTTCCACCTCATTACAGGGAATCTTCCACCAGAGGTTCTGTCTGAATCACGTATTTCAGAAATTAACACGGAATCCCTGGTGTAAGCGCTCAGCGCAAAGCGCAGGATAAATGTGCACCGAGCCTTACTGTGCTCTTTGGGAGGCAGAATGAAAAAATCAACAGAAGGTAAACAATTGATATTATTTATTTTTTACGCCATTCCTCGTGCTGTATAAGTGATTAGATGACTTTATTCTTCGGGTTGGTGCGATTACAGTGATACCAGATTTATATCTTTTTTTATGTTTGGCTGCTTTCACATACTAAAAGATGCTCTTTATTGCAAAAACAGGTGTTTACATCACCATATCTTGAGCATTATAATTTTTCAATAATTTGGCTGACAGAGTCAAGTGAGGGCTGTTTTTTTGTGGGTCGAGCTGACGTTTTTATTGCTACCATTTTCGGGCACATGACATTTTTTGATCGCTTTCTATTCTGATTTTTGGGAGACATAATGATCAAACATCAGGAATTCAAGAATTGTTTTAGGGGTTTTTTTATTGCCGTTCCATGTATGGTAGTATTGACAGGGAAACTTTATTCTTCGGGTCAGTACAATTACAGTGATACCACATTTGTATTTTTTTTCTGTTTGCCGCTTTTTCACAATAAAAACTATTTTATAAAAAAAAAAAGAATTGATTTTACATCGCTTTATTCTGAGAGCTATAACTTGTTTTTCTGCTACTGTAGCTGTATGGCAGCTTGTTTTTTGCAGGACAAGGTGACATTTTCATCACTACCATTTTTATTTTGATTTCACTTTTTGATCGTGATTTATTCCATTTTTTGTTTGTCGGCATGATGAAAAAGCAAAGGTTTTTGCACCGTTTCTTTTTTTTAATGATGTGCACTGAAGGAGTTAACAAGTGTGACCGTTTTATACGTCAGCTTGTTCCGGACACGGCGATACCAAATATGTGTACTTTTTTGTTTTTACATAAATATATGTATTTATTGGTTTAATATTTTTTTCTTCTTTTTTATTTATTTTGTGATTTTTTTAAATAGTTTTAAAATATTTTTTTTTACTTTTTAAAACTTTTTACTTAGTCCCTGTATGGGACTTCAATTTTTATTTGTCTGATCACTGGTCTCATACTATGCAATATACATGTATTGCATTGTATGAGACCTGACACGTATATACTGTCAGATCGCTTGTTAGACTCAGCTGCTGCAGCAGGCAGGCCCAGAAGTCATCACATGACCTTCGGCTGCCGGGACAACGCGGGATCCCCCGTGATGTGATAAAATCTCATTACGGGTGGTGTCGGAGAGGGGAGTAAAGTAGTGGTCTACCTCTGCTGTCTTCTAAATGATCATGGCATCTAGAAGATAGCAAAGGGCTAACATCATTGGGACCTGATCTGATCGTTACCTGTCAGAGCAACCGCTCTGCATAGGAATCGTAGCACTTGAAGGCCCAGGGTCCTGAGTGCTGCGAGACCACCGACTAGTTATAAATATTGGCGCTGCACAGAGACCAACAAGAGCCAAAGTTTATCTACTGTGGACGGTCGGGAAGCGGTTAACTTATATATTTTTCTGTTAGCAGAGCTGTATGTGTATGAGGACTTATTTTTTGCATGGCAAACTGTAGTTTTTATTGCTACCATTTTGTCGTACATGCAAGTTTTTGATCTCTTTGTATTATACTGTTTGAGATGCAAAATTAACAAAAAAAATGTAACTGAATTTATTTTTTAAAACATCTTATAATTGCCAAGATATTTTTAGTCTATGGGCTGGTAGAATCATGCCAATATTTAATTTTTAAACATTTGTTTATGTTCTTCCACTTTTGCACTTAAAAATGAGAGAAAAAAAAATACTTTTTGGGGGGTCACAATATTGTGGTGCCCATACTTTTTCATAAGTAGTTGAAGTTGTAGGAAGACTTGTTTCCCTCTGGACAAGTTGTAGTTTTTGACTGATAACATATTTAAGTACATAGGACTTTTTGATCACTTTTTAATTCATTTTTTGGTAGGACATATGAACAAAAAACAATAATTCTGAAATTCTTAATTTTATTTAGTATGGAGTTCACCAGGCAGTATAATTGATGTTTTACTTTAATTATGAATGTTGATATCATTATAGTGATATCCATTTTATATTTTTGTATGTATTACTACTTTCGCACAAGAAAATAACTTTTTTTTAATATACAGTACATACCAAAAGTTTGGACACACCTTCTCATTTAAAGATTTTTCTGTATTTTCATGACTATGAAAATTGTACATTCACACTGAAGGCATCAAAACTATGAATTAACACATGTGGAATTATATACTAAACAAAAAAGTGTGAAACAACTGAAATTATGTCTTATATTCTAGGTTCTTCAAAGTAGCCACCTTTTGCTTTGATGACTGTTTTGCACACTCTTGTCATTCTCTTGATGAGCTTTAAGAGGTAGTCTCCGGGAATGGTTTTCAACTCACAGGTGTGCCCTGTCAGGTTTAATAAGTGTGATTTCTTGCCTTATAGATGGTGCTGGGACCATCAGTTGTGTTGGGCAGAAGTTTGTTGGATACACAGCTGATAGTCCTACTGAATAGACTGTTAGAATTTGTATTATGGCAAGAAAAAAGCAGCTAAGTAAAGAAAAGCAAGTGGCCATCATTACTTTAAAAAATGAAGGTCAGTCAGTATGAAAAAGCAGGCAAACTTTGAAAGTGTCCCCAAGTGCAGTGGCAAAAACCATCAAATGCTATAAAGAAACTGGCTCACATGAGGACCGCCCCAGGAAAGGAAGACCAAGAGTCACCTCTGCTTTTGAGGATAAGTTTATCCGAGTCACCAGCCTCAGAAATCAAAGGTTAACAGCAGCTCAGAGTAGAGACCAGGTCAATGCCACACAGAGTTCTAGCAGCAGACACATCTCTACAACAACTGTTAAGGGGAGACTTTGTGCAGTAGGCCTTCGTGGTAAAATAGCTGCTAGGAAACCACTGCTAAGGACAGGCAACAAGCTGAAGAGCCTTGTTTGGGCTAAGAAACACAAGGAATGGACAATAGACCAGTGGAAATCTGTGCTTTGGTCTGATGAGTCCAAATTTGAGATCTTTGGTTCCAACCACCATGTCTTTGTGCGACGCAGAAAAGGTGAACGGATGGACTCTACATGCCTGGTTCCCACCGTGAAGCATGGAGGGGGAGGTGTGATGGTGTGGGGGTGCTTTGCTGGTGACACTGTTGGGGATTTATTCAAAATTTATAGCATACTGAACCAGCATGGCTACCACAGCATCTTGCAGCGGCATACTATTCCATCCGGTTTGCGTTTAGTTGGACCATCATTTATTTTTCAACAGGACAATGACCCCAAACACACCTCCAGGCTGTGTAAGGGCTATTTGACCAAGAAGGAGAGTGATGGGGTGCTACGCCAGATGACCTGGCCTCCACAGTCACCAGACCTGAACCCAATCGAGATGTTTGGGGTGAGCTGGACCGCAGAGTGAAGGCAAAAGGGCCAACAAGTGCTAAGCATCTCTGGGAACTCCTTCAAGATTGTTGGAAGACCATTCCCGGTGACTACCTCTTGAAGCTCATCCAGAGAATGCCAAAAGTGTGCAAAGCAGCCATCAAAGCAAAATGTGGCTACTTTGAAGAACCTAGAATATAATACATAATTTCAGTTGCTTCACACTTTTTTGTTAAGTATATAATTCCACATGTGTTAATTCATAGTTTTGATGCCTTCAGTCTGGATGTACAATTTTCATAGTCATAAAAATACAGAACAATCTTTAAATGAGAAGGTGTGTACAAACTTTTGGTCTGTACTGTATATTTTTTTTGTGATTTTGTGAGAGCTGTAAATTTTTATGTATTACAGTGTGTTATGTCCACTGTTAGCTTTTTACTGACAGCCAATCAGGCCTCACCTATGATGGGATCTGTATGGCATAAAACATGGCACACAGGGAAGTCTTTGTCACACCTCCTTGTTACTACAGAAACCTTTGACACCCCACAATCATGCTACAAGGAAGCCAATGGTCTGACAAAGGGAGCATTTTACTGATTTTTGCATATGAGGGGTTAAATTGTTGTTATAAGCACTTTATCCAGTCTCAGCACTTGCAGCAGGAGCCTGGCTGTGTATAGGAGCCAACTCCTACTCCAACAGTAGAAGGTAAAGGCACAACTCATCTGTACGTGCCATCTCTCTAACATAACTATGTCATATTGCAGCAAATGACCTGCCATCCTGGTACATAGTTATGTGATTTTGTGAGAAAAAGTTAAGAGGATAGAAATGGGGAAAGGGCCCCTTCCGATACCCATTGCACCACCATGTAAAGCAATCACAGGGTGCTAGTGGCTTGTCATTGCTGCTTGGGACCTATTGAAGACCCCTACTCCTGCAATGATAGTTCACATATGAAGCCATATCTCTGGCTGAAAAGTAATTTATCAATACCATGCATTGTATTGTATGTACAATCAATTATTCACAAGTTCAAGTCCCCACAAAGTGTCTAAACGAAAAAGGAAATACAACATTAAAAAATAAATTAAAAAATATGTACATTCTCAGTGCCCACAGCAGCTGAAAGTGCTCAACATTAATAATAATAATAATAATAATAATAATAATAATAATTTTATTTCTATAGCGCCAACATATTCCACAGCACTTTAAATTTTAGAGGGGACTTGTACAGACAATGCTACAACTAGAACAGCAGAGCACCTCCATCTACTGATAATGGACGTGGCCGGGTACTGCACAGCCACCCCCATTGATTTGAATAAGCAGTACCCAGCCATCACCGCTAACAGTAGATGGAGCAGCTCCATAACTGAGCACTTTGAACACCACCGTCAATGAGAAGAGCTGATCAGTGGGGGTGTTGCATCACCACCGATCAACAATTGATGGCCTATCATGAGGATAGGTCATCAATGTTAAAGTAGAGGACAACTTATTTAATGTAATATATTCCATTCCAAATTTTCATATTAGGTTTATAATAAAACAGGTGCATTAACAGAAAAATATCATAAGCCGAATAGAAGCAATATAACCGAACAGGGGAAAATATTCTTGCCAAGGAAAGCAGTTTTATCACATGCATAATTGTCATTGTTTTCCAATAACCTACTGGATGCACCTTCTGTAGCTGATGTAACATGACATCAATTACTTGAATATCTGTGACACAAACATATTTAATGCATGAACATCCAGCTTGCTTTATGGCACGGGATCATACTCGCCTGTCTCGGTAGGGGCAGAGGCTTTGCATTGTCAGTCTTTTTTTCTAGGAAGTTGAGCAGCTAAATGCAACGGCAGTCACATCACATTATGTCACATAAAGAAGCAGATCTGCAGTAGTCGCCTTGTCTAGAAAATTCAAAGGATTGTGCCAAAGCATTTGGCGTGTTTCAAAATGTCATCAATTTGATTTAGTTATAGATCATTTCAAATGATGTTGAGATAATTATTGGCCAGAACTCAGGCAACAGTAGGTAGCCAACAAAGCACTCAGTGGACATTTTCATGCAGCTGCAAACTGCACAGTCCACATTTTTGCCTTTACACATTATACGTCCAAGTCTAACTATAGCTGCCACTTAGACTTAAATTATTCCATCCCATTCTTAGATTATAATGTAGTTTTTTTCCTGATTTATATGTGAGTTGGGTCATTAGTTCATAATATATCTGGCAGTTTGTGTCGATCTGCGAGCTGTACTGCAGACATTTTACCTTCAGGTACTTTGTATTATGACACTGAAATACTACAATTAATAAAACTAAAATGGAGTTGCTTTGGGAGATTTTTTAAGAGAAATTTTATATTGGCTATTATTAAGATCTTTATATGGGTTTTATGAACCCACCTTTCAAAATTAGCAGATATGTTATAGGCCAAGTATCAAAAGATTGTAATTTATGTGCTGCTACTAAGAGTATGCTAATATTATCCTACTTGCAGTATGAAAAGTCATAAGGGTGTGCTAATGGACACAAATATAATTATTCTGTAGGAAATATATTTTTGCAATTAAGAATAAAAAATAAATGAAATCTAAAAATGAAAAGTAAATATTACCATTTTTAAATAAAAATTACCATAAAAAAGTAAATTACTATGCAAATACAAGTTGGGCATTTGTCTAGTATACTTTCCGTTTTGATTGCATACAGTTTTCAAGATCTCTACTTGCAGTTTTTTATTACCGTCCTTCATTATTTATTTCCAGGGAAGATAACTCTGTCCTGACCATGTAATGATCACACTGGTGGTGCATGGCTTGTTATAAGACACGTTATAATGACTATAACCAATCCATACTTGCACGTCTGTTACATGACTAGTAGAGATGAGCCACCTCCCTAGTGTTCGGATTCGGTTCGGTTCGTCAAACAGGGACGTGTTCAACGAACTGTTCGTCGAACGTTTGACGAACACCGTCAAATCCCATTGAAACCAATGGCAGGCAAACACAAACACATACAAACACATGGAAAACACATAGAAAACACCTTAAAAGGTGTCCAAAAGCTGACAAACTGCTCAGAAGACACAACAAACACATGGAAAAGTCACAACTACATATAGTCAAAAGAAAAGAAAAGAGGTGGAGGAGTAAAAGGAGGAGGAGACTCAGATATAGGCATGTCATGCCCTTCTAAAATCAAGAAAGGCTGGAGTAAAAATCTAAACTGACTCTACCAACACCCAGACGTCTTGACAAAAAAAATAAAAAAATAAATATCTTTAGGTAGAATGGCGGCGGGTCCATTCAGAACACTTTCCTTAGAAGACGTAGTGGTACCCCCGTTGGGAGTTGTGCCAAAAAATGAACCCAACACATTCAGACTAATCCACCATTTGTCATATCCAGGGGCAGGTCAGTAAATGACAACATCGACGCGGAACCAAGTACAGTACTATGTACTGTACCTCCTTTGACGAGGCAATCAGGCGGGTCAAGAAGTTGGTAAGGGGCACCCTAATGGCCAAAACAGACATTGAGGGGGCGTTCCGGTTACTACCTGTGCCTCCGAATAGTGTCCTCCCATTGGGCTGCTTCTGTGAAGGAGCATACTACATAGATCGCTGTTTGCCCATGGGGTGCTCCATATCCTGCTCACTATTTGAGGCGTTTAGTTGCTTCCTCGAATGGGTCGTCATGGACGTTTGTAAGGCGGCACATATTATCCATTACCTCTATGACTTCTTATGCCTGGGCCCAAAAGATTCGCCACAGTGTGAAAACACGCTGTAGTCCACCTGTGAGAAGGAGAAAGCTGGAGGGAGAGTGGACACCCCAGAGCAGAGGGGTTAGATTGAGAAAGAAAGAAAGTGGTGTAGCTTGCTTCATGGGTGGGGTACTCTGCTGAGTAGCAGAAATTGCTACCAGGCCCAAAAGGATTTCCTGGGCCTGATGCCGTTACAAAATAGTAGTTAGGTAAACAGGCGGTGTAGCTTGCTTCATGGGTGGGGTACGCTGCTGAGTAGCACTAAATTCTACTAGGCCCAAAAGGATTTCCCGGGTTAGATGCCGTTAAAAATAGTACTTAGGTAAACAGGCGGTGGGTGGCTGGGGTACTCTGCTCTCTAGCAGACACTGAAGCTTTGGAGCAGACCTCTGAATCCCAGGCCACAGTATGAGTAAACAACTCAGAGATTGACTTCATGCACCACTGGTGTTTTGTGGAAAAGAAGGTGTTAGATTCTGAAACAGTCTCTGCTGATACTCCTGCATGCGTGAATCCCTTTCTTTGGCAGGAATTATTTCACCAAATTTGCTTTTGTACCGGGGATCTAAGAGTGTGGCAACTCAGTAGTCGGCATTACTTCGGATTCGGACAATCCGAGGATCATGTTGCAGGTAGTGCAGCAAGAAGGCACTCATGTGTCTTTTGCATCCAGGAAGACCAAGTCCTTGTTGTCTTCGTGGTGGCGAGGTGAGAATCATGCTTCCTTCGTCTGCCCTCTCCCCCAACCTCGCACAACAGAAATTTGATCAAGGTCTCCCTCATCTGATGAGTCTTCCATGCCCAGCGCCAGTTCATCCTCCACTTCTTCCTCACCTCCTGCACCTTTCTCAACAGTTTGGCTGCTACCATGCGCCCACGGTAATCCCTCTCCCCCAGCCTCCAATGCCAGCCGCCTTGGTGCTGCCAACCTTCTTGATCTTGGAGATATGATCCCTTCCACATATGACTATTCCTGTTCCTCCTCCTCCTCCTGTTCCACCACCTGACTCCGAACACTGTGTAAGGTGTGCTCCAGCATGTAAATCACCGGAATGGTCATGCTGGTAATGGCATTGTCAGCACTAAACATCTTCGTTGCTATTTCAAAACTGTGCAGAAGGGTGCATAGGTCCCAGATCTGAGACCACTCCTGCAGTGTGATTTGCCCCACCTCTTGAGCTCGTTGGCCCAGGCTATACGTCATAACGTATTGCACCAGGGCTTGTTGGACAGTGCAGACACTGCTCCTAGGCCCAAAACTATTAACTGGACTAGATGCAGTAAAAATTGAGATACACAGGCAGTATAGTTTGTTTCACAGGTGGGCTACTCTGCTGACGTGCAGACACTGCTCCTAGGCCCAAAACTATTCACTGGATTAGATGCAGTTAAAATTGAGATATACAGGCGGTATAGTTTGTTTCACAGGCAGGCTACTCTGCTGATGTGCAGACACTGCTCCTAGGCCCAAAACTATTAACTGAATTAGATGCAGTAAAAATTGAGATACACAGGCGGTATAGTTAGTTTCACAGGCGGGCTACTCTGCTGACGTGCAGACACTGCTCCTAGGCCCTAAACTATTAACTGGATTAGATGCAGTGAAAATAGAGATACACAGGCGGTGTAGTTAGTTTCACAGGCGGGCTACTCTGCTGACGTGCAGACACCGCTACTAAGCCCAAAACCCCAAAATGATTTACTGGGTTAGATGCAGTAAAAATTGAGATACACAGGCGGTGTAGCTAGCTTCACAGGCGGGCTACTCTGCTGACGTGCAGACACTGCTACTAAGCCCAAAACCCCAAAACGATTTACTGGGATAGATGCAGTAAAAATTGAGATACACAGGCGGTGTAGCTAGCTTCACAGGCGGGCTACTCATATGACTATCAGACAATGCTACTAGCCCAAAAGGATTGGCTGAGCTAGATTACACCAAATGCTGTGACTAACACTTGCACAGCACTGGCTTAGACCTGCCTGGCAAACAGTGCTATGAACTGCTGTAACCTACCCTGAAAAGGGCTGATATTACAACTAGTCCCGACTCCTCCCAACTCCCTAAACCTATCTCTATGACAATTCACTCCAAAAAAAGTCTGTATAGCGCCCACAGCAGCAGCGGTGCAGTATAACACTAAGCTGCAGCAGTGAGGAAATGGTAGCGATGGGGCAAATGGCTGGTTCTTATAGGGCAAGGACATGTGACATACACAGCCAATGACACATGCCCTTGCTTGTGTGCATCACATGCACATTGCTGTGTGTGTGTGTGTGCACTGCTGATAGGCTGAGAGACTGCACCGCCCCTCTGTAAATGCGGGAAAGAAAAAAAAATAGAGATCGTTATTTCAGCATAGATCTATCCCCCGCCCACTATACAGTGAAGCAGTCCATTAACAATTATAAACAGTTTTAATGTGCAAATCAAGCTAGGCTTTTGGTGAATGAACAGTTATCGAATAGAGACTCGAACAGACGAATTTTAAGCTAATTGTTCGGGTTCGTCGAACGACTCGAACACCGCCCAAAACAGCTTGAATTTGAAATTAGCGAACAGTTCGACTCGAACACCGCTCATCTCTAATGATTAGTACAAGAAAAAGGTTCCACTATCCATGGAAATGAAACTTTAGGCATTTTAGATTGCAAAAGCTTAATTCATAAGATGCTGTGTCAATAATGATAGCAGCATTTAAGTAATTTGATATAAAAGTCGAGGCATCCCCTCTGTCTTTCCCACCTCTTGAACTTGAAATGCCGATGGTGTTGTTTTGGCAACCTACAGAAGGTGTTTGTGCTCCGATGAAGCCTGGCTTTTCCTACATTTTTTCTTTTTTTAATATAGTAAAAATAATGTAAATTCGGCATTACCATTACCACATGTACCCAAAGAATAATATCATCATGTACCGTAATTTATACAGTACTTGCTAATCAGGTGTGCTCAACCCTGTTTATAAAAATATGACTGAAAGCACCTAGAATGTCTGAATCATGTATATTTGGATTGTGTGTATCTATCTTAATTTTAGAACTTATTCTGGATTTAAGAGGTGGAATACAACACAGAGAAGCTATTTGTTACTATTATTTTGCATTTCCTTGTGGAGTCCAAATACCATGGTATGAGAAAGTTTTCACTGCACTTCTTCTCAAAGTATGATGCCGAGACCAGTCATAAGCAGGCTGCAACGCTCAATGAAAGAAGAACACACCCCATCCCAGGCAGATTTCTGCCTTAACTTTTGGTCTAACCTGCTACATTAGTCAGTGTGGGGGGAAGTACACTACAACTGAGTTTAGATGTGCCAATTTACAAACCCTTACATCAGCTCTCCTGATTACAGAGTGTGTCATTAATCATGCTTATGTCTGTTATTCTCAGGCAACATGAACTCGCATTGCAGTGAGATCAGAGCAGGCTATCAATACAGCTCACACAGGAGTAGCCTGCCTGTTGTGGACTATTTATGTGTGAGATAAAATGACTCCCTATTCTGGTCTCACTGCCGATCAATTATGTTTTGAGCACAACAGTAATGACACCCTGCTCTGGTCTCACTGCAGATCAAGTATTTTTTAAGCACAACAGAAATGAGATGCAGTGCAACATCATAATGCAGTGAGACCAAGTCTGAGCTGTAGATGTCAAATGTAGCCAGAGCGAGTATGGAGAAGAAACAGGTGAAGGTTGTAGAAGAGTAAGCATTAGAGTTGCGTGAATTTATCTGAATGGAGTTGAATTCAGCTCAAATTTCTCAAAAATCAAAACAAAAAAAACTATCACTTACCTCACTGCTCACGTCTCTGACCAACTTGGCTCATCACTTTCCCTTGTACAATCTTCGACACCTCTTCTTATCACTGATAGACTTCTTTACACTATACTAAAGGTACCTTCACACTAAACGATATCGCTAGCGATCCATGACGTTGCAGCGTCCTGGCTAGCGATATCGTTTAGTTTGACACGCAGCAGCGATCAGGATCCTGCTGTGATATCGCTGGTCGTTGAACAAAGTTCAGAACTTTATTTGGTCGTCAGACCGGCGTGTATCGTCGTGTTTGAAACCAAAAGCAATGATACCAGCGATGTTTTACACTGGTAACCAGGGTAAACATCGGGTTACTAAGCGCAGGGCCGTGCTTAGTAACCCGATGTTTACCCTAGTTACCAGTGTAAAATGTAAAAAAAACAAACTACATACTCACCTTCGCGTCCCCCGGCGTCCGCTTCCCACACTGACTGAGCGCCATAAAGTGAAAGTGAAAGTACAGCACAGCGGTGACGTCACCGCTCTGCTGTTAGGGCCGGCGCTCAGTCAGTGCAGGAAGCGGACGCAGGGGGACGCGAATGTAAGTATGTACTGTTTGGTTTTTTTACATTTTACGCTGGTAACCAGGGTAAACATCGGGTTACTAAGCTCGGCCCTGCGCTTAGTAACCCGATGTTTACCCTGGTTACCCAGGGACCTCGGCATCGTTGGTCGCTGGAGAGCGGTCTGTGTGACAGCTCTCCAGCGATCAAACAGCGACGCTGCAGCGATCGGCATCGTTGTCGCTATCGCTGCAGCGTCGCTTAATGTGAAGGTACCTTAAGACTTCATAAGATCACAGCAACCTTATGATCATTCTAGTCATGGCCAAAAGTCCCAATCAAGTATGAATATTCCTAGGGTTTCAGCACCAAAACCATACAGGGGACTTTGATCAGTGGAGATGAGTGTTTTTTCTACATCTTACATTTACTATGTTCTTGGGATCTGCAGATTGTAGAAAACAATAAAGGACATTAAATTTGTGGAATAAATTTGCTGAAAAAGAAGTTCCAAGTAAAATCACTACTATTTGTAGAAGTCAAATCTCATCAGATCAACACATCTCTAGTGAGTATTACATGTATATATTTTATACACCACGTTTATTTTGCTCTGGGCTTTGGAAAGACCTCAGAGCTTAATAAAAATCTATAAATGGCAAATTCAATATGCATCAAATATATTTGAATTTTTGCAGCTTCACTTATTTCACTCAATAATATTTGGAGGACAGGTGCAAGTCATGTTTTTCAACTTTTTTGTTTTTAATTAACTTTTTATATCCAGCATATCTCAAATATAAGTAAGGATGGGTTGCCAAAACAATTAAATCTTAAAACCAATAGTCAGGTGTTTAAATAATAGCCAACACAAATTTGAATGGGTTACTTTGAGCTACAGGCCATGGCCTGTGAAACTGTACGTTTCATTTTATGTGCCATCAAGCATAACTCACGCTGCTAATTAAATTCAAACTGGTGTTCAATACAACGTTGATAAGTTTCTGTGACACCATTCTACCATCCTATAACTGGTAGCCTATATGCACAAAAATAGAGTGTTGACTTCAAAGCATGTATCAAAAACATATCAACTTTATTAGTGGAACAAAAAAATTACAAGAATTTCATAACGTAAAAATAGGTGAATAAAAGAATATCCAATGACCCAACAGATTAGCAGGCAATGGTAATAAACAGCTTATTCATTTTCTAATTATCCATACATAGCAGCAGAGTAGTTTTGCTGTAGACAAAATATAAAATTCGTAACCAGTGCTTACCCATCTTAAAGTGCCTCTGCAGAATCATGGGGGAGAGTCCCAACTTGCATTTCGCATTTGCTTTCTCAAGGGGTATTCTAGAAGCCATGCCATGTCTAATATTTATATATAATACTAGCTGTTTCCAGCCAGCTAACGCTCGGCATGCTCATTGCTATCTAATTAACGCTGCTAGTGATTAAACTAAAGTAAATAATGACAACATTCAATAGCTCTTACGCAGGAGGTAAATTAACTTAAAATGAAGTTAATAACAATAATAATAATTAAAATCAGAATAATGCTAATACATTTTATTCACAGTGTTAAATCAAAAGCAAACTGGATTTGTGTGGTAATGTGTGGGGACAGAGCCTCGTGTGGTAATGTGTGGGGACGCAGCCTCATGTGGTAATGTGTGAGGATGGAGCCTCGTGTGGTAATGTGTGGGGACAGAGCCTCATGTCGTAATGTGTGGGGACGGAGCCTCATGTGGTAATGTGTGAGGACAAAGCCTCGTGTGGTAATGTGTGGGGACAGAGCCTCATGTGGTAATGTGTGGGGACGGAGCCTCATGTGGTAATGTGTGAGGACAAAGCCTCGTATGGTAATGTGTGGGGACAGAGCCTTGTGTGGTAATGTGTGGGGACGGAGCCTCATGTGGTAATGTGTGGGGACGGAGCCTCGTGTGGTAATGTGTGGGGACAGAGCCTCGTGTGGTAATGTGTGGGGACAGAGCCTCATATGGTAATGTATGGGGATGCAGCTTCATGTGGTAATGTGGGAAGATGGAGCCTCGTGTGGTAATGTGTGGGGACAGAGCCTCGTGTGGTAATGTGTGGGGACAGAGCCTCGTGTGGTAATGTGTGGGGATGGAGCCTCATGTGGTAATGTGTGGGGATGGAGCCTCGTATGGTAATGTGTGGGGACAGAGCCTCATGTGGTAATGTGGGGGGACAGAGTCTCATGTGTAATGTGTGGGGACGGAGCCTTGTGTGGTAATGTGTGGGGGGCGGGATTATGTGTGGTAATGTGGTGGGGGGGCGGGATTGTATGTGGTGATGTGGTGGGGGGCGGGATTATGTGTGTTAATGTGGTGGGGGGCAGGATTATGTGTGGTAATGTGGTGGGGGGGCAGGATTATGTGTGGTAATGTGGTGGGGGGGCGGGATAATGTGTGGTGATGTGGTGGGGGTGAGATTATTTGCGATAATGTGGTGGGGGGCGGTATTGTGTGTGGTAATGTGGTGGGGGGCAGGATTGTGTGTGGTGATGTGGTGGGGGGGCGCGATTATGTGTGGTAATGTGGTGGGGGGTGGGATTATGTTTGGTGATGTGGTGGGGGGCGGGATTATGTGTGGTAATGTGGTGGGGGGCAGGATTGTGTGTGGTAATGTGGTGGGGGCGGGATTGTGTGTGGTGATGTGGTGGGGGGCAGGATTATGTGTGGTAATGTGGTGGGGGTGGGATTATGTTTGGTGATGTGTTGGGGGGCGGGATTGTGTGTGGTGATGTGGTGGGGCGGGATTATGTGTGGTAATGTGGTGGGAGGGCGGGATTGTGTGTGGTGATGTGGTAGGGGCGGGATTGTGTGTGCTAATGTGGTGGGGGGGCGGGATTGTGTGTGGTAATGTGGGGGTGGGATTGTGTGTGGTAATGTGGTGGGGGTGGGATTGTGTGTGGTAATGGGGTGGGGGCGGGATTGTGTGTGGTGATGGGGTGGGGGGCGGGATTATGTGTGGTAATGTGTGGGGGCGGAGCTACTGTGCAGAGGGCGGGATTAGCGAGTAATCACGATGCCTCTTATATATATATAGATACAGGGTAGGCAGTGTATCAGTGCATGGGAGGTGTGGCCCGCGCCAGACATAATGGTCACATAATTGGCATCTCTGAGAGGGTGCATGTCAGAGAGAAAACTCCCAATAGCATCACGGACATGCACACTACCACTTTGGAGGCTGAATGGAACAGGGCAGTGCAGGGCGGCAGAGAACATGCGCATACCAGCGGCCATATTTGTGTAGTCCTGTGGATGCAGTCAGGTTAAATAAGATTTTCACAGCAATACACCGATGATTAAAAGCATTATTTGAATATCAACAAAAAACTGAAGAAAAAGAAAAAAGCTAAATTAAAAAAGAAAGTGACAGTGAATAGTGAAAAAGAAATAGATGTGAATAAAAAAGAAGAAAAAAAGGGGAAAAGAGGGGGAGAAGGGAAAGAAAGTTAACAGGGAAAAAAGAAAGAAGAAAAGAAAATTGAGGAGGTAAGAGATGACGAGGACAAAATAAAATAAAATACAATTCACAGTATATACCAAAAAGGCGTTCAAGCGCGTGTGTAACACCCCAGGAAGCCGGTTGTTACAGTGGTGTGGCCTTCCTTTCGGGGAGGGTGATGCCATGAATGGAAGCGAGGAGGATCCCTTTAACAGGTAGCACAATACATGCAACATGTTCTGAATCCAGGCCAGAAGGGGGAACTTTGAACCCCGTTTCAGGGGAGCTTCCCTAGGTATATATATTCTGGTTTGGAGGAGGAGTTGAGTGTCAGACAGACCGTGAATGCAGTCTGGAGCAGACAATGAGAGAGAGAGGAGCTGGGGCCGTGCAGCCACATGGTGCAGCTCCAGGCTACAGAGGAGAAGCAGAGTTGTTGCATCTGTAGAACATGCCAGCGGGGAGAAGCACAGGAGAATTAAGGAGCCAGAAAAGAGCTGCGACTGAGCTCCTTCCATGCTGCCGCGCAGGAACTGGGCACCGGGAGCCCAAGGCTGTTGGAACCGTATGTCACATAGCAGAACTGGAGGGCAGAAGATTCTAGGACATCTGTCTGCACCCATACCCGAAGCTACAGCAACATACAAAGCCCGGAGACATCTGAGAGACACCTGTAAAAAGGCTTGCATTGCCTACCATGCGGGTACTGTCTTTGGACAGGAAAAGAGAGATCCTTGTGTGGAGCCTTAGGCATCAAAGGACTTGCCTTACAGTGCTAGAAGGAAGGCTTACAACCTCACCTGGAGAGGGGGATCAATAATCACTTCCAGGCCGACCGGACCTCACCAACATCTGTCACCGGTACCCTGGACTGAGGCCATGAATCACCAGTAAGCAGGTAAAGAGACTGCAACCCTGTGTCCTTTGATTATTTCTGGCACCATACTATCTTTGCCAAAGACACCGGGAGTCCTGGGGACCCAGCTTCACCTGTGGGAAGTGCCATCCTTGCTGCAGAGCCTTCACTCCCCAGAGGACCCTTTTAAGCACTGTCAGTCATCCCTGACTGAATACCATAGGTGGCATCACGAACATTCTTATTTCTAAAAACCCCTTTAAAGGCCTTCCCTTTAATTTGGATGCCCAGGGCCAAGGACCACGTCATCACTTTGACCACCCCTTTAACGACTACCAGACCTGATACCGAGTACCACTAGGCCCTGGTGGACGTTCCAACTTGGCATCATGAACAGGATGGACCGACATGAAAAATCGGGTCCTGTGGACTGTGTTGGATCATTTAATGGCTGCCATTGTTGCCCCACAAGGATAAGGAATGGAGAAGATATCCTGTCACGGGTGGAGCCTGCGGATGGACGCAAACGATGGACCCGCCCACTGTAGAGACTTTAATGTAAAAAGGACAGGAGGATGGATCCGCCCCAGGAGATGGCCGGTGGGAAAGTGAAGCAAGAACCGCCCATGAAAGAGAGAGAAGGAGGAAGGCATGGGAAAACGTGGCCGCAGCATGGCTGCATGCTACCCGGTTGATGCAATGCCGAGCGGCGGTGAGGAGCTGCAGAAACAGGAAGGAGATGTAAACTTACCATACCGACAGGATAAAACCCCAGACCAGATGAAAGTATTGGATCCGGAGCTTCTCTGTGCAGAGAAGGAGGAGCTGGCTTGACAACTCCTGCAGACCCAGCTGGCAGTGGTGACCACATGGAAAGAGTCCCTGCTGTAAAGGATGGGGCTGCGCAGCATCAGACCTTGCCACCAGCGCTCACAGCCCCAGCTGAGCCAGAGAAGGAGACGCTGATGAAGACACAGCAGAAACAGATCCTGCAACCAGCGATCCTGACCCCAGTGGAGGTGAAGGAGTTGGCACCGGAGAAGCAGGTACGGAAACTGCCCCTGTAGCTGAGGAGACCCTGGTGGGGCCTTTAGAACCCCGGCCAACCCTAACGCCAGGCCAGGTAGCTACTGCAGTACCCTGGGACCCCATGACAGACTTGGGGATGTACTGACAGACCCGCTGATACCCGAACCCTTGTCCCTGGGGGCATGAAGAAAGGAGGAAGCCATACACTGGAGGCACCCTAAGACAGACCTGATGGGATTCCTAGAGGAGGCCCAAGCAGGGGCAAACCACATAGAGATGGTGGAGAAGGAAGACTACTGCTGGTGGCAGATCTTAAAGCTAGCAGTAGAAGAGCGGGAGCTTAGGGCCTGGTGGGAGGCCATGAGGAGCACAACGTGAGGATCATGGCCCGGCCCCGCAAAGTTAGACCTGCTAATCGGGGCCCGCTGAGGCAGGGCAGTGTGGTCTCTTTTTATCTGAACAAGGGCTGGAGATTTGTCAGTGAACCAGGAGAGCCCTCAGAACTCTTTGTCAACCATAGAGACATTGAGTCACACCTCTTAAAGGGACTCCTGTACCGTGACCTTTACCCTGGAGACAAAGTGACATTCACCAGACACAAGGGAGAAAGGGGATACTATGCCCTTAATGTAAAAAAATGCCCAGGAGAGTGTGCTGATTCAGATGTAGCAACCAAAACTAAAGTACAAACCCATGATACACAGACCCCAGTTGCTGGACTGTTTCTATTTGAGTCACCTGTTGTGACATCTGAAAACAACTATTCCCAATAAGGAGGTTGCAGACCTGAGAACCTGAACTGGAAGAGGAAATAAGTAAAGGAGGATTAAGCAGATTAATAGTTAGTTACCTGGTTAGAAATGTTTATTAATGTTTATTAAAGTTTAAAGAAAGTAAGGAAATGAACGGTGAATAACCTGAAACTTTCCATTGTAAATAGTTGGCACCTTTTAAGGTGCATCTTATTGGTTTTACCATGCGCCGGCAGTGTGAGTGGAACCCTGTTTGTTCCACAAGCCAGAAGAAAAAACGTTTGCCATTTGCAGCCCGCACCATTGCCTACGTTGGGGGTTTAGAATGGGTCACCCGCATCGTTAAAGGGAACCTGTCACCTCCCTCAGGCATTTGTAACTAAAAGAGCCACCTTGTGCAGCACTAATGCTGCATTCTGACAAGGTGGCTTTTAGTTACAAACGCCTGCACACGCTGAAATAAGCACTTATAAAATGTGCCTCCACATACCCTGAAATCGTCCCGGGGTGGGACTTTCCTTCCTAATTAGACGCAGCACAGCTGTCACTCCGGAGCTGAATTATCATCCCCAGCGCGGCACTGTAAGTTTTTTTTCCTGGCATGCGCAGTTGCGCTGCCCTTTGTACTTACAGCGCAGGTGCCGGGGCGATAGTGCAGCAAGAGGAGGCGGTGCCTGGCGCGCACAGCTCCGGAGTGACGGCTGTGCTGCATCTAATTTGGAAGGAAATTCTCGCCCCAGGATGATTTCAGGGTATGTGGGGGCACATTTTATAAGTGTTTGTTTCAGGGTGTGAAGGGAGCATAACTAAAAGAGCCACTGTAATGATTATAAGGGATAACTCAGGAGACTCTTTGCATGGAACAAGACAACTACAGGACACAGTTTTATAAGTGGTAAAGTCTATATTATCACATGGTGATTCAAACAGGTGCAGAGAGAAACTCAAGTCCACAACACTTGGTGTAAATATTAAACGCAGCTTAACAGTCTATAGGAAACTTCAGAGGAAAATGCAATCACACAGAAAGTCTATGAAGCACAATTATTCTTGAGGATACTTGACACAAATAAGTCCTTGGTAGTCCAAACACAGATAGATATGCTTATAAGGCAGTTCAAACAGTATCTTAGCACAACCAGGGAGGCCTGGGTAAAAGTCTCAGGTTTAAGCAGAGCATCAACAGCTTACATGTCCAGCAAATGCAGATGGAAACCAACACAAGCAGCCAGATGGGGGATTACTGGAAACCGATCTATGCAGCAGAAACTCAGAGCTGAGTAGCAGGATCTCCACACAGGTTCACATGAGCAGGTGCAGGTGCAAAGCCACAGAGTCATCAGGAGCTGGATGCAAGGCAGAATACTCTAGCACAGACTGAAGGCTGGGGTGGAGTTTTATATCAGAAAGACACAGTGCACATGAGACCAAAGACGCCATCTTGGAAAAGGGCAGTAATGCACAAAAGGTAATCAAAATGTTCCGAGTCCTGACAGCCACCTTGTCAGAATGCAGCATTAGTGCTGCACAAGGTGGCTCTTTTAGTTGCAAACGCCTGAGGGGGGTGACAGGTTCCCGCCAGGCCTCGACCAATCAGCGACGGGCACAGCATGGCGACGATGATGTCATAAAGGTTGCCTCGACCAATCAGCGACGGGCACAGTCTGCCGCGAATTCGCCTCGACCAATCAGCGACGGGCACAGTATCGACGTAGATGTCATAATGGTTGCCATGGCGACGATGATGTAATAAAGGTTGCCTCGACCAATCAGCGACGGGCACAGTCTGCCGCAAATTCTGGAATCATCATTGTCCATATACTAAGGGGACATGCATATTCTAGAATACCCGATGCGTTAGAATCGGGCCACAATCTAGTATATATATATTCTGGCTTGCAGGAGGAGTTGAGTAGTTGGTGTCAGGCAGCCAGTGAGTGCAATCTGGAGGTACATATGTACCTAGATCTCATCTTTTTTTACTTTTCTCACTTTCTTCTCTAGTTTCAGTGGTGCTTGTATCCTCACTCATCTTCATCCAGTCCTACTTCTGTCATTGTAAAGAGGGGGTATTTATCCTTCACATTTTGTGACATTACTATGGCTGTTGATTAGTGTTGAGCGATACCGTCCGATACTTGAAAGTATCGGTATCGGAAAGTATCGGCCGATACCGGCAAAGTATCGGATCTAATCCGATACCGATACCCGATACCAATACAAGTCAATGGGACTCATGTATCGGACGGTATTCCTGATGGTTCCCAGGGTCTGAAGGAGAGGAAACTCTCCTTCAGGCCCTGGGAACCATATTAATGTGTAAAATAAAGAATTAAAATAAAAAATATTGCGATACTCACCTCTCCGACGCAGCCTGGACTTCAGCGAGGGAACCGGCAGCGTTGTTTGCTTAAAATTCGCGCTTTAACTTCCTTACTTGAAGTCCCGGCTTGTGATTGGTCGCGCGCCGCCCATGTGACCGCGACGCGACCAATCACAGCAAGCCGTGACGTAATTTTAGGTCCTTCAGGATTTTAAAATTACGTTTCGGCGTTGTGATTGGTTGCGTCGCGGTCACATGGGCGACGCGACCAATCACAAGCCGTGACGTCACGGGAGGCAGGCATTTTAAAATGCGCGCGTCTCCTGCCTCCCGTGACGTCACGGCTTGTGATTGGTCGCGTCGCCCATGTGACCGCGACGCAACCAATCACAACGCCGAAACGTAATTTTAAAATCCTGAAGGACCTAAAATTACGTCGCGTCGCGGTCACATGGGCGGCGCGCGACCAATCACAAGCCGGGACTTCAAGTAAGGAAGTTAAAGCGCGAATTTTAAGCAAACAACGCTGCCGGTTCCCTCGGTAAGGTGCAGGCTGCGTCGGAGAGGTGTGTATAGCAATATTTTTTATTTTAATTCTTACCACAAAAGTATCGGATCTCGGTATCGGAATTCCGATACAGCAAATATCGGCCGATACCCGATACTTGCGGTATCGGAATGCTCAACACTACTGTTGATCAGTGTAGCAGTTTTCACAAGAAAACTAATAAGCCAAGTACAGCTGTTCTCCTAATGATATTCTCAGCAAAAATAAATTATTTACAAAACTTGTGCAATCTGTCTTCGTTGTTATTTTATCTTTGACTTCAAATGTTTTCAGATTTAGTACAGGCTCTGTTCACACCACAATCATGTGCTAAATTTGTGGATTGGCACTATACATAACAAGGGTCATAAAAAAGCCATACAGCTTTATATATACAACTCCAATGCCAGCCTATGTGTTTCCATGGCTACCCAACACATACTGATCCTTCAGTTTTACGGCATTCTATCTGTCTCGGTTGTACTCAAAAGTTTACATACTCCAGCAGAATTTTTGCTTTCTTGGACTTTTTTCAGAGACCATGAATGATAACATGACATTAAATGGCTTCACTCAACCACTAACTATGAGCGGAGAAAAAGTTTTGGTGTTATCATTCATATTCTCTGAAAAAAGGCCAAGAAAGCAAAAATTCTGCCTGAGTATGTAAACTTTTGAGCACAATTATATGTCCCCTACTTGATCGCTTGTCTGTAAACTATCAAGAAGCAATATGTCAATAGCCACTTCAGACAGGAAGAGGACTTGAACAATTCTATAAGTCAATAACAACCCTATCACAAACTTTTTCATATGACTTAGGATAAGAATCGAAACCAGAAATTTCATTTGCAGACAAGTGTTTTGGGACTGGGATGTTTGCCACTCATCATTGCAAAGCATAAGATCTGATTTAGCTTTAGGATAGGAAATCTAAGGGGGAACGAACATTTATCCTAGTGAAGAGTGCAGGGCCGGTTTTAGACAAAGTGGGGCCCTAGGCAAAAATTTAAAGTGGGGGCCCAAAATGATAACATTGCACTGTGGCCCCCATATTTAGGGGCCTTATATCGGCCAACGGGTCTGCCACTATTAGCTGTACGCAGGGGCGTTGCTAGGGTCAGAAAAGATTGGGGGCCCAAGACAAAGAGTTGCCCCCAACCCCCTCTTAATTTTTTTTTTAACTCTTCCGATAAAACAGTGCTCTCTGTGAACAGATAATGTAGTAGATGTCACCTGCAGTCCTATGTAACACCACAAATAGACGTAGCGTTTCAGAGTAAGACTATGTTCACATGCACCATTTTTTTCAGTAGCCAAAACCTTTTCTATTAGCAGTAAAAATGTTGTGTTCAAAACCCGTTTTTCAGCTTGTTTTGTCGTGTTCTTCACACTTTTTTCAGCTTTTTTTTGGAGTGAGGATGTTTGTTTTGTCTACAGTATGTTTAAGACCACATTCATATGATCAGAATTTGGTCAGTATTTCAAATCAGCATATGTTAGCCAAAACCAGGAGGGTGAGACATACAGAAGCAGTGACGTGTTTCTCAGGCTATGTGCACACGTTGCGGATTTTGCTGTGGATCTGCAGCTGTTTTCCATGCGTTGTACAGTACCATGTAAACGTATGGAAAACAAAATCCGTAGTACACATGCTGCGGAAAATACCGCGCGGAAACTCTGCGTTGTATTTTCTCCAGCATGTCAATTCTTTGTGCAGATTTCGCAGCGTTTTACACCTGCTCCATAATAGGAATCCGATGTAAAAACGCTGCTGAAAACCGCACAAAAACCGCAGTAATTGTAAAACGGAGGGGATTTAAAAAGTGCTACAGTTCTGGAATCCAGTCAGAAAAAAAACAAGCGCCTGCAGGAGATTTCGGAAATCTCCTATGTTTTGCTGGCACTTTGAAAAGCAGCTTTTCGCCATGTTCATATGCAGAATTTTTGCAGCTCTTTCTTCTGCAAATAAGAAGTTTACAGCATTTTACAGCACAAGCAAAAACTGAGATTTTCAGAAATCTCCTGCACACCCTTTTATTTTCTTCAGACTGAATTTCACAACTGCAGCCTTTTTTAAATCTGCAGCATGTCACTTCTTTCAGCAATTTTTTTCACCCGTAGAAAGCAATGAAAAAGTTTAAAAAATGCTGCAAATGTTGCAACGTTGTTTTTCGCTGCGTTTTTGTGAATAACGCTAACTTTATTAAACATGTACTATTAAACTGTAGACAAAATGCATACTGTAAAAAACAAACAGCAAAAGCTCTAAGGGTGTGTGCCCACAATCAGTAAACGCTGCTGGTCGGCTGCTGTGTACTTGTTCAGCGTCCAACCCGCAGCGGCCAGATGTTACAGTATAGTGGAGGGGATTCCAAGAAATTCCATCTCTACTGTGTGTGCACTATCACCTGCACCTCACCTGCGGAGACGGACAAGGGGTGCATCTGTCCAGGCTGCAGCATATCAATTTATCTGGCGTAGACGCGAGTCTCCACCAGAGAAATCTCACCCCTGCAATGTATAGGACGCGGTGATTCCACACACATCAACGAACACAAGCGGAATCACCTGTTTCCAAAGATGGCAGCACTTTGGACGCAGCACATGTCTGCTGCATCCAAAGGGCTGCCATTTCCGGATCCTCTGCACATACCCTAAAAAATGGGTGTTTTGAAAGCAGTGTTTTTACTGCCAAGAGAGCAGGCTTTGGCTGCAAAAAAAAATGCAACAAAAACGCTGATTTCTATGCACACCTGTACTATATGTGTATAGTTTACCCTTATTGTTTCAAGTGGGAATTAATTTATTTCTATATAATAAATGCCCTGATTCAGCAGACAATATTCCTGTCTTGTGTCATCAAGACAGTAGTGACAGGAGGTCGCCCAGTCAGATTACAAGCAGTGACTGTGGTCAGAGCCTATGCTGATCCCTGCTGTATGTGACTGTGAAACCTGATCCTACAGCAAACAGCACAGAGCTCCGGGACCACATGAGTAAATCACAACACTGAGGGGGTCTCCAGGGGGGTTTGAGAGAGACGCTCTGGGACTGCAACTTCACTGCTGTACACCCTCTGGGCACTTCATACAGGGCCTGCAGAGGTAGGGGGCCCCCTTTCTAGGTGGGGGCCCGAGGCGTCTGCCTGGTCTGCCTGTGCCAAATGCCGGCCCTGGAAGAGTGTTAGGAGGCTTGTAGGCCATGCAATGCTCCTCTGGGAATTGAAATCTGAAAATAGCCTTTTCAGAATCACGGAGAAGAATATACATGCAGGTAAAGACAGCACTCTGCAACAATAAATATACATAGTTTGTATATAAAAAAAAGTGGTATAAGATTTTTAATCTATTTAGAAAGACACTTTTTTTATTTTAGAAGATTTGTGGTAATACAAAAAAATAACCATGAATACTTTAATATCTTTCTTTGGTATTATAATTCATTTATACACAGGACTGGTCAGTGACAGACACAGACAAGAAAGGGCACCTGTGCAAGTATATAGGCCCTTTACAGTCTAATAGTTCTGTTTATGTCATACATTGCTTGCTGCTTTGGAAGGGTTGCAGCAGTGGTATGGCCACCCCTGGTACTGGCAGTTTCATACAGAATGGACAGAGTATGCACACTTGACCGTCACTGTATGCAAACAGGGAATAGAAGTTCTGGTTATCGTGAAGTTGCTTCTGTGGTAGGATGCCCACCAATCAAGCAGTTATCGGCTAAACCAAATGCCCCACATGCCGCACCATGCCCTTCCATGCCCTCTCACCCACCTGCTAGCTGTCTCTACCTGCACTGACTTCATTGGTAGAAGAGGGCCTCCGGCCACTTCCTCCATGAGTTATCTTGTGAAACAGCTACCGTGATGACAATATTTGATTGTGTCAGCTGTGTACTAGGGAGGGTCCAGCTCCCTGGAGACAGGAACAGAAACAGAGCGTCCAGGGAACAGGACCAAGGTGAGTATGCGGTGTTTTTTTCATATGTATAGGATGTTTGGCTGGACATAGGGAGGCTATGGAGGTCTCATGCTGTATATGGGAGGCTATGTTGAGCTCATACTGTATATGGGGAGGCTGTGTGGGATTCATGCTGGGCATGGGGAGGCTATGAAGGTCCCATACTAGACATGAGGAGGCTCTGGGGGCCTCATTCAGGACTTGGGGAGGCTATGGGGTCTCATGCTGGACAAGGGGAAGCTATGGGGCCTCATGCTAGACAGCTATGGCGGTCTCATCCTGGACATAGGGTGGCTGTGGGGCTCTCATTTTGGACATGGGAATGCTATGGGGCTGTTTGAGAATCATGCAGTATATAGGGAGGCTGTGTGGGGCTAATGCTTTATGTGGGGAAGCAGTGTGGGGCTCATGCTGTATATGAGGAAGCTGTGTGGGACTCATGCTGCTTATGGTGAGACTGTGTGGGGCTCATGCTGTGGGTGGGGAGGCTGTGTAGGGTTCATGTAGTTTATAGGGAGGTTATGGGAGGCTCATACAATATATAGAAGGTGCTGTATTGATGTTCAAACGATATAAAGATGGTTATCATCATACTTAATTTTGCTCAGTATTAAGTAATAACATTAATATTAATATAATTATTAATAAAATAATATTTTAAATTAATATATTGATATTAATATTGAGTAGAGTTAAGTTCAGCCTATTGGTCTGGCCCTCCACAACAGTCAGTCACTCATGTGGCCCCTCAGGAAAATTACTTGCCCTCCCCTAGGCTAACCTACGGATAGGTAATAACTTTATCTAACCGGAATACCACTTTAATATTAGGAATACACAAACTTTAGCAGTGCAACATGTTGTGCACTCAAAGATTACAGTATCTTATTGCTACATTGGAACATAATTAAAGTGATTGTGGTCCCAAATTGCTGTGATAACAAGAATCCAGCACCAAACCCGTGGCCCACATCAAGATATACACTACCAAATTGAGAGCTATACAGTGAGGCTGAATTCATAGAATCAACCATTTACATTTTTCCTACTACTAAATTAAGGGTGTCAATTTGTCATTCTTATATAAAATATTTTTAATAAAGTATAAAAAATACACTACAGAGCTCCAATAATTTTTAAGTTGGCTGACTTGGTCATGGTAACATTATGAATATTTGGTTTGATTATTTCATCTCAGCAAATATTCATGCTTCAACCCTTACTTTACTTTGCTTTTTATTCAAGCTCGCTTTTTAAAGAAGGACATCGCCACTTATAAGAATTTTTATACACAGGGCTTCATTATAATGAAATTATTTCAATGCTGGATTATACACGGTCATCATATCTAAGTGACAACTTATTGAATATATCCTTCCATAAAACTAGGTCAGGTCATTGAGCATGAAATTACCTAATGTTATATAGGATGAACAAATTAACCTATTTTGTGCAAAATTTTCTGGACTAGGCATTTCTGCTGAAGTCATTGTAAGTCATAACCGCAGAAAATTATTTTCCTAATTGCAATTCTGCTCTCTAACCAATTTTCGAAACTCTCCTTGCAGTAAGAGCAGAATGGATAAGGAAACTCTTTATTCTGAATGCTGTAAATAATATGACAGTTAGAAGTGAAAGGGTCAAATCATTATATAGGAAACTCCCTAATTCACATTTTAATTTCAAAATTGCTGCTCAATAAATTGTTAGAAAAAAAAACCTCGCAGGGATGTTTTTTTCAAGTATTTTGTTGTTTTGGATTCTGATGTTTGGGATGAAAATTCCATAAGAATTGTGCAGGCAGTTTGGTACCCTTTCTAAAAGACTATTATATTCTTTACATAGTTCCTCTTATTATCCTCTTAATATATTGCAATCATCATATTTCATAGCACTTTGTTCTTACAATTGCTCATTTTGCTTTTCTACCCAGCCAATTCTTATCTTTTCCACTATGTCTCTGACATTATGTGATTAAAAACTGACTAGTTGAATAGAGATGAATGAACTGGGTAGAAAGGTAAAATGAGCAATTGTAAGTACACAGTGCTGTTTATGGTAATATGATGATTGCTATATATTAAGAGGATAAATCCTTTGCTGGGAGTGCTTCTTTAATTTTACATCACATGGATATATCTTGCAACACCTGCCTTGAAAGGCTACATCCCTCAGGATTAAAATTTGCAATGTTCGTGGTGAACCTCAACACAGCTTAGGGTATGCGCACATGATCAGGAATTGGCAGCGCTTTGGATGTAGCGCTGCCGGCTATTAAACGCAGGTGAATCTGCAAGTGTTCACAGAACTGTGTGGATTAACCGTGTCCAATACATTGTACAAGTGAAATTTATCTTGTGGAAGCTCACGTCTCTGCAAGATAAATAGACATGCTGCAGTCTGGGGAAACACTCCATATGTCCGTTTCCGCTGGTGAGCCACTGTGCTGTAACATCTGGATGCTACAGGTTGGTACAAATATGAAGCGTCCAACCCGCAGCGTTTACTGATCATGTGCACAACCATGAGACCATACTGCCACATCAGATGTGGGGCTAGGTGCCAATAAAAACATTACTAGTAAATATATTACGGGGATGTGGAAACCACAAAAACGACCAAAACTGAATATCAATTGTATAAACAACCTTTATTTAAAGTACAAAATCTATTAAAACTATGAAAATAAACAGACACAGATGAAACATGAGGGAAAAATGGTGCGAGTCACCGCACAAAGCTGCTGTTGTGCAAAAAACATGCAAACCAAAAAAACTGGTTCCCAAAAATATATATAAGATGTGCGTGTAGGGGATAAGACAACCGAGTGGAAGTGCTTCCTATAGGGGTATGGTATACCAAATAGCATTTAAGTCATATCCTGGGACCAATAAAATATAATTCTCTGTCAGACTCGATATATACCACAATGGGTTCAAGTAATAGACTACTGCCTATAGACAGACTGAAATGCCCAGGGTAACCTCCCTAAAAAATGAACTATAGGTGCACCAATATAGAGTACGCCACCCTTGCACTATTGCCCCAATGACCAGGAAACCCCATAGTGGTAAACATACCAACAAAAATGTAAGGCCTCAAACGCTATACCGATGTATGTTACCTAATCAGAGGGGCACTCGGATGTGACCAGAACCAGTCTGCACGTCAGCCCGACGCGCGTTTCGGAGAGGAAACTCCTTCGCCCCCTGACAAAGGAGTTTCCTCTCCAAAACGTTAGGTAACGTGTTGCTATATATTACCTATTTCTTTCTAGTAAATATATTAGAGTTTATTTTACCAATTGTAAAAGATTTGCAAAGTTTTTGTTGTTGTTAAAACTATATATTTAGAGATAGCAAGAGATAAGGGCAATCATCTGTTCCACTTATGGTAGTCATATAGGGAAGCTTCCAGCATGTGAATTCAAATAGTACTGTACGTGTTGACTGCCGACATTATTGTACAATTTCCCTCTAAGAATGCTCAGTTTTACTTTGCACTTTATTCTGATTTCCATGTAAAAAACTAATTTCAGTCTTTCTCCTCTTTGAGTCAACTTATATAAATAAATACATTGTTGTTTCTAGGTGCAGGGCTTAGGCAGGTGTAATATTATGGGCACATGATGAGTGCTAATTTCCAAAATGGTCATTCATCTTCTGCCCTTCATTTATATTAAAGGGGTCATAAACTTTCAAATATAATTTGTTCCTAGTTGCATTTTGTTTCAAAACACCAAACCACACTGCTTATCATACCTGAGTCCATTAGTGAGTCTATGCCATTGCTATAGGTGTCTGTCAATGATTGCAGTACTGACATCCCAGCAAGTGCCAATCAGGAAGCTTAGTGGCTCTGAGTGGTGCTTTTACACTGAAATGTCCGGTCCCACCTTCATCCACCCACGTGACCACACAGGTAACCGTCCTACTCATCCATCTTTTGCTATTTATCTGCCCACTCATGTGCCTGACATTTTCTAGTTCACATTCTCCTTCTTTACCTGCATAATTAATAATCTGTCATTCATTATGTCTGTATTACCCAGTATCTTTACATAATGGCATTGTGTATATAAACACTATACTGTGTCTACTGTGGTCACTTGTATACAGCTGTTCCCAATACCTTTGTATTCTCCTATATCCCCTATGTGATTACCTACTGCGGTTCTATAGCTGTCCACGCATGTTGTTCATGTTTTTCACATGTTTTTGACTTGTTGCGCTGAAGTCCTGGGTTCTAATCCCACCTTGGACAACATCTGCAAGGAGTTTGTATGTTCTCCCATGTTTGCGTGGGTTTCCTCCAGGTACTCCGGTTTCCTCCCACATTCCAAAGACATACTGATAGGGAATTTAGATTGTGAGCCCCATCGGGGGCAGTGATGATAATGTGTGAAAAACTGTGGAATATGTTGGTGCTAAATAAAATAAAGATTATTATTATTATTGTTACACTCTATTTATATGGCACTTTGATTTACTGTGCAGCCCTTTGGTCACTTTACCATTTTCCTGTATACAGGCACACCATACACAGTTACCATCTATGGATGATTGACCACACTTTTAAAGTGACATACACCTCTCTCTTTAATTTATGTTTTTGACCCTATCGGGACATATATACCTACACATTTTGTACTTGTTGATACCTCTCTTGCAGGTGTTTTGTACCCTTTATATGCCAACTGATTTTTTATATTTTATTTATATTATTGTCACTCTATTTACTGGGTCCATTGTTTTGACAACTGTTTCATACGGTTACTCTATTACATTTATCTCAATATCAGCAATACTTGGTCACTTTTGTGTTTGTAGGCACTTTCTGTGTGTTGTTAGTGCCACCTTTTACCCCCCTTTTTTGTATCTATAAATATAATGTTTTACCCTTCACAATCATTGTCCTTTCATCTTTTTTTACCTTTTTGTTCAGTGATTCCTCTTGATCTATTTATCTCTTATCTGAATGGTCTGCCATTTATTCCATAAGCAAGTACCGTATATACTCGAGTATAAGCCGACCCGAGTATAAGCCGACCCCCCTAATTTTGCCACAAAAAACTGGGAAAACTTATTGACTCGAGTAGAAGCCTAGGGGGGAAAATGCAGCAGCTACCGGTAAATGTCAAAAGTAATAATAGATACCAATAAAAGTAAAATTAATTGAGACATCAGTAGGTTAAGTGTCTTTGAATATCCATATTGAATCAGGAGCCCCATATAATGCTCCATACTGTTCATTATGGCCCCATAAGATGTTCCATATTAAAATATGCCCCATATAATCCTGCATAAAGGTTAATAAAGGCCCCATAAGATGCTCCATAGACACATTTGCCCAATATAATGCTGCACAAATGCTGATTATGGCCCCATAAGATGCTCTATAAAGATATTTGCCCCTTATAGTGCTGCACAAACGTTATGGCCCTATAAGATGCTCCATACAGACACTTGCCCCATATGCCGTAGTGCCCTACAAACGTTAATTATGGCCCCATACAGACACTTGCCCCATATAGTGCTGCACAAACATTATGCCCCTATATAGTGCTGCAGAAACGTTATGGCCCCATATAGTGCTGTAGAAACGTTATGGCCCCATATAGTGCTGCAGAAACATTATGGCCCCATATAGTGCTGCAGAAACATTATGGCCCCATATAGTGCTGCAGGAATGTTATGGCCCCACATAGTGCTGCAGGAATGTTATGGCCCCGTATAGTGCTGTAAGAATGTTATGGCCCCCATATAGTGCTGCAGGAATGTTATGGCCCCATATAGTGCTGCAGGAATGTTATGGCCCCATATAGTGCTGCACAGGGCCGGACTGGGACTAAAATTCAGCCCTGGCATTTGAAGTTACACAGGCCCACTTGTCACATGGTGACTGTATAATATCTTTGTACACTTGTAGGCAGGGCCGGTTTTAGGCAAAGTGGGGCCCTACGCCTAGGCAAAGTTTAAAATGGGTCCCCAAATGCTAACATATTGCACATCACACAGAAGCCTTTCTGTTGTATTTACGTGCGCTGAGTTCAGGCCGCTAAACGAGTTTGATCGACAATACTGAAGTTGTTCAACGCTTGTTTCCCGGCCTCTTTCCACCAGCTGAGGAATAATGATGAGACAGAACGATCACTAATAGATCACCATACAGTATCATGTTTTCAGCAGCACATCTACAGTTTACACTGGCAATGTGCTGCTGACAACAAGGCTTTTTGTTCCAGCCAAAACAATCCGAATATGCAGCATTTTACTTGTTTAGTAAAATACACCCCATAGTCCTCCATATATTATAATGTGCTCCATAGTCCTCCATATAGTATAATACACTCCCTATAGTCCTCCATATATTAAAATACACTGCTCAGTCCTCCACATAGTATAATACACTCCTCATAGTCCTCCATATAGCATAATACAATCCTCATAGTCCTCCATATAGCATAATACAATCCTCATAGTGCTCCATATAGTATAATGCACCGCCACAGTCATCCATGTAGTACAATTCACTTCCCATAGTATAATGCACCCCATAGTTCTTCATATAGTATAACGTATTCCCCATAGTCCTCGATACAGTATAATGCAGCCCACATATAGTATAATGCAGCCACCCCAGAGTATAATGCAGCCACCCCAGAGTATAATGCAGCCACCCCAGAGTATAATGCAGCCACCCCACAGAGTATAATGCAGCCACCCCAGAGTATGTAACCCCCATAGAATATAATACAGCCCACCTCCCCATAATATATAATGTAGCCCCCCATAGAATATAATGCAGCCCCCCATAGTATATAACGCAGCCTCCCCCATAGAATATAATATACCCCCACAATAGTATATAACACAGCCACATAGTACATAACATGGCCTCCCCCATAGAATATAATATACTCCCCATAGTATATAGCAAAGCCCGCATATTATATAGCACAAACCGCATAGTATACAGCACAGCCTGCATACTATAGCACAGCTCGCGTAGTAGATAACACAGCCCACACAGCAGTATTCAGCACAGACCACACAGTAGTATACAGCACAGACCACACAGTAGTATACAGCACAGTCCACACAGTAGTATACAGCACAGACCACAGAGTAATATATACAGCACAGCCCACAAAGTAATATATACAGCACAGCCCACAACGTAATATATACAGCACAGCCCACAAAGTAATATATACAGCACAGCCCACAGAGAACTATATACAGCACAGCCCACAGAGAACTATATACAGCACAGCCCACAGAGAACTATATAAAGCACAGCCCAGAGTACTATATACAGCACAGCCCAGAGTACTATATAAAGCACAGCCCAGAGAGTACTATATACAGCACAGCCCAGAGAGTACTATATACAGCACAGCCCAGAGAGTACTATATACAGCACAGCCCAGAGAGTACTATATACAGCACAGCCCAGAGTACTATACACAGCACAGCCCACAGAGTACTATATACAGCACAGCCCACAGAGTACTATATACAGCACAGCCCACAGAGTACTATATACAGCACAGCCCACAGAGTACTATATACAGCACAGCCCACAGAGTACTATATACAGCACAGCCCACAGAGAACTATATACAGCACACAGTAGTATACAGCACAGAGCACAGCCCACAGAGAACTATATACAGCACAGAGCACAGCCCACAGAGAACTATATACAGCCCACAGTAGCACACAGCACAGAGCACAGCCCACAGATAACTATATACAGCCCACAGTAGTATACAGCACAGAGCACAGCCCACAGAGAACTATATACAGCACAGAGCACAGCCCACAGAGAACTATATACAGCCCACAGTAGCATACAGCACAGAGCACAGCCCACAGATAACTATATACAGCCCACAGTAGTATACAGCACAGAGCACAGCCCACAGATAACTATATACAGCACAGAGCACAGCCCACAGAGAACTATATACAGCCCACAGTAGTATACAGCACAGAGCACAGCCCACAGAGAACTATATACAGCACAGAGCACAGCCCACAGAGAACTATATACAGCCCACAGTAGCATACAGCACAGAGCACAGCCCACAGATAACTATATACAGCCCACAGTAGTATACAGCACAGAGCACAGCCCACAGAGAACTATATACAGCACAGAGCACAGCCCACAGATAACTATATACAGCCCACAGTAGTATACAGCACAGCCCACAGAGAACTATATACAGCACAGAGCACAGCCCACAGAGAACTATATACAGCCCACAGTAGCATACAGCACAGAGCACAGCCCACAGATAACTATATACAGCCCACAGTAGTATACAGCACAGAGCACAGCCCACAGATAACTATATACAGCACAGAGCACAGCCCACAGAGAACTATATACAGCCCACAGTAGTATACAGCACAGAGCACAGCCCACAGATAACTATATACAGCCCACAGTAGCATACAGCACAGAGCACAGCCCACAGATAACTATATACAGCCCACAGTAGTATACAGCACAGAGCACAGCCCACAGATAACTATATACAGCCCACAGTAGTATACAGCACAGAGCACAGCCCACAGAGAGCTATATACAGCCCACAGTAGTATACAGCACAGAGCACAGCCCACAGAGAACTATATACAGCCCACAGCAGTATACAGCACAGAGCACAGCCCACAGAGAACTATATACAGCCCACAGCAGTATACAGCACAGAGCACAGCCCACAGAGAACTATATATAGCACAGAGCACACAGTAGTATACAGCACAGAGCACAGCCCACAGAGAGCTATATACAGCCCACAGCAGTATACAGCACAGAGCACAGCCCACAGAGAACTATATACAGCCCACAGCAGTATACAGCACAGAGCACAGCCCACAGAGAACTATATACAGCCCACAGCAGTATACAGCACAGAGCACAGCCCACAGAGAACTATATATAGCACAGAGCACACAGTAGTATACAGCACAGAGCACAGCCCACAGAGAGCTATATACAGCCCACAGCAGTATACAGCACAGAGCACAGCCCACAGAGAACTATATACAGCCCACAGTAGTATACAGCACAGAGCACAGCCCACAGAGAACTATATACAGCCCACAGCAGTATACAGCACAGAGCACAGCCCACAGAGAACTATATACAGCCCACAGCAGTATACAGCACAGAGCACAGCCCACAGAGAACTATATACAGCCCACAGCAGTATACAGCACAGAGCACAGCCCACAGAGAACTATATACAGCCCACATCTCTTCTCTTCCTCCCCTCACCTCCTCCGAGAATGGCCCCACAGTCCAGAAAAAAAACAAACTCTCCTCACCTCTCCTCGTGCCCAGCGTTGCTTCCTGGTTCCTGCTCCTGTCTCAGCAGCTGCAGTCTGCCCGGGACACAGCAGGTGTGCGATGATATGACATCATCGCGCACCCGCAGTGTCAGAGGCAGAGCGGGGAATGATGGGAGAGGAGCGTCTGTAGACGCTCTCTCCTCCATCATTGCATTCAACTGTACCGGCGTCTATACGCCGGTATAGTTGAATGCGACGGCGGGGGCGGCGGATTGAGCGGCCCACCACTGGCACCGGCCCTTCTGGCATTTGCCAGAAGTGCCCTATGGCCAGTCCGGCCCTGGTGCTGCAGGAATGTTATGGCCCCATATAGTGCTGCAGGAATGTTGTGGCCCCATATAGTGCTGCAGGAATGTTGTGGCCCCATATAGTGCTGCAGGAATGTTATGGCGCCATATAGTGCTGCAGGAATGTTATGGCCCCATATAGTGCTGCAGGAATGTTATGGCCCCATATAGTGCTGCAGGAACGTTATGGCCCCCGTATAGTGCTGCAGGAATGTTATGGCCCCATATAGTGCTGCAGGAATGTTATGGCCCCCATATAGTGCTGCAGGAATGTTATGGCCCCCATATAGTGCTGCAGGAATGTTATGGCCACCATATAGTGCTGCAGGAATGTTATGGCCCCATATAGTGCTGCAGGAATGTTATGGCCCCATATAGTGCTGCAGGAATGTTATGGCCCCATATAGTGCTGTAGGAATGTTATGGCCCCATATAGTGCTGCAGGAATGTTATGGCCCCATATAGTGCTGCAGGAATGTTATGGCCCCATATAGTGCTGCAGGAATGTTATGGCCCCATATAGTGCTGCAGGAATGTTATGGCCCTATATAGTGCTGTAGGAATGTTATGGCCCCATATAGTGCTGCAGGAATGTTATGGCCCCATATAGTGCTGCAGGAATGTTATGGCCCCATATAGTGCTGCAGGAATGTTATGGCCCCATATAGTGCTGCAGGAATGTTATGGCCCCATATAGTGCTGCAGGAATGTTATGGCCCCATATAGTGCTGCAGGAACGTTATGGCCCCATATAGTGCTGCAGGAACGTTATGGCCCCATAGATGCTCCATACAGACACTTGCCCCATTTGCTGCGATAAAAAAAATAAATCACATACTCACCTCTCCGTCGCTCAGGCCCCCGGCACTTTCAATAGTCACCTGCTCCTCGTTCCGGCGCCGATCTGTCTCCAGCACTGACGTTCAGCAGAGGGCGCGCACTGACCACGTCACCGCGCCCTCTGACCTCAGCGTCACTGCTGGAGACAGATCGGCGCCCGGAACGAGGAGCAGGTGACTATCGCGCAGCGCTGCGCTCCCCTCCCCGTATACTCACCTGGTCCTGCCGCTGTGTAGATCCTGCTTCCCCGACGCCGCAGCGCTTCATCCTGTACTCAGCGGTCACATGGTACCGCTGATTACAGTAATGAATATGCGGCTCCACCCCTATGGGAGGTGGAGCCGAATATTCATTTACTGTAATGAGCAGGACCATGTGACCGCTGAGTACAGGGAGAAGCTGAAGCTGCTGCTGCCGGCGCCGGGGAAGCAGGGACCGCGCCTGGACTAGGTGAGTATTTTTAGGCAGCCCCCGCTCCCCCTCCCCTGCCGACCCCCGGTATGACTCGAGTATAAGCCGAGAGGGGCAATTTCAGCCCAAAAAAGTGGGCTGAAAATCTCGGCTTATACTTGAGTATATACATATATATTATCTAATACTACTCTTATTGTTACAATCCATACTTTACTTTTCAGTATATACAATTGCTCTGCTCAGTGTGTATTTTTCTTACCTGGTTATATAAGAAGTGTTCCTTGTCCAACAGTAATTTTAAGGTCCCTCCACATGTGTTCAATGGGATTTAGATGTGGACTCATTGCTGGTCATTCAGAACTCTCCAGCGCTTTGTTTACATCCACTTCTGGGTTGTTTTCAAAGTATGTTTGGGGTAATTGTCCTGCTAAAAGACCCATGACATAGGACTCAAATCCTGCTTTCTGATACTGGGAACTACAATACAATGGTAGAGTTGGAATGGACCTCCTGGGTCATCTGGTCCAACCCCCTGCTCAGTGCAAGATTCACTAAACCGTGTCAGGCAGATGTGGGTCCAGACTCTGTACACTTCTATTGCAGTAGAACTCACCACCTCTTGGCAGCCTGTTTCACTCATTGATCACCCTAACTGTTAAAAGTTTTTTTTCTAATATCTAATCTGTGTCGCCTCCCATTCAGTTTCATCCCATTGCTTCTAGTCTTTCCTAGAGACTAAAGAATAAAGATGATCCCTCTTCAGTGTGGCAGCCCTTCAGATGTTTGTATACAGCAATTAAGCCTCCTCTCAGTCCTCTCTTTTTCAAGCTAAACATTCCCAGACAGCTTGAATTTCTTTGAAACTTTATTTGGGCTGCTTATACACCATCTAGACTATCCTGCAATGCAACCTTTCATTATTTTTTTTTCTGCTTTCCACATTCAGGAAGATTGGCTACAGTGGCATGAGTTGTAAACTTCTTGATTAACAGTAAGTTGCACACCGTGGACAAAGGAACATCAAAATCTCTGGACATGGACTTGTAACCTTGGGATTGTTGATATTTTCCAATAATTTCAGTTCTCAAGTCCTCAGACAATTCTCTTCTCCTCTTTCTGATCTCTATGCTTAGTGTGGCACACACAGACACAATGCAAAGATTAAGAAAACTTCTCCCCTCTTTTTCTGGTTTCAGGTAAGATTTTTATGTTGCCCACACCTTGCCACAAGTGAGTTTGAATTTTGGAAAGGTGCTAACAATTTTGTCCAGCCCTTTTTTGGAGTTTTGTGTGAAATTATGTCCAATTTGCCTGGGCATAATTCCAAAAGAAATGAACATGTGTATAACAAATATTCTGTGAGAAATACTTCATTTTCTGGAACAATTTCAAGGGTGCCAAAACTCTCAGCCATGACCATGGCTGTATATACAGTACAGACCTAAGGTTTGGATACACCTTCTCATTTAAAGATTTTTCTGTATTTTTCATGACAATGAAAATTGTACATTCACACTGAAGGCATCAAAACTATGAATTAACACATGTGGAATTATATACTTAACAACAAAGTATGAAACAGCTGAAAATATGTCTTATATGCTAGGTTCTTCAAAGTAGCCACCTTTTGCTTTGATGACTGCTTTGCACACTTTTGGCATTCTCTTGATGAGCTTCAAGAGGTAGTCACGGGAAATGGTCTTCCAACAATCTTGAAGGAGTTCCCAGATATGCTTAGCACTTGTTGGCCCTTTTGCCTTCACTCTGCGGTCCAGCTCACCCCAAACCATCTTGATTGGGTACAGGTCTGGTGACTGTGGAGGTCCGGTCATCTGGCATAGCACCCCATCACTCTCCTTCTTGGTCAAATAGCCCTTACACAGCCGGGAGGTGTGTTTGGGGTCATTGTCCTGTTGAAAAATAAATGATGGTCCAACTAAATGCAAACTGGATGGAATAGCATGCTGCTGCAAGATGCTGTGGTAGCCATGCTGGTTCAGTATGCATTCAATTTTGAATAAATCCCCAACAGTGTCACCAGCAAAGCACCCCCACACCATTTAACCCCCTCCTCCATGCTTCACGGTGGGAACCAGGCATGCAGAGTCCATTTGTTCACCTTTTCTGCATCGCACAAAGACACGGTGGTTGGAACCAAAGATCTCAAATTTGGACTCATCAGACCAAAGCACAGATTTCCACTGGTCTACTGTCTATTTCCTTGTGTTCTGTAGCCCAAACAAGTCTCTTCTGCTTTTTGCCTGTCCTCAGCAGTGGTTTCCTAGCAGCTATTTTACCATGAAGGCCTGCTGCACAGAGTCTCCTCTTAACAGTTGTTGTAGTGATGGGTCTGCTGCTAGAACTCTGTGTGGCATTGACCTGGTCTATCATCTGAGCTGCTGTTAGCCTGCGATTTCTGAGGCTGGTGACTCGGATAAACTTATCCTCAGAAGCAGAGGTGACTCTTGGTCTTCCTTTCCTGGGGTGATCCTCATGTGAGCCAGTTTCTTTGTAGCGCTTGATGGTTTTTTGCCACTGCACTTGGAGACACTTTCAAAGTTTGCCCAATTTTTCGGACTGATTGACCTTCATTTCTTAAAGTAATGATGGCCACTCATTTTTCTTTACTTAGCTGCTTTTTTCTTGCCATAATACAAATTCTAACAGTCTATTCAGTAGGACTATCAGCTGTGTATCCACCAGACTTCTGCTCAACACAACTGATGGTCCCAACCCCATTTATAAGGCAAGAAATCCCACTTATTAAACCTGACAGGGCACACCTGTGAAGTGAAAACCATTTCCGGTGACTACCTCTTGAAGCTCATTATTGTCATTAATATTATATCATTAATATTATCACAATATTGCATACATTTTGGACCCGGAGGAAGACACATGTGGTGTCGAAACATGTCGTCCATAAGGGATTAAATGTATGCAATATTGTAAGTGAAGAAATCTGGAACTTTTTAATGGATAAGTAAAAGGTATATTTTACTCTACCATTGGACTGATCGCTGGAGAAACAGAAAGTTTTTTCTTTACATGTGTGGATTTGTCCCAATCCGTTTTCCGTGCGAACTGTAACCACAGGTTGGATGTATTCCTGTTTCTTCAAAGCGGTATACATATTATGGTGACAGTCAAAACATTTTTGTGCAAAGCTTTAGGTCTCACTCCAGGCAATAATTCTCTTTGGTGTGATTGTAAAATATGCAAAATTTCATAACGTTACATGACTAGTGGCTCAATTATTTCAAAACGAACAATTATTTGTAATAAATGTCTTGCAGCAAAGTAAATGTACAATACTTTACAGTAGCTTCATTGTTTCATCAGATCGCTACTATGTAGCTGAATTGTAGGTGTGCTATGGGCGCCGACCACAGGGTGGCGCTCACAGCTAGCCGGGATCAGTAACCATAGAGGTCTCAAGGACCTCTATGGTTACTATGCAGAAGCATCGCTGACCCCCGATCATGTGACGGGGGTCGGCGATGCGTTCATTTCTGGCCATATGGCCGGAAGCGCCGGTTAAATGCCGCTGTCAGCGTATGACAGCGGCATTTAACTAGTTAATAGCGGCGGGTGAATCGCGATTTCACCCACCGCTATTGCGGGCACATGTCAGCTGTTCAAAACAGCTGACATGTCCCGGCTTTGATGCGGGCTCACCGATGGAATCCTGCATTAAAGCGAGGTATCTGACCTCGGACGTACTATCCCGTCCGAGGTCAGAAAGGGGTTAACAAATTCCTTCTACTTGGATTCTCATGTTTCGACTTGCCATTTAGCATTCTACTTGAGACTCGTCTATTGGCCAAACAGACTCTTCACCTTAGGCCGGGGACACACTTAACGTATAAAAAAACGGTCCGTTTTTCACGGCCGAGAATCGCACAAATGTTTCAAAAACAGTGATCCGTGTGCAGTGCGAGGATGCGATTTCCTCGCATCAAATGATCCGTGTGACATCCGTATGGCATCCGTATGCCGAGATTTTCTCGCAAGCTTGCAAAACCGACATCTAATGGATTTATGTGCTCAAATGTTCGGGACAACATATATACAATGTATATATATATATATATATATATATATATATATATATATATATATATATATATATATATATATATATATCATTGAGACACATATATATATATATTCTGTATTTATATTTCATTCAGCGCGATATCTGTGAAAAGCCGGTAATTCAATTGCCGGCTTTTCATTTCTCCTGCCTAAACCCGACAGGATATGAGACATGGTTTTCATACAGTAAACCATCTCATATCCCCTTTTTTTTTTGCATATTCCACACTCCAATCCAGCTGCAGACCCTCGCTTGGCAAAATAATTAACCCACAAGATACATACCTTCCGATGATCTTTCACGTCCAACGAGGTAATCCATCTGAAGGGGTTAATTATTTTACAGCCATGAGCTGCGCTAAAGCACTCGCTCGTGGTTGTAATCCCCAGGTAATGAAAGGAAATCTGAGTGATCTGTACTTACATTGAGTTGCGGTGATGCGCCCTCTGGTGGATGAACTCATATGAACTCGAGCTTGGGAACTTTTCCAAGGCTGCAGTTCATGAGAACATCCACCAGAGGGCGCATTTAACCCTTTATTTGAGCAGCTACAGCGGCCAAATTTTGCACATACACACTACTAACATTAGTAGTGTGGAATATGCAAAAAAAAGGGGGATATGAGATGGTTTACTGTATGTAAACCATGTATCATATCCTGTCGGGTTTGTGAAGGAGAAATGAGAAGCCGGCAATTGAATTACCGGCTTTTCTAGAGAACACCACTGCGTATTTCTCGCAGGTGGTAATACCAGATTCACTCATCCCTGATTACTGCAAATCATCCTAATATCACTCATGTACACTTGCAAATTAATAATATAAATTAAAGTAAGTCAATTACGTGTAAAAATTTAATTAGACAGTAAAAGACACATGGAAGTGGTGTAGGCTGCAGAGTAAATATTTAGAGATTAGACTTACCTAAAACAGTGAATAATACTGAATGTTGTCTGCATTCTGGCAAGTTTACTTTGTAACAGGAAATATAAACTATTATTAATAATATTAAAAATTCTTCACAAATTACATATAAGTAATTAGGAGAGAGTTTCAAGGAGAGGTGGGGCCCTTATTGCTGGTCTATTTTAAAACTACTCAAATCCTATTTTACTAGCTATTAAGTGTTTAAGGGCTGACATTGAGCTGCCTTTTAACCCCTTAGTGACGGAGCCAATTTTTTGAAATCTGACCAGTGTCAATTTATGTGATAATAACTCTGCAACGCTTCAACAAATCCCAGTGATTTTGAGACTGTTTTTTCGTGACACATTATACTTTATGGTAATGGTAAATTTAGGTCAATATGTTTTGTGTTTATTTATAAAAAATATCAAAAATTGGAGAAAAATGTTAAAAAATTAGCAATTTTCAAAATTTGAATGATTATCCCTTTAATCCAGATAGTCATACCACAGAAAAACATTAATAAATAACATTTCCGTCATGTCTGCTTTACATCAGCATTATTTGTAAAATGTTATTTTATTTTTTTAGCATTTTAGGAGGTTTAAAAATGTAGCAGCAAGTTTTCATTTTATCAAGGAAATTTACTAAATTTATTTTTTTAGGGATTTATCCATGTTTGAAGTGACTTTAGGGGTCCCATATATTGGGAAACCCCCAAATGTGATACCATTTTAAAAACAGTACCCCCTGACATATCAAAAACTGCTATCAGGTAGTTTATTAACCCTTCAGGTGCTTTACAGGAATTAATGCAAAGTGGTATGACAGAAATGAAAATGTGTATTTTTACCACCTAAATGCCTCTAACTTCTGAACAGGTTCCACCAGCTGCCAGACTATAAGGCCGCTATTTGGTCATGAATTGCCATGGCAAACATCAGGACCACACAATCATGATCTGAGGGCACCAATTAGGATAAAGAGGAAGCCCCCACACTTTGTTAACCATTTATAATGATGTAGTCACTATTTACAGCAGCATCTAAGGGGTTAAACAGATTTGGACGGGGCAAACACTGATCGTGGCTGATGCAGAAAGATGTCAGCTATAGTGCACAAGCGACAGATGCTGGATTGTTACCTTTATGGGGAGGCTATTCTCTTATATGTAAGGTCAGTTAAAAGGCATATTGGCGGTCATTAAGGGGTTAAACACAACCAAAATAAATTATTTTTTAAAGGATAATACAGAGATCATTATGTGTAACAGTTATACAGGGTAAGATTTTGAATAAAACAAATTTTTATTTTTTCTATAGAACACATTGTCATCCCTATATATACTGCTCAAAAAAATTAAAAAGGGAACACTTTAAAAACACAATGTAAGGCCAAATGAATCACACTTCTGTGAAATCAACCTGTCCAGTTGTGAAGTAATACTGGTTGTGAATTAATTTATCTTGCTGTTGTGCAAATGAAGCAGATGACAAGTAGAAGTCATAATCAATTAGCAAGGTAGTGACCACAGACCATTTCTCAGTTCTCATACTGTTTGGCTGTTGTTTTAGTCACTTTTACATTTTGTCATTGTTCTCACCTCTAGAGGTACAGCAGCATTGGGCTGTGTCTGCAACCCACAGAAGTTGCCGAGGCAGCTCATCCAGGATGGCATATCAATGCGAGCTGTGACAAGAATGGCAGGTGTGTCTGTCAGCACAGTGTCCAGAGCATGGAAAAGATACCAGGAGACAGGCCAGTGCACAAAGAGACATGCAGGGGGTCATAGGAGGGCCACAACCCAGCAGCAGGACTGGTTCCTCTTCTTTTGTGCAAGGAGGAACAGGAGAAGTGCCAGAGCCCTGCAAAATGACCTTCAGCATGCCACTAACATCCATGTGTCTGCTCAAAATGTTAGAAACAGATTTCATGAGGGTGGTATGAGGGTCTGATGTCAATAAGTGGGTATTATGCTTACAGTCTAACACCTTGCAGGGCAATTGGCATTTGCCAGAGAACACCAAGATTGGCAGATTTCACATTGACGCCTTGTGCTCTTCACGGATGAGAGTAGGTTCACACTGAGCACATGTTATAGATGCAACAGTCTAGAGATGCCATTGAGAACATTCTGCTATAGAAACTTGATTCCAGTTCACCCAGTTGCTCCATGCTCATCCACCTGGGGCCCAGACACCGGCCTCGCCCTGGCCTCACATCAAGGAAAATAGAAAAAATTGGAGTCCGGCTCAACATCACTGGATTTTCCTTTTCTTTTTATTTTTCAAAAGAAAATATAGTGCATACAAAAGACAAATTTACATGGTTGACATGAGTGAAATCAACAGGAAAATGTTCTCATGTAACACATGTAGATTTTGCTCAAGATTCACTGTGAAGTTTGCACAAATTCAAAGAAAATCCACAGCAATATTAACATTTTTTTTTTCTGTCATGTATGACCTTACTCTTAGGCCATGTTCACATGTTCAGTATGTGGTCAGTATTTTACACCAGTATTTTTAAGTGAAAACCCGCAGTGGAACAGTCAGTGGAAATTTGTAATCGAAACAAGGCCGCAACTACTGCATTTTCTTTAGCCACTCCTGGTTTTGGTTACAAATACTCAGGTAAAAAACTCTCCAAATACTCAATGTTTGATTTTGGCCTTAGAGCATGTTCACACATTAAACATTTGCTTCAGAAAGTTTCCACAACAAATCCACACAAAACTCTGCAGAAGCAAATCAGCATTAAATATTTCAGATTTTTCTCTGTTTCTCTTTAGATTTTTACTTACATTAATCTCAATCTTATTGTTTAATTCAGAATTTAATTCAAAAGTTCAAATTTGCTATGCTGAGAAATGCTGATCTGTGATGGTCCAGTTACTGACCACCAGTGTACAAGGTATGATAATGCGTAAGATGTTATAGTTACAGAACAACAACACAAAGTGATGTTTGCACGCTCTCTGATGTTTCAGCAGTTTGGAAAATATTGTGGGCAAGTTTTTCTGGGATATTTTTGGCGACCCATGAATCAAATCTCCAAATGTTCAAATTCACGTGAAATAGATAGATATGCTTATGTCTAATGGCATCAATTGATGAAGCCCTGCTATCGTTTCTCCTTTATGGCTCCAGTTGCTTCAACCATTCTGGCTCCAGCACATCTGTAAGGTGTGCAGGGCGGTAGTCATGATTGAGAGTCTGTGTTCTCATGCTCTGGTACCCCACAGATAAATCATGTCCCAGTCTTAGTGCGCCATATTGTGTAGGGTGCATGACAGTCAACTGCCAGCCATAGGCCTCCGCGATCTTCAGTTCTGTGTACTCAGAAACAGCAGCACACATCTCGGGGACACCCGCTTCATTTCAACATTTAACAGTTTACTTGATAGTTGCAGTACATCAGATTATCACTCAGTATCGGACACAGCACTGTCCGTTTGTTTAGTTTCCTCCTGAATAATCCCTGCTGTAACAGCTCCCAGAGATTTTCCATGAGACCCCACAGTATTGCCAAGATTCATAACCTCTCCTGTTGTGAACTCTATTTTTGGGCTCCCTCTAGTGGTCACAAGCGGTACTGTGTAGTGTTGTCTTTCTGCAGGTTGGCTGCATCAGCTGGTTCGTTATCCTTGGTTGGTTCCTATTTAGCTCACCTGGATACTCAGTTCCTTGCCTGCTATCAATGTATTCAGTGCTCTTCAGATTCCTTGTGACTACCTTGCTCCCAGTCTCTCCAAGACAAGCTAAGTTTTTGTTTGTTCATTTTTTGATTATCAGCATTCATCATGTTTCTTGTCCAGCTTGCTAAAATGTGATTTTCTCGCTTGCTGGTTGCTCTAGGGGACTGAGTTTCTCCCCCCACACCATTAGTTGGTGCGGGGGTTCTTGAAATCTCAGAGTGGATATTTTGTAAGGGTTTTTTACTGACCGCATAGATTCCCTTTTCTGTTTTCTGCTATCTAGTATTAGTGGGCCTCATTTGCTGAATCTGCTTTCACCCCTGTGTATGTGCCTTCCTCTTACCTCACCGTTATTATTTGTTGGGGGCTTCTATATCTTTGGGGATTATTTCTCTGGAGGCAAGAGAGGTCTTTCTTTCTCTCTAGGGGTAGTTAGTTCCTCAGGCTGGCTCGAGACGTCTAGGATTTTTAGGCACGTTCACCGGCTACTTCTAGTGTGTTTGGATAGGTTCAGATTTGCGGTCAGTCCAGTTTGCCACCTCCCTAGAGCTTGTCCTATGTTTGTTACTTAGCTGGAGTAATTTGTGATCCTCAACCACTAAGGATCATAACAGTATAGCAGGCCAAAAAGTGTTTAATGCATCGCAGAAGTGGGATAAAAAGAAGACCTGAGTACATTTTTTTTTTTCCTCCAGCTTTTCCTTTGCTGCAGTCGGTTTAGCTTCTTTCATCCCCTTGAACTCTGGGTGGTTTTGAGCTCAGCTGCAGACATGAATGTTCAGACTCTGAATCAGATCATCTTACTGCACGGGTGCAAAGTATTCAGGATTTTGTTATTCATAGCCCTATGTCAGAACCAAAGATACCCATTCCTGAGTTGTTTTCTGGAGATAGATCTAGGTTTCTAAATTTTAAGAATAATTGTAAGTTATTTCTATCTCTGAGACCTCGTTCCTCTGGTGATTCCACTCAGCAAGTTAAAATTGTTATCTCCTTGTTCCGTGGCGACCCTCAGGATTGGGCTTTCTCTCTGGCGCCAGGAGATCCTGCATTGCTTAATGTAGATGCATTTTTTCTGGCTCTTGGAGTGCTTTATGAGGAGCCTAATCTTGAGAATCAGGCAGAAAAAGCTTTGCTGGCTATCTCTCAAGGTCAGGATGAAGCAGAGGTGTATTGTCAAAAATTTCGGAAATGGTCGGTGCTTACTCAATGGAATGAATGTGCCCTGGCTGCAAATTTCAGAGAAGGTCTTTTTGAGGCCGTTAAGAATGTTATGGTGGGGTTTCCCACCCCTACAAGTCTGAGTGATTCTATGGCTTTAGCCATTCAGGTTGATCGGCGTTTGCGGGAGCGCAAATCTGCTCATCCTTTGGCGGTATTTTCTGAACAGAGACCTGAGTCTATGCAATGTGACCGAACTCTGACCAGAATTGAGCGACAAAGTCATAGACGTCAAAATGGGTTGTGCTTTTACTGTGGTGATTCTACTCACGTTATCTCAGCATGCTCTAAACACTTCAAGAAAATCGCTAAACCTGTCACCATTGGTACTATACAGCCTAAATTTATTTTGTCTGTTACTTTGATTTGTTCTTTGTCGTCCTACTCGGTTATGGCTTTTGTGGATTCGGGTGCTGCCCTGAATCTGATGGATTTGTCGTTTGCCAGGCGCTGTGGTTTTGTCCTGGAGCCTTTGGAATTTCCTATTCCTCTGAGGGGAATTGATGCTACGCCATTGGCTGAGAATAAGCCTCAGTATTGGACGCAAATGACCATGTGCATGACTCCCGTACATCAGGAGGTGATTCGCTTTCTTGTTCTGCATAATTTGCATGATGTTGTCGTTTTGGGTCTGCCATGGCTGCAGGCTCATAATCCAGTTTTAGATTGGAAAGCTATGTCTGTGTCAAGTTGGGGTTGTCAGGGAATTCATGGCGATACTCCATTGGTGTCTATTGCTTCTTCCAATCCTTCTGAGGTCCCTGAGTTTTTGTCTGACTACCAGGATGTATTTGATGAGCCCAGGTCCAGTGCCCTGCCCCCTCATAGGGATTGTGACTGTGCTATAAATTTAATTCCTGGTAGTAAATTCCCTAAGGGACGACTTTTTAATTTGTCTATACCAGAGCATGCCGCGATGCGGAGTTATATAAAGGAGTCTTTGGAGAAGGGACATATTCGCCCATCCTCTTCCCCTCTTGGTGCAGGATTCTTTTTTGTGGCCAAGAAGGACGGTTCTTTGAGACCTTGTATAGATTATCGTCTTCTGAATAAAATCACAGTCAAATTTCAGTATCCTTTGCCACTATTGTCTGATTTGTTTGCTCGGATTAAGGGTGCCAGTTGGTTCACCAAGATAGATCTCCATGGTGCGTATAACCTTGTGCGCATTAAGCAGGGAGATGAATGGAAAACAGCATTTAATACGCCCGAAGGCCATTTTGAGTACTTGGTGATGCCTTTTGGACTCTCTAATGCTCCTTCTGTGTTTCAGTCCTTCATGCATGACATCTTCCGAGAATATCTGGATAAATTTATTATTGTTTATCTGGATGACATTTTGGTCTTTTCTGATGATTGGGAGTCCCATGTGAAGCAGGTCAGGATGGTGTTTCAGGTCCTGCGTGCTAATGCTTTATTTGTGAAGGGCTCAAAATGCCTCTTCGGAGTACAGAAGGTCTCCTTTTTGGGTTTTAATTTTTCTCCTTCTACTGTGGAGATGGACCCAGTCAAGGTCCAGTCTATTCATGACTGGACTCAGCCCACGTCTGTTAAGAGTCTTCAGAAGTTCTTGGGTTTTGCTAATTTTTACCGTAGTTTAATTGCTAATTTTTCTAGCGTGGTTAAACCTTTGACGGATTTGACCAAAAAGGGTTCTGATGTGACTAATTGGTCTCCTGCGGCCGTGGAGGCCTTTTGGGAGCTGAAGCACCGGTTTTCTTCAGCTCCAGTCTTATGTCAGCCAGATGTCTCTCTCCCCTTCCAGGTCGAGGTTGATGCTTCTGAGATTGGAGCAGGGGCTGTTTTGTCGCAGAGAAGCTCTGATGGCTCTGTGATGAAGCCATGTGCTTTCTTTTCAAGAAAATTTTCACCTGCCGAGCGGAATTATGATGTTGGTAATCGGGAGTTGTTGGCTATGAAGTGGGTATTTGAGGAGTGGCGACATTGGCTCGAAGGAGCTAAACATCGTGTGGTGGTCTTGACTGATCACAAAAATCTGATTTACCTCGAATCTGCCAAGCGCCTGAATCCTAGACAGGCTCGTTGGTCGTTGTTTTTCTCCCGTTTCAACTTCGTGGTCTCATACCTGCCTGGTTCAAAGAACGTGAAAGCTGATGCACTTTCTAGGAGTTTTGTGCCTGACTCTCCGGGAGTTTCTGAGCCGGCTGGTATTCTCAGAGAGGGAGTGATTTTGTCTGCCATTTCCCCAGATTTGCGACGAGTGCTGCAGAAATTTCAGGCGGATAGACCTGACCGTTGTCCACCAGAGAGACTGTTTATCCCGGATAAATGGACCAGCAAAGTTATTTCCGAGGTTCATTCTTCGGTGTTGGCGGGTCATCCTGGTATTTTTGGTACCAGAGATTTGATGGCTAGGTCCTTCTGGTGGCCTTCCTTGTCGCGGGATGTGCATTCCTTTGTGCAGTCTTGTGGGATTTGTGCTCGGGCTAAGCCTTGCTGTTCTCGTGCCAGCGGTTTGCTTTTGCCTTTGCCTGTCCCGAAAAGGCCTTGGACGCACATTTCCATGGATTTTATTTCGGATCTTCCAGTATCTCAGAAAATGTCTGTCATCTCGGTGGTGTGTGATCGTTTTTCCAAGATGGTCCATTTGGTGCCCTTGCCTAAGTTGCCTTCTTCCTCCGATTTGGTTCCTCTATTTTTTCAGAATGTGGTTCGCTTGCACGGCATTCCTGAAAATATTGTGTCTGATAGAGGATCCCAGTTTGTGTCCAGGTTTTGGTGGACTTTTTGTGCTAAGATGGGCATTGATTTGTCTTTTTCCTTGGCCTTCCATCCTCAGACTAATGGCCAAACCGAGCGAACTAATCAGACGTTGGAAACTTATTTGAGATGTTTTGTTTCTGCTGATCAGGATGATTGGGTGACTTTTTTGCCATTGGCCGAGTTTGCCCTTAATAATCGGGCTAGTTCTGCTACTTTAGTTTCGCCTTTTTTCTGCAATTCTGGTTTCCATCCTCGTTTTTCCTCAGGTCAGGTTGAGCCTTCTGACTGTCCTGGGGTGGATTCTGTGGTGGATAGGTTGCAGCAGATTTGGAACCATGTGGTGGACAATTTGAGGTTGTCACAGGAGAAGGCTCAGCGCTTTGCCAACCGCCGCCGCGGTGTGGGTCCCCGACTTCGTGTTGGGGATTTGGTGTGGCTGTCTTCTCGGTATGTTCCTATGAAGGTCTCCTCTCCTAAATTCAAGCCTCGCTTCATTGGTCCTTATAAGATCTTGGAAATCCTTAACCCAGTGTCTTTTCGTTTGGATCTCCCAGCATCGTTTGCCATTCATAATGTGTTCCATAGGTCTTTGTTGCGGAGGTATGTGGTACCTGTGGTTCCTTTTGTTGAGCCTCCTGCTCCGGTGCTGGTCGAGGGCGAATTGGAGTACGTGGTGGAGAAGATTTTGGATTCTCGTATCTCTAGACGGAGGCTTCAGTATTTGGTTAAGTGGAAGGGCTATTGTCCTGGTTCTCAATGGCAAGAGACCGTAGTAAAGCATACAAAAGGACTAGCTCTTGGAAGATGGGAACTCGAGCTGACTGTGAGCTAAACCTATCGCACAACTAACAGTGGCCGGGTAGCGTGCCTACGTTTTATCCCTAGACGCCCAGCGCCAGCCGGAGGACTGACTGACCCTAGCAGAGGAAAATACAGACCTGGCTTACCTCTAGAGAAATTTTCCCCAAAAGGCAGACAGTAGCCCCCACATATATTGTCGGTGATTTTAGAGGAAATTGACATACGAAGTATGAAGATAGGTTTAGCAAATTGAGGTCCGCTTACTAGATAGTAGGAAGACAGAAAAGGGAACTTCACAGTCAGCTGAAAACCCTTTCAAAACACCATCCTGAAATTACTTTAAGACTCTAATATCAACTCATGACACCAGAGTGGCAATTTCAGCTCACAAGAGCTTCCAGCCTCAGAAATATTCAAACACAGAGAACTGGAACAAAAATGCAAAACAATCTTAGGACTACAAGTCCAACTTAGCTGATAGTAGTCTAGGAGCAGGAACATGCAACAGAAAGGCTTCTGGTAACATTGTTGGCCGGCATAGAAATGACTGAGGAGCAAGGCTAAATAGAAACTCCCACATCCTGATGGAAACAGGTGAACAGAGGAGATGAAGCACACAAGTTCAGTACCACCAGTAACCACCGGGGGAGCCCAGAAACCAAATTCACAACAGTACCCCCCCCTCAAGGAGGGGGCACCGAACCCTCAGCAGAACCACCAGGGCGATCAGGATGAGCCCTATGAAAGGCACGGACCAAATCGGAGGCATGAACATCAGAGGCTGTCACCCAAGAATTATCCTCCTGACCGTAGCCCTTCCACTTGACCAAATACTGAAGTCTCCGTCTGGAAACACGGGAGTCCAAGATCTTCTCGACAACGTACTCCAACTCACCCTCAACCAACACCGGAGCAGGAGGCTCAACGGAAGGCACAACCGGTACCTCATACCTGCGCAACAATGACCGATGGAAGACATTATGAATAGAAAAAGATGCAGGGAGGTCCAAACGAAAGGACACAGGGTTAAGAATCTCCAATATCTTGTACGGGCCGATGAACCGAGGCTTAAACTTAGGAGAAGAAACCTTCATAGGGACAAAACGAGAAGACAACCACACCAAGTCCCCAACACAAAGACGAGGACCAGCACGACGACGGCGGTTGGCAAACTGCTGAGTCTTCTCCTGGGACAACTTCAAATTGTCCACCACATGCCCCCAAATCTGATGCAACCTCTCCACCACAGCATCCACTCCAGGACAATCCGAAGACTCCACCTGACCGGAAGAGAAACGAGGATGAAACCCCGAATTACAGAAGAAAGGAGAAACCAAGGTGGCAGAACTAGCCTGGTTATTGAGGGCAAACTCCGCCAAGGGCAAAAAGGCAACCCAATCACCCTGATCCGCAGACACAAAACACCTCAAATAAGTCTCCAAGGTCTGATTAGTTCGCTCGGTCTGGCCATTAGTCTGAGGATGGAAAGCAGACGAAAAAGACAAATCAATGCCCATCCTAGCACAGAACGCTCGCCAAAATCTAGACACGAATTGGGTTCCCCTGTCAGAAACGATATTCTCCGGAATACCATGCAAGCGAACCACATTTTGAAAAAACAGAGGAACCAGCTCGGATGAGGAAGGCAATTTAGGCAAGGGGACCAAATGGACCATCTTAGAGAAACGGTCACACACCACCCAGATGACAGACATCTTCTGAGAAACAGGGAGATCAGAAATAAAATCCATGGAGATGTGAGTCCAAGGCCTCTTCGGAATAGGCAAAGATAACAACAATCCACTAGCCCGAGAACAACAAGGCTTGGCCCGAGCACAAACATCACAAGACTGCACAAAACCTCGCACATCTCGCGACAGGGAAGGCCACCAGAAGGACCTAGCCACCAAATCCCTGGTACCAAAGATTCCAGGATGACCAGCTAATGCAGAAGAATGGACCTCCGAGATGACTCTACTGGTCCAATCATCCAGAACAAACAGTCTACCAGGCGGGCAACGATCAGGTCTATCCGCCTGAAACTCCTGCAAGACCCATCGCAAGTCTGGGGAAACAGCAGATAATATCACTCCATCCTTAAGGATACCTGTAGGTTCAGAATTACCAGGGGAATCAGGCTCAAAACTCCTAGAAAGGGCATCCGCCTTCACATTTTTAGAACCCGGTAGGTAAGAAACCACAAAATTAAACCGAGAGAAAAATAACGACCAGCGCGCCTGTCTAGGATTCAGGCGCCTGGCAGACTCAAGATAAATCAAATTCTTGTGGTCGGTCAATACCACCACCTGATGTCTAGCCCCCTCAAGCCAATGATGCCACTCCTCAAAAGCCCACTTCATAGCCAAGAGCTCCCGATTACCAATATCATAATTTCGCTCAGCGGGCGAAAATTTACGAGAAAAGAACGCGCAAGGTCTCATCACGGAGCAGTCGGAACTTTTCTGCGACAAAACCGCCCCAGCTCCGATTTCTGAAGCGTCGACCTCAACCTGAAAAGGAAGAGTAACATCAGGCTGACGCAATACAGGGGTGGAAGAAAAGCGGCGCTTAAGCTCCCGAAAGGCCTCCACAGCAGCAGGGGACCAATCAGCAACATCAGCACCCTTCTTAGTCAAATCAGTCAACGGCTTAGCAACATCAGAAAAACCAGTTATAAATCGACGATAAAAATTAGCAAAGCCCAAAAACTTCTGAAGGCTCTTAAGAGAAGAGGGTTGCGTCCAATCACAAATAGCCTGAACCTTGACAGGGTCCATCTCAATGGAAGAGGGGGAAAAAATGTACCCCAAAAACGAAATCTTTTGAACCCCAAAAACACACTTAGAACCCTTTACACACAAGGAATTAGAGCGCAAAACCTGAAAAACCCTCCTGACCTGTTGGACATGAGAGTCCCAGTCATCCGAAAAAATCAAAATATCATCCAGATACACAATCATAAATTTATCCAAATATTCACGGAAAATGTCATGCATAAAAGACTGAAAGACTGAAGGGGCATTTGAAAGACCAAAAGGCATTACTAAATACTCAAAATGGCCCTCAGGCGTATTAAATGCGGTTTTCCACTCATCCCCCTGCTTAATTCGCACTAAATTATACGCCCCACGAAGATCAATCTTAGAGAACCACTTGGCCCCCTTTATTCGAGCAAACAAATCAGTAAGCAGTGGCAAAGGATACTGATATTTAACCGTGATTTTATTCAAAAGCCGATAATCAATACACGGCCTCAAAGAGCCATCTTTTTTAGATACAAAGAAAAAAACGGCTCCTAAGGGAGATGACGAAGGACGAATATGTCCCTTTTCCAAGGACTCCTTAATATATTCCCGCATAGCAGCACGTTCAGGCACAGATAGATTAAATAAACGACCCTTTGGAAACTTACTGCCCGGAATCAGATCTATAGTACAATCGCAATCTCTGTGCGGAGGTAGTGAACCAAGTTTAGGCTCCTCAAAAACGTCACGATAATCAGATAAAAATTCCGGAATCTCAGAGGGAATAGATGACGAAATGGAAACCAAAGATACGTCCCCATGAGTCCCCTGACATCCCCAGCTTAACACAGACATTGCTTTCCAGTCGAGGACTGGGTTATGAGATTGCAGCCATGGCAATCCAAGCACCAACACATCATGTAGATTATACAACACAAGGAAGCGAATAATCTCCTGGTGATCCGGATTAATACGCATAGTTACTTGTGTCCAGTATTGTGGTTTATTACTAGCCAATGGCGTGGAGTCAATACCCTTCAGAGGTATAGGAACTTCCAGAGGCTCTAAATTAAACCCACAGCGTTTGGCAAAGGACCAATCCATAAGACTCAAAGCGGCGCCAGAGTCGACATAGGCATCCGCGGTAATAGACGATAAAGAGCAAATCAGGGTCACAGATAGAATAAACTTAGACTGTAAAGTGCCAATTGAAACAGACTTATCAACCTTCTTAGTACGTTTAGAGCATGCTGATATAACATGAGTTGAATCACCACAATAGAAGCATAACCCATTTTTTCACCTAAAATTCTGTCGTTCGCTTCTGGACAGAATTCTATCACATTGCATAATCTCTGGCGCCTTCTCAGTAGACACCGCCAAATGGTGCACAGGTTTGCGCTCCCGCAAACGCCGATCAATCTGGATAGCCATTGTCATGGACTCATTCAGACCTGTAGGCACAGGGAACCCCTCCATAACATCTTTAATGGCATCAGAGAGACCCTCTCTGAAATTCGCCGCCAGGGCGCACTCATTCCACTGAGTAAGCACAGACCACTTACGAAATTTTTGGCAGTATATTTCAGCCTCATCTTGCCCTTGAGACAGGGCCATCAAGGCTTTTTCAGCCTGAATCTCTAAATGAGGTTCCTCATAAAGCAACCCCAGAGCCAGGAAAAACGCATCCACATTGAGCAACGCAGGATCCCCTGGTGCCAAAGCAAATGCCCAATCCTGAGGGTCGCCCCGGAGCAAGGAAATTACAATCCTGACCTGCTGTGCAGGATCTCCAGCGGAGCGAGATCTCAGAGACAAAAATAATTTACAATTATGTTTGAAATTCTGGAAGCGAGATCTATCCCCGGAGAAAAATTCAGGTAAAGGAATTCTAGGTTCAGATATAGGAGCTTGAATTACAAAATCCTGTAAACTTTGAACCTTCATAGCGAGATTATTCAAACCTGTAGCTAAACTCTGAGGATCCATTTTAATCAGGTGAAATCAGAACCATTCAAGGATTAGAAGTAGAGAGAGACGAAGGCTGCAGTAAGCAGAGATGCAAGTGAATCAACTAATGAGCAAACTCAGAAAAAAAAAAAAAAAAATTCTCTGCAGACTTCTTTTCTCTCCTTTCTTCTGCCAATTATTTTAACCCTTGGCCGGCCAAACTGTCCTGGTTCTCAATGGCAAGAGACCGTAGTAAAGCATACAAAAGGACTAGCTCTTGGAAGATGGGAACTCGAGCTGACTGTGAGCTAAACCTATCGCACAACTAACAGTGGCCGGGTAGCGTGCCTACGTTTTATCCCTAGACGCCCAGCGCCAGCCGGAGGACTGACTGACCCTAGCAGAGGAAAATACAGACCTGGCTTACCTCTAGAGAAATTTTCCCCAAAAGGCAGACAGTAGCCCCCACATATATTGTCGGTGATTTTAGAGGAAATTGACATACGAAGTATGAAGATAGGTTTAGCAAATTGAGGTCCGCTTACTAGATAGTAGGAAGACAGAAAAGGGAACTTCACAGTCAGCTGAAAACCCTTTCAAAACACCATCCTGAAATTACTTTAAGACTCTAATATCAACTCATGACACCAGAGTGGCAATTTCAGCTCACAAGAGCTTCCAGCCTCAGAAATATTCAAACACAGAGAACTGGAACAAAAATGCAAAACAATCTTAGGACTACAAGTCCAACTTAGCTGATAGTAGTCTAGGAGCAGGAACATGCAACAGAAAGGCTTCTGGTAACATTGTTGGCCGGCATAGAAATGACTGAGGAGCAAGGCTAAATAGAAACTCCCACATCTGTTATGACCCCAATGGCGAGGGTCTCAGAGGAACGTGGAAGTCTGCAGAATACAAAAATCCAGCTCATAGGGCAGTGGTAACTGGGTTGACCATATATCTACTCCTAACGCCAACACTAGAAGTAGCCGGGGATCATTCCTACGTTGATTCTAGATGACACGCGCCAGCCGGAGAATCTAGCTACCCCTAGTAGAGGAAAACAAAGACCTTTCTTGCCTCCAGAGAAGGGGACCCCAAAGCTGGATAGAAGCCCCCCACAAATAATGACGGTGAGGTAAGAGGAAATGACAAACACAGAAATGAATCAGGTTTTAGCACAGAGAGGCCCGCTTACTGATAGCAGAATAAAGAAAGGTAACTTATATGGTCAACAAAAACCCTATCAAAATCCACACTGGAAATTCAAGAACCCCCGAACCGTCTAACGGTCCGGGGGGAGAACACCAGCCCCCTAGAGCTTCCAGCAAAGGACAGGATATAGATTTGGAACAAGCTGGACAAAAATACAAAACTAAAACAAATAGCAAAAAGCAAAAGGCAGACTTAGCTGATATAACTGGAACCAGGATCAGTAGACAAGAGCACAGCAGACTAGCTCTGATAACTACGTTGCCAGGCATTGAACTGAAGGTCCAGGGAGCTTATATAGCAACACCCCTAACTAACGACCCAGGTGCGGATAAAAGGAATGACAGAAAAACCAGAGTCAAAAAACTAGTAACCACTAGAGGGAGCAAAAAGCAAATTCACAACACAACCCCCCCCTTAGTGAGGGGTCACCGAACCCTCACCACGACCACCAGGGCGATCAGGATGAGCGGCATGAAAGGCACGAACTAAATCGGCCGCATGAACATCAGAGGCGACCACCCAGGAATTATCCTCCTGACCATAGCCCTTCCACTTGACCAGGTACTGAAGCCTCCGCCTGGAGAGGCGAGAATCCAAGATCTTCTCCACCACGTACTCCAACTCGCCCTCAACCAACACCGGAGCAGGAGGCTCAGCAGAAGGAACTACAGGCACAATGTACCGCCGCAACAAGGACCTATGAAATACATTGTGAATAGCAAACGACACAGGAAGATCCAGACGAAAAGATACAGGATTAAGGATTTCCAATATCTTGTAAGGCCCAATAAAACGAGGTTTAAATTTGGGAGAGGAGACCTTCATAGGAACAAAGCGGGAAGAAAGCCATACCAAATCCCCAACGCGTAGTCGGGGACCCACACCGCGGCGGCGGTTGGCAAAGCGCTGAGCCTTCTCCTGTGACAACTTCAAGTTGTCCACCACATGATTCCAGATCTGCTGCAACCTATCCACCACAGAATCCACCCCAGGACAGTCAGAAGGCTCCACATGACCCGAAGAAAAGCGAGGATGGAAACCAGAGTTGCAGAAAAAAGGCGAAACCAAGGTGGCGGAACTAGCCCGATTATTAAGGGCAAACTCAGCCAACGGCAAGAATGTCACCCAATCGTCCTGATCAGCAGAGACAAAACACCTCAAATAAGCCTCCAAAGTCTGATTGGTTCGCTCCGTCTGTCCATTAGTCTGAGGGTGGAAAGCAGACGAAAACGACAAATCAATGCCCATCCTACTACAAAAGGATCGCCAGAACCTGGAAACGAACTGGGATCCTCTGTCTGACACAATATTCTCAGGGATGCCGTGCAAACGAACCACGTTCTGGAAAAACACAGGAACCAGATCGGAAGAGGAAGGCAGCTTAGGCAAAGGAACCAAATGGACCATCTTGGAGAAGCGATCACATATCACCCAGATAACGGACATGCCCTGAGATAGCGGAAGATCAGAAATGAAATCCATGGAGATATGTGTCCAAGGTCTCTTCGGGACAGGCAAGGGCAAGAGCAAACCGCTGGCACGAGAACAGCAAGGCTTAGCTCGAGCACAAGTCCCACAGGACTGCACAAATGACCGCACATCCCTTGACAAGGAAGGCCACCAAAAGGACCTGGCCACCAGATCTCTGGTGCCAAAAATTCCCGGGTGACCTGCCAACACCGAGGAATGAACCTCGGAAATGACTCTGCTGGTCCACTTATCCGGGACAAACAGTCTGTCAGGTGGACAAGACTCAGGCCTATCAGCCTGAAATCTCTGCAACACACGTCGCAGATCCGGAGAAATAGCTGACAAGATAACTCCATCTTTAAGAATACCAACAGGATCAGCGACTCCAGGAGCATCAGGCACAAAGCTCCTAGAAAGAGCATCGGCCTTCACATTCTTTGAACCTGGTAAATACGAGACAACAAAATCAAAGCGGGAGAAAAACAATGACCAGCGGGCCTGTCTCGGATTAAGGCGTTTAGCAGACTCGAGATACATCAGATTTTTGTGATCAGTCAAGACCACCACACGATGCTTAGCACCCTCGAGCCAATGACGCCACTCCTCAAATGCCCATTTCATGGCCAACAACTCCCGATTGCCCACATCATAATTTCGCTCGGCAGGCGAAAACTTCCTAGAGAAAAAGGCACAAGGTTTCATAACAGAGCAACCAGGGCCTCTCTGCGACAACACGGCCCCTGCCCCAATCTCCGAAGCATCCACCTCAACCTGAAAGGGAAGTGAGACGTCAGGCTGGCACAGAACAGGCGCCGAAGTAAACCGGCGTTTCAACTCCTGGAAAGCCTCCACGGCAGCAGGAGCCCAGTTAGCTACATCGGAGCCCTTCTTGGTCATATCCGTCAAAGGTTTCACAATGCTAGAAAAATTAGCAATAAAACGACGGTAGAAGTTAGCGAAGCCCAAGAACTTCTGAAGACTCTTAACTGACGAGGGCTGAGTCCAATCAAGAATAGCTCGGACCTTGACTGGGTCCATCTCCACAGCAGAAGGGGAAAAAATGAACCCCAAAAAGGGAACCTTTTGTACACCAAAGAGACACTTTGAGCCCTTGACAAACAAAGAATTTTCACGCAAAATTTTAAAGACCAACCTGACCTGCTCCACATGCGAATCCCAATTATCAGAAAAAACCAAAATATCATCCAGATAAACAATCAAAAATTTATCCAGATACTTCCGGAAAATGTCATGCATAAAGGACTGAAAAACTGAAGGCGCATTGGAGAGCCCAAAAGGCATCACCAAGTACTCAAAATGACCTTCGGGCGTATTGAATGCGGTTTTCCATTCATCACCTTGCTTAATGCGCACAAGGTTGTACGCACCACGAAGGTCTATCTTGGTGAACCACTTGGCACCCTTAATCCGGGCAAACAAGTCAGACAACAGCGGTAAAGGATACTGAAATTTGACAGTGATCTTATTTAAAAGCCGATAATCAATACAAGGTCTCAAAGATCCGTCCTTTTTTGCCACAAAAAAGAATCCCGCACCAAGAGGGGAAGAAGACGGACGAATATGTCCTTTCTCCAGAGACTCCTTGATATATGAACGCATAGCGGTATGTTCAGGTACCGACAGATTAAACAGTCTTCCCTTAGGAAACTTACTGCCTGGGATCAAATCTATAGCACAGTCACAGTCCCTATGAGGAGGCAGTGCACTGGACTCAGACTCACTGAAGACATCCTGATAATCAGACAAATACTCCGGAACTTCCGAAGGCGTAGAAGAAGCAATAGACACAGGCAGGGAATCCCCATGAATACCACGACAGCCCCAACTTGAGACTGACATAGCCTTCCAGTCCAGGACTGGATTATGGGTCTGTAACCATGGCAGCCCTAAAACAACCAAATCATGCATTTTATGTAAAACCAGGAAACGTATCACCTCGCGGTGTTCAGGAGTCATGCACATGGTAACCTGTGTCCAATACTGCGGTTTATTTGCTGCCAATGGTGTAGCATCAATACCCCTAAGAGGAATAGGATTTTCCAATGGTTCAAGAGCAAAACCACAGCGCTTAGCAAATGAGAGATCCATGAGACTCAGGGCAGCACCTGAATCTACAAACGCCATGACAGGATAAGATGACAGTGAGCAAATCAAAGTTACAGACAGAATAAATTTAGGTTGCAAATTACCAACGGTGACAGGACTAACAACCTTAGCTATACGTTTAGAGCATGCTGAGATAACATGTGTAGAATCACCACAGTAGTAGCACAAGCCATTCCGGCGTCTATGAATTTTCCGCTCATTTCTAGTCAGGATTCTATCACATTGCATTAAATCAGGTGTCTGTTCAGACAACACCATGAGGGAATTTGCGGTTTTGCGCTCCCGCAACCGCCGGTCAATTTGAATAGCCAGTGCCATAGTATCATTCAGACCTGTGGGAATGGGAAAACCCACCATAACATTCTTAATGGCTTCAGAAAGGCCATTTCTAAAATTAGCGGCCAGTGCACACTCGTTCCAATGTGTCAGCACGGACCATTTCCGAAATTTTTGGCAATACACTTCAGCCTCGTCCTGCCCCTGAGACATAGCCAGCAAGGCCTTTTCTGCCTGAATCTCAAGATTGGGTTCCTCATAAAGTAAACCGAGCGCCAGAAAAAACGCATCAAGATCAGCCAATGCCGGATCTCCTGGCGCCAGCGAAAAAGCCCAATCCTGAGGGTCGCCCCGTAAGAACGAAATAACAATTTTTACTTGCTGAGCAGAATCTCCAGATGAACAGGGTCTCAGGGACAAAAACAATTTACAATTATTCACGAAATTCCTAAACTTAAACCTGTCTCCGGAAAACAGTTCAGGAATCGGTATTTTAGGTTCTGACCTAGGATTTCTGATAACATAGTCTTGTATGCCCTGCACACGAGTAGCCAGCTGGTCCACACTTGTAATCAAGGTCTGGACATTCATGTCTGCAGCAAGCATAGCCACTCTGAGGTAAAGGGGAAGAAGAAAAAAAAAAAAAACTCAGAATCTTCTTTCTTATAATCCCTCTTCTGCAATGCATTAAACATTTAATACTGGCCTGGCAAACTGTTATGACCCCAATGGCGAGGGTCTCAGAGGAACGTGGAAGTCTGCAGAATACAAAAATCCAGCTCATAGGGCAGTGGTAACTGGGTTGACCATATATCTACTCCTAACGCCAACACTAGAAGTAGCCGGGGATCATTCCTACGTTGATTCTAGATGACACGCGCCAGCCGGAGAATCTAGCTACCCCTAGTAGAGGAAAACAAAGACCTTTCTTGCCTCCAGAGAAGGGGACCCCAAAGCTGGATAGAAGCCCCCCACAAATAATGACGGTGAGGTAAGAGGAAATGACAAACACAGAAATGAATCAGGTTTTAGCACAGAGAGGCCCGCTTACTGATAGCAGAATAAAGAAAGGTAACTTATATGGTCAACAAAAACCCTATCAAAATCCACACTGGAAATTCAAGAACCCCCGAACCGTCTAACGGTCCGGGGGGAGAACACCAGCCCCCTAGAGCTTCCAGCAAAGGACAGGATATAGATTTGGAACAAGCTGGACAAAAATACAAAACCAAAACAAATAGCAAAAAGCAAAAGGCAGACTTAGCTGATATAACTGGAACCAGGATCAGTAGACAAGAGCACAGCAGACTAGCTCTGATAACTACGTTGCCAGGCATTGAACTGAAGGTCCAGGGAGCTTATATAGCAACACCCCTAACTAACGACCCAGGTGCGGATAAAAGGAATGACAGAAAAACCAGAGTCAAAAAACTAGTAACCACTAGAGGGAGCAAAAAGCAAATTCACAACACACATCCTGATGGAAACAGGTGAACAGAGGAGATGAAGCACACAAGTTCAGTACCACCAGTAACCACCGGGGGAGCCCAGAAACCAAATTCACAACAGGCTATGGTCAGGAGGATAATTCCTGGGTTGTCGCCTCTGATGTTCATGCGGCCGATTTGGTTCGTGCCTTCCACGCAGCTCATCCTGATCGCCCTGGGGGTCTTGATGAGGGTTCGGTGACCCCTCCTCAAGGGGGGGTACTGTTGTGAACTCTATTTTTGGGCTCCCTCTAGTGGTCACAAGCGGTACTGTGTAGTGTTGTCTTTCTGCAGGTTGGCTGCATCAGCTGGTTCGTTATCCTTGGTTGGTTCCTATTTAGCTCACCTGGATACTCAGTTCCTTGCCTGCTATCAATGTTTTCAGTGCTCTTCAGATTCCTTGTGACTACCTTGCTCCCAGTCTCTCCAAGACAAGCTAAGTTTTTGTTTGTTCATTTTTTGATTATCAGCATTCATCATGTTTCTTGTCCAGCTTGCTAAAATGTGATTTCTTCGCTTGCTGGTTGCTCTAGGGGACTGGGTTTCTCCCCCCACACCGTTAGTTGGTGCGGGGTTCTTGAAATCTCAGAGTGGATATTTTGTAAGGGTTTTTTACTGACCGCATAGATTCCCTTTTCTGTTTTCTGCTATCTAGTATTAGTGGGCCTCATTTGCTGAATCTGCTTTCACCCCTGTGTATGTGCCTTCCTCTTACCTCACCGTTATTATTTGTTGGGGGCTTCTATATCTTTGGGGATTATTCCTCTGGAGGCAAGAGAGGTCTTTCTTTCTCTCTAGGGGTAGTTAGTTCCTCAGGCTGGCTCGAGACGTCTAGGATTTTTAGGCACGTTCACCGGCTACTTCTAGTGTGTTTGGATAGGTTCAGATTTGCGGTCAGTCCAGTTTGCCACCTCCCTAGAGCTTGTCCTATGTTTGTTACTTAGCTGGAGTAATTTGTGATCCTCAACCACTAAGGATCATAACACTTTCCCTCACATGGTTCCACCTCCAACTTATTGTGTAAACAATTCTGTGCATTAGATTCTGCATGCGTTTTTTTATTATTTTTTTAATTAGTTTTGAGTCCTACATTGTCAGGTTTAGCTTTACTGTAACCTGCTTCAAAGCTTAATTTTAAAGGAGTAATCCACCTCTATTTTATTTTAAATGACCCAAAATATTGCAAAGTAAAAATAAAACCTGATGCAATTGCACGCCTCAGCAAATCCAAAGATTTCCGAAGCACCACAGAGATCCTTATAAAAATCCAATCTTTATATCAAAATACTTAAAACATCACAGCAATGAGCAGACAAAAATAGAGCAACATTTTGGCCAAATGGCCTTACTCTAGCCTAAAATACAGGGACTGTATTTTAGGCTTAAAAAGGTGACTGTATTTTAGGCTTGACAAAGGCCATTTAGCCTAAACTTTGCTCTTTTTTGTCTCTTCGTTGCTCTGATGTTTTAAATATTTTTAAATATAGATTGGATTTTTATAAGAATCTCTATGGTGCCTCGGATATCTTTGGATTTGCTGCTGTTTTTGGAACAGGTGGGAGGTCCTGTCGAGTAGCACATACTCATCAATGGTGCATATGAACTTTATACTGGACTGAGCAATTACATGCCGCAATAGTCACATGCCAATCCCAGACCAAAAAGAAAGTAGAGTTGCCAGTGGTTTACGCGGGCATAATTAGAAAGAGAATTATAGGAATTGGTAAGCTATTTCCAACTTTTAGATTTTTTTACTTTTTATTTTACACCATTTTGCCTGTTGTTGAAAAAAAATACAATTTCAGGTGTCAATGACTGTCACGATATGGTATGAAATATCATATAAGTTTAGTTTCTCTTGTCAGCCCAGGATGTGGGCTAAGAAACCCCCCTTCTCTTTTTCTTCAGAGTTGAGCTGCCTTTCCACTGTGCATGGGGGAAGAGAGTTTTATTGACGAAAGGCATTTACGACCGGTATTTCCTGTAGTAGACAGTGCTCAGCTTTAACTGTTAGAGAAACTTCTAGAACCATGCGGTCCTTTGTTCTGTTATTGTGAGATATTAGACAAACTATTTAGGATAGTAGAATGATAAATACATATTCTTGATCTCCATCGAAGCATCTACCCATCACTCTAAACACAGTCGTCTAACTCCATCGGGGGAAGAAGTAGGGATTGCTCTGTAAATAATAGGACATATTTGATCTCATAAGAAAGCTCATGTTAATACAAGCTGAATGCTGGGTGTGATATGATTCTGATATGTACTGGAACGGAGTTATAAGCATTAGACCAATTTGTATTCAAAGTACTCAGACTGAAAGGTAGGAGGATCTGAAAAAGCCAGCCCTTTCTGTGAGGTCACAGGCTGTAGGTTATAAAGTTGCTGGCAGGCTTCCAGGGGGGGAGTTGTGAGTTTTTACCTGAAGCGACCAGACTGCGAGTGCCAATGCACTGGGATAGATGGAAAGCTCTCCTAGCCTAGCCTGCAATGCAATGATCTGAGAATATGTGAGTGTTACCTTTTCTTCCTTTAATCCTTTTATTTTCATAATTACCTTGTACATATTTGCAATTGTCTCATTTGTAACATCTTTGTAAAATATTTTATAAACACTGCCTAAAAATCATTTATGGGGTATAATATTTAATACTAGTTCGTTCTTCCTGCCCTAAACCGTACCCTGTCTCTGAAGGGAATTACGCTACTGTTTTGGGTTGCTCCGGACCGTTTAATCGGAGCTGGTGGCGGCGATACCGTGTGCAGACTCTTGGGAGATTGTAGCGACTGCGGCTTGATAATTATTGTTCCTGCCTGAGCGGGAGTAGTTATCGCGTCACTGCAGTCTGCCCAATAGCCAGTACATAGCAGGCAGCCATTCTGGCGACTAATTACCCTAGGTGCAGTACCTAATCTGACCTGAGAGTAAGGGGGGCGCCAGAGAGCTGCAAGTGTTAAGGGGAACTGTAAGCGGGATACACAAATCCCTGCAGTTCATGGTATATTGAAGAGCAGTGGGATACCTAAAATAAGCCCCTGCTGTAAACAAGAGGTCAATAGCCTCGTGTGTGTTTTTTCATCACATTGTGGCAGTGGAGGGATAACAGGATAAGCCCCCCTGCACATGTGATAGCCGTCTGCTGGTCTAAAGTCACCCCAATCCGTGACATATTGTGGGCAGCGGCTAAGGGATCTTGACAGTCACGGTGTGAATCGTGACAAATTGGTGGCAAGGCGGTGGGATATTAGAGCATTAGTGATTTGGTTTGAGCAATCATTCCTCTCACTAAAAACTTGCAGAAAGTTCTTGCGAGAACTCTGCGCAAATAAGTTTGGAGAACGAACTCAGTGTTTATTAGTTGTGAGACAATTGTGTACTGGTAATTATCCCTTCCCTTTTTCTTCGTTTTCTATCCTATCTTTTATTTGGCAACCATGGTTGTGCTGGGAGAAACCTTTTATGAGCAGCAGACCAAAGACACCCTTGTGGCCTTGTGCAAGTCACAGCACATTGACTATGCAAACAAAAACAAAAGCCAACTGGTCGCAGTCCTGATGCAATGGGAAGCCGCTCTAGACCACTCACAGAGCCCAGAAGCCGCAGATGCCAGCACCAGCGAACATGGTGCTGCAGCAGAGGTCCAACCACTGAATGCTCGCCCCGTTAGCAATCCGGGCGAATTGGACCCCCACCTGCAGGCAGCCTTGAAAGAATTCCCCGCTGACGACCATGAGGGACGGCGACAGCTGATCCAGCAATACCAGGAGCGAGCCGAGGCCCGAGCCGAGCGAGAGGCCCAAGCGCAGCGGGAGTACCAGCTGCAGATGGCCCGACTGCAAATGCAGGGGTCGTCCCAGTCCAGTCGTGAGCCCAGCAGCGCTCAGACACCAAAGCCCCGGCCCGACCACTTTCCTGTTATGGAAAAGGATGGGGACTTGGACACTTTTCTGCGGGCCTTTGAGAAGGCCTGCAGACAGTACCAGCTGCCTACACAAGAATGGGCACGGTACCTGACACCAGGGCTGAGAGGAAAAGCTCTGGAGGCGTTTGCTGTCCTCCCTCAAGAACAAGATGGTGACTATGAGGCCATCAAGCAGGCTCTCATAGCTAAGTACCAGCTTACACCCGAGGTGTACCGTAAAAAGTTTCGGACCCTCCTACGTGGCCCACACGACAGTTACAGTGATGTGGTGCATAGACTGGGGACCCACTTTGACCAGTGGACCCAAGGACTGTCAGTGACCACCTTTACACAGCTGCGAGACCTGATGATCAAAGACCAGTTCTTCCGTCTTTGCCCAACTGAAGTGCGACAGTTCGTGATGGACAGAGAACCCAACGATGTGACGAAAGCAGCGCAGATTGCCGATGCCTATGAGGCCAACCGTAGATCGGAAGTGCGGAAGCCAGTCACCACCAGCTGGAGAGGGGGTAAGCCTGCAGCCAACGCCAGTACCCCTGCCAGCCAACACACCAGAGGTCCTGTCCCCGTGGCCAACAGCACCAGACCTACCACCGAACTTCGCCAGTGTTACCACTGCAGGCAGACTGGACACCTCAGTCACCAATGTCCAGCCAAGCAGAAGAACCCCTCATCCCAGGCCCCAGGGCCTAATGCAGCTGTTCTTTTGGTGGGTGGTGTGGTTGGGAGGGTGTGTGACAACGTACAGCCCGTCACTGTGGGAGGTCGTGTTGCTACCGGCCTCAAGGACACCGGGGCTGAACGAACCCTCATCCGACCCGAACTGGCGGCCCCTGAAGAAATCATTCCGGGGAAAACCCTGATGATGATGATGATGATGATGATGGGAAATCGCATGTGTTACCTGACCATGCTTTATCTTGTAGTGATGCATCTGTTAACCATTTTTTCCCTAGGATTGATGGTGAAAATGTTGTACCTGTGCCAACTGTATCTGATAATAATGTTTCTGTGAAAGTTGATGTGTCCATAGGTACAGGAGTGCTCAGCCACGTCGCTCTGCGGAGTAAGACGGCTGAGGAACCCCTAGCAGGGGCAAGTGTCGGTGCTACAAGAAATGGGGAGATACATGGGAACCGTGAGGAAGGTGATGCCATGCAATTGACCAGTGCCACCGAGGAAGGTAACTGGCCCATAAGTAGCAATGCTCCTGAGGTAATGGGGGTGGATGGGGAGGTAGAGCCCATAGCAGCGTCGGCTGTTGGGTCTGTAGAAATCCCCGGGGAGACAGCCTACGTAGCTGCTGTCACCCGCAGTCAGAGTGCCCGGAACGCAGATACCTGTCTGCCTCCCGGACCCTCCTCAGTCATCAGTGTGACTGAACCAGAGGTGGACCCAGAGCAGGTCCCAGAGGGCTCCCGTGGGGAAGGGACCCTGACATCGCTTCTGGCTTCCCCTAGCCAGGAGTTTCAGGCCGCTCTGCACACAGATGCGAGCCTAGAGAGTTTGAGACAACTCGCCGGGACGTCATTCTCCGAGACTGATAAGGAGAAGGTGTTCTGGGAAGGAGGAAGGTTGTACCGGGAGACAGTACCCGGAGAATCACAAAAGGAGTGGTTGAGGGAAAGACAGCTGGTCGTCCCACAGCAATTCCGGGGTGAGTTGTTGCGGATTGCCCATGAGATCCCGCTAGTCCGCTGGACACTTGGGGATCAGCAAAACTAAGGCCCGGCTGTCTCAACACTTCTATTGGCCTAAGATGGGGACAGATGTGTCAAACTACTGCCGCTCCTGTGTCACCTGTCAAAGAGTGGGGAAGGCGGGGCCTGCTCTTAAGGCTCCCCTGATCCCTTTGCCAGTGATAGAGGAGCCTTTCCAGAGGATTGCGGTGGACATTGTGGGCCCGCTGGCCGTCTCCAGCAGCTCTGGAAAGCGATTTATTCTTACTGTGGTAGACTACGCTACCCGGTACCCAGAGGCAGTAGCTCTGTCGTCAACTAGGGCAGATAAGGTGGCGGATGCCCTGTTGGCTATCTTTTCACGGGTAGGATTTCCCAGGGAAATGCTTACTGATCGAGGGACCCAATTTATGTCTCACCTAATGGAGGCTCTCTGTAAGAAAATGCAGGTGAAGCACCTGGTATCGAGTGCGTATCACCCACAGACCAATGGCTTGTGTGAACGTTTCAATGGTACCCTCAAACAGATGCTACGCATGCTGGTTGAGACACAAGGGCGCGACTGGGAGCGGTACCTCCCACACCTGCTATTTGCTTACCGAGAGGTTCCGCAGGCCTCGACGGGGTTCTCCCCCTTCGAGCTCCTGTACGGCAGGCGAGTCCGGGGACCCCTTGGGTTGGTAAGAGAATCCTGGGAAGAGGAGCCGAACCCTTCTGAAGTGTCCATAGTGGAGTATGTCATGCGCTTCCGTGACAAGATGCAGACCTTGACGCAGTTGGTGCATGACAACATGACGCAGGCTCAGGCTGATCAGAAGCACTGGTACGACCAGAACGCCCGAGAGCGGACCTACCACGTGGGTCAAAAGGTGTGGGTGCTGGTTCCTGTACCAACAGATAAGCTTCAGGAAGCCTGGGAGGGCCCATACGTCGTCCACCAACAGCTCAACCCGGTCACCTACGTGGTCACGCTTGACCACGCTCGGGGTAGGCGAAAGGCCTTTCACGTCAACATGATGAAGGCTCATCACGAACGTGAACCTTTCGTCCTACCGGTCTGCAGCTTACCCGAAGACGGGGAGGAAGACACCCTCCTGGACATGCTGGCCCAAGCCAAGGCCCGTGGGTCCATTGAGGACGTGGAGGTGAGCGCCTCGCTAGATGAACCACAGCGGTTGCAGTTGCAAACCACACTGGAACCCTTCCGGGTCGTGTTCTCCAACCGGCCTGGAAGGACTGAGTTAGCGGTCCATGAGGTGGACACCGGGAATCACGCCCCACTACGGCGAACACCCTATCGAATCTCTGACCAGGTGCAGCAGATTATGCGCCAGGAGATTGATGAGATGTTACAGCTGGGGGTGATTCGACGGTCAAAGAGCGCGTGGGCCTCACCTGTAGTTCTCGTGCCAAAGAAGGACCGGACCACCCGGTTCTGCGTGGACTACAGGGGGCTCAACGCCATTACAGCCTCTGACGCGCACCCAATGCCGCGCATCGAGGAGCTGCTTGAGAAGTTAGCTGGCGCAGAATACCTGACAATAATGGATCTGAGTCGCGGATACTGGCAGATTCCCCTGAGCCCCGAGGCGCAGGAGAAGTCCGCCTTTATCACACCCTTTGGACTGTACGAGTCCACGGTCATGCCCTTCGGCATGAAGAATGCCCCTGCCACTTTCCAGCGGATGGTCAATCTCCTGCTTCAGGGACTGGAGAAGTACGCTGTGGCGTACTTAGATGACATTGCCATCTTCAGTCCCTCCTGGGATGAACACCTGCAGCATCTCGAGGAGGAGCTCGGGCGAATTCACCGAGCAGGACTGACCATCAAGCCGGGAAAGTGCCAGATGGGCATGAGGGAGGTTCACTACCTGGGGCACCGGGTAGGCGGAGGCACCCTGAAACCGGAGCCTGACAAAGTGGGCGTGATCGTGAACTGGCCCACTCCCAGGAACAAGAAACAGGTGATGTCCTTCCTGGGCACTGCAGGGTACTATAGGCGCTTCGTGCAGCACTATAGTAGCCTGGCAAAACCTTTGACGGACCTCACCAGGAAGAAGCTACCCCACATCGTCAACTGGACAGATGGCTGTGAGGGGGCCTTCCAGGCGTTGAAAACAGCACTGTGCAACGCCCCTGTGTTGAAAGCAGTCGACAGCAGTCGACCGTTCTTGGTACAGACCGACGCCAGCGAGTTTGGCCTTGGTGCTGTGCTCAGCCAGGTTGACTCGGAGGACCAAGAGCACCCCGTGTTGTACCTGAGCCGGAAACTTTTGCCGAGGGAAGTGGCCTACTCCACCATTGAGAAGGAGTGCCTGGCCATAGTCTGGGCCCTGCAGCGCTTGCAGCCCTACTTGTACGGTCGCACCTTCACCGTGGTGACCGACCACAACCCTCTGCGCTGGCTAATCACCATGTGTGGAACCAATGGCAGGTTGCTGCGCTGGAGCCTTGCCCTTCAGCAATTTGACTTCACCATTAAACACAAAGCGGGCAAAGAGCATGGGAATGCAGATGGACTCTCCCGCCAGGGTGAACCCACGGAGGTGCGCATGGAGGCATACCGAGAGGTTCTGCCGCCGTAGCGCACGCTAAAAGGGGGAGGTGTCACGATATGGTATGAAATATCATATAAGTTTAGTTTCTCTTGTCAGCCCAGGATGTGGGCTAAGAAACCCCCCTTCTCTTTTTCTTCAGAGTTGAGCTGCCTTTCCACTGTGCATGGGGGAAGAGAGTTTTATTGACGAAAGGCATTTACGACCGGTATTTCCTGTAGTAGACAGTGCTCAGCTTTAACTGTTAGAGAAACTTCTAGAACCATGCGGTCCTTTGTTCTGTTATTGTGAGATATTAGACAAACTATTTAGGATAGTAGAATGATAAATACATATTCTTGATCTCCATCGAAGCATCTACCCATCACTCTAAACACAGTCGTCTAACTCCATCGGGGGAAGAAGTAGGGATTGCTCTGTAAATAATAGGACATATTTGATCTCATAAGAAAGCTCATGTTAATACAAGCTGAATGCTGGGTGTGATATGATTCTGATATGTACTGGAACGGAGTTATAAGCATTAGACCAATTTGTATTCAAAGTACTCAGACTGAAAGGTAGGAGGATCTGGAAAAGCCAGCCCTTTCTGTGAGGTCACAGGCTGTAGGTTATAAAGTTGCTGGCAGGCTTCCAGGGGGGGAGTTGTGAGTTTTTACCTGAAGCGACCAGACTGCGAGTGCCAATGCACTGGGATAGATGGAAAGCTCTCCTAGCCTAGCCTGCAATGCAATGATCTGAGAATATGTGAGTGTTACCTTTTCTTCCTTTAATCCTTTTATTTTCATAATTACCTTGTACATATTTGCAATTGTCTCATTTGTAACATCTTTGTAAAATATTTTATAAACACTGCCTAAAAATCATTTATGGGGTATAATATTTAATACTAGTTCGTTCTTCCTGCCCTAAACCGTACCCTGTCTCTGAAGGGAATTACGCTACTGTTTTGGGTTGCTCCGGACCGTTTAATCGGAGCTGGTGGCGGCGATACCGTGTGCAGACTCTTGGGAGATTGTAGCGACTGCGGCTTGATAATTATTGTTCCTGCCTGAGCGGGAGTAGTTATCGCGTCACTGCAGTCTGCCCAATAGCCAGTACATAGCAGGCAGCCATTCTGGCGACTAATTACCCTAGGTGCAGTACCTAATCTGACCTGAGAGTAAGGGGGGGCGCCAGAGAGCTGCAAGTGTTAAGGGGAACTGTAAGCAGGATACACAAATCCCTGCAGTTCATGGTATACTGAAGAGCAGTGGGATACCTAAAATAAGCCCCTGCTGTAAACAAGAGGTCAATAGCCTCGTGTGTGTTTTTTCATCACATTGTGGCAGTGGAGGGATAACAGGATAAGCCCCCCTGCACATGTGATAGCCGTCTGCTGGTCTAAAGTCACCCCAATCCGTGACATATTGTGGGCAGCGGCTAAGGGATCTTGACAGTCACGGTGTGAATCGTGACAATGACCCTTTTAAATTGTACCAGTAATTCTTTTCTACACCTAACTGAAGAAGGCATGTTGTGCCTGAGTGAAGTGATGGAAATGTTTTTATATACTGAACTTGGTTGGATTATTGTTAATTTTGAATAAAGCAACACATTTATTAAAAAGTGAAGAATAAATAGAAATGTATGAAAATCATTTGTGATATAGCTCATCAACATTTTTCAAAGATAGCCACATAAAATGTTCTTCAGTGCAGAGATGCCTGAAATATTCATTGGGAGAAATGGATGAAATAAATGTATCAATTAATATTTCAAGCAATTTCACAATGGCATGTTGTAAAAAAGAGACACTAAATGGCGAGAGCGCAGCTTGCAAGAGCTTATATTATCAATGTCTTATGAAGCATTTAAATGCTTAATTACAGTCAAATATTAAATTGTCTCTCTCTCTGGCTGACTGTGCACCCTATAAAAATGTACTAGATGAAATTATTTCAAATTTGTGTTATGGGATAATCATTTCTATTGGAAATCTTTTATTCAGAACCAAACATTAATCCTTCCCAATGTAAGTCTGGATTAAGAAACAAAGATTGGGATTCACAATGTGAGGGATCATTCAGATGTCAGTGGTTTCCACCTGGAAGAAAAATTGACTAATTATTCTCATCAGACTTTGATCAGAGTTTGATTAGAGTTTGATAAGATTGTACATTTGTACAGCCCCAAAAAATATCATAGGTATGAGTGCTATCAGTGGAAACTTCAGATAAAACTGGTATTAGAAAATCAGATGTGTGAACGAGCCCTCAGTAATTAAAAAAAACTAAATACAGAACAAAATCTGCCTGATTTAGTGCTGAATTTGCTTTTACAGAGTTTTCTGTGGAAACTTTCTGCAGCAAAACCATTATGCAAGGACATATCCTAAGTAGTGATGAGCGAATAAACTTGTTACTCGAGATTTCTTGAGCACGCTCGTGTGTCCTCCGAGTATTTCTTAGTGCTCGGAGATTTAGTTTTCCTCACCTCAGCTGAATGATTTACAGCTACTAGCCAGCCTGATTACATGTGGGGATTCCCTAGAAACCAGGCAACCCCCACATGTACTTAGCCTGGCTAATAGCTGTATATCATTCAGCTGAGGCGATGAAAACTGAATCTACGAGCACTAACAAATACTCGTAGGTCACCCGAGCGTGTTCAGGAAATCTCGAGTAATGAGTATATTCGCTCATCAGTAATCCTAAGTTCATACTTGACAGGAAAAGCAAATATGGATTTTGTGGTGGATTACTTGTGAATTTTTCATCTCCAAAGACACTGGGTAAGCTTCTCAGACCCTCTTCAATCCGGTTTCCACTCTTTACACTCTACTGAAACTGCCCTCACTAAAGTCTCTAATGATCTAACAGCTAAACCTAATGGTCACTGCTCCCTGCTAATTCTCCTGGATCTCTCTGCAGCATTCCACACTGTTGATCATTAGCTCCTCCTCGGCTCCATTGGCCTCAAAGACACCGTTCTCTCCTGGTTCTCCTCCAACCTCTTGTACTACTACTAATAATTGTGTTTCTATAGCGCCAACATATTCCGTAGCACTTTAAACTTTAGTGTGGACTTGTACAGACAATAAAAGACATTACAGCATAACAATAATCGCATAAATCAACAGATACCAAGAGGAATGAGGGCCCTGCTCACAAGCTTACAAACTATGAGGAAACGGGAGACACAAAAGGTGGATAGTAACAATTGCGATCATTGTTCTGACCAGTCATATTGTAATAAATCAGGTGTTCATGTAATGCTGCATGAACAGATTATCAGCCATAATGTGTAAAAGTAAAGACACAGAGGGCTATTAAATTCATAAAGCGTGTGAGATCAAGATACAAGGGTCCTGGTTGTAAAGAAAGGTTTGTATCGTCTAAACAGGGATAGTTAAATAAATGTGTGGAGGCAGTAGGCCAGTCTGAAGAAATGCATTTTTAGGGCACGCTTAAAACTGTGGGGATTGGGGATTAAGTGTTCCCTAAAAATGCATTTCTTCAGACTGGCCTACTGCCTCAACACATTTATTTATCTATCCCTGTGTTGCCCATTCAAAATTTTCTTCATAACCAGGGCCCTTGTATCATGTTCTCATATGTTTTATGCATTTAATAGCCCTCTGTGTCTGTACTTTTACATATTCTGGCTGATAACCGGTTCATGCAGCATTACATGAACACCCGATTTCCTACACTATGGCTGGTCAGAACAATGAAAGCAATTGTTACCATCCACCTTTCGTGTCTTCCCTATTTCCTCACAGATTGTAAGCTTCCGAGCAGAGCCCTCACTCCTCTTGTATCTTGATTTATATGATGATTGTTATGCTGTAATGTCTTATATTGTCTGTACAAGTCCACTCTAAAATGTAAAGTGCTGCTGAATATGTTGGCACTATAGAAATAAAACCTGTCAGTTTATTGGCATACAAATTGTTGGACATACTATAAACTTATCAAATGTAGGCAAAAATTAGACCACATTCACAAAATAAAAACTATTGTCTACAAGCAAAATATAAAAATATTTAAAAATGTTTAATGTTGAAAAACATTAAAAAATATTGGCAGAAGCATTTACCTGTGCCACAACTCCCATATCTACAGCCACTTTATAAGTATATTATTTCTTGTTGTGCCCACAAAGTCCAAGCTTCATACATATAGTAGTAGTAAAATAATACAATTCGGATGTTAAAAGTCTTTGTTTTGGCTTTGACATTCAAAAAACAGCATTTGTGAAGAACAATGTTTTCTCTTTAATACACATTGAATATATTTTTCCAGCATATCTAGGTCAGGTTGAGTAGGATGAAATTAGGAAATGTCTTATTGCTTGTGCTCTTTGAAAATCAGCATTGGTGAAGAGGCTGAAATGCACCGTGTTATGGGAAGAGGCAGATGGCCTCAGCATGCTTTCATGCTTGGTCAGGTGTTATTAATCTATGACCACTGAAGCAGGTGGCTGTCAGATATGCTACACATTTTCACAAATTACCTAGAGCTCTTACACATGTAAAGATGAATACCTGGAAAAAGAACCTCAACCTTCAAACACACTTTCCCTATATAATTTGTTTCTGGCAAAAAGCAAAGTGTCCATCAAGAAGTCCCAATAGCAGACGATGAGCGCTTGTCTAACATTAAATTTTAGCACTACATACATAGCTAGCATAATCATTGTGATAAGTATTTTTATAATGATCATCATAATTATTGTTATTATTATTATATGAAAATTCTGTCCTTCAAATTTTATGTGTGTTATCATTAAGATAATGTAAAATTCTGTCTATTACTTTCTATCTTGTCCATAAAAATTGTCTAAGTCCAACTGATAATTATATTCATTAATGCCTACAGTCATGTTTGCTAGAATTACCGATATCTGAGGATAATGACAGTAGCTAAACAATTAAGAACTGGTTGCCAGTAGAGATGTACATCATAATGCCAAAACATAGTTTCAAAAGGCTGAAATAAAGTATTAAAACTCCACTCTCCATATGTCTACCAGTTCACAGTTACTTTTCATTTTTTAGTTTCAGATAGCATTGTGATGTATGAATAACCGCATTAACCTGTATGGATAACTAATTGAATCCAGACTTTTTTTATACAAATATTTTAAAAGTGTAGTGGATGTACTCCTACACTCATATTTTTTTTCCTTTCTGTGAAGTGTTTATAAAGAGGGTAATACAGTAATCCTCTTTGGGTGTCTGCTTCTTCTTTTCCTTTATTGAGTGGCTGGGGAACTGCATTCACCTGCTTCCTGGACCCCGATTTCCAGGTGCCTGGGCTGTAAGTGATCCGGCTTTGGTTAGTGGCAGCATGTAGAAATGTGCAACAGCCTCCTGTGTCACCTGCACCATCGCCTGCTCCCACATAGGTGGTGGGGAACCCCATGGCTGGTAGCCCCTTCTTAATCCACCACAACGAGCCTCCCCAGGCCCTTTCATTTCTCAAGAAAGGTTCATCCTTCTCTCTTCCTTCTCGAATCACACCTACCGCATACCATCTATGTTGACCCTCCATTTTGAGGAATGTGACTTTTTTCCAGGCATCAGCTCATGCAGCCTTCGAGGCAAGTGTTCCATTTCTACTGCAAACCAAAACTCTTCTATGGACCTCCATCTCCACTGCCGGTTGTACGTAACAACCTCCCCCCAGGATAACAACTGTCGGTAACTTGCAGCTAGCAGGCCAATAGCATTACTCCATCCCTAGTTCTGGCTCACCTCCTTCTCTCTTTTAACCAGCCTAAGCTTTGCAGTCTGCTCACCAGTTGATGAATCCTGACCCTCCCATCTGCAGTCTGCAAGAGCCCCAGCGATGAAGGTTGCCACCTGGATTCGGGAGTTGGTATTTCCAGTAAATTGTCTGGTTCCAGATCACACGCTACTGCCACCTCCACTGTTTTGCCAGCTTCTCTGACATTCCTCCCGTCACTCCTTTGAATCTCACATGATTCTGCCATCTTTGTCGCCCCCTTGGCATATTACACTGTATGGATGACTAATTGAATCCAGAAAATTTTTTGAATGCTTTTATGAAGTGTTATATGCCACAGAAATATATCCCAGAGCACGGAATACTCTATGGATGAGTAATTGAATCCAGATACATTATTAAATGCCTTTTTGGAATTTTACGTACCACTGTAATGTACCTCAAAGCACGTAATAATATATGGATGAGCAACTGAATATTGAAAAAATTTTAAACACTTTTATGAACTGGTATATCTCACGGAAATGTACCCTAGAGCACAGAGTACTCTATGGATGAGAACATGAATGCAGAAAAATTTTCAACTCTATTTTGTAATCATATATGCCACAGAAATGTACCCCAGAGCATGGAATACTCTATAGATGAGTACATGAAAACAGAAGCATTTTTTAACTCTACTTTGGAGGGTTATTTTCCACAAAAATGTACCCCAGAGCAAGGAATACTCTATGGATGAGTAAGTGAATACTGAAACATTTTTCTATGCTTTTTTGGAGTGTTATATGCCACAAAAATAAACCACAGATCACATAAGAGTATATGGAAGAGTAATTGAATACAGAAAAATATTTCAATGCTTTTTAGGCTGTTATGTAACACTGAAATGTATCACAGACCACCTAATAGTATATGGATGAGTTACTGAATACAGAAAAAAATGTCACTGCTTCTTTGGACTGTTATGTAACACCGAAATGTACCTCAGACCACGTAATAGTACATGAATGGGTAAATGAATTTTTTCACCCAAGAAATAATAATGTCTTTAACTGCTATATATATATTTAGCATTGGACAGCAAAGCCGTATTCAGCTTCTCTCCTTGCTCCTGTAACTCTTTCACCCTCCCTGGGCTAAATGCAGATTGTATCTGATACAAACAGCAAAGCACAAAATTAGCCCTTATAAGTATTGTTAGTATGATGATTCAGTTTCAGCACCAGTATGAACACTACAGAGCTCTGATTTGTTAAACTGTGCACACGCATGCCTGGACAAGCACTCTCTCCCTCCAATAACAATTGTCACAGAGCTGTGCAATGGCATCAGAGTGCCAAGCCTTGTGGCGCCTGTCCTTTTATAACCCCTGATGGTGTTGCAAGGACTGAAAATCACAGTGATGCCACTACCAACATGGCTACGACATTACAGTGACGTGCAGGCAATTCCCGCATGCCTATTAACTGTACAACAGGCATCAAACATGGTGGAGCGGATATTCGAGTTTGAAATCGAGCATTGGCTAATGCTCACCGAGTAACATGCACATCGGACTGCCTAGATACATGAATGATATTCCAATATCACCGAGCACATTCGGTCATCCCTACTTCTGTTACTAATTTATTGCTCTCTCCACTTTGATAAGCACATTTTTCTGCCTCCTACTTTGGATGTACAAAGTGCATGCTCTTAGCAAATGTCCATTAATTTGACCCTATTATACAGAATCTGTCATACGTTTGGCTCAGATTAAAGTGATTTGTGTAATAATTGGGAAACAATTACAAATTGTGCGGCGCTTAACCATTACCCAGTGCATAGAAAACTGAATAACATCTGCGGGAAAATTTTTTAAACAAGTAACGTGCATTAAGCACAGAGGATTATCTTAGGCTAATGTATTAGAAATGAGCAAAGAAGATTTTGACTTTATATTTAGACTTAATGAATGCATCCAAACTCAGTTTAATTATAGATTAAAACAGTGAATCCTTAATAAAACACATTCTGTAGAAACCCTATAAGCCTCAGACTCATGAGATGTCAAGCCCATGATGATTCACATAACTGGCAGTAAAGGATTAGTAAACCATTTCACAAAAAATCCATACAATGTTTAATTACCATATGTTTACTGTTAATAATAGACAATATTGCCTAGGATCATTGATTCTTCCAGGTTTTTATAGTTCCTTGAAGATTCTTTACATTTACACCATGAATAGTTTGCAATTCAGAAACTGGCTTATGTAGAATCATTAAAAAGCTTCTTACTGTACAATAAAAGTTTGTCCCACTTATTCATTTTAATTCAGCAGTTTTAATGCAAGGGCTAATATATTTTATAGAAAGGTAGAACAACAAGATAAAACATTGTAGGTGCTCGTACAGAAGACCATATGTTCAGTACGAGTCCGATAAAACATCGAGTCACACTAGGACCAATGTTAGTCTATGGGACCATCCACATGTCTGATTGATTTTTTTTCTCGAATAGAGTCTGTCCAAAGAAAAATTGCAGCATGCCCGAATTTGATCGGATCGCACTTGGCCATGCAAGTCACTGAGACTGTGGTATATATTGGGCTGCACTTGCATGACATCTGAGTGTGGTCGGATTTCCTCTGATGAGGGGCAACATCCCAAAACACATGTCTGAATATTGAGATTCTGGTTTGGCTTTTATCCAAAATCATGTGGTAAGGCTCATTAAAGGGTCGATATTTTGTGATTGCTACTTCAAATAGATGGTGTTAGAGTTCAAGTCCTCTTCCTCTCTGAAGAGACAATTTGCAGATGAACACTTACACGCAGTGCGGAATAAAGTAATGTTAAAGATTTTGAAGCCACGCTATTTAATGTTTAAGAACTGAATCTGAGTAATTTGAACTGTGCAACCAACGAAAGCGAATGAATCGTACCAAAAATATTCCTCCATCAAGTCATCAATCAAACAGACCAGATTACATGTAGAGAATGTTGGGCATCTACTTATCATATTGAAGCAGGTCTGCCTTACACAGCTGATAATAAAAGGGTGAACATCAAAGTCGATGACAGGGACTACAATTTATTTCAGGGTGGGCAATTGGAAAAACTGAAATTTCCAATGGGAAAAAGAGTATGCTAATTATATGTACACAATTACAATAATGGATGTCACCAAGTCGCATTACTGATTTACGGCAGCAATGTCAAATAGCAAAGTACTAACAAGATAGCAATTGTTGTGTGTAGTTTCACCGTGCCTTGTGAGGAGAAAAGCAGTCTTTCAGTCTTAAAAGCGTAAGTCCATTATCAGACTTTAGTACATTATCTGGTCCACGCTTTTACTGCTACATGTAACCTGCTGTGCCCCTGATTAATATTCATTTATTCAAGTTAAAGTAGAAGTGATTTTCACAGCTCTGTAAGAAAGTAACAGTATCCAGCTTTCTGGTTCTTCTAAATACTGACTGTTAAATAATAGCTTAATTTTCTCAAATATCTAGGATAGATGAGGAAACCAAAAAGTAAATACAATTCATTCGTTAAAGTTGAAGGGGCTGTTCTGTCATAGGAAATAAATGACTTAACTTTAAGATAAGTCATCAATAGCAGATTGGTTGGGAACCAATACCCCCCACCGATCAACTGTTTTAAGCTTCGGTTGGCTCTCTTTTGTAATGGAGTTGCAATGCACGATTCTTAGGTGTAGCAGACGCTGACTGAACTGCTGAACAACTCCTACTCTCTTCAACGAGACAGAAATTTTAAATAACTCTATTTAATGTTGGCTTCATACTTTGATATTAATGGTCCAGGTCTGCATATATAGACCAGTCAGGGGTCTTATTACCTTAATGCCACAGCCTCTTAGGCACATTGAATTAGATCAGGATAGCCGCGGCCATTCATCAGAGTCTTCACTCGGACAGTAAATTCTGGATGTGTAAAACCAATCTAAATCTCTAGAAATTTGGACTAATGTAAGAATGACAAAACCTAAGATAGAAACAAAATGAACAAATACCCTGCTATAAGTAATTAAAAACATAGGGTACTTATAAAACACTGTTTTAGATATAAAAAAGAGAAATAGCCATCCCCCCAGTGCCAAGGTGTACCTAGTAAGGAAGGTCCTAAACTCTAGCATTAAAATCTTACTATGTGTCAAAAATGACCTCAAAGTGAATAAGGGCTGAGCAGGATTGAGGCCCAACTATGAACACACAGCAATGGGAAGTTACACTTGTGCTCAATAGTTTACATACCCCAGCATAATTTTTGCTTTCTTGGCCTATTTTTCAGAGAATGCGAATGATCACACCAGAACTTTTTCTCCACTCATGGTTAGTGTTTGGTTGAAGATAATTATTGTCAAACTACTGTGTTTTCTCTTCTTAAATCATAATGACAATCCTGAACATCCAAATGACCCTGATCAAAAATTGCCTTAAGGTACCTTCACACTGAACAACTTTCCAACGAGAATGACAACGATCCGTGACGTTGCAGCGTCCTGGATAGCGATATCATTGTGTTTGACACGCAGCAGCGATCAGGATCCCGCTGTGATATCGTTGGTCGGAGCTAGAAGGCCAGCACCTTATTTCATCGCTGCTCACCCGCTGTCATCGCTGGATCGGTGTGTGTGACACCGATCCAGCGATGTGTTCACTTGTAACCAGGGTAAACATCGGGTTACTAAGCGCAGGGCCGCGCTTAGTAACCCGATATTTACCCTGGTTACCATTGTAAAAGTAAAAAACAAACAGTACCTACTCACCTTCTGATGTCTGTCACGTCCCCCGGCGTCCACGCGCTGCTGCAGGGAGCTTTCCCTGCACTGACTGTGTGAGCACTGGCCGGCCGTAAAGCAGAGCACAGCGGTGACGTCACCGCTGTTACTGCCGGCGCCGCTGACACATTCAGTGCAGGGAAAGCTCTCTGCAGCAGCGCGTGGACGCCGGGGGACATGACAGACCTCAGAAGGGGAGTATGTAGTGTTTTTTTTTTACTTTTACAATGGTAACCAGGGTAAATATCGGGTTACTAATCGCGGCCCTGCACTTAGTAACCCGATGTTTACCCTGGTTACCCGGGTGCTGCAGGGGGACTTCGGCATCGTTGAAGACAGTTTCAACGATGCCGAAGTCTTTCCCCTGATCGTTGGTCGCTGGAGAGAGCTGTCTGTGTGACAGCTCCCCAGCGATCACACAACGACTTACCAACGATCACGATCGCTGGTCATGATCGTTGGTAAGTCGCTTAGTGTAATGGTACCTTTACCCTGTTAGTTTTGGCCTGATAACATTCACAGAAGTTGACACAAATGGGTTTGAATGGCTACTAAAGGTAACATCCTCATCTGTGACCTGTTTGCTTGTAATCAGTGAGTGTGCATAAAAGCTGAGTGAGTTTCTAGCATCCAGACAGACTCTTGCATCTTTCATCCAGCCACTAATGTTTCTGGATTGTGAGTCATGGGGAATGCAAAAGAATTGTTAACAGATCTAAGGGAAAAGGTAGTTGAACTGTATAAAACAGGAAAGGGATACAAAAAGATATCCAAGGAATTGACAATGCCAGTCAGCAGCGTTCAAACTGTGATTAACAAATGGAAAATCAGGGGCTCTGTAAGCACAAAACCACTGTCAGGTAGATTAGCAAAAATGTCTTCCACAACTGCCAGGAAAATTGTTCGGGATGCAAAGAAAAACCCACAAATAATATCAGCTGAAATACAGGACTCTCTGAAAACTAGTGGTATGGCTTTTTCAAGATGCACAATAAGGAGGCACTTTAAGAAAAATGAGCTGCATGGTCAAGTCACCAGTAGAAAGCCATTACTGTATAAATGCCACAAAGTATCTCGCCTACAATACCCAAAACAGCACAGAGACAAGCCTCAAAACTTCTGGAACAAGGTAATTTGGAGTGATGAAACCAAAATTTAACTTTTTGTCCACAAACATTGCACTTGGAGAGAGGTCAACAAGGCCTATGATGAAAGGAACGCTATTCCTACTGTAAAGCACAGAGGTGGATCGCTGATGTTTTGGGGATGTGTGAGCTACAAAGGCACAGTAAACTTAGTCAGAGTTGAAGGAAAGATGAATGCAGCACATTATTAGCAAATACTGGAGGCAAATTTGCACTCATCAGCCCCAAAGCTGCCCATGGGACATACTTGGATGTTCAAACATGACAACAATCCAAAACACAAGGCCAAGTTGACCTGTCTGGCTACAGCAGAACAAAGTGAAGGTTCTGGAATGGCCATCTCAGTCTCCTGACCTCAATATCATTGAGCCACTCTGGGGAGATCTCAAGCACACAGTTCATGCTAGACAGCCCAGGAATTTACAGGAACTGGAGGCTTTTTGCCAAGAAGAGTGGGCAGCTTTACCATCTGAAAAATAATCAACCTCATCCACAACTACCACAAAAGACTTCAAGCTGTCACTGATGTTAGAGGGAGCAATACACGGTATTAAGAAATGGGGTATGTAAACTTTTGATCACGGTCATTTGGATGTTTTGGGTTGCTATTATCATATAAAAAGAGAAAAGACAGTAGTTTGACAATAAATGGCTTCACCCAACCACTAACCATGAGTGGAGAAAAAGTTTGGTATTATCATTCATATTCTCTGAAAAAAGGTCAAGAAAGCAAAAATTCTGCCTGGGTGTATGAACTCTTGAGCACAACTGTATATAAATAGAATATCCATCTCAAAGAAAAGAATTCCACGCCCTTGCATGCAAAAGTCCTAAAGCAAAACCAAAATAAGTGAACTGGAGTTTAAGCTGGTATACATGCAACGTGTAGACGCATGTTCATACTGCTCATTAAACAGACAAAACCTAAGATAGAAACAAGAGGAACGTATACCCTGCTAGAAGTAAAAAGCAATAGTGCATGTAAATAACATGGGGTACTTAGTAAAAACTGTTTTTGAAAAAAAAGAGTAAACACCACCCCACCAACACGAAGTGTGAACATGCATCTACACGTTGCATGTATACCAACTCTTACTCATGTTCATTTCTTTCGGTTTTGCTTAATATAAGAATGATAATTACATCATATATGATGCAAAAATCATTTGTTGTACTGCACAAGTAGACCAAGAGTTAAAAATACAAAAATAAAGATGGTGGAACAATTAGATCACATTACGGGATCAATGAAATGTCCGAGTATAAGCTGTGGTGGTACAGTGGATGGTAAATGCTGCATGTGTATCCTGGGCCCCTTTCTGGTGTAATGTCCATTCTGTCACTTTTTTCCAACACATTAAAAAATAAACGATTTTTCTTACCTTCTTCCACTTCCATGACATGCATCGTCCTCTTCTATAGCCTGAAGCTGACTTTGCAGTTCCAGTTATGGGTGGCGCATAACGTCACTGCCATACACAGCTCATGATGGGCATGCCGATGTCAGCTTCCGGCTTCTGACTAGCAGGCATAGTGAATTGTAGTGAACAAAGATCCTGACTAGCACCTCCATATAGTGTGAACAGATGCTTACTGCAATTAATACATAACTTGCAAAAGGAGGAATGCAGCAGCATTCTGTAGAGACCAATATATATGCAAACACAAAATCTACCATAATTGCTGAGTAAACTATAATAAAAGGTAAAAAAAATGTAAAAAAAATTACTTACAAAAGTGACGGTTCTTAGCCCATAAATTGGCCAATTCATGCGAGCCCTTCAACCGCGACAAGGTGACACTTCTCTGATGGGTCCTATCATTTAAAACATGCCTCTCTTGTGCAATAAGTCTACAGTGTGAATGGGCAAACATGTCTCTCCTGGGTTACAAACCTGCATATTTAAGTAAGCTGGTAGGAACCAAAGTTGATTAAAAACACCCTTGGGCTGATAAGTGGGGTGCAGAGTCAGAAAAGAGGCAGTAGCAACTGCCAATGGATAACTGCATAGAACAAAAAACCTGACCAGACCCTCCATATAGTGTGAACAGATGCCTACTGCAATGAATACATAACTTGCAAGAACGAGGAACACAGCAGCACTCTGTAGAGACCAATATATATGCAAACACAAAATCCATCATAATTGCCAAGTGAATTGCAGAGCAGGGAGCCAGCGGGTGTCTACAATACAATTCACTTCAGCGAATTGTTTGTCCGAGGACTTACAGCCAGATGAAATAGGCACTGGTATCGACTGGCCCCCTCCCACTCATTGCGTTCCTGTGATTATCCATGGATATGACGTAGATAGGTAAATTTGTAAATAGATGCACTTCAATTCCCTTCTCAAACTGTTGCCTGCACATAATACAGAAGGTAATGGTGAACCACGTAAGGAATGACACCATGGAACCTGTTTGTGGGGTCCTTTCTCCAGACACTACTGGTACTGCAGAACATTGTATCACTACAACCAGGGCCTATTTTAGATAAAGTGGGGCTCTGGGCAAAAGTTTAAAGTGGGGCCCAAATGCTAACATATTACACCATCAAACAGAAACATTTCAGTGTATTTACATGCTCTGAGTTCAGGCCATTGAATGAGCGTGATCGACAATATTGAAGTCAATCAATGCTTGTATTCCAGCCTCTTTACACCGGCTGAGCAAGAATGATGGGCACAGAACGATCACTAGTATATCAGTCCGTCCCCATACAGTATCATGTTATCAGTAGCACTTCTGCAGTTTTCACCAGGCGATGTTCTGCTGAAAGCAATAATTTTGTTCCAGCATAAAAAATCCAATCACTTGATGAATAGTAAGCATTTTTATTTTTAGTATAATTCACCCCATAGTCCTCCACATATTATAATACACACCCAGAGTCTTCCATATAGTATAATGCACACCATAGTCCTCCTTATAGTATAATATGCTCATAGTCCTCCACATAGTATAATGTACCATACAGTCCTCCACATAGTATAATGTGCCCCATAGTCCTCCATAGAGTATATCACACTCTCCATAGTCCATAGGTGAAGTGACGTCATCATGAGTGCTGCATCAGGCGTAGAGGGAGAATGATGAGAGGGAAGACACTCTCTCCTCCATCATTGCTTTCAATTGCATCGGCATGTTTGATGCCTATACAGTTGAATGTGCGATGTGGGGTGGAGCTGGCACTGGTGAGGGCCCTAGACAAATGTCTAGTTTGCCTGCCTCTAACGCCGGCACTAATCACAATTAATACTAAGTGACATGTATGAAAACTTAACTAGAAGTATCTACACACCTACAAAGCTGTAAGCAACCCTCTGAGAGAAGAATACACAGAGAGCAGAGGGAACTGCCTGATATGATCTGCTGACAGATCTCTTGTACTATTTGAGTGAACAGAGAGAAGCAAAATGTAACAATTTGCCTTGGGAAGAGCTGCTTCAGTGCCCTCTTCACAAGGCAAGGTTATACTTTGCACCCATCTGGAGACTGGCATGCAAAACTGGTCTCCTTTCCTTTTTTGTGCATTTGTAAGGCATCAAGGCATTATGTCACTTATTGTTAATGGTAATTAACCCACTTTTCCCCTACAGTACAAAGGAACCAGCGGCACATGCGTCTGTCTGCCCCAGGCTGGATCCTGTTCTTTTCTAATTTATTTGAGGTCTCGACACATGTGGAGGTGAATCTATGGAACTAAGCTCCGATCTAAATGATGTCACCATGTTGATGGTGGATGGGCTTACAAAACCTCACGTTTTGTTTGTGTGTAGCTATAGTTCATATAATGTATCTATTGTGCTTTTGCAATATTTGTGCAGCATTTGTGTCTGTGGCTTCAATTGGAAAAATCTCAATGCACTTATTTCAATAGAAAAAATAGGAAAGCTATATTACAGAGTGTATTGTTAATGATATACATTTTATCGGCAAAATAAATAAGACAAGAAGCATGCTTTCAAAACACATTAGGTGTCTTCGTCATGCCTGATTATTGAACATAATGGGGCACATTTATCAATCCTGAGGTAAGAGCGGCACTTTACAAAGGAAAAGGGAGATGTTTCATTTGGAACAAAAAGCGGCACATTCATCAAAATGGTGCAAACAAGTTCATTATATATTTATTTGTTGCAAATTATAGATCTGCAGCAAGAATTATATAATCCCCCTTCTTTCATGCATTTTGTATATATATACAAACTGCATATATACATGTTGCAGAACAAGTTAAATAAAAAGTGCAGATCTTTCACAAAAATGGCTTAAGTCCCTTAAAATGACATCTATAGATTGCCTCCATCAAACAAACATTTGTATTTGCAGCTAGTTAGCCAAAACATAGAAACAAATGTTCTAAGAATATTGCTTTATGATTTCCTTGAGAAAATTGTGACAATTGGAATCAGAATTTTACTTTAAATTTCTGCTGTGTGTATGTTCACAAATGTTCATAAATATTATTTATGCCCTCTTTGTAGACAATATCCATGCTGTTTCTATGAAATGCAGGATAGAAATGAGCATGTGTTGGAAATGAGAGTATATTAATGTAAAATAAAGAAATGTAATGTACTGTGACACAAGAATTGGAAACGCCTGAAAGCAAATGTTTAATTTTTAGAAATATATGCTTAAGGGTCTGTTAAAAAGCCATTAGAGTTCCAGATCAGAGAGATCGGCAATGGATATATAAAATGTCCCACAGTAGAGCAGTAATTCCCCTTGTGATGAATATGCTTCTAGTTTTTAATTATTTACTTTTCAAATGGTTGACATTGCAGAAAGATACCATTAAAAACAATTGCACAGCAAAATCCATCTAAATCTGTATCTATCAAATGTCATTTTGTAAAGATAACAGCTTCTAATGTGCGTAATATATTACTCGCTCATTTTAATTATGCATTGCAGGAAATTTTCCAGCAATAGTAAAATAGAAAAACACACTCAGGCACAAAAGGGTGTCTACAACCTGGAAAGCATGAAGCAGATCTCTGAAGTCAGTGATCTTCTCAACAGAAATGATACTTAGCGTGTGTGCAGACGACAGTATTATCGAAACATTGGATTGCACCCAGACCAATGTAATGCTATGGGGCCGTGCACATTTTTTCGGCAAACAGACTTGTTCTGGGGAAAAATTCACAGCATGCCAGAATTTGATGCAATATTCGGATAGCACTCAGCCATGCAAATCAATGATTCTGTGGAAAACATCGGACTGCACTTGAATATCGGAGTGCAATCTGATTTCCACAGACTAACACAATGGACATATTTTGTTCAAAATCTGATCAGAGTTTCATCATAGTTTAATTTGCATAATTGACCTAATTCTCTCTGATTAAAGAATATGCACTCTCGTGATCCTGGCCTAGTAGTAATAATATAAAACAATCTAAACAATCTAAATAATTTTTCAGTAACCATACAAAAATGACACAGATAAAGCAAAAACATGTATGGAAGTGTGTGAAGGAAGTGACACTGTAACACCACTGCCTGTGTCTCTGCATGGCTTCCCATCCCCCACCATGCAGAGACAATAACATACTCACCATCCCAGACTGTGCAGTGAGCTACTTATCCTCTGCATGCTGTGTGTAGTGAACTTTTGGTCATCTGCTTACTGTGCATGCTTAGGGCGCATGTACAGGAACTTTGTGTTTCTTAAAGAGACAGTGCGTGCTCTCCTAATGTATCCTCAGCCAATTGCTGGGAGGCACTTAGTACTTAAGGCACCTCCATCTGTTGGGAGGTGCCTGAGCAACATTTTCTTTCCATGTGTTTGTGCAACTTCTGAGTTGCCAAGTCCTTTCCTGCTCTTGCCACCCTGAGGACAGAATACCCAGTCCTGAACCCTGAATCTGTACCTGTATCCATTCTTTCCCATTTCTGCCACTCTGGAGACTGAATCTCCAGGTCTGTACCCTGAACCTGTATCTGTGTCTGTCCTTGTCTGAATTAGGACCAATCCCTGAACCTGTTTGTATCTAAGTCTGGATCTTTTCCTAAATTTTCTGTGTCTGGACCTGTACCTGGTTCTAAAACCTGCAGTGTCTGAATCTGTACCTGTCTCTAAAAATTGCAGTGTATGAACCAGTACCTATCTCTAATCTGTTGCCTCTGTGAACATCAGTGGTTTGCATTTACTCTTGCTGTTTCATTGTAAGTACTTTGTGTGAGTCTGGTTCTGGCTGTCCTATGTGTACTTGTCCTTACCTGTAGAGATGAGCGAATTTGCTTGGGTTCCCTCTTATTTGGCAAGCTTCAGAGGGAATCTGACTTCGTGGATTGCGCCGGCCGATCACCTGATCGGCGCCGCAGCTGCGTGTGTCGCGGCTGTGTCACAGTCACGACACATGAATGGAGAGCCTGTTTGATTTTTATTTTTCTGTCAATATGGCCAAGTGAGGGCTTATTTTTTGCAGGACGAGTTTTACTTTTGAACGGCAACATTGGTTTTAGCATGTCATGTACTAGAAAACGGGAAAAAAATTCCAAGAGCGGTGAAATTGCAAAAAAGTGCAGTCCCACACTTGTTTTTTGTTTGGCTTTTTTGCTAGGTCCACTAAATGCTAAAACTGACCTGCCATTTTGATTCCCTTCTCCAGGTCATTATGAGTTCATAGAAACCAAACATGTCTAGGTTATTTTTTATCTAAGTGGTGAAAAAAAAATCCAATCTATGCTTTAAAAAAAAAAAAATTGTGCCATTTTCCGATACCCATAGCGTCTCCATTTTTCTTGATCTGGGGTCGGGTGAAGGCTTTTTGCACGCCCAGCTGATGTTTTTAATGATACTATATTGGTGCAGATGTGTTCTTTTGATCGCCTGTTATTGCATTTTAATGCTATGTCACGGCAACAAAAAAAACATAATTATGGCATTTCAAATTTTTTTATAGCTACGCCGTTTAGCGATCAGGTTAATCTGTTTTTTATTGATTGGTGATTCTGAATGCGGTGATACCAAACATGTGTATGTTTGATTTGATTTTTTATTGGTTTATTTTGAATGGGGCGAAAGGGGGGTGACTTAAACTTTTATATTTTTTTATTTTTTACAGATTTTTAAAACTTTTTTTACTTTTGCCATGCTTCAATAGCCTCCATGGGAGGCTAGAAGAAGGCATAGTCTGATCGGCTCTGCTACATAGAGGTGATGCTCAGATCATCTATGTAGCAGAATTACAGCATTGCTATAAGCGACGACCACAGGGTGGTCAAGGAGACCTCTGGTTGTCATGCCGACTTATCGCTGACCCCCGATCATGTGACGGGGGTCAGCGATGAGCGCATTTCCGGCTGGATGGCTGGAAGCGCTATTTAAATGCCGATATCAGCATTTGACAGTGGCATTTAACTAGTTAATAGCTGGGGGTGAATCACAATTCCACCCGCTGCTATTGCGGGCACATGTCAGCTGTTCAAAACAGCTGACATGTCCTGGCTTTGATATGGGCTCACCACCGGAGCCTGCATCAAAGCAGGGGATCTGACCTCGGACGTACTATCCCATCCGAAGTCAGAAAGGGGTTAATAATAAGTGGGCTGGAATCCAAATTCATTAGGACTGTGTTTCCTAAGTAAATTTGCTGACATGCGAGTCATAAACAGGAGTACATTACCCGCATAATTTATGCCACCTTTGCATAAACTATGGAGAATTTGTACTACTAATCTCCACTCACTTCTCAAAAAGTTGCATAACCAAGTTTATCAAGCTATTAAAGTGCCACCTATCACCTAAAGAATATCCCTGTGACTATGAAATAAGTAATTTTGATGTCCATATACCTCAAAGTAAAGTTGGACTTGATGTTACAGAATGTAAGTCTTACTGGCAAGTATCAAATCCTGTGTAGATACAGTGCCTTGCGAAAGTATTCGGCTCCCTGGAACTTTTCAAAACTTTAAATGTCCCAAGGAGCACTGTGCAAGCAATCATATTGAAATGGAAGGCGTATCATACCACTGCAAATCTACCAAGTCCCGGCCGTCCCTCTAAACTTTCATCTCAAACAAGGAGAAGACTGATCAGAGATGCAGCCAAGAGGTCATGATCACTCTGGATAAACTGCAGAGATCTACAGCTGAGGTGGGACAGTCTGTCCATAGGACAACAATCAGTCATACACTGCACAAATCTGGCCATTATGGAAGAGTGGCAAGAAGAAAGCCATTTCTCAAAGATATCCATAAAAAGTGTTGTTTAAAGTTTGCAACAAGCCACATAGGAGACAAACCAAACATGTGGAAGAAGGTGCTCTGGTCAGATAAAACCAAAATCAAACTTTTTGGCAACAATGCCAAACGATATGTTTGGCGTAAAGGCAACACAACTCATCACCCTAAACAGACCATCCCCACTGTCACTAGAATCAAATCTCGTAGGCACTACTAATAAGTGGTGCTCAAGTAGGTGCCCAAGCCGTACTAGGTTATAGAAAATCTTGGCACACACAAGACAATAGATGCAGTGAAGATTTAATGAGGTAAAGTACATACAGTAGACGTTTCGGTCTATTTAGACCTTCATCAATGTACTAAACAGGGAAAAAAATAAAGCCATATAAACAAAGTATATACAAATGTGCAAGATTACAGGTCAGATAGTAAACATTTTGACAGGCAGGAGCAACATAATAGTTTCACGGTATCATGCATAGAAAAAAATTTCATTCTAAGAGACCGTATTACATCACAACTCTTATAGACCAGTCTACATGGTAACTATAGCTACCGCAGTGAAAGTTTCAACAGTGAGGATTTTAGCAGTGAAGTGCATATTGCTGTACACTTAAAGTGTGCCATTGGTGTTACCGACTGAAGATGCAAAAAAATTATAAGAAAAATATAAGAAAAGGACCTACCCTCACTTAAGTACTTATGAGTATAAGGGTCATATAATGGGGATTGTAAATCCTGAATAGAATAAAAGATAAAAGGTATATTGCTGATACCCCACATATAGGGTGTTAAGTGCAGGCAAACTGTGGTGGAATAGAATAAGCCACCATCCCCACTGTCAAGCATAGTGGTGGCAGCATCATGGTTTGGGCCTGCTTTTCTTCAGCAGGGACAGGGAAGATGGTTAAAATTGATGGGAAGATGGATGGAGCCAAATACAGGACTATTTTTGAAGAAAATCTGTTTGAGTTTGCAAAAGACCTGAGACTGGAACGGAGATTTGTCTTCCAACAAGACAATGATCCCAAACATAAAGCAAAATCTACAATGGAACGGTTCACAAATAAACATATCCAGGTGTTAGAATGGCCAAGTCAAAGTCCAGACCTCAATCCAATCGAGAAACTGTGGAAAGAGCTGAAAACTGCTGTTCACAAACGATCTCCATCAAGCCTTACTGAGCTTGAGCTGTTTGCCAAGGAAGAATGGGCAAGAATTTCAGTCTCTCGATGTACAAAACTGATAGAGACATACCACAAGCGACTTGCATCTTTAATCGCAGCAAAAGGTGGCGCAATAAAGTATTAAGTTAAAGGGGCCGAATAATATTGCACGCCCCACTTTTCAGTTTTTGAATTTCCCAAAAAACTTAAAATAACCAATAAATTTTGTTCTACTTCACAATTGTGTGCCACTTGTTGTTGATTCTTCACCAAAAATTGACATTTGGTATCTTTATGTTTGAAGCATGATATGTGGGAAAAGTTCCAAGGAACCGAATACTTTCACAAGGCACTGTATATGCTATGGGAAGATTACTTGTAATTTTCTCCAGGATATAAAGGAAACCTGTAGGTATACAGTATGTATTATCTGCTTAAGATTTAGCTCTTGTATTCTTTGGATTCTTTGTATAAAATCTTATTAATAAATTTGCTTTAGATGCCTCATCTTTCTTATTCTCGGAAATGCATTTTGTTAGAATCATACTAATGTCTTGTGTTGACCAAAAATGGAACAAAGAAGATCACAGAATCATCAGTCAAAAAGGTTAGTTTCTGAATAACAGAAAACACACATTTCATGAAGATGCACTAATGGCACATAATGGAAGATAATCGATCCTAATAATTTAATTTAAACTGTGGATATCATAACCACATGCTAATGATCACATAAAGCCTGATAACAACCTATTTATTAAGAAGCACATTTTTTCTTTCACCAGGAGTCTATCATCCTTTAAAACCTTGCAATAGCCTAAAATATTTGCAGAAAAAAGACCTGAGTGATTTTCTGTTCATAAAGTTGTGTGCAAAACCTTGTATATTGCACAAAATGTCATTGTCAACACTTTCCAATCAGTTAAAATGATTATCAGCTTAGATATGATCACTCAAAAAGACACATAGATATTGCCCCCTCTAACATCAATGACAGCTTAAAGTCTTTTGTGGTAGTTGTGGATGAGGTTATTTATTTTCTCATATAATAAAGCTGCCCAATCTTCCTGGCAAAACGCCTCCAGTTCCTGTAAATTCCTGGGCTGTCTAGCATGAACTGTGCACTTGAGATCTCACCAGTGTGGCTCAATGATATTGAGGTCAGGAGACTGAAATGGCCACTCCAGAACCTTCACTTTGTTCTGCTGTAGCCAATGACAGGTCAACTTGGCCTTGAGTTTTGGATCATTGTCATGTTGGAACCTCCAAGTACGTCCCATGCGCAGCTTCCAGGCTGATGAGTGTAAATTTGCCTCCAGTATTTGCTGATAACGTGCTGCATTCATCTTTACTTCAACTTTGACCAAGTTTCCTGTGCCTGTGTAGCTCACACATCCCCAAAACATCAGCGATCCACCTCCTTGCTTTACAGTAGGAATGGTGTTCCTTTCATCACAGGCCTTGTTGACCTCTCTCCAAATGTAACGTTTATGCTTGTGGCCAAAAAGTTACATTTTGGTCTCATAACTCCAAATTACCTTGTTCCAGAAGTTTTGAGGCTTGTCTCTGAGCTATTTTGTGTATTGTAGGGGAGATACTTTGTGGCATTTACGCAGTAAGGTTTTCTTCTGGCAACTCAACCATGCAGCCCATTGTTCTTCAAGTGCCTCCTTATTGTGCATCTTGAAAAAGCCACTCTACTAATTTTTAGAGAGTCCTGTATTTCAGCTGATGTTATATGTGAGTTTTTCTTTGCACCTCCAAAAATGTTCCTGGCAGTTGTAGATTAGATTTTTGTTAATCTACCTGACCATGGTTTTGTTTTTATAGAGCCCCTGATTTTCCATTTGTTAATCAAGTTGTGTACAAACTGGCATTATCAATTCCTTGGATATCTTTTTGTATCCCTTTCCTGTTTTAACAGTTCAACTAACTTTACCGTAGATCCGTTGACAATTCTTTTGCTTTCCCCATGACTCACAAGCCAGAAACATCAGTGGCTGAATAAAAGATGCAAGAGTCTGTCTGGAACTCAGAAACTCACTCACACTTTTATGCACACACACTGATTATAAGCAAACAGGACACGTGAGGATGTTATCTTTAGTCGCCATTCAAATCCATTTGTGTCAACTTCTGTACATGTTATCAGGCCAAAATCACCAGGGTATGTGAACTTTTTTGATCAGGGTTATTTGGATGGTTTGGGTTGTCATTATGATTCAGAAAGAGAAAACACAGTAGTTTGACAATAAATGACATCACCCAACCACTAACCATGAGTGGAGAAAAAGCTTTTTGTTATCATTCATATTCTCTGAAAAAAAGCCAAGAAAGCAAAAAGCCGTGTTATGTAAAAGTTTGAGCACAACTGTATAATTAAAAAATTACTTAATGTTTAAATCATGTTTTTGTAATAAATATATATTTTTTCACAGTTAGGCAATTTTTTTTTCCATATCACACTTCTTATTAACCCCTTCACCCCCAAGGGTGGTTTGCACGTTAATGACCGGGCCAATTTTTACATTTCTGACCACTGTCTCTTTATGAGGTTATAACTCCGAAAAGCTTCAACGGATCTTAGCGATTCTGAGACTGTTTTCTTGTAACATATTGTACTTCATGATAGTTGTAAACTTTTTTCCATATCACTTGCGTTTATTTGTGAAAAAAACTGAAATTTGGCGAAAATTTTGAAAATTTCGCAATTTTCCAAATTTGAATTTTTATTCTGTTAAACCAGAGAGTTATGTGACACAAAATAGTTAATAAATAACATTTCCCACATGTCTACTTTACATCAGCGCAATTTTGGAAACAAATTTTTTTTTTCTAGGAAGTTATAAGGGTTAAAATTTGAACAGCAATTTCTCATTTTTACAACGAAATTTACAAAACCATTTTTTTAGGGACCACCTCACATTTGAAGTCATTTTGAGGGGTCTATATGGCAGAAAATACCAAAAAGTGACACCATTCTGAAAACTTCACCCCTCAAGGTGCTCAAAACCACATTCAAGAAGTTTATTAACCCTTCAGATGTTTCACAGCAGCAGAAGCAACATGGAAGTAAAAAATTTACATTTTACTTTTTAGTCACAAAAATTATCTTTGAGCAATAATTTTTTTAATTTCCCAAGGGTAAAAAGAGAAAATTGACCATAAAAGTTGTTGCCCAATTTGTCCTGAATACGCTGATACCACACATGTGAGGAAGAACCACTTTTTGGGCGCACGGCAGGGCTCAGAAGGAAAGGAGCGTAGTTTGACATTTTCAAGCTAAAATTGGCTGCACTTGAGATCGGACGCCATGTCACGTTTGGAGAGCCCCTGATGTGCTTAAACAGTGGAAACCCCCCACAAGTGACCCCATTTTGGAAACTAGACCCCCTAAGGAACTTATCTAGATGTGTCGTGAGCACTTTTATCCCCCAAGTGCTTCACAAAAGTTTATAACGCCCGGGTGTGAAAATAAAAAATCCTATTTTTTCTACAAACATGATCGTTTAGTCCCCAATTTTTTATTTTCTCAAGGGTAGCAGGAGAAATTGGACCACAAAAGTTGTTGTCCAATTTGTCCTAGGTACGCTGATACCCCATATGTGGGGGGGAACCACTGTTTGGGCGCATGGCAGGGCTCAGAAGGAAAGGAGCGCCCTTTGACATTTTCAAGCTAAAATTGGCTGGAATTGAGATCGGATGCCATGTCGTGTTTGGTGAGCCCCTGATGTGCCTAAACAGTGGAAATCCCACACAAGTGACCCCATTTTGGAAACTAGACCCCATAAGGAACCTATCTAGATGTGTTGTGAGCACTTTTATCCCCCAAGTGCTTCACAAAAGTTTATAACGCCCGGGTGTGAAAATAATAAATCCTATTTTTTCTACAAACATGATCGTTTAGTCCCCAATTTTTTATTTTCTCAAGGGTAGCAGGAGAAATTGGACCCCAAAAGTTGTTGTCCAATTTGTCTTGAGTACCCTGATACCCCATATGTGGGGGGAACCACTGTTTAGGCGCATAGCAGGGTTTAGAAGGAAAGGAGCGCCCTTTGACATTTTCAAGCTAAAATTGGCTGGAATTGAGATCGGATGCCATGTCGTGTTTGGCGAGCCCCTGATGTGCCTAAACAGTGGAAACCCCCCACAAGTGACCCCATTTTGGAAACTAGACCCCCTACGGAACTTATCTAGATGTGTCGTGAGCACTTTTATCCCCCAAGTGCTTCACAAAAGTTTATAACGCCCGGGTGTGAAAATAAAAAATCCTATTTTTTCCCCACAAAAATGATCTTTCAGTCCCCAATTTTTTATTTTACCATGGGTAACAGGAGAAATTGGACCCTAAAAGTTGTTGTCCAATTTGTCCTGGGTACGCTGGTACCACATATGTGGGAGAAAACTACTGTTTGGGCACACTTCGGGGCTCGGAAGGGAAGTAGTGACGTTTTGGAATGCAGACTTTGATGGAATTGTCTGCGGGCATCATGTTCCATTTGGTGAGCCCCTAATGTGCCTAAACAGTAGAAACTCCCCACAAGTGACCCCATTTTGGAAACATGACCCCCTAAGGAACTTATCTAGGTGTTTGGTGAGAATTTTGAACCTCCAAGTGCTTCACTAAAGTTTATGACGCCCGGCGTGAAAATAAAAAATTCTATTTTTTCCCCACAAAAATCATCTTTCAGTCCCCCAAGTTTCCCAAGGGTAGCAAGAGAAATTGGACCCCAAAAGTTGCTGTCCATTTTGTTCTGAGTATGCTGGTACCCCAAATGTGGGAAAAAACTGTTTGGGCACTTCGGGACTCAGAAGGGAAGCAGTGACGATTTGGAATGCAGACTTTGATGGACTGGTTCTGAGGGCGTCATGTTCCGTTTGCAGAGCCCCGATGTGCCTAAACAGTAAAAAAAAAACCACAAGTGACATCATTTTGGAACCTAGACCCCCATGGAACTTACTTAGATGTGCCCCCTCTTTGGAACTAATCTACTGGTTCCTGTTAAGTAAATTAGTAGTGCATGGAGGTGTGGTACAATTTGAAGCAGTCCTTCATACACAGGCCAGGTTTGTCGGGGCAGGTGTCGCATTGATAGATGGTGTCCTTGCGTACTCCTCATTTGTAGCACACTCGGCACCTTTTTTGCGGCTTACCTTTTCTATCAGTTGGCGGGACCACCCCCGGAAAATGCTGACCTGGTACAATACGAACACCCTCAGTTCCGGAAGTACTGGGGCCCGCTCCTTCCCTCGTGCCAAACATCAGGGCCTTAACCACTACCTCCTGGAACTGAAGGTACGTCGTATCGGTGTGGCGTGCACATTGTGACAGCAGGAAAGCGTTAAGCATTGCCATTTGTACGATGTACACTGACAGCTTTTTGTACCACACCTTGGCCTTCCTCAAAGCACTGTACGGTTGGAGGAGTTGATCGGAGAGATCAACACCCCCCATGTTTTTGTTGTACCCCAGTACACAGTCCGGTTTGCAGACCTGTGTAGAGGTACCCCGTACACTGCTGAGGGCACTGCCATCACCGTGTATGGTGGTCAAGAGAAGGACATCCCTCTTGTCCTTGTACTTGACCACCAGCAGGTGGTCGCTACATTGGGCTTTGCTCTCACCTTTTCTGAGCATCTGCCCAAGTAGCGTCTTCGGGAGGCCTCTCTGATTTTTGCGGACAGTACTGCAGGCTGCGGTACCTCACGCAGAGAGGGATTTGTAGACTGGGATGCTGGAATAAAATTTATCAGTGTAGAGGTGATAACCTTTATCCAGCAGTGGGTGCACCAAATCCCACACAATTTTCCCACTCACTCCCAGGATAGAAGGACACTCAGGCGGTTCAATCCTGCTGTCTTTCCCTTCGTAAACTCTAAAGCTGTGGGTGTACCCTGAGGTACTCTCACACAGCTTGTAGAGTTTGATTCCGTACCTGGCCCTTTTGTTGGGCAGGTATTGACGGAATCTAAGTCGCCCCTTAAAATGAAACAAGGACTCATCCACGCAGATATCCCTTTTGGGCACGTACACTTGACCAGCCGAACTTTGAACAGATGGTCAAAATTGGGGTCATCTCGTGCGGGACACCGTGCATTATCGTTGTAATGCAGGAACTGATGGATGGCCTCAAAACGCGTCCGAACCATGACCATTCGGAACACTGGAGTGTTATATAAAATATCTACACTCCAATATTGCTGAAGTTCTGGCTTCTTCACGATCCCCATGTGGAGGACCAGGCCCCAAAACTGCATCATTTCAACTGCGTCTACAGGAGACCAGTTAGAAAATGATGAACCGGCGTTTTGCTCCAAAAATTGCCGAGCATACAAATTAGTTTGCTCCACCATGAGGTTAACAAAATCCTCAGAGAAAAAGACTTTAAAAAAGTCTATTTCTGTGAGGCCGGTGGTGTCAAACTTGATTCCTGATTCTGCCACAAAATCAGGAATCAGTGGCTCGTAATTTCCGGGGGGCGAGGTCCATATGGAGTCCGAAGAAGGGAGCGCTGGTTCATCTTCAGGAGTGGGTGCTGCGTCATCTTCTCTCCTGGGGCGTCTGCATGGCGGTTCTGCATGACCCGAGGAGGAAGATGAGGAGGAGGAGGAGGAGGAAGAGGATGAAGAATCTGAAGTGTAAAGGAATGTGGGATCCTCTCCCTCGCTATCAGTGTCGGAGGCAAGGAAAGAACATGCCTCCTCCACTAAATAGCGCTGCTGGGACGAACAGGACGAACGGGATATTTTTTTGTGAGTATGGTGCTTGGGTGTAATTTATTGGAACTATGTGTACGTGTGAGGGGGGGATAGTGTTTGGTGCAAACTATTCTGAAAAGAAAAAGCTAAAGGAAAAAAAGCAAATAGGGAAAAAAAATACCTGTGAAAGGAAAAGTCTAAAACAACAGGCCCTAGCTCTGATAAGTGAACTGCGTCACTTATCAAAGTTCGGCGGCTGCTGGGTGTGTGAACGGGGATGTGAAAGAAAACGGCAGGCACGAGAGCTCTGATAAGTGAACCGCGTCACTTATCAAAGTTCGGCGGCGGCGGCTGGGTGCGCAGACGTGGATGTGGAAAAAAAAAAGAAACGAAAGGCACGGGTTCAGATGCAGCGGCGGGGTGCGCGGACGGGGATGTGGAAAAAAAAAAAAGAAACGAAAGGCACGGGTTCAGATGCAGCGGCGGGGTGCGCGGACGGGGATATGGAAAAAAAAAAAAGAAACGAAAGGCACAGGTTCAGACGCCGCGGCGGGGTGTGCGGACGGGGATGTGGAAAAAAAAAAAGAAACGAAAGGCACGGGTTCAGACGCAGCGGCGGGGTGCGCGGACGGGGATGTGGAAAAAAAAAAAGAAACAAAAGGCACGGGTTCAGACGCAGTGGCGGGGTGCGCGGACGGGGATGTGAAAAAAAAAAAAGAAACGAAAGGCACGGGTTCAGACGCAGCGGCGGGGTGCGCGGACGGGGATGTGGAAAAAAAAAAAGAAACGAAAGGCACAGGTTCAGACGCCGCGGCGGGGTGCGCGGACGGGGATGTGGAAAAAAAAAAAGAAACGAAAGGCACGGGTTCAGACGCAGCGGCGGGGTGCGCGGACGGGGATGTGGAAAAAAAAAAAGAAACAAAAGGCACGGGTTCAGACGCAGTGGCGGGGTGCGCGGACGGGGATGTGAAAAAAAAAAAAGAAACGAAAGGCACGGGTTCAGACGCAGCGGCGGGGTGCGCGGACGGGGATGTGGAAAAAAAAAAAGAAACGAAAGGCACAGGTTCAGACGCCGCGGCGGGGTGCGCGGACGGGGATGTGGAAAAAAAAAAAGAAACGAAAGGCACGGGTTCAGACGCAGCGGCGGGGTGCGCGGACGGGGATGTGGAAAAAAAAAAAAGAAACAAAAGGCACGGGTTCAGACGCCGCGGCGGGGTGCGCGGACGGGGATGTGGAAAAAAAAAAAGAAACGAAAGGCACGGGTTCAGACGCAGCGGCGGGGTGCGCGGACGGGGATGTGGAAAAAAAAAAAGAAACGAAAGGCACGGGTTCAGACGCAGCGGCGGGGTGCGCGGACGGGGATGTGGAAAAAAAAAATAAACGAAAGGCACGGGTTCAAACGCAGCGGCGGGGTGCGCGGACGGGGATGTGGAAAAAAAAAAAAGAAACGAAAGGCACGGGTTCAGACGCAGCGGCGGGGTGCGCGGACGGGGATGTGGAAAAAAAAAAAGAAACAAAAGGCACGGGTTCAGACGCAGCGGCGGGGTGCGCGCAAGGGGATGTGGAAAAAAAAAAAAGAAACGAAAGGCACGGGTTCAGATGCCGCGGCGGGGTGCACGGACGGGGATGTGGAGAAAAAAAAAAAGAAACAAAAAGCACGGGTTCAGACGCAGCGGCGGGGTGCGCGGACGCGGGTGTGGAAAATAAAAAAAAGAAACGAAAGACACGGGTTCAGACGCAGCGGCAGGGTGCGCGCAAGGGGATGTGGAAAAAAAAAAAGAAACGAAAGGCACGGGTTCAGATGCCGCGGCGGGGTGCGCGGACGGGGATGTGGAAAAAAAAAAAAAGAAATGAAAGGCACGGGTTCAGACGCCGCGGCGGGGTGCGCGGACGGGGATGTGGAAAAAAAAAAAAAGAAACGAAAGGCACATGTTCAGACGCAGCGGCGGGGTGCGCGGACGCGGATGTGAAAAAAAAAAAAAGAAACGAAAGGCACGGGTTCAGAAGCCGCGGCGGGGTGCGCAGACGGGGATGTGGAAAAAAAAAAAATAAACGAAAGGCACGGGTTCAGACGCCGCGGCGGGGTGCGCGGACGGGGTTGTGGAAAAAAAAAAAAGAAACGAAAGGCACGGGTTCAGACGCAGCGGCAGGGTGCGCGGACGCGGATGTGGAAAATAAAAAAAGAAACGAAAGGCACGGGTTCAGACACAGCGGCGGGGTGCGCGGACGGGGATGTGGAAAAAAAAAAAAGAAACGAAAGGCACGGGTTTACATGCAGCGGCGGGGTGCACGGACGGGGATGTGGAGAAGAAAAGTGAGCACGAGTGTTGATCGGTGAACTGCGTCGCCAATCAACGCTCGGCGGCACTAAAGGGGGTGAAAAAGAAAAGCGAGCATGAGTGTTGATCGGTGAACTGCGTCACCAATCAACGCTCGGCGGCTGCTAAATTTGGGCACGGATGGACGCGGCGCAAAGTGGGAGTGGAGGGGGGATGGGGGGATGGAGGGGGGTGGGGGGGGTAAGAAAGATCTGGCCGGGATCGGGGTATCAACACTTACGGTTCGCAGTCTCTCTTCTTTCTTCTGTCTTCTGTCTTCTTTCTTTTATTTTTTTAGCGAGAATTATGGTGTCACAGGCTACTGTGGCACCACAAGTCTCAGCACAGGAGGGGATCTGTAAGCGTGACCGCTCTGCAGGAACCCTCACCAAGTGTGAGGATTCCTGCAGAGCAGTCAGACAGGTCAGGGGCAGGTGAGACAGGTCACAGAGCGGTCACACCGCTGCTGTGACCTGTGATTGATTGGATCGATGATCACATCGATCCCACCAATCAGGGGAGGCCCTGGTGATGCCGGTGTTGCTAGGCACCAGTCTATGATCGGAGCTCACAGCTCCGGTCATAGGCAGGTTACCGGCAGGTCACCAGCAAGTGACCGGCAGGTCACCATCAGTGCACAGCGCGGTCATACCGCTGCTGTGCCCTGTGATTGGCGCGATCGACGATCACATCGATCGCGCCAATCAGCTGCAGGATCCGGAGCCATGGCACAGGAGGCAGGGCAGGGCAGAGGGGGCTGCGGAGCGCCTAGTTACAGGCAGGGCACAGCGCGGTAACACCGCCGCTGTGCCCTGCGATTAGCGCGATCGATGTGATCGTCGATCACGCCAATCCGGGGGGGTTTTGGCCAGTGCCTGGCGTTGCCAGGCACCGGCCCCAGTATCGAGTACATCGGTACTAGATCCTAGCCTGGGACCTCACTGTTTCAGCCAATCTGATTGGCTGAAACAATGAGAAAGGCTGTGATTGGCTGTTCAGAATTGAACAGCCAATCACAGCGATCGGGAGGCCAGGGGGGCGGCGCCATACCCCAAGATGCCAAGGCCATCTTCCGTAAGGTAAGATGGCGTCGGAATTTTAATGCGATCACCGCGACTTAAGTCGCGGTGTCGCATTAAAGGGCATGACATACTATCCCGTCGGTGGTCATACGGGCCCACCCCACCTCGACGGGATAGTACGTCAGATGTCAGAAAGGGGTTAAAAACAGAAAATAGAATTCTTTACAAATATAAAATAGAACTTGGGCTTTTTAGGCTCTAATATCATATAGTATAAGGAAACAACCCCTGTACATAGCCACAATGAATACATTCCAACCATATCCTTTGTATTTAAGCTTCTAATAAGTTGAGCAAAGGTCACTGTAATGGGAGGGGGAGCAGGGTCAACTGTGACATTGCCTAACGTGATTGATGAAATGTGTGTTATCAGCTGTGTATTGAGGTATTGGATGTCACTGTGATATTGACTATCTTGATATGGAAACTGCTATAAATGCTTCTTCAAAGTATGCCTAAAATTGCTCCAGTGGTTAGTGTGAAGGGTGTAAGATGCATAATATATATATATATATATATATATATATATATATATATATATATATATATATATATATATATACAGTGGCATGGAAAAGTTTGGGTATCCCTGGTCAAAATTACTGTTATTATGAACAAATAAGCAAGTTGAAGGAGGAATTATCTTTAAAAGGCCTAAAGTTTAAGATGACACATTTCCTTTGTATTTTTGGCAAAATAAAATATGTTTTCATTTTTTACATTTTAAATATTGCAAAATGGAAAATGGGCCAATGCAAAAGTCTGGGCACCCTTGGAGATTTGTGTGCTCAGAAAACTTTGACCAAGGTTTCAGACCTTAACTAGCCTGTTAGGGTTATGGCTTGTTCACTATCATGGATAGGAAAGGCCAGGTGATTAAAATTTCCCAACTTTATAAAAATCCAGCCTTGTGCCAAAAATCAGTAGCCATTAGTGTTGAGCATTCCGATACCGCAAGTATCGGGTATCGGCCGATACTTGCGGTATCGGAATACCGATACCGAGATCCGATACTTTTGTGGTATCGGGAATCGGAATCGGAAGTTCCCAGTGTATGGTTCCCAGGGTCTGAAGGAGAGGAAACTCTCCTTCAGGCCCTGGGATCCATATCCATGTAAAAAATAAAGAATTAAAATAAAAAATAGGGATATACTCACCCTCTGACGCGCCCTGGTAGTAACCGGCAGCCTGCTTTGCTTAAAATGAGCGTGTTCAGCACCTTCCATGACGTCACGGCTTCTGATTGGTCGCGTGCCAATTGGTCACAATCCGCAACGTCATCCCTCAGGTCCTAAATTCCCTTCTAGGAATTTAGGACCTGAGGGATGACGTCACGGCTTCTGATTGGTCGCGTGGCGGTCACATGAGCGGCATGCGACCAATCAGAAGCCGTGACATCATGGAAGGTACTGAATGCGCTCATTTTAAGCTAAGAAGGCTGTTGGTTCACAGTGGTAAGGTCCAGGCTGCGTCGGAGAGGTGAGAATATCAATATTTTTTATTTTAATTCTTTATTTTACACATTCATATGGATCCCAGGGCCTGAAGGAGAGTTTCCTCTCCTTCAGACCCTGGGAACCATCAGGGATACCTTCCAATACTTGAGTCCCATTGACTTGTATTGGTATCGGGTATCGGTATAGGCGAGATCCGATACTTTGCCGGTATCGGTCGATACTTTCCGATACCGATACTTTCAAGTATCGGATGGTATCGCTCAACACTAGTAGCCATTGGTTCTTCTGAGCAGCTGCCTAACACTCTGAAAATGAAAATAGAGACCCACGAAGCAGGAAAAGACTATAAGCAAAGCATTTTCAAGTTGTCCTTTCCTCAGTTCTAAATGTAGTTAAGAAATGGAAGTTAACAGGAACAGTGGAGGTCAAGGTAAGATTGGGAAGAACAAGCAGAATTTCAGTGAGAGCTGCTTGCAGGATTGCCACAGAGACAAATCAGAACCTCTGCGTGACTGCAAAAGACCTTCAGAAAAATTTAGCAAACTTTAGAGTTGTAGTACATTTTTCTACCATTCAAAGACACCTGCAGAAATATGGTTTCAATGCAATTTCAACAAATTATTGATGCAAACATAACACCATCTGTAAAAATGCTGAATTTGAAAAGATGATCACTTCTGCAAATGGATAATGTTGCTAAACACACGTCAAAATCCAGAATGCCTCAAAAGGCACAAGCTGAAAGTTTTAAAATGGCCCTCATAGTCCTTAGATCTGAACATCAATGAAAATCTGTGGCTAGACCTCAAAATAGCATTGCATGCAAGATGACCCAGGTGTCTCACAGAACTAGAAGATGTCATGGTTCGCTGGGTTTGCTGGTTAAGTGGTTTAAGAGTTAATGTGGATGGCCTCTCTTTGGGATCTTGAGAGGGTTTTTATAGCCTCTTTGTGGGGTCATCCTCTGTCGTTTATACTCTAATCTAAGTGTGTCTGACCCTGCTCTGCCTGTGCTTCGTGCCTACCCTTGTATGTCTGCTTGTTTTTTGATCTGGTCTCGTCCCTGTTTAAATCTTCCGTCTGCTGATTCTTTACCTCGCCGCCCTCTTTGTGTATGACCTTCGGCTACGTCCTGACCTCCCTCTGTTTGTTCCTGCTGTACCACACCGCCCTCTCAGTGTATTTGTTGCTTTGCTGACCTGACTACTGTTTTCTGCTCTTCACGTTTTCTTTCCTGTGCTGCTGTCGGCTCCTAGTGGGGCTTTGCAGTAGCTCTGCCCCCTTCTCTGAAGTCCGGTCACGTGACCGCAGGTCTTGTTGGTGCAAAGTACTCCAGAGCACCTCCACTCTCCTCAGGTCCCAGCTCCTGGCTGCTGATAGACCTACTACAGACTTCGGACCCTCGACCCGTTGTACCTGCAGGTAAGAGTCCTCAGCATTTCCCTTTCTGCATCCTCTGTAGCTGGGGTAGTGGTTACCAAAGGTCTTTACCTGACAGAAGAATTTTCCAAGGAAGATATAATGAAAATCTGTCAAACAAGATTTGAAAGACTCTTGGCTGGCTCCAAAAAGTGTTTACAAGCTGTGATACTTGCAAAAGGGGATGCTACTAGGTACTAACCAGGCACGATGCCCAAACTTTTGCATCAGCCCATTTTCCTTTTTATAATTTTTAAAATGTAAAAAATGACAATATCCATTTTTTTCGCCTAAAATACAAAGGAAATGTATCATCTTTAACTTTTAGCCTTTTAGTGATCATTTCATCTTCAACTTGCTTAACTGTTTACAATAACAGTATTTGACCAGTGGTGCCCAAACTGTTACATACCACTGTATATCTGTATATATATTAATAAAGATCTTGAAAAAATGAACAGTAGGTATGGCATGTGATGTGCTGACTCTTTACTTTGCGTTTATATTACCATGTATTCTAGCTACCTTATTGCAATTAATCCCACTACCACTGGTGCCACAGATCTGCACTATATATTGCATATATTGCAGTACTCACTGTTGTATATCCATGGAATGGGGGTCACTGTAGATAGTATCTTGGGCAAGGTGTTATAGCATACAGATGGAACCAGGACTAGTGTCTTTGATCATCTATCCACCCCCTGATGTGTTGGAGCAGCTGCTAAATTATCCCAAACCAGCTCCCACAATCCCTCTCTCCAGAGCCTGAATTGTGGCCTATAAATTGTGAAAATGTATCAAAACCCAGATCAAAACAGCACCTAAAACCATGTGTTGTTACTAAAGCCCACCCAAGAACAATTTATCTTATAAAACTAATTTATACTTGTGGCTTTTTTAGCCAGAAGAATTTTTGTGAATAAACTCTGTGTCAACATACTCATACTCTGGTTCATGAAACACCATAAGAAGTTAATGTTGCAGCCAGAGGCCTTTGTGTAACTTGAAATACCACATTGTTCTACATAACAATCCCAGAATAATAAATGCAATATCTGCCTACTGTATGCGTAAATCCCTGAGGTAGTATATGTTTGCTACATTCTGGTCTGATTCATAGACGCTCCTTCAGTTCTGAATGAGGCGAGTAGGCTTCCTCCTGCACACTTTGCACTGTATGATTAAGTGGCTGTGGATGTGAAATCATTCTGTGTGGGTGTATGTTGTTCTGCTCTCTTTCTGTTTTTCTACTGATGATGGATTTTCAATGAAGTAGTCCTAGCTTACATTGGATCTATGAACTTTGCTTTCTTGTGAGAGAATTAGATGTAATATTTCTTAAGGCAACTCCAAGCAATAAATGAAAATGATGTAACTGTGTATTAGGATGTAGTCGTGGCTGAAGCTTTGCACTCTTTGCACAATCCTTTTTCCTTAGATATCTTTGAATTATAAATTATAATACTCCAGTGACAAATATTAAGAATTGACTCCTCCAGTGACCGTCACCAACCATAAGACATAAGTACAATAGATCCCTTTAGGACTTTTTTGGTCTGCATCACTGTCGTTCTGCCACAATATAGCGAGCTGCTGTTGGGTGGTGGTTTTATATCTGCCCAGAATTCGGACAACTGTGCAAGGAAACATTCAGCAGGAGATGCACAAAGTGCTCCAGCTCCATCATTCGCCCAGCCATTACAGAAATTGGTGTGGATCCCATTGACAGAACATCCTAGCAATATTCCTTTAATTAAACCACAACTTGAATACAGTTTCTTTAATGACAAACTGGAAAATAATCTTTCGGGAATGCTGAATTGTACAAGAATTGCAGTGCCCCGGTGGAGGAAATTTGTCTGGCCGGGTGACCCACGGAGTGATCCAGTACTTTGACCCCACGAGGGGTTATGGATTTCTCTTGGAGGATGACACGAGAGAGACGGTGTATGTAAATGGTGGATCTATTCATTGCAAGAGCCCCGTACAGGAATTGGACCAGGTATCATTTGTAAAGGAGTCAGGGCCCTGAGGGCCATATGCAGTGGCTGTACAGATGGTCTCCACTCAGGAAGAATGACGGGTGCATGCAGCCCACCGTGATATGCGACCCATTGCAATGGATGCAGCGCTTGCAGCCAAACAGGAGAAAGAGGCACTTGAACAACATGTGGCAGCCTGTTGTGAATTCCGTTCTCGGACTCCCTCCTGTGGTCATGAATGGTACTTTGGTTAGTTCTGCTCTTGGGCTCCCTCTGGTGGCTTCGAGCAGAACTGCTGATCACTAGGTTGGCTTTATCAGCTGCTCTCGTTATGTTGCTATGCTGCTTCCCTATTTAACTCCACTCAGATCGTTACCTGATGCCAGCTGTCAATGTATCAGAATTGGTTCAGATCTCTCTTGGACTTCTCTGAGGACCTGTCCACTCCAGCAGAAGCTAAGTCCCTGCTAGTTCATTTGTTGTTACTGCTGCCTGAATATATTTCTTAGCACTGCTAAATTCTAGTCCAGTTTGCTATCATGATGTTTCCTTGCTAGCTGGAAGCTCTGGGGTGCAGTGTTGCACCTCCACACCGTGAGTCGGTGCGGGGGTCTTTTTGCATACTCTGCGTGGTTTTGTAGTTTTTTTATGCTGACCGCATAGTATTCTTTTCTATTCTCTGACTATTTAGTAAGTCTGGCCTCCTATGCTAAAACCTGTTTCATTCCTGTGTTTGTGACTTTCCTCTTAACTCACAGTCAATATATGTGGGGGGCTGCCTTTACCTTTGGGGGAATTTCTCTGAGGCAAGGTTAGGCTTCTATTTCTATCTTTAGGGGTAGTTAGCTCTTAGGCTGTGAAGAGGCGTCTAGGGAGAGTTAGGTACGCTCCACGGCTATTTCTAGTGTGTGCAATAGGAGTAGAGTTTGCGGTCAGCAGAGTTCCCACTTCCCCAGAGCTAGTTCAGTTTTTTGAGTTTACTCATCAGGTCATTCCAGGTGCTCCTAACCACCAGGTCCATAACAGCAGCCACAGATACAGCATCAGAGCTGGAAGTTCTGGGGGCCATGGGACCACAGCTGGAGGGGACACGGAGCCGGAGGAATGGCGGGGACTTCTCCTCCAGCAAATATTCTTCCCATACCTATATCGTGGTGCAGGGTCCACATGTGGGCCACTATACCAACCAACAGTCGTGCATTGATTAATGCGGCCCCTTTAAAATGTTGTGCCGGTTGCACCTGTTAAAGTCACGGACCCCTTCAAGAGACTAAGTGTACTTTTATGGACCATGTCACCCTTTTGTTTCAGGAGCCGTTATGGTCGGGGATGACCATATTTTAGGAGGGAGGGGTGTAAGGAGGTGGTGGGGACCCTTAGTGCTCCCTCTCTCCTAGATGCTGGGCATAAGTAGCCCGTGAGGTGCCCTGAAGATTTGCCATGTTTTACCATCTTATTAATACTATGTGTAATAAGGAAACATAGCATAAGTAGGAATTAAAACATAACTTTTATTATGTAACAAAAAATAAATAGATATATTGTTGCATTCATATCAGCATATGCTCTCTGAAGTATAGCATAGAGGGTGGCAGCTCTATTTCTTTATGTAGCACTGAAGCACTTTATCTCCCATGCAAGCGAGTCCCCTGATGATACGGCTTGCAAAGAAACGCGTTGGGACATTCAAATAGGGAGAGCGCAGGGCATGTTATACCTCAGGGGGTAGATGTGGACTGTCCTTGTAAGGGCAGGAGCTCGGGGATTCAGATTTATTGATAGCCCCTCAGGGATTGACAGGGAATTGTCTCCCGACATCGTGGCTTGATGGATTTCTCCACTGCAGCAAGTTTGGGCTCCACCTTACCTGTCTTTGGCAATTGGTGAGATCGTTCCATTATTATATATGTGTACATCTTTTTTTTTTTTTTCTCCAATTGACCTCAGCCCTTTATCTTGTGATAACTGCTGATATGAATGCAACCAAGGTTACCTGTTTATTGGTATTGGCACCTGATGAATGCTATTGGATATAGGCATTATCACTATTGAATTAGGTACCTTGGATTGAATAATAGGACACTGGGCCACTGCGAGTGTCCTTACAAAATCCTTAAAGGGGTACTAACACATTTATGGTATTTTCCCTGATAGGGTATACCTAGTAGTACTCTCTTTAATGTAGTTTTTAGGTGACAATATATCTATTTATTTTTTGTTACATAATAAAAGTTATGTTTTAATTCCTACTTATGCTATGTTTCCAGATTTTTGGTGGGATAATGTGATACGTTGAAATTATTGTTTATTGCTGTTTTTGTACTATGTGTAATATGTAATACTCTTTTATCCTATGCCTTGTATTGTTTATACTGTGTTGTAAATTAACATGGTAACATTAGGGACAGTAAGGGTTGTCAAAGAGGGGCTGGGTTAGCATCCTGGAAGAAGCAGCAATTTCCTGTTTCTGGAGCAACACCCGGGCTGGATTGCCCAAGGCAGGATGTGTGTCCCCATCTGGGGCAGAAGGGACCCCCCCATCTGGAGAATATGTGTGTCCCCGTTTGGGACAGAAGGACCCCCGGCTGGGGATAGGATTGCCCCAGGACTGTCAGGCAGTAGGAACGGGCATTAGGACTGAGGAGGTGCCCTCCAAGAGACTGTTAGCTCCCAGGAGCCAATTGAGAGCTAATGCTTCTGCTACTGCTGTGCCGATGGAGCAGCATCTTTGAATAGGGACAGCTCAGTAGTGGTTACCTCATTTACTTAATTCACCTCATCTACCCCATCCCTATTAAAATGTTTGTTAACGTTGGAACTGAAGCGTGACTGTGTGGTGTATCTGGAAGGGGCTATTGCTGAAAGGGTAGTTATACAAATCTGCCTAATGACACGCCTTCAAAGAATCCTGTGAGCAGGAATACCTTGCTAAAAATGAGCAATAAAAAAATAATTTATGGTGGATATACACTCACCGGCCACTTTATTAGGTACACCTGTCCAACTTCTTGTTAACACTTAATTTCTAATCAGCCAATCACATGGCGGCAACTCAGTGCATTTAGGCATGTAGACATGGTCAAGACAATCTCCTGCAGTTCAAACCGAGCAGCAGTATGGGGAAGAAAGGTGATTTGAGTGCCTTTGAACGTGGCATGGTTGTTGGTGCCAGAAGGGCTGGTCTGAATATTTCAGAAACTGCTGATCTACTGGGATTTTCACGCACAACCATCTCTAGGGTTTACAGAGAATGGTCCGAAAAAGAAAAAAAATCCAGTGAGCGGCAGTTCTGTGGGCGGAAATGCCTTGTTGATGCCAGAGGTCAGAGGAGAATGGGCAGACTGGTTCGAGCTGATAGAAAGGCAACAGTGACTCAAATCGCCACCCGTTACAACCAAGGTAGGCCTAAGAGCATCTCTGAACGCACAGTGCGTCGAACTTTGAGGCAGATGGGCTACAGCAGCAGAAGACCACACCGGGTACCACTCCTTTCAGCTAAGAACAGGAAACTGAGGCTACAATTTGTACAAGCTCATCGAAATTGGACAGTAGAAGATTGGAAAAACGTTGCTTGGTCTGATGAGTCTCGATTTCTGCTGCGACATTCGGATGGTAGGGTCAGAATTTGGCGTAAACAACATGAAAGCATGGATCCATCCTGCCTTGTATGGAGCATCTTTGGGATGTGCAGCCGACAAATCTGCGGCAACTGTGTGATGCCATCATGTCAATATGGACCAAAATCTCTGAGGAATGCTTCCAGCACCTTGTTGAATCTATGCCACGAAGAATTGAGGCAGTTCTGAAGGCAAAAGGGGGTCCAACCCGTTACTAGCATGGTGTACCTAATAAAGTGGCCGGTGAGTGTATATATGAAGGCTGTGAGCAGTCTATGACAACCCTTTTAAAGGGACCCTCTAAAGGAGAGCTTACACGCCTTATTATAGCATAGAAATGTTACAGAAGGGTTCATACCCCTGGTGCACCAGAACAGGTCATCTGAATGGCTGGGCAACATGCAAAACCATATTTCATTTGCTTGGAAAAATTCTGATTGTCATGTAGAAAAAAAAAAGAAGAGAAGAAGAATAAAAAGGGATATTCATGGGAGACTTGGGAATAAAACAAGAGAAGAAAATGTCCACTTTTGAGCTGACTTGGTATCAGGCCCATTTAAAGCATTCAAATAAAAAAATCCTTTTTTTGTAAACGTTTTTATAAGCACTCTGCAATTTTAAACATTATTAATGTCGAGAAAGCCCTTTTAACAGCAGTCAGTATTGTGCACCAGTGTTTGTATGGCAAAACCAGGAGTGGAGCTTACAGAGAAACACTATAATTGAAAGATTGACACCTGTGCTGTGTTTTTGAGTTGCTTTTGGTGCACAATACTGATAAAATACGGATCAAAATACTGGTGTGTGAATTAGACCTTACACGGTATATTTCAGGGTGTGTGTGAAATATATACACTCTACTATATACATACAGATACATGGTAGAGCTCTGGAGGAAGAAATGTGCAGGGAGATGTGAGAGCTGTGTCTGCAGCCGTATGTACAAAAGCAGTGAGTGAGCTCTGCTGAATAGAGCCCGGCCCACCAACATGGCATAAAAGTAACGTGACTGTGATGTAATGAGGGATTTCAGAGCTGGGATGTCAGGGAGGGAAATTAATATGACATCACAGGTAGTCAGGAGAGTCTCAATTTCAGAAGGATTTGGAAAAGGGAGGTATTTAGAATAGATTCCATCTATGGCAGTTAGTGCAGATGACAGGGGTACAGAGAAGTGTCCAACCTCTCTAACTACTCAGAATACAACACAAGTTGACATTACTTTCCTGCTTTTGTCAAAAGCTCTTCCTTTCAAAAAATGTGTTGGGTCATTGATGACTCGTCAATATGACCTGTGGGATAATAATTAGAAGTAAGATTCTTCTTTAATAAATTGCATCAGATGATAAGCCCTCAAAGCAATGGTCTTCAATGAGTAATGACCTAACCAATCATCAGGATGCCAGTGTAAAAGCAAGTAATCTTGGTTAGCCATGAGCTCGAGTGATTCATATTTGCCACATTAAAAATAAAAATAGTTAATACAGTAACAGAAATGCAAATTGTAAACATGCAAAACTTTACCTTGAAGCTTTTAACCGAGCAGTTCATCTATTAGACTGGAGTCAGGCACAGAATACTTCCCCAGAGATACCGCTGCTGTTAGTGTACAAAGAATGCAAATGGTTTATCCTAAACTGCAAATATTTAAAACATTTCCGATGGTTGAAAGTAATAAAGTCTGAATCATATTCTATAAAAAATACATGAATATTGCAGATAGTTATTTAAGGAATATACAATCTTCCAAACCAGTTTTAATGTCCTTTAATTAAATGTCATATTTCTTATGTCTGAGTGTATTTCCAAAATAGATAAACATTCCCATTGTAGAAAGGATTGTTTCATTAAATCATTAGTAAGTATTCTATTCAAAAAAATTTAATAATTCCATAATTTTCCCTCTCAAAAATATGCCATAAAATCTAGCAGTGAAGGCAAATGTAAATAACTACTGCTGTGGTAAATGACTGATTATTTTAATTTTTTGAAGTGAAAGATTTTATATGCTGAGTTTTAATATGTTTCCCTTTTAATAGTAAATGTCTACGCGACTGTTGTTTTTGACCCTGCAGAATTTCTGTATCTCAGTTTCCTTCCGTTTTTTTCCGATTTCCCATTCATTTCTCTCTCCTCTGATATGATCTAGCATACCAGAGGAGAGAGAAATGGGGTCCCCAAGCACATCCAGTACCTCCTGCTCCGTCCCCACAGGCCTTGGCATCTTGTTCCTGGAAGAAAATGGGCGTATGTGCACATCTGCCAGCCGGTACCTGGCAACAATAGGAAATTTTTCCTATTGGTTCATTTTGATTTCTGTGGTAGACCCTTTCACAGTAATCAAAATAAAAAAAAAACAGTAAATCAAACCCCCCTTTTTTACCCCCTTAGTTAGGTAAAAATAATAAAAAAAATGTATTTTTTATATTCTTTGCAGTTAGGGTTAGGGTTGGGGCTAGGGTTAGGGTTGAGGTTACAGCTAGGGTTAGGATTGGGCTTGGGTTAGTGTTGGGCCTAGGGTTAGTGTTGGGGTTACAGCTAGGGATATGGTTGGCTAGGGTTAGGGTTGGGGCTAGGGCTGGGGTTGGGGTTAGAGCTAGGGCTATGGTTCAGGCTAGGGTTAGGATTGTGTTGGGGTTAGGGTTGTGTTGGGATTAAGGTTGTGTTGGGGTTAGGGTTGGGCTGGGGTTACGGTTGTGGTGTTGGGGTTTGGGGTGTGGTGTTGGGGTTTGGGTTGTGGTTAGGGTTGGGATTAGGGTTAGGGTGTGTGTTGGGGTTAGGGTTGGGGTTAGGGCTGCGTTAAGATTGGATTTAGAATTGGTGGGGTCTCCAAATGAGTCATGGCATCAACCATTGATTCCAGACAATTTTGCATTCAAAAAGTCAAATGGTGCTCCCTCACTTCTGAACCCTGCCATGCGCCCAACATGCGGGGTATCATCGGACTCAGGAGAAATTGCACAACAAATTTTGTGGTCCATTTTCTCTTGATACCCTTGTGAAAATAAAAAAGTTTAGGTCTAAATTAATTTTTTTGTGAAAAAAGTAAAATGTTAGTTTCTTCCTTCTAAACTTCTTTAGTTCTCGTGAAGCACTTGAAGGGTTAATAAACATCTTGAATGTGGTATTGCACACCTTGAGGGGTGCAGTTTTTAGAATGGTGTCACTTTTTGGTATTGTATGTCGTATTGACCCCCCAAAGTCACTTCAAATGTGAGGTGGTCCCTAAAAAAATGGTTTTGCCAATTTTGGTGAAAAATGAGAAAATACTGGTCAGATTTTAACCCCCTATAACTTTCTATCGAAATAGGGTTATTTCCAAAATTGTGCTGATGTAAAGTAGACATGTGGGAAATGTTATTTATTAACTATTGTGTCTGACACAACTCTCTGATTTAATGGCACAAAAACTAAAAGTTTGAACATTTTTGCCAAACTTCAGTTTTTTCATAAATAAACAAAGCCATATGAAATAAATTTTACCACTAATATGAAGAAAAATATGTCATGAAAAAACAGTATCAGAATCAGTGGAATACGTTCAAGTGTTCCAGAGCTATAACCTCATAAAGTGACAGTGGTCAGAATTGTAAAAATTGGCCTTGTCATAAAAGTGCAAACGAGTTTGGGGGGTAAAGGGGTTAAAACACATTGAAATAATTCTCAAAACATTTGTGTGTAGACCAATTTCTCTCTCTTTTTTGATAGTTTGGCAAAATTAAACAGTCATGGATCGGTCACTAAGTGGTTAAACAAAGCTGCTTTGTTTTTAGAACTTCCTGGTATTTACATTCTTAGGTGCAGATTACTTGCATCTTTGAATGCAAAAAAAATGTATATGTGTTTTTTACATGCAGATTTTCCACATTTAATGCCAGTCTATGGGGAAATTGCGCACAGAAAAATCTCAAAAACCCACCAAAAACCATATTGCAAATTGAAGAAAACCATGGCAGGTCAGTTTATGCAGTGGAAAAAAAGAAGCACAGTGGGCAGGAGATTTTATAAATCCCATCCACTTTGCTGTTACTGTAAAATACTATATTTTTGACGCAGCATCAAAAATGCGATAAAAGCTCCTCATGAGAATGTAGTCTTATATCTCTGTGCAAACATTTTGGGAAGCCTCATTTAAAAGAGCATATCATAACCATGTTTACCTGCACCTCTCTGAGTAAGGGTTTACATATACAAACTCATTATTAACACGGAGCATAGTACAGATCTGGAGAACTCTACGTGGCCAAGCTGTACCTCTGCATGTCTCTGCTATGTGCATGGCATCTAATACCATCTACTGTAAATAAATGAAGCATGACTGCAAAAACCTTCTGCTATTTATAATAGGCAGTATAATTATTTTTGCCAATGTTCCAAAAAATTTAATTGGAAACACTATTTTTTATTAAAATGGAAACACAACATGCCACTTTACAAACTATTTTACAGAAATTCAATTTATTGAATCATCAGAATATTTTTTTATATATGGCAGCAGTTTCCATAAGGCAATATGTATATTGGAGAACATACAGGTGCTTCTCGCAAAATTAGAATATCATCAAAAAGTTAATTTATTTCACTTCTTCAATACAAAAAGTGAAACTCATATATTATATAGAGTCATTACTAACAGAGTGATCTATTTCAAGTGTTTATTTTTGTTTATGTTGATGATTATGGCTTACGGTCAATTAAAAGCCAAAAGTTATTATCTCAGTAAATTTGAATACTTTATAACACCAGCTTGAAAAATTATTTTAAAATCCAAAATGTTGGCCTATTGAAATATATTTTCAGTAAATGCACTCAGTACTTGGTCGGGGCTCCTTTTGTATCAATTACTGCATCAAAATGGCGTGGCATGGAGGTGATCGGTCTGTAGCACTGCTGAGATGCTATGGAAGCCCAGGTTGCTTTGATAGCACCCTTCAACTCATCTGCATTGTTGGGTCTGGTGTCTCATCTTCCTCTTGACAATACCCCATAGATTCTCCATGGGGTTAAGGTCAGGCGAGTTTTACTGGCCAATCAAACACAGTGACACTCCTGTTTTTATATCAGGTATTGGTACTTTTGGCAGAGTGGACAGGTGCCACGTCCTGCTGGAGAATGAAATTTCCATAGCCAAAAAACTTGTCAGCAGAGGGAAGCATGAAGTGCTCTAAAATCTCCTGGTAGACGGCTGCGCTGACTTTGGTCTTGATAAAACACAGTGGATCTACACCAGCAGATGACATGGCTCCCCAAACCATCACTGATTGTGGAAACTTCACATTAGACCTCAAGCAGCTTGGAATGTGTGCCTCTCCACTCTTCCTCCAGAATCTGGGACCTTGATTTCCAAATGCAAATATTACTTTCATCTGAAAACAACACCTTGGACCTCTGAGCAACAGTCCAGCTCTTTTTCTTCTTGTCCCAGGTAAGATGCTTCCTGCATTGTCTATTGGTCATGAGTGGCTTAACACAAGGAATGCAACATTTGTAGCCCATGTCCTGGATACATCTGTGTGTGGTGGCTCTAGAAGCAATGACTCCAGCAGCAGTCCACTCCTTGTGAATCTCCCCCAAATTTTTTAATGGCCTTTTCTTAACAATTCTTTCAAAGCTGCTGTTATGCCGGTTGCTTGTGTACCTTTTTCTGACACACTTTTTCCTTCTACTCAACTTTCCATTAATATGCTTGGATACAGCACTCGCTAACAGCCAGCTTCTTTAGCAATGACCTTTTGTGGCTTACCCTCCTTGTGGAGTGTGTCAATGACTGCCTTCTGGACATCTGTCAAGTCAGCAGTCTTCCCCATAATTATGGAGCCTACTGAAACAGCCTAAGGGGCCTTTTTAAATGCTTAGGAATCTTTTGCAGGTGTTTTTTGTTAATTATATTAATTATTCTAATTTACTTGGATAATGACTTTTGGGTTTTCATTGGCTATAAGCCATAATCATCAACATAAACAGAAATAAACACTTAAAATAGATCACTGTTTGTAATGACTCTGTATAATATATGAGTTTCACTTTTTGTATTGAACAACTAAAATTAACTTTTTGATAATATTCTAATTTTGTGGGAAGCACCTGTATATTGAGACACATGCAGTCCCTGTAATTCTATATTACAGAGATGCAGGCACTCCACGTTCCAACATATGTGCCTCTATATTAAATTGGAGCTATATAGAGGTGTATAAAAGCCTTATGTCTTCGATAGATGCTAAATTTCAACTCTTATGCTCAATATCAACTTAGTGGGACAGTCGCAGTCTGTATTATTCTGGTCTATTTTAAAACAGAGCGCTCTAACAGTTTCGCAGGATGTCTCTAAGGATTATAAGGAAACTATGTATTGATATAGAAATGCCTTATATCGCAAGACCAAATTGTGGTGGAACCGGACATCACTTGAGAATTATCTATCAAAAAAAAAAAAAAGTACCAAGGGGGTTAACGGTCCAGCTGTACCCTACATTTGAACTACAAGAGGAGGATCTGACAAAAAGGTGGACAGCAGCAGCAAGTACATGCTCTTTTGAGTTTATTCAAATCCTCATAGATAAGAACACTTTTTCTCTTGGGGAAATTGATGAGGAACTGGGAGCTATCCGGAATGTATTGCAAAAGGATGTACGAAAAAAAGATCTTTTGGAGAAGTGGCATAAAGATCTTGAGTCTGATTCAGTTAAATGGGAGGAAGAGGTGAGCCAAGGGAAACGTAAAAAATTTCAGCGTGACATGAATGACTATGATATGGATAGGATATACAAGTGGCAACAAAAGAAAAAACTATTTCCAATAAAAGTAGATCAAGAGAACCATCTGTGGCTTCCAGTGCTCCTGGCACGGAAAGCCACACTACGACCAGTGATATTGAGGACCGAAGAGACCTCAATATGAGGAATGGTGCTCGTAAGAGGCAGTTCCCAGACATGTTCAATAAAACACACAAACGTCACAAGAATAAGGATCAATATAAGGTAGTCAATCTGTCACAGCATGAAATTACGCCCATCCAACGCAAGGCATCCCTTAGTATGGCAGCTTATGGTCCGAGTAGTGCGCATGCACTCTCTCCTTACCCTGTACACTTCCGGATGCGCTCTTTCACTGGACCGCTTGGGTTCCAAGAAGCGTTCCGGCGAGCGCATGTCTGGAAGTGTAATTACGTTCAGGAAGTGAGGAGGAGTTTTCATGCGCCGATAATGCCTGGCATCAATTCAGCAATCCTTCTGGTCATGTTATCTCAATACGTTCACTCATTGGAGCCAGTTTACTACTGTCGTAGCTGTTTTCATTCTGACCCAAATGTCAGCTGACAGATCACCAGTGAGACCTAATTGTGGATTTACGCCCTTAGTTGACAAGCGCTTGGAGACAAAAGACACCTCACACGTATCCCGTGAGCAAGTCACTTTTATCTGATATATAAAAAGCCAAAGCAATGTTTTATACCATTTACATCCAATGCATTTCAATGTAACTCATGTAGCCCCCACCAGCACCCAGGGTCATATTCTATTTACCATAGCTCAGAACATATTGTAACTGACTATTGAGAACATACATGATAAGAAGTGTAGTCTCCTTGAAGGGGAAGACCATCAGACTACTGAGTCAACAGATTCTAGTAATTCTAACACTTAAAGGTAAAAGGCACTTAAAGGCAAGGCAGTTAAAGGCAAACTATTAACCCTTCTATAACAATTTCCCCCTTTTGTAAATGGTATAACCTCTGCTACGGGGTCCGCTGATGTCCACAAAGGAGCTACTGTCTCATGGGTCTAGTACCCACAAGGGGACTTCCTACCTGCTTCGCCCATCCACCCTCAATGTGGACACTCAACTTCCCCATCAGCAGTGGCCATACGGGGCCTATGATATACTACAGAAGGTTCAGCCTTAGATAATACATATATTAGCGCTTTTACGGCTACATAAAACAATAAGCAAAGCAACAAGATTTGCATACAAGTCTGAAAAATACCAAAAATAATCCATCCTGCTAGGCCGCTAAGCCAATCGTCTGGATTTAAAAAGAAGTTTTTATATTGTATTAGTCTTATTAAGAGCCTTAAGGAACCAAGAAAATCTGAGTCCAAGTCTCATTGGGTATGCTGTGTGGTGTTAATACCTTCCTTGGCTCCAGGGGTAAAGGCTAAGTACAGCATAGCCCTTACAAATACTGGGCTGTGTATACAGATCTAACAGTCCAGGTTTGTCCTTCCGCGTCTTTTATAAGAAAACCATGATGTTGAGTAAGTTGCTGTCCTTGTCAACATTTAAAAGTTTATCCAGTGTCTCTGTAAGGTGCAGACATCCTACCACTGCCAGCAAGGTGATTAGAACAACAGTCTTTCTGCTAGTGAAAAGATCTTTTTGTAGTGACTGGCATGGATCCAGGTGGGCGTTCCCTCAAGTGAATGTGGTCAACTGGACTTTACAACGGGCCGTCAAACCGTGGATATAGGCTCCTTCTCGCGTGTCTGTGTATGACCACCCAATCACCTGGATTCAGCAGATGTGCGTCCGCACTGGCATTAAGATCTGGAGTGGACGAAAACACATGTTTATGCACCACATTAAGTATTTTCTGCAAGGCCTGGACATGGGCTGTCATAGCACCGTGTTGCATTTGTAGCACCTGTGGGAAGTACAGACCAGTCTCTGGCAAACTACTAAACAGGACTTCAAAAGGGGACAAGCTTGTCTTTCTATTTGGAGTGTGTCTGACTAGAAAGAGTGCAAGAGACAAGCACTCTATCCTGCTCTTTCCTGTGTCTGCCATGGCTTCTGAATTTTCAGTTTAAGTGTCGCATTTAGTGTTCCCATTTTTCCACTACTTTGTTGTCTATATGGTGCATGATATGCTTGCTGTACTCCCAGGGCCTGCATGACTTCCCTCATTATTTCTCCCGTGAAGTGTGTGCCCCTATCGCTCTCTGTGGTTTCTGGGCACCATACCTGCAGATCAGTTCTTTCATCAGTTTGTCTGCAGTCACTTTAGCATTTGCACATTTTACCAGATAGGCTTCCAGCCAACCAGAGAAGAGATCTACACATACTCGGACATTTTTCACACACTCCTACCTTGGGTAGCTGTATGTAGCCCGTCTGCAGTCTCTGAAACGGGTAGAGAGGCCTGGGTGTCGCTTTCTTAGGGATTTTTACTGTTTTACCAGGGTTGTGCTGTGCACAGATGAGGCATGACCGTACGAGCTTTGCTGCTGCGTAACTGAAACCAGGAGTGATCCGGAAGGCATCTACCATGGACACATGTGACATTTTGAGGTGTGAGTGGGGCCAAGTGTTGCTTGTGCCATAATTAGGAACAGGGACCTTGGTATATACAATTTATCCTTATTCTCCCAAAACTCTTTTTGAGTTCAACTCAGCTCCCATTCTCCCCCGTGTTCCTTCTCTGTTTGGGCAGCTGGAGGGATTTCAGGACATCTAGGCTCAGTGTGGCTGGAATACGCTGACTCTCCGCCACCGTCCACTGCTCCCTAGGCCGCCTTGCTGCTACTTTAGCAGCCTCGTCCGCCCTTCTGTTGCCCTCTACCTCCACAGAGTCACCGTCCATGTGTGCTGTTACCTTGACGATGCCAACCTGGACTGGTAACGTCAATACCTCCACTAATTGTTTCATCAGCTCTGCATTTTTAATGGGCTTACCGGCTGATGTAAGAAACGTTCTGCTTCTCCAGACAGGGCAATAATCATGGGATATTCCCCATGCACAATTCGAATCTGTGTAAATATTAGCGACTTTACCTGCAGCAGCTCTACACGCCTCAGTGAGCGCCTTCAACTCTGCCTCCTGCACCAACATGTGTGGAGGGAGTGGTTCAACTCGGATTACCTCATGTGAGGATACTACTGTATGTCCAGGGTAGAATCGCCCATCCTGGTGGTATCTGGAGCCATCTACAAAAATAAAACTTCAAAATATGCATTAGGAACAGGTTTTTTTTTTTTCATGAACATGTAAAACATACTGCCTCCTGACTCATCAGTTCCTATGCAGTCATGTTTGTGCGTCATGTCAACGTACCAGTGTACTTTTTTTTTTTTCTAATGCTGTCACCAATTCCCCCTCTTCTGAATCCACAGGCAGATGAGTGGCTGGATTCAGAACACTATGTCTTTTGAGGGTGACGTATTCAGGAATTAGTATTAGAACACATTCGAGTCTGATCAGTCTATCCATAGACAGGTGTTTTGGTTGAACTTGTACAAGTATGGCATTAATGTCATGTGGGGAACAAATTGTCAAAAGAAAAAGTCAGTGTGAGCTCACATGCCTAGCAGTAATACAGCAGCTCTACAACACGGACACACGTAGGAGACCCTCTAATCACTGGGTGTAATTGTGCTGAGTAGTAAGCTATTGGTCTCTGTTCCTCTCCACGTTGCTGTGTCAGTACTGCGGTAGCATGTCCTCCCTGCTCTGTTCAAAATAAGAAAAATGGCTGATCATAGTTTGGAATGCCTAAGGCTGGGGCTGGCACAATGAGCAGCTTCAGAGAATCAATTGCTTCTTGAGTGAGATTGTAGGGGTTTGATGACAACCTGTCATAGAGTGGTTGCATCATTTGTGAAGCAGACCTTATCCAAGGCCTACAGTAGGTCACCAAACCTAGGAAAATACGTAGATGCTGGTGTGACCTGGGTAAAGGGAGATTTTGTATTGCCTGTTTTCTGTCTTCCGTCAGGTGTCTTGTACATTCATCAATACAATGTCCTAAAAATGTCACCTTTTGTTTGTAATACTGTAATTTGTCATGTGAGACCTTGCAACCCTTCTCTGCCAAAAAACACAGCAAGGAAACTGTAGCTTCCTTGCAGGACGTCTGGTCCGGGCAGCAGAGCAAGAGGTCATCCACGTACTGCAATAGTACAGTCTGTGGATGAGGTAGTTGCCACTAGGGTTGAGCGACTTTCATTTTTTTAAGATCGAGTAGGGTTTTGGGAAACCCGATTTTGTCCAGAGTCGAGTCGAGTGCAGTCGGCCGATTATCGCTAAAAGTCGGGGATCGACCGAAACACGAAACCCAATGCAAGTCAATGGGGAAGCATAGTCGGCAGTGAGTGGAGGCCAGGAAAACACCTACAGTGCCCATTTTAATGCCAAAAACATCCATTCTTGTTTCTGAAGCTTGCCAATCTTAATTAACTGTATAATAATAGTTGGGCATAGGGAATTGGGGGAAAGTTGTGGGGGGAGTAGGGCTGGCTCAAGTTTTTCGTGGGCCCAGGAAATGCGGACTACGTCACGGCGGTGTTGCAGGGAAAGGTAAGTATTTAAAAGTTGCAAGTGCTGTGATCCTGAGCAAGCAGGGGGGGGGCCCACTCGTTCGCATTGCCACTGGCACAGGGCCCCTCAAAGTACGGCGGTGTGTTTGCATGGCGGGGGCGCCTCCCACCAGCAGCGACACTTTTGCGTACTCTGAGGGGCCCTGTGCCAGTGACGTCGCCAACGAGTATGCCCCCCCACCTGATGAAGGAACCTGCACTTTCATCTGCACCTTCCTCTTTGTCCCTGTGTAAGGTGGTATAACATGCGGGAAGGGGAACCTTACTTTCAGCAGGGACAGATTCTGGCTGTGTAGAGTACAAGGGGAATGTAGTGGTCTAGGTCAATGTACCAGCAGACTCATTTAGCAGTGGCTGGGCAATGGGCAGGATGAGGAGGAAACAGATATAGGGCCAAAGAATAAAGTAGGCTACATGCAGTTCAAAATTGGTAACAGGACTATACAGGCGGCATTGCTTTGTTCAGTGGAGTAGCAAACCCAAGAGCAGCAGACACTGTTTCAAGGGCCTAACCACACTAGTAGGCCAAATGCAGTTTAATATCTGATAGTATAGGGCGAAAGCCAGAATGTGGAAGCTCAGCTTTGTTCAGTTGAGGACAACACCAGGGAGGGGCAGACACCTTTAGTAGGCCGGAAAAGCCTATTGCATTTTTTAAAATGGTAATTTGGAGCAGAAGGTTGAAGCTCAGCTTTATTTAGTTGAGGGCAACACCAGGCAGGGGCACACAGACAGACACCTTTAGTAGGCCGGAAAAGCCTATTGCATTTTTCAAAATGGTAATTTGGAGCAGAAGGTTGAAGCTCAGCTTTATTTAGTTGAGGGCAACACCAGGGAGGGGCAGAAGCCGTTAGTAGGCCCTAACCACCATTTTTTTTTTAAAACCACTTAATGAGAGCCGGAAGGTTGAAGCTCAGCTTTATTTAGTTGAGGACAACACCAGGGAGGGGCAGAAGCCGTTAGTAGGCCCTAACCACCATTTTTTTTTTTAAAACCACATAATGAGAGCCGGAAGGTTGAAGCTCAGCTTTATTTAGTTGAGGACAACACCAGGGAGGGGCAGAAGCCGTTAGTAGGCCCTAACCACCATTTTTTTTTTTAAAACCACATAATGAGAGCCGGAAGGTTGAAGCTCAGCTTTATTTAGTTGAGGACAACACCAGGGAGGGGCAGAAGCCGTTAGTAGGCCCTAACCACCATTTTTTTTTTAAAACCACTTAATGAGAGCCGGAAGGTTGAAGCTCAGCTTTATTTAGTTGAGGACAACACCAGGGAGGGGCAGAAGCCGTTAGTAGGCCCTAACCACCATTTTTTTTTTTTTAAAACCACTTAATGAGAGCCGGAAGGTTGAAGCTCAGCTTTATTTAGTTGAGGACAACACCAGGGAGGGGCAGAAGCCGTTAGTAGGCCCTAACCACCATTTTTATTTTAAAACCACTTAATGAGAGCCGGAAGGTTGAAGCTCAGCTTTATTTAGTTGAGGACAACACCAGGGAGGGGCAGAAGCCGTTAGTAGGCCCTAACCACCATTTTTTTTTTTAAAACCACATAATGAGAGCCGGAAGGTTGAAGCTCAGCTTTATTTAGTTGCGGACAACACCAGGGAGGGGCACACAGACAGACACCTTTTGTAGGCCTGAAAAGCCTATTGCATTTTTCAAAATGGTAATTTGGAGCAGAAGGTTGAAGCTCAGCTTTATTTAGTTGAGGGCAACACCAGGGAGGGGCAGAAGCCGTTAGTAGGCCCTAACCACCATTTTTTTTTTAAAAACCACATAATGAGAGCCGGAAGGTTGAAGCTCAGCTTTATTTAGTTGAGGACAACACCAGGGAGGGGCAGAAGCCGTTAGTAGGCCCTAACCACCATTTTTTTTTTTAAAACCACATAATGAGAGCCGGAAGGTTGAAGCTCAGCTTTATTTAGTTGAGGACAACACCAGGGAGGGGCACACAGACAGACACCTTTTGTAGGCCTGAAAAGCCTATTGCATTTTTCAAAATGGTAATTTGGAGCAGAAGGTTGAAGCTCAGCTTTATTTAGTTGAGGGCAACACCAGGGAGGGGCAGAAGCCGTTAGTAGGCCCTAACCACCGTTTTTTTTTAAAAACCACATAATGAGAGCCGGAAGGTTGAAGCTCAGCTTTATTTAGTTGAGGACAACACCAGGGAGGGGCAGAAGCCGTTAGTAGGCCCTAACCACCATTTTTTTTTTTAAAACCACATAATGAGAGCCGGAAGGTTGAAGCTCAGCTTTATTTAGTTGAGGACAACACCAGGGAGGGGCAGAAGCCGTTAGTAGGCCCTAACCACCATTTTTTTTTTAAAACCACTTAATGAGAGCCGGAAGGTTGAAGCTCAGCTTTATTTAGTTGAGGACAACACCAGGGAGGGGCAGAAGCCGTTAGTAGGCCCTAACCACCATTTTTTTTTTTAAAACCACATAATGAGAGCCGGAAGGTTGAAGCTCAGCTTTATTTAGTTGAGGACAACACCAGGGAGGGGCACACAGACAGACACCTTTTGTAGGCCTGAAAAGCCTATTGCATTTTTCAAAATGGTAATTTGGAGCAGAAGGTTGAAGCTCAGCTTTATTTAGTTGAGGGCAACACCAGGGAGGGGCAGAAGCCGTTAGTAGGCCCTAACCACCATTTTTTTTTAAAACCACTTAATGAGAGCCGGAAGGTTGAAGCTCAGCTTTATTTAGTTGAGGACAACACCAGGGAGGGGCAGAAGCCGTTAGTAGGCCCTAACCACCATTTTTTTTTTAAAACCACTTAATGAGAGCCGGAAGGTTGAAGCTCAGCTTTATTTAGTTGAGGACAACACCAGGGAGGGGCAGAAGCCGTTAGTAGGCCCTAACCACCATTTTTTTTTTTAAAACCACATAATGAGAGCCGGAAGGTTGAAGCTCAGCTTTATTTAGTTGAGGACAACACCAGGGAGGGGCAGAAGCCGTTAGTAGGCCCTAACCACCATTTTTTTTTTAAAACCACTTAATGAGAGCCGGAAGGTTGAAGCTCAGCTTTATTTAGTTGAGGACAACACCAGGGAGGGGCAGAAGCCGTTAGTAGGCCCTAACCACCATTTTTTTTTTTTTAAAACCACTTAATGAGAGCCGGAAGGTTGAAGCTCAGCTTTATTTAGTTGAGGACAACACCAGGGAGGGGCAGAAGCCGTTAGTAGGCCCTAACCACCATTTTTTTTTTAAAACCACTTAATGAGAGCCGGAAGGTTGAAGCTCAGCTTTATTTAGTTGAGGACAACACCAGGGAGGGGCAGAAGCCGTTAGTAGGCCCTAACCACCATTTTTTTTTTTAAAACCACATAATGAGAGCCGGAAGGTTGAAGCTCAGCTTTATTTAGTTGAGGACAACACCAGGGAGGGGCACACAGACAGACACCTTTTGTAGGCCTGAAAAGCCTATTGCATTTTTCAAAATGGTAATTTGGAGCAGAAGGTTGAAGCTCAGCTTTATTTAGTTGAGGGCAACACCAGGGAGGGGCAGAAGCCGTTAGTAGGCCCTAACCACCATTTTTTTTTTAAAAACCACATAATGAGAGCCGGAAGGTTGAAGCTCAGCTTTATTTAGTTGAGGACAACACCAGGGAGGGGCAGAAGCCGTTAGTAGGCCCTAACCACCATTTTTTTTTTTAAAACCACATAATGAGAGCCGGAAGGTTGAAGCTCAGCTTTATTTAGTTGAGGACAACACCAGGGAGGGGCAGAAGCCGTTAGTAGGCCCTAACCAACATTTTTTTTTTAAAACCACATAATGAGAGCCGGAAGGTTGAAGCTCAGCTTTATTTAGTTGAGGACAACACCAGGGAGGGGCACACAGACAGACACCTTTTGTAGGCCTGAAAAGCCTATTGCATTTTTCAAAATGGTAATTTGGAGCAGAAGGTTGAAGCTCAGCTTTATTTAGTTGAGGGCAACACCAGGGAGGGGCAGAAGCCGTTAGTAGGCCCTAACCACCTTTTTTTTTTTAAAAACCACATAATGAGAGCCGGAAGGTTGAAGCTCAGCTTTATTTAGTTGAGGACAACACCAGGGAGGGGCAGAAGCCGTTAGTAGGCCCTAACCACCATTTTTTTTTTTAAAACCACATAATGAGAGCCGGAAGGTTGAAGCTCAGCTTTATTTAGTTGAGGACAACACCAGGGAGGGGCACACAGACAGACACCTTTTGTAGGCCTGAAAAGCCTATTGCATTTTTCAAAATGGTAATTTGGAGCAGAAGGTTGAAGCTCAGCTTTATTTAGTTGAGGGCAACACCAGGGAGGGGCAGAAGCCGTTAGTAGGCCCTAACCACCATTTTTTTTTTAAAAACCACATAATGAGAGCCGGAAGGTTGAAGCTCAGCTTTATTTAGTTGAGGACAACACCAGGGAGGGGCAGAAGCCGTTAGTAGGCCCTAACCACCATTTTTTTTTTTAAAACCACATAATGAGAGCCGGAAGGTTGAAGCTCAGCTTTATTTAGTTGAGGACAACACCAGGGAGGGGCAGAAGCCGTTAGTAGGCCCTAACCACCATTTTTTTTTTAAAACCACATAATGAGAGCCGGAAGGTTGAAGCTCAGCTTTATTTAGTTGAGGACAACACCAGGGAGGGGCACACAGACAGACACCTTTTGTAGGCCTGAAAAGCCTATTGCATTTTTCAAAATGGTAATTTGGAGCAGAAGGTTGAAGCTCAGCTTTATTTAGTTGAGGGCAACACCAGGGAGGGGCAGAAGCCGTTAGTAGGCCCTAACCACCTTTTTTTTTTTAAAAACCACATAATGAGAGCCGGAAGGTTGAAGCTCAGCTTTATTTAGTTGAGGACAACACCAGGGAGGGGCAGAAGCCGTTAGTAGGCCCTAACCACCATTTTTTTTTTTAAAACCACATAATGAGAGCCGGAAGGTTGAAGCTCAGCTTTATTTAGTTGAGGACAACACCAGGGAGGGGCAGAAGCCGTTAGTAGGCCCTAACCACCATTTTTTTTTTAAAACCACTTAATGAGAGCCGGAAGGTTGAAGCTCAGCTTTATTTAGTTGAGGACAACACCAGGCAGGGGCACACAGACAGACACCTTTAGTAGGCCTGAAAAGCCTATTGCATTTTTCAAAATGGTAATTTGGAGCAGAAGGTTGAAGCTCAGCTTTATTTAGTTGAGGGCAACACCAGGGAGGGGCAGAAGCCGTTAGTAGGCCCTAACCAAAGTTGAAGGCCAAATGCAGTTTAATTCCTGATACTATAGGCCGAAAGCCAGAAGGTGGAAGTTCCGATTTAGACAGTGGAGGACAATTTGAATTAGGGACTGCAGACAGACTTAGTAGGCTGTCCCCTGTGGACCATGCATCCACCACATTAACCCATTGCGCCGTAATGGACACGTAATCTTCCGTTGCCATGCCTACAGGTCCATGCGTCTGTTGTCAGGTGCACCTTTGTACTCACAGATTGCCAGAGTGCATGGACAATGCGGTCTTCTACATGCTGGTGGAGGGTTGGGATGGCTTTTCTCGCAAAAGAAGTGTCGACTGGTTAGCTTGTAGCGTGGTACAGCGTAGTCCATCATGGCCTTATTAATAGTAAATAAAATATATAACTAGGCTCTATGAACTTTTAAATAGGTTCCAGGGGTACACGGGCAGCATTGGTGTGGTCAGTGGAGGAGTATTGCAAGTAGGGGCTGCAGACAGGCTATCAAAGGCCTAAAATAACAAACAGTAGGCAGTCATGGCAGTTTTACATCGGTTACATGGATACACAGGCAGGCACTCCAGGCAGCATTGTGGTCAGTGGAGGAGTATTGCAAGTAGGGGCCGCAGACAGGCTATCAAAGGCCTAAAATAACAAACAATAGGCTCATGGCAGTTTCACAGCGGTTACATGGATACACGGGCAGGCAGCTTGGTGGTGGTGAGTGGAGGAGTATTTAAAGTAGGGACCGCAGACAGGCTTCAAAGGCCTAACATAAGAAAATGGGCTGGCTGTAGGCACTTTATAATTGGTTCCAGGGGTACACGGGCAGCAGTGGTCTGGTCAGTGGAGGAGTATTTAAAGTAGGGACCGCAGACAGGCTATCAAAGGCCTAACATAACAAACAATAGGCTCATGGCAGTTTCACAGCGGTTACATGGATACACGGGCAGGCAGCTTGGTGGTGGTGAGTGGAGGAGTATTTAAAGTAGGGACCGCAGACAGGCTTCAAAGGCCTAACATAAGAAAATGGGCTGGCTGTAGGCACTTTATAATTGGTTCCAGGGGTACACGGGCAGCAGTGGTCTGGTCAGTGGAGGAGTATTTAAAGTAGGGACCGCAGACAGGCTTCAAAGGCCTAACATAATAAAATGGGCTGGCTGTAGGCACTTTATAATTGGTTCCAGGGGTACACGGGCAGCAGTGGTCTGGTCAGTGGAGGAGTATTTAAAGTAGGGACCGCAGACAGGCTATCAAAGGCCTAACATAACAAACAATAGGCTCATGGCAGTTTCACAGCGGTTACATGGATACACGGGCAGGCAGCTTGGTGGTCAGTGGAGGAGTATTTAAAGTAGGGACCGCAGACAGGCTATCAAAGGCCTAAAATAACAAACAATAGGCTCATGGCAGTTTTACAGCGGTTACATGGATACACAGGCAGCTTGGTGGTGAGTGGAGGAGTATTTAAAGTAGGGACCGCAGACAGGCTATCAAAGGCCTAAAATAACAAACAATAGGCTCATGGCAGTTTCACAGCGGTTACATGGATACACGGGCAGGCAGCTTGGTGGTGGTGAGTGGAGGAGTATTTAAAGTAGGGACCGCAGACAGGCTTCAAAGGCCTAACATAAGAAAATGGGCTGGCTGTAGGCACTTTATAATTGGTTCCAGGGGTACACGGGCAGCAGTGGTCTGGTCAGTGGAGGAGTATTTAAAGTAGGGACCGCAGACAGGCTATCAAAGGCCTAACATAACAAACAATAGGCTCATGGCAGTTTCACAGCGGTTACATGGATACACGGGCAGGCAGCTTGGTGGTCAGTGGAGGAGTATTTAAAGTAGGGACCGCAGACAGGCTATCAAAGGCCTAAAATAACAAACAATAGGCTCATGGCAGTTTTACAGCGGTTACATGGATACACAGGCAGCTTGGTGGTGAGTGGAGGAGTAGTGCAAGGAGTGTCTGTCCCAGTACTCCCAAAATATAAATAGATGTTAATGTCTCGCAAAACAACCAAAACAAAAAAAAAAGGTGGCATACTTAGGTACAGGGGTGGGCTCATCTACTGAGTTTCTGACATAGTAATTTGGCAGTAACTATTTAATGGTGCCAATATAGGACACAGACACAGACTACTTTAAGTTGCATCATAGATGTCTACAAATTTGTATTGTCAGTGCCAGACATTGAATGATGTCAGCGAATAGACTAAAGATTGGTGGAGCTGTGCGACATAATTTTGCACGTGGTAGAGCACATTTTGAGCTGGGGTAGGGGGGAACTCTCTTGAGGCCGGCGGGACCGCCCCAGGGCCCCTCATGTTACAACGGTGTGTCTGACGTTGGGTGCGCACCACCACCGCCAGAGACACTACATTGTACTATGAGGGACCCAGTAGCAATGCCGTCAACCAAAAGCGAGCACACCCACCTCTTCAGACAAACAGCAGTCTCACGGGTGCTTGCGCCAAGTCGCGATACCACGGCCCCGTGTGGGGAGTTTTGCCATTTAGGGAGGTGTAAACATGTCGTATGCTGTACAATCAGCTGCAGCAAATTAGACATTAGAAAAGTAATTCACAGGCAAGAGCTTTTCATAGGAAAGCTAGGTGTCGGCCGGGCAAGGTGGGGCAAAAGATTTCGAAATCCAGTTGTGGTTCATTTTAATGAATGTTAGATCGTCAACATTTTGGGTAGCCAGACGAGTCCTTTTTTCGGTTAATATTGAACCTGCAGCACTGAATACTCTTTCTGATAGGACACTTGCTGCCGGGCAAGCAAGCTCCTGCAATGCATATTCTGCCAATTCTGGCCAGGTGTCTAATTTGGAGGCCCAGTAATCAAATGGGAATGACGGTTGAGGGAGAACATCGATAAGGGATGAAAAATAGTTAGTAACCATACTGGACAAATGTTGTCTCCTGTCACTTTCAATTGATGCAGCAGTACCTGTCCTGTCTGCGGTCATAGCAAAATCACTCCACAACCTGGTCAGAAAACCCCTCTGTCCAACGCCACTTCTGATGTGTGCACCCCTAACACTCCTAGTCTGCTGCCCCCTGGAGCTCGTGTGAGAACGATCACGTGCGCTGTGTGCTGGGAATGCCTGAAGCAAACGGTCAACAAGAGTTGATTGTTTGGTTGCTAATATTAGTTCCAAGTTCTCATGTGGCATAATATTTTGCAATTTGCCTTTATAGCGTGGATCAAGGAGGCAGGCCAACCAGTAATCGTCATCGTTCATCATTTTCGTAATGCGTGTGTCCCTTTGTAGGATACGTAAGGCATAATCCGCCATGTGGGCCAAAGTTCCACTTGTCAAATCTCCGGTTGTGATTGGTTGAGGGGCAGTTGCAGGCAAATCTACGTCACTTGTGTCCCTCAAAAAACCAGAACCCGGCCGTGACACGCAACCAATTTCCTGTGCCCCCGTGAAAGTTTCCGCATTAAAAATATACTCATCCCCATCATCCTCCTCATCCTCCACCTCCTCTTCGCCCGCTACCTCGTCCTGTACACTGCCCTGACCAGACAATGGCTGACTGTCATCAAGGCTTCCCTCTTCCTCTGGTGCAGACGCCTGCTCCTTTATGTGCGTCAAACTTTGCATCAGCAGACGCATTAGGGGGATGCTCATGCTTATTACGGCGTTGTCTGCACTAACCAGCCGTGTGCATTCCTCAAAACACTGAAGGACTTGACACATGTCTTGTATCTTCGACCACTGCACACCTGACAACTCCATGTCTGCCATCCTACTGCCTGCCCGTGTATCCTCCCACAAATAAATAACAGCACGCCTCTGTTCGCACAGTCTCTGAAGCATGTGCAGTGTTGAGTTCCACCTTGTTGCAACGTCTATGATTAGGCGATGCTGGGGAAGGTTCAAAGACCGCTGATAGGTCTGCATACGGCTGGCGTGTACAGGCGAACGTCGGATATGTGAGCAAAGTGCACGCACTTTGAGGAGCAGGTCGGAGAACCCAGGATAAGTTTTCAATAAGCACTGCACCACCAGGTTTAAGGTGTGAGCCAGGCAAGGAATGTGTTTCAGTTGGGAAAGGGAGATGGCAGCCATGAAATTCCTTCCGTTATCACTCACTACCTTGCCTGCCTCAAGATCTACTGTGCCCAGCCACGACTGCGTTTCTTGTTGCAAGAACTCGGACAGAACTTCCGCGGTGTGTCTGTTGTCGCCCAAACACTTCATAGCCAATACAGCCTGCTGACGCTTGGCAGTAGCTGGCCCATAATGGGACAACTGGTGTGCAACAGTGTCATCTGCCGATGGAGTGGTTGGCCGACTGCGTTCTGTGGAAGAGCTGTAGCTTCTGCAGGAGGACGAGGAGGAGGAGGAGGGGGTGCGAACGCCTACAGCCAACTGTTTCCTAGACCGTGGGCTAGGCACAACTGTCCCTAAATTGATGTCGCCTGTGGACCCTGCATCCACCACATTCACCCAGTGTGCCGTGATGGACACATAACGTCCCTGGCCATGCCTACTGGTCCATGCATCTGTAGTCAGGTGCACCTTTGTACTCACAGATTGCCTGAGTGCATGGACGATGCGCTGTTTAACATGCTGGTGCAGGGCTGGGATGGCTTTTCTGGAAAAAAAGTGTCGACTGGGTAGCTCGTATCGTGGTTCAGCGTACTCCATCAGGGCTTTGAAAGCTTCGCTTTCAACTAACCGGTAGGGCATCATCTCTAACGAGATTAGTCTAGCTATGTGGGCGTTAAAACCCTGTGTACGCGGATGCGAGGATAAGTACTTCCTTTTTCTAACCAGAGTCTCATGTAGGGTGAGCTGGACTGGAGAGCTGTAGATCGTGGAACTTTCGGGTGTGCCGGTGTACATGGCAGACTGAGAGACGGTTGGAGACGGTATTGTTTCCGCCGGTGCCCTAGATGCAATATTTCCTCCTACAAAACTGGTGATTCCCTGACCCTGACTGCTTTTGGCTGGCAAAGAAACCTGCACAGATACTGCCGGTGGTGCGGAAAATGGTGGCCTTACAGTGACGGAAGGGATGTTGCGTTGCTGACTAGCTTCATTGGCCGAGGGTGCTACAACCTTGAGGGACGTTTGGTAGTTAGTCCAGGCTTGAAAATGCATGGTGGTTAAGTGTCTATGCATGCAACTAGTATTTAGACTTTTCAGATTCTGACCTCTGCTTAAGCTAGTTGAACATTTTTGACAGATGACTTTGCGCTGATCAGTTGGATGTTGTTTAAAAAAATGCCAGACTGCACTCTTCCTAGACTCGGATCCCTTTTCAGGGATTGCAGACTGAGCTTTAACCGGATGGCAACGCTGTGCTCCAACAGGTTTTGGCTTTGACACGCGTTTTGGTCCAGATACGGGCCCGGCAGATGGAACCTGTTGCGATGTTGATGCCTGCTGCGGCCCCTCCTCCACCTCCGCTTCTGAACTACTGCCGCCTGCACCCTGTTCCCCCAATGGCTGCCAATCGGGGTCAATAACTGGGTCATCTATTACCTCCTCTTCGAGCTCGTGTGCAACTTCGTCTGTGTCACTGTGTCGGTCGGTGGTATAGCGTTCGTGGCGGGGCAACATAGTCTCATCAGGGTCTGATTGTGGATCTGTACCCTGAGAGGGCAATGTGGTGGTCTGAGTCAAAGGAGCAGCATAGTACTCTGGCTGTGGCTGTGCATCAGTGCACTCCATGTCAGAATATACTTGTAATGGGCATGGCCTGTTAAATGTTTCACTTTCTAAGCCAGGGACGGTATGTGTAAAGAGCTCCATGGAGTGACCCGTTGTGTCGCCTGCTGCATCCTTCTCTCTTGTTGTAGTTTTTGCTGAGGAGGACAAGGAAGCGACTTGTCCCTGACCGTGAACATCCACAAGCGACGCGCTGCTTTTACATTTACCAGTTTCGGAAGAGGAGGCAAAAGAGCTAGAGGCTGAGTCTGCAATGTAAGCCAAAACTTGCTGTTGCTGCTCCGCCTTTAAAAGCGGTTTTCCTACTCCCAGAAAAGAGAGCGTTCGAGGCCTTGTGTAGCCTGACGACGAAACTGGCTCCACAGCTCCAGACTTAGGTGGAATATTTTTATCCCCACGACCACCTGATGCTCCACTACCACTACCATCATTACCAGCTGACAATGAACGCCCACGACGACCTCTTGCACCAGACTTCCTCATTGTTTTAAAATCTTAACCAAAGTAACTTTATTTGTTGCTGTCAAACAACTTACACGGTGAGCTATAACTTCAGTATGATTTCAATATCCCTTAACAGGTTGGTGAGACCACAAGGAAAATCAGGCACAATGTTACACACTCTGTTTTCTGTGGCACAAAATCACAGAGATGACACACACGCAGGACTGTCACTCAAGCACTAATGTCAATATTAATCTCCCACCTAATTTATTTATTTTTTTTTCTCAGGGAGACTTTAGAAACCAAATAATATTTAAAAAAAAAAAAAAAAAAGGCTTTCTATGGCCCACAATTAGAGAGAGAGAGGTGGCACAACCAGGAGTCAAGACTGGCGCACAAGCTGAAAGGGCAATATTACTCTCCCACTGTTTTTTATGTTTTTTTTGTTTTTTTCAGGGAGACTTTAGAAACCAAATAATATTAAAAAAACCAAAAAAAAAAAAGGCTTTCTATGGCCCACTGAATGAGAGGGAGAGAGGTGGCACACCCAGGAGTCAAGACTGGCACACAAGCTGAAAGGGCAATATTACTCTCCCACTGTTTTTTTAGGTTTTTTTTTTTTTTCAGGGAGACTTTAGAAACCAAATAATATTAAAAAAAAAAAAAAAAATAGGCTTGCTATAGCCCACTGAATGAGAGATAGCACACACAGCAGTGGCACACAAGCCCTGACTGAGGCCAATATTTTTCTCCCACTGATTGATGTAGTGTTTTTGTGTTGAGGTAGAATTTAGAACACAAATCACGGAAAAAATAAATAGGCTTTCTATGGCCCACTGAATGAAAGGGAGAGAGGTGGCACACCCAGGAGTCAAGACTGGCACACAAGCTGAAAGGGCAATATTACTCTCCCACTGTTTTTTTATGTATTTTTTGTTTTTTCAGGGAGACTTTAGAAACCCAATAATATTTAAAAAAAAAAATAAATAGGCTTTCTATGGCCCACTGAATGAGAGGGAGAGAGGTGGCACACCCAGGAGTCAAGACTGGCACACAAGCTGAAAGGGCAATATTATTCTCCCACTGTTTTTTTAGGTTTTTTTTTTTTTTTTCAGGGAGAATTAGAAACCAAATAATATTAAAAAAAATAAATAAATAGGCTTTCTATGGCCCACTGAATGAGAGGGAGAGAGGTGGCACACCCAGGAGTCAAGACTGGCACACAAGCTGAAAGGGCAATATTACTCTCCCACTGTTTTTTTAGGTTTTTTTTTTTTTTCAGGGAGACTTTAGAAACCAAATAATATTAAAAAAAAAAAAAAAAAAATAGGCTTGCTATAGCCCACTGAATGAGAGATAGCACACACAGCAGTGGCACACAAGCCCTGACTGAGGCCAATATTTTTCTCCCACTGATTGATGTAGTGTTTTTGTGTTGAGGTAGAATTTAGAACACAAATCACGGAAAAAATAAATAGGCTTTCTATGGCCCACTGAATGAGAGGGAGAGAGGTGGCACACCCAGGAGTCAAGACTGGCACACAAGCTGAAAGGGCAATATTATTCTCCCACTGTTTTTTTAGGTTTTTTTTTTTTTTTCAGGGAGAATTAGAAACCAAATAATATTAAAAAAAAAAAAAAAATAGGCTTTCTATGGCCCAATGAATGAGAGGGAGAGAGGTGGCACACCCAGGAGTCAAGACTGGCACACAAGCTGAAAGGGCAATATTACTCTCCCACTGTTTTTTTAGGTTTTTTTTTTTTTTTCAGGGAGACTTTAGAAACCAAATAATATTAAAAAAAAAATAAAAAAAAAAAAATAGGCTTGCTATAGCCCACTGAATGAGAGATAGGACACACAGCAGTGGCACACAAGCCCTGACTGAGGCCAATATTTTTCTCCCACTGATTGATGTAGTGTTTTTGTGTTGAGGTAGAATTTAGAACACAAATCACGGAAAAAATAAATAGGCTTTCTATGGCCCACTGAATGAAAGGGAGAGAGGTGGCACACCCAGGAGTCAAGACTGGCACACAAGCTGAAAGGGCAATATTACTCTCCCACTGTTTTTTTATGTATTTTTTGTTTTTTCAGGGAGACTTTAGAAACCCAATAATATTTAAAAAAAAAAATAAATAGGCTTTCTATGGCCCACTGAATGAGAGGGAGAGAGGTGGCACACCCAGGAGTCAAGACTGGCACACAAGCTGAAAGGGCAATATTATTCTCCCACTGTTTTTTTAGGTTTCTTTTTTTTTTTTCAGGGAGAATTAGAAACCAAATAATATTAAAAAAAAAAAATAAATAGGCTTTCTATGGCCCACTGAATGAGAGGGAGAGAGGTGGCACACCCAGGAGTCAAGACTGGCACACAAGCTGAAAGGGCAATATTACTCTCCCACTGTTTTTTTAGGTTTTTTTTTTTTTTCAGGGAGACTTTAGAAACCAAATAATATTAAAAAAAAAAAAAAAAAAAAAAAAAATAGGCTTGCTATAGCCCACTGAATGAGAGATAGCACACACAGCAGTGGCACACAAGCCCTGACTGAGGCCAATATTTTTCTCCCACTGATTGATGTAGTGTTTTTGTGTTGAGGTAGAATTTAGAACACAAATCACGGAAAAAATAAATAGGCTTTCTATGGCCCACTGAATGAAAGGGAGAGAGGTGGCACACCCAGGAGTCAAGACTGGCACACAAGCTGAAAGGGCAATATTACTCTCCCACTGTTTTTTTATGTATTTTTTGTTTTTTCAGGGAGACTTTAGAAACCCAATAATATTTAAAAAAAAAAATAAATAGGCTTTCTATGGCCCACTGAATGAGAGGGAGAGAGGTGGCACACCCAGGAGTCAAGACTGGCACACAAGCTGAAAGGGCAATATTATTCTCCCACTGTTTTTTTAGGTTTATTTTTTTTTTTTCAGGGAGAATTAGAAACCAAATAATATTAAAAAAAAAAAATAAATAGGCTTTCTATGGCCCACTGAATGAGAGGGAGAGAGGTGGCACACCCAGGAGTCAAGACTGGCACACAAGCTGAAAGGGCAATATTACTCTCCCACTGTTTTTTTAGGTTTTTTTTTTTTTTCAGGGAGACTTTAGAAACCAAATAATATTAAAAAAAAAAAAAATAAAAAAAAAAAATAGGCTTGCTATAGCCCACTGAATGAGAGATAGCACACACAGCAGTGGCACACAAGCCCTGACTGAGGCCAATATTTTTCTCCCACTGATTGATGTAGTGTTTTTGTGTTGAGGTAGAATTTAGAACACAAATCACGGAAAAAATAAATAGGCTTTCTATGGCCCACTGAATGAAAGGGAGAGAGGTGGCACACCCAGGAGTCAAGACTGGCACACAAGCTGAAAGGGCAATATTACTCTCCCACTGTTTTTTTAGGTTTTTTTTTTTTTTCAGGGAGACTTTAGAAACCAAATAATATTAAAAAAAAAAAAAAATAGGCTTGCTATAGCCCACTGAATGAGAGATAGCACACACAGCAGTGGCACACAAGCCCTGACTGAGGCCAATATTTTTCTCCCACTGATTGATGTAGTGTTTTTGTGTTGAGGTAGAATTTAGAACACAAATCACGGAAAAAATAAATAGGCTTTCTATGGCCCACTGAATGAAAGGGAGAGAGGTGGCACACCCAGGAGTCAAGACTGGCACACAAGCTGAAAGGGCAATATTACTCTCCCACTGTTTTTTTATGTATTTTTTGTTTTTTCAGGGAGACTTTAGAAACCCAATAATATTTAAAAAATAAAATAAATAGGCTTTCTATGGCCCACTGAATGAGAGGGAGAGAGGTGGCACACCCAGGAGTCAAGACTGGCACACAAGCTGTAAGGGCAATATTATTCTCCCACTGTTTTTTTAGGTTTTTTTTTTTTTTCTTTCAGGGAGAATTAGAAACCAAATAATATTAAAAAAATAAAATAAATAGGCTTTCTATGGCCCACTGAATGAGAGGGAGAGAGGTGGCACACCCAGGAGTCAAGACTGGCACACAAGCTGAAAGGGCAATATTACTCTCCCACTGTTTTTTTAGGTTTTTTTTTTTTTTCAGGGAGACTTTAGAAACCAAATAATATTAAAAAAAAAAAAAAAAAAAAAAAATAGGCTTGCTATAGCCCACTGAATGAGAGATAGCACACACAGCAGTGGCACACAAGCCCTGACTGAGGCCAATATTTTTCTCCCACTGATTGATGTAGTGTTTTTGTGTTGAGGTAGATTTTAGAACACAAATCACGGAAAAAATAAATAGGCTTTCTATGGCCCACTCAGTGAGAGATGGCACACACAGGGATGGCACTGTAGCAGAAATGCCAATCTTAATCTCCCACAAAAAAAAAACAAAAAAAAAAAAAAAACTGTCCTACAATTACTATCTCCCTGCAGTAATGTAAGCCAGGTATGGCAGGCAGCAATAGGAGTGGACTGATGCACAAATTAAATAAAAAGTGTGGACAAACAAAAAAGATAGCTGTGCAGAAAGGAAGGAACAAGAGGATATGTGCTTTGAAAAAAGCAGTTGGTTTCCACAGTGGCGTACACACAGCAATACAGCTATCACGGAGCCTTCTAGGGCAGCCCAATGAGCTACAGCGCTGAGGGGAAAAAAAAAAAAAAATAGCTTCCACAGTCCCTGCACACCGAAGGTGGTGTTGGACAGTGGAAATCGCTGCAGCACAAGCGGTTTGGTGGTTAGTGGACCCTGCCTAACGCTCTCCCTGCTTCTGACGAAGCGGCAGCAACCTGTCCCTAAGCTCAGATCAGCAGCAGTAAGATGGCGGTCGGCGGGAACGCCCCTTTATAGCCCCTGTGACGCCGCAGACAGCAAGCCAATCACTGCAATGCCCTTCTCTAAGATGGTGGGGACCAGGATCTATGTCATCACGCTGCCCACACTCTGCGTTCACCTTCATTGGCTGAGAAATGGCGCTTTTCGCGTCATTGAAACGCGACTTTGGCGCGAAAGTCGCGTACCGCATGGCCGACAAGCACAGGGGTCGGATCGGGTTTCATGAGACGCCGACTTAGCCAAAAGTCGGCGACTTTTGAAAATGATCGACCCGTTTCGCTCAACCCTAGTTGCCACTGCTCAAGAATCCCTGCCATCGCTGTTGAATAGATGGTTGGGGAGTTCTTTCCCCCTTTTGGGAGGACCGTCTAACAGTGTTTGTTTACCTTCGTAAGTAAAAAAGAAAAGATGCTGTCAGTCAGGGTGCAGGGGTACAGAGAAGAATGCATTTGCCAAATTAATGACTGTGAAACATTTTGTGACCGTACGGTGTGTGTATTAGGGACAATTGAGATCACACTCACTGTAACATCATTAATGGCCTGTAAGTCATGAACTATTCTGTGTCAGGGGAACCCTTGGGTCCTTTTTCTTTTTAATGGGATACAAAGGGGTGTTGCTTTAACCAAAGAGGAGTGGTTCCTTCTTTTAATTTAATCATGACAAGGGGAATGGGCAGCCGACCCACATCAGACTTTCCCCTTGCCCAAACGGTGTCTGGTACCTGACTCTTTTCCCTGTCCTCAGACATTCTGGTGTCAGGTATTACTTTCACTACTCTTGCCATATACACCAGTTCTGCAATATTACACAAGTGTTTATATAAATCACACATTAATGACCAAATATTATTTATACCCATATTTGATTGGGTAGAGTACCCCTTAAGAAAACTAAATTTGATTCACAGAATATGTTACCAAAAGAAATTATATATATGAAAATATATATTTACGAAAGATACTGAGTCGTAAAATGGGAGAGCACAATGCCATAGGCCACAGCAAAGCACACGCTTATTTTAAGAAGGTAGTAGCCCTATGTAAATCCATAACTAACAGTTCCAAATATAAAAAGAAGGGATTTGAAAACTACCAAATATCAATACCAGTTGCTTGCGATAAGGTATAGGAAGTGGAAAAGACAAACAGTGATTATGGGTTGAGCCAATATAATGAATGGCTAAAAAACTATATATCATATGAAGACAACCTAGAAATACACGGTAACTATACCATCTTGTGTAAGGAAACTACTAAACTGGTAAATGAATGAAATTAAGTGTAACTATAATAGGGCATGATTTACCTGTGGTATAATGTGCATGTGGAAGACCCTGGCGTCTCTCTGCACCAAGTGTTTATATGAAAGGGGACTTGTGACTGTGATACCCTCAGGAGAGTACTGTATGATGGCCTAGCCAGCACTCAACTCTGCTCCCAGCAAATCCATAGGGGTATTGTCACTGACAATAAGTTTGTAAGCAGCTCTTCTAAGCACGGTCTCGTGATTCTAGTCTTATTTGTTTAGTCATAGGGGCTTCAGTCGCTTGTCCCTCTACACTCACATATTCCACAGTCTCGTCAGTAATCATGTCTGGCATTATCAAGTCTTTGTGTACCACAGTTCCGGCTGCCCCGGTGTCAATCAAGAATTCTGTCTCCTTCCCTCCCGGCATTGGTATGGTGGCCATCAAGGCTGGACCTGGTCCAGAGGGGACAAGAACAGGGCACACATTTGTCACTGGGTTGTCAGTTTCCTAGTCTGGAGGTGAAGAAGGTGGAAGATTGGTCTGAGTGTCCATTTTCTCCACAATTCCAGCACTTTTCTGTTTCTAAGTCCTTGTAGTCCAGCATACATGACACGTCGTCTTATTGTCCTAGTTTGTTCAACTCCTTTAGCAACTTTTAAGGAGGTCTTTGGATCTACATTTCTCCATTCAGGTCTGGCTGTCTGTACTGTGTCTTGTAAGCTTTTGGTCATACCGTCAATGAATGTATTTACCAATACTTTAACATCAAGTGGGTTTATGGGACTGTACCCCATGTCTGCCCATTTCAGCTGTAACTGTCCAAAGTACATCTCTACACTCTCTTCTTTTGTCACATCTGTATGTGTCTTAATTATGTGTCCTAGTACGTCACCTGCTTTTGTGCTCACTAACTACCTAGGCCTGCCCAGGTGCACTTATACGTCCATCATATTGTCTTTATCTGAAAAATGGGAAAGGTTGGTTCTCAGGGTCAGCCAATTGCTTTTGCGTAGCTAGCTAGTCAGAGGGCCTCCAGGGATAATACTCCTGTATCTGTCTTACCCTACCTGATGTGGTTGGTTCTCTGGTGGTGGGGGTGACTAGATGACCGGTTGGGGGTGACTAGACATGCTGGTCTACAGCTCCTTCCCAAAAGGATTACTGTCAGCCTACCCCCAAAAGTTAATGTCCCCACTATCCACCAACCACAATCCTGTGTCAGCTTCTTATGTCACTACATGTGATCTTGTCTGGACAGGATTCAGTGCAATTCTTAGGTCAGGTTGCAGCACAAATCATACGAGTATTTATCCAGTCTGGGTTTGTCTGACCACAGTCCATCTGTCTTGTCTGGGTCTCTGGTTATACAAAGGTATAACGGTAGCAGTAATGTGTCAGTCATAGTCGGACTTTTAAGCATCAAAACATTCATAATACACCTTACTTTCGTCCTTTGTCTGTGCCTTTTTGAACAACAAAACATCCACTCACTGGCATTTTTGCCTTTTTCAATATTGGTTTCACATCTTTCACTGCTTCCTTTTTCCAATCTATACAGCGGTTTTTGGATCCCATTGGGGGCCCTGACTGCACACAGAATAAGTTGCCCATGGCTTCAACTTATCCGCTCAACAACACCGAGCAGGTTCCCTACCTACCACTCGGTGGCACCGAGCAGGTGCACTACCTACCACTCGGTGGACTTAAAGGATTTTACCGAGCAGGTTCACTACCTACCACTCGGTAAATCAGCTGGCTAGCATAGCTCCATGGACGGCAAGGTTCCACCACCTAATGCCGTAGACTGACTGTAGCAGGTTACTCCGTACACTACATCAGCCGTGCAGTTGGCTACCTCCTCTGCTGATCCTCAATTTGCTATATCAGTCACTTAACTTGAAGCAGGTGAATCTTTTCAATCACTTACAAGTTTTCCTCTAAAATAGGCACAGTTCTTTTTCACTTTCAATTTCATACAGTACTTATTGCTTGAAACACAAATCTCTCAGCGTGTACCAAACCAAGGACAGAGAAACTTAGAATGCAATACATGGCCCCCCTTCCTCTGGCCCACAACGGAAAGAGGAAAAATACTGTCGTAGCTGTTTTCATTCTGACCCAAATGTCAGCTGACAGATCACCAGTGAGTCCTAATTGTGGATTTACGCCCTTAGTTGACAAGCGCTTGGAGACAAAAGACACCTCACACGTATCCCGTGAGCAAGTCACTTTTATCTGATATATAAAAAGCCAAAGCAATGTTTTATACCATTTACATCCAATGCATTTCAATGTAACTCATGTAGCCCCCACCATCACCCAGGGTCATATTCTATTTACCATAGCTCAGAACATATTGTAACTGACTATTGAGAACATACATGATAAGAAGTGTAGTCTCCTTGGAGAGCAGACCATCAGACTACTGAGTCAACAGATTCTAGTAATTCTAACACTTAAAGGTAAAAGGCACTTAAAGGCAAGGTAGTTAAAGGCAAACTATTAACCCTTCTATAACAATTTCCCCCTTTTGTAAATGGTATAACCTTTGCTACGGGGTCAGCTGATGTCCACAAAGGAGCTACTGTCTCATGGGTCTAGTACCCACAAGGGGACTTGCTACCTGCTTCGCCCATCCACCCTCAGTGTGGACACTCAACTTCCCATCAGCAGTGGCCATACGGGGCCTATGATATACTACAGAAGGTTCAGCCTTAGTTAATACATATATTAGCGCTTTTACGGCTACATAAAACAATAAGCAAAGCAACAAGATTTGCATACAAGTCTGAAAAATACCAAAAATAATCCATCCTGCTAGGCCGCTAAGCCAATCGGCTGGATTTAACCCCTTCACCCCCAAGGGTGGTTTGCACGTTAATGACCGGGCCAATTTTTACAATTCTGACCACTGTCCCTTTATGAGGTTATAACTCCGAAAAGCTTCAACGGATCTTGGCGATTCTGACATTGTTTTCTCGTGACATATTGTACTTCATGATAGTGGTAAAATTTCTTCGATATAACTTGCGTTTATTTGTGAAAAAAACGAATATTTGGCGAAAATTTTGAAAATTTTGCAATTTTCCAACTTTGAATTTTTATGCCCTTAAATCACAGACATATGTCACACAAAATACTTAATAAGTAACATTTCCCACATGTCTACTTTACATCAGTACAATTTTGGAACCAAAATTTTTTTTTGTGACGGAGTTATAAGGGTTAAAAGTTGACCAGCAATTTCTCATTTTTACAACACCATTTTATTTTAGGGACCACATCTCATTTGAAGTCATTTTGACGGGTCTATATGATAGAAAATACCCAAGTGTGACACCATTCTAAAAACTGCACCCCTCAAGGTACTCAAAACCACTTTCAAGAAGTTTATTAACCCTTCAGGTGTTTCACAGGAATTTTTGGAATGTTTAAATAAAAATGAACATTTAACTTTTTTTCACACAAAATTTATTTCAGCTCCAATTTGTTTTATTTTACCAAGGGTAACAGGAGAAAATAGACCCCAAAAGTTGTTGTACAATTTGTCCTGAGTACGCTGATACCCCATATGTGGGGGTAAACCACAGTTTGGGCGCATGGCAGAGCTTGGAAGCAAAGGAGCGCCATTTGACTTTTCAATGCAAAATTGACTGGAATTGAGATGGGACGCCATGTTGCATTTGGAGAGCCCCTGATGTGCCTAAACATTGAAACCCCTAACAAGTGACACCATTTTGGAAAGTAGACCCCCTAAGGAACTTATCTAGATGTGTGGTGAGCACTTTGACCCAACAAGTGCTTTACAGAAGTTTATAATGCAGAGCCGTAAAAATAAAAAATCATATTTTTTCACAAAAATGATCTTTTCACCCCCAATTTTTTAATTTTCCCAAGGGTGAGAGAAGAAATTGGACCCCAAAAATTGTTGTGCAATTTGTCCTGAGTACGCTGATACCCCATATGTGGGTGTAAACCATTGTTTGGGCGCAGGGCAGAGCTCGGAAGGGAAGGAGCGCCATTTGACTTTTCAATGCAAAATTGACTGGAATTGAGATGGGACGCCATGTTGCATTTAGAGAGCCCTTGATGTGCCTAAACATTGAAACCCCTAACAAGTGACACCATTTTGGAAAGTAGACCCCCTAAGGAACTTATCTAGATGTGTGGTGAGCACTTTGACCCACCAAGTGCTTCACAGAAGTTTATAATGCAGAGCCGTAAAAATAAAAAATCATATTTTTTCACAAAAATGATCTTTTCACCCCCAATTTTTTATTTTCCCAAGGGTAAGAGAAGAAATTGGACCCCAAAAATTGTTGTGCAATTTGTCCTGAGTACACTGATACCCCATATGTGGGTGTAAACCATTGTTTGGGCGCAGGGCAGAGCTCAGAAGGGAAGGAGCGCCATTTGACTTTTCAATGCAAAATTGACTGGAATTGAGATGGGACGCCATGTTGCGTTTGGAGAGCCCCTAATGTGCCTAAACATTGAAACCCCCCACGAGTGACACCATTTTGGAAAGTAGACCCCTTAAGGAACTTATCTAGATGTGTGTTGAGCACTTTGACGCAACAAGTGCTTCACAGAAGTTTATAATGCAGAGCCGTAAAAATAAAAAATCATATTTTTTCACAAAAATGATCTTTTAACCCCCATTTTTTTATTTCCCCAAGGGTAAGAGAAGAAATTAGACCACAAAAGTTGTTGTGCAATTTGTCCTGAGTACGACGATACCCCATATGTGGGTGTAAACCATTGTTTGGGCGCATAGCAGAGCTCAGAAGGGAAGAAGCGCTATTTTACTTTTCAATGCAAAATTGACTGGAATTAAGATGGGATGCCATGTTGCGTTTGGAGAGCCCCTGATGTGCCTAAACATTAAACCCCCCCACAAGTGACACCATTTTGGAAAGTAGACCCCCTAAGGAACTTATCTAGATGTGTTTTGAGAGCTTTGAACCCCCAAGTGTTTCACTACAGTTTATAACGCAGAGCCGTGAAAATAAAAATTATTATTTTTTTTCACAAAAATGAAATTTAGCCCCCAGTTTTGTATTTTCACAAGGGTATCAGGATAAATTGGACCCTAAAAGTTGTTGTCCAATTTGTCCTGAGTACGCTGATACCCCCTATGTGGGGGGGAACCACTGTTTGGGCGCATGACAGAGCTCGGAAGGGAAGGAGCGCCATTTGGAATGCAGACTTAAATGGATTGGTCTGCAGGCGTCACGTTGCATTTGCAGAGCCCCTGATGTACCCAAACAGTACAAACCCCCCACAAGTGACCCCATATTGGAAACTAGACCCCCCAAGGAACTTATCTAGATGTGTTGTGAGAACTTTGAACCCCCAAGTGTTTCACTACAGTTTATAACGCAGAGCCGTGAAAATAAAAATTATTTTTTTTTTTTCACAAAAATGATTTTTTAGCCCCCAGTTTTGTATTTTCACAAGGGTATCAGGATAAATTGGACCCTAAACGTTGTTGTCCAATTTGTCCTGAGTACGCTGATACCCCCTATGTGGGGGGGAACCACTGTTTGGGCGCATGACAGAGCTCGGAAGGTAGGAGCGCCATTTGGAATGCAGACTTAAATGGATTGGTCTGCAGGCGTCACGTTGCATTTGCAGAGCCCCTGATGTACCCAAATAGTACAAACCCCCCACAAGTGACCCCATATTGGAAACTAGACCTCCCAAGGAACTTATCTAGATGTGTTGTGAGAACTTTGAACCCCCAAGTGTTTCACTACAGTTTACAACGCAGAGCCGTGAAAATAAAACATATTTTTTTTCCCACAAAAATGATTTTTAGCCCCCCAAATTTTTATTTTCCCAAGGATAACAAGAGAACTTGGACCCCAGAAGTTGTTGTTCAATTTGTCCCTAGTACGCTGATACCCCATATGTTGGGGTAAACCCCTTTTTGGACGCACGGGAGAGCTCGGAAGGGAAGGAGCACTGTTTTACTTTTTCAACGCAGAATTGGCTGGAATTGAGATTGGACGCCATGTCGCGTTTGGAGAGCCCCTGATGTGCCTGAACAGTGGAATCTCCCCAATTCTACCTGAAACCCTACCCCTAACCTCACCCCTAACCGTTTACTGAACATTTTCTGACAGTCATAAGTGCCACGTATATAAGTGCCACGTATATAAGTGCCACGTATTTAAGAGCCACGTATTTAAGTGCCACGTGTTTAAGTGCCACGTATTTAAGTGCCACGTATTTCAGTGCCACGATATTTCAGTGCCACGTATTTCAGTGCCACGTATTTCAGGCACTCAAAAATACGTGGCACGTAAATACTTCAGTGCCACGATATTTCAGTGCCACGATATTTCAGTGCCACGTATTTCAGTGCCACGTATTTCAGTGCCACGTATTTCAGGCACTGAAAAATACGTGGCACGTAAATACGTGGCACGTAAATACGTGGCACTTAAATACGTGGCACTTAAATACGTGGCACTTAAATACGTGGCACTTAAATACGTGGCACTTAAATACGTGGCCACTGAAATATCGTGGCACTTATATACGTATATACGTATATAAACGTATATTTCAGTGCCACGTATTTCAGTGCCACGTATTTCAGGTTAGGGGTAGGGTTAGGGGTAGGGTTAGGGTTTTTTGTTTTTTTCTTGTTTTCTTGTGTTTTTCTATAAAAACGCATGCGTTTTACCGCGTTTACATGCATTTTTTCACACATGTGTTTTTTTTAAAAAACGCATGCAGATAAAAACGCAAGTGTGAAACCAGACTAAAAGACGCTTTTTATAGCAAAAAAGTTTTTGCGTCTCCACATTTTGAGACCTATAATTTTTCCACATTTTGGTCCACAGAGTCATGTGAGGTTTTTTTTTTTTTGCGGGACGAGTTGACGTTTTTATTGGTAACATTTTCGGACACGTGACCATTTTTTATCACTTTTTATTCCGATTTTTGTGAGGCAGAATAACCAAAAACCAGCTATTCATGAATTTCTTTTGGGAGAGGCGTTTATACCGTTCTGCGCTTGGTAAAATTGATAAAGCAGTTTTATTCGTTGGGTCAGTACGATTACAGCGATATCTCATTTATATCATTTTTTTATGTTTTGACGCTTTTATACGATAAAAACTATTTTATAGAAAAAATAATTATTTTGGCATCGCTTTATTCTGAGGACTATAACTTTTTTATTTTTTTGCTGATGATGCTATATGGCGGCTCGTTTTTTGCGGGACAAGATGACGTTTTCAGCGGTAACATGGTTATTTATATCCATCTTTTTGATCGCGTGTTATTCCACTTTTTGTTCGGCGGTATGGTAATAAAGCATTGTTTTTTGCCTCGTTTTTTTTTTTTTTTTCTTACGGTGTTTACTGAAGGGGTTAACTAGTGGGCCAGTTTTATAGGTTGGGTCGTTACGGATGCGGCGATACTAAATATGTGTACTTTTATTGTTTTTGTTTGTTTTTTTTAGATAAAGAAATGTGTTTATGGGAATAATATTTTTTTTTTTATTATTATTTATTTAGGAATTTTTTTTTTTTTTTTTTACACGTGGAAATTTTTTTTTTTACTTTTTTACTTTGTCCCAGGGGGGGACATCACAGATCGCAGATCTGATAGTGTGCACAGCACTCTATCAGATCCGCGATCATACTTTCATCGGAGCAGGCTGCAGCTTTCATCTGCAGCCTGCTCCGACCCGGAAGTGCTCCCTGCAGGACCCGGATACAGCCCCTCGGCCATTTTGGATCCGGGGCCTGCAGGGAGAAGACGTTCGGTACGAGGTGAGTACATCACCTTGTACCGATCGTCTCAGGGAAGCCCGCAGGGAGCCCCCTCCCTGCGCGATGCTTCCCTGTACCGCCGGTACACCGCGATCATGTTTGATCGCGGTGTGCCGGGGGTTAATGTGCCGGGGGCGGTCCGTGACCGCTCCTGGCACATAGTGCCGGATGTCAGCTGCGATATGCAGCCGACACCCGGCCACGATCGGCCGCGCTCCCCCCGTGAGCGCGGCCGATCGCGTATGACGTACTATCCCGTCGGCGGTCATGGGGGCCCACCCCACCTCGACGGGATAGTACGTCAAATGTCGGGAAGGGGTTAAAAAGGAGTCTCTATATTGTATTAGTCTCATTAAGAGCCTTAAGGAACCTAGAAAACCTGAGTCCAAGTCTCATTGGGTATGCTGTGTGGTGTTAATACCTTCCTTGGCTCCAGGGGTAAAGGCTAAGTACAGCATAGCCCTTACAAATACTGGGCTGTGTATACAGATCCAACAGTCCAGCAGTTTTTGTCCTTCCACGTCGCTTGTAAGAAAAGCAAGATGCTGAATAAGTTTGTTGTCCTTGTCAACACTTAAAAGTTTATCCAGTGTCTCTGTAAGGTGCAAACATCCTACCACTGCCAGCAAGGTGATTAGGACAACAGTCTTTCTGCTAGTGAAAAGATCTTTTTGCAGTGACTGGCATGGATCCAGGTGGGCATTCCCTCAAGTGAATGTGGTCAACTGGACTTTACAACGGGCCGTCAAACCGTGGATATAGGCTCCTTCTTACGTGTCTGTGTATGACCACCCAATCACCTGGATTTAGCAGATGTGCGTCCGCACTGGCATTAAGATCTGGAATGGATGAAAACACATGTTTATGCACCACATTAAGTATTTTCTGCAAGGCCTGGACATGGGCTGTCATAGCACCGTGTTGCATTTGTAGCACCTGTGGGAAGTACAGACCAGTCTCTGGCAAACTACTAAACAGGACTTCAAAAGGGGACAAGCTTGTCTTTCTATTTGGAGTGTGTCTGACTAGAAAGAGTGCAAGAGACAAGCATTCTACCCCGCTCTTTCCTGTGTCTGCCATGGCTTCTGAATTTTCAGTTTAAGTGTCCCATTTAGTGTTTCCATTTTCCCACTACTTTGTTGTCTATATGGTGCATGCTATGCTTGCTGTACTCCCAGGGCCTGCAAGTGTGTACCCCTATCGCTCTTTGTGGTTTCTGGGACACCATACCTGCAGATCAGTTCTTTCATTGGGTTGTCTGCAGTCGCTTTAGTATTTGCACATTTTACCAGATAGGCCTCCAGCCAACCAGAGAAGAGATCTACACATACTACGACATTTTTCTATAACACTACAAAAACCCTTCACTCTCCCACCCCAGACACACCCCTGGAAGAAGCTGGTTGCAAAAAGTGCGTTGGGGTGAGGAGGGATGCTGTGCTACAAGGTGGACATTCTGATCTCTGCTTCTGGTAATATAAATATAATTGACTTTATGCATACTTAGGTAGCTTATATGGTGCCAGATAGCGCAGACCTGGGTGTTCAACATATGGTATATATCTGCCTTTGACACAGACCTTTAAAAATTGTACATTGAATGCTGTGACCCAGCGTCCCACCTTTTGATAGGGAGCTCTTATACTACATTGTATTGTTAAATGTATTTTTAGAATATATATTTAATAAAGTATTATGTTTTTTAATTCTTATGTTATTCTGGATCTCTTCTTTCGGCTATTTTTAATGTAAGTCCGAATATGGTGATTATGTGTTGTGAAGTGCCAGCTGGTGATGTTTTGGACATTTATGAGAATATTATTCTGGTTTTATAGCAAATTCTCCTACAGTGGACACCATCAACAGAACACAGACACCGGGAATGTAGCCTATAATATTGGAATAGAGTGAGAAGATTAATAGCTAAAAAAAATTGTGTACAGCCATTTTGCCTTTAAATGGAATGCAGATTGTAAATAATAGAGAATGTGAAAAATGCAGCATTTTTTGTCCCAATTGTTGGTAATGTAAATGATTAAAATTAATCCTATGAAAACGTTGTTTTAGATATATGCATGCTACCAAAATAGACCATAATAAAAAGACCATAATAAAAATAGTAATGACATTATGGCCATTGTAGCGTACATAAAACTATAACAGCATTTTGAGCTACACCCTGTGAGGAGTCGAGTTTCCTCTGCTGCACAGGGGGAATCTCGATCCGTGTCTGCTGCAGTCTCCCATTCTCCATCGGCCGCAGTGGAGCCTGCTCAGCGGAGACGTTGGTCCCAGCGTCTCACTGAGTCTGATTCAGTGCAAAGGGTTATTGCTGCCTCTCCAGGCTCTGCTATTGTACCCTGCACTGATCTGCGGCGAGCAGGCTTTTCTGGGACTAAAGGTACCTTCACACTAAGCGACGACGATGCCGGTCGCTGCAGCGTCGCTGTTTGGTCGCTGGAGAGCTGTCACACAGACAGCTCTCCAGCGACCAACGATGCCGAAGTCCCCGGGTAACCAGGGTAAACATCGGGTTGCTAAGCGCAGGGCCGCGCTTAGTAACCCGATGTTTACCCTGGTTACCAGTGTTAAATGTAAAAAAACAAACACTACATACTTACATTCGCGTCCCCCGGCGTCCGCTTCCCTGCATTGTGTGAGCGCCGGCCCTAACAGCGTCACCGCTGTGCTTTGCTTTCCGGCCGGCACTGACACACTCAGTGCAGGAAGCTCTGAGCAGCGGCGCGGACGCCGGGGACGTGACAGATATCAGAGGGTAAGTATGTACTGTTTTTTTTTTTACTTTTACAATGGTAACCAGGGTAAATATCGGGTTACTAAGCGTGGCCCTGCGCTTATTAACCCGATATTTACCCTGGTTACCATTGTAAAACATCGCTGGCATCGTTGCTTTTGCTGTCAAACACGACGATACACGCCGATCTGACGACCAAATAAAGTTCTGAACTTTCAGCAACGACCAGCAATATCACAGCAGGATCCAGATCGCTGCTGCGTGTCAAACACAACGATATCGCTATCCAGGACGCTGCAATGTCACGGATCGCTATCGTTATTGCTGCAAAGTCATTTAGTGTGAAGGTACCTTAAGTCCTGCTTTGCACACACTGAGCACATGCCCAGGGTAAGATCTCTCAGTGGAGATCAAGGGTCACATGCTCAGGTACTGCAGCCAAATCTATTGGTCCTTCTAGGAAGGTCCTGTAGGTGCGCAGGCTCTGTAGCAGCCTCTCATTGGTCCTTCCAGGAAGGTCCTGTATATGCTACAGCTATTTAAGGCTCGCATGGCCGCACGGCCATGCGCTAGTATCTTCCTAAGTTATGTGCTTTGCGCCAGTGTGGTCATGTGTTTGTATGTGTTCAGGGACCCGGCTGAAATAAGCCCCTAGAATGCTGGCACCTCCGGCGAGAAGATTGTGTTTGTGTGTATTCAGGGACCTGGCTGAAATAAACCCCTAGAATGCTGGCACCTCCGGTGAGGAGTTTTGTGTACATGCATGACCACTGACTGCTCTCATTTGGGTAGTTAGCCTGTGCCTCTGTGGAAGTCTAACAGGGCACAGAGCTTTGCTTTCTCGGCCGCTCTGTGAAGCTAACAGAGCTGGTTCATACCGCCATATAGTGCCGCCAATTACTTAGCAGCAGGTTCTTTCCTGCATGGTGGATCCCGGGTTGCGAACGCACCAATCCCATCTAATAAATATATTTGGTGCGTTCCGCCAACCCTAGCAGTATACTAGCACCAGGATCTGGCTAAGTAATGGCGGATGAACAGCAATTGCAGGGGTACATCCAGCTGCTGGAGGGCCGGTTGGCGTCTCTTGAGCGTGCAACCTCGGCGGTGGATGTTACCGCAATAGCTGTTCAGGCTGCTAGCGTGCCTGCAGCAGCTTAACCCACTGCCACCTCTGTTCCGACCTTATCTCACCTCCCATTGCCTGAGATACTCTGGGGACAGTAAGTCCTGTAGGGGTTTCGTGAGCCAGTGTGGTGTACACCTCGAGCTCCTGGCTGCACGTTTTCCCACAGAGCGGGCAAAGGTGGGATTCATAGTCTCTCTCTTGTCGGACAGGGCATTGGAGTGGGCTACACCGCTGTGGGAGCACAACGATCATATGGTGCGGAGTGTTCCTTGGTTTCTAGACACTCTGAAACAGGTCTTTGTAGGACCTCAAGTCACCCATGATACAGCGCTCCAACTGCTGGCTTTGACTCTGGGTTCAACCATGGTCAGCCATTTTGCGGTTCTCTTCTGGACATTAGCGTCTGAGTTGGAATGGCGAGATAAAACCCTCATTCCCGTATTTTGGAGGGGGCTGGCTGACCATGGGAAGGACGCTTTGGCTACTAGGGAGATTCCCGCCACACTGGAGGAGCTCGTAGCTGTATCAACTCGCATAGACCTTCGTTTTCACGAGCGAAGGTTGGAGCGAGCCCAGTGTAGGCAGAGGTTTCGGATGGCTCCCACCTTTGCCAGACCTCTGGAATCTCCAGTCCAGGCGTCCGAGTCACATGAGGCCATAGAGGTGACACGAGCAGGATCCAAGTCCCAGTCCGCTTGTGCACATAAGGTCTGTCATGTTTCCCGGCAGTCAGGACATCTTGCCTCCAAGTGTCCTCAGCGGTTGGGGAAACATCAGCGTCTAGTGGCAGTTGGAGGAGGTACACTAGACACGGCGACGTTTGCCTCAAAGTTGTCCTTCAAGGGGACAATTACCTTAGGCCCATCCACTCTTATGGTAGAGCTATGCGTGGACTCTGGGGCGGAGGGTATTTTTATGTCATCCGCTTTCGCCCAGCGTCACGCAATACCCCTGGTTATGATCGCCAAACCAGTAACCGTTCGAGTGGTAAATGGGTCGACACTACCCTCACAGATTACCCACCAAACCATTCCTATCACGCTTTCTGTGTCTCCATCACATCAGGAGATTATCTCCCTATTAGTCATTCCTGAGGGAATTGATGAGGTCCTGTTGGGGATACCATGGCTACGCTATCATTCTCCTCATATAGAGTGGTCCTCAGGGAGAATTTTGGGATGGAGTATATCCTGTGAGGGTAGATGTCAGAGGGAGTGCGTTCAGGTTGCTACAACACAGGTACCCGCAGATCTTTCCTCTCTCCCCAAGCACTATTGGCCCTATGCAGATGTGTTCTCCAAAAGGGCTGCGGAGACCCTTCCACCTCACCGAACCTATGACTGTCCTATTGACCTCTTGCATGCTGCTGAGCCTCCCCGGGGTCGAGTCTATCCGTTATCTCTCCCAGAGAGACCCAAGAGAATCTGGCAAGAGGATTCATTAGGAAGTCAGTGTCACCTGCAGGGGCTGGGTTCTTCTTCGTACAGAAGAAGACTGGAGACTTACGTCCATGCATAGACTACAGGGGTCTTAACGCCATCACCGTTAAGAACAAGTACCCATTACCCCTAATATCTGAGCTTTTTGATAGGCTACGGGGAGCAAGGGTATTTACAAAATTAGACCTGCGGGGTGCCTATAACCTGATTCGCATCCGTGAGGGGGACGAATGGAAGATGGCTTTTAACACCAGGGATGGGCACTATGAATACCTGGTGATGCCCTTCGGGCTCTGTAATGCTCCAGCCGTTTTCCAAGACTTTGTGAACAACATTTTCCGGGATATGCTCACCACCTCGGTCGTAGTCTATCTGGATGATATTCTCATTTACTCTCCAGATATCGACTCCCATCGGAGAGATGTTCGCAAAGTCATCGACCTCTTACGGGCAAACTCCCTCTACGCCAAGTTGGAGAAGTGTGTGTTTGAGCTGGAGTCCTTGCCTTTCCTTGGTTATATCAGTTCTGCTCAGAGTTTGGCTATGGATCCTGCCAAGCTACAGGCTGTGATGGACTGGCAAGAACCCCATTCTCTTAAAGCGGTGCAGCGCTTTATGGGGTTCATTAATTACTATTGCCAGTTCATTCCACACTTCTCAATTTTGGTAGCTCCCTTGGTTGCCCTCACCAAGAAGGGAGCAAATCCCAAGTTGTGGTCAGAGGAGGTCTCCAAGGCCTTTCTCTCGATTAAGTCACACTTCGCTAGCACTCCCATCCTACATTGCCCCGATGTAGATAAGCCATTTATCATGGAGGTGGATGCGTCATCCATTGGTGCTGGAGCAGTCCTTTTCCAAAAGGATGCTCAAGGTCGGAAGCATCCTTGCTTCTTCTTCTCCAAGACCTTCACACCAGCAGAGAGGAATTATTCCATCGGGGACAGGGAGTTGCTAGCCATGAAGTTGGCTTTTTCAGAGTGGAGACACGTCTTGAAGGGAGCTCGCTTTCCCTTCCAAGTGTTCACTGACCACAAGAACTTGGTATATATACAGACGGCCCAGTAGCTGAATTCTCGCCAGGCTAGATGGTCCCTGTTCTTCTCCCGGTTCCATTTTACTCTCCATTTTCTCTCCGGGGAGAACATTTGTGCCGATGCTCTCTCCCGCTCCGTAGTGTCATCTGAGGAGGAGCCTTGGCTTATTGTCCCTTCTGAGAGCCTGAGAACTGTGGCTCCGGTTTCGCTTGAGTCCGTGCCCCTGGGCAAGACTTTCGTACCAGCGAATTTGCAACCAGAGGTTCTCTCTTGGGCTCACTTGTCCAGAGTGGGTGGACATTTTGGGACCAAGAGGACATCTGAGCTTTTGACGAGGACGTACTGGTGGCCGCATATGGCCCGTGACATTGGGGACTATATTCGGGCGTGTGTCTCCTGCGCCCAGAAATGGTCTCCTCGGCAACGGCCAGCTGGGTTACTTTACCCCATGCTGGTGGCAGACAGGCCCTGGGAGATGGTCAGGATGGAGTTTGTGGTGGGCTTACCCAAGTTTCGTAGCTGCACCGTTATCTGGGTAGTCACCGATCATTTTTCTAAGATGGTGCATTTGGTGCCGCTTCCACGGTTACCTTCTGAACGGACCTTGGCGGCGTTGTTCATAAAACATATTTTCCGCTTACATGGAATGCCTGATAACATTGTCAGCGACCGGGGTCCCCAGTTTGCATCTCAGTTTTGGAGAGAGCTCTGCCGTTTACTCAGCATAGAGCTGAATCTCTCCTCTGCATATCATCCCGAGACGAATGGGTTGGTAGAGAGAACCAACCAGACTCTGGTGACATACTTGCGACATTTTGTCTCTGCTAGGCAAGATGACTGGGCATCTTTGCTACCTTGGGTGGAATTTGCCTTGAACAACGCCGTAGCCGATTCTACTGGTCAGACTTCTTTTCTCCTTAATTACGGCCAGCATCCGCGTGTCCCTGTGCCCATGCCCGTGTCATCCACCGATTCTAGGGTGGCAGACTGGGCGGTGGAGGCACGTGACATTTGGGACCACACACAGGATGCCATCTGGGCCTCCAAGGAGAGAATGAGGGTTTCGGCTGATACACACCGGCGCCCTGCTCCGACTTTCGCTCCTGGCGACTTAGTGTGGCTCTCCGCCCGTAATATCAAGCTGCGAGTTGAGTCCACTAAGTTTGCGCCTCACTACATTGGCCCGTTCAAGGTTCTGGAACAGGTCAACCCTGTGGTCTACTGTTTGGCTATTCCTCCACGCCTTGGTATCACCAATACTTTTCACGTTTCCCTCTTAAAGCCCGTTCATTTGTCCCGGTTTTCTGAGTCATCTGCCGGGACATTGGGTTCATCCACGGATGAGTTTAAGGTGAATGCTATTGTGGGGTGCAAGGTGGTATGTGGCAAGAAATTTTATCTGGTGGACTGGAAGGGTCACGGTCCAGAGGATATAACCTGGGAGACTGAGGAGCACATTCGGGCACCGCTGCTCATTGCAGCTTTTGAGCGTAGCGAGGCTCAAGGAGGGGGGGGCCCTAGGGGGGGGGGTAATGTTAGGAGTCGAGTTTCCTCTGCTGCACAGGGGGAATCTCGATCTGTGTCTGCTACGGTCTCCCATTCTGCATCGGCCGCAGTGGAGCCTGCTCAGCGGAGACGTTAGTCCCAGCGTCTCACTAAGACTGATACTGTGCAAAGGGTTACTGCTGCCTCTCCAGGCTCTGCTATTGTACCCTGCACTGATCTGCGGTGAGCAGGCTTTTCTGGGACTAAGTCCTGCTTTGCACACACTGAGCATGCCCAGGGTAAGATCTCTCAGTGGAGATCAAGGGTCACATGCTCAGGTACTGCAGCCAAATCTATTGGTCCTTCTAGGAAGGTCCTGTATGTGCGCAGGCACTGTAGCAGCCTCTCATTGGTCCTTCTCGGAAGGTCCTGCACGTGCTGCAGCTATTTAAGGCTCGCATGTCTGCACAGCCATGCGCTAGTATCTTCCTAAGTTATGTGCTTTGCGCCAGTGTGGTCATGTGTTTGTATGTGTTCAGGGACCCGGCTGAAATAAGCCCCTAGAATGCTGGCACCTCCGGCGAGGAGATTGTGTTTGTGTGTATTCAGGGACCTGGCTGAAATAAGCCCCTAGAATGCTAGCACTAGTGTTGAGTGATACCTTCCGATATTCTAAAGTATTGGTATCGGATTGGATCGGCCGATACCGGCAAAATATCGGATCTCGCTGATACCGATACCCGATACCAATGCAAGTCAATGGGAGCAAAATATCGGAATTAAAATAAACCCTTTATTTCCTTGTAGCCTAATTCCACATGAAGGAAAACAACTAAGAATAACGTAGAATGTATCGGAGAAGGTGGAGGGGACATTAAAGGCATAGAGGTTTAGCCCATTCAAATGGAATAGCAGGAATTATAAATTTTTTAAGACGTTCGGAGTTACAAAGATTTTGACTATGTTTAGATTTTTTAGATTTTGTCAGATATTTGTTTCTCTACTTCCACACTTTCTTCTTCATCATCCTCAGCAGCATCTTTTTCATCAACTTCTTCTCCACCTTATTCCTCTTCTTCTTCACCTTCTTCCTATTATTCTTTTTAAAAAAAATCTTCATATTTTTCTCATTCAACTCTTCTTCTTCTTCATATTCAAGTTCATAATCTCCTTCATATTCCTCTTCTTCATCAAAATCTTATGTGTGACAGGCATTCCTGTAGTTGATATCTATCAAAGTTTGAAGAGTACACCTTCCGTTCTGCCTGTCGCAAAAGATTTCAAACAGGATTTGTCCGCGTTTAGTTTGGCCTGCAACAGCAGGCTTTATCCAGGGGCACCACGAGGAGGAACGGACTCACCCCCATACACTGCTTAGTCTTCTTCTGCTTATAATTTAGATTATATCTTTTGCTCTGATGTTTATTCTTATGCTTAATGTTCTTCTGCTCTTTGTTCTGCAGCCGCTTGTTCTTCTGCTTCTCGGTCTTCCATGTCGTCGTCTCCAGGGTCGTTGTCTCTGGGATCATTTCTGGTGTCGTCGTCATCTTAGGGGTGGTCTTCCGGGTCGTCGTCTTTAGGGTCTTGAACTTGGAAATGTAGCAGAAGGTACAAGAAGGCTGAGAAAATGCTGAGAACCAGCTGATGGAACTGGAACTCGGATGGCTACCCGAAGGTCCAAGAGCCAATGGAACTACCGAGGACCAGCTGACGTTACTGGAACCCGGTTACTAAGCAGGAGGTACCCATGCCTGAAAGCACTACCAAGGACCACCTGACGTTGGTGGAACTCGGATACCCAGAAGAAGGCACCTAAGCCAAAGGCTCTGCCCGGAACCAGCTGACGGTACTAGAACCAGGATGGGGAGCAGAAGGTACAAGAGCAAAAGACACTGCCGAGAACCAGCTGATGGTACTGGAACCCGGATGAGTAGCCGAAGGTACAAGAGCCAATGGAACTACCGAGGACCAGCTGACATTACTGGAACCCGGGTACTGAGCAGGAGGTACCCGTGCCTGAAAGCACTACCAAGGACCACCTGACGTTGGTGGAACTCGGATGCCCAGAAGGAGGCACCTAAGCCAAAGGCTCTACCCAGAACCAGCTGACGGTACTGGAACCAGGATGGGGACCTATTCACAATTGTCTTCCTAGAGCCCCAACTAGCGGTGTTGGAGCAAAGGGTCAGCAGGGGGAGCAGAGTGTAGGCCGAAGCCTGCACTGGAGGCATTTGGAGGTCCGTTGTGTCTGCGTGGCATTTGCAGGACACGATGCCGGCTACACAGCAGGGGAACAGCTGGCATTGCTGAACCCCACTGACACAGTGGTGGGTGTTTTTCTCTGTGCAGCTAGCACTTCCGGGCACCAACTGGCAGTGTTAGAGCCCAGGGTCAGCTAGAGGAGCAGATTGTAGGCCGAAGCCTGCACTAGAGGCAGTTTAATATCTGTTGTGTCTGCGTGGCATTTGCAGGACACCTTGCCGGCTACACAGCAGGGGAACAGCTGGCATTGCTGAACCCCACTGACACATTGACGGGTGTTTTTCTCTGTGCAGCTAGCACTTCTGGGCACCAACTGGCGGTGTTAGAGCCCAGGGTCAGCTGGAGGAGCAGAGTTTAGGCCGAAGCCTGCACTGGAGGCAGTTTAATATCTGTTGTGTCTGCGTGGCATTTGCAGGACACGTTGCCGGCTACACAGCAGAGGAACAGCTGGCGTTGCTCAACCCCACTGACACATTGACGGGTGTTTTTCTCTGTGCAGCTAGCACTTCTGGGCACCAACTGGCGATGTTAGAGCCCAGGGACAGCAGGAGGAGCAGAGTGTAGGCCGAAGCCTAATTGGAGCAAATTGAAAGGCAACCTTTAAACCCCCCTCAGGTGTTACAAACTAGAAGAGCCACCTTGTGCAGCAGTAATGCTGCACAAGTAAAAGATTGCTCTTTTAATTTTGTTCCTTGCACAGGCTGAATGAAACACGTATAAAATTTAGCCCCTTTTACAGTCAAACTGTCTTGAAGGCGGGACTTTCCTTCTTAATGAAACGCAGCACAGCTGTCCAAAATACCACCTTGGTGCTGGGCGCTGCCTCCTGAGTGTTGTTTTCTTGTGTTCCGTAGTCTGCGATGTTGTGTTATCCCTTGGACATGCGCTGTTACTGCGCAAGGCCATGAATCCCAGCCCCGCAGTGTCTTCTGATTTACTTACACTGCAGGGCTGGGATTCATGGCCTTGTGCAGTAAATATCGGCGCCTGTCACTCATGTCCTTACTCCTGCTTCAGACTGTGTGGCATCAGCTGACCCCTTATCGCATGCCACGGCCGTGAAGCCGCACAGTCTGAAGAAGGCGAAAGGAGATGAGTGAGAGGCGAAGATATGCACAGCGCATTCCCATGAATCCCAGCCCCGCAGTGAGAACAAATAAGACACTGAGGCGTGTGATCTTGGGCAGCGCGTCCGCACAGGCGCAGCCAGCCTGACTACAAATGATGTCAGAAGACGGGCAGCGCTAACTGTGGATGGCCAAGGGATAACATTACAGCGCAGGCTCCTGGACAGATTCAAACAACGCTAAGGAGTTGACGCACGCTGGCTAGAGGGTTGCTGCGTGTCATTACGAAGGAAAGTCACATCTCCGGGACGGTTGAACTTTATCAGGGGAAACATATTATAAGTGTTTAGTTCAGCGTGTGCGAGGAGTAAAACTGAAAGCCACCTTGTACAAATGCAGCATTACTGCTGTACAAGGTGGCTGTTATACATACAAACGCCTGGGGGGGGACAGGTTCCCTTTAATTTGAGTTGTTGTGTCTGCGTGGCATTTGCAGGAGGTGCAGGTGCACTTCCGGGCACCAACTGGCCGTGTTAGAGCCCAGGGTCAGCTGGAGGAGCAGAGTGTAGGCCGAAGCCTGCACTGGAGGCAGTTTAATATCTGTTGTGTCTGCGTGGCGTTTGCAGGACATGTTGCCGGCTACACAGCAGGGGAACAGCTGGCGTTGCTGAACCCCACTGACACATTGACGGGTGTTTTTCTCTGTGCAGCTAGCACTTCTGGGCACCAGCTGGTGGTGTTAGAGCCCAGGGTCAGCAGGAGGAGCAGAGTGTAGGCCGAAGCCTGCACTGGAGCAAGTTGAAAGGGAACCTTTAACCCCCCCCAGGCGTTTGTTGGTGAAAGAGCCATCTTGTACAGCACTAATGCTGCAAAAGTAAAAGGTGGCTCTTTTAATTATGCCCCTTGCAAACGCTGAACTAGACACTTATGAAATGTGTCCCAAAAACACCGTAAAAACGTCCAGGAGGTGGGACTTTCCTTTGTAATGTGACGCAGCACAGCCGTCATTCCTACCCCCTTGGCGCCATGTGCCGCCTCCTCAGCGTTGTTTGACTCTGTCACAGAGCCTGCGCTGTTATGTTATCCCTTGGCCAGGCGCACTTAGCGCTGCCCGTCTTCTGACATCATTTGGTGTCAGGCTGGCTGCGCCTGTGCGGCCGCGCTGCCCGAGATCCCGCCTCGCAGTGTCGTCTAATGTAATCCCACTGCGGGCCTGGGATCCATGGGCATGCGCAGTGCATATCCTCGCCTCTCACTCCCCTCCCTCCGGCTTCTTCAGACTGTGCGGCGTCACGGCCGTGGCATGCTATTATGGATCAGCTGACAGTGCACAGTCTGAAGAAGGCGGAGGGAGATGAGTGAGAGCCTGAGGTGAAGATATGCACTGCGCATGCCCATGGATTCCAGGCCCGCAGTGTGATAAAATCAGAAGACACTGAGAGGCGGGATTTCGGGCAGTGCGGCCGCACAGGCGCAGCCTGCCTGACACCAAATGATGCCAGAAGACGGGCAGCGCTAAGTGCGCCTGGCCAAGGGATAACATAACAGCGCAGGCTCCATGACAGAATCAAACAACGCTGAGGAGGCGGCGCACGGCGCCAAGGGGAATGACGGCTGTGCTGCGTCACATTAGAAAGGAAAGTCCCACCTATGGGACGGTTTAACGGTGTGAGGGGACACATTCATAAGTGTTAGGTTCAGCGTGTGCAAGGAGTACAACGAAAAGAGGCACCTTTTCCTTGTGCAGCATTACTGCGGCACAAGGTGGCTCTTTCAGTAACAAACGCCTGGGGGGGACAGGTTCCCTTAAATTTAAGTAGTTGTGCCAGCGTGGCAGTCGCATGACACGTTGCCAGATACACAGCAGGGGAGCAGCAGACGTTACTGAACCCCACTAACACATTGGCGAGGTGTTTGGCTCTGTGCAAACAGCACTTCTGGGCAGCAACCAGCAGTGTTGGAGCCCAGGGACAGCAGGAGGAGCAGAGTGTAGGCCGAAGCCTGCACTGGAGGCATGTAAATGTCTGTTAGTGTGCCAGCGTGGCGGTTGCATGACACATTGCCGGATACACAGCAGGGGAGCAGCTGACGTTACTGAACCCCAATAACACGGCAGCAAGTGTTAACTGCGCAGCCAGCACTTCCAGGCACCAACTGACGGTGTTAGAGCCCAGGGACAGCAGGAGGAGCAGATTGGAGGTATTGCAGCAAACACACAGCTGGGGAACAGCTGACGTTACTGAACCCCAATAAGAGAGGAGTGACTGTTGACTGTGCGGACAGCACTTCCAGGCACCAACTGGCGGTGTTAGAGCCCAGGGACAGCAGGAGGAGCAGATTGGAGGTATTGCCGCACACACAGCTGGGGAACAGCTGACGTTACTGAACCCCAATAACAGAGGAGCGACTGTTGACTGTGCGGACAGCACTTCCAGGCACCAACTGGCAGTGTTAGAGCCCACGGACAGCAGGAGGAGCAGATTTGTTTTGCCAGATACACAGCTGGGAATCAGCTGATGTTACTGAACCCCAATAACACGGCAGCAAGTGTTAACTGTGCAGCCAGCACTTCCAGGTACCAACTGGTGGTGTTAGAGCCCAGGGACAGCAGGAGGAGCAGATTGGAGGTATTGCCGCACACACAGCTGGGGAACAGCTGATGTTACTGAACCCCAATAACAGAGGAGCGACTGTTGACTGTGCGGACAACACTTCCAGGCACCAACTGGTGGTGTTAGAGCCCAGGGACAGCAGGAGTGTAGGCCGAGGCCTAATTGGGTCAAGTTAAAAGTGAACCTTTAACCCCCCCATGCGTTAGCAACTGAAATAGCCAACTTGTGCAGCACAGGGTGGTTCTTTTAATTATGCTCCTTGCACACAGTGAACTAAACACTTATAAAATGTGTCCCCTGATACCGTTATACCGTCCCACATGTGGTACTTTCCGTCATGATGAGACGCAGCACAGCCGGCATTCACACCCCCATGATGCCGGGCGCCGCCTCATCAGCGTTGCTTGAATCTGTCACGGAGCCCGCGCTGTTATGTTAAACCTTGGCCATGTGCAGTTAGCGCTGCCCGTCTTCTAACATCATTTGGTGTCATGGTAACTGTGCCTGTGCGGCCGCACCGCCTGAGAAACCACCTCGCAGTGTCTTCAGATTTAGTCCCACTGCAGGGCTGGGATTCCTGGGCATGCGCAGTGCATATCTTCGCCTCTCACTACTCTCCATCCGCCTTCTTCAGAGTGTGCGGATTCACGGCCGTGGCATGTGAATTGGGATCAGCTGATGCCACACTGTCTGTAGTATCGGAGGGAGAAGAGGGAGAGGCGAAGATATGCACTGTGCATGCCCAGGAATCCCAGCCCTGCAGTGGGACTAAATCAGAAGACACTGCGAGGCAGTTTCTCGGGCGGTGCGGCCACACAGGCACAGTTACCATGACACCAAATGATGTTAGAAGACGGGCAGCGCTAACTGTGCATGCCCAAGGTTAAACATAACAGCGCTGGCTACGGGACAGATGCAAACAACGCTGAGGAGGCGGCGCTCGGCACCATGGGGGTATGAATGCCGGCTGTGCTACGTCTCATAGCAAAGGAAAGTCCCACCTACGGGACGGTTTCACGGTATGAGGGGACACATATTTTATAAGTGTTAAGTGCAGCGTGTGCAAGAAGCAGAACTAAAGGAGCCACCTGTTCCTTGTGCACATTTGTGCTACACAAGGTGGCTCTTTCAGTTACAGACGCCTGGGGGGGACAGGTTCCCTTTAATTGCTGTTGTAGTGCCAGCGTGGCGGTCGCTGGACACGTTGCCGGATACACAGCAGGGGATGAGCGGACGTTACTGAAACACAATAACACTGGGTCATGTGTTGTCTGTGCAGCCAGCACTTCTGGGCAGCAACTGGCGGTGTTGGAGCCCAGGGATTAAAGTTCAGGTGGTTGAAACATGGTCACAGCTGGAGACCTGGATACTGTTGGCAACCAATTATTTAATCGGTAAGAGGAGTGGCAAATTCCTGTGAGATCCAGGCCTTGTTCATTTTCAAAAAAGTAAGCCGGTCAACGTTATCGGATGATAGTCGCATGTGACGGTCTGTTAGTACACCACCTGCAGCACTAAAGACGCGTTCCGATAATACACTGGCAGCAGGGCAAGCCAGCACCTCCAATGCATACTGGCTAAGCTCTGGCCATGTATCCAGCTTAGAGAACCAAAACTTGAAGGGGGAAGAGCCGTCTGGGAGTACGCTGAGAGTGCAAGACATGTAGTCTGTCACCATCTGACGGAAACGTGGCCTCCTGCTGACTGGATCCGTCAACGTCAGTGATGGTGTAGACATTTGTGGAGGGCACACAAAACTTTACCACTGTTGGAACAGACTGGTCTTGGCTTGTGCTGGGCCACTGCTTCTGCTACCTCTTGGTGCAGAGATTCCTACACTGCCTCTACGCACAGAGCTGCTTTGCAAAGCAGTAGCAGGCGCAGCACTTCTCTCGATTGGACTGGAGAAGATGATGGACTGCACCAGTGTGTCTTGTACAGCCGCATTTTACGCTCCCGCTGCAACAGTGGTATGAGGGTTTGCAAATTGTCCCTGTAGCGCGGGTCGAGGAGGGTGTACACCCAATAATCAGCCGTGGTAAGAATGTGGGCGATGCGGTGGTCGTTTCTCAGGCACTGCAGCATGAAATCAACCATGTGATGCAGACTGCCAACTGGCCAAGAAACGCTGTCCCCTGCTTGAGGCGTGATGTCTGCCTGCTCTGCCCACCCCACCCTCGCTCTTCATACTGACTACTGGAGATTTGTGTAACTCCCTCCTCTGGAAAGATGTCTTCCTCCTCCATTGACTCCTCATCCTCACAAAAGGTCCCCTGCCTATTCCTTTGTGAGGAACCACATCGCACAGACTGTCCAGAAGCTGATGGAATTGGTAACTCCTCATCCTCAACCTCTTCCACCACCTCATCCCTAGCACTTGCAGGGTTCTTTCAAGCAGGCAGATAAGGGGGACAGTCATGCTGACTAGCGCATCATCTGCACTCGCCATCCGCGTGGATTCATCAAAGGCCTGCAAAACCTGGCAGATGTCCTTCATAGTGGCCCACTCAGTGGTTGTGAAGTCTGAACGGCGCGCACTGCGACTTCTTTGCGCCTGATGCAGCTGGTACTCCATTACTGCTGGCTGCTGCTCACACAACCGCTCCAACATATGTAACGTGAAATTCCACATGGTGGGGAGGTCACATATGATGCGATGTTCCGGAAGGCAGAATCGGCGCTGCAGACTTGCAATGCGCGATCTGGCCATGCTGGAACGCCGCAAGTGAGCACACTCAAGGCGGACCTTGTGCAGCAGTGCATCAAGATCCGGATAGTCCCTCAGAAAACTCTGCACAACCAAATTGAGCACATGTGCCAGACATGGGATGTGAGTGAGGTTGCCAAGGGCCAGAGCTGCCACCAGATTTCGGCCATTGTCACACACTACCATGCCGGTCTGGAGATTCGCTGGCGCAAACCACTTGTCGCTCTCAGAATTGATGCCATTCCAGAGCTCCTGCGCTGTGTGGCTTCGATTCCCCAAAGAAATTAATTTAAGTACGGCCTGTTGACATTTGGCCACAGCTGTGCTCATATCGGTTGTAACAGGTAAGCATTCATGGGTCAAGGTGGAGGAAGACCGTGACGGCTCCTGCAGCGATGATTCTTAGGAACTGGAGTATGAGGAGGAGTCAATGTGCACAGACTGGATTCCTGCAATCCTTGGCGTTGGCAGTACACGTACAGCGCCACTCGCCATGTCTGTATCCGGCTCCACAACATTGACCCAATGGGCAGTGAGGGAAAGGTATTGACCCTGTCCATGGTGACTGGTCCATGCATCGGTGGTGAGGTGGACCTTGCAACTAACGGCATTTAGTAGCGCATGTTTGATGTTTGCCTCCACATGCTTTTGCAGGGCAGGGACGGCTTGCCTGCTGAAATAAAAGCGGCTGGGCACATTGTATTGTGGGACAGCCAATGCCATCACGTTACGGAAGCTGTCAGTCTCCACCAGCCTGAATGAGAGCATTTCCAGTGACAGAAGTTTGGCAATGCCTGCATTCAGAGCCTGTGCTCGTGGGTAGTGTTGAGCGATACTGTCCGATACTTGAAAGTATTGGTATCGGAAAGTATCGGCCGATACCGGCAAAGTATCGGATCTTATCCGATACCGATACCCGATACCAATACAAGTGAATGGAACTCAAGTATCGGACGGTATCCCTGATGGTTCCCAGGGTCTGAAGGAGAGGAAACTCTCCTTCAGGCCCTGGGATCCATATTAATGTGTAAAATAAAGAATTAAAATAAAAAATATTGATATACTCACCCTCTGACGCAGCCTGCACCTTACCGAGGGAACCGGCAGCCTTCTTTGCTTAAAATGCGCGCGTTTACTGCCTTCCGTGACGTCACGGCTTCTGATTGGTCGCTTGCCGCCCATGTGACCGTGACGCGACCAATCACACAAGCCGTGACGTAATTTTCAGGTCCTGAATGCCTCATTCTAGGCATTCAGGACCTGAAAATTACGTCACGGCTTGTGTGATTGGTCGCGTCGCGGTCACATGGGCGGCAAGCGACCAATCAGAAGCCGTGACGTCACGGAAGGCAGTAAACGCGCGCATTTTAAGCAAAGAAGGCTGCCGGTTCCCTCGGTAAAGTGCAGGCTGCGTCGGAGGGTGAGTATATCAATATTTTTTATTTTAATTCTTTATTTTACACATTATATCGATCCCGATACCGATTCCCGATGCAACAAAAGTATCGGATCTCGGTATCGGAATTCCGATATCGAAAATATCAGCCGATACCCGATACTTGCGGTATCGGAATGCTCAACACTACTCGTGGGTGGTTTGCCGAGAATGGCCGCCTTTTCTCCCATACCTGTGCTACTGATGGCTGTAGACTGGGCAGGGAGTGTGAGGATGACTGGGAACGTGGTGCTGTGGGTGGAATTACACTGGGTCTCTGGACAACAGTGCCAGAGGTTCTTCCATGGCGATCCTGTGAGGAAGCCGAACCAGCAATGTGTGAGCTGGAGGAAGAGGCAACAACACGAGCTGAAGAGGTAGTAGGTGCCGCTGTAGGTTGGCCTAGGTCTTCAGTGAGTTTTTGTAACTCCACCGTGTGCTTGGTCCGCACATGTTTCAACATGTTTGAGGTATTGAGGTTGCTGACATTTCTACCTCGTTTGATTTTCTTACTACACATCTTCCATTTGACAAAGCAAATGTCATCTGCAACTGTGTCAAAAAAGGACCAGGCACTGCAACTCTTGGGAGCGCCCGCTTTGGCTTTTGGAAGAGGCATGCTCCTAACGGGTGCCGAAGTGGAGGCTCCAGGCGCCGCAGTCTTCCCCCTCCCTCTCCCAGCCATTTGGGGAATCTCTTCCTCAGAGCTGCTCCCACCACCTTCCTGTTCCTCACGCCATGATGGGTCGAGGACCTCATCATCTATGCTACCCTCTGCCTCCAACTGCTTCTCCTGGGTAGTCTCGGCAGCACAGTATGCACCAGAAACTGGCACCTGAGTCTCATCATCTGATGCGTACTGAGAAGTTGTAACCGGAGGCACTGTCCCACCCGCCTCTTCTGATTCAGAGAGACAAAGCTGTTGGGCATCACTGCATACAGCCTCTTCTTCTGATTCTCTGATGCTGCTTGGCTGGCCCCCTGTTTCCAAGCCAAGAGATTCAGAGAACAGAAGTAGAGATGGCTCCTGTCCTGGGCTCTCTGACTGCCTGGGCAATTTGGCAGGTGGTGAAGAGACAGATGGTTGCTCTTCAGTGCTCTGTGCCTGAGAGAATGTGGCACTAATTGAAGTCGATGCGTTAGCTGCCTTCCATCCGACAACGGCTTCAATTTGTTCGTCCCGCAGCAGCGGGGTACGGCGAGCTCTGACAAAGCTGCGCATGAAGGTCTGCTCCCTGGGGAAACTGGGGGATGATGAGTCACCGGTGCCCGCAGCTGGTGCAGAATCCCCATGTCCTCTCCCTGCTCCACGCCCACGTGCCTTACTCCCTGCCTTCTTCATCCTGACTGAGTGGTTAAGATAGGCAGAAAAGTACTAACGGCTTAGTATGCTTATTCCTGAACAGCTGCTAACAGGTATAAGAAACACTTATTTTATGGAGTGTGGACTAGACTTTATTATGAGCTTATGTGGCCTACACAACAGTAAAGTGGAGTGTTTGGTGAACTTTGGGTTTGTTTCGCAGAACAGACACTACAGAGTGAGTGCAGTACTCACACACAGACCGTGCAGACAGCCGCGAACGGCGCTGCAAGGCCAAAGAAAGCTCCTCTATCTAATCCTATATAGTGAATTTCCACAATCTAGCAGGATACAGATGGAAAGCCACTAATATAGGATATATTTGAGAAAATGTGCAGCAGGCTGCACTAATTTAAAAAAAAAAGGATTTAGCAGTATGAGGCTGTGAAGCACCCTAAGCTGAACACAACCGGCTGTGGCTATGGACAGACAGCAGAGTGAGCTGCACCCACACAGACCGTGCAGACAGCCGCGAACGGCGCTGCAAGGCCAAACAAAGCTCCTCTATCTAATCCTATATAGTGAATTTCCACAATCTAGCAGGATACAGATGGAAAGCCACTAATATAGGATATATTTGAAAAATGTGCAGCAGGCTGCACTAATTTAAAAAAAAAAAAAAAAAAAAAAAAGGATTTAGCAGTATGAGGCAGTGAAGCTCCCTGAGCTGAACACAACCGGCTGTGGCTATGGACAGACAGCAGAGTAAGCTGCTCTCACACACACACACACACACACACACACACACACACACACACACACACACACACACACAGAGAGACCTTGCAGACAGCTGTGAACAGCGCTGCAAGGCAAAAGCAAGTTGAACACACAGCGGTTGCTAATTTAGCCTGGATTAAGCACAATTAAGCAAATCACAATCTCTAAACTGGGCCTCAGTCAGAACACAGCGTCCTGTCACTAACTGAATACACAGCACAGTGAGCACAAAATGGCGGCGGCGACTTTTAAAGGGTGTCGTGACATCATTTCAGCAGCCAATCACAGCCATGCCAGTAGTTACATGCCCACCATGCAGAACAGGATGTGCCCACACTTCAAATCATTCCTCATTGGCTGATTCATAAAAAAAAGGGAGTTTGCATGATGTGAATTTCCGATTCCAGTTTCCGACACACTGAAAGTATCGGAACTCGGTATCGGAATTCCGATACCGCGAATATCGGCCGATACCCGATACTTGCGGTATCGGAATGCTCAACACTAGCTGGCACCTCTGGCGAGTTTTGGGTGCATGCATGACCACTGACTTCTCTCATATGGGTAGTTAGCCTGTGCCTCTGTGAAAGTCTAACAGGGCACAGAGCTTTCCTTTCTCGGCCGCTCTGTGAAGCTAACAGAGCTGGTTCATACCTCCATATAGTGCCGCCAATTACTTAGCAGCAGGTTCTTTCCTGCACAGTGGATCCCGGGTTGCGAACGCACCAATCCCATCTAATAAATATATTCGGTGCGCTCCGCCAACCCTAACACACCCCACTGATAATAGATGTTTACTTTTTAATTCTCCGTGTTTAGAACTTCAAATTTTTTTTAAAGGTATTCTTGATTTCTAATCCAGAATTTACTACGTGAATAAAGCAGAAGGGCTACTTCATGTTTTTCTGAATGTAATTTTTATTATATTGTAATAAATGTAATTAATTATTTTATATATCTAATCTGAGTGCCAAGTTTTCTCTACTATACTCTACTGTGTTTTATGGCCAGCATCAGCCTCCAAAGCAGCAGCTGGAACTAACTCTGATCATTACTATTTACCCTTGTAAATGCCACTGCTAATCACTGGTCAATCACCCCCCCTGCGGTCACATGAAGCCGGTGAGTTACCATGAGAGCTGAGGCCCCACTAACGGCCTCGCTGTCATAGTCCTCCTGGAGAGCCTCCAGCTGAGCTAAAGAGGAGAACATCATTTCTTCCATATACTACAATGCTTTATCAAAAAAGCATAAATGCCATCCCAACATGACAATGTGAGGTGTACCCAAATCGGGACCACAATAGAGATTTGTGCTTTGTAAAGCAGGGTCGTAGTTACCTTTTTTGGACTGTTCATTTTGTTTATATAGCTTTCAATGGGCAGGTAGCTGAACAGTTGGGACCCAGATCCTGCTCTGCCCTTATCTATTTGTATGTCTGCTGATGCATAATAAGGTGAATTACAAGAATTAAGAAAAATATGAAGAGGGTCAGCTCACCATGTTGTAGGGATGCAGACAAGGAGTCCCACACGGACAGCCTGGACGAGGCAAATCTTCAATAGGAAAAAGGAAAAGGTGAGATGAGTGTTGTAAAATCCAAGGAAATACTTTGCAGTCAAAAATATAAAATATAGATAATATGCGAAGGCGAAATCGCCAGCGAAATACCGACTATTTGCATTTTACTTATATTTTTGGATTTTACAACACTTGTCACTCCGGATTAACATTTCCTTTTTCCAACTACAAGAGTTAGGTACTGTCCCGGTTGGGGTACACCTTATCATGGCGGAATGGCTTTTACACTGTTTCGATCAAAATAAAGTCAACCACATACCCTATGTTATTTACATGTACTATTAATATTTATTTACTTACTACAGGGCATTTCTGCTTTTATTTTACATTCTGCTTGTTAAATGGCCACAGTTTGAGTGCACACGTATGCATTGCACTTATACCAACATATTCTCTGGACCAATTTTGGGAGTTTTGACTTAGTTTTTTGTACTTTGCACAAACTGAGTATGTCTCCTCTGTTTTGGGCATTTAATTTAATTTATATTGCTTTCCACTGGCAGAATTCTGAACAGTTGGGACCCAGATTCTTCTCTATCCTAATCTATTTGTACATCTGCTGACACATAGTGACATGGACTACAAGAGTTAGGTACCGTCCTCACTGGGGTACACCTTGATACGGTCGGATGACTTTAACCTTTTTTGATCAGTGTTAACTAAGTACCATTTTATTTACATGCACTATTTCTATTCATTTACTAAATACAGGGTATTTGCTCATTTTGTCTTTATCTTAGGTTCTTTTTGTTAAATGGCCATAGTGTGAATGCATTTATCAATGTGTTCGGATTTTTTCAGACATGAAAATACCAATCTATCAAAACATAATATTAATTAGTAAATGTTGAAAAGAAAAAAAAATGCATTGTCTATTTTTGGTCCCCGCACTTCCTCCCCCCAAAAACGTATTTTTTAAGAGAGAAAATGCAAAAGCATAAAAAGCTGACAGGTCTTTAACACTAGAAGTCCCAGAGACGGGTCATTTGACATTTCTACCTTTGAAACCCAGAGAAGGGTCAAATGACCTAAATGATTTTATCTATAGCTTATCTTATCTCTATTCACTGTCTTTTGTTCTGTAATTAAGGCCATTACTGTTGCACCACAGGAGGTTGTTTGCTGTTTTCCATCGAGTTTACCCATGTAGTTTCAAGTTTCAAGTTAGTTCTGTTCAGTTTATTGTATTTGATAATATAAAGACTATACATATTGTATTTAGTTTAGTTTTATTTGAGCAAAAAAGCGCTGAAACAATGAATCATTTTTTATATATTTTAAATAGAGAATTAGAAAATTTAGAGCAAGGTACAGCTGTAAGTAATGACCAGAAGCATTTGTGTCTAAAGGCCCCGTCTCACATAGCGATTTACCAACGATCACGACCAGCGATACGACCTGGCCGTGATCGTTGGTAAGTTGTTGTGTGGTCGCTGGGGAGCTGTCACACAGACAGCTCTCTCCAGCGACCAACGATCAGGGGAACGACTTCGGCATCGTTGAAACTGTCTTCAACGATGCCGAAGTCCCCCTGCAGCACCCGGGTAACCAGGGTAAACATCGGGTCACTAAGCACAGGGCCGCGCTTAGTAACCCGATGTTTACCCTGGTTACCAAAAAAAACAAACAGTACATACTCACCATCTGGTGTCCGCCAGGTCCCTTGCCGTCTGCTTCCTGCTCTGACTGAGCCGCCGTACAGTGAGAGCAGAGCGCAGCGGTGACGTCACTGCTGCGCTCTGCTCTCACTGTACGGCGGCACTCAGTCAGAGCAGGAAGCAGATGGCAAGGGACCTGACGGACATCAGATGGTGAGTATGTACTGTTTGGTTTTTTTTACATTTACGCTGGTAACCAGGGTAAACATCGGGTTACTAAGCGCGGCCCTGCGCTTAGTAACCCGATGTTTACCCTGGTTACCAGTGAAGACATCGCTGGATCGGTGTCACACACACCGATTCAGCGATGTCAGCGGGACCTCAACGACCAAAAAAAGGTCCAGGCCATTCCGACACGACTAGCGATCTCGCAGCAGAGGCCTGGTCGCTGGTACGTGTCACAATAGCGAGATCGCTACTGAGGTCGCTGTTGCGTCACAAAACTTGTGACTCAGCAGTCAGCAGCGATCTCGCTAGCGATCTCGCTATGTGAGACGGGGCCTTAAGGCTATGTGCACACTTTGCAGATTACACTGCGGATTTTTCCGCAGCGGAATTCCAAAATCCGCAGTGAAAACCTGTTGCGGTTTTTACTGCGGATTTATCGCGTTTTTTACTGCGGTTTCTTCTGCGGATTTTCATCTGCAGTTTCCTATTGGAGCAGGTGAAAATCCGCAGAAAAGAAGTGACGTGCTGCGGAATGTAATCTGCAGCGTTTCCGCGCGGATTTTTCCGCAGCATGTGCACAGCGTTTTTTGTTTCCCATAAGTTTACATTGTACTGTAAACTCAGGGGAAACTGCTGCGGATCCGCAGCGGTCAAAGGTACTGTTACATGTTACGATCTCGTCGACGATATAGTTAGAAATGTCACGTGATCACATCATTCATGCAATCAGTTTCACATCGTCCAAGAGGCGTCACATGCAACTATCTTGTTAACGATGTAAATTTTGGCTCCGCATTAGCCTCATTGCAAACGTTTGCAGAACGATTTTTCACAATGGCAGGAATAGGAGAATTTAGACCGACATCGTTCATCTCAGCGTTACACTGAACGATGCTGCACATCTTCTGACACATAATTGGACGAGGATCGTCAGATTTGAGATCCTGACCTCAAATCTGCGATCAGCGATCCAACGATGTGTTCGTCCAATATCTTCACGTTACACGCAACGATGTGAAAACGACATCGCATGAACGACGTGATCACGTGACGTTTTCAAACGATATCATCAACGAGATCGTAACGTGTAACTGTACCTTTAGGCCTCAATCACACTAGCGAAAAAAAATCGCAGCATGTTCATTCTTGTGCAAATTTCGCGCGAAAAAAATTCGCACAAGAGGACTGAAATTTTAGTGTGAAAAATATACAAAAGAACAACTGTTATTTGTTTCGATGCTTTTTATTTTTTTTAAAAAACCAATAAGATTTTTTTTTCACTAAAGGGTTATTTCACACCAACATCAAACAAATAGTCACATTTTCAAGATGAGCAGTGTATAAGCGACATGGCCAAACAAATGTGATAAAACAGTGAACAAGAAAACAATATAATCAAATTATACAACAGGGAGGGATGTTGGTGGAGGAGTGGGAAGAGGGGAGGGGGGAAAGGGTAAAGACAAATACATGGGGGTAGGGGAGTAAAGGAGCACACATCAAAGGATGCTTTTTATTTTTGTTATAAAATGTTAAAAAAATACAAGGAATAAAACAATTCCACACATATTTTCAATAGGCTTCAGTGGGGGGCTGTGTGTGTGTGAGTGGCATGTCCTTGTGTGACTAGCATTTCAGCACTCACTCAGCAGTCTGTCTGAACATGTCGGAACATACCTGGCACTGCCTGGGTATGTCCCTGGTACATTTGCCACACGTGTTTTTGTAGCAGTCAACACATCTCTCAGTTGCACAATTGTTTGTGCATCGATGGTTGACCTGACACTTCACCCTTTTGCCAGGGCTGGGTGTGGAAGGAAGTTGCCAAAGGAGTTTCTCCTTGCGTGCCTTCTTTTCAGTCACATGACGGCCACCTAACTCTTTTGCAAGCTCACCCAGGAAGTCCACCCGTCTCTCCCGCACCCCAGTGCATGCCTGATAAAGAACATGAGCATTGAGTGCTGCCATGTCAATCATGTTGTAGAACACGGTGACTGGCCATCTCCGTGTTCCTGCACGCACGCTGTACTCCCGCACCATTTGGTCCATTACATCCACACCGCACTTTGTGCGGTTGTATTGTGTGACCGTGTTTGGCTTCCTTTTGTTGGTATCCTCAGTCTCAACCACGCTGTGCATGCTGCTGAGAATGTAGACGGCCTTCTTTCGTTTGGGTGCATACACTGTCAGTGTGGCACCAGTGGTTGAAAACACCTGAGTGGTGAATTCAGTGCGGTCCATCTGTCTAGCGGATTGAGGAATTTCCCGGCGACTCTTGTTGACTGTGCCGAGGATAGTGGTTTCCCGGCTAAGCAGTCGTTGTGCAAGTGACAATGATGTAAAGAAATTGTCCGTGGTTACAGTTCTGCCCTTGTCCATGAATGGTTCCATCAGCCTCATCACTACAGTTTTGGACAGTCTCTCCCCGCTGGGACGACTGGGGTCCTTGCCAAGATATGGGAGGACCTTACAGATGTACTTTGATTTCTAGTCGCAAGCCACCCAAAACTTGATGCCAAACTTGTCTGGTTTTGTTGCAATGTATTGCAGAAAACAGCAGCGAGTCTTTGACGGGAAAAGCTGTTCATCAATAGTGATGTGTCGACCAGGGTTGTAGGATGCGATGCAGTTGGTGACAAACGATCTCCACACATCGGAGATTGCAGCAAACTTATCGGTCTCCACTCGCTCACTGCGCGTGAACATGTCATCAAAGCGTAGGTGTTGCATGATGTCTTGAAAGCGGTTTCGGGTCATAGTGGCAATGATCCTTGGGTTTCCCAGGTTTGCTGACCAGCTGTCACGTAGTGATGGAACCTTGGTCACCCCCCGCAAGATAATGACTGAAATAAATGCCATTAGTTCCGGGAGACCCATGAACCAATCCACCTGCTTCGTGTGACGTGCATGTTGAATAGTCCATTCTTCAATGCTACGAAGCATGTCAAGACTGATAAAACAGAGGAAGCTCTGAAGGCGACTCTGGACACTTCGTCTGGCCTTAGCACTTGGCTCTCCATCTGTAGGGTACGGTTCCATTGGGGTCAAATGGAGATGTTTCCCCACTTGTACTTCATGCCACACTGTGCCATCTTTTGCGGTCTCTGTCGGCTCACTCGCCAACCGAGCTCTCTTTTTTGGTAGAGGCGGAGTCTCCTCATCTGCAAGATAAATAATTTCAAATAAGCATTTTGTTTTGGTTCAAAATAAAAAAAGATAGTCAGGCACCACACCCACCCTGCACCGCAGCGTACTGCCCACGCACCACACCTGCCCCGCACCGACCCTTATCTGCACCAACCCCTGCAAAACATAGGATCCAAATAAACAGGCAAAAAAGGGAGTGTGAAGCCAGCCTAACCTGAAGACAGCTCAGAGTCCGAATCCGGTTGAAGGACTATGTCTTCTCCATCTGAGTCAGAAGGGTTTGTGTTGCTCAGAATCAGTTCCAATGCCTCTTCAATGGTGTGCCTTCTCTCCATTTTCTTTCCTGTGAACAAAATAGGTTTCTCCCCCACAGCACATAAAGCTGCATGCAAATTTGCTAATGCAATGCTGCTGGGGGGGTGGGCAGACACTCAGGAGCAGCTCACATTCTTTGGCTAGGGACACACTTCAGTTCCTGATCAGTTTTCTTTCAAGATTGACACCTGTTCTGGGTTTTAGAGTCACTCCTGGGCCCTAATGGGGCCGTCACACGGGGAGATGATTCCCGGCGATGTGCGGGCGATCATGTGCGCGTGCACATCGCCGGTGCATCACTGGTGACATGACACATGCGGACATGTCGCCGGCGAACGTCTGTGAAGGATCGCCTCGGAACCAGCCTGTAGTTCAGAGGCGATCCCCGGGCCATTCTCTGGATGACTGTACCTTCTCTGCACCAACCCCTGCAAAACAGGATGCAAACGATCAGGCAAAAAAAGGCACTGTGAAGCCAGCATCTCTTTCTTGTGAGCAGCAACCCCCACACTCAGGAATAGCTTGCATTCTTCTGTTTACACACTCTTATCTTAGATAATCCCCCCTGCAGATTCCTCAGGCAAGAGCACATTTACAAATGAAAGGATGCTAATTAAGGTGTCAATATGGACTGAGGGTCATTTGACCCTCTCTCAGGACTTCAGGGGGGATCTTGAAATTCCCGGGACTTCTAGTGTTAAAGGGTTAATTCTCCCTATTACTATAAATATATTATAGTAGGTAGTCAATCTCCACAAGCCGTGTTTTCCACTTTGTAATCACAATTTATAGCATGTGTAAGTAGTATTTGTAACAGCAATATGTTGAGCTGGAATTACTGACAAATATATCATTTTACTCCAGCACAGAGACATGTTGTATTAATGTGCTGAGTGCTGAACAATTGCTAATTAGATTACTGACTAGAAAGCTTTTCATTAGGAAAGGAAATAAATAGCACAACCAAGTCTAAGTTAAAAGATTATTAATTTTAAAAACCATCCAGAAATTAGAAAATACCAGTGCTTGTCGTATTTCCACAACTGTTTCTTTTGTATCTTTGATGGTTCCACAATATTGCAAATGGAAATATTATCACTTTAATGTTATATACATATATATATATATATATATATATGTATATATAGACATATATATATATATATATATATATATACATACATATAAACATATAACTGTTGGACACAGTAATGTTTCTGCCTTGAAATGAGGTTTATTGTACTAACAGAAAATGTGCAATCTGCATTCAAACAAAATTTGACAGGTGCATAACTATGGGCACCCTTATCATTTTCTTGTTTTAAATACTCCTACCTACTTTTTACTGACTTACTAAAACACTTTTTTGGCTTTGTAACCTCATTGAGCTTTGAACTTCATAGCTAGGTGTATGCAATCATGAGAAAAGCTACTTAAAGTGGCCACTTGCAAGTTGTTCTCCTGTTTGAATCTCCTCCGAAGAGTGGCATCATGGGCTCCTCAAAACAACTGTCAAACGATCTGAAAACAAAGATTAGTCAACATAGTTGTTCAGGGGAAGGATACAAAATGCATAGTGACACCATCTGCAGCAAGTTGATGCTGCAGCTCTCTGGAGATGGTCTGAGGATTGTCCTTGACTGATCTCACCATTCTTCTTCTCTGCCTTTCTGATGTTTTTCTTGGCCTGCCACTTCTGGCCTTAACAAGAACTGTACCTGTGTTCTTCCATTTCCTTACTATGTTCTTCACAGTGGAAATTGACAGGTTAAATCTCTGAGACAGCTTTTTGTATCCTTCCCCTGAACAACTATGTTGAATAATCTTTGTTTTCAGATCATTTGACAGTTGTTTTGAGGAGCCCATGATGCCACTCTTCGGAGGAGATTCAAACACGAGAACAACTTGCAAGTGGCCACTTTAAGTAGCTTTTCTCATGATTGCATACACCTGGCTATGAAGTTCAAAGCTCAATGAGGTTACAAAACCCAAAAAGTGTTTTAGTAAGTCAGTAAAAAGTGGGTAGGAGTATTTAAAACAAGAAAATGATAAGGGTGCCCATACTTATGCACCTTTCAAATTTTGTTTGAATGCAGATTGCACATTTTCTGTTAGTACAATAAACCTCATTTCAAGGCAGAAACATTACTGTGTCCAACAGTTATTAGATATATGAAACTGAAATAGCTGTTGCAAAAAAAACAATTTTTATAAAACATTAAGCTTAAAATTAATAGGGGTGCCCAAACTTTTTCATATGACTGTATATACACAATCCCGTCACAAAGTATGTACAGATGAAAGGAGGAGACAAGTGACTGCAGAGGGTAGGACAGCAGCAGTGAGGGATTGCAACAATGTGGTGAAATAATAACAGCTACAAAACTGCAATTTGCGATTATGAATGAAGGCGTCAATGTGGGCTTGTGTCAGTTGTTATGGATTGTGTTATGGATTAGATAAATGAATCCAGTATCACTGGGAGCCTAGCAGCTTCTGTCCTCTGTGTAGATAAATTGAATTTGCAATTTGCTGACAATTTCTGGAACTTCGATAGTGTACATGCTCATTAGAAAAGAGGTGCAAATAAATGCAAAAGGAGATAATTTCCGCTAAGGTACACGGTATGTCTCCCATTCACATGGCACAAATGGAACTGCAATATTTTCCATGCCATATCTACAACATTAGATGTCAAAACTATCCTCTGATATAGTATCTGTGTTTGGGAAACTGATTGATTTTTTTGGAGTGGAAAACCACAGAAATGCAGTATAACCTTTAATTATGGATATATCATAGTAATGATTGGTGTGTCAAGAATGGTAAATATGTGGCGGAAAAATGTTGGTCATATTATTCCACTAGGAAGTTAATATGGGAAAATATGACTTAAAGCAGAATAGAGTCTTAAAGGGGTGGTCCAAAGTAATTTTCCTCCTAAATCCCTATTTAGTGCCATAATGTAAACTATTTTGTAATATATTTGAATAAAAAATCCCCTATCCTTCCCAAATTACACTAACTGTTTTCTATTTTTTCTCTTCCTTTTTGATGATTCTTCATTTGGAAATCCTCAGTGCATGCTGGTATTTTCAAACAAAGTGTCATCAGGGGACAGAAGCTGCGTGTCAGGACTCTGAACATTTTTTACCTTTTGTGAATTACTGCCCTTTTCCAAGATGGCGTCTTTGGTCTCATGTGCACTGTGTCTTCCTGCTATAAAACTCCACCCCAGCCTTCAGTCTGTGCTAGTCCTGCAGAACTGGGCCGACTTCTCAGTTGGCTACAGGCTCTACGCTAGGGACGGGCTGCACCTCAATGGGGAAGGTGCAGCTTTGCTGGGGGAGAAAATGGCTAGAAGGTTGGAGGAGTGTTTAAACTAGGGATTGGGGGGGAGGGTATTCATTTTATAGGAGGGGAAGATAGTGCAGATAGAGACCTGGGCAGAAATAAGGAAGTTGGGGGTGGTGGTGGCATGGGGGGTGGGGTTAGAACAGTTAATAATTTAAGAAAGAATAGAGGTACAGAGAGGAACATCAAGTGCATGTATACTAATGCCAGAAGCCTCGCCAACAAAATGGACGAATTAGAATTAATGTTGTTGGAGCATAATTATGACATGGAGGGGATATCTGAAACATGGCTGGATGAGAGCCATGACTGGGCTGTTAACTTGCAGGGCTATAGCCTTTTCAGAAATGACCGTACAGATAAGCGAGGGGGTGGGGTGAGTCTGTATGTAAAATCGACCTTAAAACCCATCCTGCGTGATAATATAGTTGAATCTAATGAAAATGTAGAGTCCCTGTGGGTGGAGATAAGGGGAGGGGGAAAAAATAATAAATTACTGATAGGGGTTTGTTATAAATCTCCAAAAATAATGGAAGCAATGGAGAATATCCTCGTAAAGCAAATAGATGAAGCTGCGACTCAAGGAGAAGTCATTATTATGGGGGACTTCAACTACCCTGAAATAGATTGGGGAACAGAAACCTGCAGTTCCAGTAAAGGTAATCGGTTTTTGACAACTATGAGAGACAATTACCTTTCACAACTGGTTCAGGACCCAACAAGGATGGGGGCACTGCTAGACCTAATATTAACCAACAGGCCAGACCGCATATCAAATATAAGGGTTGGGGGTCACTTGGGGAATAGCGATCACAAAATAATAAGTTTTCATGTCTCCTTTAATAAGATGTGTAGTAGAGGGGTGACAAGGACACTAAACTTCAGGAGGGAAAATTTCCAACGGATGAGAGAGGATCTTGGTGCAATTAACTGGGACGATATCCTGAGACATAAAAGTACACAAAGAAAATGTGAGACGTTTATTAGCATCATGGATAGGACCTGTGCACAGTATATACCGTATGGGAATAAACATACTAGAAATAGGAGGGAACCAATATGGCTAAATAGAGCTGTAAGGAGTGCAATAAGTGACAAAAAGAAAGCATTTAGAGAATTAAAGGAAGTAGGTAGTGAGGAGGCATTAAATAAATACAAAAAATTAAATAAATTCTGTAAAAAGCAAATCAAGGCAGCAAACATCGAGACAGAGAGACTCATTGCCAGAGAGAGCAAAAATAATCCCAAAATATTCTTTAACTACATAAATAGTAAGAAACTAAAAATGATAGTGTTGGCCCCCTTAAAAATAGTCTGGGTGAAATGGTGGATGAGGATGAGGAAAAAGCCAATATGCTAAATGACTTTTTTTCATCAGTATTTACAAAAGAAAATCCCATGGCAGCCAATATGACTAGTGATAAAAATTCCCAATTAAAGGTTACCTGCTTAACCCAGCAGGAAGTACGGCGGCGTCTAAAACTCACTAAAATTGACAAATCTCCGGGCCCGGATGGGATACACCCCCGAGTACTGCAGGAATTAAGTACAGTCATTGATAGACCATTATTTTTAATCATTAAAGAGTCCATAATAACAGGGTCTGTACCACAGGACTGGCGTATAGAAAATGTGGTGCCAATATTCAAAAAGGGGACAAAAACTGAACTCGGAAATTATAGTAAGTTTAACCTCTACTGTGGGTAAAATCCTGGAGGGCATTCTAAGGGATGCTACACTGGAGTATCTGAAGAGGAATAACCTCATGACCCAGTATCAGCACGGGTTTACTAGGGACCGTTCATGTCAGACTAATTTGATCAGCTTCTATGAAGAGGTAAGTTCCGGACTGGACCAAGGGAGCCCAGTGGATGTAGTGCATATGGACTTTTCAAAAGCTTTTGATACGGTGCCACACAAAAGGTTGTTACATAAAATGAGAATAATGGGGATAGGGGAAAATATGTGTAAGTGGATTGAGAGCTGGCTCAGGGATAGGAAACAAAGGGTGGTTATTAATGGAGCACACGGACTGGGTCGCGGTTAGCAGTGGGGTACCACAGGGGTCAGTATTGGGCCCTCTTCTTTTTAACATATTTATTAATGACCTTGTAGGGGGCATTCAGAGTAGAATTTCAATATTTGCAGATGACACTAAACTCTGCAGGGTAATCAATACAGAGGAGGACAATTTTATATTACAGGATGATTTATGTAAACTAGAAGCTTGGGCTGATAAATGGCAAATGAGCTTTAATGGGGATAAATGTAAGGTCATGCACTTGGGTAGAAGTAATAAGATGTGTAACTATGTGCTTAATTCTAAAACTCTGGGCAAAACCGTCAATGAAAAAGACCTGGGTGTATGGGTGGATGACAAACTCATATTCAGTGGCCAGAGTCAGGCAGCTGCTACAAAGGCAAATAAAATAATGGGATGCATTAAAAGAGGAATAGATGCTCATGAGGAGAACATAATTTTACCTCTATACAAGTCACTAGTTCGACCACACTTAGAATACTGTGCACAGTTCTGGTCTCCGGTGTATAAGAAAGACATAGCTGAACTGGAGCGGGTGCAGAGAAGAGCGACCAAGGTTATTAGAGGACTGGGGGGTCTGCAATACCAAGATAGGTTATTACTAGTGTTGAGCGATACCGTCCGATACTTGAAAGTATCGGTATCGGAAAGTATCGGCCGATACCGGCAAAATATCGGATCCAATCCGATACCGATACCCGATACCAATACAAGTCAATGGGACTCAAGTATCGGATGGTATCCCTGATGGTTCCCAGGGTCTGAAGGAGAGGAAACTCTCCTTCAGGCCCTGGGAACCATATAAATGTGTAAAAGAAAGAATTAAAATAAAAAATATTGCTATACTCACCTGTCCGACGCAGCCGGGACTTCAGCGAGGGAACCGGCAGCGTTGTTTGTTTAAAAATCGCGCTATTACTTGGTTACGTGAATTCCCGGCTTGTGATTGGTCAGGTCGGCCATGTTGCCGGGACGCGGACCAATCACAGCAAGCCGTGACGAAATTACGTCACGGCTTGCTGTGATTGGTCCGCGTCCCGGCAATATGGCCGCCCTGACCAATCACAAGCCGGGACGTCACGGGAGGCTGGACACGCGCTCATTTTAAAATGGGCGCGTGTCCAGCCTCCCGTGACGTCACGGCTTGTGATTGGTTGCGCCGCGATCAACCAATCACAAGCCGGGAGGCTGGACGCGCTCATTTTGAAATGGGCGCGTGTCCAGCCTCCCGGCTTGTGATTGGTTGACCGCGACGCAACCAATCACAAGCCGTGACGTCACGGGAGGCTGGACACGCGCCCTTTTTAAAATGAGCGCGTTTCCAGCCTCCCGTGACGTCACGGCTTGTGATTGGTTAATGGCGGCCATGTTGCCGGGACGCGGACCAATCACAGCAAGCCGTGACGTATTTTCGTCACGGCTTGCTGTGATTGGTCCGCGGCCCGGCAACATGGCCGCCCTGACCAATCACAAGCCGGGACTTCGCATAACCATGTAAAAGCGGGAATTTTAAACAAACAACGCTGCCGGTTCCTGCGCTGAGGTCCCGGCTGCGTCGGACAGGTGAGTATAGCGATATTTTTTATTTTAATTCTCTATTTTACACATTTTAACATTAATGTTGTTCCGATACCCGATACCCGATACCACAAGAGTATCGGAATCCCGGTATTGGAATTCCGATACAGCAAGTATCGGCCGATACCCGATACTTGCAGCATCGGAATGCTCAACACTAGTTATTACACTTGGGGCTATTTAGTTTGGAAAACAGATGGCTAAGGGGTGATCTTATGTTAATGTATAAATATATGAGGGGACAGTACGAAGACCTTTCTGATGATCTTTTTAATCATAGACCGGTGACAGGGACAAGGGGACATCCTCTACGTCTGGAGGAAAAAAGGTTTAAGCATAATAACAGACGCGGATTCTTTACTGTAAGAGCAGTGAGACTATGGAACTCTCTGCCGTATGATGTTGTAATGAGTGAGACATTACTTAAATTTAAGAGGGGACTGGATACCTTTCTGGAAAAGTATAATGTTACAGGGTATATATATTAGATTCTTTGATAGGGCTTTGATCCAGGGAACTAGTCTGATTGCCGTATGTGGGGTCGGGAAGGAATTTTTTTCCCCATGGTGGAGCTTACTCTTACCACATGGGTTTTTTTTGCCTTCCCCTGGATCAGCATGTTAGGGCATGTTAGGCTATGGGTTGAACTAGATGGACTTAAAGTCTTCCTTCAACCTTAATAACTATGTATTATGCCTTGCATCCAGCTCCTGATCTCTGATTACTCCCTGGCTATACACCTGCTCCTGTGAACCTGTTACTCTGCTCTGAGTTCCTGCTGCATACACAAGTTTCCAGTAATCCTCCTTCATCTGCTGCTCGTGTTTACTTCCACCTGCATTTGCTGGACATGTAAGCTGCTGCTGCTTTGCATTAACCTGAGACTATTAACCAGGCCTCCCTGGTTGAGCTAAGATATGATTTGAACTGCCTATAAGCATATCTATCTGTGTCTGGACTAAGACAAGGATTTATTTGTGTCAAGTATCCACAAGAATAACTGTGCTTCATAGACTTTCTGCTTGATTGCATTTTGCTCTGAAGTTTCCTATAGACTGCTAAGCTGCGTTTATTATTTGCACCAAGTGTTGTGGACTTGAGTTTCTCTCTGCACCTGTTTGAATCACCGTGTGATAATATAGACTTTACCATTTATAAAAGTGTGTCCTGTAGTTGTCTTGCTTCACGCAGAGTCTCCTGAGTTATCCCCTATAATTATTACACTGCGGTCACTGCCGCAGTCATCAGTGATGCTCATTTCAGGGGCTGGGCTAGTCCCTGCTCTGTCACTGTGCAATGTCCACAAAGACAGCTCGCTCTCCACTGCCAGCTCAGATCGGTAGTATAGAGCCAGCAACAGAGCGCATTGTCAGAATTCCCAGCGTGCAGAGGCAAGCACTGCCTCTGCAAATATATTAGAAAATTGTTTCGATTTTGGGGCTAAATAGATAAGGATTTAGGATGAAAACTACTTTGGCGTTTAGACCACTCCTTTAAAGAAAAAGAATTGTCTTAATTCTTAAAAAATCAATAACACACATGAAAATAAGCAACTTATTACTAATTAATAACTAGTATATCATATTAGAGAAATTTTCTTCTTTCTCTACCAGGGCTGATCAGTAGTATTGAGCATTCCAATACCGCAAGTATAGGGTATCGGCCGATATTTGCGGTATCAGAATTCCGATACCGAGTTCCGATATTTTCCGCATATCGGATACCGGAATCGGAAGTTCCCATAATTCAAACTGCCTATTTCAGCCAATGAGGAATGATTACAAGTGTGGGCACATCCTGTTCTGCATGGTGGGCATGTAACTACTGGCAAGGCTGTGATTGGCTGCTGAAATGATGTCACGATGCACTATAAAAATCGCTGCCGCCATTTCGGGCTCACTCTGCTGTGAATTCAGTTAGGGACAGGATGCTGTGTTCTGACTGAGGGGCAGTTTAGAGATAGCGATTTGCTTCATTGTGCTTTACCCCGGCTAATTTAGCAACCGCTGTGTGAGAACCTTGCTTTTGCCTTGCGGCACTTTTCACAGCTGTCTGCAAGGTCTCTGTGTGTGTGAGTGCAGCTCACTCTGTAGTCTGTGTGCAGCCACAGCCGGTTGTATTCAGCTCAGGATGCTTCACTGCCTCATACTGTTGTATCCATTGTCCTTTTTTGCTATTAGTGCAGCCTGCTGCACTGTTTTTTCAAATATTTCCTATTAGTGGCTTTCCACCCATATCCAGCTACATTGTGGAAAAACACTACATAGGATCACATAGAGGAGGTTTTTTGGGCCTTGCAGCACCGTTTACGACTGTCTGCATGGTCGCTGTGTGAGTGCACAACTCTCTGTAGTCTGTCAGCAGCCACAGTCGGTTGTAGTCACTTAAGGGTGCGTCACAGCCTCATACAGTTAAATCCATTGTCCTTTTTTGCCAAATAGTGCAGCCTGCTGCACATATTTTCAAATATTTCCTATTAGTGGCTTTCCATCCGTATCCAGCTAAATTTTCGAAAAACACTACATAGGATAACAGAGAGGAGCTTTTTTGGGCCTTGCAGCGCCGTTTATGGCTGTCTGCACGGTCGCTGTGTGAGTGCACATCGCTCTGTAGTCTGTCTGCAGCCACAGTCGGTTGTAGTCACTTAAGGGTGCGTCACAGCCTCATACAGTTAAATCCATTGTCCTTTTTTGCCAAATAGTGCAGCCTGCTGCACATTTTTTCAAATATTTCCTATTAGTGGCTTTCCATCCGTATCAAGCAAAATTTTGGAAAAACACTACATAGGATAACAGAGAGGAGCTTTTTTGGGACTTGCAGCGCCGTTTACGGCTGTCTGCACAGTCGCTGCGTGAGTGCACATCGCTCTGTAGTCTGTCTGCAGCCACAGCCGGTTGGAGTCAGCTCAGGGTGCGTCACAGCCTCATACAGTTAAATCCATTGTCCTTTTTTGCCAAACAGTGCAGCCGGCTGCACATTTTTTCAAATATTTCCTATTAGTGGCTTTCCATCCGTATCAAGCAAAATTTTGGAAAAACACTACATAGGATAACAGAGAGGAGCTTTTTTGGGCCTTGCAGCGCCGTTTACGGCTGTCTGCATGGTCTTTGTCTGACTGCAGCTCACTCAGTAGTCAGTTCTGCAACTGAAAAAAAAAAAGTTAAAAAAGATCACCAAACACACCACTTTACAGTTGTGTAGGCCACATTAGCTCATATTAAAGTCTAGTCCACACTCTAGAAAATCAGTGTTTCTTATACCTGTTAGGAGCTGTTCAGGAATAAGCACACTAAGCCCTTAGTAGTACTTTTCTGCTTATCTTTATCAGTCAACCAAGATGAAGAAGACAGGGAGTAAGGCACGTGGGCATGGGCGTGGAGCAGGGAGAGGACGTGGGGATTCTGTGCCTGCTGCGGGCACCGGTGACTCATCATCACCCAGTTTCAACAGGGAACAGTCCTTCATGCGCAGCTTTGTAGGAGAGCGCCGTACACTGCTGCTGCGTGAAGACCAAATTGAAGCCGTTGTCGGATGGATGGCAGCTAACGCATCAACTTCAATTAGTGCCACATCCTCTCAGGCACAGAGAAACTGGAGAGCAACCTATCTGTCTCTTCACCACCTGCCAAATTGCCCAGGCAGTCAGAGAGCCCAGGACAGGAGCCGTCTCTACTTCTGTTCTCTGAATCTCTTGGCTTGGAAACAGGGGGCCAGCCAAGCAGCATTGAAGAAATGGAAGAAGAGGCAGTATGCAGTGATGCCCAACAGCTTTGTCTCTCTGACTCTGAAGAGATGGGTGGGCCAGTGCCTCCGGTCAGCACACCTCAGTACGCAGCTGATGATGAGACTCAGGTGCCACTTTCTGGTGCGTACTGTGCTGCCGAGACTACCCAGGAGAAGCAGTTGGTGGAAGAGGGGAGTGTAGATGATGAGGTCCTGGACCCATCATGGAGTGAGGTAAAGGAAGATGGTGGGAGCAGCTCTGAGGAAGAGATTCCCCGAACGGCCCAAAGATGGAGAGGGAGGGGGAAGACTGCTGAGCCTGTAGCCTCCACTTCGGCACCCGTTAGGAGCATGTGTCTTCCAAAAGCCAAAACGGGTGCTCCCAAGACTTGCAGTGCATGGTCCTTTTTTGACACAGTTGCAGCTGACATTTGCTTTGTCAAATGCAAGATGTGTCATCAGAAAGTCAAATGAGGGAAAAATGTCAGCAACCTCAATACCACAAATATGTGAAAACATGTGCGGAGCAGGCACGCGGTGGAGTTACAAAAACACACTGAAGATGTAGGCCAACCAACAGCGGCACCTACCACCTCTTCAGCTCGTGTTGTTGCCTCTTCCTCCAGCTCACACACAGCTGGTTCGGCTTCCTCACAGGAATGCCATGGAAGAACCTCTGGCACTTTTGTCCATAGACCCACTGTAATTCCACCCACAGCACCACGTTCTCAGTCATCCTCACAGTCCCAGCCCAGTCTACAGCCATCGGTAGCACAGGCATGGGAGAAAAAGCGGCCAATCTCGGCAAACCACCCCCCGAGCACAGGCTCTGAATGCTGGCATTGCAAAACTACTGTCCCTTGAAATGCTCTCATTCAGGCTGGTGGAGACTGACAGCTTCCGTAACTTGATGGCATTGGCAGTCCCACAATACAACGTGCCCAGCCGCTTTTATTTCAGCAGGCAAGCCGTCCCTTCCCTGCACAAGCATGTGGAGGGACACATAAAACACGCGCTACTGAACGCCGTCAGTAGCAAGGTCCACCTCACCACCGATGTGTGGACCAGTCACCATGGACAGGGGCGATACCTTTCCCTCACTGCCCATTGGGTTAATGTTGTTGAGCCGGGTACAGATCGTGCAAGTGGCGCAGGACGTGTTCTGCCAACTCCAAGGATTGCAGGAATCCAGTCTGTACGCATTCACTCCTCCTCATACACAAGTTCCTCAGAATCATAGCTGCAGGAGCCGTCACAGTCCACCTCCACATGGACCCGTGAACGTTTACCTGTTATGACCGATATGAGCACAGCCATGGCCAAACGTTAACAGGCCGTCTTGAAATTAATTTCTTTGGGGAATCGAAGCCACACAGCACAGGAGCTCTGGAATGCCATAAAGCAGGAGAGCGACGTGTGGTTTGTGCCAGCGAATCTCCAGCCAGGCATGGTAGTGTGTGACAATGGCCGAAATCTGGTGGCAGCTCTGGGCCAAGGCAACCTCACTCAAATCCCATGTCTGGCACATGTGCTCAACTTGGTCGTGCAGAGTTTTTTGAGGGACTATCCGGATCTTGATGCACTGCTGCACAAGGTCCGCCTAGAGTGTGCTCACTTGCGGCGTTCCAGCATGGCAAGATCGCGCATTGCAGCTCTGCAGCGCCGATTCCGCCTTCCAGAACATTGCATCATATGTGACCTACCCCCCAGGTGGAATTCCATGTTACATATGTTGGAGCGGTTGTGTGAGCAGCAGCAAGCAGTAATAGAGTACCAGCTGCATCAGGTGCAACGAAGTCGCACTCCGCGCCATTCAGACTTCACAACCACAGAGTGGGCCACGATAAAGGACGTCTGCCAGGTTTTGCGTCCCTTCGATTATTCCACGCGGATGGCGAGTGCAGATGATGCACTAGTCAGCATGACTGTCCCCCTTATCTGCCTCCTTCAACAAACACTGCAAGCGCTAAGGGATGATGTTGTGGAAGAGGTGGAGGATGAGGAGTCAACATTTCCATCAGCTTCTGGACAGTCAAGGCTACGTGGTTCCCCACAAAGGCGTAGGCAGGGGACACTTTGTGAGGAGGATGAGGAGGAGTCAATGGAGGAGGAAGACATCCGTCCAGAGGAGGGAGTTACACAATTGTCCAGTAGTCAGTGTGTACAGCGAGGGTGGGGTGATGAAGAGCAGGCAGAGATCACGCCTCAAGCAGGGGACAGAGTTTCTTGGCCAGTTGTCAGTCTGCAGCACATGGCTGATTACATGCTGCAGTGCCTGAGAAATGACCGCCGCATCGCCCACATTCTCAACATGGCTGATTATTGGGTGTACACCCTCCTAGATCCTCGATACCGGGACAACTTACAAAGCCTCATCACACCGTTGAACCGGGAGCGTAAAATGCAGGAGTACCAAGACACACTGGTGAATTCCATCATCTTCTCCAGTCCAACTGAGAGCAGTGCTGCTAGTGCTTTACAAAGCATCTCAGTGCGTCGAGGCAGTGGAGGAGGCTCTGCACAAAGAGGGAGCAGAAGCAGTGCCTCTGCCCAAGGCAAGACCAGTATGGCCGAACTGTGGCACAGTTTTGTGTGCCCACCACAAATGTCTACACCATCACCGGCGGCTCCAGTCAGCAGGAGGCAACGGTTCTGTCAGATGGTGACAGACTTCATGTCTTGCCCTCTTACTGTACTCCCAGACGGCTCTTCCCCTTTCAAATTTTGGGTCTCTAAGCTGGATACATGGCCAGAGCTAAGCCAGTATGCATTGGAGGTGCTGGCTTGCCCTGCGGCTAGTGTATTATCGGAACGCGTCTTTAGTGCCGCAGGTGGTGTACTAACAGACCGTCGCATGCGACTATCATCCGATAACGTTGACCGGCTTACTTTTCTGAAAATGAACCAGGGATGGATCTCGCAGGAATTCTCCACTCCTCTTCCTGATTAAATAATTGGGTGTTTACAGTATCCAGGTCTCCTGTTGTGTTCATCTTTCTACCACCTGACCTGTAATCCCTGGGCTCCAACAACGCCTGTTGATGCTCAGAAGTGCCGTCTGCACAGTCAAAACACACGACCCACTGTTATTGGGTTTCAGTAACGTCAGCTGATTCCCAGCTGTGTATCCGGCAATGTGTCCTGCAACCGCCACGCTGACACAACAACTGAAATTTAAGGGAACCTGTCCCCCCCCAGGCGTTTGTTACTGAAAGAGCCACCTTGTGCATCAGTTATGCTGCACAAGGAAAAGGTAGTTCTTATAGTTGTGCTCCTTGCACACGCAGAACTTAACACTTATAAAATGTGTCCACTGATACAGTAAAACCATCCCGGAGGTGGGACTTTCCTTCGGAATGGAACGCAGCACAGCCGTCATCCCTACCCCCTTGGTGCCTTGCACCGCCTCCTTAGCGTTGTTTTAATCTGTCCCATAGCCTGCACTGCTATGTTCAACCTTGGCCATGCGCTGTTCGCGCTGCCCGTCTTCTGACATAATTTGGTGTCAGGTGGACTGGGCCTGTACGGCCGCGCTGCCCGAGATCCCGCCTCGCAGTGTTTTCTGATTTCATCCTACTGCGGGCCTGGGACCCATGGGCGTGCGCAGTGCATATCTTCATCTCAGGCTCTTACTCATCTCCCTCCGTGTTCTTCAGACTGTGCGCCGTCAGCTGATCCCTAATAGCATGCCACAGCCATGACGCCGCACAGTCTGAAGAAGCTGAAAGGAGGTGAGTGAGAGGCAAAGATATGCACTGCGCATGCCCATGGATCCCAGGTCCGCGGTGTGATTATATTAGATGACACAGCGAGGTGGGATCCCGGGCAGCACGACCGCACAGGCACAGCCCGCCTGACACCAAGTGATGTCAGAAGACGGGCAGTGCTAACTGCGCATGACCAAGGTTGTACATAACAGCGCAGGCTCGGTGACAGATTCCAACAACGCTGAGGATGCGGCGCCAAGGGGGTAGGAATAACGGCAGTGCTGCGTCCAACTATGAAGGAAAGTCCCACCTCCAAGATGATTTCACTGTATCAGGGGACACATTTTATGTGTTTAGTTCTGGGTTTGCAAGGAGCACAATTACAAGATCCACCTTTTTCTTTTGCATAATTTGTGATGCACAAGTTGGCTCTTTCAGCTACAAACGCCTGGGGGGGTATTAAAGGTTCACTTTCAACTTGCTACAAGTAGGCCTCTGCCTACACTCGGTTCCTCCTGCTGTCCCTGGGCTTCAACACCGTCAGTTGCTGCCCGGAAGTGCTGTCTGCACAGTCAACAGTTGCTCTTCTGTTATTGGGGTTCAGTAACGCCAGCTGCTCCTCTGCTGTGTTGCGGCAATACCTCCAGCCTGCTCCTCCTGCTGTCCTTGGGCTTCAACACCGCCAGTTGCTGCCCGGAAGTGCTGTCTGCACAGTCAACAGTCGCTCCTCTGTTATTGGGGTTCAGTAACGCCAGCTGCTCCCCTGCTGTGTTGCGGCAATACCTCCAGCCTGCTCCTCCTGCTGTCTCTGGGCTTCAACACCGCCAGATGCTGCCCAGAAGTGCTGTCTGAACAGTCAACAGTCACTCCTCTGTTATTGGGGTTCAGTAACACCAGCTGCTCCCCAGCTGTGTAGCCGGCAACGTGTCCTGCAAACGCCACGCTGACACAACAACTGAAATTTAAGGGTACCTGTACCCCCCTAGGCATTTGTTACTGAAAGAGCCACCTTGTGCACCAGTTATGCTGCACAAGGAAAAAGTAGTTCTTTTACTTGTGCTCCTTGCACACGCAGAACTTAACACTTATAAAATGTGTCCACTGATACCGTAAAACCATCCCAGAGGTGGGACTTTCCTTCGTAATGAAACGCAGCACAGCCGTCATCCCTACCCCCTGGGTGCCTTGCACGACCTCCTTAGCGTTGTTTTAATCTGTCCCGTAGCCTGCGCTGCTATGTTCAACCTTGGCCATGTGCTGTTTGTGCTGCCCGTCTTCTGACATCATTTGGTGTCAGGTGGACTGGGCCTGTGCAGCCGCGCTGCCTGAGATCCCGCCTTGCAGTGTCTTCTGATTTCATCATACTGCGGGCCTGGGACCCATGGGCATGCGCATTGCATATCTTCACCTCAGGCTCTTACTCATCTCCCTCCGCGTTCTTCAGACTGTGCGCCATCAGCTGATCCCTAATAGCTTGCCACGGCCATGACACCGCATAGTCTGGAGAAGCCAGAAGGAGGTGAGTGAGAGGCAAAGATATGCACTGTGCATGCCCATGGATCCCAGGCCCACAGTGTGATTACATTAGACGACACTGTGAGGTGGGATCTCGGTGCAGCCAGCCTGACACCAAGTAATGTCAGAAGACGGGCAGCGCTAACTGCGCATGACCAAGGTTGAACATAACAGCGCAGGCTCGGTGACAGATTCCAACAACGCTGGGGATGCGGCGCATGCCGCCAAAGGGGTAGGAATAACGGCAGTGCTGCGTCCCACCACGAAGGAAAGTCCCACCTCTGGGACGATTTCACGGTATCAGGGGACACATTTTATAAGTGGTTAGTTCTGCGTTTGCAAGGAGCATAATTACAAGAGCAACCTTTTCCTTTTGGAGCATTTGTGATGCACAAGTTGGCTCTTTCAGCTACAAACACCTGGGGGGGGTTAAAGGTTCCCTTTCAACTTGCTACAAGTAGGCCTCAGCCTACACTCGGCTCCTCCTGCTGTCCCTGGTCTCTAACACCGCCAGTTGGTGCTCGGAAGTGCTGGCTGCACAGAGAAAAACACTAGCCACTGTGTCAGTGGGGTTCAGTAACGCCAGCTGTTCCCCTGCTGTGTAGCCGGCAACAACGTGTCCTGCAAACGCCACGCAGACACAACAGACCTAAAACTGCCTCCAGTGCAGGCTTCAGCCTACACTCTGCTCCTCCTGCTGATACTGGGCTCTAACACTGCCAGTTGGTGCTCTGAAGTGCTGGCTGCACAGAGAAAAACACCAGCCAATGTGTCAGTGGGGTTCAGTAACTCCAGCTGTTCCCCTGCTGTGTAGCCGGCAACAACGTGTCCTGCAAACGCCACGCAGACACAACAGACCTAAAACTGCCTCCAGTGCAGGCTTCGGCATACACTCTGCTCCTCCTGCTGACCCTGGGCTCTAACACCGCCAGTTGGTGCTTGGAAGTGCTGGCTGCACAGAGAAAAACACCAGCCAATGTGTCAGTGTGGTTCAGTAACGCCAGCTGTTCCCCTGCTGTGTAGCCGGCAACAACGTGTCCTGCAAACACCACACAGACACAACAGACCTAAAACTGCCTCCAGTGCAGGCTTCGGCCTACATTCTGGTCCTCCTGCTGACCCTGGGCTCTAACACCGCCAGTTGGTGCTCGGAAGTGCTGGCTGCACAAAGAAAAACACCAGCCAATGTGTCAGTGGGGTTCAGTAACGCCAGCTGTTCCCCTGCTGTGTAGCCGGCAACAACGTGTCCTGCAAACGCCACGCAGACACAACAGACCTAAAACTGCCTCCAGTGCAGGCTTCGGCCTACACTCTGCTCCTCCTGCTGATACTGGGCTCTAACACTGCCAGTTGGTGCTCTGAAGTGCTGGCTGCACAGAGAAAAACACCAGCCAATGTGTCAGTGGGGTTCAGTAACGCCAGCTGTTCCCCTGCTGTGTAGCCGGCAACAACGTGTCCTGCAAACGCCACGCAGACACAACAGACCTAAAACTGCCTCCAGTGCAGGCTTCGGCATACACTCTGCTCCTCCTGCTGACCCTGGGCTCTAACACCGCCAGTTGGTGCTTGGAAGTGCTGGCTGCACAGAGAAAAACACCAGCCAATGTGTCAGTGTGGTTCAGTAACGCCAGCTGTTCCCCTGCTGTGTAGCCGGCAACAACGTGTCCTGCAAACACCACACAGACACAACAGACCTAAAACTGCCTCCAGTGCAGGCTTCGGCCTACATTCTGGTCCTCCTGCTGACCCTGGGCTCTAACACCGCCAGTTGGTGCTCGGAAGTGCTGGCTGCACAAAGAAAAACACCAGCCAATGTGTCAGTGGGGTTCAGTAACGCCAGCTGTTCCCCTGCTGTGTAGCCGGCAACAACGTGTCCTGCAAACGCCATGCAGACACCACAACTGAAATGAAAGGGAACCTGCCCCCCCAGGCGTTTGTATGTATAACAGCCACCTTGTACAGCAGTAATGCTGCATTTGAACAAGGTGGCTCATTAAGTTATTCTCCTTGCACACGTCAAACTCAACATGTATAAAATGTGTCCCCTGATACCATTAAACCGTCCCTGAGGTGTGACTTTCCTTTGTAATGACACACAACAACCCCCTTGGCGCCATGCGCTGCCTCATCAGCGTTGTTTTAATCTGCTACGGACCTTGCACTGCTATGTTCAACCTTGGCCATGCGCAGGTAGTGCTGCCAGTCTTCTAACATCATTGGTTGGCAGGCTGGCTGCGCCTGTGCGGCCGCCCTGCCCGACACAACGCCCCTCAGTGTCTTACTTATTTTGACAGCGAGGGTGTGATTGACGGGCATGAGCAGTGCATATCTTTGCCTCTCACTCATCTCCTTCCGCCTTCTTCAGAATGTGCGGCTTCACGGATGTGGCATGTGATAAGGGATCAGCTGACGCCGCACAGTCTGAAGCAGGTGTAAGGACATGAGTGAGAGGTGAACATATTTACAGCGCAAGGCCATGAATCCCAGGCCCGCAGTGTGAATAAATAAAAAGACACTACGGGGCTGGGAGTCATGGGCATGAGCGGTGCATATCTTCGCCACTAACTCATCTCCTTCCCCCTTCTTCAGACTGTGCGGCTTCATGGCCGTGGCATGCGATAAGGGATCAGCTGACGCCGCACAGTCTGAAGCAGGTGTAAGGACATGAGTGAGAGGCGAACATATTTACTGCGCAAGGCCATGAATCCCAGGCCTGCAGTGTGAATAAATGAAAAGACACTACGGGGCTGGGATTCATGGGCATGAGCGGTGCATATCTTCGCCACTAACTCATCTCCTTTCGCCTTCTTCAGACTGTGCGGCTTCATGGCCGTGGCATGCGATAAGGGATCAGCTGACCCCGCACAGTCTGAAGCTGGTGTAAGGACATAATTGAGAGGCGAACATATTTACTGCGCAAGGCCAAGAATCCCAGGCCCGCAGTGTGTATAAATGAAAAGACACTGAGGGGCTGGGATTCATGGGCAGCGCGACCGCAGCGGCTGACATCAAATGATGTCAGAAGACGGGCAGCGATAACAGCGCATGGCCAAGGGATAACACAACAGAGCAGACTCCGGGACAGAAAAAAGCAACGCTCAAGGTGGTATTTTTGACAGCTGTGCTGCATCTCATTAAGAAGGAAAGTCCCGCCTCCAAGACAGTTTGACGGTATAAGGGGCTAAATTGTATACGTGTTTCATTCAGCGTGTGAAAGGAACAAAACTAAAAGAGCAATCTTTTACTAGTGCAACATTACTGCTGCACAAGGTGGCTATTCTAGTTTGTAACACCTGAGGGGGGTTTAAAGGTTCCCTTTCAATTTGCTCCAATTAGGCTTCAGCCTACACTCTGCTTCCCCTGCTGTCCCTGGGCTCTAACACAGCCAGTTGGTGCTCGGAAGTGCTAGCTGCACAGAGAAAAACACCCGCCAATGTGTCAGTGGGGTTCAGTAATTCCAGCTGTACCCCTGCTGTGTAGCTGGCAACAATGTGTCCTGCAAACGCCACGCAGACACAAAGCTGCTTCCAGTGCAGGCTTCGGCCTACACTCTGCTCCTCTGCTCCTCCTTGATTCCCTGGGCTTTAACACCGCCAGTTGGTGCTCGGAAGTGCTAGCTGCACAGAGAAAAACACCCGCCAATGTGTCAGTGGGGTTCAGTAAAGCCAGTTGTACCCCTGCTGTGTAGCCGGCAACGTGTCCTGCAAACGCCACGCAGACACAAAAGACAATAAGCTGCCTCCCTCCAGTGCAGGCTTCAGCCTACACTCTGCTCCTCTGCTCCTCCTTGATTCCCTGGGCTCTAACACTGCCAGTTGGTGCTCGGAAGTGCTAGCTGCACAGAGAAAAACACCTGCCAATGTGTCAGTGGGGTTCAGCAATGCCAGCTGTACCCCTGCTGTGTAGCGGCAACGTGTCCTGCAAACGCCACGCAGACACAACAGACAATAAGCTGCCTCCCTCCAGTGCAGGCTTCACCCTACACTCTGCTCATCTGCTCTTCCTTGATTCCCTGGGCTCTAACACTGCCAGTTGGTGCTTGGAAGTGCTAGCTGCACAGAGAAAAACACCCGCCAATGTGTCAGCGGGGTTCAGTAACGTCAGCTGTACCCCTGCTGTGTAGCTGGTAACAACGTGTCCTGCAAACGCCACGCAGACACAAAGCTGCTTCCAGTGCAGGCTTCGGCCTACACTCTGCTCCTCTGCTCCTCCTTGATTCCCTGGGCTCTAAGACCGCCAGTTGGTGCTCGGAAGTGCTAGCTGCACAGAGAAAAACACCCGCCAATGTGTCAGTGGGGTTCAGTAACGCCAGCTGTTCCCCTGCTGTGTAGCCGGCAACGTGTCCTACAAATGCCACGCAGACACAACAGACAATAAGCTGCCTCCCTCCAGTGCCGGCTTCGGCCTACACTCTCCTCCTCTGCTCCTCCTTGACTCCCTGGGCTCTAACACCACCAGTTGGTGCCCGGAAGTGCTAGCAGCACAGAGAAAAACACCCGCCAATGTGTCAGTGGGGTTCAGTAACGCCAGCTGTACCCCTGCTGTGTAGCTGGCAACAACTTGTCCTGCAAACGCCACGCAGACACAAAGCTGCCTCCAGTGCAGGCTTCGGCCTACACTCTGCTCCTCTGCTCCTCCTTGATTCCCTGGGCTCTAATACCACCAGTTGGTGCCCAGAAGGGCTAGCTGCACAGAGAAAAACACCCGCCAATGTGTCAGTGGGGTTCAGTAACGCCAGCTGTACCCCTGCTGTGTAGCCGGCAACGTGTCCTGCAAACGCCACGCAGACACAAAGCTGCCTCCAGTGCAGGCTTTGGCCTACACTCTGCTCCTCCTTGATTCCCTGGGCTCTAACACCGCCAGTTGGTCCTCGGAAGTGCTAACTGCACAGAGAAAAACACCCGCCAATGTGTCAGTGGGGTTCAGCAATGCCAGCTGTTCCCTTGCTGTGTAGCTGGCAACAACGTGTCCTGCAAACGCCACGCAGACACAAAGCTGCCTCCAGTGCAGGCTTCAGCCTACACTCTGCTCCTCTGCTCCTCCTTGATTTCCTGGGCTTTAACACCGCCAGTTGGTGCCCGGAAGTGCTGGTTGCACAGAGAAAAACACTCGCCAATGTGTCAGTGGGGTTCTGTAACGCCAGCTGTACCCCTGCTGTGTAGCCGGCAACATGTCCTGCAAACGCCACGCAGACACAACAGACACTAAGCTGCCTCCAGTGCAGGCTTCGGCCTACACTCTGCTCCCCCTTTTGACCCTTTGCTCCAACACCGCTAATTGGGGCTCTAGGAAGACAATCTGGAATAGGTCCCCATCCTGGTTGCAGTACCGTCAGCTGGTTCTGGGTAGAGCCTTTGGCTTAGGTGCCTCCTTCTGGGTATCTGAGTTCCACCAAAGTCAGGTGGTCCTTGGTAGTGCTTTCAGGCATGGGTACCTCCTGCTTAGTAACCGGGTTCCAGTAACGTCAGCTGGTCCTCGGTAGTTCCATTGGCTCTTGGACCTTCGGCTACCCATCTGGGTTCCAGTACCGTCAGCTGGTTCTCGGCAGTGTCTTTTGCTCTTGTACCTTCTGCTCCCCATCCTGGTTCTAGTACCGTCAGCTGGTTCTGGGCAGAGCCTTTGGCTTAGGTGCCTCCTTCTGGGTATCCGAGTTCCACCAACGTCATGTGGTCCTTGGTAGTGCTTTCTGGCACGGGTACCTCCTGCTTAGTAACCGGGTTCCAGTAACGTCAGCTGGTCCTCGGTAGTTCCATTGGCTCTTAGACCTTCGGCTACCCATCCGGGTTCCAGTACCGTCAGCTGGTTCTCGGCAGTGTCTTTTGCTCTTGTACCTTCTGCTCCCCATCCTGGTTCCAGTACCGTCAGCTAGTTCCGGGCAGAGCCTTTGGCTTAGGTGCCTCCTTCTGGGTAACCGAGTTCCACCAACGTCAGGTGGTCCTTGGTAGTGCTTTCTGGCACGGGTACCTCCTGCTTAGTAACCGGGTTCCAGCACTGTCAGCTGGTCCTCGTTAGTTCCATTGGCTCTTGGACCTTCGGGTAGCCATCCGAGTTCCAGTTCCATCAGCTTGTTCTCGGCATTTTCTCAGCCTACTTGAACCTTCTGCTACATTTCCAACTTCAAGACCCTAAAGATGACGACCCGGAAGACCGAGAAGCAGAAGAACAAGAGGCTGCAGAACAAAGAGCAGAAGAACATTAAGCATAAGACTAAACATCAGAGCAAAAGATATTATCTAAATTATAAGCAGAAGAAGACTAAACAGTGTATGGGGGTGAGTCCATTCCTCCTCGTGGTGCCCCTGGAAAAAGCCTGCTGCTGCAGGCCTAACTGAACACGGACAAATACTGTTGTAACTCTTTTGTGACAGGCAGAAAGGAAGGTGTAATCTTCAAACTGTTATACTTAACAATGACAGGAATGCCTGTCACAAATAAGAATATGATGAAGAAGTAGAATAGGAAGAAGAATAACAGTTTAATAATAAGAAGATAAAGAATGTAACAAGAAAAATAAGAGGTAGAAGATGAAGAAGATGAATAAGGTGAAGAAGAAGTTGATGTCAAAGATGCTGCTGCTGAGGATGATGAAGAAAGTGTTGGAGAAGTAAAAAAGAAGGTGAAGGGCATGGAAGTAGTGAAACATCAATATCTGACAAAATAAAAAAAACATCATTGTCAATATCTTTGTAACTCCGAACGTCTTAAAAAAAAATTAAAATTCCTGCTATTCTGTTTGATTGGGCTAAACCTCTATGCCTTTAATGTCTCCGCCACCTCTCCCATTACATCCTACATTATTCTTAGTTGTTTTCCTTCATGTAGAATGAACCTACAAGGAAAGAAAGGGTTTATTTTAATTCCGATATTTTGGTCCCATTGACTTGCATTGGTATCGGTATCGGTATCGGCGATATCCGATATTTTTGGAATATCGGCCGATCCAACCCGATGCCGATACTTTCCGATATCGGAAGGTATCGCTCACCACTACTGATCAGTCATTATCAAAGTTCTCAATTTGATGTAAAATCTGTATTCAGTGAAGAGTGATTATTACATGACTGAGATAGGAGATAGCAACTGCTGCAGATGAGATTTTATGCAGGTAGGAGGATTAAGGAGGTGGGAGGAGCTCTGCTTCTAGCTCCTCCCTTCTTTCAACATAGACTTGTATGCATAGTGACTGCCATCTCCTGTGCCAGTAACGGGAAAGTTTGTCTTCACTGAACACAGATTTTACTCATGAACTGAGAATTTTGAGAATGAATGATCAGTCCTGGTGGAGAAAAAATATTTCTATGATATGAAACATTACAAAGTCGCTTATTTTGATGTATAATACTAATTTAAGAAATGAAAATCAAAATGACGGTACTCTTTGAACTCTGTCTTTATTTGTATATGATTAGCCATTTTACTGTTACCTATACAGTATAATACCTTATCAAGAGAAAACCATGGTCAGAACCAAGAATAAGCAACATGTATTGCAAATATATCCTTCTTTTCTGTGGTGAACTCATCTGCTTGAAGTATTCTCCAAACAAATCTTTAAAATGTTTATGTATTTATACTTTTCATTTTATGCTGTTTTTGGAGCACCCGCTAGGGCTGTGGGGTACTCGGGCCGGGTCCAACGGTACTTCGGGGAATGTCACGGCAGCAGTGACCCGGTCCGTGGCCCTGGGCATTCAATAAAAGTGAATTAAAGGGGAAAATAAAGTTTATAGGGGGTGTGTTTGTGACGCCACCCGTGGTGCTCAGTAATAAGGAGATGGCCGAAGCTTCGGTTCATGTCCATCGGGGCAGTTGGTGACACAGCAGAGATGTTACAGCTCTCCACGGGTAGAGCTAGGCCCCGAGGCAGTTAAGGAATTAAAGTAAATGATGGTAAATGTTGTAGTGCAGGACAGGTGACACAGCAAATAATTATGAGGACACAGCAGGGTGCAGTTTCCACACTTTACTCACAGTTCTTAGATGCAGTCCCCATCCGGGTGCTGTGTCCTCCTGGTCTGTGGTCCAGCCATCTCTCAGCTAATTTGAGGTATACTTTCCCAAGACTTCCCTTAATAATAATAATCTTTATTTTTATATTGCGCTAACATATTCTGCAGTGCTTTACAGTTTGCACACATTATCATCTCTGTCCCCAATGGGACTCACAATCTAAATTCCCTGTCAGTGAGTTTTTGGAATGTGGGAGGAAACCGGAGTACTCGGAGGAAACCCATGCAAACACGGGGAGAACATACAAACTCCTTTCTTATGTTCCTTTCCTGGTCGTCTCTCTGCACTGGCTTTGCCCTCCTGTCCTGCACCTCACACACAGTGTTCCAAGCCAGCAGCCTCGGGTCCTGTTGGGCAACTCTCTCTTGGTCCCCTTGATCCTATGCAGCTGCCTTTTCAGAGAATGTGTGTGGCTGTGGCACATACAGATGCCACAACCTCCGCTTTGCTAGCTGAGAGTTGTAGTTCCTCCACTATTCTGGGGCCGGTCCCCCCCCCCCCACTGCAACCTGGTACTTCCACCCATCTTCCATTTGCATGGATTCGGGTGCCCAGGGTGGATTCCTCACTTCCCTGGCCCCTGGGACCCCTTCCTTCCTTCTCTCAGGAGCTTCTCTCTCCATGTCTCCTCTCTTCAGCTCCTCTTCTCCAACTCCTCACTAACTCCTAACTAACTCCTCCCTTTAACTGTCACTCTCTGCACCCACACCCTCTACCTAGTTCCCTACTCAAGCCTGAGATGAGGCCCTCCCTCGTTAGGGTCCGCCTAGATTCCCTGGCCTGGAGTGGTGTGGTGTTGGTTGCTAGTGGGAGTCTTGGGTAGTGCCTCCTCCTTACCTGAGAGTGGAGTACCACACCTCTGGCTGAGGTGCAGTACCTCTGTGGCAACTGGACCCTCAGGGGCACCACATTTTTACTTTTATCTAAGTCTTTTTATTTCATCTGTTTATAACTTTGTAAGCACTGTACTCTTTCTGTATATTAAATCTAACATTTACTAACTCTGTTCCTTACTGCTCCAAATGTACCCACAGCCTCGAAGTGGGTAAGTATAGCCTGTTTGTTTTACCCTGTGATATGCCAGAGTGCAAGAAGATGCACCTATCAGGTGCTTGGGAAAGCTAGGTGGCATGTATCCTAGTTTGTTACCAAAGGTAGAAGTCTCATTCTCCTATCGAAAGGGCAAGTAGTGTCAGACTCAGCAAGACATATAGTGTAGATGTGTGAACTGGCTGTAGTGTGAGCTGAGATCTTTGTTAGCCTATTGCACTAGATGAGTGGATGAGTGAGTTTGAGAAGCAAAGTCCTCCTTTACACTAACATAGGCAGTGTGCCCACAGGGATCAAAAATACATATACATTTAATAAATTATAATATAAATCCCCAAATGATTCCAAATACAATTCAATATGCAAATAAACTGGATTTAGTATACTTTGTAAAAAAAGTGAAAAAAGGCCCCCCAAAAAATGTTCTTTCCCACAAGGCCAAAATAATGGGTTAACGAGAATCATTTGTCCCCACTTGTTCATATATAGTAAGTTGATAAAGAAGAACTAAGGAACAGAAAAATTAGACCTCTGTCCAAAGCCTGGGTACAGAAGGGGGAAAGGGAAAACGGGCCAGTCATCTCTGCATGTGACTGCTTTTGTGAAGGGTGCCAGGGCTGCTTTTACATTGCATGTAGTATTCTGGTCTGTAAAATGGATTAATGTAGTGCATGCTGAAATTTTTCCATGCAGACCATTGGCTGGGTGGAAGACTGGTCACATGCACTAGTACACTGGCTATAACGAGTCTGTGTGCTCTCCATGTGACTGACCTTACACTTTTATGAAAGAGCCTTAAGTCTTCATTTAAAATTAAACTAGATCTTCTTAACATTTGTCATAGTAGTTCATTCTCGGGCTCATCTTTAGACAATTTAGTCAAAGTTTACACTTTACTTGGCTAACTTTGTGCCAGAAATTTGCCCCATTAATTACTGCCATATTCACTGTAACTTTTCTAACTATACAATTTGTGTGTAGCTAATTACTTTATTTTCTGTTGGATAAGTTGCTTTCTTATTTTGCTTTGGAAATAGCAACTTTTGGAGTACAAATATTCGAGTTATTAGTTTCTATTATTTTACTTCCACTGTTGTTTTCAGCACTTATTACTTTGTTTTAATTACATTTTAGCACTTTTGCAAAATGAAACCATGTTTCAAAGAAAAAAGTCATGTGTCTTTTGCTGCATTCAGAGAACAATAATATTGCTTAGTTTTTCTTTTATTCTGCGTAGTCTTTTTTTTTTTAAAGATAAGCTTTAGATTTTAGGAACAGAACAGCAAATTAACCATTTATGCAATAAAATTGGATGTGCTAAGAGAAGAGTAAGGCCGGCGTCACACTCGGCGTAAGACAATACGGTCCGTATTTTACGGCCGTAATACGGCCGTAATACTGAGAAATGTTCCCAAAATAGTGATCCGTAGGCACGGTGTGTCAGCGTATTTTGCGCATGGCATCCTCCGTATGTAATCCGTATGGCATCCGTACTGCGATATTTTCTCGCAGGCTTGCAAAACCGACATCTAATGGATTTATGTGCTCAAATGTTCGGGAAAACATATATACAGTATATATATATATATATATATATATGTCATTGAGACACATATATATATATAGTCTGTATTTATATTTACTACAGCGCGATATCTGTGAAAAGCCGGTAATTCAATTGCCGGCTTTTCATTTCTCCTTCCCAAACCCGACAGGATATGAGACATGGTTTACATACAGTAAACCATCTCATATCCCCATTTTTTTTGCATATTCCACACTACTAATGTTAGTAGTGTGTGTATGCAAAATTTGGGCGCTGTAGCTGCTAAAATAAAGGGTTAAATGGCGGAAAAAATTGGCGTGGGCTCCCGCGCAATTTTCTCCACCAGAGTGGTAAAGCCAGTGACTGAGGGCAGATATTAATAGCCAGGAGAGGGTCCATGGTTATTGGCCCCCCCGTGGCTAAAAACATCTGCCCCCAGCCACCCCAGAAAAGGCACATCTGGAAGATGCGCCTATTCTGGCACTTGGCCACTCTCTTCCCACTCCCGTGTAGCGGTGGGATATGGGGTAATGAAGGGTTAATGCCACCTTGCTATTGGAAGGTGACATTAAGCCAGATTAATAATGGAGAGGCGTCAATTGTGACAACTATCCATTATTAATCCAATTTTTTGAAAGGGTTAAAAAACACACACACATGATTTAAAAGTATTTTAATGAAATAAACACAGCGGTTGTTTTAATATTTTATTGCTCTCTCAATCCATTTGCAGACCCTCGCTTGGCAAAACAATAAACCCACAATATACATACCTTCTGCTGACCCGTCACGTCCCACGAGGTAATCCATCTGAAGGGGTTAAAATAATTTACAAGCAGGAGCCCTGCAAATGCAGCTGTGCTCGTGCTTGTAATTCCCCGGCGAATGAAGGAAATGTAGGTCATTGACCTATATTTCCTTCAGTCGCGGTGATGCGCCCCCTGGTGGATGTTCTCATATGACCTGGAGCGTGGGAAAAAGTTCCCAGGCTGCAGTTCATGAGAACATCCAGCAGGGGCGCATCACCGCGCCGAGGTGAGTATATTCCTATTAGGTATATACTCACCCTCGGACGCGCCCTGCTTCTTTCCGGCAGCCTTCCTTCCTAAGAATGAGCGCGTGAAGGACCTTAGATGACGTCGCGGCTTGTGATTGGTCGCGTGACCGCCCATGTGACCGCTCGCGACCAATCACAAGCCGCGACATCACCGCAGGTCATTCACGCGCTCATTCTTAGGAAGGAAGGCTGCCGGTTAGTACCAGGGCGCATCCGAGGGTGAGTATATCAATATTTTTTATTTTGATTCTTTATTTTACACATTAATATGGATCCCAGGGCCTGAAGGAGAGTTTCCTCTCCTTCAGACCCTGGGAACCATAGTATCCCATTGCACTGCATTGGGTTTCGTGTTTTTCAGCCGACCTCGACCCGACTTTTTTATAGGATCGGCCGATTTCACTCGACCCGACTTTTGAGAAAGTCGGGTTTCGTGAAACCCGACCTGATCCTATAAAAACAAAAGTCTCTCAACCCTACTTGTGCATAAAGTATTGCTTCTCAAACACACTGTTACAATAAAAACAGAAGAAAAAGACTCAAAAGCATTTACATAACTAACATCAATGTACATGTTTATTTACATGTTTAAAATCATGATATTTCCAGGGCAGTTATAGTTTAGTTTTCCCATCTATGGACTGGATGAGGATTTTTTCTCAATAAATGTATATTAGGTAATAATAGGAAAAATTGATGGTGCTGTCAGTAATGTTGACTACATTTAACTATATGCCAAGAGGAAACCAGCAAATCCGTGTGTTTATTTTTGGCATGCTGTGAGCAGTATAAATAATATAAAGTTCACTATTATTTTGGTTTTACCAAATATATAATTTTTATGGTAACTTATTTTCAAAGGGTAAAAGAAAATCAAAGTGAGACCTTTTTTATTTACTTAATTCAACTTTTTTTGTACTTAAAGGCGTCTTAGAGGAGTTTTCCAGTTTTGGAAAACCGCTTACTCCTGGTCCAGGTGGCTATCATTGTCTACACTGCTGAGAATACTTTGACAGTGCTGCAGCCAATAAGTGAGTTCCTGAGTTGACAGCGCGAGCTGCTGAGCTCAATTATTGGCTGCCACTGTGTCACTGTTAGACAAGCACTACAGACAATAAAAGACCATGGGATCAGTTTCAGAGAGTCAGCGCCTGGTCCAGGGAGGGAGGGTAAGTAGAGAACTGATTGCTTTTTAAAATAAACTGCACCCATTGGACAGTGGTTTTCCAAAACTTGAAAAACTCGTTAAAGCTGCAATCAGCTGACCGCTAACATAATGTTTTGGAATACATATGTGTTCCAAAGCATTATTTCTTGTCTGGCTATCACTAGTAGAAAAACTACTAAAACTCAAGTGCTGCAATATACAATATTATTGCAGGTAATAATTGAAGCTCGCTCCCTCTGTCAAGCTCCATTCACTACTGATCAGAGGAATCAGAAGTAGTGATGAGCGAGTATGCTCGTTACTCGAGTTTCTCCGAGCATGCTCGGGTGTTCTCCGAGTATTTTGGCGTGCTCGGAGACTTAGTTTATGTTGACGCAGCTGCATCAACACAAACTAAATCTCCGAGCATGCCGAAATACTCGGAGACCACCCGAGCATGCTCAGCGAAACTCGAGTAATGAGCATACTCGCTCATCACTAATCAGAAGTTTATCTGCTCTTGGTCATACAGCTAACACCTACTTGTTAATCAGGATATTGGTGACAACCTGTGTACTGACATGACAAAACATGTACATCATGAAGTCTTTATACAAAGCAATCTATAACATACTTATATGACTTGGTATGTTATGAAATTAGCTATTTATTAACACTGTATGTTCCATTTAGACCCTCTATTCTGTGATTAGACATTCTGTGTATACAAAGGGCTAAACGATAAAATTCCAGCACCCTACTGCCACCACCAAGAGGTGCTTATAAGTTTACTGAATATTGTTACATTGAATTGATGTTTCTTTTCTGACATTTTTTTAAAAAGTTATACCAATCTCACCATCTGCCACCACTCTCGATCCAACAGTTCTTTGGTTCCTGCTGGTATTTACTCTCTGGTCCATCTAAAAAAATTAGAAAATGACCACTCAGTTAAATACTAGCTGACTGTGGCTTCAGCCAGTGATTGGCTGCAGCTGCTAGTATATTCCTGTGTGAATATGGCAGTGCTGCAGCAAGTAATCAAGAGTGAAGACTGAACTAACAGTATCTAGGAATCCAATGTGCAATTTAATCCATCGGGTTAAAGATGGAAGTGATGTTTGATTTTATTTGGCCTTCCTCAAGCATATCAAAAATAAAACAAACTAGCTTTTGTTAACTACCGATGCACTAAACTACCACAGATAATAAATGATCTAACGTGGCATGGACACAAGCTGTTTTAACTTAAAAAAATGTATTTATTTAGTCCTGGGAAATCCTTTAACACAAGAACATTATGGTATATGCTTTCTAGCTCCAGCACATTCCTTCAAAACAGAAAAGTTATTTTGCTAGAAATCATCGATTCCCATTTTCTGCTTGAAGTTTCACCCTTTGTATTAAAGAACCTTTAAATAATAATTTGTAATTCATTCCCACATGCCTAGACCATTTAGAAAGTGATCATACCGCGGATGAAACTTCCATACTGCTAAGACCATTTAGCGTGAACTAAAATCACAGTTACTTAATTCATGTATCTAACTTTGACTTGATTATGCAAGTGGAACAAAATGTCACAAAGATTCACCATGAATTCATTTAGAGTTACAATTAGAGTTTCAATGTACATTTATTCTTCTCAGGCTTAAAGCCTATTAAAGAAACCAATCTATTCAATCGGAGGCTGTCAATCCAAATATCTAATAGCTTTTGGCTTTGTAATGTATCAGATAGTATGGAATGAATAATTTACCTTATTGATGGCTCTCTTGGCTTAAAGAAAAAAATTTCACTAAAAGACTATTTCATCTTCTGACTCTCTGCAGGCAATCCTTGCTACGTGAGAAAATGGGATTGGCAGTGATACTAATTGTATATGCCACAAGTGCCATTGCTGATACCTGTTGTAAAAACATGGTTTCTCAGGAATATGGTTACATTCATGTCTAATTGCTGTTTACTGGACTTGTCAACCTGCAGCATTCCTGAAGAAGAAACAGCTAAGTGACCTAGATATATAGTATTTATTGTGTAGCCACAAACAAAAATTCACTCTTTGTGACTAATCAGTGTCACTAAACTAAGTGGACCTTCATAATGTATTTTGCTCAGTATAATGGCTTCATACTGTCAATGATTTGATAAGTAAAAGGGGCATTCGATAACTTTAGAGCATCAAAATTAAAATGGTAAAAATTGAAATGGAAAACTGAAATATTAATTAGCTTGTCTGTGATTGCCCAACATATACATGCTATCAGGACAAGAAAGTATCAGGACATCATTGAGCTATACTGCATTACTCCTATGCTAAATTTTCATTGACAAATTGATTGAAAGGGGTACTCCAGGAGATAAAAGAATATTCAAATGGCCCAACCTTTATAAACAATAAAGGCAACATAAACAGTGTTGTTTGTAACCCTCTGAGTACCTCTAATTCTGTGTGACACTGGAGCTGCTGCTCATTTCTCCCTCTCCATTTTGGGACATTACGTCACAGACCAGGAGGTGTGACCTGCTCCCTGCTTTTAGTAGCAGCAGCCAGTACCCTGATAATGCTATGTGGAAACATGTGGGTCAATGAATGCTCTAATGCACTGGCCTGAGACCACATGGACCAGGACTCATCTTACTGAACGCCCAATCTCCTTTTTCCTGTGGTCATAATACTACTCAGACGACACAGGGTGAGGGTAAAACAGAGTGGCAATACTTTATTGAACCACCAACAGACAATAACATATAGAACAGTCCCAGCAAAAATACCCAAGATGGTGCAAAATTAGTCTCACCCTTCCACTGTCTCACTAGGATTAGTGAAACTGTGACTTCAGGGTCTCCAGGGTTGAATACCCCAACCTGTGGCACCCCACTTTTGGTGGGTACCCACAGAGAGAAGGTAACAACAAGCTTAGGAAGCTGACAGTCCATAAAGAATGTGGCCAGGTGACCTGATAGTCCCAACCTGGCTTCCTCAAATGACTCCTTCGGGCCAGGTGACTGAAGGATAACTATCCTGGCTTACCCAAATATGTCCATGGGTTCTAGGTGATCGGAGGATCCCAACCTAGTCTCCCTAAACATCTCCATTGAGGCAGGTGACCAGATGATCCCAACCTGGCTTCTCCAAACATATTCATAGGCTATGAATAGATAGTCAATGGAGCAGATCTGCATTCTTTCAGCTAGGGATGTGGTCCCCTAAGCTGACATCCTGTAGAATGTCATATCTTGATCTCTCTTGAACCATGTTGTCCTGGTAGAGGGATCCTTTATGTAATCATGGTGTCCTGGGTGGTATTCTCTCAAGTCACACTTAATGCAGAGACTTGTCCCTCTTATATAGTTCACAATTTCAAGCCATCATCCACAGGTGTGTCAGAGGCTGCAGACCGTCGCTCTGCATCTGACTGCAGAAGGTCTCAGCAGTTTACTTTGCAGACTTCTTCCTGGGCCTTCGGACTTTAGGACCCAGTGGCAACCTCTCCGGCTCTAGTTGACATACCTGGACAAGGGTGTATAAAACTCCCAGCTTACTGCTGGAATAGGCAGTTGATATTTCTATTTCCTGCTCCCTGTTGCAGCTTGGAGATATTGCAGTCGGTTATCTTCCTCCTTCGTGTTGCTGGAGGATGTCTGTGTTTCTCTCTGAGTCTACTCAAGCTAAGTGTTCCCCCTTGTTTGTGTATCCCATCTGTCTTTAGTGGTAGTGGGGATTGACTAGCGCACATCCTGTCCTTCCCAGTGCAGGGATTATAACCAGGGTCAGGCAGGGAATAGGTATCCTGCTTGGCGATAGGCGCAACACATATATAGGGATGATAGGGCGGATAAGGTGATGTTATATCTGTCTAGGGGTCTCCAGTCCCCCTGACCTAGTGTTTGGCTTCCTTTCCCTTATCCCTTCACATTGCACTTAGCCTTTCCTACACTGTATGTGACATTATCAACAACCGTCATTGGTCCAGCAGCGTTTCATCTTGAGCTACCTCAGGCTCTTAAGATCTACAACATTTTTCACAGGTCTTTGCTCAAGAGTTATGTGGAACACCTTGAGCCCTCACCCCTACCACCTTCTCCAATAATGGTTGATGGAAACCTAGCGTTTCAAATTTTGAGGATTATAGATTCTTGCCTCCAACGTCGTTCCCTACAATACTTGGTGCACTGGAGGGGTTATGGTCCAGAGGAAAGGATGTGGGTTTTTGCATCAGATGTGAATGCTCCCCAGGTTCGTTATTTCATTCCACACCTCTTATCCTGAGAAAACTGGTCCTGAGTGTCTGGGGGCCACTCATAGAAGGGGGGTACTGTCAGAGGTGTGTCAGAGGCTGCAGGTCATCGCTTTTCATCTGGCTGCAGAAGGTCTCTGCAGTTTGCTTTGCAGACTTCTTTCTGAGCCTTCTAACTTTAGGACTCAATGGCAACCTCCCATGGATCTAGTTGACACACTTGGACCTGGGTGTATGTAACTCCCAGCTTGCTGCTGGAAGATGTGGTTGATATTTCTATTTCCTGTTCCCTGTTGCAGCTTGGAGATATTGCAGTCAGCTATCTTCCTCCTTGGTGTTGCTGGAGGACGTATGTGTTTCTCTCTGAGACTATTCACGCTAAGTGTTCCCCCTTGTTTGTGTATCCAATCTGTCTTTAGTGGAATTGGGGATTGACTAGCACACATCCTGTCATTCCCGTTGCAGGGATCATCACCAGGGTCAGGCAGGGATTAGGCATCCTGCTCGGCGATTGGTGTTGAACCTATATAGGGACGATAGGCAGACAGGTTGACATTAGATCTGTCTCCTCACGCCCCTTCCCTAGTGTTTGGTTCCATTTCCCTTATCTCTTCATGTTGCACTTAGCCTTTCCTACACTGTGCATAACACTCACATTGTTTAACTATTTAATCAATCTGCATAGTTCGCCTTTCTCAGTTTTTCAGGTCAGCAAACTAGCTGGCCTGGTACAATGTGTAATCAACATATTAACAAACATCTTTTGTATATGTAATAATTATAGGGGATAACTCAGGAGACTCTTTGCGTGGAACAAGACAACGATAGGACACAGTTTTATATGTGGTAAAGTCTATATTATCACACGGTGATTCAAACAGGTGCAGAAAGAAACTCAAGTCCACAACACTTGGTGTAAATATTAAATGCAGCTAGCAGTCTATAGGAAACTTCAGAGGTAAATGCAATCACGCAGAAAGTCTATGAAGCACAATTATTCTTGAGGATACTTGACACAAATAAGTCCTTGCTTACTCCAAAACACAGATAGATATGCTTATAAGGCAGTTCAAATAATATCTTAGCTCAATCAGGGAGGCCTGGGTAATAGTCTCAGATTCTTGCAGAGCAGCAACAGCTTACATGTCCGGCAAATGCAGATGGAAGTAAACACGAGCAGCAGATGAAGGAGGATTACTGGAACTGGTGCATGCAGCAGGAACTCAGAGCAGAGTAGCAGGATAACCCCACAGGTTCACAGGAGCAGGTATATAGCCAGGGAGTCACCAGAGGTCAGGAGCTGGATGCAAGTCAGAGTACTCTAGCACAGACTGAAGGCTGGGGTGGAGTTTTATAGCAGGAAGACACAGTGCACGTGAGACCAAAGACGCCATCTTGGAAAAGGGCAGTAATGCACAAAAGGTATTAAAAAATGTTCAGAGTCCTGACATTATAATTGCCCTGTGTCCCTGTCTCTCAAAGATAGCAAACAAAGAGATGCAGCAAACAGAAAATTAAAAGTTAATATCCAGGTTCAAATGAACAATAGTCTGTGTTTCTTGACCAAAGAAAAACATATAAATTCAATAGTCAACATAAAGATAATAGATAACGTCTCCTGGCCTCCTGAAAATAGATGTTTAGATAATTAAGATTAAGTGTTGTGTTGTCACAGTATCCTTCACTGCAGTCAGAGGTGAGGGGGCTGGTTGGGGCATGGTCTAATCCTGGCATCCAAAGAGCTGCAGCCAGCCACTTGATAATGTCTCCTTGTTTGCAGTCCAAGATAAGGGGGCATAGCAGGGCATGGCCTGCTTCCTGCTACTATCCCTGCATACAAGGAGACATCAGGGAGCTGGCTGATTTTACTAGAAGCAGAGAACAAGCCACACTTGTTAATATCTGTGTGCTATTAAGAAAGGGGAGCAGCAGTGAGTAGGAGCTCCAGTGTCACGCAGATTTATAGGCACTCAGACGGTTACAAACAGCATTGTTCATGTTATCTTTATTGTTTATGAAGGCTGGGCCATTAGAATAATTTTTAGAATTTAGAATAATTTTTTTTATCTCCCTGGAGTAACCCTTTAATTCATTCATCAACAAGATTTCAATGTCACCAAACATTTTTTACGTTTAAGCAGTGATTTGAAGAATTAATTGCTATACAAAATGCCATATGCTGGCGTTGAAAATTCTCCACATGTCTGATGTTGTAGACTTTAAGCGTATGTAGGGAAAACCTAAGTGTTATAATTTCATAATATCTACTTACATATATGTAAGTACATATCGATTATAGTGTTATGACGTTAAATCATTTATATATAGAATGATGAAACATTTATTAGCTTTGCCTTGCAAATTGATTTCTTATAGAGCAGGTCACAAATGGCCAGTTTTACTCTTGTTATTCATATTGCTTTTCTTATATTCCTGCTGATATTTGTTTTGTTTGTTTGTTTTGTCTTGTCAATAGAGATAAATAGAGAAAAATCGAGAGAAATTGAATTGTTCTCATATTATACAAAAACTCGTATTTTCTAAAGTGTGGATTATTGCAATTTGCTTCTACATCAAATCTGTAAAATCTGAATTGGGAAAGGCCTTCAAAATGTTGAAAAATACTTACCTTTTGAGTCCCTACACATCACCACCTGGTCCTCACCACATCTTCACATCATTTCCACACCAGCTGAAATCCCCAGATCTCTCACGCTGGGTTGGGGCTTCCGGCTTTATTGAGGGCCCAGGATGGTTCTGTTCAAGACCCCACCAAAGCCGGAAGTCCTAGCCTAGTGTGGGATTTCAGCATGAGCACAGATAATCTGAAAATGCAGTATGTACCAGACGGGTGATAGTGACCGTACAGGGGCCATAGAGTTGAGCGGAAAGTGAATGTAAAGATTTTTATATCTTTGCCATCTTACTTTTATTATGCTCTGGAGTCTGGAGCACCATCAGGTGAATTTGAATTTTGACTGATTCGCTCACATTAATCTGCTATATGGTTCCAAATAGACATGAGTGTATCTTTTTAATTTCTAATTTGCCAGATTCACCAAAATTTTCAAAATTAATTTGATTTGTTACAAGTTATTTTTTTTTTTAAAGCCTCTAATTGCTTGGAAGATATGTGTATGGCACTCTAACTTCCCCCCTCAAGTCTAATAAACCAAAATTGAGCCCTCTATTACAAACACAGTCTTTTTAATTACCTCAACCTATCTGGTGATTTGGGAAAATGTATGGTAAGTACTGGTAGCCTATTTAATCACATGGAGCAGTTTAAAGGGAACCTGTCACCTGAATTTGGCTGGCCCTTTTTTCGGTCCGATGGGCAGTGTTTTCGGGTGTTTTATTCACCCCTTCCTTTCTCGCTGGCTGCACGCTGGCTGCAATATTGTCTTGAAGTTGATTCGCTTTCCTCCGTAGAACACACCTGCGCAAGGCAATCTTGCCTTGCGCACGCGCAGTATGCTTTGCCCAACTGCGGGCAAAGTCGAAAAGCATTAGTGCACATGCGCTGGCGCACTATGTCCTGGAAGTATTTTGCTGTGTTCCGGGACATAGTGCGCTGGCACATGCGCACTAATGCTTTTCGGCTTTGCCCGCAGTTGGGCAAAGCATACTGCACGTGCGCAAGGCAATATTGCCTTTGCGCAGGCGTGTTCTACGGAGGAAAGCGAATCAACTTCAAGACAATATTGCAGTCAGCGGGAAAGGAAAGGGTGAATAAAACACCCGAAAACACCGCCCATCGGACCGAAAAAAGGGCCCGTCAAATTCAGGTGACAGGTTCCCTTTAAATTGTTGACGGTTGCTTATATTGTATAAACAGTCCAAAAATTACCCTTGTGGGGGGACAGATGCATGCCTTGTTGTTGCTTATACACAAGCATTGCAAATGGAAAAAAGCATGGCATTTTCAAACAGTTAGGTGCAGAAATCATTCCTGTTTGGGGGTCTTACCAAGTTGATAATTGAAAAAGTGATAACTTTTTCACAAGCCATCCTAAAATTGTCAATTTAATTATAAGACAAAATAGGTGTACTGATTGAATGTGATGTTATTATTTCTCAACTAGGATTGAAAAATGATCTCTTTAAGGATCTTGCAACTGGTTTAATAATCACAAAATGATTAGACAAATACAAGAGTTTTTTTCAAGCCATCCAAAAAACAATCCTTTTTTGGAAAGATAAAACAAGAGCATTGTGTTCAAAGTGAAGAAGCTATGCCAAGCCTTTTAAATAATTAATCATATTTTGGGAGATGTTTCATGTTCGTCTATCCTCAAGATCATATACAGTATTTCCCTGTATAAGTAGTACTGCCTAGAACTATGAAACACAGTGGGGATCAAGGAGATCTGTGGCTGGTGTGGCTTTTCAGTGAGTTAGTACAGGGAGAATAAGGAGATATCTGGCACATCAGTGCTAGCAACAGCATTACTCTAGTGATGACACGAAGGACAGGGAAAGCATGCCTGACTAAGGCCAGTTTCACATTTGCAGTAGAATCCGCAGCGTTTAATCTGCAACCTGAAATGCACGATAAACCGCAGGCAAACGCGTGCAAACAGCGTTTTATAGACGCATAAGGTAACGCAGCATGCGGCTAATAAAACGCTGTGTTTGCACGCTTTTTCATGCGGTTTGCATGCATTTGCGTTTTCTGTGCGCATGGTGGAAAATTTAACAGGAGAAAAATCTAGATAAACAGACACCACCAATGGGACTACAGTGAGCGTTTATTATGCGATATCTTTATATAGATGCTTGGACTGCTAAAATCTACAGATTTTGCTACTGTATCCTGTGTCATGATGGATCTTTGCATGGAGAGCTTTTATTTCAACCTGGATTTAAGTATCAAGCTGTTTCTTGTCTGTGCGTTTGTTTGGGAGCAACAAAGAAATAGAAAACAACAGAGAAGGACACGGCGTAGGCGTTTTTGGAGACACCCCATTAATGAACTCCGGGAGAGCTGTGGAGCCTTCCACACGCTATATGGCGAGTTTAATGACAACCCAGACAAATTCCCGGAATATACCAGGTTGTCTCAAGAGTCTTTTCGGGATTTGCTTGGTCATGTCCAAGGAGCCATCTGGAGACAGGACACCCAGTTCCGTAGAGCAATTCCTGCAGATGAACGTCTCCTGGTCACATTAAGGTACGTAATATTTCTAAAAAAGTGGCAGTCATAATTATTGTTGGTCTGCCATGTATTATTTGTATTTTCATTTAAGTTTTTAGCTAAACACCAGCATAAATAGAATTGATTGTAATTTTATTTATTTTTTTTTATTTCAGATTTCTGGCTACCGGAGAGAGCTTATCATCTCTCCACTTTCAGTACTGGCTTGGAATTTCCGGCTTGGAATAGTTGCAGACACCTGCCAGGCTTTGTGGGACATTCTCTGGGATTAATTTTTCCCCCTACCTACCACGGACATGTGGATGGAAATTGCTGAAAAATTCTGGAGTGTGTGTGATTTTCCCAACTGTTTGGGAGCGGTGGATGGAAAGCACATACGCATTATCAAACCCGCCAGAACTGGATTGGAGTACTTCAACTACAAAAAATATTTTTCTGTAGTGCTCATGGCAATAGCATCTGTGGACTGTCACTTCATCGCCGTGGACATTGGAGCTTTTGGCCATGGCAATGACTCACAGACTTTCAAGAACTCGGATATGGGCCGACGTGTGTATGGCAAAGATTTTAATTTTCCCCTGCCACGGCCTCTCCCCAACACTCAAGGCCCACCGATGCCATTTGTTATGGTTGGGGATGAGGCCTTTCAGGTGTGTGAAAACCTACTGAAGCCATATTCCAGTCAGGACTTGAACCACACTAAAAGGATTTATAACTACAGACTGACCAGGGCCTGAAAAACAGTGGAGTGTACCTTTTGGGATTCTTGTTTCAAAATGGCGCATTCTTGGGACAGTAATTAATCTAAAAATGGGACAGTCGATGAGGTGGTCAAAGCCTGTGTGGTTCTCCACAATTACATAATGGCTAAGGAGCGACCCAGCATTGAACTGGATGAACCAATTGCAAACCCGTTGCCAGATTACCAGCATCACCCGCTGCGGTCAACTGTTGAAGTTGGCCACATGCAGGACCAATTTGCTGCCTATTTTGATTCTGATATTGGATGTGTGGCATGGCAAGATAATATTGTGTAAAATATGCTGTTGGGTTTGGGTCTGTACCAGTTATGTTTTAAATGTTATTAATATTTGTGCTTAATAAATAACGTGCTTTGATCTCTTTACCGAGTCTCCTATGTATTTCCTCTAAAAACCACTTAGGTTGCTAGTGGTAAGGTAGTTGATGTCATTACATCCTGATTCTGTTCTGCAGTATCTATTGGACGCAGACTGAAGAAACAATGGAGGTATAATACAAAGCAGATCTATACTCACCAGGTCAGGTGTCAGAAATAATGAATTCATGATGTGCAAAACCCAGCCTCATGAATTCACTGTTTCTTACACCTGTCCAGGTGAGTATAGATATGCCTTGTATGACCTCCATCGCCTCTTCAGTTTGCGTGAAATAGATTACGTAGAATGAAGCGAAAATGGAGGTTATACAAGGTTATACCTGACTCACCAGGTCAGGTGTCATAAATAATGAGTTTTTTCACACATCACCTGTTGAATATAGTTCTGCTCTGTATTACCACCATTGTCTCTGCAGTCTGCGACACAGATTAAGCAGACTGAATAGATTATGGAGAAAATACAAGTAATATTATTTTTTGTCAGCTCATAGCTCTATACCAAACACACAAAGCTGCAGTGTTGTACTTACTAACTACTGGAGCTATGAGGTGGCAAAAAAATTAAAGTGTACGGCGCAGTGTGTTTATTCGGCGCACAGTGTGTGTTGCCGAAATACACAAATAACCAAACAGTATTGGGGGCAAAAAACATTAACATTTATTTTTAACCCCCCCAAAAAAATTAACTGTGCCTGCTTGGGGTAGAGTGACGGAACTGGGGGGGGGGGTGTAGCTGTTAGGCCTGGCTAACTGTGGACGACACGGGTTGCTGGAGAAGGGGCATATAAAGTAGTGGGGTCTGGGAGTTCGGGGATGGTGCTTGATGCATGAGAGGGCAGAGACACACTGGAAGGGTGAGACAAACCTGACATTACAGACACATTGGGAGGTGAAGGGGGAAGAATTGAGATAGTCCTTTGCTTTTTATTTTTTTTCCCTTTTTGGGATTGATGCTAAAGCCTGGGGAGCCTCGGTGAGCTCATTTCTAGCGGCCTGGTCATGGTGGCCGGCCTGTCACGGTCCATGTGCAGCTGCTGCATAGTTGTGGTGGTGGGGAAGGCCATGCCAGGGTCCAGCTGCTGCTGCATGGTGGTGCAAAAGGCCATGCCAGGGTCCTGCTGCTGCATGGTTGTGGTGGGGAAGGCCGTGCCAGGGTCCGGCTGCTGCTGCATGGTGGTGTGAAAGGCCATGCCAGGGTCTTGCTGCTGCATTGTCGTGGTGGGGAAGGCCATGCCAGGGTCCGGCTGCTGCTGCATGATGGTGCGAAAGGCCATGCCAGGGTCCTGCTGCTGCATGGTTGTGGTGTTGAGGAAGGCCGTGCCAGGGTCCGGCTGCTGCTGCAAGGTGGTGCGGAAGGCCATGCCAGGGTCCTGCTGCTGCATAGTGGTGGCAGTGGAGGAGGTTCAAGCAGGAGCAGCAGTTATCATGGTGGTTGTGGTGGGCTGTCCAACAGCACTCGGCATGCCGGCAGTGCTTGGAATGGTGGTGGCCATGCACTGGTATGCAGCAGAGCTCGGCATTGAGGTCAAGCATGACAGTGTTGGCACAGGTGGAAATGTCACCACTGGCTGCTGAAAATACCGACTCTGCTGCATAGCCTGCACGTAAGCAGCATTGCAGGCCTGCATGACACTAAGCTGGAGATCAGGAGTAAGGTGTTTCGACATGCCCTTCTCTATTTGATTAAAAAAATGATGTGCTGGCTTCTGGAGGTCGGCTTTCAATTGATCAAGGCTTTTGGTGGCATCCTGGATAAGCGTATTCATATGGTTTATAGCACTATCCAGTCAGTCACCCATTGCCTTGAGTCCATCATGAAAGACCGAGCTCAAGTGCAAAAACTCGGGCATGAGTGAACTGTCCGAGGCCCTCTGACGCTGCCGGGAAGAGTAAAAAAAAAAAAGAGGCAGAGGCAGAGGACTGGGACATGGGAACACCTGATGGACCAGCTTCCTGATCTCCAGTCTGTGTTGCAGGCCCACTTTCTGCAGCACTGCTGGATGGCTGGGACGGGTCCGTGGCTGATTGATGAAGGACCGCTCCAGAACCAGGGTCAAGAGTGCTGCTCCATGTGCTGTGAAAAAAAAAACATTGCTACCAAACATTTACAATAGTAAAGCGCCAACTCCTGTGGAATAGAAAAATACAGATTAGGCAATACAACACAACCAATTACACCACAAAAAATACTTACGTTCTCTGGGCAAGGACCGGTCTCAAAAATGCAAGGATGCGGTGATATTTATATTTGCGGATCCTTGCTCCAGAACCACTAGGAACCCGGCTCTCTTGACGAAAGTCCTTGTTGAAGCCATCCTTCATCGAACGCCAATGTGTTTTGTCTTTGAGCACTGTTGAAAAATATAAATAATGATTAGTCAATGCACTTGTCTAAGGAGTTTCTCTCATCACACACAGTTGTGTGATCCTGGCCAGGTTCTTTCCTGCGTCTGTTGCTCTTGTTCCCAGTCTGCTGAGTTGTGGACTGCAAATGCCCACTCCCTCCTTTTATCACTTTGTATGTGGGCGGTGGCTAATCAGTGTCTAGACATGTTTTCCTGTGGTACAACACATGCGTTCACAAACGCAAGCAAACGCATGTGCTTGCGAACGCATGCGTTCACATAGACCGTATGTCTGAGAACTGTTGGCACAGCGCAGTTGCTGAGCATGTAACAGCAAAACAGGAGGCGGTGCACAGGCGCAAGAGGGGTTATGATGGACAGCTTGGAGGTGGCTGAAACAGGGGGAGACACCATACCTCTGGGACTCAATACAGGTATGGGGCACAATTTATAAAAGTCAATATTACTATGGATCAGAAACACAAGAGCCACCTTCCCAGAATGCAGCCGTAGTGCTGCTGAAGGTGGCTCTTTTATTTAAAAATGCCCGGGGAAGTGACAAGTTCCCTTTAAAGGCCCCGTCTCACATAGCGAGATCGCTAGCGAGATCGCTGCTGAGTCACAAGTTTTGTGACGCAACAGCGATCTCAGTAACGATCTCGCTATGTGTGACACATAGCAGCGATCAGGCCCCTGCTGTGAGATCGCCGGTCGTGTCGGAATGGCCTGGACCGTTTTTTGATCGTTGAGGTCCCGCTGGGGAACACACAACGCTTTGTTTAACACCTTACCAACGACCTCACTGACGACTCAGATACCGACATATAGGCGTGCATTTGCGTTGCCTTTTCCGCGCCCATTCTGTTCCGATTGGTGGTCGCTACTGCGTTCTGATTGGTTTGCGGCCATGCCTATGAGGCGACACATAATAGCCCTTCCGTCCTTTGTTCCTGAGCGCGTGGTGGATTGCAGATCGTTGTAGAGTTCTCCGGCCTGCGACTCCTCTTCCATTTCGATAATCTGTTCTGCAAGGATTCTTCTGACAACTATACATTGTGGACGGTAGGTATTGTTTGGGGTCACAAGTGCGTTTTCATTGTCCCCTAAATTTTTTATAGGGCACCTAAAAATAATTTCTTGCTATCATTGCTGTGGTGGGATGGAGTGAGGGCTTGGCTGCTATTTGTGTCCATATACTTTTACATGGGCTGCTATTTTAGGGGGTCTTGTGCTTGCACACCCATACAGCATGTTTTCTGTCATGCATGGTAACGGAATGTATTTTTTTTTCTTTATTTATTAACTTTCTCATCTTTTTCTTTTATGTGTTTCAGTTTGCTGCATCATGAACAATGCGCAGTGTGCTGTTGTGTTTGCTGCATTGCTGGTTGAGGAAGCTCGGTGGCAAGATGAGGCCCGGACGCAAGAGAGGCGTTCCAAACGAAAGCGTCGCATGTGGACCAGAGAATGGCTGCAGAAGAGGTCTGATTTGTCCCACATGCTACTTGTAAGAGAGCTTCAGGATAACAATCCTCATGATTTCCGCAACTATCTGCGGATGTCTGAGGAATCCTTCAAACATTTACTGGAAAGAATTACTCCTCTGATTCAACGGAAGGATACAGCGATGCGTGCTGCCATCCCGGCAGATGAAAGATTGGCAGTCACGCTGCGATTCCTGGCCACCGGGCGCTCGCTACAAGACTTGCATTTTTCTTCAGCCATTTCAAGGACCCTGCTCAGCGTTCTAATTCCAGAGACATGTGATGCGATTTTCCACAGTCTACATAGCTACATGCAGTTTCCCAACACGGAGGAGGAATGGAAAAAGATTGCCTCCGATTTTGAGCAGCTTTGGCAGTTCCCAAACTGTGGTGGGGCTTTGGACGGGAAACATGTCCGGATCACTCAACCACCGAACAGCGGATCCTACTTCTTTAATTATAAGGGCTATTTCAGCATCATCCTGATGTCCCTTGTTAACGCGAATTACGAATTTATAAATGTAGATGTTGGCATGAACGGAAGGGTTTCCGATGGTGGCGTTTTAGAGCACACACTCTTTGGAGAGCGTTTGAACAACTGTGACCTTCACTTGCCTCCCAACTCTGAGACTAGAGGCAACCTTAATTTTGTTTTTGTCGGTGATGAGGCCTTCCCGCTTCATCCCAATCTTATCAAACCGTTCACCCAAAAAAGTCTAACAGAGGAAAGAAGAATTTTCAATTACCGCTTGTCAAGGGCATGTCGGGTTGTAGAAAATGCATTCGGTATCATGGCTAATCGCTTCAGAGTTTTCCACACGCCTATTAACATGAAGCTTGAATCGATAGACTCCGTTGTTTTGGCTTGTTGTGTGCTTTACAACTTCCTTCGCCGATGCTTTGGCGTACAGTCCACCTGGCTTCATGGACTCTGTGGGCCTAGTAAATGGGGAAGTGCAGCTCGGTGAATGGCGCGCAAATGATCCCGCAATTGCAGGCCTTCAACCATTGTTACCTAGCAGAAACACCCACGATGCGAAGACCTGCCGAGACAACTACTGCCAATATTTTAACGGTCCTGGTGCTGTTACTTGGCAGCATCAGAACTTATAGTGGGCTACTACTGACATTTATACACTGTTTTACTTATTGTACTGATTTGTCTAATAAACTGTGTGTTTTACTTTGCAAAAGCTTTGTTTCTCATTCTTTCTGCACTAAGGGCCCATATATACATACGTGTATTCCTATGTATACAGATACATCCATATACATCAACATTGAAATCTACACAGATACCTACATATACACATACATACTCACAGACATAAAAATAAAAATGCCTTTCTAAACATTAATACATATCCATACATGAAACCACCAACACTCCAGTCTTCCAGTGCAACCGGAGACGCTATATTGATTATGCGTAACATTTAGAACGCATTAGCGTCTTTGGTATGACCTAGAGATTACAATACAGGCCGCTTCCTTCACGAACGCAGTAGCGTCCTCTAATAACCGCGGTGAAGTTGATGCGTCGTGGGCGGGGTTTACGGCGCTGATGCGTTGTGGGCGTGTTAAAGGACAGTGCTGCGGCCTTGCTTTTAACTAGTGGCGGCAAAATGGCGGCCAGGCGACGTGCAACACCTTGGGGTGACGCAGAAGTGCATTATCTAGTAGCTGAGGTAGATGCCCGTGATTATGGGTGTCATAATCACCAAGAACATCCCGTCCTCCATAAGCAGGCTGTGCCGCGGAGGATCAGTCGGGGCCTAGCCCAGAAATTTGGAGTGCAGCGCTCCAGTACCCAGATCCGGAAGAAGCTGGAGGATCTGCAGTACAGGTCCAGTGAGCGCCTAGCCTGCATCCGGTCACAGAGCCTTCCACATCGTGGTGAGTGTGGTTAAGATAGGTTAGCATAGTATATGGCCACGACTGTTTTTTGTGTTTCTGCTGCCCTCGGCAATTTTCGTGCTGCCTCCCCAGGTGATGAGTATGCACAGACTGTCAGGACATTCATGGCAGATCCAACAGTTTTTGGGTGGCGTGCACCCAACGTCAGACACACCGTTGTAAAATGAGGGGCATGTATACACACATATATGTATACACCTCACAGTGCTCCATCTTGTATATTGGCAGCACATAATGCTCGGCTCCGCACGCCTCGTACACACCCGGCTCGGCTCCGCACGCCTCGGACACACCCGGCTACGCTCTGTGCTCCTCGTGCACACCCGGCACTGCACAGTCCTTCATACAATGAGGCCCCTGATCATATGACCCAAAATACGGCCCAGTATATGGCGGCACATTTGTTACAACAGTAATTACAGTGCAGCTCCTCAGGTATGTAATAATGTAATAATTTATTTTTTCTCCAGCCCCAGCTGACCCGGAGCCCCAGCAGGAGTCAACGACAGGCTCGTCACCAACAGGGTCACCAGCATCACTCCGTGACATGGGTGAAGCCTTGTCCCCCGGTAATTCTTGCACTTAAAAAAAAGGTCCATACTAGGGTTGAGCGACTTTCATTTTTTTAAGATCCAGTCGGGTTTTGTGAAACCCAACTTTGCCCAGAGTTGAGTCGAGTGCAGTCGGCCGATTATCGCTAAAAGTCGGGGATCGACCGAAACACGAAACCCAATGCAAGTCAATGGGGAAGCATAGTCAGCAGTGAGTGGAGGCCAGGAAAACATCTACAGTGCCCATTTTAATGCCAAAAACATCCATTCTTGTTTATGAAGTTTGTCAATCTTAATTAACTTTATAATAATAGTTGGGCATTGGAACTTGGGGGTCATTTGGCAAAAGTTGTGGGGGGTAGGGCTGGTTCAAGGTTTTAGTGGGCCCAGGAAACGTGGACTACGTCACGGCGGTGGAGCAGGGAGAGGTAAGTATTTCAACGTTGCAAGTGCTGTGATCCTGAGCAAGCAGGGGGGGCCCACTCGTTCGCATTGGCCCTGGCACAGAGCCCCTCAAAGTACAGCGGTGTGTTTGCATAGCGGGGGCGCCTTCCACCAGCAGCGACACTTTTGCATACTCTGAGGGGCCCTGTGCCAGGGACGTCGCCAAAGAGTATGCCCCCCCACCTGATGAAGGAACCTGCACTTTCATCTGCACCTTCCTCTTTGTCCCTGTGTAAGGTGGTATAACATGCGGGAAGGGGAACCTTACTTTCAGCAGGGTCAGATTCTGGCTGTGTAGAGTGCAAGGGGAATGTAGTGGTCTAGGTCAATGTACCAGCAGACTCATCTTGCAGTGGCTGGGCAATGGGCAGGATGAGGAGGAAACAGATATAGGGCCAAAGAATAAAGTAGGCTAAATGCAGTTCAAAATTGGTAACAGGACTAAACAGGCGGCATTGCTTTGTTGAGTGGAGTAGCAAACCCAGGAGCAGCAGACACTGTTTTAAGGGCCCAAGCACACTAATAGGCCAAATGCAGTTTAATATCTGCTACTGTAGGCCAAAAGCCAGAAGGTTGAAGCTCAGCTTTATTCAGTTGAGGACAAACACCATGGAGGGGCAGACACCGTTAGTAGGCCCTAAACACCTATTTTTTTTAAAAAAAAGAAGCTTAATAAGAGCCAGAAGGTAGAAGCTCAGCATTATTAAAGGATAGGACTGTCGTCTACTATGAAGTGTTGTATCTTTCCCTAGGCGGTGATGCCAGAGGATCTGGGTGGTCCCTTAGTTCTTCATCACCCGATTTACCCGGAAACCGTAAGTGTTAACTAACAAACACGTACATGATAGTTAGATGCATGTACAAACTAAGTTTTACCATTCCCTCCATAGAAATCCCAACATTAGAGGACCTCCAGGCATCACACAGGAGGATGATAGCGACACAGGGGACACTGGCTGAGCAAGTCAAACAGCACGGAGTGATGCTGGCTTGTTTTGTGGCTGCACAACAGCAGAGAGGCAGCCATTAATTTTTTGTTGTTGATGGTTTTGTACTATGTAAGTTTATTAGGTTGTTGTTATCTTTATATTGTTTATAAAACAAAATAACAGTTTATATCCCCTGATGTGTACGCTTTGTTAAAAACAACTAACATGTTTCATCACTCACACTCATAATATATATGCATCTGTATACATGCACCCAGCCCATTACCCCGCCTACTATACCTGCAAATAACTATATGCTGAATTCAGTAAAGCAGGCTGCAAGTTTGAATAATCAAAACAATTTTATTTATAACAATTATTAACATAAATTAACATTTTAATTTAACTCTTTAATATAAAAAAACTTAACTATACAACAATTATACTTATAACCCGAAATATTAAATGGAACTAAAGTTCTTCATAATGGTTATCACCATTCAAAAATCCTTGGCTGGGCGGAGATGATAATTGTCCAAGGAAAGAATGGGAAAACCTGGGATATTGTGGTGGATATTGTGGTGGAGGGGCAAGCGGCATGTTTGGATGACATCTAAATTGACGGTGTGCTGGTGTGCCACGCATTGCCTCAGGCGTTTCATTAATTGGCTGCCATGAACCAGGATCACGGTCCATCAAACTGTGCACACTTGACCTTTCATCCAGCTGATCCGCTGCAGCTTTGCTTAAAGTTTCAAAGATCACCCTCTCGGCGTGGATCCTTTGTGTGGCTTGCAGCTTCCCTAGCCGATCAGCGGCAAAGTTGGCAAAGGTGTCCACGGTACTGTTGCTCTGCTGGCTTAACATTTGCTTTGCCAAAGTGACCAACTCTGTTGATGGCGACACGGTGTCCTTTCTTCTACGACCATTGTAAATCCGCCGTGGTACATAGGCTGAGTTGGGGGTTGAGGGTGCAGGGTCTTCACTAGACCCCTCAGTAGCCTCCGCCCGGCTCGGTTCATCTCCCAGCAGGTCGTCGGTGGTCGGGGTGGACAGATCATCATGCCGATCTTGCTGCAGGAACAGAAAATTAAGAATTAAGGGGAGAAACTAGTAGTACAGGATAGGATTTTTCATTCAACGGTATGAGCACTGAGTGGGTCAAAAAAGTAAAGGATTGTACTTATCTGAAGTGGAAGGGATAACTTTGAGAAAATGCAGCATAATAAAAGAGGTAAAAACTTAGTTACTATTTTCTACTCTACTATGGCATGAGAGACCAAGTTTTAAAGCTTTTTACAGGGAAGCAAGCAAAGAAGGTACTTACGTCTCCAACAGGGGTGTCAGTCGGGATCACAGGGTCTTCATCCAGGGTCTGCCGCATTGAAGATGCCATTGTGCGCGGCAGCTCCTGGTCACGGGTGAAGCCAAGCAAGTCAAAGTACCATAATGATGGCACATAAACCTCGTCTGTGGCGGCACCAGACTTCTTTGACCTCACCACCTTGTTGAGCTCCTTTTTATAAACTGTGCGTAGACCCTGGATCTTTTTCCGGACAACACTCTCATCAACCTTCTCGCTGGGGTTATGCTGCTTAAATAGAGCAACTAGTTTGGCAAATGCCTCCCTCTTCTTATTTCTGTTGCTGTAGTCAGCGGATTTAATCTGCCAAAGGCAGGGCAGGGATCGATACATCTCAATTAATTCCCGTACAAATTCCTCGGTATTGAAAGACATCTGAAAGAAAGAATAGCATACAGTGAGCATATATGGAAAATTTTAAACAACATTTTGAAAAGATTAATGTATGAGCCACACTAATGTGAATGTAAAATAGAGAACAATGTGCCTGGACTGCTAAGAATCTCTGCCAGTCTGCAGTCCCTCCTTCCAATAGTCCTCCACTGACCACACCAATGCTGTCTGTGTACCCCTGCCATGCAAATGGAACCGACATAGAGCCAAATTTATTATTTAAAAAATAAGGCCTTGTAACCCTGTCTGCGGTCATTCTGTGCCCACGAGACTACCTAAAATGGCTCCATGTGCAAAAGTATATGTACACACATACCAACAAAGCACTCCCTCCCTCCTTCCAGAGCAAAGATTGCAGATTAATAGGTACCCAGTGTTCCATAGGGAATGGAAAGGGAATGGAAACGCATTTGAGACCCCAAACGATACCTACCGTGCTCAAAGTATAGATATCCGAAGAACCGTTGAAGAATACAAACGAATAGAAGACGCAGGCCGGAGAACTCTACAACGATCTGCAATCCACCACGCGCTCAGGAACAAAGGACGGAAGAGCTATTATGTGTCGCCTCATATGGCAAGGCCGCCGACCAATCAGAACGCAGTAGCGACCACCAATCGTAACTGAATGGGGGCGGAAAAGGCAACGCAAAGGCACGCCTGTGTGACTACAACGTCACACAAGACGTCCCTCATCGAGGTCTGTATCGTTATAATAGCAGCCATGTGACAGGGTCACAGCGACCAACGACATCGTTGTACAGGTCGCTACAGGACGCCGCATCGCTGCTGCGTCGTTCGGAAGATCGCACTGTTTGCCATCTCCACCAGCGACCCACAGCGACGCAGCAACGATCCCGGACAGGTCGTATCGTTGTCGGGATCGTTTAAGCGTCGCTATGTGTAACGGGGCCTTTAGTCTTGCTCTTTTTGCAAGTCAGTCTGTTATCACCACATAAGCAGGTGATTTCATGTGGTGATGGATTGATATAGTTCCTAATTGATATATGCTAGAGTGTAACCGGATTATTTTCCAATACAGATTGGTTTTCAGGGAACAAAGAAAATAATTCCCATACATGAGATGTACATACATAGAACTCACTAAGGCTACTTTCACACATCAGGTTTTTGGTTTCAGGCTAAATGCGGCAAATGTGCAAAAAAATGGATCCGGCGTAAATTGTGAAAAACTGATGCACCGGATCCGTTTTTTAGCTGGATCCAGATTTCTTTACTGCGCATGGATTTTTGACTTCCTGATTCTGGGGAAAAGAGAGCGAGAGATACCGCATATGTAAAAATAAATAAGACCAATTCTTTACCTGCTGTTTTGTTAATTCTGCCTCCCAAAGATCGAAGTAAGGCTCGGTGCACATTTATGCTGCACTCTGTGCTGAGCGCTTACAAGGGAGTTTCCTTGTAAATGTCTGAAACACCTGATTCAGACAGAACCCCCTACAGAAGATTCCCTATAATGAGGCAGATGGAGGCACTGTGGAGTCCATAGGAACTGTGGTCCGACGGTGTCCGTCTTTTTAGGATTGTATAAAAGTGCCGTCGGCCACAGTTTTGTGCACTTCTGAAAAGGACAGCACTGAATAGAGGCCAGACGGAGTCCAGAGTAACTTTGCTGCCCATAACAGTGAATGGATCCCTCGGGGGTTTCATCTGAATCACGTCACTCTGAGATTTAGATGGAAACCCCAGAGTAAGTGCTCAGCATAGGGCACCGGATAAATATGATCCCAAACGTTATGTAAAATGTTCCCAATAAAAGCTTCAACTCAATCTACAAAAAAGCCAAGACCTCACTCAATTCTGTCACCTGTTAACGGAAATATAGGGGGCTTCTACCTTACTGGTAGTGCAAAGGCTCTGGAAATGCTAAATGGCTCCTCGCCCCTTAAAAAAATTCAGCAAATTCTGCACTCCCAAATCCAAATGCTCTGCTCTCGTCTGAGCCCCATGTTAAAGATATATGTATATGATCTGAACATGTACAAAAGCAAGACGCTTGTAGACAAAATGGACGCTTTGTTGAAAATGTATAAGAAACACAGATATTAATTAAAGGGAACCTGTCACCCCCTCCAGTCGTTTCAAACTAAAAGAGCCACCTTGTGCAGCAGTAATGCTGCATTCTGACAAGGTGGCTCTTTTAGTTCTGGGTGCTGTAACTAGAGAAATAATCAGTTTTATAATTTGCCAGAAATACCTGGTCTTCAGTCAAGGAGGCCGGCATTTCCCCCTTGCTTTAGACGCCACACAGCCGTCACTCACATCTTCTTGGCGCCAGGCGCCGCCTCCTCCTCACTGCTGTTTTCAAAATAGCCGGCGCCTGCGCTCTTTTCCTCTGCCTGGTGCAGGCGCAGTGAGCGCTGCCCGTCTTTCCTCATATGCAGCCCAGCTGACTGCACCTGCGCGGCCGCCCTGCCTGTGAATCCCAGGGCTGGGAATCACAAGCAGGGCGGCCGCGCAGGCGCAGTCAGCTGGACTGCATATAAGGAAAGATGAGCAGCGCTCAATGCGCCTGCACCAGGCAGGGGAAAAGCGCGCAGGCGCCGGCTATTTTGAAAACAGCGGTGAGGAGGAGGCGGCGCCCGGTGCCAAGAAGATGTGAGTGACAGCTGTGTGGCGTCTAAAGCAAGGGGGATACACCGGCCTCCTTGACTGAAGACCAGGTATTTCGGGCAAATTATAAAACTGATTATTTCTCTAGTAACAGTACCCAGAACTAAAAGAGCCACCTTGTCAGAATGCAGCATTACTGCTGCACAAGGTGGCTCTTTTAGTTTGAAACGACTGGGGGGTGACAGGTTCCCTTTAAAGTGTATACGTGCTGTAAGTCATACCTGTCAACAGGTTATACAACACTCAAGTGGACTCTGATATGATGCTGTGATCCACTGAGCTAATCAAAAATGAATAATACTGAATATGCCCATGCCAAGATGTACCAGCCCCCATTCCCCTCATGTCAATCAAAGATCGTCATGCTACGTGCAAGACAAGATGTCATCTTGACCTAATTGATTAACCATTAAAGTAATATAGATAATATAGATAATAACATGTGGGCGACAGACATCAGCAATCACTAGCAATAATTATGAGATAAGGCAATGAGGTAATGTTTAGTAAAGCCCCTTTTTTTCGGATAAATTATTGTACATTTCAACCAATCAGTCAGAATTCATTTGAGACACGACTCATTGTCCATGTCCTGTGATTTCTCTGACCGTAAACCTCCAATACACAATTTGGCGGCAGACAACTAAGATGAGAACACACGCATCTCGTGTACCCTAACACCTTCAATATATCTAAATGCAGTGGGGAAAAAAAGTATTTAGCCAGCCACCAATTGTGCAAGTTCTCCCACTTAAAAAGATGAGAGGGGCCTGTAATTAACATCATAGGTAGACCACAACTATGAGAGTCAAAATTGAGAAAACTAATCCAGAAAATCACCTTGCCTGATTTGGCAAGATTTAGTTTTCAAATTATGGTGGAAAATAAATATTTGGTCATTAACAAAAGTTCATCTCAATATTTTGTTATATATCCTTTGCTGGCAATGACAGAGGTCAAAGGTTTTCTGTAAGTCTTCACAAGGTTGGCACACACCCTTGGTGGCCCATTCCTCCATGCAGATCTCCTCTAGAGCAGTGACGTTTTGGACCTGTCGTTGGGCAACACAGACTTTCTACTCCCTCCAAAGATTTCCTATGGGGTTGAGATCTGGAGACTGGCTAGGCCCCTCCAGGAACTTCATATGCTTCTTACGAAGCCACTTCTTCATTGCCCTGGTGGAGTGCTTGGGATCATTATCATGCTGAAAGACCCATCCACATTTCATCTTCACTGCCCTTGCTGTTGGAAGGAGGTTTGCACTCAAAATCTCATGATACATGGCCCCATTCATTCTTTCATGTAAACAGATCAGTAGTGTTGAGTATTCCGATACCGCAAGTATCAGGTATTGGCCGATACTTGCGGTATCGGAATTCCGATACCGAGATCCGATACTTTTGTGGTATCGGGAATCGGAATAGGAAGTTTCCAGTGTATGGTAACCCAGGGTCTGAAGGAGAGGAAACTCTCCTTCAGGCCCTGGGATCCATATGAATGTGTAAAATAAAGAATTCAAATAAAAAATATTGATATACTCACCTGTCCGGAGGCCCCTGGACATCACCGCTGGTAACCGGCAGCCTTCTTTGTTTAAAATGAGCGCGTTCAGCACCTTCCATGACGTCACGGCTTCTGATTGGTCGCGTGCCGCTCATGTGACCGCCACGCGACCAATCACAAGCCGTGACGTCATCCCTCAGGTCCTAATTTCCCTTCTAGGAATTTAGGACCTGAGGGATGACGTCACGGCTTCTGATTGGTCGCGTGGCGGTCACATGAGCGGCACACGACCAATCAGAAGCCGTGACGTCATGGAAGGTGCTGAACGCGCTCATTTTAAACAAAGAAGGCTGCCGGTTACCAGCGGTAAGGTCCAGGCTGCGTCGGAGAGGTGAGTATATCAATATTTTAATTCTTTATTTTACAGATTAATATGGATCCCAGGGCCTGAAGGAGAGTTTCCTCTCCTTCAGACCCTGGGAACCATCAGGGATACCTTCCGATACTTGAGTCCCATTGACTTGTATTGGTATCGGGTGTTATGATCCGGTGGTAGGATCACCAAACTGACCTGATAGGTAAACCAGAATATTAAGACGAGCTCTGGGGATGTGGAAACTATACTGACCGCAACACTGAACCTATCCGAAACACACTAACGGCAGCCGTGGAGCGTTACCTAAAAACCTAGATGCCTCATCACAGCCTGAGGAACTAACTACCCCTAGAGAGAAAGCCAAGCCTCACTTGCCTCAGAGAAAATGACCCCAAAGTTTAGACAGCCCCCACAAATAATAACGGTGAGTTAAGGGGAAAATACAAACGTAGTAATGAAAAACAGGTTTAAGCAAATGAGGCCCGCTAACGCTAAATAGACTGAAGATAGCAAGGGATCTGTGCGGTCAGTACAAAAACTATCAAAAACTATCCACGCAGAAAATACAAGAACCCCCACACCGACTCACGATGTGAGGGGCGCACTCTGCACCCCAGAACTTCCAGCAAGCAAAAAAAGAGAAAAATGAGCAAATATGAACTAGCAAGACTTAGCTTCTCCGGATGGAGACAGGTCACAAGGAAGTCCAGAGAGATCAGAACCAGTACTGAATACAACGACAGCAGGCAACAAACAAAGGTGCAGGTGGAGTTAAATAGGAACCAGCATAGCAGGAAATGAAGCAGCTGAGCCCATCTCCAGACCCGCAGTATCGCTAAAGGCCACCAGAGGGAGCCCAGATGGAATTCACAACAGTACCCCCCCCTTGAGGAGTGGTCACCGAACCCTCACCAGAGCCCCCAGGCCGATCAGGACGAGCCGAATGAAAGGCACGAACCAAATCAGCCGCATGGACATCAGAGGCGACAACCCAGGAATTATCCTCCTGACCATAGCCCTTCCATTTAACTAAGTACTGAAGCCTTCGTCTCGAAACACGAGAATCCAAGATCTTCTCCACCACATACTCCAATTCTCCCTCGACCAAGACCGGAGCAGGAGGATCAACAGAAGGAACCACAGGCACCACATATCTCCGCAACAACGACCTATGGAACACATTGTGAATGGCAAATGATGCTGGGAGGTCCAAACGAAATGACACAGGGTTGAGGATTTCCAAAATCCTATAAGGGCCGATGAAACGAGGCTTGAACTTAGGAGAGGAAACCTTCATCGGAACATAACGAGAAGACAACCACACCAAATCCCCCACACGAAGTCGGGGACCCACACAGCGACGGCGGTTAGCAAAGCGCTGAGCCTTCTCTTGTGACAACGTCAAATTGTCCACCACGTGGTTCCAAATCTGCTGCAACCTATCTACCACAGAATCCACCCCAGGACAGTCAGAAGGCTCAACCTGACCTGAGGAAAAACGAGGATGAAAACCAGAATTGCAAAAAAAAGGCGAAACCAAAGTAGCAGAACTAGCCCGATTATTGAGGGCGAACTCAGCCAATGGCAAAAAAGTCACCCAGTTATCCTGATCAGCAGAAACAAAACATCTCAGATAAGTCTCCAAGGTCTGATTAGTACGTTCGGTTTGGCCATTTGTCTGAGGATGGAAGGCCGATGAAAAAGATAATTCAATGCCCATCTTAGCACAAAAGGACCGCCAAAATCTGGACACAAACTGGGATCCTCTGTCAGACACAATATTCTCAGGAATACCATGCAAACGAACCACATTCTGAAAAAACAGTGGAACCAAATCAGAGAAGGAAGGCAGCTTAGGCAAGGGCACCAAATGGACCATTTTAGAAAAACGATCACAAACCACCCAGATAACAGACATCTTCTGACAGACTGGAAGATCCGAAATAAAATCCATGGAAATATGCGTCCAGGGCCTCTTCGGGACAGGCAAAGGCAAAAGCAAACCACTGGCACGAGAACATCAAGGCTTGGCCCGAGCACAAATCCCACAGGACTGCACAAAGGAACGCACATCCCGCGACAAGGAAGTCCACCAAAAGGACCTAGCCACCAAATCCCTGGTACCAAAAATCCCAGGGTGACCTGCCAACACCGAAGAATGAACCTCGGAAATGACTCTACTGGTCCATCTATCCGGGACAAACAGTCTCTCCGGTGGACAACGATCAGGTCTATTGGCCTGAAATTCCTGCAGTACCCGTCGTAAATCAGGGGAGATGGCAGACAAAATCACCCCTTCTCTGAGGACACCAGCCGGTTCAGAAACTCCCGGAGAGTCAGGCACAAAGCTTCTAGAAAGAGCATCAGCCTTCACGTTCTTCGAACCCGGAAGGTATGAAACCACGAAATCGAAACGGGAGAAAAACAGTGACCATCGAGCCTCTCTAGGATTTAGCCGTTTAGCAGACTCGAGATAAGTCAAATTCTTGTGATAAGTCAAGACCACCACACGATGTTTGGCTCCCTCAAGCCAATGTCGCCACTCCTCAAATGCCCACTTCATCGCCAACAACTCCCGATTACCAACATCATAATTCCGCTTGGCAGGCGAAAACTTTCTTGAAAAGAAAGCACATGGCCTCATCACAGAGCCATCAGAGTTTCTCTGTGACAAGACAGCCCCTGCTCCAATCTCAGAAGCATCAACCTCGACCTGGAATGGAAGAGAGACATCCGGCTGACGCAAGACAGGAGCCGAAGAGAACCGACGTTTGAGCTCCTGAAAGGCCTCCACGGCCGCAGGAGACCAATTCGTCACATCAGAACCCTTCTTAGTCAAATCCGTCAAAGGCTTAACCACACTGGAAAAATTAGTGATGAAGCGACGGTAAAAATTAGCAAAACCCAAGAACTTCTGAAGACTTTTTACCGATGTAGGTTGAATCCAGTCATGAATAGCCTGGACCTTGACTCGATCCATCTCAATGGTAGAAGGAGATAAAATAAAGCCCAAAAAGGAAACCTTCTGGACTCCGAAGAGGCACTTAGAGCCCTTCACAAACAAGGCATTGGCTCGCAGGACCTGAACTACCATCCTGACCTGCTTCACATGAGATTCCCAATCATCAGAAAAGACCAAAATATCATCCAGGTACACAATCATAAACCTATCCAGATACTCTCGGAAGATGTCGTGCATGAAGGACTGGAACACAGAAGGGGCATTAGAAAGCCCAAAAGGCATCACCAAGTACTCAAAATGGCCTTCGGGCGTATTAAATGCTGTTTTCCATTCATCGCCCTGCTTTATACGCACAAGATTATACGCTCCACGAAGATCTATCTTGGTGAACCAACTGGCCCCCCTAATCCGAGCAAACAGATCGGACAACAGTGGCAAAGGATACTGAAATTTGACCGTGATGTTATTTAGAAGGCGATAATCTATACAGGGTCTTAGAGAACCATCCTTCTTGGCCACAAAAAAGAACCTCGCACCCAAAGGGGACGAGGATGGGCGAATATACCCCTTCTCCAAAGACTCCTTGATATAACTCCGCATAGCGGCATGTTCTGGTACAGACAAATTAAAAAGTCGTCCCTTAGGGAACTTACTACCAGGAATCAAATTTATGGTGCAATCACAATCCCTATGAGGAGGTAGGGCACTGGACTTGGGCTCATCAAATACATCCTGGTAGTCCGACAAAAATTCAGGGACTTCAGAAGGAGTAGAAGAAGCAATTGACACCAAAGGAGCATCGCCATGAATCCCCTGGCAACCCCAACTTGACACAGACATTGCTTTCCAATCCAGGACTGGATTATGAGCCTGTAGCCATGGCAGACCCGACACGACAACATCATGCAAATTATGTAACACAAGAAAGCGAATCACCTCCTGATGTGCAGGAGTCATGCACATAGTCATTTGAGCCCAGTACTGAGGTTTATTCTTGGCCAATGGCGTGGCATCAATTCCCTTTAGTGGAATAGGGAATTGCAAAGGCTCCAAGACAAAACCACAGCGCCTGGCAAAAGACAAATGCATCAAATTCAGGGCGGCACCTGAATCCACAAAAGCCATAACTGAGTAGGATGACAGAGAGCAAATTAAAGTAACAGACAAAATGAATTTAGGTTGTACAGTACCAATGGTGACAGACTTAGCAAAGTTTTTTGTGCGCTTAGAACAATCTGAGATAACATGAGCAGAATCACCACAGTAAAAGCACAACCCATTCTGACATCTGTGATTTTGCCGTTCAATTCTGGTCAGAATCCTGTCACATTGCATAGACTCAGGCTTCTGCTCAGAAAATACCGCCAGATGGTGCACTGGTTTGCGCTCCCGCAAATGCCGATCAATCTGAATGGCCAAAGACATTGACTCACTCAGACCCACAGGCGTGGGGAACCCCACCATAACATCCTTAATGGCTGCAGAAAGACCCTTTCTGAAAATCGCTGCCAGGGCACACTCATTCCATTGAGTGAGCACAGACCATTTCCTAAACTTCTGACAGTAAACCTTTGCTTCATCCTGACCCTGGGAGAGAGCCAGCAAAACCTTTTCTGCTTGGTCTACCAGATTAGGTTCCTCATAAAGCACTCCAAGCGCTAGAAAAAACGCATCCACATTTTGCAATGCAGGATCTCCTGGCGCCAGAGAGAATGCCCAATCCTGAGGGTCACTACGCAACAAAGAAATAACAATTTTAACTTGCTGAACCGGATCACCAGAGGAACGAGGTCTCAGAGAAAGAAATAATTTGCAATTATTTTTAAAGTTCAAAAACCTAGATCTGTCTCCGGAGAACAACTCAGGAATGGGTATCATAGGCTCTGACATAGGACTGCGAACTACATAATCCTGAATGCCTTGTACTCTAGCAGTGAGATGATCCACACTAGAAGACAGACTCTGAAGGTCCATAGCTGCAGCTGAATTCTGAACCACCCAGAGATTAAGGGGAGGAGAGAGGCAAGACACACTGCAGAAAAAAAAAAAATGAACTCAGGATTTCTCTTATCCCTCTTTTGCGATGCATTAACTCTTTACCGGCCTGCTGTACTGTTATGATCCTGTGGTAGAATCACCAAACTGACCTGATGGGTTAACCAGAATATTAGGACGAGCTCTGGGGATGTGGAAACTATACTGACCGCAACACTGAACCTATCCAAAACACACTAAAGGCAGCCGTGGAGCGTTACCTAAAAACCTAGATGCCTCGTCACAGCCTGAGGAACTAACTACCCCTAGAGAGAAAGCCAAGCCTCACTTGCCTCAGAGAAAATGACCCCAAAGTTTAGACAACCCCCACAAATAATAACGGTGAGTTAAGGGGAAAATACAAACGTAGTAATGAAAAACAGGTTTAAGCAAATGAGGCCCGCTAACGCTAAATAGACTGAAGATAGCAAGGGATCTGTGCGGTCAGTACAAAAACTATCAAAAACTATCCACGCAGAAAATACAAGAACCCCCACACCGACTCACGATGTGAGGGACGCACTCTGCACCCCAGAACTTCCAGCAAGCAAAAAATCACATATAAGCAAGCTGGACTGAACTCATCATATAATGAAACATATTTTCAAGAGAAAAATGAGCAAACATGAACTAGCAAGACTTAACTTCTCCGGATGGAGACAGGTCACAAGGAAGTCCAGAGAGATCTGAACCAGTACTGAATACAACGACAGCAGGCAACAAACAAAGGTGCAGGTGGAGTTAAATAGGAACCAGCATAGCAGGAAATGAAGCAGCTGAGCCCATCTCCAGACCCGCAGTATCGCTAAAGGCCACCAGAGGGAGCCCAGACGGAATTCACAACAATCGGGTATCGGTATCGATACTTTGCCGGTATCGGCCGATACTGTCTGATACCGATACTTTCAAGTATCGGACGGTATCGCTCAACACTACAGATCAGTCATTCTGGTCCCTTTGCAGAGAAACATCCCCAAAGCATGTTGTTGCCACCCCTGTGCTTCACAGTAGGTATGGTATTCTTTGGATGCAACTCAGCATTCTGTCTCCTCCAAACATGATGAGCTTTGTTTCTACCAAACAGTTCTACTTTGGTTTCATCAGACCACATGACATTCTCCCAATACTCTTCTGGTTAATCCAAATGCTCTCTAGCAAACTTCAGAAGGGCCCTGACATGTGCTGGCTTAAGCAGGGTGCCACGTCTGGCACTGCAGGATCTGAGTCCCTGGCAGCATAGTGTATTACTGATGGTATCCTTTATTACATTGGTCCTATCTCTATGCAGGTCATTCTCTAGGTCCCCCCATGTGGTTCTGGGATTTTTGCACACTGTTCTTGTGATCATTTTGACCCCACGGGGTGAGATCTTGTGAGGAGCCCCAGATCGAGGGAGATTATCTATGGTCTTGTATGTCTTCCATTTTCTTATTATTTCTCCCACAGTTGATTTCATCACACCAAGCTGCTTGCCTTTTGCAGATTCAGTCTTTCTAGCATGCTGCAGGGCTTCTGGTGTCCTTCGACAGCTCTTTGGTGTTCACAATAGTGGAGTTTGGAGTGTGACTGATTGAGGTTGTGGACAGGTGTCTTTTATACTGATAAGTTCAAATAGGTGCAATTACTGCAGGTAATGAGTGGAGGACAGAGGAGCCTCTTAAAGAAAAAGTTACAGGACTGAGAGAGCCAGAAATCTGGCATGTCTTTAGGTGACCAAATACTTATTTTCCACCATAATTTGCAAAAAAAATCTTGCCAACTCAGACAAGGTGATTTTCTGGATTTGCTTTCTCAATTTTGACTCTCATGGTTGTGGTCTACCTATGATGTCAATTACAGGTGTTTCTTATCTTTTTAAGTGGGAGAACTTTCACAATTGGTGGCTGACTAAATACTTTTTTTTACCCACTGTAGCATCCACATGTTTAGCATTTCTGAAGCGATGAGAGCCCACCTAACTCATACATGTCTTTAGAAGCATGAGGTGGGCATAACATACTGGTGACTACAACGTGCTGGCCACTCCAGCATATTGGTCACTATAATGGCAGTTTGCAATTTTCACTCAGCAACATCCACTGCTGCTTATTTCTGGATAACACCCATAGAGTCAAAATCATCACTACACCTGTAGTTACGTTCCCAAAGGGGTAAAATTTCCAAAATGAGGTAACTTGAGGGGGGATTCTGCTTTTCTAGCAATTAGGGGCTCTGTATATGGAATCCGCAAACTATTCTAGGAAAATCTGCACTCCAGGAAGCAAACAGCGCTCCGTCCCTCCTAAGTATCTCCATATGGCTAAGCAGTACTGTACAGCCACATATGGGGTATTACCACGTTTAGAAGATATTGGGGGACAATTTATAGTGCCATTTTTACCCACTTCTTGTGTGAAAATGTGAAATCTGAGGTTAAAACAACCTTTTGTTGGTAAAAATGTAGTTATTTTTTCTTCACTGCCCAATGGTATAAAATTCTGTGACACAACTCTGGAGTCAATATGATCACTGCACCCCTAGATGAATTCGTTGAGAGGTGTAGTTTGTAAAACGGGGTCACTTTTGGGGTCTTCTGCAGTTCTGGCAACTCAGGGGCTCTCCCAGTGGGTCATGGCACCCGCAAACCATAACAGTAAAATCTGCAAAGCTTTTGAGCTTTGCACTGTGTCTGAAAAATATTTCCTGATAGGGTATTGGCATACTAAGAACAATACTAAGGCATACCTCAGCTTGTTGTAAAAAAAAATTTCATATTAGCCCTTAAATTAAAAACTTGGGGCTAAAACATCATTTTAGTGGTAAAAATGTAATTTTTTTTTCTTCATCGCTCATTGGTATACAATTCTGTGAGGCACATGTGGTGTTAATTTGATCAACACACTCCTAGATTAAATCTTTGGGGAGTGTAGTTGGCAAGGTTAGTTCACATATGGGGGTTTCTATTGTCCTGGCACCTCAGGGGCTCTGCCAATGTGACATGGCACCCTCAAATCATTCCAGCTAAATCTGAATATGATGCATATTCTTTTCTGAGGTTTGCACTGTGCCTCAAGAGTAGTATTCCCCCACATATTGGGTATTGGCATACTCAAAAGCAATTGCACAACAAATTGTTTTGTGCAATTTCTCCTGTTACCCTTGTGAAAATAAAAAAATGAGGCTAAAATAATATTTTTGTGAAAATTTGATTTTTTTATTTTCACAGCTCAAAGTTATAAACATCTGTGAAGCACCTGGGGGTTCAAGGTGCTCACCACATACCTAAATACATTCCTTGAGGGGTCTACTGTCCAAAATGGGGTCATATGTCTGGAGTTTCTATTGTTTAAGAACATCAGGGGCTAGCCAAATGGGAAATAGTGTCCGATAATGAGTCCAGCAAATTTTACATTCAAAATGTCAAATGACCCTCCTTCCCTTCCAAGCCCTGTCGGGCATCCAAACAGTAGTTTTCTACCAAATGTGAGGTACTGGCGTACTCATGTGAAATTGCTCAACAAATTCTATGGTGCAATTTCTCCTGGTATCCTTATGAAAATGCTAAATTTGGGGTCTAAAATAACATTTTTGTGACGGAAATTTCATTTTTTCTTTCACGGCTCAACTTTATAAACTTCTGTAAGACACCTGGGGGTTCAAGGTGCTCGCCACACATCTAAATACATTCCTTGAGGGATCTAGTTTCCAAAATTGGGTCACTTGTGGGGGTTTCCACTGTTTAGGCACATCAGGGGCTCTCCAACAGGATATGGTGTCAGCTAATGATCCCAGAAAATGTTACATTCAAAAAGTCAAATGATGCTCCTTCCCTTTCTAGTCTTGCCGTGCTCCCAAACAGTAGTTTTCTCCATCATAAGGGGTATTGGCTTACTCAGGAGACATTGCACTACAAATTGTATCCTGCAATTTCTCCTGCTACCCTTATGAAAATGCAATATTTGAGGCTAAAAAACATTTTTGTTGGGAAAAAAAATGTGTAGCCTTATTGTTTATTGATCTATGAATCCAGAGGATATCCACTCATTAGCTGTCTTCTAGCCATGCCCAAATTGTTCAATTTAGTCAACTTTAACAATTTTGTGCCAAAACCTGTTTTCGCCTTCAAGACCAGGCCAATTTTTTCAATTCTAACCAGTGTCATATTATATGGTAATAACTCTTGAATGCTTTGATGGATCCCAGTGATTCTGAGCCTGTTTTTTAAACATATTGTGCTTCATGATAGTGGTAAAATTTGTGTCTTATATAACTTATGTTTATTTATTAAAATATGGGAAATTTGGAGAACATTTAGTAAATTTTGCAATTTTCAAATTGTAATTTTTAAGTCCTTAACTATTATATCACACAAAATAGTTAATAAAAACATTTAACACATGTCTACTATCCATCAGCACAATTTTTGAAACTTTTTTTTTGTTATGTAGTTATAAGGGTTACAAATTGATCAGCAATTTATAATTTTTCCAACAAAATTTGTAAAGCCAATTTTTTCAGGGACCATGTCATATTTGACATAAGTGATTTTGAGGGGCCTACATAACAGAAAATACCAAGCAGTGACACCATTCTAAAAACTACACCCATCATACTGCACAAAAACACATTCAAGAAGTTTGTTAACCCTTCAGGTACTTCACAGGAGATAATGCTTTGTGCAAGGAAAAAATGAAATAATTACTTTTTCCCACAAAAATGTTTCTTCAGCCCCAAACTTTTCATTTTCACAAGGGTAATAGGAGAAAATGGAACTAAAATGTGTTTTGCAATTTCTCATGACTACGCCAATACTCCATATGTGGTAGAAACCTACTGTTTGGGTGCATGGAAGGGCTCGGAAGGGAAGGAGCACCACTTGACTTTTGGAACGCAAAATTGTTTGGAATTGATAGCAGATGCCATATCGCATTTAGAGAGCCCCTGAAATGCCTAAATAATGGAAACTCTGTATAAGTGACCCCATTTTGGAAACTAGACCCCTCATGGAATTTATCTAGATGTGTGGTTAGCATTTTGAATCCCCAAGGGCTTCACAGACTTTTATAACATTGAGCCGTGAAAACAAAAAATTTTTTCAGAATAAAAATGTATTTTAGCCCCAATTTTTATTTTCACAAGGGTAACAGGAAAAAATAGACTTCAAAATTAGTTGTGCTATTTTTCGTGAGTACACTGATACCTCATATATGGTGATAAACTACTGCTTGGGTGCACGGCAGGGCTCAGAAAGGAAGAAGAGCATTTTAGCTTGAATGGTTTGCAGACTTCCTGTCACATTTGAAGAGCCCCTGACATGCCAAAACAGCAGTTACCTGTTGTGAATTCCGTTCTTGAACTCCCTCCTGTGGTCATGAACGGTACTTCGGTGAGTTCTGTCCGTGGACTCCCTCTGGTGGCTGTGAGTGGAGCTGCTGGTTCTGAGATTCCTTCTCCAGCTGCCCTCGTTTAGGGCTAGGCTGGATTCTCTATTTAACTCCACTCAGATCGTTACTCCATGCCAGCTGTCAATGTTCTAGTACTGGTTCAGATCTCTCCTGGATCTTTCTGAGGACCTGTCTACTCCAGCACAGCTAAGTTCCTGCTTGTTCATTTGTTACATTTGGTTTTTCTTGCTAAGTTCTAGTCCAGCTTGCTATCATGAAACTACCTGGCTAGCTGGAAGCTCTGGGGGTGCAGAGTGGCACCACCGCATCGTGAGTCAGTGCGGGGGTATTTTTTGCACACTCTGCGTGGTTTTTGTAGCTTTTTGTGTTGACCGCAAAGATCCCTTTTCTATCCTCAATCTGTTTAGTTAGACTGGCCTCTCTTTGCTAAAACCTATTTCATCCTGTGTTTGTGATTTCCTCTTATCTCACAGTCAATACTTGTGGGGGGCTGCTTTTACCTTTGGGGAAATTTCTCTGAGGCAAGTGAGGCTTTGTTTCCTTTCTTTAGGGGTAGTTAGCTCTTAGGCTGTGAAGAGGCGTCTAGGCAGAGTCAGGCACGCTCCACGGCTATTTCTAGTTGTGTTGATAGGAGTAGGGTTTGCGGTCAGCAGAGTTCCCATTTCCCCAGAGCTCGTCCTGAGTCCGTGTTTAACTATCAGGTCATTCCTGGTGCACCTAACCACCAGGTCCATAACAGTTACCCCCACAAGTGACCACATTTTGAAAACTACAACTCTCAAATAATTCATTTAGGGGAGCAGTGAGTATTTTACCCCTCAGGTGATTCACAAACTTGCATAACATTGGGAAGAGTAATTGATACATTAAATTAATTTTTTCCAATAAAATGTTGCTGTGACCCCAAGTTTGTAATTTTAAAAAGGGGTAATAGAAGAAAACGAACAGTTCAATTTGTTAAGCAATGCCTCCTGAGTACACTGATATCCCATAAGTGGTCAAAAACTACTCTTAAGGCACAGTGTAAAGTTCAGAAGGGAAGGAGCACCATATTGTAGTGCACCCAATGGAATGAATTATGGGTACCATGTCATATTGGCAGAGCCCCTAAGGCCCCAGAACAGCAGAACCTCCCATAAGTGACCCCATTTCATTTTACAAACTACACTTCAATGAATTCATCTAGTGGTGCAATGATCACATTGACACCACAGGTGTGTCACAGAATTTTATACTATTGGGCGGGGAAGAAAAAATTAATAAATTTTTACTACAAAAAAAAGTGTTTGAGCTCCAGATTTTACATTTTCACAAGGGGAGATGGGTAAAAATGGCAACAACAAAATGTGTCGGACAATTTCTGCTGAATGTGGCAATACCCCATATGTGGCTGTACAGTACTGCTTAGCTACACGGGGAGACTCAGGAGGGAAGGAGCGCTATTTGACTCTTGGAGAACAAATTAATGTAGAATAATTTGCAGACCCAACATACAGAGCAACTTAGTGCGAGAAAAGAAGAATCCCCCTCAAGTTACACCATTTTGAAAATTACACCCCTCTGGAAATTTAACTACAGATGTAGTGACGATTTTGACTCCATGGGTGTTTTCCAAAAAAAGCAGTAGTAGATGTTGCAGAATGAAAATTACAAATATTCCATTGTAGTGCCCAGTACATTGCAGACCAGTACTGTCATGAACCAGACCAGGTTTTATAGGGAATCTTCTATGGGGGTCCCGTCTGAATCTGAATCACCTACTTCAGAGATTTACATGAAAACCCTGGTGCATGTGCTCAGCATAGCACGCAGGATAAATGTGAGCCGAGCCTAACTGCAATCTTTGTGATACAGCATGAACAAATCAGTAGCAGGTCAAAAATTGGCACTCATTAAAAGATGCTTTTCATACAAAAAAAAGTTTATGCATCACCAAATTTTGAGAGCTTTAATTTTTCTATATTTCTGACGACATAGTCATACTAAGATTTGTTTTTTGTGGGACCAGTTGATGCTTTTATTTGTTCCATTTTCCATAATTTTTTTTATCTCTTTCTATTCCAATTTTTGGTATACAGAATGAACTAAAACCAGCTATTCAGAATTTGTTTTTGAGGGGTATCTTTAACCCCTTTCCGACGTTTGGCGCTAATAGTATGCCCATTTTGGAATCCACCCATTAGAGGTAGGCTCCGGCGCTTAGCCCACATCTTTCAGCTGTTTTGAATAGCTAACATGTGCCTCTAAGGGTCGTGGGTAGTGTTGAGCATTCTGATGCTGCAAGTATCGGGTATCGGCCGATACTTGCTGTATCGGAATTCCGATACCGGGATTCCGATACTCTTGTGGTATCGGGTATCGGGTATCGGAACAACATTAATGTTAAAATGTGTAAAATAGAGAATTAAAATAAAAAATATCGCTATACTCACCTGTCCGACGCAGCCGGGACCTCAGCGCAGGAACCGGCAGCGTTGTTTGTTTAAAATTCCCGCTTTTACATGGTTACGCGAAGTCCCGGCTTGTGATTGGTCAGGGCGGCCATGTTGCCGGGCCGCGGACCAATCACAGCAAGCCGTGACGAAAATACGTCACGGCTTGCTGTGATTGGTCCGCGTCCCGGCAACATGGCCGCCATTAACCAATCACAAGCCGTGACGTCACGGGAGGCTGGAAACGCGCTCATTTTAAAAAGGGCGCGTGTCCAGCCTCCCGTGACGTCACGGCTTGTGATTGGTTGCGTCGCGGTCAACCAATCACAAGCCGGGAGGCTGGACACGCGCCCATTTCAAAATGAGCGCGTCCAGCCTCCCGGCTTGTGATTGGTTGATCGCGGCGCAACCAATCACAAGCCGTGACGTCACGGGAGGCTGGACACGCGCCCATTTCAAAATGAGCGCGTCCAGCCTCCCGGCTTGTGATTGGTTGATCGCGGCGCAACCAATCACAAGCCGTGACGTCACGGGAGGCTGGACACGCGCCCATTTTAAAATGAGCGCGTGTCCAGCCTCCCGTGACGTCCCGGCTTGTGATTGGTCAGGGCGGCCATATTGCCGGGACGCGGACCAATCACAGCAAGCCGTGACGTAATTTCGTCACGGCTTGCTGTGATTGGTCCGCGTCCCGGCAACATGGCCGACCTGACCAATCACAAGCCGGGAATTCACGTAACCAAGTAATAGCGCGATTTTTAAACAAACAACGCTGCCGGTTCCCTCGCTGAAGTCCCGGCTGCGTCGGACAGGTGAGTATAGCGATATTTTTTATTTTAATTCTTTCTTTTACACATTTATATGGTTCCCAGGGCCTGAAGGAGAGTTTCCTCTCCTTCAGACCCTGGGAACCATCAGGGATACCGTCCGATACATGAGTCCCATTGACTTGTATTGGTATCGGGTATCGGTATCGGATTGGATTCCGATACTGTGACGGTATCGGCCGATACTTTCCGATACCGATACTTTCAAGTATCGGACGGTATCGCTCAACACTAGTCGTGGGTGAAATCGCGATCCACCCACTGCTGTTAACCTGTTAAATGCCGCTGTCAATCTCTGACAGTAGCATTTAATTTGTGCTTCCGGTAAGCATGCCAAAAATCCCACCCATCAGTGAGCCCGTCACATAATCGCGGATCACCGATGGGGTGGCTTGTCAGCCAGAGGTTTACAGCAGACCTCTGTGGTTGTCATTGCCAGATTTCTATGAGTGCCGCCCGGTGTTTGGCGCACATAGCAAGTGAGCATTTCTGCTACATACAAGCTATCTGATTATCACCTGTATGTAGCAGAGCCGATCAGACAACTGCAGCTTCTTTTCTCCCATGAAGACTATTGAAGCATGCAAAAAGTAAAAAAAAATGTTTTTAAAAATATATATTAAAAATAAAAAAAATATAAAAGATCAAATCACCCCCCCTTTCGCCCCATTCAAAATAAAACAATAAAAAAATGTAAACAAACACATGTTTGGTATTGCTGCATTCAGTATTGCCAGATCTATAAATATAAAAAAAATTAACCCGATCGGTAAACGGCATAACGAGAAAAAAATTCAAAACACCAGAATTAAGTTTTTTGGGTCATCGATAAGATCATAACTACACCAATATGGTATCAATAGAAACGGCAGCTCGGTGTGCAAAAAATAAATCCTCACCCAGCCCTAAATCACAAAAATTGGAGACACTACTGGTATCGGAAAATGGCGCCATTTTTTTTTCTAACCAAAGTTTGGATTTGTTTTTCACCATTTAAATAAAAAAGAGCCTAGACATGTTTGGCTTCTATGAGCTTGGAATGTCTTGGAGAATCCTAATCCTATATGCAAAGGTCAATGGTGTGGTTCAAAAGTGCAACTTGTCCCGCATAAAATAAGCCCCCACAATGCTACTTTGACTGAAAAATGAAAAAGTTATGTCTCTGGGAAGAAGGGGAGCAAAAAATGAATACACAAAAAAGAAAATACCTCCAGTCAAGAAGGGGTTAATGCTGTTCGACATGTGGTAAAATGTATTTCTTCTTCGGATCAGTGCGATTACAGAGATACCATATTGATATAATTTTTTTTTGTTTTTCTGCTTTTACACAATAAAAACTATTTTATAGAAAAAAGAATTGTTTTTGCATTGCTTTATTCTGCAAACTATAACTTATTTATTTCTCCGCTAATAGGGCTGTATGGCAGCTTAATTTTTGCAGGACAAGATGATGTTTTCAGCTATACCATTTTTATTTCCTTTCGACTTTTTGATTGCGTTGTATTCCACTTTTTGTTTAGCAGTATGATGAAAAAGCTTTTTTGATAAGTTTTTTGCCTTTTCTTTTTTTAACGGTGTGCAGTGAAGGGGTTAACTAGTGTGACAGTTTTATACCAAATATGTACTTTTTTATTCTTACATAAATATATGTATTTATTTGTTTAATATTTTTTCCTTTTTTTTTATTTTGTGATTTTTTTAATAGTTTAAAAAAAGGGTATTTACCTTCAATTTTTATTTTTTTGATCACTTGTCTCATGCATTGCAATACACATGTATTGCACTGCATGAGACCTGTCAGTTTTACACTAGCAGATTGCCTGTTAGATTGCTGGCTGAGTCTACAAGCTACTCTACCTGACATATCCAGAGGTCATCATGTAACATCTGGCAGTCATGACAACCGTAGGCACTGGAGAGGTAAGTGAAGGAGCGCATTCTCTCACAGATTCTTCTAAATACCATAAATGCTACTGATCACATCATCTAGAAGATAACTAAGGTTTCACGTCATGGGGACCTGATCCAATCAGGTCCTGATGATGTCACCTGTCAGAGCTTTTGCTCTGCACTGGAATCACAGTGCTTGCAGGACCCTGGGGGTCTTGAGCGCCACGAGATCGCCGACAGTAGACAAACATCAGCGATCCATAGAGCCCAGCAAGTGTCAACATTTTTTCTATCTGATTGCTTTAGTCATCAAAATCATTACCCTTCTGTGTAAAAATACTCCAATATTGTCACATAGGGTTTAACATTAAAAAACAAATTCTTAGATTGATTCATTCATTGACTATTTTATGTATGCTATTATTAAAATGGCATTTTTTATGTCCTAGAGTAGAGAATGGTATAAAATAAAGAAATAGTAACTTACCTACTGGAATGCCCTGCTGCTCCATCATCAGTCCTGTAATTATGTTTCATCCATTAGATACCTGATAGCTGCAGCCAATCACTGCCCATCATAGTGACATTTCCATGTGTCTCACATAACACGTCATAACTGAGACCAGTGATTGACTTCATTGTTTAGCTGATTAATAGATGGGATGTAACACCACAGAACCAACATGGGCCACCATAGTGACAATGCTGGAGTGGAGAATTCAATGGGTGACTTGCAATATTTACAACATTCCTTATTCTAGGACAGATTTGAGAAAATATGTAACTAACTAGACATTTATAGAATATGCAATGGATATTTTATAAATGTATGATCTATGGAGGATTAACTACTGGAACCTCAGGTTGATGACTAGAGAATTACTTGAGAAGAACTATCATGTGTTGGGCTGTACTGATATCTTTCATAAACTTTAAAAGGGTTCACAGCAGCCAGGGTCAGACTGGCCCACCGGAGAATCGGAGGATTCTCCCGTGGGCCCAGGCCCTGACACCTGCTGGCATACAGTGCCAGCAGCTGCCTAGGGCCCCCGCTGCTCCAGGGGCCCCCAGCAAGTGAGGTGTTGCTAATAGATCACACCATGCAGCTGTTATGGGGCCCCTGGTAATAGCGGAGCAGCAGCGGGTGACAGGAAGCCTAAGCCTGTCCCTGCTGCTAAAGTGAAATGAATATTCACGCTTCCCCATGCCCCCATGTGCGTGGAGAGGAGTGAATTCATTTCACTATAATAGCAGCAGCGTTTGCCGCAAGCTGAGGCTAAACACTGCCCGCTATCAGAGCCCGCAGACCAGGGCCCCCACCCCCACTCCCTCAGGGGCCCCCAGCTAATATGGCTGCTATGGGGCCGTAAGCCAGGGGTTCCGTGCCAGGGATTCAAGCTTGAGGAGGATAATTTGCATATTCCAGGTGCCTTCTGGGAAAAGCAAAGAGTCTCCCTCAGCAAGAAGATCGTTGGGTACAGCCGGGACCAGCTGCTTGGAAAGCATCACCAAACCAGGGATTCAAGCTTGAGGAGGATAATTTGCATATTCCAGGTGCCTTCTGGGAAAAGCAAAGAGTCTCCCTCAGCAAGAAGATCGTTGGGTACAGCCGGGACCAGCTGCTTGGAAAGCATCACCAAACCAGGGATTCAAGCTTGAGGAGGATAATTTGCATATTCCAGGTGCCTTCTGAGAAAAGCAAAGAGTCTCCCTCAGCAAGAAGATCGTTGGGTACAGCCGGGACCAGCTGCTTGGAAAGCATCACCAAACCAGGGATTCAAGCTTGAGGAGGATAATTTGCATATTCCAGGTGCCTTCTGGGAAAAGCAAAGAGTCTCCCTCAGCAAGAAGATCGTTGGGTACAGCCGGGACCAGCTGCTTGGAAAGCATCACCAAACCAGGGATTCAAGCTTGAGGAGGATAATTTGCATATTCCAGGTGCCTTCTGGGAAAAGCAAAGAGTCTCCCTCAGCAAGAAGATCGTTGGGTACAGCCGGGACCAGCTGCTTGGAAAGCATCACCAAACTAGGGATTCAAGCTTGAGGAGGATAATTTGCATATTCCAGGTGCCTTCTGGGAAAAGCAAAGAGTCTCCCTCAGCAAGAAGATCGTTGGGTACAGCCGGGACCAGCTGCTTGGAAAGCATCACCAAACCAGGGATTCAAGCTTGAGGAGGATAATTTGCATATTCCAGGTGCCTTCTGGGAAAAGCAAAGAGTCTCCCTCAGCAAGAAGATCGTTGGGTACAGCCGGGACCAGCTGCTTGGAAAGCATCACCAAACCGCGCGCCTTACGGCGCGCAAATTTTTGCCTGTAGGACATTATTGCAAGAAAGCTTGGCTGAGTACATTACACAAGAAGGAAAACACACAGCAAGTCAGCAGGATCTAGGAGCAACATGGCAGATGTGACAACCTACATGGTGAGCTGCAGCATGTGCTACATGTTCACAGATCGACCAGAAGAAGAATCCAATTTCACCTGTCAGAAGTGTAGACTAGTGGCCCTTTTAGAAGAAAAGGTGCGAGGCCTGGAAGAAAGAATAGCAACTTTGAAACTCATCAAAGAGAATGAAGACTTCCTAGACAGAACAGAAGCATCTCTACTGGTCACAGAAGGTGAAAAAAGTGTAAGAGAACCTCCAAAAGCAGATGAGTGGAAGCATGTGACCAAAAGAAGCAAGAAGACCATGGAAAAATCACCAACCACACAACTGAAGAACCGATATCAAATCTTTGTAGAGGATGAAGATGGCACACCTAAGGATGAAGCAATACCAGCAAGCAAAAAAGAAAAGGGCACACAGCAACAAGTGACAGCAAAAAGTACAGCCAAGAAGCAACGAAGAGTGGTGGTGGTGGGAGACTCACTACTGAGAGGCACAGAAGCAGCCATCTGCAGACCGGACATAACCGCAAGAGAAGTATACTGCCTTCCAGGTGCGATGATCAAGGATGTGACCGATAGGATACCAAAGCTCTTCAGCTCCAAGGACGTCCACCCATTTCTGCTGATACATGTTGGCACCAATGACACGGCAAGGAAGGACCTACCGACAATCTGCAAGGACTTTGAAGAGTTGGGGAAGAAAGTAAAGGAACTGGATGCACAGGTAGTTTTTTCTTCTATCCTTCCAGTAGACGGGCATGGCACCAGGAGATGGAACAGGATCCTTGATGCGAACAACTGGCTAAGACGATGGTGCAGACAACAAGGATTCGGATTCCTGGACCACGGTGTAAATTACTTGTACGATGGACTCCTCGCCAGAGACGGACTACACCTCAACAAACCTGGGAAACACACATTCGCCAGAAGACTCGCTACACTCATCAGGAGGGCGTTAAACTAGAAGTAGAGGGGACGGGAAGAAAAACATTAGACTCGAGCAAAGAAGACCCAGGAAAACATACTCAGAAGGGAGGTAAGAACATTTCTAAAACAATCCACAGCGAGGAGATTGGAACAAAACAAAATCCTCTAAACTGCATGCTCGCAAACGCCAGAAGCCTGACAAACAAGATGGAAGAACTAGAAGCAGAAATATCTACAGGTAACTTTGACATAGTGGGAATAACCGAGACATGGTTAGATGAAAGCTATGACTGGGCAGTTAACTTACAGGGTTACAGTCTGTTTAGAAAGGATCGTAAAAATCGGAGAGGAGGAGGGGTTTGTCTCTATGTAAAGTCTTGTCTAAAGTCCACTTTAAGGGAGGATATTAGCGAAGGGAACGAGAATGTCGAGTCCATATGGGTCGAAATTCATGGAGGGAAAAATGGTAACAAAATTCTCATTGGGGTCTGTTACAAACCCCCAAATATAACAGAAATCATGGAAAGTCTACTTCTAAAGCAGATAGATGAAGCTGCAACCCATAATGAGGTCCTGGTTATGGGGGACTTTAACTACCCGGATATTAACTGGGAAACAGAAACCTGTGAAACCCATAAAGGCAACAGGTTTCTGCTAATAACCAAGAAAAATTACCTTTCACAATTGGTGCAGAATCCAACCAGAGGAGCAGCACTTTTAGACCTAATACTATCTAATAGACCTGACAGAATAACAAATCTGCAGGTGGTCGGGCATCTAGGAAATAGCGACCACAATATTGTACAGTTTCACCTGTCTTTCACTAGGGGGACTTGTCAGGGAGTCACAAAAACACTGAACTTTAGGAAGGCAAAGTTTGACCAGCTTAGAGATGCCCTTAATCTGGTAGACTGGGACAATATCCTCAGAAATAAGAATACAGATAAAAAATGGAAAATGTTTAAGAACATCCTAAATAGGCACTGTAAGTGGTTTATACCTTGTGGGAATAAAAGGACTAGAAATAGGAAAAACCCAATGTGGCTAAACAAAGAAGTAAGACAGGCAATTAACAGTAAAAAGAAAGCATTTGCACTACTAAAGCAGGATGGCACCATTGAAGCTCTAAAAAACTATAGGGAGAAAAATACTTTATCTAAAAAACTAACTAAAGCTGCCAAAAAGGAAACAGAGAAGCCCATTGCTAAGGAGAGTAAAACTAATCCCAAACTGTTCTTCAACTATATCAATAGTAAAAGAATAAAAACTGAAAATGTAGGCCCCTTAAAAAATAGTGAGGAAAGAATGGTTGTAGATGACGAGGAAAAAGCTAACATATTAAACACCTTCTTCTCCATGGTATTCATGGTGGAAAATGAAATGCTAGGTGAAATCCCAAGAAACAATGAAAACCCTATATTAAGGGTCACCAACCTAACCCAAGAAGAGGTGCGAAACCGGCTAAATAAGATTAAAATAGATAAATCTCCGGGTCCGGATGGCATACACCCACGAGTACTAAGAGAACTAAGTAATGTAATAGATAAACCATTATTTCTTATTTTTAGGGACTCTATAGCGACGGGGTCTGTTCCGCAGGACTGGCGCATAGCAAATGTGGTGCCAATATTCAAAAAGGGCTCTAAAAGTGAACCTGGAAATTATAGGCCAGTAAGTCTAACCTCTACTGTTGGTAAAATATTTGAAGGGTTTCTGAAGGATGTTATTCTGGATTATCTTAATGAGAATAACTGTTTAACTCCATATCAGCATGGGTTTATGAGAAATCGCTCCTGTCAAACCAATCTAGTCAGTTTTTATGAAGAGGTAAGCTATAGGCTGGACCACGGTGAGTCATTGGACGTGGTATATCTCGATTTTTCCAAAGCATTTGATACCGTGCCACACAAGAGGTTGGTACACAAAATGAGAATGCTTGGTCTGGGGGAAAATGTGTGTAAATGGGTTAGTAACTGGCTTAGTGATAGAAAGCAGAGGGTGGTTATAAATGGTATAGTCTCTAACTGGGTCGCTGTGACCAGTGGGGTACCGCAGGGGTCGGTATTGGGACCTGTTCTCTTCAACATATTCATTAATGATCTGGTAGAAGGTTTACACAGTAAAATATTGATATTTGCAGATGATACAAAACTATGTTAAGCAGTTAATACAAGAGAAGATAGTATTCTGCTACAGATGGATCTGGATAAGTTGGAAACTTGGGCTGAAAGGTGGCAGATGAGGTTTAACAATGATAAATGTAAGGTTATACACATGGGAAGAAGGAATCAATGTCACCATTACACACTGAATGGGAAACCACTGGGTAAATCTGACATGGAGAAGGACTTAGGGATCCTAGTTAATGATAAACTTACCTGGAGCAGCCAGTGCCAGGCAGCAGCTGCCAAGGCAAACAGGATCATGGGGCGCATTAAAAGAGGTCTGGATACACATGATGAGAGCATTATACTGCCTCTGTACAAATCCCTAGTTAGACCGCACATGGAGTACTGTGTCCAGTTTTGGGCACCGGTGCTCAAGAAGGATATAATGGAACTAGAGAGAGTACAAAGGAGGGCAACAAAATTAATAAAGGGGATGGGAGAACTACAATACCCAGAAAGATTAGCGAAATTAGGATTATTTAGTCTAGAAAAAAGACGACTGAGGGGCGATCTAATAACCATGTATAAGTATATAAAGGGACAATACAAATATCTCGCTGAGGATCTGTTTATACCAAGGAAGGTGACGGGCACAAGGGGGCATTCTTTGCGTCTGGAGGAGAGAAGGTTTTTCCACCAAAATAGAAGAGGATTCTTTACTGTTAGGGCAGTGAGAATCTGGAATTGCTTGCCTGAGGAGGTGGTGATGGCGAACTCAGTTGAGGGGTTCAAGAGAGGCCTGGATGTCTTCCTGGAGCAGAACAATATTGTATCATACAATTATTAGGTTCTGTAGAAGGACGTAGATCTGGGGATTTATTATGATGGAATATAGGCTGAACTGGATGGACAAATGTCTTTTTTCGGCCTTCCTAACTATGTAACTATGTAACTATGTAACTATGTAATGTTGCCCCCCAGCGCTCGTTAATGGGGAGAGAGTGTCAGATGATGCTCCCTCTCCCATGATTCCCCTCGCTGCCGACACACAGCAGGTGCGCGATGATGTCACTTCATCGTGCACCTGCTGTGTGTGAGGCCGACAGCAGTGCAGCTCCTGACATCGGAGCAGAGCCACTGCTGGAATCAGTGTGGGAGTGAGGAGGAGAGGTGAGTATTGTGTTTTTTTTCTATATTATTGAGTCCTGGTTGTATGGGGGGTGAGCTGCATGATGCCCTATGGGGCAAGGGGGGGTGATCTGCATGATGCCCTATGGGGCAAGGGGGGTGAGCTGCATGATGCCCTATGGGGCAAAGGGGGTGAGTTGCATGATGCCCTATGGGGCAAGGGGGGTGATCTGCATGATGCCCTATGGGGCAAGGGGGTGAGCTGCATGATGCCCTATGGGGCAAGGGTGAGCTGCATGATGCCCTATGGGGCAAAGGTGAGCTGCATGATGCCCTATGGGGGGAGTAAGTTGCATGATGCCCTATGGGGGAGTGAGATTCCTGATACCCTATGGGAAGGGTGAGCTGCATGATACCCTATGGGGGAGCTGTATGATGCCCTATAAGGGTGAGCTGCATGATACCCTATGAGAGGGGGCAGCATGATACCCTATGGGGTGCAGCATGATACCCTATGGTGGGCAGCATAATACCTTATGGGTGGCAGCATAATACCCTATGAGGGTGGGAAGCATGATACCCTATGAGGGGGCAGCATGATACCCTATGAGGGGGAACAGCATGATACCCTATGAGGGGGCTACATTATATTCCATGAAGGGGCTGTGTTATACCTTATGAGTAGTGTTGAGCGATACCGTCCGATACTTGAAAGTATCGGTATCGGATAGTATCGGCCGATACCCGAAAAGTATCGGATATCGCCGATACCGATACCCGATACCAATACAAGTCAATGGGACACCAAGTATCGGAAGGTATCCTGATGGTTCCCAGGGTCTGAAGGAGAGGAAACTCTCCTTCAGGCCCTGGGATCCATATTAATGTGTAAAATAAATAATTAAAATAAAAAATATTGATATACTCACCTCTCCGGAGGCCCCTGCACCTCACCGCTGTTAACCGGCAGCCTTCTTTGCTTAAAATGAGCTCGTTTAGGGCCTTCCATGACGTCACGGCTTCTGATTGGTCGCGTGCCGCTCATGTGACCGCCACGCGACCAATCACAAGCCGCGACGTCATTCTCTGGTCCTAAATTCCTAATTCTAGGAATTTAGGACCTGAGAATGACGTCACGGCTTCTGATTGGTCGCGTGGCGGTCACATGAGCGGTATCGGAATGCTCAACACTACTTATGAGGGGGCTACATTATACCTTATGACGGGGTTGCAGTTTACTCTAAGGGGGCTACATTATACCCTATGGGGGGGCTGCATTATACTTTTTGAGGGGGTTGCACTATACTCTAAGGGGGCTACATTATACCCTATGGGGGGCTGCATTATACTCTGAGGCTGGTTGCATTATATTCTATGGGGGGCTACATTATATTCTATAGGGGGCTGCATTATATTCTGTGAGGGGGGCTACTTTATATACTATGAGGGGGATGCATTGTACCCTATGAGGGGGCTACTTTCTATTCTATGAGGGGGCTACCCCAACCCCTACAACCCCCGCTACATAATTAAGACGTGTACTACCTTATATTATACCCTGATATTAGCGTGTTTTACTGCACAATTGGTGGTCTTGTATCTATTTCTATGTAGCTACATAGTGGGCTCCAAGAATGATTTTCTCTGGTGGGCCCAAGGTGCTCCAGTCCGACGCTGACAGCATCCATGGCCTATTGATTTACAAAGATAGAACAAGCCCTTCAAAATATAAACTGTTTGTGTGACAGCCCTACATATGAGCTCTAAATCCCAATAATGTTTTAGTAAGGGAATAACCATTATATTTAATATGTTGGGCCTCTTTATTGTACATTATTCTGTATACATTTGTTCTGCATTGCCCTCCTATTGCTAGATATCACCATTGTGTCTGTTACATATTAACAATTTTAGAAAAGTATTATATAAATATTTTTTTTAAAAAAAAAAAGCATAATATCCTAATTGCACGTTTGATTATATCTAATATGAAGAATTGTCACACTGACAGCAGTGTTTAATTGGGTTATTTTTAAAGGCTTGAGATCCATGGCTTGAAACACTTCTCATTCATCTGATACATATGCTTCCTAATTATTGCAATATCTAGGTGAGTCATTTCTATCAATTTTCTGCCTCATTGCCTTTTATATACAACAGTATCATGGCTAAAAGGCCCATTTAAATTTCTGCTGAAGTGAAAACATTTTAAAAATTGCTGGTATTTATTTTCAAGACATCTACTATTTACTGAGCGTAGACTTTGATGCAGATGACATAAGGCCTCCACAGACAGTGAACATGTTGACATAGAACAATTTGCAAGTATCTTGCTATTTGTCTGCAGCAACAAAAAAAAAACAAGTAGACAAATTTGTTGTAAACATATAGTTATTAGAGAAGACACTAAGAGATCATAACAGTGCTTCCAAGGAAACCCTGCAAGTATAGATCGACATTTCACTGCAGCATAACACTATACGCCGACTTTGCAACAAACGTGGGCAAAACAATGGCAAATAAATCTTGGTTAACCCAAAAATGCAGTATCATGACTGCCGTTCAACAAATGCTAACATATTCTATTTTGCGCTACAGTATCTTGATGAGATCTCTCTGCAAACTAACCATCCAGTCCTGACACCAGCGTTCTGAAGGAAACTCAATTCCAGAGGAGAAATATTTATTTAAGATGATAGCAAAAAAGTCACATACTTATCTCTGGAATACAAATTTGCAATTTGAAAGAGTAAATGGTTTAAGATGAAATAAAGTGTAAATGAAAAAAAAAAAGAAAACTGGAGAAAATGCAGCCAAGAAGGAACTTTAAAACTTAACTTTTGGCCAGTAAATAAATATTTCATGCTTTTGATGGAATTGGCAGTAAACATAGCACACAGTAAGTGCACTTCCAGAATGGAGAGCCTGACAAACTTCAGAATATCTCACAAAATAATCCAGATTTTTCCTTACCTGTGTTTACGGCTTTATGGGTCCTTGTAAAAGTGCATTTTGTGATGGATTTTTTAAAATTTATTTTTATTCATTTAGTTTTACTGTAAAGCTTAGGCTGCTTTCACACTAGCGTCAGTACGGGGCCGTCGCGCTGCGTCGGCCCGACGTACCGACGCATACTGTGCAAAAAATGCCCAACGTGGGCAGCGGAAGCAGTCTTAGGACACTTCCGCTGCCCCATTGCAAGGTCCGGGGAGGAGGGGGCAGAGTTTCGGCTGCGCATGCGCGGTCGAAAATGGCGGTCTCGGCGCACAAAAAAAGTTACATGTAACGTTTTTTTGTGGCGGCGGTGCGCCAAAACATGGCGCAAGCATCCCACGACGGTTGCGACGTGTGGCACTGCGTCGCAATGTGTCGCTAATAAAAGTCTATGGAGAAAAAACGCATCCTGCGGGCAACTTTGCAGGATGCGTTTTTTATCTACAATGACGCATTGCGACGTGCAGTGCACAACACTAGTGTGAAAGTAGCCTTATTCACTTCTGATCAGTCTCTTCTTTTTCTAAAACATACATAATACGTCTTTCGAAAGGAAGCAACAAGTAGAAAATAAGCAGAAAATCAAATAAATTCTTAATCTCTTCCTTCTCTTTGGTTCTGCAAAGAGAAGACCGTATATAGCTAAATCAATCCCCCCTTAAAAAAAAAAAAAAACAGTTAAAACTTTCAGAGTGGAAATAGGGAAAATAAAAAAATAGGTATATTTTTTTAAGCTCAAATTTTTTTTTATTAAATATAAGAGTCCAATAAAACATTTCACATTAAGACATAAATTTTCATTTTCCCCACTCTTAACCTCCCTTACCCACCCCGCCCCCTCCTTCCCTTTTAGACAGCTAATGCTTTTCTCTTAACATGTCCTGTAGTATTATATACGTTATCCATATACAATGACTTTTAGGCCGGAGACACACTGCTGCGAGATACGGCCGAGTCTCGCTGGTTAAAAGCAAGCTGTGGCACCGGCACTGTGGAGCGGAGCGTGCAGCTCCATGTATTGCTATGCAGCTGCACGCTCCGCTCCGGAGTGCCGGTGCCACAGCTTGCTTTTAACCAGCGAGACTCGGCCGTATCTCGCAGCAGTGTGTCTCCGGCCTTATTTGTAAACTTATACACCGTAAATATATAGGCGAACCCTCCTCAGGCCTTACTTCTCTAAGCCTCCCATAACCTAGTTCCAGCCAAGGCGTCCACAATTTATCGAACAGGCCCATTTTCCCTCTTTTCTGATATACACCCTTTTCCAGGGTAATGACCTGCTTCACATATTTAATATATTCTCCCCTCGAGGGAGGTTCCTCTTTGATCCAATTTCTGGCTATGACCTTCCGAGCCATGTATGGTAGTCTAGCGATTGCTATTTTCAGCTTGTTATCCACAGCTATCTCTTCCACGTACCCCAACACGCACACCAAAGGTTCTCTTGGAATTACACATCTGTATGCCCCTTCTATCCGGCTTACAACCACCAACCAAAAAACAGTCAATCTTGGACACGACCATAACATATGAAACATTTCAGCACTATCATTCCTACATCTAGGGCATTCTGAGACAGATCTCAACCCAGCTCTATACAGGACATCCGGGGATCTATACACTGTGTGTACAATATAAAGCTGGGAAAGTCTATATGGCTCATTTAGTGATAGTTTCGGTATCCATTCTAATACAGACTCCCACGTTTCATCCTATAAACGACCCAGCTCTCTTTCCCATTTAGCCCTCAGGCCAATCAAATATCCCAATAGGTGAGTGTGAAGTAGATCCTTATATAAAGATGAAATAACACCCCTCATTGTCCCCACTCCACAGATGTAATCTAATACTAAGTCATTTTGAACTTGGAAATAATCCCTCTCATTCTGGGCCACAAACGCATGCTGTACTTGTGCATATTGGAACCCCCCAGATATCCTAAGACCATATTCCGACTGTAGCTGGGAAAAGGATTTCAACCCCCGTCGTTCTAAAATCTGACAGACATACCGAGTCCCCCTGGCTTGCCATTCTGGTATATGTCCCATCGCCAAAAACACCAGTAGATTATTATTAAACCACAGCGTAGAAAACCTGGTCAGACAAGTAACCCCGCAAATTTGTTTAACTCTCCCCCATACTTTATATATCAGAAATAATGTTGGGTATTTCTTCCCCAGTATCCCTAGGGATCCATCTTCCAGACA